>NC_139486.1:52159046-53429046 GCF_008360975.1 Lichenostomus cassidix
ATGTGCTGGACAGCCATCCTGAGCACGGTGAGCTTGTCCAGCTTGCGGGACATGGCGTTGCACGTCGGCACCAGCGAGGCCAGCTCATCGATGAAACTGTTCATTTTATCCCTCCGCCTCTTCTCGATCTGACTGTGAGCCTCCCTGCACACAGAAGCACAAACACAACAGCAGCAGAACATGAAGCACATGAAAAATGTCCAAAGCAACCTCCTCATGATAATTAAGTTACCCTCTCATCCTTGTGAAAATGATAGCAGATGTTCTTCACACATTTGATGTTAATTATTTGGGAAAAGAACAGTTATAAGCAAATAGGAAAGGCTGCAGTACAATGTTCTGGTTTACCAGAAAACACACCCCGTGTTGGCCATACAGCACAGGTTTATATTTTCCCATGTTAAGATTCACTGCCAACACTTTTACAATGCACAGTTGGGTCTGAAAGAAGAAAGATGAAAAATATAGTATAACCAGAAACGTATCTGGCTTCAATTTCAACATCAATGAAATTACTAAAGCCAAGTTATCCACCAAATTAGTATTTTCACAAAATTCCATGCAAACATAATGAAAAATGCGAGCAGTGCAAAGATATGAAAAAATAAGGCAAGGTCAAAGTTAGGAAAAAGTATTTTCAGAAGAAACATACACCAATAATTAATACATGGCAAAAAGGGAGAGCTAATTATTTTTAATATATTTGTTTAGAGCATTACCTTGCATTTTTTATCCTGCCTTGTTGGTCTGCATACTCCAATCTGTTGAGAAACGACATCACAAAGTTACAGCATGGAAAGCACTCAACCCAAATCTTTTAATGCATCTCACATAGCTACTGATCCTCATTAAGATCAGATTTTTAGAATTTCAATGTTTATTTAACCTTTCTACAGAAAAGATCAGTATTTATAATATTGTGCCTCAGACTTCGGGGTTTTTTTTTATTTGTCTGCTTCATTTTGTTCAAGCAATCTTACAAAAGCAATCTTTATCCCAGCAGAGAAATAATTTGGGACACCTGACCACAGTGACACTGAACAGGCATCCACAGACAGGATCCTGTGTCAGAATTCCTGTGGAACTGAGATTTCAGTGACTGTATCAACAGTACCTTCCATGTTGGTCATCTTTATCTGTATCCATACCTTCCCTGCAGAAACAGAACAAAGCAACACATTACAATTTCAGCAGGATTGGCTGAACTATTCAACTACCACAAAATCAGAATGAAGTATTCCTGCCATCTCTATATCATAAAAACAAAAATAGGAGTATAAAAACAACAACCTGGAAGGACTAAGGGAGCTGTGTGGTTTTTTTCTTAAATTAGTTGTGTCTCCTTCAGAACTCACTAAATGGCACAGTTTGATGTGTTTGACAGTAAAACATGCTGCAGTTCAAAGACATCATCTGTTACAAAAATGTTTTCCAGTTAACTAGATGGGGGGAAGAAAACCCAATTTTGTGCAGATGCCTGTATGTTCCATACCTCAGCTTGCCTTATGGTGGTTGATTTTGGGGTAGAAGATGCTAATAACCTAAACTAACACATCACTGGAGATGGCCAAATACATGGAGAGAATAAAAGCCTATATGAAGCTAACCAGGCACATTTGAAATTACAACTTTCAGTGTAGATATATGGTTTGCTTTTGTTAAAACATGAAGAAAAAAAGGAAGGAGGGAGGCATGAATAACAGAAATAATCCCCCTTACTACATTTTAATGTTGTAGCCATCTGTGTAAAACTGAGCAGGAGAAGAGGGCAAAAGTTTTCATAGTTGTACTTGGTAAAAAAAAGTTAAGTGCTTATGACTACACATCTTTTTTTAGACAAAATAATTAGGAAGATAATGTTTGGATTTATGTAAATCTGTACAACTGTGCTTAAATGGACATTCCTAGGCCTGCTTATTCTGGTGGAATTTCTACCTGTAAATTTTAAGTCTATGGAAGCAAAACTCAAGGAAAAAACGTTGGGCATCTTTCTCAAGTGAAACCAATTACTGAAATATTTATACTTACTCAAAAGGAAAGCCATCGAGTCTGAAAAAAAAGAAAAATAAAGTACACCATATATAGGAAATAAAAATGTCTTACATTTTCTGCTGAAATTCTCAATCTAATTCATATTCTATTTGAAATGAAAAGCACAATGAAAACAGGACAATAGCAGTGAGCGTTTTCTAAAGAAACAAGCTTGTTCAAATTAATCTACTTTCTGAAAGAATAATTCTGCTTTTTAAGAAAAGAGAGCATAGTTCATTACACTTAATGTGAAAGACTAATAAAATAACTAACCTAAATTATGTTATGCAAATCATAGAGATATTGTTTCATCTTCAGAAAGGAAAGATCTGTGCTTTATGCATGTTGTCCTTGTGGTTAGATAAATGGGATTTCAGAGGACTCTAAGGCCAAAAATAACAAATAAAAATAAAAACAAAAATAAAGTATCCCAAGTTTCTCAGTTTTTGATTCTTGCCCAGCAGGACAGATGAACATTTTGCTTTAGTCTAAAGTCCCAAGCTGTACTTTATACAGTCTTTATCATACCATAAGGAAATTAAACAGAATTTCTACATGCAAACTAACTGCTGGCATCACTTCGACGCCATAAAATGACCTAAAATACCACTGAGCTTTACCATGATAAGAGGCTATGTTTTACCAAAGCCTTATGAAAAGTCTTCTCATCTCAGCCATTAACATACTAGTTATTCCCGTTCAACACTGGACACAAGCCTTCTTAAAAATAAACATGGCAACCTTTCATGTACTATTCACTGCACTCTCAGATCAGTTATCTTTGTGATCAGTTTTATTATAATAATAATGCTAAATGTTTTCTTCATCTCCCAATCTGTACACCCGAGTTATTGATTTAGCCACTGACTCCTGATGCTCACATTTAAATGGCACTTGTGACCCCACTTTTAGTGCTGGGATGTTTGTTGCTAAAAAAAACCAGAAAGCAAAATCTAAGAGGTACAAGCTAAGTCACTAATGCATCAGGGCAGTTTTTTTAATCGTGTAATATTTCAGTTAAAAACATTACTCCCAAGAAAAGAAATTAATTGTTCATAGTCCTGTGCATGAAGTCTTGGATTACAGAATTTGACCAGCCCTTGCTGAAGTGACAGCAATAGGTTGGGCAGGGATTTTCCTGGAGGAGTTGCAGGAGAAAAAACTAAAAAGCTGCTGTGGAGAGCTGAAAGTACAGCTGATGACTCCTCTTGCTTGGTTCTGCCTCCCTTATTTCCTGGCTTCACTGGTATGTGAAACATTAAATTGTACACTTGGATAATTTATGTAAAAAAATTATTAACAGGCAGCAAAAGTTGGAACAGTAGCATTTCTGAACATTTTCCCATACATACATATATAAAGAGAGATCAAGGTAGTCTACCTTAAGTTCTGCTGTCAAAGAGGAACACTTCCCAGCCACCATTTACTTTGCAACACAACATGAACTGTGGCATGACTACAGCTGTTGTAAACTTATTTTACTAAGGATTCAAGGAAACTGTTTTCACACATTTTTAAAAAATGCACACAGAACCTAAAGGGCAGAATTATAACTTACAAGAACAAGCTGTCTTTTGGAAAAGAGGACTTGAGTAATGCTTCCTACCCAGAGGAATAAAGATGGAGAAATCCTTTCTAGAGAAGAGGAAGTTGGTAAGATTGAGGCTGTTCACTGAATTTTGTAGTAGTCAATTCGACTAGAGAGACACATCTGCTTTTCAGGCAGACTAAAGGCAGTTCAGAGAAGTACTTCAACTTTTGTGCACAAGTTCTCCTAAAAAGAAGCCCTATGCAAGGGGAATCTAATCCTTAATTGTTGTGCTCAGCATGGATTAAAAATTCTGCCCCTCCTCATAAAAAGAGCTGCCAACAATCTAAAGGCCTCCAGCAATAAAATCTGTGCTAAGTTAAATAAAAATGGACTCTGTGGCTGGATGAATAATGGATGTGGCCACTCACAAGTTCCCCTGCAGCCACACTTTGTGAAGTTACAATGCAGAGGAGCCTTGCACAGGGACTTGCAATAAGTAGGTTGCCCTTGGTGCTCCTAGTGCAGGAGACATTATAGGCTCAGCAGTTTGGCAAACTGCTATGACCTTCCCTGTTCTAAAGCAGAGTTGGTGGGATTTCTTTCTACAGTTGAGAACCAACACAAGATTAAAGCAGTTGATTAAAAGAAAGGCAGCTCTAATACCTCAAACCAGAGACTATTGAGATTCATATTCAAATGAGAGACCAAAATAGCTTCATCAGGCAAAGGTTGGCAGCACATTGATAGGAAGTGACTAAATAGGCAAAAAATAGGTGAAGAAAAGGAACTATTCCTAGTTTTGCTTCTACTTTACAATAAATTTATTATCTTACCCCTCTGTTAGTCAGGCACTGTATTTCCTATGTAAATGGTCAATATAATCAACCTTCACAGTGTACATTTCATCAGTATTAAATGCACTACCCCATCACCCAAAAGTTTTTCTCCTCAGCCTTACCCCATGTGATGGCCCTCAATTTTAGCTGCACTGAGATGAGTTTAATTTTTATTATTAAATAATGAACTTGCCTCTTAGTGCATAGTAGCTTTCTTCTTTATTAAAACCTTCAAAGCAGGTTGCAAAGAAAAGGTTATTTAAATATTGCCATAAATATTTCCATAGTCTTCCCCACTGTATTGTTATGTTACCACCTCCTTCTAGCAGCGCTAAATCAAGAAAAATCCAACTTACTGATAATCAGTTGAGCTTCCCTTTCTTTTCCTATTACAGTCCATTCCTGAAGTGCTAAGGGAACTGGAGATCAAGTCAGCAGGGTCTGGTGACATAAAGTCACTTATTGTAGAAGATATGTCCATCCTTTGGTCTGCCATTGGACTGTCTAACATTAGGGAAGAAATAAAAAACAACCCATCAAACAAAAAAACCCACTGCATTAATATAAGCAGACACAACTTTTTAGGTTAAAAATATCTCTCTCAGACTTAGCATTCTTAAAAAACGGCAACAATCGCAGTTTCTATGATTTCCTCTTGCTGCAAAAATAACAGGTAATTTCTCCTTTTCCAGTTACTGCTGTATTAAATATTGCATACAAACCATGACCATTCTTAAAACACTTTATGTAACACAATTGTTTTTAAAGAATTGTCAGCATGATCTTTAACTAAACCAGGTTTATTTTTATGCTACCTGGCCAGCCAATTGCTTCTACCTAACAGAAATATTTCTGACAGGAAACACTTGTTTTACTGTGTCTCTGCATTTGAAGATCACGTTATAACAGTTCAAAAACTTTGAAAGTTCTATTGCCACTAAATTCAGAACATTTTCATAGAAATTAACACCTCCACACAGCAGAGACCACAAATAAAAAAATTATATCCCAATGACAGTGTAAGAAGCCTAGTTAAAGGTACAAATTAATCTAATCGGCTTTCAAATTCCCTAGACTGCAAATAATTTAAATCTTCACTATTTAATCCTCTAGACTGCAAATAATTACATTGCGGGAAGAAACCCTGTGAAAAGTTTACTGCTAAATAGCCTTGACTGTGAAATAGAAAAGGTTTTACCTGAAGGCCTGTCTTGGAAGCCTAAATCCACTTGGGCAAAGATGATGATGCTCAGCCCAAAGCAGCTGATAACCTTAGAACTCTTCCATGCCTCATGTTCTGTTGGTCAAATACTTTCAAATACCTGAATGGGAGTAAAACCAGCAAGCTTAAAAAACACTTTCAAAACAATTGTTTTAGACACAGTTTACAAAAGGCATAGATGTTTCCAACCCAAGGATAAAATACTTCCTTACAAAGTGTAGGAGCTTTATCCATCCATCAAAAGGGTTACATGTTGGGATACGGATCTCCAATAGACCAAGCTTTGGGCAGAAAGAATCCCTTTGCCATCACTTCCTTTCGGGCCCTTTTCACCATTCTTTGGCCCTTGCATAAACTCCCTCTGCTCATAATCAATGATCACACAACCACAGCCATGAACACATTTGTTGTCAGATGCTGCCAGAATGAGTTAAACTGCTGGCACAGTGCAAAGGACAGACTTATCCTTCACTCCTGACTGCCTTACTTTTAAAGGGCTCATAAGTTTGGGCTTGGCATACTGTTTTGTTTTCCACTGTAACATAAACTGGCATCTTCAAAGGACAGGGGGGGTTAAACATTATTTTGTTCTGCAGGCTTCAAGTTTTCTGTAAGATGCCCATCCCATACTACAACTCACACCCTCAAGTGTGTCTCCCAGTGATACTATAAACATGTGGATGTACTTCCCTTCCACACTGCTGTCACCAGAAAAGTTTTCCAGCAAAACTTACTATGGAAGACTTAGAAACTGTTCTACATTTTCCTCTTGCAAGAAAACTTCCAAAGCCTATTGGATACACAGTTTTCTGGTTGAGGCACCTGTGAGCATCCTGACTGCCTTTCCAACCTGTGACAGCAGTAGAACTTCCCAAGAGCACAGAACAGGCAACTCTCAAGACAGTCTCAGAAGTTTACAAGTCAAACAACCAATATTCTGTCAACCTAACTGCATTACAACTGATACTACCATCATATATGTAGACAAGTTACGAGTTATTGGCCCCAAAATTTCAAAGTTATTTGATATCATTTTCTTCAGCTCTGCCAGAACAGCAAATTCAGAATTTCACAAGCTTAAGTTATCTAATTTTCTGGTCCTGGCAGTGTCAGGTCAGGCAAGTCATTGTCTTAGTACCGCTAACTTCTGAAGAGAGGATCACTGCTGTTCCAGGAGCAGAACATCCAAAATGTTGCTGAGGGTTCATCATCCATCTAACCCTACAACTTCCCTGTGGACACAGCTATTTATAGGTCAGGCCCTGCTGTCTCCCTATGCCAGCCTTTTCCCAATTGTCTGCCTTGTCTCTCTTACCCCAAGTCCAGCAGCTACAGACTCGATTGTGTTACTGTGGTGTATGAGATTACTGCATCTCAATTTACCGGTAAAACCAGTCACTGGTCATTTCTCTGTGCTTGCTTCAGACCCAAACCCGTGATCTTCAGTCTCAGTTGATGTGCAGACCTTAGTTATAGCTAAACTTAGTGTGTTTCTGAACACCTCTCTGAAGTGTGAGGGTGCTTGTTGAATTCATATTTTCCTGCTTTAGATCATTTCATGGACCACCTATGATGACCTCAGACAGAAGGCCAAGATGAGCTGGAATGAATAAGAAAAAAAGGGGATGGAGGAAAAAGGAGTTGTAAGTTTATCACAGTCCTTTCTCTTTAAGAATGCCTGCAACAGTCAGCATTTTTGCTTCAGAGTGAGAACACTGCACAAATCACTGTGCACTAATGCAAAAAACAAATTGTTGTTCATCTGAAACAAAAATTTCGTATCAGTTCTATAGAAAAAAAAATCTTGAAATCAGATATCCATTCAGCTGTGCTATTTTTCACCTGTTTATCTTTGATAGTTTCAAAGCAGCTATTTGAAGTGTCTTGACCATTTAAGCAGAAAAGAATACATGAAGAGCAGGATTCTCAATTTCTTTTCTGTCAGCCCTTTCTCTACCATGTCCCAAATGCTCATCCAGTTCTAACAATCACAGTCCTACATTTTAGCATTACAAGAGTTAAGAACCATGCATGTCTCTTGAAATGAGTTTTAAAGTTAAGAAAATGTCAACTCAATGATCAGAGCAAAAATCAGCATGCCCCACTAAATAGTGAACAGTTCAGAGAAATGTTTTTTTCACAAGGCTTTCTTAAAATTCTGGGAAATTGAATATTTTACTGTCTTTGCAGCCTCCAGCTGCTGGATGTTCAATGCCTTCAAAAAATTCTCTCTGAGAAGGAATACAAAAGTTACCCACATATATAAGCAAAGTTCAAATATTCCATTTATGATGCCAAACCTGTTGTCAAAGTACTCTAAGGACCTACTTGAAAAAATGCCATGGAGTCTACTTCCTGATTAAATTCTCTTGTAGAGGAGAATCAAATGCTATTTTGTCATTGTACCTCATGACAGTTTGTCTCTAGAGCCTGTTTGGGACTACTTCCTTCAGGATTCCCCTTCCTTGCATTCCATATTTCTCTAATCCCCCATAACAAGGCTAATGAGACAGTAAAAAGAAATCTTACTGTTTGTCTCTTAAAAAAAAAGTGAGATGACACGTGACCAGCTTAATCATGCAGCAAAGCTGATCACGAGTGCACAAACACCTCTGAGCAAATCAAGGTCACAGCTAAAGTAGGTCAACTACATGAGCCAAGCACCCACCCAGGAGTCAGGACATCTTTACACAAGCCCCATCAGTTCTGGTTACCCCCAGGCAAGAGGCAGCTATGTGCAATGCACACACAGATTTATTCTTTAAAAAAAAAAAAATGCAATTCATAACTTTATGAATCACAAGTGTGTCGTATCTCAAAAGCCCAATTTCGCAATGACAGAGGAAAACTGTGGTGTGGTTTCCTGAAGAAGTCATTGAAAAGATACTCATTGTCCCTCTGTGTAACAACTGAACCAAAAACAGCTCCAAAAAGGAAATCATCTACTTCCCTTCGCAGCAGTATTCCATTGCTGGAGTGTACAGTACAAACTGGTACAAAGCAGAAGAAGAGGTTATTTATCTTCCCTAACAGCAGTTTGCTGCTGCTGGAGGCTCCCAATGCACGCGCACTCGGTAATGGGGGAGATTTCAGCTCAGCAGCACAAGGCCTTCAAGTGTCCCTGGGATGATTTCAAGATGCAGACCAGCATCCATGGGCATGATGCTGCAAGTAACAAGCAGTTCCTACATCAGAATCTTTATTAAGGAATACTCCACAGGAATCACAGGAAGATCTTTGCACTAAAGCAGTGGTACTTTCCTTTGCCCTCAGTACCTAAGGAGCAGCTGCCAAAATACTTTGTATCTTCCCAATATATTGATACTGTTTGGTTTTAATGGCACATTTGTGCTCCTCTCTGTGCTCACAGAAGACAAACAGCCCTGTGGTTTCCTCTCACGTGCAGATGCATCTCACCCCACTCTATAGCGCAAAGAAGGGATTTTACACTGGTTTGCTGGTTAAGGTCACCCTTTTACCACTCACTCCTCAGCATGTCCACCAGCACCCAGCACCCTGAGATCCACAACTGAGTTTTGGAACTCCTCCTGACATCAGTAGCTCATGTTTCAACCCTGACCACACACAGAGAGGTGCTCCAGCCTCCTGCAGCTCCTCCAGCCCTTCACAACAGGGCACAGGCATGCCCTGCTCTGTGGAAGGGAGAGGCACAGCCCTCAGCTGCCCAAGAGATCCCTTCTTCCAGCAGCTGCTCCCCACCTTTCCTAAGGAAAAAGTAGCAGGCTGGAGGGAACCAGCCCATGAATTTTAACCAGCCACAAAGCTACAAGTTAAGCAATTTTGACACTGGGGAAAAGGCCTCCAATAAACAGAAGAAAAACTCCATGTACAGTTTCTCAACAGGTACACTCGCACATCAAAACCATCTGTTCATCAGTAAAGTCTCTGAGAAAAGGCAGAACAGGTCATGGCATCACCTCACAGCTTTCCAGACTCTCACAGTGGTGATGGAGACACAGAACAATATGCTGCATTTTATCTTCTTCACAGAACATTGAGACTTTCAGATCAAGAGGGGTCTCAGTTCCTATCTCTCCTTGTTTATAAGGGAAAGTACCTAAAAGCTTTACTTCCAGCTACTTTAACAAAGGACTTCTCTGTTGCCTCAAAGCCAAGAGTCAGTGGTAACTAAAATAACTTTCTCTTGCACTGGGGAGCTCAGAACCAGATCCAGAACACGGAAGTGTCTCAGCAGTGCTCAGTGAATGGGAAGTGAAGGATCACTTCCCTCACCCTGCTGGCAGCACAACTCTTAACACAATCCAGGAGGCTCTTGGCCTTCTTTGCTGCAAGGGCACCACTGCTGGCTCATGAACCATCAATATCTTTTCTGCCAAGCTGTTTCCCAGCTTGGCAGTCCCTAATCTGCTCTGAGACATGGGGTTTTTCCTCTCCCGGTGTAGGACTTGGCACTTCCCTTCGCTAACCTCCTCAGGTTCTTGGTGATCCTTTTCTTGACCTGTAGAGATCCCCCTGCCTTAGCAGCACATCCATGTGGTGTCTCACACACTCCTCCCAGGTTTGGATTTGTCTGCAGCTCTAAGTATAAAGTTTCAGACAGTATGGAAGGAAAGAAAAACAGGTTGGTCCTGGAATGAGAACCCAACAGAATTAAACCACCTCAAACAATCCTAGCTCGTGCTCTTCTATCAGCGAAGCAGATAAATATGTGTTTCAAGGGCGTGTAGTCACATGGACAGAAATATGGATCAAAACCAAAGCCAACCCATGTCACTTCGAGGAATCAAACCTGTGCAGACCAGCTGTGCTATGGATGAAGTAGTTCCCTCCTTAGCAGCAGACTGGTATATACCTGTAGTGATACACCTCAAGGTCTAGCTTACAATTCTACAGAACAGCCACTGGAGACATCATCAGAACCAGCACCCTGATTATCCAGCTGACCCTCAGCCACAGGAGATTCCATTTCCCCTCACATCTCAAGACTGTGTGCCTCTCTACTTATCTAGTGAATCCCAGCTGCAAGAGTGCTTCAACAAAGCTTGCTAGTTTGCAACCATTACTGAAGGCTTGATCTAGTATAAGCCTCTCGTCAGCCAAGATTAGACTCTTTGAGCTCTTATTCTTTGAAGTGAGCTTATGTTGGCCTGTTTGCATATTTCATTCTGGGCAGCCATCAAAAGGAAATATCACAAGGGAACTAATCAAGCCCTTGTGAAAAGGTGGTGATGCACACTCTTGGGTATCAGTACTAACATGCTGCTGTTACCAAAGGAATTTGGCCTGCTTCAATAATCAATCTGCCAGCACATGCACTGCTCAGGTTTCAAGGAACTGCTTCCACAGGGAAAACAGAAAGGGACCTGCCTTTCTTGGAAGGACAGGTTTGAAGGGATTTATAAAACCCCTATACATGAAACAAACTGCAGCTTCTCTACAGGCTACTGGAACCAACAAGCCAGTACATCACCACTTACTGGGTATAACCCTCAGTGCTGCACTAATTCCTAAGCTCAGCCACAGTACACAGAATAAGACTCAACCAGCACTTCTGGTGCATCCACCCAGCACAGGAACCACTGAATTCTGCCTCAGAGCTCTGCAAACATTTTCCTGGGAGCCTTATGACATTCTATAGACACACTGAGATCACCGCAGACATCCTAGAAACACATCTTCATATTTCATCTCAAATGTCAATGTGGATACATTAAGGAGGGTCTTACAACAAAGTGCAGCTGCCACACAACATCCATAAGTTAACAGCTGATCTCCTACAAAGAGTGAGGAAAATTACAGTAAGAATGTAACCCAGACCCAACTATCAATGAAAGATCCACCCTCAATCAGCACACTCCTTCACCCCTTTAGTTAGCTTATTTCAACAGGTCCTGCTGATCAAAAGCATCCAGATTGATTTCACTGGAAATGGATACAGCCAAAATGGAATAAAAATCAGTAATTATGGGAAAAGCTGCTTGTAGAAAAATGACTGAAGTAGTTTAATTACCTACAAACCAACATACTTTGAGACAATGCTTCAGAAACATTTGGTACTGCACCCCAGAATTTCTGTAATATAATATATAGAACAATTATATTTTACATTTAAAATAGGATCCACTGATGCCAAATGCTGGCAAAGCAAGTTCACAAAATCTATGTTAGGATGTGATATTTAATATCCCTTTATTCCAGACCTTCAGAAAACTTCGTGTGTGTGTGTGAGAAGAAATAAAGTATTATATTTTCAAGACCGAGAAGGATGAGAAGACTTAAAATTAATAGACAACAGAAACTTTAAGTCCTTTGGGCCAGTTATTTCAATCTACTCATTTGACATCAAAATCAATTATTCTTTCAGTAATGATAGACCCACAGTTAGAGTTGAAAAAAACCAAACCCACACAAAACAAATGAAATCTACTCCTTCAATTACTGCAATATAAACTTCACTGAAGTCCTGAGTCTCCAAGCCAGCTCCAGCCTCTGAAGAGTCAAGGACTGTTTCACAACCACTGAATGCAATCCTTGCTCACCAACCCTACACCATCCAAGGGATTTGGAGGGGGTGGGGACAGGGCAGGGGGTGTGAAAGACAGGAAAATTCATTCTACCATGTGGGTAAAACAATTATCCAACATTAATGGGCTTCAAGGAACGACCTAATCAAAGTTGATTTCTGTAATAGCCTATGCACTTCCAGCAGGCTTTGATCAGACACACACACCCAAACCCACAAAACAACAAAAACCTTCTCAATTGAGGAGGCAGTGCTTCTCTGAAGTCTCCCAAGTTGTACACATTACTTCTGATCTGTCAACAACATAAGATGCACCGCAGAGTCGACTTCAAAGCCAAAATTTTTAGAAGATTAGAAATTTCTCTGTAAGAGGACTGTACACAACCTGCACTGACATTTCTGGAGCAGGAGCAGCACACAAGATAACAAGTAGGTAAGCTACTTAGCTCACTTCCCATGCTATACAAACAGCAGGAATTTACAATCGGTGCCTCTGTAACTCACAGCTGGGAATGCCTCATTTTTGGACTTGCAGGCCAAAAGATGCAGCTTTTTGTTTCAAGATTTCATCCAGCTCCTAAATATGAGCACCAGTTTACAGCAGACAAATGTTTTAGATACAGGTTTTAAAAACTTCAATTAGCCACACAGAACAAGTAAGTTTCATATAGTTAAATGCACATCTTCTAATTTTGAGGACCAATAAAGCCCAGCTGTACACTGTAACTATTAATGTGATTGCGATATGATCTGGGACAATTTAATTTCCTTACTGCAGCTCAGTGAAGCTCCTGGATCCTCACGATGCAACAAATATTCTTCCTATAGTTCTTAAACTCAAAAGTTGTCTTTTAGTGGCAGGATTGCAAAATCCTCTCAGAAGTTCTAAGAAATGTGTCTTTTAAATGAAACAGCAGCCTAGCAAAACACTTCCTTATTTATGTCAAAAGTAGAAGCTGTGTCAGCTCCCAGTCTAATACTCAGCCTGTCTGATCAGTGACTTGGCACATCATGGAACCCCTTCTAGGGCTTCTTCAAGCTCAGACAACTGCTTGTACTTTAATACCTCTTGTAATAGGATCTCTTGACTTAAACATTTTAAGTGAGCACAAGCTTTAACTCAATTCACTCTTCTCACTGGCACAGCACTATTTTAGTACTCCACTAGTTACTCCAGCTTCCAGCCACCAAGTCCTTCTGGGCTTTGGTTTGTTCAAACCAAACCTTCAGGTTTGTTTTTTCTTCTCCCCTCCTCTTACTGCAGCATTGTAGGCATCCAAACCAGACAATACATTCAAGCCATGGCATGACTAATGCTACCCAAGTAGTATTTTCTCACTTGACTTTTAAAGTTTATGCATTATGGGAAGTTAGCCATTTTCCAGTGGAATAGATTGAACCACTACACACTTACTTTAGCCTCTGAAGTGCATTTATTAAGCTGAAAATTCTAGTTTCCTGTATTATCTTTTGAGCTGAATCACCTGGTCCAAATATTCTTAGACATACGGCACAGCGCTGATTCTGTTTTCCAGTCACATTATTACTACAGCAAACCCAAACACATTTGGCATGTGTGAGACCTTTCATTCAGAGATCCACTGCCAAACTACAGCTAAATACTTTATATCTTCAGGGAACAAAGCATTGGAACAAGAGGGCAAAAATAACACAAGAAGGAGCAAAGACAGGTGGTTCTATTTATAGCTGATACTTTCATTTCCAGTTTTTGTATATTCCCTCCGGTCCTGCTGAATTTCATCTCTGGCTGGAAGAAGCCATCCCTGCACTCAGCACTCTGTCAGCCTGACAAAGCAAGGCCAACAGGCTGTCACTTTCCCTTCCATCCTAAAGTAAACCCTGGGAAAAGGAAGAAACTCTTCCCCTGCCTGGAACCAAGCTGGGGTATTCCTCACTCTGGCAGCCTCTCTACCATTTCCTCTAGGACACATGTCCCCAACAGGTTCATTTTTCCCCACTGGTTTCTTAAAAGCTCTTTTTGACTTCACACAACATCAGCTGTCAAACAGAGACGTCACATCCATACGAACATCAGTATTTCTTCTTTCAGACTATCTCAGTAATATAGGAGAGGCTCAAGTTAATTTTTGTTCTCCTGCTATACCAGTGGTTTTTAGGTAGGAGGGCATCACAGCTTTTTGTTAGGTGTACAAGTTGGAGTCTGACAAAGAAAAAATTCCAAAGAACATACAATGATGGAATAGTTACTGTATATGTTAAACTTGTGTGGAAACAGAAATTTACAACTTGAGATTATTGTCAAATTTCCAGTTTTAAGAAAACATCTCCTTACACACACATACATGCAAATAGCTACAGCTACCTCCCTGTGCACCTAGAGTTCCTCTGTTGGTGGAGCAACAATAAACACTGACATTAGTAAGTTCAGCAGGTTCCTTTCCTGAAGTCCCACTATTTGCCAGTTGAATCCAAGTCAAGCCAGTGAAACCCTGACACTGCAACAATTTAGCACTTGCATGATATATGGAAAACACGTAAAGAAACAAACATGAAAAAAAGATACACTTTTCAATTTTCAGTCTTACTCGATGCTTCAGAGGTAACAATGCCACCCATTCCTGAAATCCAGGTTTTTAAAGGAGCCATTTGCTGCTAAGGCTGAGAAAGGTGGCCTTTCCTAGCCATGACAGCTCACATTGGGGCATTATCCCACACTCTGCCCTTGGGTGAGAACCACATAAAGCAGTTGGAAGCACAACCACAGAGAACACTGAGAAGTAGGGCAAGCTCCCAAGGCCCCCCAGGCCAGCACTAATATTGACACAGCACATTAGGAGCAGAATTGCTGTAGCTGACAGCTCCCTGTCCAGCCAAGAGCAGTGCTTACTGCTGTGGAACAAGGCAAGGGATGGCAGGACAGGCTCCTCAGTTTCCAGTGACAATGAAGGCACAATGACAACCAAAGTCCTTTAGCAGGACATTAAAAGTAAAGTTAGATGTCTCATTGTACCATATACTGAATGTTTAAGTGAACATTATTGGCTTCTACTTACAGCACTTAGCTACATTTTATGTTTCCTTCTCTCTTAGGGATAAACTGGAATTTCTGTGCAATGTGATACATGTTCAAGGTGAGCCCCAAACACCCTAAAAATGTGCACTTCACCAAAGCCAGCATCGTGGCCAGTTTGGGGTTTGAGGCTTGGTAATTACAGCATTCAATGGACGACTTGATGGAGCAAATCCAGTGCAAACCAAGGGAAAACCACCAGAATATGGCTTGAAGAAGGTTGTATTGTCTAGCTCAGGACAAGCATGAGATACAGCTGAAAACCTCATAGCAGAGTTTCACAGAACAGCTGCTACAACATCTTAGTGCCAAAGGGATGGCTTTACTTCCTTTTTTATTCTCTTGTCACTCTTCCCCCAGATTTGCCTTCCAGTACTCCAGCAGAGACTTTCATAAAGTCCCCAGAGCCTGCCTGTACAGTGTTGAATTCATCAGGCTGAATAATAACTTGAGAGAAAGCACAGTCTTCTGGGGGGTTAGAAATCTCAACTGTCTTGCAGAAAGGTCAGATGATACCCAGAAGCAGCTCAAAGCAAAGGGAGGAGACATGCCAGAGAATGGGAAAGGGAAGAATTGTCCCATTCAACAACAGTAAGTGGTTAAAATATTCCTGTTACAGCCTTTCTGCACTTTCAAGATATTTACAGCACTCCCACAGGATTTGTTTTCAACATGCAAATCCCTCCACGGTTTGAGCAAGACAAGGTGTGCTGAAACCTTTCTACTGATCCACATCTGCACTGTGACATTTTCTCTGCTCTTTTGTGAATGACAAATTAAGAATATACAGACACAGTAGAGGAGTATTTCTGTGCACTCTGCAGTCACTGCTGCAGTGGGAGTATAAGCTTTATTTTCTGGAGAAATGCCTACAGCAATAGGAGAATCCTTTACAGAAATTGTTGATAAAACATATTCCTTTTTTCATGCCCCTTTACATTCATGCTAATGTTAAGAACCACCAAATTTCCAAACCTGGGACACTCAGCAGCCAGAGATACAGCTGGATACAAGCATCAGACTTGCCTTTTCCAGGCAGGCTTTTAAATCTGTGATTTCTAATTTAAATCAACAGTCAAGTTTGAATGTGTACTTTTACATTTCAACTGAAACTGAAGAAGTTTTAAAATCGCTGCTGTATTTGGAACAAAGACTCATGTTCCCAAATCATGACAACCCTTTATAAAGGCAGAGGAATGATCAGGGAACAGCAGTTCACTTAATGGGATCCTTATGCTATGCAGACATCTCAACCATTAAAAAAATTAAAAATAATGGTAACAGAAGTGGGGAGGGTGTGTGACACACACACATATTAAAAAAAACCCCAAGAGATAAAAAATCCTTCCAAGACCAAACATGGGCAACTGAGGAAGAAAACTTGTTCAGAAAAAAAACCCAACACAACAAACCTCCGCCACCCACCCTAAAAAAGGACTCTTCATAAAACTGAAGGCTGCATGCTTGATTTTTTTTTTAATGATTTCTTGTGCTTGACTCAAAGATCCATCCACGCAACAACCTCCCTCCCCTCCTAGTCAAGAAGGGATGCAACACAGAGCAAAGGGACATCTGACTAGCAGTTGCAACCAGAAGTTTTTCCAACCCATTGTTTTATTCCAAAAGGGAACATTCCACAACCTACGCAGTCTGATCCCAGTGGACCTAGTAAGGATCACTAGACAGTTCACATTCCTCCTCAAAAAAGCTTAAGTAGGTTTAGATAATTTTATTTTGGCAAGTTGCAGACTTGTGCCAAATATGAATAATGCAGTCCCTCAGTTACCACTTACAAATGCTCATAATTATTTACAGCTCCTGAACAGTACGGAGGATGGCTTGGATATCATCCAACAAATCCGCAGCAATTAAATTTATTAAAAAATGGAAAACTTTCTAGTTTCACTCAGTGAAACAAGACAGGCAATGAGTGCTGCTTAAGGAACAGTGAAATAAACTGGTCCTTTTCAGCTTAGAAAACTGGAAGGAGTAACGTCTACAAAATCATCAAATGTCACAGGGACATCAAACAAAGGTTCGGTTGAAAGGCTCGAAACAACACAGCTCTTCACATGAGGTGGAAGGCTGTGGAAACTCTCTGCCAGGCAAAAGGAGGACTAGAAGCTCATGTGGTTTCCACAGAGAGGCAGGACCAGTCCATGAAAAGGAATTCTGCTGAGGGTTACCACCACATATGGCCTGTGAAGTCCCTGAGCTGAAAATTCTTGTGGGCCCTAATCCAACTCTTCACCAGGAGCAACTCAGAGCCCTGCTGGAGACAGGACTCCACAGGAACTGGGTCTTCATTATGCCACACAATGGTCTCTCTTGCATTCTTTTAGTATTAGCTAAAAAACATTACCTCCATTTCTAAGTATTCAGAGAAACTTCTATTTGCAAGTTTGACGTACATGGAATACTAATGGGAAAAGTGTGAAATATACAACATCTTCAAAAAACCCTTCCAGGTCAACTCTGGGTTAACTCACCTGCAATTATCACCCTACCACCACTCAGCACCAAGTGGAACATTTGAACTGAATCAGTACACATTATGACTTTAGCAAAGCAGTTTGTAAAAGCTTAGCTTATCAGAAAAAAAACAGTCTAATAGAGGAAGCCAGGTTTATATGCTCAGTGTCTGCTTTCATAAGTGGAATTTCAAATCCAGTTTGAACAGCTGAACTCCCCTGCAGCACCCAGAAACAACAGCACTGAGCAGGGAACCATATAAAAGTCAGCAGGCACAAACCACCCAAAACAAACACTCAGAATGGCAGTCCCAAGCCTCACCTTGCCAAGCACTTCAGTCCATACACACTTCCCCACTCACCTCAAGTCCTTCCTACAGTATCAGATCTTTCTTATCATCAAGTAGGGCTCACAATTCTCTTTTAAAAGAGGCCAAAGGAGCACTAAAGCAAGCAAACTATTACTGATCATAGAACCATTAAGGTTGGAAAATACCTCCAAGTCTCATCAAGTCCAACCTTTGACCTTCGATTACACTTGGGGAAAAACCCAACCAGACAAACATGCCCACAACAGAAAAGAACCACATATTTCAGAGGATCATGTACTAAACAATAAAGAGTTATGGCTTTTTTCAGTCCTACTTTTCTGCACTGCTCACTTCAGTCTCATGCACTATATTGCCCTGACTTTAACAGAGAAATACATACCCTTTTTGTACGTTTGTTTTCTTCAGTCACTCATCAGGTGCTCAACAAAAATGTTTTTAAGGAGATCTACTAAAGTCCCTTCAGCTGTCTTCAAGGGTTCTGTCTCCTCTTCTACATGCACTGAATTTATCTGTTGTCCCTAAAGGTACAAGCTTAAATTTGTAATCAATAAATTCTGGAGTAACTGACTAAATACAAAATATTTATACAAAATATACCCTGAGTAACTTAACAGACAAATGTAAAGATACTTTCATTATCTTCATGTTAAATCACTCTATCTTTGTTTTCCTGAGTATTAGCTCCTCAGGTTTCTCTCCCCTGTCTCCCTCAAGTATCAGTGCTCAAACTTTTCTCCTTATACAAATCAAAATAAACAAATATACAAATTAAAACTTTATATTCTGATTTCAAAATAAAGAATTGCTATATTTTGCTCCCTTCAATTATTAAGATTACAAACCAAAAGTGAGATTTGCTTTGCTTTTTAGTTTTGCTGAGCAAAACTTGTGGGTATTACGTTTTGTCTACACTTCACAGAATAACAACATGAGAACCCCCTACAGTATTTTTAACCTTTTAACTTGTTTTGCTGCAAGAGTCTCTGTAGTCCCCTCCTCTCTGCTCCAAGTCTCTGGCCTTCCCTCTCCTTCTCAGCCTGGTAAAAGCTGTATGTCCTTCCACTTCCTTCTACTCAAACACTGAGTATTACACAGATAAGCAGGCAAGTTTTATCTCAACACTGATACCAGATTCATTCATATCTGTTCACTCATACAATCATGTGTTCTGCTCTCCTCTGCTACAACAGGAGGCAACCTCATCTACTATTTTATAGGACACACTGATATGCTGTAATTCAGGCCAAAGTTTACTTTACAAAGATATCCTGGAAGAACCGATGTGTTGTAAGAATCCATTATCCGCCTCCCACCTTTTCTGCTCCAAAGCTTAGTTCCTCCTGTTCTTAACTTCCAACTTTTCTAGCCTGAATTTCACTAAGTCACCTATCTGCTATTAAACCTCATTTCATTTTCTCCTACTAGATAACGTTATCAGCTCATTGACTGAAGGATTAACGCAGTGAATTGCTTTTTCCTCCTTTAAGTAAGTTTAGTTGTGTTCCTTTCATCTGACACCGCAAGTTTATGTTTGCAAAACAGTTCATTCTTTAAACTCTTTTCAGTTTTCTATTCACACTTTATCAAATCCGGGAAAGTATTAAAGTTATGACATAAATAACATTCTACATAGATCAACCTACCTTTGAGTCCAGCTTGATATCCTTGTTTACCAAGGCACAGATTCTTTTGTGCACCTCTCCAATGCTGCCCTGGGAACTGCCAGTCAATAAGTCCTTCCACCCTCAGTCACTTCCTCTTGGAAGTGTGACATACAGAAACAGGACTATTGGCTGCTAGTTAGAAAGGGCACATTTATTTCTCAAGCAAGCCAAGTGGAAATTGCCAGAACCAATGCTACTGACTAATCCTTGCTTAGATCACACACAGTAACGATGAATCAGTAAATTTAATACAGGTCTATGTGGATTTTTACAGTGCAGATTCCTCTTTGGGAAATTCATGTGACAGAATTCATACTTTTTTATTAGTTCAGAAGTTGCAAATCTAACCTTCTAACCCTTAGTAACTTCGAGTTTTTAACCTCCCAGCTTCAGCATTCAGCTGGGTGCTCCCATACAGCACTGGTGCTTACCTAACCCCACAGTGAACCATTCAGAGATCCAAAACAGATTCAAACTAATCCTGTAAGGAAGAAATTTTTATAAAAAGCCACAAGCCTGAGTAGATCACAGTAAGGTGATTCGAAGTCAAACAGGTACCAGCACTGTAAAACGGAGGGGACAGATGATGAGCTCACCAGTGAGTGGCCATACAACTTCCCTTGCAAACACACACCTGAATGTGGGAACACAGAGGTAAATTCCTAATGGGAGATTACAGCAAAAGTAACCCTACAAAGCCTCCAGTGTAATAGAAACATTCAAGAAACACTCTGAAATGTATTTCTTTTGTTTGTGAGCTGCTGCTTTGGATAAATGTGCCCCTTTTGCAGAGGGCTGTTTCATCAACACCCGAGTGAAACCCGTCTCCAATCCACAGGAGCACAATCAAGAAACAACCTGGATGAACATTATTCCAGTTAGGTTTAAGAAGCACTGCTCTGTGTTGGGATGGCACACGAAACCATCAAATCGAACTGAGATGTCTGGTGACTACAGCCTGAACAGCAGGAATGTGAAAACTGTGAAGATAAAGGCAGAACACAACACAAGGAATCACTAGGAACTAGGCGACCAGCCCTTTGGAGAGTGGAAAACAAGGAAAAGCTCACATGTGGAAATGATTGTGATGAGTACACTTCTGGAAGGATGTGTGGAAAATACAGAGCTACACCGTAAGGAATGATTGAAGAGAAACTCACCCGCTGCTGCCAAACAAAGGCTCGGCCAAATGCCGTCATAGGGAGGAGTTAAAGGGGATAGACTGGGCTGTATTTGGAGGTGAAAAACTGTAATCCTTCACTACAGCCTGCAATTAGGTTTGCTAGAAAGGGAAATCAAAGGTAGCTGTAATGTTTCTCCTTTAAGCTAGTGCATCAAGGTTCTTCCAGGTGTTGGAATGGCAGGAAAGTTTCTTTTTCTGCTTCCTGAAAGTCTTTAAAACGCACTTGCCAGCCACTCCTCCAGGCAAACCTGAGAGCTTGCACCAATATTATTCTGTGACCTGGTTGCCAACACAGCATCGCTCCAAAACATCGTCATCGACACAAAACACACACGCACAAAGGAGCAAACAAAGCACTCACAGAAGTGAGACAAAAGGATAGAAAGCCACACACAGGCAATTCTAAGGGTGAATTCTTGCGTATGTGTGTCTGTAAATAAAGTCAGTGGCCAGCTATGACACCGGTTACCAGGTTTTCCAAAGTCACCAAACAAAATTCAGCAGAAAAATGGAAAAATAACGTTCATTGACAAAGAACAGAAATCAGTACTTTTCCAGGTTTGCCAAGGGACATCATCATTCCAGTATGTTTGGAGCTACAGGAAACTAGCAAACCACTGAAATATCCTAAAACTAGAGGATGAGTGACCAAATATTTGTTTAAAAAAATAAGAAGTATGCATCTGAAACCTGTGCCAAAGAAAGTAGATTACACAAGTGTTACAGCACACCATGAATGAATCTGTGGAGGCTTAACCACTTGCCTGAGCAAATACTGTTCTAAAAGGCACGTTCATTTTGTCTAAAAAGCATCCACAACTCTCCGACACTAATTTAAGCACTTAAAAAATCTTAAAAGGTTCAATAATGATCAATACAACACTACCTGGGTCTCTAATGAGGTTCCAATAGGTACTTTTCACTCACTTTTCTGTTACATGGAAGACTTTTTTTGGTTCTGCTTCTATCCAACATGTGCAACTATTTGGTCCTTACTAGTGTTCATATGCTCTAGGAAAAAAAATAAGCCAATTCATTTTAAGTTGAAAGCATGGATTCTCCTGTTATCTGCTGAGTTAAACTTTGTCTTCCTTTGCATTTACATTCCAAATAAAGTTTACAATTTTTAGTAAATCTTTTCAATAAGGGTACATTACCATTATAGAAAGTTTTTCATGTCACTGAACACAACCACAATTCTCCCAAACAGCTCTTTGATAAGAATATCAAGAACAAACTATGGTGCCAATATTTCTCTAAATGGAACCCTGGGTAGATTTTAGAGAGTTTTGCTTCCAGAAAACAGAATATTTAAACAAACTGGCAGTAAGATGAGATCCATGCCAAGTTTGAGAATCATTCTTAAACAGAAATTCAAGATTTATTTTTTTTTAACAGACAGGTCCCCTCCTCAAAGGCAGCAGAGGTGTCAACAATTAGTGAAGTTCAAACTATGTATTGTATCGGGGGAAAAAAAAATCTTCTTCCATACAGTATCTTCCCTATATTCCACTTCCTCCAGACTTCCTGGCAAGTTTAACTGGAGGCATTGCTGGGTCTCTGCCATTTTTACATAAATTATCAGTTTGACAACAACTTGGACGCAGAAGTGTTCAGCTCTGGCAGTCAGGTGATGGTGGTGAATGAGCTCCTGAGAGATTTGCGTATCTGAAACACTTCTATATTTGTTCATGTGGAAACCCAGAGGTACATGGGCCAGTCAGGGGAAAGGGAAAAAGAGTCAGAGGTCTGGCTGAGTTACTCTTCCTTGTCATAAAAGAGAATTTTTTAAAAATGGCACAATAAATACTGAAAAGCTCCACTATAAAGCTCCAGAGATGAAAGTAAAAAGTAAAAAGTTGCTTATTTTTATGGCTTCTGGGTTTCAGTATCAAAGCCAGATTTTTTCATTTTTATGTAGATTTATGAAAGAAATGACCCAACACAGCTTAATCCAAAAATATTCTGTCACAAAGCCTCCTCTTCTACATCAAGGCTGCAGTGTAACACATTTAAAACAGCACTCTTCACACTTCCTGCCTCTCCCACCTCTCCTTCAGGACTACTCAGTTCCTGAGATGTCTCCTAACCTACACAAGGAGAAATGTTTATGAAGCCACAAGTTGTATGGAATCAGTAATCTCAAATCAGTCTTCCAGGGAAAATACTTAGCTTTGAGGCACAGAAGATTCCCCAGGCCTGGATCTCTGCCCTAACACAACTGCCATCATGGAGCAGAGGAACAGGATGCATGGATGGAAATCCTTAGCCAGGAGGGAGCTGGAGCACTGATGGAGGCTACATCATCCATGGCAACCCAGTTTAAATGATGATCAAAAGTGCTGTCCAAATTCATCCAGCTGTCCATGGATGATGCAAGGGATTCATGTGTCATCATAAGAGAAATTGCTGGACACCAAAACTAGATCATTCTTCTTGGCTATGGGATTTTGTCCTGTCAAAGTATCTGATGATCCTGCCCTGAACAGTGGCATTTCCCACACGGCTCCTTGAAAATCTGCAAAAATCCATCAGTCAAACCGGAATTCTTGGGAGGAACACACACAGAAAGGGGACAGTCAGAAAATCTGCACAATGGCATCAGCTGCATGCAATTTCTTAACACTTGCTCTAAGATGGTCAGTTGATAATCTCCACCAGGAATGGGAATGTAGAAACAGTTTCTACAACAGTTGACTGAAGTAATCTTCTCTTCTGCCCTGTTTTTTTGTTCCCTCATCACCTTATTCTTGATAATGACAAAAGCATTAGAGTAAGACAAAGAGCCCCTCCAGCTAAGAAAATAAAGCAGGCATTTGCTATGGAAGAGTTTCATGGTCAAGTTAGATAAATTAGGACAGGAATTACCTCATTCAACAAACAATGCCAAGTACAGTAATTGAGATCTCATTATTGCCAGCTGGGATATCTTAAACAGAGTGAACTAGATTTTTAAAATACTGTAATAGGGAAATACCCATCTTTCTTCCGACGGTTTCCTGGCCAGACAAGTTGACCAAGTTACACATGTCTCAGACAGAGAAAACCAGATTTATATAAAAGCCCTAAAATTTCTAACAGAAGTGAAACAGAAAGTCCCAACACAAACCCAAACTAACATAAACTCTTATATCTGCCTATTTAAAGTAGAAATATGTTATTGCTGGCCTTGTATTTCTAAGATAGAAATAGATTCTAGAAATAGCTTCTAGAATTTCTAGAATTTCTAGAATTCAGACCCAAACTGTATAGCAAGCATTTGATAAATTTTTTAACAGATTCTTCGTTAATTACAGCACACTTACAGCAATTCTAATGTTTTTATGTGACAAGTCCCTCTAAGAAGTCACTGACTTGACAGGTTTCTAAAACAAACTACAACATTCAGAGGCTGGTTCGGTAATTGCAGTGGAAAAATATTTTAAAATAAGAGAAACAGGAGAAACTGTCTAAAAATAGAAAGAAAGCAACACTAATAGAAACTTCCAAGCCATAGTAAATTGAGTATAGATTAAAACCACCATAAAATATTACTCTAGGAGAGCAAATTTGCTTACCATTCTGGGGCTTTATCAGATTGTTAAGAAAAAAAAAAAACAGTTCCAGGTATCAGAGCCTTCTAAGATCACAAACATAAAAAAAATTCTGGATTTATGAATTTGGGTAATGTCCTGACTATAACACAAAAATACTCTTAAGTGTGTTGAGGGCACAGTGTTAACACTGACTTTTTTCCATTAACTCATTGAATTAATTTCATCAATAACAAACCTATTTGCGAATGCAAATGCCAAGATTACATGAAATGCCTTGGCAACAGAGCACATTGGGAAAGGGAGCAGAGGAATAAATAGGCCTTCTGTTTCTTAGTTAACAATTCTAGAACTTCAAACTGGAAGCCCCAACATGATCAAGACAAGGTCAAAAACCACAAACCTCCAAAACAAACACCTGATTTTTTTGCAATGTATTCTGGACCACAGATTCTGTCCCTGAAAAATGACCAAACCATTCAAGTCTGTGAGTACAATAAATATTATTTTACAATGTTATACAAAAACTAAAAAGCCAGTAGCCAAACTGCAGCAGAAAGCCCAAAACTCAAAGAGATTTAAAATACAATTATCTGAGGTCCTTGAGTGAAAGATAAAAATATCAGTAAAACTCAAACCAAAGCCAACTTGCTGCCACTCTCAACAACTGTAATACACACACACAACATAAAGGATAAAAGCTTTGGTATTTTAATAGATCATTTTGCTTCAAATTAGAACAGAAGTCCTAGATTTCATAATGGTCCAAGAAAAATCCACAGACAACAAAGAAATCCATTCATAACAAGTTAAGGAATAAAAAACCCAACCAAACCAGCTCAAGGAAACTACAAAACTAACAGCTTTAGCGACAGAAAAAATGTTCTTACAAAAAGTTAAAATAAAAGTTTTTTAGTTTTATTTTCTACTGTTTTTTCTAGGAAGTAACTTTTCCTTCTCACTCCACCCAATAAATATTCTGCAAAACCAACACATTAGTACAGCATTATTTAGCAATTTCTACCAGTATTTCTGATGTTGTCCTTTTTGGTTAGGCACATTATAAAAGGCAAAGGGACTTTAAGGAAGTTTGCATGATAAAAAGATCTTGAGATCAAGAGTAATACTCAAATGAGTTCTCTGGTAGTCTTATTTCATTCACCCTCCAAAACCTACATCAGTCCCAAATGAACAATACAAACTTTGATGTTTTCTGAGTAGTCCTGTATCCAGAATACATCCAATCTTTGAAACACATGGATTCCATTCACTTATTTTTAGCTGACACAGAAAGGAATTGAGTCAAAAGGCTTCAATTGAATGAGCACCTATGAATTACTATAAAATGCCTTCTGATGAAAGTGATTTCAGAGATGTGGTGCCAAAAGATGCTGCCTAGGAATCACCAAACACATCCTTCCCAGCATTATAGCAACTGCCCATGGGAAGGTGGATTTCCATCCCAGCCACACAGGGCAGAACTGGTAGGACTTTGCAACATGTTTGCTGCCCTTCCCAGGTGCCACTAAACCGCGGAAAACAGAGCCCACCAACATTTGCAAGGAAAACCCTGCCAAAACAACCACGAAAACTACAACCATCTGCCTCAGCTGCTTGGGCTCATGAATGGGCCTCTTTAAAGTCAGCAGAGAACGTCAACACCTTGGGCCCCAAGAAACGTGACTTGTTAGTTCTCCACTCTAAAATCCTGCCAAGGAGATCTCTTGCTCCCTAAGTAGCCTACTGGCACCATTCCTACACAAAGCCAACCTACTAAACTCCAGCACGGCTTCAGCACAGGGTCACAAGCTGTTCTGACATCAGCAGCTGACCCAGAAGTGCATCTGACATAGCAGACATTGAGTAACAGCTTCTCAAATGGCAGCAGACTGAAAAGGTTACAAATTCTGAATGTGCTGGCTAAGAAATATCTTTTTGCAGCTGCAAAGGAGAAAGCATGACCTGAGCAGAGAGAAGAAAGATGAATCTTTGCAGACATGGAAGGAGCTGGGTCCTCAAACAATCCTGTACTTTACACAGAAAGAACCTATTATCAGCCAGTTCTTGAACTGAATTAAACTATCAGGAACCTGAGCATCAGCTAAAACAAATCTGAAATAATACCAAACACAACAAGAAACTATCAATCTTCTTTCGGGCAAAGACTGAAAAGTCAGACTATTTTTTAGTTAATGAATATTCCAGACTAAGAAAGCCTGAAGATGCTGTTTTGATATGTGTTCTTCTGCAGAATGGATTAAAAAAGAAATTACATTTCTCAACATCTGGTGAAAGATCAGGTTTCCAAGGAGATGAAGTCTGGGCCTTGGATAAGTAGCCTTACTGCATTTTTTCCAACAAACTAAGGTAAAAAAAGGAAGGTGCAATATGCAGTTCATGCTAGTGAATTACCTCAATACCCACCCCATCCAATGTGAAGCTCAATTAAATAGACATCACAGGTTATCTGGAAATGTTCAAAGTGATTAAATACAAATAAAACCAATTGGATAATCACAACTGAGATATCTTCCTCACACGCAAGAAAAATTCCTCAGAATTTAAACAGGCTTTCTAAATAACTGAAAACTCCAACTGTTAGAAAGAAAAGCCTTCTGATTTTGTAAGTGCATAATTTTTCAGCTTCAATGCCTCGAGTTTCAACTACGTAACACCTGAGCATCAGTTTGGATTTGGTCTAACTAAGCCTGGAAGATATTTCCTACTGCAATGCAAGACCACCACATACATACAGATATATACACACATCCCACAGGGAGAGCACACCTTTGTTTTGCTTTCATCCATCATCAATCTGCTACCCAAAATCTACCTACAGCAATTCTTAGAGACACTGAAAGACCCAGACTGAAAGCTCTTTCACCAAGTTTGCAAATGCCATAAACCACCTCATTTGCATCTTCAAGCACCTCCAAAACAGAGACTGTAATTTCTGTGGGTTGATCAAGCAGAACTTTCAATAACCAAATTTCAAAAGTTGGTAACTGAGCTCCAGTCAGCATCATGCAGTCAGCTACTGCATTTATCAAAACCAATTATTTCAGGATGAAGTTCTCAAAATATAATGACAGCTAAAAATTAAAGTTTCAAAACATGTTTAATGTATCGAAGTAAATAGAGAAAGCTTAAATATTGCATTCTGTAAATTCAGTGGGAACCAGGGAGCTACACAAGATTAAAAACATGTATTTATTTTGGGCTTCAATTTGCAGTCATTTGCATATGATATGCCTTTATACAGCTTTTTTTTTGAAGACAACTTACTTTAGAGAACTTCCTAACACTTAGGGATATAGGTAGCTGCTTTTTACTACTTTTCTGCTCTTTTTTAAAAACAGAACCATGGACACAACTAATGATAAAGGTGAAAAATTAAAAGCGTGTAGGTTACAGAACTGAAACAGAAAGTCACCACAGGATGCATGAAACTCGCTTTGTTCAAGTTAACAATAATGTATTCGTTCAGGTTTTCCTGTTCCTCCTGTCAAGGTGTACCAACACAAGCAATTGGCTGAAAACAGCTTAAAATACTGAATTTGAGCATGAAAACAGTACTTCTGTATTCCTGTTAACAAATCAACCTACATGTCTCCTGGTATTTCTAGCAGGCTTGGTATCAACTCCCTTGGAAAAACTGCCTACCTCACCTGCAGCTCACATGCTGCAGCTCTCACAGGTATCAGCTTTGTCACCAGTCTTGCACAGCATCAAAGAACTGTGTGCAACTTTAGGCTCCACCAAATAAATCCAATGAATGCTCTCTGTTCTTATGCCTGGTTTTCCAAAAGAATCTTTGAGACCAGGTATTTGAATGAAAAAAAAAAAAATCTCCTATAAAGTCCCCCTGGAAACATCACTTTCCTAATACATCCCTAGCAAGGGTCCCCAAACACATCAGGTCTCTTGGGAGCACATGGTGACAGTGACATGGCAGCAGGCCCTAATTCCAACTCTGGCTTTGTGGAATTCCAGCTCCAGCCACCTGAGCTTCCTGACATCCAGGGCAAACAGCTTTCCTCATGTTTTCTGTGGTATCTCCCTCTTGTCTATTCTCCCAAGGAAATTATTTTACTGACCTCGAGCCTACACAGCCCCACACACCACAGCTAGCACTCGAGAAAACAATGGAAATGCACAGCGTGGAGGAGAATATGGGATAAAACAGCATAAAACCCCAAGAAAATGCTGTGGTTGTAGATTATTTTACACACTGAATTTCTACAAGCAGGCATAAAAAACCATGAATGATCACGAGAAGCACAAACCCACAGAAGTCAGAAGTAGAAAAGCCTTTCCCCTTAATAAGCAGCTGTGGTTTAGAGTAACCAAAGAGAGGTCTGTAGTTCCTGATGCTTCAAAGAGCTATTTACATTTGCATATTCCTGGAGGATACAAAACATATATTCTGAAGAGGGCAGAGTTTAACCTCAGCCTTCTGCAAGAGCATTTACAGAGACAGTTAGCCAGAATTAATACTTAATTGGAACAAACATCCTTTCTGTTCTCTCTTACAGACTTTGCTGCAGCCTGTGTGTTATCAATCACTCACGTTTAAAGTCCTTTTGATAAAAGAAAAGATAAACAGGCAGGAGAGGTACTTTTAATACTAGCATATTAAAAAAAGAAACATAGTATTTCGAATGTTGAAGTTCCAGCATTTTTTTTAAATCCTACTTAAAGACTGAATTTTGAAAAGCTATTAGATTCAAAATTATCCAAGCAGACGATCGTGCTCTGCAGCTGACCCTTTCTACCTCACATACTAAGGAAATACTTAAAAATTCCTGCAGGCAAATTTGCTTGCAAGGCAAGAAAACACACCCACTTGTTCCTTCACCGTTATTTTTCAAGTACTAAAATCTTCCCAAAACTGTTATGATCGAGGCACTGGAGTAACAGAAACCTCAGCAATTAAAAACGCAAAGTGATTCCCTTGCCTCCCCAGGCGCAAAATCCTGATCTTGGGAAGCCACCTTCGTGTTCCCTGCCGGTGTGTTACGTTCACCGCTGAAGGAAAACGCTCCTTCTCCTTGCGACAGGAAAAGCGCCCACAGGTGTCCGGCAGGGCACCGGGACAGCTGCTCGGGACCGGGGGATCCCCGTGGAAACCCCCGGGATGCAGGTGCCCGGGAGGCTGGGTGAGCAGCGAGGAGCCCCGGCCGCGGGGCTGGCCCTGTGGGCACTGCGACCGGACAGCGTGCGACAAAGCAGGGAATCCCCGAGCACCGCCACCGCTCCGGGCTTTCACCCGGGGCCTCCCCGATCCCGGAGTGACCCCGCGGACCCGCTCGGACGGGCCGCTCCCGGGGCGGGGAAACGGGCACCGTCCCTCCGTGAGACCCACACGAGCCTCCGGCGCCCCGGGGCGACTCGCACCGCTGAGGGGCCCGGCCCGGCACGCCCCCCGGGACCGCCCCTGCCCTCCGCAGGACCCCGGCTCGCCTCTGCCCGCGGGGTCCGGGCCCGGGCCCGCCTGCCAGCCCCGTCCCCCCGGTGCCGCCACACGGCCGGGCCAGCCCGCCCCGGGGCCGCTCCGTAACGGGGCCCCGCCGCGCTCGGGGCTCCCGGAGACACGGCCCGGCACCGCCGCCGGGGGGTTCCAGCGCCGCCATCTCCCGGTCCGGCCCCCCCACCCGGCGCCCCCCGGCTCCTCCCGGGGCTCCCGCGGCCCCCGGGGGCGATGGCTCCGCCGGGGCCGCGCTTCGCCCCGCGCTCCCCACCCCGGCCCCCCGCCCCGCGGCGCCCCCCGCCCGCCGCCCCTCGCGCTCACCGCGGCTCCGCGCGCCCCTCGCCGCGCCGCGCCCGGCCGAAGGGAGGGCGGGCGGGGGTCGCGGCCCCCCGGCAGCGCCGCACGCCCGGCGCAGGCAGCCCCCGTCCCTGACCTACTTTCCGCCTGGCTTGCCACCCGACGGCGCACCACTAACCTACTTTCCAGCCAATGGCACCCTCCCCCGGCCCCGCACCGGACGCGCCCGCCCGCCAACGGGAGAGCGGCTCCGCGGCGGCCTCGCCCAATGGGCGGCAGGCGAGCGGGCAACGCCCGCCCTCCCGAGCGCCGGCAAATCCCCGGGCGGCCCCGCGGCGGCACCCAATCGGGAGCGCGGCTGCGGGGCTCGGTCCCGCCCCCCGCTCGGGGGCGGGGCTGAGGGGCGGTGGGGGGGCGCGAGGCGCCGCGGGGACCCGGATGTGGCGATGGCGGCGAGGGCTCGGGGCGGGTGTTCCCGGGGCGGCGGGGAGGGCTTTGCCTCGCCCGCGCTCCTTCCCCCGGCGGCACCGCCCGCTCCCCGCCCCGCCCCGCCCCGCCCCGCCCCGCCCCGCCGCTGGGGCTCGCCCGTGCCGCTGCGTCACCGCCGCGTGACGTCAGGCGCGGCCGTGACGTCGCGCCGAGGTGTGAAGGTCGTGGCGGCGCTGCCCCTGCGTGGCCGCCGTGCCCGGGCCTCGTCTGCTTCCTTCCCTCGGCGGCGAGGCCCCGCCCTGGCCTGAGCATCGCCCTGTGACTCAGGGAGTGGGGGCTTTCCCGGCCGGGAGCTCCCGCGGCCCGGTCTCGCCCTGCTGCCGTGTGTGACAACCCACTCGCCTTCAGGGTCAGCTTCTCTGCGCCTCAGCACTTGCGCCCTTTGCCCTGGGCCCGCCCTGGCGCGGAGTCACCGTCGTGTCCTTCAGCCTGCCTGGGCTGCACCCATCCGCGGGTTCCCTGTGCTGTGGAGGCCAGGCAGTCCCAGTCACCCCGCCAGGTGTGTGTGTGGGATGCAGTACTCTGGGAGTTGGTGTTGTCTCACACGCCACACCTGTGAGCCCTCAGCCTCGCGCTTGCCTTGGAGGGACGTGTGTGATGCTACCAGTGTCTGTCATTGATGCTCCATCACCTTCCAGTGTGGCCCTATAATGCCAGTGATGCTCACAGCATCAGTTTTGTTCAGCGTGTGCAAAAGGCCAGCGATGGAATGTGGTAAAGCCATCTACTGCACCATGTTCTAGTCTAAATTTAGACAATCCACACAGCAGCGTAAAAAGGACGTGTTGCAAGAACATAATCACAGGGTAGCTGCTTTCAAATGCAAACATTTGCTAAACGTGATGGCACGATTGCTGCATCAGATTATCATTGCCACATCCTAATTGTCTTAACATTTCCTGTCCTGTGATGCCACATCCCAAAGGGTTGGTTTATGTTTCCTAGTGTAACATCACCAGGGAAGTGTGGATTGCAGCAGGATTGAGTCATGGCATGGTTGTGGTTATCCCAATCCACTCTCGCAAGACGTGGGCTCAGCCTGGGACAGCATTAATAGTTTGTTTCCACCTAATTGAATAGGGACTAAGCACAGTCAACAAGTGGCCCCTACTGGATACAAACTCTCTGTTCACATCAGGATATTCATGCTCGGGAGAAATCCTCCAGCAGAACAAGTTAAATGAAGTACCCTACATTAGTAGGATGAAAATGCATCCTTTTATTTCCAGCAAAATGGTGCTGCTTTGATTTGTTTTAGTGCACAGAAGTTATGGAGGTGGAGAAGTCTCCTTGACTACTTCTTTCTCCTAAGTCTTTGTAGTTTTGATCATTGTTTCTACCCATCTGTAGAAATAATCTTCCTTATGGACTCAATCACATACTGTCTGTTTTAATGAGCCCAGTGCCTGTTGTAGGGAATGATGCCAAGAGTAATGATCTTTAGCTATTTCTGTAGGAGAGCAGCTTAGCAGGCCATATGTCAGATTTCCCAGTGAATGATTGTTTTGAATTGTTTTTATACCATAGTTTCTATTCATGAGATATTAAAGAAAATAACAGCATCTGGTTAATCAAATTCTGCATTTTACCATGTGATGATGTATATCAGTCCTATTCTGTGACTTCCCTTGAAATAGATTGTCAGGTCAGTGCAGGGAATTTCTATCTGTGGATTAGTCAGGCATCTTATAGGTGACTATTTTACCTTAAAATTTTAAGGGTGAAGAGCTGAGAAATGACAGTTTGAAGTTTAACAACACCTGAGTTCAGCTCCTGATGTCAAAAATGTTTGCAACACCCTTCTACCACACATTTCAAAAGACAAAAGGCAAACAGCAGAGGTGAGGCTTCACCAAAGGTAAAACATTTTCTCCTTGCAGGGTACTCGAGGAAGAACTTGAAGCAGAGCAACCCACAAATTGTGGAAGCTGCTGGGCAGACCAGCTCAATTGTGTGCTCAGCTCAGGGCACTGTGCATTGGTGTGTCTGATATGAAAGCAAAAGCATTTCCTCATCCAGACAACTCTCACCTGATTAATTTTCAGATTTTACACTTCCTTTTACAAAGGTAGTAAATTAAACCTTAGGCAGAATTGTAACTGCCTGCTTAGCTATATTAATATGTTAACAGTTACTCTATGTTTAAAGTAGATTTAGACTCATTTTTGGCTCAAAATTACAATTTAAAAACAGGAAGAGGGTGTGCTATGTGGCAATTGTACTGAAAATTGTGTTTTATTATTAGAATATTGGAACAACTAGCCCGTGTCCTGACTGATTTTCTTTACTGTATTCACATTCAAATGCTACAGTAAAAACTTTCCTGCTCCTAGGGTTTTGACTTTGTGTCAAGAAGAGTGGCAGATATGATGTCCATTAAATGCAGCCTACCTAGCATGAAAAGACCAGGTCAGTGATTACACTTTAGAATCTGCAAGTTTTTAAATCTAGATAACAACTTCCATGCAGAAAAAGGAATCTAGTTTCTCAACTGATAACCAAAAAGTCTGATAGGTTTACTTTTTTTTTGCTTAGATTTTTTTTGGGCAGGGTTTGCCTTCAAGCAATCTTGATATGTCTCTGGAACAGCCACAGATGTTCAGAAGTAACCAGCCAAATTAGTTCTTTGATGTTTTAGTTGTGGTTTTTTTCTGAAACATGATTCATGACCCCAATTAGAGATACAGAAGACACAAATCTCTGAGTCTTTGGAGTGTGAATTTTGGAGATAGAATTTTATGTGTTTGTTTTTTTAATGTTTCCAAAAGATGTCCAGGATGTTATATCTATTTTATCATCTAGCTGTGGATCCAACTGCTTTAGAGCATTTTAAACTGCTGCTGTTTGTTTATAGTTTTTTAGCCATGCAATATTAATTAACCTGTCTTACCCTTTTATCCAATCTCTTCCTGCATTTGTCTGTAGACATACAAGCTATATCTTACCTATGGCAGAAGAAGTCAAAGCTCACAGAAAATTGTCAAGACTTAAAAATTTAAATATCTGGATTTCTTTTCTGTCTATACATTAAAAAACACAGATTACTGAGCCATATTCTGACCCTCTTACACAGAGTTGATTCCTGGCTTCAACCCAGTTTTGAGGGCAGAAGAAACTGCAAACTATGGCTTGGTTTGTTTGCAAACTGATGAAAAAAATCTCACAGTGGTGACCTGTTTACTGTAGTCTGTTCAACTCATGTGTGGCTGGCTCAGACCTCTTCAAAACAAAGGTTTATCATAGTAAGTTATTGCAGGCTCATTCTTTTCATAGTTCATCAAATTCTTGAGTTATTACAACACCTAAGCCAGGGGAATATTAGGTTTTTCTGCTTTTTTTTTTTCTGTATAAACACTTAGTACTTTAAAGGGTGCACCTTCCACCACAATGTTTCCAAATATAAGCATAAAACCCCATAAATATGAAGCAATAAATGTGGACTTTTTCATTTTCCTGCTTTCTTCTGAGCCTTTTGAAACCCATTCTTCTTCCTCCCAGCCTTTGTCATAATTTCAAGGGCTAAAAGCTTGTTTCAGGCAAAAAGAGAAGATTCTTTTACGATCCATTGATTTCAGGCCTGTAGTCTCTGAGAACACCAATTAATATTCAGAGACTCAATAGGATCTCACAAGAGTTGGCAACCCATTGTCTGGCAGCATAACAGGAACAGAAAGAAGATTCTGACAAGAAAAATCAGGCCAAAGCCAGGGAATTAAAAAATTCTAAGTTTTTCTTTTCCATGTATTTCCAATCTTAACAGAAGGTTCAGGACAAAGAATTTCTGTCTTTATCTGGATTCAACCTTAATGAAGGTTAAGGCAGTCCAGTTTTTACTTCATTAAAAATATATGGAATTTAGTTGGTTTTTCAGAGACTGGAAGTCTGAACTTGAAGGAGACATGGTAAACTGTAAATATGTTAAGAAAATTTTAGTGAGTAAAGTATTTTAAGTTGAAAATTCTAAAAGGCTACAGCCTTTTCAAATAACAGCATTTCTTTTTTTTTTCTCTAGGATTTTATTAAAATGGTTACTAGAGTTCTGTTTATCATGTTTGTTGATAAGAAATCAGTATTCATTCTTGGGAGTAATTTTGTGTCAACACCATATTTATTACTTACTTTTTTTTTTTTCACATCATGTATAAACCTTGTTTGCTGGTGTGAGATTCTTGCCTCCCTTCTCAAAAAATAATAAAAATTTCTAGAAGCCACTTTGTTTGAAGAGAATTAGGCCAAAAACACTCTTGAAATTGCTGACCATGTTTCTTCAAGATTTACTGAGGACACTAAGATTCAGGGTAGAGTTTTGCTGCCTTTTCTTGGTAGGGGTCTTATAATTTTCTATGTTCTAGTAAACACCAAAACTTTTCCTTTTGGTACTGAAATGATCAGAGGGTGAATTTTGACCAACCTTGATTTGCTTGTTTTAAAGGATAATAAGAAGCAGAAACAGTTAAACAGAAAAGTATAGCTGGAATTGTATCATTTAAATAGTATTTTTTAAACTAATTAAAAGCCACACACTGTATTAATTAAATAAGTATATTATCCTCCCTTTTGCAGATTGGAAAAACAGGCCTGGAGATTAATGAGTTGGTCAGGATTACACCCACATATTAAATCAGATGCAAAGCCACAGTTAGAACTGGAGCAACTTATGGCAGCCTTTTAGAGAGTTTGGGGAATTGCTCAGCACCTCTAGTTGGTTTTTCATATCAGTTACACAAAACATTTTACTTGTTTTCCAAATACAAGAAAATCATGATACTCAGGACATATTTGAAAAAGCAGCTTTGGAATCTATTAAAGTTAGGAGCTTGATTCTCTTTTCAGTTAGTGCTGATAACTGCAGTAGGAGCTTAACAATCCATGGTTGATGGATGGATTTCCAGACTGTCAGGCTGTAATATGACAGTGGGACAATGACTTTATTTTTTGGTGTTTCATCTTGTAAGTATACTAGACTTTATTCTGGAGTTTTTACTTCATTCTTATATAGTCAAAATTCAGCATTAGTTTCATAGTTGTTCCATTGGGCCTCTGGAGTGAGGCCTGCAAGTTCACAAGGTTAAACAGATGACATAGGTTGTACTTCCTCTCAAAATGACATCTTTCTGTGTCCAGGGTTTTAAGATTAAGGTGCTTTCAAAGCTATGAGTGGCTGTAGACAGGAAAAAGGGAAAGAGCAATGCATCCTTCATGTTTTATGCTAAGCTACGACTTCTCTGTTGTCTATTAATTAAGCAGTCTATTAATATTGCTTTGCTACATGCTAATGTTAGACAAAACCCAGTTTTGTTGCTAGAGAAAAAGCTGCTATTTAAAAAACCAGAGCAAAAGCAGATTAATTCTGAGAGTTATATCAACCAGTAGGTGTGCCTGGAGTGTTGTAAATGGGAAAGGTGGGAGGACTCTGTCTTGTTATTAGTACATGTAGAAAGACAGGAAGTACTTAGGGAAGGTTTCCCTCTTGTTCTGAGTTCCAGGAAAGTTATTCAGCCAAACACATGAATCACAAAGCAGACTAGAAGGGAGTTTCTGTGTGGCATGAAAATAACAATCTTAGAGCCTGAGAAGTGAAACAATTTGATGCTTTTGTTCTGCTGCAGATTTTTCATGGAAAATAGCAACCCCACGAATATCTGACAATGAAATGTCTTAGTGCATGAAATGTGAAGTTTATATAAGAGAGAGTGTCTTACTCATCAGCTGCTCTATTTTAAGCCCTGCTCAGCATGAGGACTTTCATTTTGTGATCTATTTGGACAGCAGCTGGTACATTAGAGTTTTACGTTAGCTGACATCTTTACAGTCTAAAGAGTACTTAATATAATCCTGTATAGCCTATTCTCATATTTGTGCTCAGTCACTCATATTCCATCTCAGTGTCTTGTCTTTCCCCATGGACATTTTCTATCCATTTCACTTTAAAAAATGGTCAGTGTACCAACAGCATTAAAGTGATATTTTGTGGTGATGTGATCAAAAAATATGTATACAGCATATGTCCTAAAATGGATGTGCCACTTCAGTGACTGCAAAAGGCAATGAAAAGGAATCCATAGTAACATATGTTGGGGATAAATTCCAGCAACTAGCACAAATAACAGAAAAGATGGTGTGTACTAATAATTATATATGAAGATGAGTTACATGCATGATTTAGATTGACTTGGAAATATTTACATTGTGGAAGGATGAAATGGATGCCAAGTTGCAACCTAATTCCAAAATCTAGCAATTATCAAGTAGTTTGCATCTTGCCATAAAGTCCTAGGACTTCATCTATCTGTTCATGCAAAAAGAAATGTCTTTTCCATCTTTGTGGATTTTAAATCCCAGTCAGCTCTAAACAAATTACAAAATAGTTCCCTGTTCCTGGAGATGCTTGGGAAAAAGATTGGTGAGGAGAAAAGACAAAATAAGGCACTGTTGAGGGATGGCAGGCATTGGACCTTGAACACAGTCTGCAGTGGAACTCCCTTGCAATGTTTTACCTTATCTCCCACATCTTTTTAACCCTCCCTTGGCCCCACAGTCCTTGAGTCCTGATGTAGTTGCCCAGCTTGCACACTCAGGAGCTGTGCTTCGGGGAATGTGAAGCTGGGAGGTGTCAGGATGTCCCACTGATGAGTTCAGGTGCTGTAAGGGTAATTTAACTCTTTTCTCAGCAGCAGAACTTGCCTAGGAAAGGTAGAAAGCTACTTTTTTACACATTTTACTTCCTGGCATCCATTGTGTTTTGCATGTTTATCTGGCCTTGCTTGTTGAAATCTGGAGCACCAATGTCATACTAAATGCATTCTCACCCAGACTGCTGCTACAGTCTCTTGGGTTGTAAGAGAGGGATTTAAAAGGAAAACAAGGAAAACAAAGGGAATTTAACCTCCACTTGTTCTCCACGAGTGGTAGGCAGGATGTTCTGCACCATGTGACTCGCACAGTCCTTCAGCTCCATTTTGATGCTGGAATTGCATCCACCACTCTCCTGCAGTTGCCCAAACAGTTTGAACTTGAAGCAAAGCTACAAAGCTACCTCCCACATGTGATACAGGCCCCACCCTGTCCATACCCACTTTATGACTTCATGAATCTGGTAATCATGTAATGATGACTTCATGAATCTGGTTATTGTGTACATGTCACTGGGAGTGGCATAAATTTTAACTATAATTGTATATTGTACTTCTTTGATGTAAATCTGATGTTTATATTTCCGTATGCGACCACCAACATGAAAATTAGGGCCTTAATACAATGATTTTGACTTACATCAATTATTATTCTGTTCTTTGTGAGCAGTTGCTTCTTTTTACTTCTGAAAAAATAACCACAAAACCTGAGTAATTCTCAGAGTGATGAGCAAAAAGATGATTATCAAAGTGACCTATTACACTGTTTATCTTAGCCATGACACAGATCTCTCCACTCTCCTATGAACATGTATCTGCAGACAAGGAAAGAGGGGCATAGAAGGACTAGTCCTGACCATAGTCATACTGTTCTTTAATAAGTTCTGCTGGTGTTTCTTGAAAGTGTGATACAGCAGCTTAACCATGGGATCAGAGGGAGTGGAGGGAGCATGACTAAAACATTCATTGTTGCCAGATAAATAAGGGGCCATGAGGCTGCCCCATGAGCCTGGGGCAGTGCAGGTGGTACAGTCTAAGCAGATGGTTATGGCTTGCTCTGAGTGCTACAGATTTCTCTAGCATATGTTAATCAACACATTCTGATGACCAAAACCATCCAATTTTTTAATTAAAAAATACCAGTGAGCAGTTGCACTTCTTGTCCAATATTACTTCAATGATTTTCACATAATGCTAATGAAATTTAAGATACTTTGTGTATTTATTTACTGAGTTTATTTCCCTGTCCATTTCTTTGCTTCCTTGGATGTGCGACCAGGAAGTTGTCTATGTTAAAGGTTTGTGTCATCTCCAGATGTCCTATGAACCAAGGTTGGAAATAGAGATGAAGAAGGGATGCATGAGATTAAAGGGGAGTCTTAACAACTTAATGACAGGCAAACTTGTAACACCCAACAAAATAAAACAAAATTCGGTGCTTCCTCACATACTCCTGCTGCAGGCTCCTCAGCCACAGAGCCCAGCCAAGCTTATCCTGCCTCTGTGTCACCTTGGTGTGATCCCTACGACTCTTTTCCTTCTATGGAAAGAAAATCTATGCCAAAAGTCTTTCCTGCCTTCTTAGGAGGGTAATCATTTTAGGTATGTGGTTTTCTACTGCTGTTTTACACTTGAACTTTTAATTAATTCAAACTCCAAGGTGGAAGTAGCAGCTTGGGGTAACCAATTATTTTGAATTTCCTTAGGTTTGCTTCCATAATCCTTATGCCATGTCATACTTAATTATGTTGATGGCATAAAACAGCATACAGTTTCAAAGCATTGCTTTTAATATTTTTAAAATGTCTTGAGATTCTCCACTGAAATACAAGACACAAATGAAAATCATGGTTCTTTCTGCTGGTGCTCTGTTGTGGTACACCTAATTCTTTTTTTTATGTTATCTTCTTTTTTGTGATTTTAGGTGCTAGCTTGAGGTTCAGAGGGTAAAAGGCCAAAATGCCACAAATAATAAAGTAAGTTAATCAATAATTACATTAATTGGCCAATATTAAGATTTTGCCACTAATAAAAACCCCAGACTTCTATTACTTGGCCTGTATTCAAACATTTCTACCTATTGCATTTGGTATTTGTCATGAGTATTGAATTCCCAAATATGACTAAAAAAAGAAATCACACACTTACTGGAAATATGAAGGGTAGCCAAGATTCTCTTTGAACACGAGAAATACATTCTGTATACCTCATGTAACCCTATGGAATCCATTTGGATTTTGTAATAATCTGTGGGTTCATGTAATGAATGTACCCTAACTCAGCATATCTGCAAAGATATACAAGGTAGCTCTGAAACTGAAAGTACAAATAAGATGACAAATAGCGAAAAAATGTTGTCTAGATGGTATCTTCATTTTTCATGGCATTAAGCTGATCCTAAGCTTAAAATTTAATTGAGACCTTGAAAAACAATAAGGGTAAATGGTGAAGATAAATGGTGGTATGATGAACCAGCAAATCATGCCTGTGAGAGACAGTAAATGTGTATTTTGCTCAACTAACATAGACCCAGAAGGTCTCACTCTTGACCAACAAATAGTCCTGGAAGACAGTTCTGATTCTGTGTTTGTCAGTGGGCTAAAGAAAAGAAGGTGGTCACACAGTGAGGTCTGAGCAGTGAGTCTGATGATGCCAATGCTACAAGAGTGAGAGAGCATCTGTTTGATTATGCTAGCACATTTGAGTCATCCTGCACCTGTGTAATGTACATAGTGTGCACATATGTTGTAGGGTTTTTTTCTATTATGTTCATTATTTTATTTTCCAGGTAGATGTAATTTGTTGAGATGTATTATTGGAAAGACTTTTCTTCTGTTGTTGGTCATGTCTTGCTTATTGCAGCAAGGAATGCATGTGTTTTCCTTTTTTTTCCATCCAAAGGTGTCTCTACTTGAGGATGACTGTATTTAAGGATTGGAGTTGTGTGTTTTCTAGCTTGGGCAGTCACAGAGAAGGCAGTTAAATATGCACGTGCATTGTTATTATAAGGCAGATAGGCCAATAAATCATCAGATGAGTGTTTGCTTGTCTTAGGTATTTCTGTTAAATTTGAGGCTACCAGGGGAGGATGAGGAAACATTCGTGATGGTCCTTGGTGCAGACCCAGATGTCACTGGCCATTGGTTGCATAACCACAATCCTAGTCCTTGAAAACCCTTCTACTTCAAAAGGGCCTTTTTTAGTCATTTCATGCATATTGTTACTCTTCCTATTCACATAGTAACCATTTTTACCTCCTATTTGTCTCTGCTTTTAAACTAGTTCAGATGCACTCAGTGCTTTAAAAACAAACCTTTAAAGGCATTTCCTTTTATTTTCTGCAAGAGACCATAGTAAATGCCGTATGCTTTTATGCAATTAAAAGGCTTTGTGACTTTGTTTTTTATGTTGTTAATGCAGTTGGTACAGATTCAATGGGCTTTCATATGTAGCAAATTCGTCATATATCTATTTTCTGTCTCCCAGCACCTCTGTTAGTTTGATGTTGGGCTCTGAGTAGCTCTTCATATTTCCATGGTTACAAGTAGTCACAAGGGTTCTGTTAACCCCCAAATGCAGAGTGATTATGTCTCTCTTTTTGTTATAAGAAGCATCAAATGAACAAATTACGCTATAGATATGAAAAGATTGTTTAAAACATTTCATTAAAAATTTTTAATTTTCATTCACTCAAAAAGTGTTGAAGTCTTATCACAATCATGACTATGTCACACTTTTTGTAAAGATTAGTTTTTACCTGGAAACCTGAAGGATCCTGTTTTCTTTCCCTTTTAATTCTGATTGGGATTTCCAATAGATTTTGAAGGCAGTGGGTTTAGAAGAAACAATGCAGGTTCAGAGCTATTCTGTAATTAAATAATCAGCAATGACCACTAACAATTACTATGTACTACTGCTTATTGTCGAAGAGAGAACAAATGGAGGTAAAAAGCAATTAACTTGCTGAAGAGCACAGATGTAGACACATCCACATCAGAATTTCAGATCTCAAATTGCTGTATTTTTTTCTAACAAAAGACTGGCAGAAAGTCCTGTCTGACTTTCAGATCTCATCTCTTGTCAAAACCTAGATTCTTCCCACTAAATTAAGAGTGCCAAGAGTTGTACCTTTAATGAGTGGATAAGAGATGTTAGAGACCCTTAATAGGAGAAGGCCACTGGAAGGAGACAGTGTTTTTTCTGAGAGGTTTTCTCAGACTGAAGCAGTAGCAGGTTTTTTCTGTAGAATAGGCTTAGGTAGCTGTGATTTGTTACAGTATCCTGTGATGAAAGCTCGGAATAAAAGAGAGGTTTCTGGATCTTCCCTGGACGGAACAGGTAGTGAGTTACTGAGGGCAGAGAAGTGAGAGGGAGCGATAAAAGAAAGCTGGAGAAAAGTCTCTAATAGGAAGAGAATATCTTGTCTACTGAAAAGATTTTACAGTGATAGATTGACTAGAACTGCAGACAGAGTCTGTGCTCAAAGGGTGAAACAAAGCTGCCGGGGAAAGAGAATGAGGCTGTTACCTCTTGTACAGTGTTATTGCTTCAATGCATACAGCAAAAGCACTAGAAGTTTCCTAATTGAAGAGGAGAAAATGCCTCCTTTTCCTTTCTTTTTGGCAGTTTTCTTTTTAGCTGGAGCTACTACAAATGCTAAATCTCCAAGCCAGTAGAGCCATGAGCTGATTTTATGGTAAAGTGGAACGCAGCACTGTAAAATAACAAGTTATTTAAATAGTACAGCCATGGGGGAAAGAAGTATGTTAATGAGGGGAAATGGACCAAAAAGCACCTATCATATTCTATCTATTCACTTGGAAGACAGACAGTAGTAAAACACAACAGTCTTTATTCTCAAAGTGAATTATGAATATTAATGAAGGTCCAGAATCCCAGTGGAGTGCACGGGCACACTGGTTACATTCAGACATAATGAGTGAGAGATGCTAAATGTTTTATTATACAGTAAGTATCTAAACACTTTCAAGCAGAAACATGGTCCTAGTCCACATAGGAACAATTACTGAGAAATGGAACAAAAAACCTCTGGAGAGGTAATTGAGCTGGTTACTCCCCATTGGTCCTTAACTCTTGCAGGTGTTAGATGGTCAGACAATGTGTACATGTCTGGGATGTTTTGGTGCCAGTGACCATTTCATACACATGTGAAACAACAGTTATGCAGAGCAAACACCAAGATCATGAGTGCAATCTGACAGTCAGGCCAGTTGTGAGCCCAGGGAGCAGGATTTGAGGATCTGAACCTGCCTGACTAGGTTGGGGCAGGATGCCACAAGTGCCACCAAGCATCTAGAAAGGCAGCATAACAGCACCAAGAACAGGGTTTGCTGATGAGACTTTTTAACAGCCTGTTTCAGATCCACCAGGTGAATCAGGTGCCAAGAAATGGCATCTCTTACATCTCAGGATTTTCTCTGTGCCAGGTTTAAAGTTCTTAGAACTGTAAATGTATGAGCTTGCTTGCTCCCAAGGAATGTTTGGGCCTTTTTCAACTAAGAGTTACATGTTTTAAGCTCCCTTCATCACAAAATTTTCTCCTAGCAGCGCAGTTACAAGGAGATGAGAATGTTCTCTCACTTTGTCTGTGACTGTGTTTTTATTGAAACAGAGCAGTTTGGTTCAAACTGAGTGCATCTGTGAGAACAGCAGTGCAGGATGCTCAGAATGTTCCAGGCAGTAATTGCCAAGGTAACAAAGTTAGAAAAAGAAAATATTTGGTAGATGCATAATTAGTGGGGAATCATTCTGGAATACTGTAAATTGGCATGATAAATTCAAATTATGTGTCAGACCAATTCTTCTGTCACCAGAGTAAGAAAATTACCCCTTTGGAATTTCAATGGGAAATGAACTTGTTATAAATCTACTATCAGGAAACTGGAATATCCTAATATTTGGTTAAAATAGTCTAGTGTTTTTTCACATATTGTTAGATCAGTGCTTCTAAAACTATTCTTGACTTCAGTAGAACTTGTGAGAAGCTTGTGAATCTATATGTATAAATATACATTTTTCTCACAGAGCAGTAGTTTTGCAATTTGCCTGGAAAAGGTCATTGACCTCTCTATATGACAAAAATAATTTTCTAAAAACATTTTCCTTCATAGACTATGCTAGTATAGTTCTGGCAAGGATAGGACAAAGCCTATTTTATAGAAAAATAAAGATAGTCCTGTTAGGGGTGGGACACGAGAGCTGATCTTTTCCTGGGTTCTTCAGACTTTGATTCTATCAATGCTTTGGGCTAAGTCCCTCTGTGAAGAGCCGTTTTGTTGTTTATAAGCCTTTTACTAGAATGCCTGCATTACAAATTGGAAGAAATTTGTTCTTTGGTGCCCACAAGAATATTATTTTGTTCTAACCTGTCTGCGCTTGTCCAACTATTATTGCTTTTAAAGCAAATTTTGGGGTTTACATGTTTATTTCATCATACAATCTTATTAAGGTTCTAAATTCAGCTGCATCTCTCTGACCTCTGTGAGAGGCCAGGGCCCAAGGATGATCCCTTTGTAGTGTTGCTTTTAGGGGAGCAGAAGCAGAAAATAACGAATTTTTTTCTTGTAGAAAAAAATTTAAAAATAAGAGTTTTCTTGTTATTCTGCAATATTTTTACAAGTTTCAATAATCATTGTTCAATCTGCATGAATTTCCTAAAAACACAAAAAGCAGGTTGCATCTTAGCAGTGCTTATCCAAGAGTTTCACCTTGTTTGCTAAAGCAAATTCTGAGCTTCCTAGGACACAATTGTTCAAAACGAGTTGTTCACTTCTTCCTTTTCCATGCACTCTGGTTCTGGTGGTGAAGTTGGAAAGATTATAACAGAAGCCACAAGGGAGGATTTTATCAGATGTTTTTAAGGTTTCTAAATCATGAGGAACATTTTTATATTTATTTGTTTGCACTTTTGAGTAGCAAGTCTAGAGTTTGTCAAGTGTGTACAAGTGTGTTCAAGAAAAGAACATGGGAAGGCAATATCATGGTGCCGGGACAAAAGAAAGTATCAAATTAAATGAAACTTCAGATTTTTAACTCACCTAATCAGGAGATACAACTCAGATATCTGAGCATGTGGTTGTCTCTCAAAACTCTCTTTTATCTAAGTATTTATTGTGGTTACACAAAGAAACTTAGGTCAGATTAAGAGAAAAAATAATTTATTTGTTCTGGGTGTTTGCAGTGTCTCCTGCAAACATTGGTTGCACCAGGAGAGGGCAGAGCTACACAGGTATAAACACACAGGATCTGTGCTGTGGTTAAACGAAAAGTGGAAAACTAATCTGTGAAAAGATTTGCTGGTAATTGTCGTTTAATAGTCACTGAACATCAATTCCTCAGATATTCAGAATTCATATATTTTCTAATACATTTCATTGCTGTTTTGCTACCAAGGAATGCTTCTGAAGGAAAAGATTTCTGGGTTTTAGTAGCACTGTGAGGGGAGCTCCAGCATTGAACTGGAGTGTTCAGTGTCCACTTGATACAGAGTTATCATTTTCACTATTGAAGGCTACTGTGAATCTACTTTATTTTTCTTTCTTTTTTTTTTCCCCCCCTTAACTATATTCTTGCTTCTCAATTATTTTGTTAGGGTTTTTTTTTCCTTCCTCTGGTTCAGAGTAAAAGGTTTTAAACCAAAGTCCCTATTTTAATATATATTGTAAAATATTAGCCACGTTAGCTGTACAACAGATTAAAATCTGTGTTTCTCTTGAAAACCTTAATGGAATGGAATGCAACAGTTATTTTTATTTTCTCTAGAGAACCTGATTTAAAGGCCACTCACTCAGGGTGATTTAAATCAATCAATGTACTTTGGGTAAACTGGGCTGTTGACAAAGTGGCAGTTTTTCAGAACAAAAGTCAGGCTTCTTCCCCAGTGGTTTGCATCTGTTTGTTTTGGTGCAGTTTTTGGTTTGTTATTGTAGGGTCTTTCTAGCAAAGGGTAGTTTGGTTGTTTTTTTTTCCACTGGGAATGCGAGAGAAACATATAATCAAAGAATTTTAGTATTTATGCTGCAATAAAAATTGTTCATGTTAATGGTAGGTAGCTGTAATAAACTTTCTTATACAATTAATCTACAAGTATGTGGTTTAAGCCTTTTTGTTTATTTAAAAATGGTAGGAGTGTGCTTAAGCAAGTTCTTGAGGTCTGTAAAATATAGTTGGATCAATATATCATCAAAAGGAAATGGCTAAAATGGTGTCATCGTAGTCTGGAGGTAAGAAGGCAGAAGGATTTGGAGGATGTTTAAATAAAACAGTTAAACATGTTAAACAGTAAAAGCAAAACAATCTTTTGAGGCAGAAAACACTAATATTATTGCAGAAGTGCTGTTTTAGGAACTATAATCAATATTGACCTCTGTCTAAATTAAGAGAGGATTGCCTTTTGTTTAAAATTGTGGATTAGGAAAGCAATCTTTGATCTGAGATGCACTTTGCAGATCTTATGGGGGCTGTCTCATCCCAACAGCTGTCTCTTCATCAAGCTGGAAGATAGTTTGGTCTCCCAGAATCTCTGTCCCCAAAGTGTTGTCAGTTCAGATCCTGTCATCTGGGTTTATTGGACCGGTGTTATGTCCAACATATGTTATGAGCAATTCTGACTGCCTTGCTGTTTTACTAGATACTATCTAATAATTTGGAGTTATATGGGTGCCATAATTCCCACATATAAAAATATTGCTAGCATTGTGAATTAAATCCTTCTAATAGAAATTGACTTTTTATGAGTTATGTGACCTCTGCTGTTGAAATTCATGTTATAAACTCATAAAGTTGTGTAGTACTTTTATTCCAACACCTTGCAGAGCATCTGTGGCCATGAGACACAAACCCAGCACCTGTCTGATGTGAAACAATCCAGATCTTTCATATACTGCAGGCACAGAATTCCCATTTTCCTGTAGAACCATATCTCAGGATCCAGCTGCTCATTCTAGCAGTGTTATTATGTGGGAGACAAATCTTGAAAACCAGCACTGAGTGTAAACTGATGCAATTTGTGTTTCTGCATCTGCAAGCCAAACATTTTGAAAGGACATCCTCCCCTGGTTCTCAGCATGAGAACTTGGCAACCCAAACCTGACTATTCCTATGCCCACATTCATTTTCACTTAAATCACTTTAACAAAAGCATCAAGCTAAAGTTTAAAAGTGCTTCTAATATTAACTCTGTTCTTTGGCAATTTCATCTGACAAAACTTCCAACTTCCTGTTTAACATTTTCAATGGGGAGTTGTATTCTGAAGGCCAAAATAGCCCTGTACTAAAATCTGTATGTAGGGATCCAGATAAATATAGCATCTTGAGCTAATTTTTAGCTGTTTGAAATGCAAATAAACACAAGCTTTACTTGTCAGTATGAGCTTGCTGGATGATTTAGATCAACAGATGAAGCCAAGGCTGTAATTCCCTGAAAATATTATTTTGAGAATTGAGTCTGATAAATTTTTTTAGAGCCTTATCTTCGACATACTGCTTCACTTTTCTTAGTAAAAAACCCGTAGGATTCAAATTTCTCTTGGCTTTTTAGTCTCCTTCAGTCTGACCATAATTTTAGTAGCATAAAAGGAAAGATATCCCCATGTAAATCTTTTTGTTCATGACTTCTAATTCAAAATGTTCTTCTAATATAAATGGTTAATGAATGAATAATATTTGATGCCATGAAGAATTATGGTTGATTTATTTGATTTACTTTCACCTGTAATCTTGAATATTTTATATTACCTGCTTGGAATTTTACAACCTTATGAAATGCCTCAAGCATTTCTTCTCATATTCTCCTTGTTTGTCAGGTAAATTGCCATATCACCTAATAAAGTTTAGAGAAATTAGCTTGCTGAGACCCTGTTTCTTTCACAATTCTCAAGATTTGTACTACAATGTATTGTAAAACTCATTGGTCTCTCCACCAAGGTAAAAACTTCATTACAAGTCACTCTCAATTCCCAGGCCAATTTTCAGTCACTTCTTCAAAATCGCCTGGAAATGTTTCTTGACTGAGTGGAAATTGCAGGATCTATTCTCAAATACAGTGATCCCATTGTATGCTGCTTCAAACCTAATACAAGTTATACTTAGAGTGGATTTTTCTTCCCAAATTTCCATCAATGACTCTCAAGAGCTGATTCAAAAAGTGGACAATAGACAGTAGCTGGGCTAGTCCTTTGTCACATGAAAAAGTCAATTATTTTCTTCTTTGGGAAGATATGAGTGTTTCTGTAATAGGACTCTTTATTCATGTATCTTGAAAACAAATAGATGTCCTGCTGCTAGAGATCAATATGTTTGCATCTCCCTGTTTATGAAATTCTAGCATGTTTAAGAAAGATCAGAATTCTACCTACATATTTCTGCTACTTTAAAAGCAATAATTTGTTTCCCTGGAGTTCTAGAAAATATTTGTTTTACTCTGTAGCTAATAGAAAATGTTCCTCTAAGAGCTCCTTTTTTTTTTTTTGGCTGAGATTTACTTGAGTTGAATTTCTGAAGCTGTGGATTATATGTAACTTGATGTGTTGCTTCTTGAAGTGTTACATTTTTGACATGAAGTGGGAAATTATTTTTTTCTTAGTTTTGTGGACAGTCCTTAGCCTTTCATTTTAAAAGGCAAGATGCCCTGTTCAGCTCCCAACTTGTTAAGTGTTGCAAGGATAAAAACCTTCGAAGAGTTTAAATGAGCTTGAAAACCCTTGGGTGCTGCACCTTCTGTCATCATGTGTTCATGACTATCTGTAATTCTACCTACTGAAAGGTCACATTTCACAATTTATACTCAGCCACACCATCTCTCCAGTTGAAATCAGATGTTCTGATTCCCAAGCTGGCATTGTTTCCCGTTTGAGACAGTATTCATGGCATCCATTTTTGAGGGGTAAGCTGCTTAGAGGTTTGCTGGTTTAGGACAGCTCTGGTTTTATGTGTTACAGTGAAAACACAAAGATTTTGTGAGGACGCTGATACTGTGATGTTTGTTATGAAACAAAAGAAAATGATTGAGCCCAATTGGCAATCCTTTACCAGCTACCAAAAAAAAATTCCAAGAGGTTTTTGGAGTTCCCAGGTTAATTTGCATGGAGGAGGTGAAGCCTGTGATGGAGAATTCTGTTGGTGTGCAGTGGTAGAGGAAGGTAGTTCATTCTATTTCCTCCTTCGTTAGCCTTTGTTTCCACTTTCTTCAGTCTTGTTGACTTCCTCTCTCTCATTGTTTGTGTGTTTATGATCCCCTGCTTAGCAATGTTGGTCCATTTCTGGGCAGATCTATCAGTTTCTGCTCTGCTGGAAAAGTAACTTACAGCTTAGCAATCAGGTTAATGTGCTCAATTTAGAACTGTATGTAAGTCCTTCTAAATGAAATGTTGATTTCAATTTTTAAAAGCCATGAACTGTTGTTCCTTTTGTAAGCAACAGACAGATGCTAAATCTTTTTGGTTTTAATCTAGTTTTTTCAGTGATTAGTATTTATGTTAGCTGTTTACTAGCAGCATGTCTTATTTTGGCCTCTGTCCACCTGAATACTGGGATGTTACTTTCGTTCTCTAACGCTGAGTAGGAATGCTGAAATCTGTCTGGAATTGGTAGTGGAGCATTGTATATTAATTTCTCCACTGCTGAATAATTGTACACAGTCTTTACTGGGAAAAAAATGGCAGCACTTAGAAACTTGTTCCCTGTCTTGATGGTAGAATCCATTTTCAGACTGATAAACTGAAATAAAATGTGATCTTTATATTTTACACAGTGACAGCAGGTTAGAATTTAACTTCCCATCTAAGCTATATGAAATAGTACTGTGGAATTGCATGAAATTGTATAGAAAGTTTCTACCTTTCAAGTCTAACTTACCTCATTAATTGCTCCTAAGTCACACAATTCATTCTGAAAATGCCACCTACCAGTAGATGAAGAATTAACAGTTCCACATAACTGCCTTCAAGTTGTTCTCTGTATTTTAGGGTAACTTCATTGAGTCAATTCTTTATCTTTGAACGTACAGGCACTCAAATTTAGTAAAAGTATAGAATCAAATTGTGCTGTCATCTGACTGGGGACAGTCAAACCTTAGAAATAGTTATGCAATATCTTTTGGTTATTTAGGTGAGCCCCTAGGAATCCTACAGTTGTTATTTACTGTAATATTTAAGCATATTTTTAAAGGCTACAAATGAAATAAAAACTGAAACTCAATTATGTAGTATGTACATTACATAGTATATGAATCATTTATCCTATAAACAGTAAAGAGCTTTTCTGAGTTTGATGTTTTTATAAAGCTAAATAATTTAATTATTTTTTTATAATTAAGTTTTCATCTGGATTTTATTCAGCTGAATTTTTATACCAAGTATTATCCGCTTTAATAAAAGCCAAATGTAATCATTGCTGGAAGTATGGATTGTGTATTTAATGGATGCTGGACTCCAAACTGCTGAAGATGTTTCCTTGTCTCTGGTATTAATTATTCAAATATGGTTTAAAAATTAATGACCTTGCTTCTGGTTTTTGATGATTTTTATTTTAGAAGTCAGGTATTATTTACATTGTAATTTTTATATTTGATCTTGAAAGATTGTATCTGTGATAATCAGAATAATGTGATTTTTTAAGCTCTTTGGGAATGTTCATTTCTTTCTTAGTGTAGTGATTGGAGGGAAGTATTAAATTGGTTTTAATACTTTGTGAATTTAAGCATTTTATATGAAAATTTGTTATGCTGAAGGCTCTATGTTTGCATGAGCATTTTTTTAATATTTTATCTTGGGAAATGTAGACAGCAGCTTCTTCATTGTGTTTGTGAAATCAGGAGTTTTGTAGTCAGCCTTTACATCTTACTTTGCTGCCAGATGCAGATCTTGAATATTGGCACACACAATGCTGATTAGTAATACTTACTGAAAAATAGTTATATGGAATTATTTTAAAACATTTCACTAAAAGGGTATTATCCCAGCTCTTTTTTTTTCCTGAAATTTAGAAAAATGAATAACAATAAAATGATTTAGGTTTTACCATAATTATTATCTATATGTCTTAAATATATCTCAAAGGTCCCTTCAAACCCAGTCCATTCTGTATTTCTATGATTCTGTGTCCCATTTACTTAGCAGAACTCCTGTGCACGGTTTGACAGTAGTTTACAGGTGTGATTACTAAATACATTATTCTGAAGACTGCTGCTAGTCTGGAGTTTCTGGTGTGGTCTTATTTCCCAAGCACTGGTGGGTTTTTAGGTGACTTTTCTGGGAGGTTTGTCTCAGCAGGTGAGCAGTGACAGCAATGACAGCAGCACAGACCTGCCATCCTGCCCCTGAGACCAGCACAGGGACTGCAGTAGTATCCACTGTGGCAAAACCCCAAGACTCCCCTCTGCCCTGCCCAAAACCTCAGTCAGGAATGTCCCTGAAATTTCTGCTGTATGTTTTGCCATGTTCTCACGCTATACGTGCACAAGCCTGAAATCAAAAAAGATCTGCCTGGCATGTGCTTCAGATCCAGACATGCTGGTTGCAGTCGAGGGGCCAGTTTTCCTTCTCCTGTTTCTGTAAGCTAAGGAAAGTCACCAAGGTTTTCCAGGTACCAGGCATGGCTCAGTGCCACACATCATTATGCAAATCTATGGCTTATAGCAACCTTGATAAATGGTGTGTTATGTACATATAAATAGCTAACATTACTGCTTCCTCTTTTTGTTTCTGTGGAATTCCCTTGTGAGCATCCTAGAAATGGCACATATCCAGTGGGTTCCTAATACTTTCGAGCAACACTTTCTTTTCAATTATTATATCCTTAATTTAATGGCTTCTGACAATAAAGTATTTTGGACCCCCTTTCCCAATGGGTAGAAATCCATGCTGGTTTTAAAAGTGTTAGGCTATGGGCCGTGCCAAGAAATTCCCTGGCAAACAACTAATTATGTCCTCACACAAAGTCTGACAAAGAAATTGCTTCAAGCCACAAGTCAGAGGCTTAACCATTGTTTGTGTGAAGTTACTTTCCAGCTGGTGATTGGGGTTGGTTGGGAGGGAATGTGGCTGGGAATCAGTGCTCTTTGTTCGGGACACAGGCCCCTGCTTTAGGCAGCTTATGGAGCCATCCGTAAAATGGCCTCTTTGCTTTCACTTAACAGGATGCTGTTCACCTTTCTGCTCTGCTGAGCACCATTTCATGACTTCACAGCCCAGGAATTAAAGCCAACGCACAAAGCAGCTTTAGCAGTAATTGTCTGCAGATTAAATTAAATGCCTGTTCTCATACAGTGTATCTGAATTGTATCAGACCTGCTTCTCACTTTACACACTTGTTCCTGTCAGTAAGAGGTGGCTACTGGAAAATGTTGCAGTCCTTGGAAGCCTGTCCCTCAGTGATTCGATGAAAGTGCTGGGGATTTTGTGTGTTCAACATGATGTCAATTCTATTGTGTTTCAGAATGAAAAAAAATAGCTTAGTCTGCTAGTGAAATACCAAAGTGTCTTAGTGGTGGCAGCTACTGCCAGTAGCTCCATTTTATGCTGTGACTTCTAAATTCCCACTGTAGTAGTGGTTAGCAGGTTGAAATTTTGCTTTTATTTTTGTTCAAAATTTTGATCAATGAACAAAACTCAGTTGTTTGGTTTTTGGGGTTTTTTTTTATATTATTAGATATATTTGAGTAAAATAATCCTGGCTTGTTTAAGTTATGCCTTTTTTCTTTCACTTTTGTGCATTATATTTTTATACGGTAAGAGCTTAATAAAGCTATTAATTTCAGGAAGAAAACATTTAAGCATAACAAAATTAGGGAGCTAATAATTTTCTGCTGGGATGGATTTATGTATTACTTTCTTCTATTTTTATTTTCTTTTGATTGTTTACTGTATAACTGAATTGTGCAACTGCTCCATATATTCTTGACTCACAAAGTGCTGTAGCCTGCTTTTTGCTTAAAAAATATATCTCACCACTGCCTGTCCAGCTGGTATAGATGATGAATAACAGTTTGGAGCTAACCATCCCTTTTGAAATTTCACAACCTCTAATTTCTCATTAACAATATGCTTAATGGTTGCCAAACTTATCCCACCAATCTTTCAAAGACCAGCACATTGTCACATTAGTCAATATAATCCTTGCACAGTTTCTGTAAAGATATTATATCTGAAAGTCATCTCGAAACTTGAGTTTGGAGTCATCATCAGTAAAGATGCAAAGAAAACATGATGTACCTTCATATTTCTTAATGCAGGAGAATCAGGTGAAAAACTGATCCTAATTCGTTCAGCCTCAGTCAGATTTTACAAATGATCCTGAACTGATTTTATGTTTGGGGTTTATTTAATGAAAAATGCCAAAGATTTCTCCTTTCAGAAGAATGGTGATGTCTTTAATGATCATACAGCCTTTGGAGTGAGTGTTTTTTAACATTAAGATTTTCAATCTTCCAACTTTCAACATCTTCTTATGAAATAGTAATCGATGGGGCAACACTGAGTCATTTAAGAGTGGGTCCAGAATTAAAGTGCTCTTTTGAACTGCACACAGCTTTCTAGTCAGAAAAAAGGATAGAATAGACTTTTGAAAATTAAGTGCAGGTTAATAGATTCCTATTAGTATTTATATTTTTAAAATAAAAGTATTGAGCTTTTTTTAGTTGTATGGAATATGAAATTATTTGCTGAAGGAAAGGAAAACCTCACCATCTTTTTTTAAACTGATCAAAAAGATTTAACGCACCTTGTACCAGGAACAGTATAGAGGAAAATTGCAATATAGCACTGCAAGCATAGTGGAGGATGTACTTCTGTCATCAACACAGGAAGGATTTAAAGAAAGAAAAGGCAAATATGAAGAGTATATTTCTACCAGAACTTTGACATCAAAGACTTTCCTAGGAAACACTCACGGAGATAAGTCTTGTGCCTGCAGCACCAGCTGCACAGCCTCCTTCCAGCACCTCATTTGTCTTTTCAGCCTGGCTTTGCCAAAGATATCTGGTTAGGAAGCTGACACTGCCAGACTAATGAGAACTCAATCTAAAATGGTGTTACCTTAAATGCCACGATATCAGGGCAGTATATACATGATCCTACACCTTATCCCACACTAGACTTCATTGCCTTTTGATTTTTCATTTTCTTTCTGCTGTTTCTAGCATGGTACATTTACTCCTTCCTGCTCAATCTCAGTCTGATTCAGCCTTTGTTTTCCATTCACATGACCAGAACTCTCACTCAGGCCCTTATCATTTCATGTCTTGACAACTCCAGTCATCTTCCTTCTAGTCTCAACAAATGCTAGCGTGCAACATGTATATCTTTTAAAATATTTTTCATCTTGTTCTGCTGATGTTCCATTGTTCCCTCTCTTGTACTGTGGGATTATTTTCTTTAACTTTCTAGACCGCACCTTACCATCTCTTATTTGCTTGCACTGCTGACTATATGGCATATGCAGTGCCAATCTTTATTGCCCTTTTAAGTGTCTCCAGCAAACAGCCTTAAATTTCCCCCTATGGTATTTAATGCATGGTATTAACTGAAAATCCCGAGTGCTATTTCATTGTCCTTTCATTCCTTCTTAATTGAGACCTCTAAATTCTACTGCAGTTTGACTATATAATGACAGTGCTAACCTGACATAATACTTTATGAAGCACGTGAAAATTCTTGGCTACTACCAAATGGCACTCAATTCAACCAATACTAAAGTCAACGTGGCTCTTGTTAAATACTCTGTAGTCATATGCCTTAAGTAAAATTTATCCATTACAATGTTATATACTAAAATTTACCAGAAGAGTGCTGCAACTGGATGTCTCATCCATATCAGTTCATCTAATGTAATTTGCTCTGTCTCTGAGGGCTGATTTCCATTACATTGCAGGACACTTAAAATTAGGCATTACAGTGTTAAATGGAACAATAATGAAGCCTTTCTGAGGATTCTGGCATAAATCTCATCTGAGAAAGAGAATTAGCGTTATATTTTCAAGGGTCTAGAAGTGTCTAATGGTTAAGATAGGCAATTAATAGTATTTCCAAAGAAGTATAAGCAGCTTATATAGTTTTTATATAATTTTCAGATTTCACTAATTTCTAGGTCTCTCTCCTCAGTTTCTGCTTGCCTGTGAAATCCCACAATTTTGTAAGAGGCAAAATATTTGGGTGATGAGCAAGTGGAAGGGAAACTTATTATCTAGTTATGCATAAGTGGGGCTTTGGGCTACTTCATTACATGCTCATTAGTTCATGTTACAGTTGATACCAAGTTAATCCTATTAGAATTTAGTGTGTTACACAGCTTTGGAAGTGATAATATGGGAGGCTTCTGGAAGGAATAGTTTGTAGCCCTAGATTGCTATGGAAGATTTCCTATTATCTTCATTGCAAACTGGGAGAAGGAAGCCATGGTCTCCTAGGGAACACAAAGGAGATTACGTTTTTGCAGAAAACAGCAATCTTTTTGTTAAAAGCACATGTACTACCACAAAACAGCAATGTTTTGAAGTAAATTTCCCAAATAGGGTGATGGAAACTTCCTAGATTCTGTTGGTTTTCGTTTTCATCCTGCTTGAGCAGAGAGATTGGACCAGATGCCCCACAGTGGTTCCTTCCAACCTTATCTATTCTAGAAGTGATTCTGTGATTCCTAAGTATTTCTTTTTCTAACCAATGACTGCACAATTCAGGAAATTATCTCCCAGATGCAGGAAATCTTAACTTTGCCTTCTGATTTGATTTTGAATAGAGGTTTGCATTGAACTTCTCTTAAGCAATATAATTAATATTTCTGTTTTAGTCTGGACAAAATAATCATAGAAGCTGATTTTAGAATATGGTTAGTCACTGCCATGGCAGAGCAAATTTTGATGCATTTAATTTGCAGCTGCGTAACAGTGCTATATGCCACTGGTTTCTGATAACTTGTAATAGTGGAAAGGCTTAGAGAAAAAGTAATTTGAAATTTAAATGTGCAGATAAGCATTGGATGAAGAAATAGTGTGAAAAGTAGAAATTAAGGAAAGCATGGCAATAAAAATTGTGGGATAAAGGCTGTCTATAGACATTCCCATGTGTTAAATCATTAACAAATGCAGTCTGTTAATAGTCCGCAAAGTTTTTTTTTTTTATTTTGAGAATATGCAAAACTGCATTAGAAAGTGTTTGGATATAAATTTAGCATATTCAGAGAAACATTCCTGAAAGAATATTTGAGACTGATAACAAAATTTCTAGAGAATGTGATAACTGTTAGAAGGATGTCTTGTGAAATGGACCTTTATTAAGCTTGATCACCACAAAATAAAGATCCAATTAAGGCATTGAAAAGATAAAGAGCCACCATCTGTGAGAGAATTTGCCACAGATCTAATGATAAGCTAATTTTTCAGATAAAGTGGGTGCTGTACTGTACAGGGGGTGGAGAAGAGAAGTTAGAAATTTTAGATTGCATTTTTGCCAGGAACGTGAGCAAATTGGATAAAAGCAGTGGAAACAATGCTCATAGGTCATTAAATATAATCTTACAAACAACGTCAGTTAAATATAATCTTACAAACACATTCTTTATTTCTAGTGACATTGCATTCCCCCTTATTTCTGAAAATGCTTGAAGGGGTATTGTGGGAGATGTATTTGTTACCCTGAGGCATGTTACCTGATTTCTAACAGCCGAGAGATGACCATATGCACCAAACCATTCGTCCCAGAGATTATATTAGTGTGCCTGGCACAAAGTTTTATGTGGTGGAGTAGAGGTAGCTCTTGCATTGCTTAGCTGGAGACTGTTTTCCACTGAAAACATTCTCAATTAATTTTGTACTCATAGAGGAAAATACAGTTTATTTCATTAATTTTTTTACAGGTAAGTTTTCTGGTTCTTGTAAATAATTCCTTAACCAAGAAAACCTGTTTGTATAACTTTAGAGAGAACTAATTAGGAAGCAAGGCTGAGTGGTGATTAGAGGACTTCCATTGGCCTGGCCAAGCTTAGTATCACAGGATACCCTCATGGCCCACTCTGCTACTGTGGCTACACAAATGAGGCTGCTGACAAAAATAAAGACATTTGTTTAGCACTCAGCCTAAGTTAGGTGAAGGTAATAATATGGTACTGTAGTGCTTTCTTAACTGCTGATCTTTGCCTGCACAGATTGATAAGTCATGTAAATGGATGTAGGTGAAAAGCTTCCAAGATTGCCCCATTAGAAAAGGTATGAGATTTCCTCATTAAAGGAATCTTTGATCCTGTACATTTTGCATGAGCAGCTGCATTCAGCATGACCAGGACCAGTAACTCTCCTGAATGTTATTTAGGTCTTGTCTGTCTGAAGCTGATCAGGAATATTAAAGGTATTAGGACTATGTGTGTCACTGAAGAATTTAAAATCACACCTCTTGCTTGCCTTATATCCCCTTCTCTTCAGTGAGCTTTACCAAAGAACCTTAGCCGCTTAGCTTACACTAACATTGTGTATTTCTGTAGCAAAGACCTTGCTGTGTGGTTCTATATTCTGTAATCAAGAGAAAAGGACTTAAAAAGCACAAGTAGAATAACCCTGCTATCGGATAAAGGATGATAAAATACATTCTACAACGAAATTAAGTATAATAATAAACATTGAGATATTTCGTCTTTGTATAAAATCAGCACATTTCTGATCACATAATTCTACTTTTTAATGGTGTTAAGCCTACATGCATAACATTTTTTTAAACGTCTGTAGTAATAATATTTCAAAGGTGTCTCTAAATATGTCCCAGCCATAGTGATTGACTTCTTTATTTTACCTAAACTTTCCAGGTATAGTTAAATATATTTCCTATGCTCGTCAAAACTATAGGTGCCACCTGCCATGGCAGGACTCATAACTAATCCAGTATTTGCTCATCAAGTGAAAAAATTAGTATTGTTGTAAAGTAAGCTGCTTAAATACTTTGTTTCATCCATCTGCTCCTTTTTTTCTTTTCTTCTCAAAATGCAGCCACATCCAGATCACAGCTACTTTTGCTCCTGTCAGCTACTACTGAACCACATTTAACAGAGAGAGAGGTATGTTCGTGAATAATGCTTGAACCTTGATTTCTTTGGCCTAAGTGTCTCTCTATATTTTAGTATGTTCTGTTTTGCTTTCCTCTTACCTTCTTGATACCATGGGAGTATCTTTAGGACAACCTACTGCTGACTGTCTCTGGTCAAGTTGATGAAATTGAGAGGCAGTGCAGGTCTCATTCATTCAAATGAAGCTTGTAGAACCAGTCTCTGAAGCTTTCCCCCTCAGTTCTGACCTTTGTGAGGAAATAATGAATGGTAGACAGTTAGAGGCCAAATGCCAACCATACTTGTTACCTTTTGCAATACTGCTTAAGTAAATTAACTTTGTGAGAGCCCGAAACAGTACTTAATCCAGAGGTGGCTGTAGACAGAAATTGCATCATCTTTCATAGCAATTTTGGTTTGTGGTTGGCCAGTCTGTGAGCCACAGTAGTCAAACTGAGTCCAAAATGTTGCTGTGGATTGGATTAATGTCACTAAGGTCAGAGGCTGGGCCTGAAGTGTGTATATGCATGTATCTCTGTTATTTATCTTATACTTCTTTCCTATATAAAAGTCTGTCCTAATGTTTTTCCTTATTTTTTTCCTTTTCCCATTCCTCAGTGATGCTAACAGCTATGCAGGCCTTAAATCACACTATCTAATGCACACATTTTTTGTTCTCCTCTTAACATGCCTGACTGATTTTTATCAACCTATTGGCCTCTAGCAACCAAAGCACTTACAGCATTCCATAATATAAAAACAGTGGACACTTTGCTGGCATTTAATTGGTGTCAGTATTGAATCTATATAAAATCAAAGCTGCAAAAAGCCCCATATTTTGTGTTGTGCACACATAGTTTTGATAGCCAAATAAATTGCCTAAGACACAACAAATGAGATCTATTTTCCAGTTTGGACACAAATTCTTAGTCATTGAAGAGAAAATGGAAGTGGTTTGCTGAAAAATGACCCTATCAAAAGACAACTCAAAATACAGGAATTACATTTCTGCACTAGTAGAAGCTGGTATAAGATCTGTTTTGTCTTATAGAAGCCACTCAGACTTTTTGTGCTGGTCTCCAAGATGCCTAGCTCAAAATTTGCAGTCAGTAAGCCTACTGGCATTTTACAAGCAAAGATGATCCCTACCAATTTCAGATAATGCGCTTAAATCTATAGTGCCAAAGACTTGTTTTTTAATAGTAGTAATCCTTTAATTGACTGGGTGTGGAAATACCACAGGGCCTCTTCTGGGTTCCCTGGTGAGAGGCTTTCTGTGTAATCTGCTTTTTAAAAAAAGCCCTGTTATAAAGCTCAGTAAGTTTTTAATCTATTCTTCAATTACTTGTAAAGCTACTGTGCTCAATACATGTAATGATACTAATGCACTTTATGCAGTGGATATTAAGAGTAAGCATTGGGTGAAATGAGAGTTAAACAGAAGCCAGCAGAAAATGTTGTCCATTGGTAGAAACAGTACTTTAGAACTGTATATAAAGAAAATATAATTGTTGAACCAACAGAATAATAAAGTTATCCGGGCTATCAGGAGCTGGAAACATTATATCAATTTAGGAAACCTTATGCAATATCTGCAAAATGTGTGATTATATTACAGCACATAAAAGTGCACTGAATTCTATCTTATTTAGAATACAGTAAACCAATATCTTTCTTGGATTTTTTTTTTGCCATGTGAGGTGTCTACAGGTAGTGAAAGTGTTCTTTCTTTATACTCCTGAAGTTTTAAAGCTCATTTTATTTAATAATTGTTTATTTCAACTGGAACTTCTATAGTAAGTTTGTAGTAGGAGGGGCTGGAGTTAATTCTAAAACTGAAATGAAGTACTTTAAACACAGAAAAGATTCTTGGTAAAATCGCAGAAACATTTAAGAAAAACTACCATCAAAATTTTAATTTTTATTAGTTTTTGTTACTAAATTTCTGCATTTGTAACTAATTACTGCATTGTAGAGAACTTAAAGAAAAATATTGGTGTCTCTGTCGATCTTTTGAAATATATTTTCAATTAAGAAAATATGGTAATTTCACTGTAAATCAAGAGAGAGTAAATATATTCAAAAGCATCAAACTTTTGATGCTCTTTACCGCTTCTCTCTTTATTGATATTCACTCAGGTATGCTTTTTTCTTGGCCTCCTAATTCTGCATAATAATTAATTTTTTTATTAGTAGTATTTTCTTTTAGCCCATTATGAAGATATTTCATAAAATCCCTGAAATATCTTTTAACAACTGAAATCTTTAGCAGAAAGAATAATTTTAAACTTATTTTCCTTTTTTTGTGATATTTCATGTTCTTTTTGTCAAATGCGTGTGTAATTTTGCTCTAGCACTTTTTTCTGGAATTACAGATTAATTCACTGTTTAACATTCCCTTTCTGTTCAAGTTACTTCTGCCAAGGTAAGGTATTTGAAGAGAAACAAGAATATAATTTTATGCTCAGTTTTACTTGCCATACCATTGCAAGGAGGCAAGGTTTTTATACTGTAATAATTAATATGTAAGAGTTGCACCCATTTTAGAAATTTTTGATTCTATGGGAATACACTTGGTTTGCAAGTCTGATTTGGGAAAAAGTTAGAATCATGCCGAAGAACCAGCAGGAAAATCCTTATATGAATGTTATGTGCATCTTAGTTCCATTTCAAACAACATTATTTCCTGGCTATCACTGAAGCTGGACTTGGCAAAGGAAGAAAATGCTTCTATTGGGGGTACACATGATACAGACTCTGTACAGGTTCCATGTATACAGAGATGGGGCATTATTCTTGATTGTGTTACAGAGTCACGAAATCAGAGAATCACAGAATCAATGAGCTTGGGAAAGATCTCTGAGATCACCAAGTCCAACCTATGAGCCATCACCACTGTGTCACCCAGACCATGGCACTGAGTGCCACGTCCAGTCTGTCCTTAAACACCTCCAGGGATGGAGACTCCACCGCCTCCCTGGGCAGCCCATTTCCATTTCTGATCACCCTTTCTGTGAAGAAACTCCTGCTGATGTCCAACCTGGACCTCCCCATGCACAGCTTGAGGCTGTGTCCTCTCTTGCTGCTTGCCTGGGAGAAGAGGCCAACCCCCAGCTGGCTATAGCCTCCTTTCAGGGAGCTGTAGAGAGCAGTAAGGTCCCCCCAAGCCTCCTCTTCTCCAGCCTAAATATCCCAAGATCCCTCAGCTGTTCCTCGTGGGATTTTGTGCTCCAGACCCATCAGCAGCTTTATTGTCCTTCTCTGGACTCACTCCAGCACCTCAATGTCCTTCCTGAGCTGAGGGACCCAGAACTGAGCATAGCACTCAAGGTGTGACCTCACCAGTGCTGAGTACAGGGAGAATTTTTTTTTAAATATCCAGTTCATCTTTTTATTCGGGGATTTAAAAAAAAAAAATTCTGACATTACAGAACTAAACTGAATTGTTCTCTCTTTTTCTACTTTTTTTCCCCTGCCACTCTTACATTTCATGACAAAACCAGAAACTTCATAAGATAAAGAAATTGGGGAGGGAGGACAGATGAGGGCTAGGAAAAAGTGAAGCTCTCAAAGTAGAATGCAGGGCTAAAGGATTAGAAATGGATTTGTTTGATATTTTGGACCCAGGGTAAATGAAATCCAGGTTAGTGATTTTATACTGTTTTTTTGGGGTTTTTTTTTTTGTTGTTTGTTTTGGTTTTAATTTTTTTTTGGCTTCTGTCACAGGAGAAAAACAAATCATAGTGGATCTTAAATTTTCATCTCTTCTGTTTCTGTTCCCCTTAACTGCTGTTTGTGTCACAGAGACTTACCCAAACTAGATATACAACTCCTCTGCAGCCACTTCTTGCCATCCCAAGCATTTATTTGCCTGTGTTTGAGGTCAGCTCTGGTGTGGCACAGCCACATAACTTTTAGTCTCTCAAGTTGTGAGATAGAGCAGTGAGAAGCCTCACCTGCAGCCTCCAGCCTTACACCTCAGCCCACTGACTCAGGAGCTGCATTTAAACCAGGGCTTTGATTTCCTGGCTCACTCTGGCGCTTGCCTCACTGCTACAACCTTGTCTGGTGAGTTGGACTCTTGCCCAGCTCTGTCCCCATCAGTGGCCCTGCTTTGCTGTCCCTGTTTGAGCAGTGGGATCTGTGTGCTCTGTCAGTGAGGTCACTGCCCTGCGTGCCATGCTGTCACCCCACCAGCCAGGCTGCCCTTCCTGCATGGAGCAAGGACAACTGGAAATGTGACATCTTCAGGCAGGATGTATTTTGAAGCTGAGAAAACACTAGAAGCATTTCTGACTGCTTATATCTTTAAGCCACCTTGTTTATTAGGTAGCTTGCTGGTGTGTCTGTTGTTCAATATGCTACTCGGTCTCAACATATTCGACTCCTTTCTAATCATGGAGGAAGAGATATCCTTGTCTTCTGCATTTTTATAAACAAAGTGACAAATATACAAATAGTAGATGGGCCTGGATCATTTTGTAATTTAGGTGAAAGCCTAGGTGAAATACATAGACGTAGAAAAGAACAGCATAAAGTCCAAGGTATGTTCTGCTGTAAGTTATGAGGAAAAAAATAAGTTTCGTGTAGTGAGTAGCCATTCCCTTTCTGTGCAATGGTATCAGAAGTCTAAGTGAGCAGGAGCAACTACTTTGGATGTTTTTCATTCCTATTGACTAATTTGGGGGAAATCCCTTACAAATCAGCATTTTAATTAAATTTTTAAGGTAAAGCTTTCTAATATAAACATAGTTGATTTAATATAGATATATATCTTGTGCATGTATTTTCAGATTAATCATAAATTTGTTTTCTGAAAGTTGGAATTCTACATGTTGAAACATGAACTTTTTGCGTGCCAGAAAAGCGTATTTTTGAACTCTGCTGCTGTTTGTAGCTGTAGAGAAGCAAAGAAAGTATGTAGACACATGCCTGTTTATGAATGTACATATTGCTTGGAGGAAATGCCTCAATTTGTATTAATTTGAAACGGTTTGTGAAACATGCCTGCAATTGGTACTGTTGTCCTACCCTTAAGTACTTACTTCTGGTCATCTCTTATGATTCAATACTGTAACCTGCACTAATTAGCCATGTTTCATCTGTCTCTATGTCCATTTGTCTTCCTATCATTAGGAACATATTCTTGCTACTGGCTCCTCATCCACTGCCAACCAATCTACTTTATGTCTCCCCCATCTAAATAATTTCTTGTCAATATGCCATACCCAACTGCCCCATTTCTTTCCTGCCTTCATAGATGACATTGACTTGTTCCTCAAATTATTGAAGTGAAAGGTGAGAAATTTGAAACCAGTATGAAACATTGGTTTTGGGCAGTTCATGGAACATCAGCATGACCTGGATTGTCTTTCATCTCAGTCAACAATAAGTCATCTGCCAGTGTGTATCGGAGCTGCTGTATGTTGTGCTTTACTCTAAAAGGACTTTCCAGCTGTGGGGCTCTCTGTGTTAAACACAGGAAAGCAAGTGAGATCTGATTTGCAGTCATACATTTTTGAGAAGGACACATCTGCTCTGGTGTTTAATAACTTCCAACTGTCATATAGTTTATAGTCTGTAAATGTTTTCCAAGACATGAATCAATTACCTTTTCAAGGAGATAGGAATGGATTACAGGATAGGTGTTGCTATGCATTCTTGACATTCTGAAAAAGCATGTGTAATCAGTAAAACTGCTGTGTGTACCTCTAAATCTTAAGGCAAAATTAATAATTCATAAGTTTACATTCTGTTTGAAATACTCCAGAGGAGTTAGGAAATAAAATAGTTCCATGAACACCTGCAAAAAAAACCAAAAAGCAAAAAAAACCAAAAACCTCAGTTTGTGCTCTTGGGTATAATTATTGTTATGTTGGCCATGCAGTAGAAAGAGCAGACAGCTGATATGCTGTGGCTTACTTATATGCATAAACTTTATTCAGTACTTCTGTGACTCATGGTCTCGTTCTAGGAGAAGCTCTCAGTGAACCATTCCTTTTCATTTTGAGTATGTGTGGTAGGGTAGATTCTGTTTTAGAAGAGTGACTTTTTTAAAGGCCCTCTGTCAATGCAGGGAGTTGATCTCAGATTACAATTTTCACATAAAAGTTCTTTATCTACCAGCTCTGCAAACTTGTTTTGGTTACTAGGAGTCAAGGTTGGGCAACCTTCAGTAGTAAAGACACATCAGACAGGATGTAGGTACCAGTCACAAAAATTGCTTCACACTGCTTGCAGATCTGGGACACTAATTAACAGTTCTGTTAATGATACATGAGGAAAAGCAGCCAGGTAAATAGATGAGACTAAATGCACAGGGAGCAGAAGTTTATGGTAGGAATGCACTACTTGCATAGGAACGCTTCTCTGACTGCATTTCCATTTTAGACTTACTAGTTTAGCTAGGAATGACAATTTTTCCGTTTTCAAATCTGCCTGACAGAAAATGAGTAGCACTAGGAAGAATCTCACAGAAGGAGAGGGCAAGAGAAAGGCAGAGCAAAATATTTCCTAGTGGATGGATTTTTGTAGACACAGCATGAGTCAAAGCCATCAGGGGCCTTAAGTCTCCTGAATCCCTTCATTCCTGCTAATTCCACTCCTTAAGTGTGTGGGCAGCAGCAAGTAAGAAGACATTTTGCTGTTGAAAAAGAGGGAAAATCTGCTGGGCTTTACTCAGAGCCACATGAAAAGGAGAGCCTGCTTCTTCGTGATGTTACTTGTCACTGTCTAAGCATGTTATCCTCTGTGTATGCTAAACCATTTGTTTTCCATGCGTCATGGCTCTGCAGCATGGGAAATAACATAAAAACTGGTATTACAGTCTTAATGTATGAGGAGAGTTTCTGACTATTAGCTGAATTGGCACGGATTTCTTTTTCTAGCAGAGGGCATCACTCCACGGACTAAAAGCAATTAGGGAAAAACAGGAGCAGAGTTAATTTTTCTCCCAGGTTTGTAATAGGTGCTGGAGCTTATCTGCTGGCTGTTCACTAGATCAGTGTGTTTTGGCAGAAGCTTTTGTATCTTACAAAGGCTGTGCCATATGGGATCTCAGCTACCCTGACTTTGGAAAATGCCCCTAAGTCTTACACAACAACAGACGATTGACACATTGCATCTTTTACCTGCCAGTGTGCTCAGAAATTGAGTGTGTTTTCCCAAACATTTATGGAGTGTTGGTGAAATATAATGCCCGTTTGAAGCAACATTGAAGATGTTTCAAATAGACCTACTGTTTGCATCACAGCTGGTTAGAGAAGGATCCCTGTACATCTGCCATCTGCCAAAGAGGATATTGTGTTTTGTAACTGGCATTTCTTATTAATATTTTAGGTAGCAAACCTTGCAGATAGGGCAGGAAACAGAAATAGGACTTGTGGTCTGATCCTGACTACTGGTGTTTTGTGCAGCCCAGGGAAATTGGCTTAAGCTGTCTGGCCTACTGACTTCTTACATTGTATAATCAAAATGATTTTGTACAGTTTTGTCATCTTCTGGTGGGGAAAATAAAAAGCTATATATGTAAAATGTGCTGTGATAAAAAGCTGCCTATGAACTAAAATAATTAATGCCCTTGTAGAAAAATTCAATTGCATCTTCAAAACTTTAAACTACAATGAGCTTCACTTGTAAGGGAAAGGGGATCTTGACAATATTCCTGCTTATCCTTTAGTTCCTACCATCATTAACAGCAAAGTTGACTATGATCCTCTGCCTGCCTTTATAGTCAGTCAGTATTGCTGAGCTCTATAAGTTGGAAGAGAGTGAAACAAAGGTCCCAATAACCATTTTTGACAGTCCCTTCCCTCAAACAGCAATGCTGTCCCACAGAAACCTGCAGAGAGCAGAGAACTGATTTATACTAGTTGGTATTTAGACTGCAGTTCAAGGCTTTGAGATTCTTCACCTGGCACTGATGATATCCCTTTGTAGCTTGAGCTTCACAACCCAAATGTGCCAAAGGAGCTGTCTGTGAAGCAAACACACTTGCTTCTTGCTGTGGTGTTGTGGTGCACTTAAAGCTGTGTGGTTATCTTGGGTGATAATGTATTTGGCAGAGAGAAAACACCTCTGTGGGGGTAGCAGAGAGAGGGGCTTTTTGGTATGAACTCATGTCCCCCTTCTTTTTGTAGCTGTTTCTCCGTTGGTGAATTTTAAAGAAGCCCTTGAGGATTTGGCACAGAATAAAAGCATTGTTCTGGCTTCCCTAGCACAGACTATCCCTTCACCTTCCTGCACACCCAAACCTGGCTTGTGCTGCTTGTTTTTCTCTTGGTTGGACCAGAGAAGCAACTTTCTTAAGGAACAGTGAACTGGAAAGTGGTAGTATTCTGAGAGTCACTTTTTCCTGACATTCTGATTAAGATATTTCTGTAAAATTGTCTCCAACCAATTCAGGTATTTCCTTCTCCTCTATTGAAATGGCCTTCCCATTGCTACAGGCTGGCTCAGGTGCAGTCAGAGACATGTTACTGTGTTAAGTGTTAATAGATAGATAGATAGATAGATAGATACTCACTCTTTGGAATAATTGCTTGCACTATATTAAAAGAATGAATGGGCCAGAAAATTAAACAGTTTGTGAGAAAACAGTAGCTGATCTGTAGTCTAGTTGTGATTGTCCAGGTATGTCTTAGAATAACTTCTGGGCTCTAAAGAGTTCAAAACAAACTCTAAAATCTGTTGTGCAGGAAATAGTAGTGCTAAAATTTATATGTGGTAATGAGGCCTGATTTGTTTCAGAGAATTCTCCAGTGTTTGTTCATGAGTCATTGCAGTATAAATCTCTGAACACTTTACCTGCTCAGACCCTTTCAACCTCCTCAGCTTTCCACGAGTGATAACTTAGCATTAGCATTTTTTATGTCTCTCTTTGCAGTGGCAGCTACAGCCAGGGGGCCTCTCTGTGTTGGTGCCACAGCTTTGCTCTGTAACCTGTAACCTCACTGGCAGACTTTATTTTGTCCTGCCTTCTGGAGGGCTGACCTTCCCTTGTACTCCATCTAGATAAAGCTCTCTGCTTGATTTTTTCTTGCATCCTTTGGATTCAGAGACTTACTTATAACTGGGAAGGCCTGACTTGCTGGCTTACTTGATGTTATTCTAATGTGCAGTGATGTGCCTGTGGATCAAGCATAGGCTGTGTAGTCTATAATTGGCATCCAGTTTTGTGGAAGGAGAAGGGTTCAGACTCCGAGGGCTATCTGCGTTTGCCTTCATCTGATTGAAAAAATGAATGTATTTTGGTTTGTTATTACTCCTTTAGCAATATTTTGTCCCCAAACTTACTTCAAGCACAGAAAAATTCTCGAAGTTCTGGAAAAATCTGGAACTGAACAAGTTCTGGAAATTTCTTTTCTGGTAATGTTTGGTACAAGACTTTACCAATGGTGAAATTCATCAATTCCCAATCCTCTACTAATCCTCTTGGAACATGACAATTATCACTTCTAATGTCACATAAACATTATGTTCAGAAAAGTTTGTCGTCTCTCCCTCTTCCCTGTTTGAGTTGGGGAGAAGCAAAGAAAATTCCAGTACTATTGAGGAGGAGGAATAAAGTGGAATTCCTGCTTTTACAGCAGCTGCTGGTAGCAAGAAGTGAAAAAATGTTGATGGCTCTGGGGCTGGGCTGACTGCTGCTGCTTAGGAAAGCAAAGCTTTGGTGTATTTTATATATAATATATATATTATACCACTCTACCCACTCTTCCCATGTCAATTGAAACTGGAGAAGTATACAGAGTAGCTCAAATCCCTGACATTTAAAAAAAGCAAAAGAGGGTGCTAAGCCCATTTTCCTCAAAACTCCGTCCACAATGGTGTTATATTTTGTTGTGTGCAGCTTTGTTAGTGTTTTATTTAAAGGGGCAGTTCAGCTATAAAATTTTTCTCCTACTTTGCATTTTTGGTGTGATAGGATTTAACACGAAATTCTGGTTTGTTTCACCCTTTGATAGCCCGTCCGAGTGATTTACACAAATTTCACAGAGGCACCACCATCTCTGGTGCTTTGTTAGGAAGCCAAATCCCCCCAGGTGGCTTAGACAGATGCTCACACCTCGACTACGCCCTAGTTTGTATACTGCTCTAATAGTTACTAATTACCTATTCAATGTCATTACCACGTTTCTGGTTTTGGCACAGAATTACAGAGCAAGTTACAACAGTCTCACAGAAACATCACTGTGTATTCTGCCAACACCAGAAAATAAGAATTGTTAGGGTGCTTGCGAGGTGTGTTGAGAAGTCAGTGTGTGTACTTAAAATGTCTGTTTGTTTTGGACTTTCCGCATTCTTTGTGATTTGTTTCTTGACTGGAATTGAAGGACCTGAGCAATTACTTTTTTCTCAATGCTAGAGAGAAATTCCACTTTGGGGAAACTGCGTATTTTTTTACAGTTTGAGATCACTCAGTGAACAAAATGAAATATTCTTGATTTCCTTGGACATTCTTCGGAAATCTTTTAATTTTCAGAAGGTATATGCTGAATATTATTCCAAGTCAAAGTTACTTAAGGGAAAAAAAAAAAACCCAGAACACAAATAACTCAATTCCTTATATAGTTAGAAAATATTTACTGTGGAAGGAAATAATTCTTAAAAAGACATAAAGGAGACTAAGTTTTTTTTCCCCTTTTCATTTATTCCCCTGATCCTGATGTGTATGTGGGACATACACAACATTTTAAACCCTGTTAATTCCCTTTTTCCTACCCGTTTCTGAAAAGTGGTTCATAATGAATATCCCATAGAGAGAGATGGTTTCAACAGGGCTAAATACCCGGGACAGAACTCCCTGCTAAGGCAGATATTTCTGGTTTTGGTGCTAACACAGCCCTGTGGGTCTGTGCCAGAGCTGCTCTGCACAGGGTAACCACACATGAAATACCTTTCCTCACAGATTGGGTAGAACTTCTGGTCTGATTAATTGTACGTCTGCAGCAAGAAGTTTTCCTGGCATAAGATGATTAGTGGTGTAATTTGTCTTGGGAGCATTGCTATGCTGATAACAGACTGGTTTATTTTTATAAAAAGCAACAGTGGGAGCACTTAAGAGGGTTTGGCTGGCTTTGTTAAACAGAAAAAAAGCTATAGTAAGAAGTCAACCAGTCCCCCTCTAGTAAGATCTTATCTAGAGTGGAATACTTAATTTTTACATTTAAATTGCTGTTTAGTTTTCAGAGTTCACTTCCACATGAAAGATGCAATTAATAATTACCAAAGCTATTGTCTGGACTGTCTTTGAGGCAAAAATCCTTGTGTTTGAATTTATCTACTCATAGAAAACTCGCATTTTGAAATGTCTTTTGTGCCTATGCCATCTAGTGACTCTAATTCCTTTGTCCTTCTTGGTTTACAAATAATCCCTTGGTTTACAAATAATCCTAGAAGAATAAGAGTACTGCTCAGTGTAAATAACAGTAAAGGAATCAAGCCCAGCATCGATGAAAGAAAGTACAAATTCTAGATCACAGGACTTGAACCCAGCCCTTTCCTTTAGTGCTGCCAGTAGGGAGCAATATGCCTCAGTCAGGATAGCCCAATCTACATCTTAATCATCACATTACAGAGATTTATTTGACTTATTGTGTCTTCAGTAGTGATCCTCTGTGTGCCACTGGTGCTTCTGGAAATGTAACTCTTTTCTTTTGCACAGGAAAAAAAAATCAAAGCTTTCTTATATTTTTTTCACACTGAATTATGGCGGAAGTTTGTTTCCTTGTAAATTCTCTGGGGAAATTGTGTGAGAGGTCAAGTAAAAACAATGTTTAGCCTTAGGTTTTTAGTCCTTTTAAATATGAAAGGAAGAAATTTTGTATTTGTGTGTGAGAAAGGGCAGTAGCCAAATAGGGGTAACTCTGCAGTGAGTGTCCTCAGGGTCAGCCCTGCCAAGAACACTGGATACACTCTTCTCTGTTGTGCTCGTTTTTGGGCAGTGTCTTCTGATTTATGGACCAACATTGACTGTAGGGCTAGGTCAGAATGGAAAGCTAAAATTTTCTGAAAACAGAATACATGAAATTCAACTTGAAGGCTAAAAAGCAAAGTGTACTAACTTTGTTATAAAAAGCCTAAAAGATTCTTTTTAACACCTTTTAGAATAAAGTTGCCCGCTTAAAATTTTGTTTTAAAGCATTACGTTTCTGTGATTGCTGTCCATTTCTTGGCTAGGTTAAGAGCATGCAGATGTACTTAGAATGCCCCATGGCTTTAATGGAAGCAGGAATTGAAAGTACCTGGAGTCGGTGCGTTTGTTGTTACCCAGTCAAGGAAGCTGGCAAATGATGTTACAAATTTTGGAAGAATTGTGGTTTTGCAGACAATGAAAGAAGTAGTTAGAGCAACACAATGTTGAGACACTACTGCTGAGAACATAATTATGATCTGGTTTCCGCTGCTTAACTGATAAGTGATATTAAAACCTCAAATAATTATAATTGTAGGATGATAAAACAAACAGCCCTGAAGTCTGACATTTGCAAGATCAAAAAGGCCATGTGAGATCTTGCATATTTCTTATTTGAAGCAACAGTTCCACGACACAGTAGCTGTAGGCACTGTACCACTCAGGCAAACAAACCTTACAAAGATACTCTCTTGTTTAGAATAACAGTTTGCAACACAAGCTCTGAAAATCCAACAGAGATGAGCTTTTGCTTAACATTTTGGCATTCGGAAATTACAAATTTCTATAATAATATTATTGATTTTTTAAAGTGTGCTCTATTTTTATTTTTTAAGTTATATTTACATCATGCAAAAGCCTTGTAAGTGCCTTGAAATTATTGTATGTACTGCCTGGGATGTTTTTAATAGACAAAATCAGCTGGCTTTGCTTTGCATATATATTGCAGTAACAGGGTTTTGGCTTAAAATGTTCCTTCCTAGCATATTTATTCTTATAAGTTTATTTGCAATTTTTCTTGTACAAGATTTTCTTTTTATTTTGGTACTTGGAAGCTGGGAGTGTTCTGAGAATTAAATCAAGATTTTCACTGAAAAAATGGTATACCTACTGAGTACTTTTGTGTTACTTTGATTATTGCAGAAAAGAGTAAAAAATGGGAAAATGGTGATAAGAGCACTTGTGTATCTTTACCCTAATCAGCTTGAGAGCTGCATGTTCTCTTGTGGTTGGCACCTGGTACAAAAGGATTTCTTGAGAGCAGAGGGATGCCCACAAAGCCTCAAGAAAATTCAGACTATAGCAAGGATATCTGAGTTTATGAACAGTTATTTCTTTGGTGTGAAAAAGTTGTTTGTAGCTACTGCATTCTCTGTGATTAGAATGGAACAGGCAAGTTTAGCTCTTTGAAATTTTCTGATTTTACTTGTAGCTGTTCTTGGTTTGCTTTGCAAATGCCTACATTGCTGTGTGCTCCTAAAATTAAGTTACAATGCTCTAATATCAGTGATAAATTTTGTAGTTTTCTATGTGTTGGCCAGGAGCCAGGATATTGCAGGAGGTTGCCCTGTAGCTGTCTATGCCAGCTCCCCAAATTGCTGACACCTCTGCTGTCATATAAAAAGCATTTCCAAAAATATCTGATCAAAGTACAGATATTAATTGAACGAGTTGTCTTCCATCTAACTTCACTGAGACTTCCATTACTCAGAAGTAACCTCAGTGTGATGGAAGGGAACCCATCTCACTTAGTTTTGGGGATTTAATGCTGCCTTTTTTAATTAAGTAACTTAGAGTGATTGGAGAGTGGGAGAAGAAGGCATAATGTCCATTAAAACACTGAGGAACAGTAAGGGAAAACAGAGGAGGCAAAGTTTTCCCAGCATCAGGAGTGGCCTGGAGCCAAGAGAGGACATGTGCCTGCAGCCTGAGGCTATAGGCCAGTCATACCTTCTCAACTTTTCATAAGCTGGCTAAATGAGGCCTCTTGAGATATTAACCTTAAGTATTCCCAAATAATCATAAAACTACTTCAGACACTGAAGTTTTGAGTGTAATCATGTCTGTTCAAAGAAAGACAGGTAATGTTAAATATCTTGGCTTCATTCAGCGTTTCAGCCAGTTTCAATATGATTATTTCTTGGATTTGACACTTCTATGTGTTACTAAGGCCTCTTTCAATCTGAAATTCCTAGCTGGCATACACACAAACCTCATTTTACAGTTGATTTGATACACTGTGCCCCCCATCATGTATGCAAAGATCTCTTTGTTCCCTTAGCAATACCTGTATGAAGTGTACAAACAGAATGAACACAGCAGGCAAAGATGTGATTTAGTAGGGAAAGAATTGATTCATGACAGGAATGCCTTTTTAATTTTAAGGAATAAATAAAAGAAACTGTTTGGGTCTTAACAGTTGGCCAAGTGTGTTCAGCAAGACTTACGAGCTCCCACAGCAATTAATCCAGATCAAGAGAGGATTAATTTGAAGTTTAAAACATCATCCATGCCTGAGGAGGGACCAGTGTAAAGTGCTCACGAATGGGGTAGAGAGCTGATTTGTATGAGTTAAGTTATGGATATGAAATCTGGTTTTTGAATTTGCAGGCTGGACTTTTACATCTTAATCTTCTGTAGTAGATCAGTAGCCTGAGTGAATATGAAAAATACTGTACATCATCTTAGATTAGTATAGACCATAAGAAATGTAAATTACTTGACTTTCTGTATTTATTGCTGTAGCCAGAAGTTTGAGTTTTTCAACCTTTGGTAATCAAGATTCCTTAAGTAGACCAACAGTCATCTTGAAGAACTTAAAATTCTTTTGGTATTCTTTTACAATTTCACTCTATTTTAGCTTGGAAAATAGGTTAATTTGTTTTGAAAGGAGCTCTTGGGGAGGGGGGAAATGTCTATACTGAGCAGAAAAGTTGTTCACTCTAGAGTAAATCTTGGAAATTTACCTGCAGCTTTATTGGTAAAATTGTTTCAAATTTCTGAAGATTTTTTTTTCCTGGAAATAAAACTGCTATAAGGTGTTTTATTAAACCAAAAAAAAGTTAATTTATATAATAATGTGTATTATAATATCAACCACACTAAATGACCAGCCATGTGGAAAAGATTAGAGTTTTCTTATTTGAGTGGTCTGAGCTGCAAAAATTATAGTGAGATTTTCATATTTGAGTGGGGAACTTCCTCCAGTCCTCCTGTTGTGGCTTTGCATTTTGATGGGAATATTCTGTTCTCAATTTTTGCCAGTGTTTGTAAGAGGCCTTTGACTTTTCTGTGATGATTTTTTGTCTTCAAACAATGAAACACCTACTGCCGTCTTCATCCTTTTCACTGTCTTCCTTCCTCCCATCAAAAGCCCCAAGTGAAGCTTTTAAGCAGAGGGAACTGAATCCTCTGAGAGCTTCCCCCTGCAGACCAAAAGCAGTTCAGTCTTTTTCTTCCCACACACACTTCAGGTGTCTCTTTTTGACCTGGACATATCCTTTTGTAAAATTCTCGTGCACCTTGATGAAGTTTTACCTGCTTGTCTGTAACATTATTCATATAAAAATAGGAAATTTTGCATACTTGTCTGTAATATCAAGAGCCTCTACTGACAACAGAAAATGGAGGAAAGGTGGCTGGGAGAAAACTCTTAAGCTCATGTGTCTGAACTGGCTTTTATGCAGCCTTGCAGTGTGATCTCAGATTAGGGGGCAGGACAGTGTGTTTCTGCTGTGAATTCTTCTCAACCTGCATGACAAGTAGAGACCAGAGTTGAAACTGTTTTAAACAGTTTAACCAGACAGCCATGGATGTATCATTGCATTAGACACTGATTACTTTGATTCTTTGGAAGGGGCAGAGGGAGAAGGCATTTAACTTCAGGTGAAGAGGAAGGGTGTGGGAGATGGAGATGGAGATGATGGCGATGGAGATGGAGATGGAGATGGAGATGATGGAGATGGAGGTGTGATCATTGGAGCTGCTTCCAGTGAAGACTTCTGTGTCATCAAAGAAATACAGCAACAGGAATACCAACAAAACAGTGCTCCTGTTTTGAATGTCATGCTGGAGAGGAGAGTGAGGAATAAAAAGTTCGTCTTGCACCAAAGGACAGAAGTGGTTCAGAATAATCCTCATGGATGCAGCTACATAGCTAAGAGCTTAGGCTGAACAAGATCCTGGAGCAGAAAGGGATGTTACTGCAAAGTACAAGCTATTATTGCTTTTTCTTGTTTCATTTTCCTTTTTGGAGTTTAACATTTTGCTGTGCTAAACTTGGACTTGCATTTTCTTGTTTGAGCATCTCTCATAAAATATGATCTTGGGTGAAGTTAGTAGGATTTTTCCTACTGTTGCCTGAGTCTAGACTTACCATTAGATCTATGCCATAACATGCTCTAGAATGCCCTCAGGCAAGGACTTCTGAGCAGGATTTTCAGTGATGTCCTGCTCGGCCTTGCTTAGGAGAGGCTGTAAGTCAGTGCACATTTGAGCTAGAGAAGCTAGCTGTGCTCCCCTTTGGGATAATTTTGAGGGCTTTCAGGAATAAAACTGCCTTGGAGTCTTGCCCAGCCCAGAGAGCTGATGGTGCAGTCTGGAGTTTAAGGGCTGATATTGCTGAGAAACCTGTCATAGGAGAAATCTCCTGTGTGCAAATGCCCTGCTGCAAGAGAATGAGTAAACTGTTCATGCTCCTGGCAACATCCAAACTCACACTTACACAGTTGTTATTGTTTCACATGTTAAATATATTTTCTTTTCCAATATGCAAGATAAGATAAATAGAAGATTTTATGCAACTATAGCATTTTTTATGTCAACTCTGTGCTAAGTGATTTATCTTTATTACCCACTAAAGCCTGAAAATTTGCACTTATTTTTCATGCTGTTTATTTTGGAAAACATAGTAAAGTGCTCTTCTCTGTCTAGTTTAAATAAAGGAGTACAACTTGGCATTTGTACTAATCAAACTGACTGACTTAGGGTGGAATAGCAATTCCTTCAGCACAAGCCTAAACCAGGGGATTTCAGTAAAGTCAGCATCACCATGTACTGAGAAAAGATATAACAGGTCAGTAATGCAAATATTTTAAAACAAAATTCTGCCAAACCTGACCTGTATTGTATATTAGCCCCTGGCTGGCTTAATTTATCTGGCATATACTCAACTCTGACACTAGCTGTTCATACTACTCAAGAAAAAAGGGGGGGGGAGAGGAAGTATATAATCTCTGCTCTGTTGTTTTTATATACGTACCCCTTCTGTGTCATAGAACAAGATGCTGACAGATGGTACTTAGTCACCTGTTATGTCTGTTGATTATGTGCTTTGATCTAAAATTTATTTTGCTCCTCTTGGCAGCTGAGCTGTTCCTTAATCCATTGATAAAACCTGCTTAATAAGCACTTGCAAAGACACTGACATCACCAGGAGCAGACTGCGCTGGTGAAATCATGACGTGATGCCCGTAAACCCAAGAGAAGCCTTGTATTCAAGGCTTCAAGCAAAATGCTTTTTTGAGAAGCAAGTAACAAGCAGTTTTATCCATGCTTGGTGTAGTTTAAATCTGATGCTTCCTTGCATTTGTTTCAAATGTATCAATAAGGAGTGGACAGTTCAAATAGCTGCTTTCCTATGAAGAATTTGTATCTTGCCATGCTTTTCTGTGTATTAAGACTATCAGAAACCTTGTTTCATCTTCCTTAATTATGTGTGTAAATACAATTTTCTTGTCATGGAACAGTTTTAAGAAGAGAGCCATTACCTTGTCTTGGGGTGACTCTCAGTGACTAAATAGAGATGACAGCTTGCTGTGAGAAGAAGTGTAGGGAGCTAAAATGTGTTTGTTTTGTTTGGGATTTTTCTTGGGGTTTTGTTTGGTTTTGTTGGGTTTTCTGCAAAAGGTAAAGCTTTCTGGGTTTTTAGTTTGAGGGTTCTATCACTCATTAAATTTATGACTAATAAAAACCAGTTAAAGTAATCTTAATATATAAACCTTGGCAGGGGAGAGTTATAAATTTCTGGTATCTTGAGGACTGCATTTTATTAGCATTTTAACAAAATAAGGTCTTCCCTCCTAAGCTGCATGGCCATCTCTGGCCAACTCTTCCTGTCACCAAGCTTTCCTAAGAGGGTCACATGGTCCAGCTTCCCTTGCCATCAGCAGGCTGGCAGATCCCTTCATTCAATTATCAGGCCATATTTTGTCAGCATGGAAGCAGTGTCTTCTGCCAGCTTGGGGGGCTTTCCAGTCCTGGAGACCTGCAGGGCTGCAGTGTAGGAAAACTGACTTTTGTTTAGCTTTCTCTTTGTCTGGACAGCTTGCTTGATGTCCTGTGAAGGAGTTGAGGGAATTAATTGGAACTAAGTGGGTAAAACTGAGTGACATGATACCATAAGAGATTGTCTCCTCTTCAGTGATCCATCCTCAAATAAAATATTGAAGTTTACACATGAAAGATGTTAGGTTCCCCTACAGGAAAATCATGTTTATTTTAATGCAGGAAATATTAATTAACTGAATTTATGATTTTGGACAGAATTCTGGAGTATTTCATTTTGAATCGGGCTATAACAACACATGGAGTTGCTGCTCAGATTCTCATTGAGTTCAGAATAGCTCTTCTGTCTTTTAAGATGAAATGACAAGGAAATTGAATTTCTTTTTCTTTTTTCACCCTCTGACTGTTCACTTCAAAATAGGAGCAAAAGTATTTTTATAAATTTTGCCCTATATGATTATGTAAGGGAAGTATTTATAAGCATCTTTGTTCCTGTAATCTTTTTCTTTGATAAAGCTAAATCTATAAAATTCCTGAGCAGATACTAAAAACAGTTCAAATTTTACAATTAAAAAAAATTAAATGCAACAATTCTTCTTTTTTCTTTCTTTTTTTAAATTTTTGTTTGGCAGAGGAAAAGCTGATTTAAAAATACAGGCTACAGGACTGCTGGTTAAACTGTAAATTACAGAAAAGCATGTTATGGCATGACATTGTTGCACAGTTAACGATCATTCTTTTCTGGCTTGTTGCCTCCACAGGCATACTAAAAAGGGGAGGAGAGGGGGGTGAAGCAAGCAATTTAGAGCTTATACTAAATAAATACTGACAGGTTTGAAAAAGACAAACAAACAGAAAAAATAAGCACAAAAGGCAACAAACACAGCCCTCCAGAAACTCTCCAGCCCCTGGAAATCCAGGACAAAAGCACTCCCAGAACACAAAATGCTGCTCCCCATCAGATAGCTGTGCTTGCCAGACTTGGGGACATGTGAACTGCCAGACATGCCGTCTGTCACGCAGCCCTTTGGGTGATGGCACTGCCAGCAATGTCTGCACAGCTCAGAGAGCATGCAGCAAGGGGTGCATGAATGCTAGCAGGGAACAATGCTTACCTGAAACCTGCTTTTTGCAAGGGAATAAAATGGAATTTTCATGTATGTGTTAGGGGAGAAGGTAATATGTCTTTCATCTCAGGAAATTCTCAGTTGAGGAAAGAGAACTGGGGGGATTTTTCTTGCTTTCTTCTTGGGAAGGCTTTGGGCTTCCACGTGAGATGATGTGATGGACATGAGAGAAAACAACTCCCCACAATTTAAACATACACTTCATGTATTTTTAAAAGTTAGTTGCAATGAATGTTCATCCTCTCAGTAAAAATACTGTAAATGTCCATTCCCATGAATATTAAAGGATCTGATCCTTAATTTCTCAATGAAAAATATACATGTTTAAGTGGTACAAGAAAGTGAATTCATTGGAGAAGCATTTAATAATTTCAGTGTTCTTTTTTCTCTTCTTGCTTTAGTTATGATAGTATCTCGTGAAATAGTAAGCTAGAGGAAGAGACATTTTCCTTCCTCCCTGTCTACAACTTCTTCCTCCAACCTCCCAGCTCTCCTTTCTGACTCCTTTCTGTGAGGAACCCTTTCCTGCTTTCACCCAGCTGCCTTCCCCACCCACATACATACTTGGATCTGCAGTCAAGTCTGTCCTTGCTCTGGTGCACATGAAATGTTCAGGTGCTGCTTCTACCTCTTCTTTCCCACAGATCCCCAGAAGCCCCATGAGAGTCCTTTCCCACCCTGCTTCACATCATCTCTCCCTTCCTTGTGTGACACTGCCCATGCCTGCTGTTCTTCCTGCTGCTGGTAGAGCAGCACTGGATTTCACCATCCCTAGTTTAGTTTTGTGTATGTTAACACAAGTGTGTTCCAGGTGCTGCAAAAAAACACCTCAGCTGCACTTTGGTATTGATGCAATTCAATGCTCACAAAGGAACGTCCTTATTTAAAAACTGTGGTGGAAAGAGTCCTAAGTGAGCCAATCCCCAGTTCACAGGCAAGAAATTAGAGATTTTCAGGGCTTTGGATGAGGCCAACCAAGTTGTGGTTTAATATGAAGGATCTTAATGGGAAGGTGCAGTGGTAAATAAAGTTATTGATGCTGTAAGTCTATATTATCTAATTTTTTTTCTTCTTGATGATGTTCCCAAACATATGGAGTTTTGAATGTTTTAACTTTAACATTTTCTAAATAATAAGTTGTCATGATTGATGCACTAGCATTTAAAAAAGATGGAAAAATTGAGATCATGGTATAAACTAGATTCTTAGCTAGATGTCGTGAGCATTTTTACACTTTGACACTGAAGTTGTCATCTTGGATTGCACCACTGGCAGTCCTCACAGATGATTGAGCCAATTCACTTTCCCAGAGTGTCTTAAAAATAGAATATCTTGTCTACTACCATCTTCTGACTAGAAAGTATTGTTTTACAGCTGTAAAGAAAAAAGCAATGTTTAAAATTCAGATTGGAAACACGTGTTCATCTGGAGAGAATGCTGGGATTAATTCAACAGCTGTGGATTTACCATATATTTAGTGCTGTGGCCATGAAAACTTCAGCAGTGTTCCTGATTTGGGTCTTGTTGGTGATGTTTGTTTTTATTTCTTTTAGATAAGCAGATCTTAATGAACATTTTTGAGGGTTTTTTTTCTCTTTACAGCAATAAAGAAGAATGATACACAGTAAAAGGCAAACTGGTTGCAATGCACATGCTGACTAGGGAGGCCTAGGCCAGGAGTCAAACATTCCACATCAGTCTGGAAGATTAAAATGTTTGTAGTTTAGCATTGTACATAGTTTTGATTGGAGTCTATCCAGATATTTGCATGCAAAGAATTATTGCTCAATGACAAATTGTGTTGATACAATCTAGTATGTCGGGAAATTTCCACTCCAGTATGGTCCTGTGCCAAGTACGATACCTCTTGGGAATAATACAATAAATAATGTATATTGGCCTTGAGAGATCAGTGGACAGCAAATGCAATTTTCTATAATTTGGAAAAATAATAATAATTTCTGTATCTCTAATCCAAGGCTATTACAATTTTGCAAATTTGTGCCAAGATTGTAATACAAAAAGCTGAAACCCTGAACCCTCTTGCAGGGTTTGTAGAATACTCTTCCCCTGGCAGAGGGAACTCTGCAAATAGCATTACTTGGGCTATCTGTGCTCCAAAGTGTGATTCTGCAAATGTGTTAAGTAGCATTAAGTAGATCAGATACCACTGACAAATTTTCTTTGTGTCCTCTGTTAGCTAACAATTCCAATTTAAATCTGATCTTCTCCACTTTAACTTATATGTACCCTACTGAAACCAGGACAAATTTCTTCTCTATAAATACTGTTCTGGAGTTTGTTAGTGGACACTTGTTTCTCAGTCTCTCTCATCTCCCAGAGCCCTGCTTCTCATCATGACAAAGCTACTGAAACCTTTGGGTGACAATAATCCACTCTTACAGTAAGTGCAGCTTGTCTGGTAGGACAAACAGGTTGCTCCATAAAGTTTAGAATAAACCTTTGGGAAGTTGTACTACTGTGAGGAACAATCTGATGCTGAAGTGCCTCTGCTGAAACATCCTGCTTTAGAAAGCCTGACTTTACTGGGTTGATGTGTATTTGACAAGAAATATTTGAAGGAATACAGATCTGACTGTTTTGAATTTTAGCACCAGCTACTGAAAATAAGTCACTCAGGATCAGTGAAGAAGTTTTAGTATGAAGAACTTAAGAGCTCCTCAAAGAGCTAGACTTGGTAGTAATAGGTTAACTACAGTTTTCCTCTCTAACTGCCTTTGCAGCAGAATCTGCATGGAGGAAACTAAGCCTGAAAGAGAGGTGTGAATACTTTGCCAAAATAGAGTGTATTTGTTGTACATACCAGTACCATTCTTCTGCCTTTTTGATAATGGAAACATGTCAATGACATAAAATATTAGTTTTTAAACTGGCTGGCTAAAAGAGAAAGAGTCTCACAACTTTTCAAATCAAGTTTTGAATATGAATATTCATTTTACTTAAATGGATAGATGATATTGGGAATTTCAGTGCTAACTTTAATGGGAATCTTTTGGATTATTTAATTCACATGTACTCTTTTTAAATGTTTTTTATTTGGAAGTAAACCAGTTGTAGGAGCAAGGATTAGTTTGAGTGTTCTGTGCTGAGTTTACACTTAGCATTTATTGCATTTCATGTTTCTGTTGGAATATCACTGACATCATGAAGTAAGTTGAAAAGGCTTAACTTTTAAAATGACAGCTGAAGTCTTAACACCAAAATCTCTTTGATGATTAGATGAAATGTTTTCTGTTGAGAAAGAGCGATATGGGAAAAGAGAAAGGTGCTAGTGGGATTTAGATCTCTGTCAACGTTCTAATTGCACAGCTCACGGGTTTTAGTCACTCTCCTTAATCTCGCTTTGCGCACAGCTTCTCTTTGCTTCCGTTACATTCTCGTGTAGCTGCTGCCTACTGATCACTGGGCATGTCACACTAATGTAGGAAACAATAATGTTAGTAGTACTTAAAAAAGAGCTGGGGTTTATTTGGTCTTGGTTTGGTGTTTTGGAGGGGCTCATGCTTCTTTAGGCACAGGGAAGGGAAAAGTTTTCAAAGTAACTTCTTAGTAGTTGGCAGGCAGAAAATTATAATGTTTTATCAAGTCCTCTGTAAACTCCCACTTTGTGCACAATATTTCTCTGTGATGACTTTTATTTTGTGGACCAGTCTGAATGTTGATAGCTTTTACCAGGCTTGGCCCATGGTTGCATTTGTTACTTAAAATACTGGCCTTGTGAAGAAAATAAGTGTCCTTGGTTTCAAGGGTTAGTTCTGTTTGTATGGAGCCAGCAATAACTCTTTTAACCTGTTCAACACCTTCCTCACAGCACCCCCCCAGCCTACAGATAGAGTCTCTACCTGTTGTGAAGCACTTTGGCTGTTGTAAGACTCCTAGAAACAACTAACAAATCTATCAGGCTCTTAGGACACTGTTTTTAAGCAAGGTTAATAAAGTATAAATATGTACAATTCTGTCTCCTTCATCTTGCAATCCTGAAAGACTGGAAATACCACAGTTAAACTCAGTAAATACATGCTAGTAGAAGTGAAAATACAGTTTTAGTAGCTCTCTAACAGTTCAATGTAGTTTATTTACATACTGAACTCCATGAACAATTTCATCTATTTATAAACAGGATGTAAAGATGCTGCTGCAGAAATCTGTCTGAGAGTGATGGAAACCGGTTAAAATTTGGAAGAAAATTAGAATAATGGTGTTTTACTGTCTTTAGTAGCTTAGAGTCAGTCAATCTTGTAATTGTGAAGTTGTGGGCACATACAACTTGTTTTTTCAGACTAGCTGAGTTTGCTTGTAGCACAATGCATTTTTCCATTCATGCTGTCCTCTGAGCTGTGAATCTCTTTCTTCATTTGCATTGCTTTTCTTTCTCTGTTGTGTCTTAATGTTTGATGTCTTCCCCCAAATCTTTCTGCCCCATTCTTTCTCCCTCAACTCTTGTCATTCCTCCATTTCTACTGCGATGATTCTGCTGTGTGCTGGGTCAGAGGTTCATGTGAAATGAGTTCCTGACCTTGCTGCTTCCTTCAAGGCAGCGGTCACTTCCCAGCTGACATAAACTGTGTAAATAGCATAGCTGGGAGCTCTAGGAATGGAGGGAGAGAGCAGGAAAACTCCATGATCTTGTGGTTCAGCCCAAGGTGATGCAGCCAGTGTGTGGAAACAGTGGGGTTTTTTTGTTCTTCCCTCTGCTTCAGCAGTTCTGCTGTTGGGGTCAGCAGCCTTGTACCTTGCTCTCTAGAGCATGCAGGCAGTCAAAAAAATACAACATCCAACCTCCTCGGTCTATAGATGGCACCATAAAGTGCTGGCACCAGTAGGGATGTCTCCACGTGATATTATTTCATGGACTTTGCTGCAGGATATTTCAATAAGAGGGATAATAAGTGGTTTGGGATGACTGTTTTAATATCTATTTTTGTTATGGATTGAATGACCAGCAACAATTTTCTGTAATTGCCTGTAGTTTTCCTTGAACTTATGCAAGCTTTTTTTCAATTAGCCTGCTTTCTGAAGACTTTCAGGAAACAAATCTCTTTATGTGCAAGGGGACAAGACAAGAAGTCAGATCTATGAGGAACTGAGAAACAAAAATCCTCCACACTCATACAATTAACCAACAATTACCTAACATTTTGTGTAATGCAAAACATTTCTGCTGCCATTTTTGCTGAAAATCATGGGAGGATGTGACAGGGATACATAAACCAAATGTGCTTATTTTTCAATAGTAGATCTCATAGATTTTTTCTTGGAAATTGTACTCATCCTCCTCTTCCAGATAATTTTTTTTTAGACAAACACCTTTGCTGTTTCAGCATACAGTTTACATTTTAGTGGGCTCTCCTAACGTGGCCTGGCATTTCTTGCTGCAGAAGTTGGTAACATTATCAAAATTTTCCTCAGTTACTCACTCTTACAAAAAAGTGTTGCTCCATTTTTCTTCCTACTGTGGGGTTTTTCAGTGATTCATTGCTCTTTGGAAGTATTATGGGGCTTGATCTCATCCTTAATTTGCTCTGCATTTCTCATAAGCTCACAGCCTGTTGGTTTCAGAAAGGTGCCAGTGTTCATTTTTCATTTGAGTTGGTTGCTGTTTACAAGCCAAATGCTGACAGATGTGGTTAAGAGAGCCTCGCTGTTGTATTTGTGCAAAGAATGTTGATTTTTATGGTGGTGTTTGTGGATATTTTGATAGCAGGCCTGTTTGTGTGCATAGCAGAGGTTTCACAAGGGATGCAGGACAAGACCTCCATGGAGTTCCAAGGCATTTTGAGAAAGGCTTCCAGCTCCTTCCAGGCCTTGACGAAGTTGCTTACTGGTAAAACTTCCACAAGTGGAAACTTGTTGGAAGGAAAGCAGATCCAGGTGGCTATTGTGTAAATGTGGGGAGACCTTGTCTGAAAGGTTCTTACAGAGAGAGAAAATTAGAAGAGGGTAAGTAGATGTTTTAGCTTGTCCTCAGTTCCAGGCTGTTTGTACATAGAGTTGTCTGTGAGAAATTGGATACTGACATAATTTCACACTTGTGACTGAATAATTTTAATTAAAGTTATTTATTCCTCTTTCTTCCACAAATCTTTAGTATCTTTATGTGTCTGTTAAAGGGTCATTAAAGGAGAAAAGAAAGCATATGCTTTATTCCCCTTTAGTCTTTTACTAGAATTAATAAAAATGCCAGGTTTCAGATGTGCTCCAAACCACTGGGGACATGTGAGGGATCACTGATGGGGAAATCGCTTCCACTTGTAACTCTTTGTTGGATAGAGCACTTTTTCAGTTCATTTTCAACAGAGATGTTTGGAAGAAACTTTTCTTATTACTACACTTTTTTAGTATTTGTTAGAGAGATCATACTGTTTGTAGATTCTTTTTTTTTTTTTAAGAACTACTCAACTTCATCCCTCAGTGCGATTCTTTTCCACCTGGGAGGTTGTAGTTTCATTTTGTGCAAAAGATAGGTTTTTACTTTGACCTATTTGGGGAACTGCCACCTCACAGTCAAATACCCACACCAGTCTTAAGGCAAAATATCACTTTACTTTCCAAAATCTTAGAGTTAGTAGATTATACTCTTTCAGCCCCAGTCACAAAGCTGAAAGGATTTCAGAATTTTCCTTAAATCTGTATTGTTGACAATTATTTTCCTTCCTGCAATATGAAGAATTTGGATATGAGAAGTCTTCATTCCTAAAAGATATTTTGGGGAATTTTGTATTTATTTGATTTTGAGGCAATAAAAATTCATGAGTAAATGAATTTCACCTGGTTTGGGTAGAACTGTGCAATGTGGAACTGCAACTGAGAATTTCCCTGAGAATTCCAGTTTCAGGTTGATAACCCTGTCCCTGTACAGTACATAGGAATTTCAGAGCATGCCATTTCATTACTCCTGGCTCAGCAGAAATCAATATGGGCTCTTGCACTTTTGAGCAATATACTGTATAAGAAACCACGCAAGGCAATCTCCTGGGGGGTTTGTGTTTGCTTATCACTCAAACTATTTGTAACATGAACCACAGGAAAAACCCCAGCTTTTCAAAGAACATATTCACTGGACTTCTTGGTGTGTTTCAGCATTGCCTTGAAGACCAGGGCAAAAATTATCTTAAAAGTACAGGGGAAAAGAGGGAGGAACACAGAAGCATGATTGTACACAGTCATCTGAGACGTATGTCAACAGCTTCACCCTACACAGGTCAGGTATTTATGGCATGATTCTGACATTAGTGAAAAGTAAGTGTTTTCTTTCAGGATGGTGTCTACAAGGTATAGAAATATTAAATCACGGGCTACAGTTGCTGTTCAAAAATAAATACAAGAGCAACAAGATGAGGCACTACTGCATTATCTTATTGTTCATCTCCCACAGACAAAAGTACTTCTTTCTGTTCATGTTAAAGGTTGGACTCGCTGATCTTGGAGCCCTTTTCCAACCTAAATGTTTCTAAAATTCTCTGTTAAAATGGATCATGTAATTCGATTTAGAAACAAAGTGAATTTTAATGATAAACATCTGCTGTTTATCAAATGCTTCCAAAAACTGTGTTTTGAGGAGGTACAGAGCAGTTAACAGCAAGTCGAAAAGAGTGCTCTTTCATCTATTTGAGCCTTGTACTAGCAAACTTGGACACTCTCATTTGAGCAGAGATGCAGAAGACAGGTTTTTATAGCTCTGAAAGGGTATTTTACTATGATAATAACTACTGCAACATGTAATTTTTATTTTTTTTAATGAGGGTGATTTTGAGTCTTTTTTGTCTGTTGTATTTCCAGCTGTACTTGTGCTTTGCCCTTTTGATAGTTATTCCCCAACAGACAAACTCATGGCTTGCATGTCTGAAGCAACTGTGAATTTTTGGCAACAAAAACTTTTCTTCCGTCAGGTGAACGAGTTATATTCAAACAAGTTATATTCAGATAAATGGCTTAAAGATAGGTGGTGTGACTGTAAATTCACATTTCTAAGTGGTGACTTCCCACTGGGCATAAGGTATGGAATTGTGGGACAGTGTCCCTGCAGCTCTGGTTTTGGGCACTGGGATGGGTAGGTTTTGTGTGCCTTCACAGCAGTAACTTCAACAAAAGTGGATGTGTTCTGGTGTTCTAATAAGTCTGGTGTTCTAATAGAGGGTAAAGAAGTCTGTTCCCAGTTTCTCTGCTCTGGTGTAAATACCAGAAGGGCTTTAAAGGAAATGGAAGGAAATGCTAATGCAAGTCTGCAGGTGATTTCCTATCCAAAGCCACTATCCTGTTGCTGCAACTTTTCTCCATTTATTGCTCTCCTGAGAAAATGCTTTTCCTGAATCAATGTATCAGATCAAATCTGAAATTTTCTTTCAGTCAGTAAAAACTCACTTGATATTTCAAAACTTATTCTTGGGATTTGGGGAATAAAAGTTTCATTTGAATGTACAGATTTTCTTTTGTGAAATATTGGAACACAATATGTGGAAGATGGTATTGTTGTCACTGGAAGAGCCCTATGATTTTTCTCATGCTAAGACTTTGGCTTATTTCCAAAAATGTATTTCTATTTTTCATATATGGAAATATTTTAATCTAGTCTTTTCTATATTTTTAAAATTATGTTGGTGCACCATCATCTTTCCCCCTGGAGGTCGTATATTTTGGTTCTTTTCACATAGTAAATTATATCTGTGTAGACATTCAGATCATGCCTTCTAGTGTTTGTCATTGTATGGGAAAATATGGGGTCCATAAGTTGATAACTGAGAAAATTTACCACAGCTTTGACTTTGGAAAGTGGAGAATGGATGACTTCATTTCCCTTTTGAAACTTGTCCCTTTTGTGGTGTAAATGATTTCCCTAAGTTATTCATACTACTTTGAGAAGAAGGATCAACCAGGGACTTCCATGGCAGCAAAAACAAGCTGGTAATAAGATAATCAATGTGACAGTCACATGCAATTAATTGCAAAAGCAGCTGATCGTAAAATATAACCTTAAGTCAATAATTTCTATTCAGATTTATGAAGAGCTTATAAAAATACAGAAGGACTTTATGATATTTAGGTTATTTTAGCTGTGAAAATGAGATGAGTGAATTCTTAATGTGTTCTTTATGAGAGAGAAATACTTTTATAATTATGCAAATCTCAGTGGTTTGAAAGGAATCAAGAACATGTTGCTCACATCATGCTCTTCCTCTGTGTATGTTTTTGAGTTTAGATTTTCTCACTATTTTCTTTGTTTAGCATTTCCAAATATTACGTGTTTTTCACAAATTGTCTGCTGTAATGCAATCGTGAATATTTATTCTATATTGGTATTATTGGAATAATATAAAATAGCATGTATTTTTTTTCCAAGTGTCTTGCAATGAATTCCTCCTTTCATTGTGTGCAGCAAACATCAGAATGATTTTTCACTGCAGTCTTGAACACAGAAGTCAAAAGATCATGAATTCTCATAGGCATTTACTGTTAATAATCTTCAATACAGCTATATCATGAAGAAAAAACCCTTTCCTATTAGGTGATAATATGGGAAAATAACCTAGCGAGTTCAAAATCAGTTGAAGTATTCTTCAATATGGGTTAATTTTTAGGAAAAAACAAGATACACTTTGGACAGGTCAGAAAATTAAAGGCAATGTGCATGCATGGTGCATCTTTTGGGGTTTGTTTGGCTTTTTTCCTCTCATTCATCACAGACTCTGGATCTGAGCATTAGTTATGTTTATCCTTTAATCCTACTGTCTGGGTTTGTTTATGTAAGATTTATTATGTAGCCATGGTGGGTAGTTAAATGAAAAACCAAACCTGACCCTCAGTCAGTGCAAGAATACCTACAGATTACTTTACATAGACAAGTTAAATTTATTCTCAATTCATTATGTAAGAGTTGGGCTCCACATTTCCTGAGCCACCAAGGGACAAAAATTGCTGCCAGTTGCATTTGTCTTTTTGCACTTCATTCTCTAATGCATGAACAGCAAAACAAGAAGAAAAAGAAGCTGGGTACTTTTTCTATAAGAATTTCCTTGAGATAGAAGCTCACTTAATGACCATGTTTCATTGTGTAATTAATAAAACGCTATAATAATTGAATGTGCTTGCTACTGACTGTGTACAAATCTTACCCAGCAGGAGTTTTTTTGCTCCCTGGTAAACTTTACAGAAAATAATTGATAGATAGCAGGAGCACAGGGCTAGGGTGAATGAATATAAAACCCACAACATTGTGAGTGCTCCCACATTTTTTGGACACAAACCCAATTTCAATATGTATAAATACATTCAATCCCTAATATAATTTATTTTAAAACCTTTGTTGATGTTACAGCTTGTTCTGCTAGGGCACTGTAGTTGGAGGTTGGCTTCCTGGTGCTTTCCATTGTTTTTTTCCTCTATTTGATGAATGTGCTGAAGCAGACTGGAAATAACTAGATTCCCTAGTTGTCTGGACAGTGACTGAATTAATAGTTGTGGAAATCACAGATGTTTTCACTCTCTGCATGTTGTATTCTGTACTCATAGGGAAAGTATAGAAAAACTGTAGTGGGCTTGTCCTGATGTGCTGCTGGGAATTGCAGATTAAATTCATCCTGGTTTAAAAGACCTACATGAGGTTTATTAATCTTAAAAATCCCACTTAAATCCTGTTTTAATGTCTTAAGTAGGATTTAAATGCTTTCTAGTACAGGCCCTTTGTAGAGAGGAGGAAAGAAGTGACCCTGCAGGTTACTAGAAACATTATATTTTGCAATTTCATCAAGCCATATATAACAGGATTTCAGGACCATCGGTGGACTGATCTTTTGTGAAAGCCAAAGTGCATATTTTATCAGGAAATACATAATTTCTGCTTCAACAAAAACCCAAAGGAATTCCAATGATTAAATGACTGAGCTTAGGCTCTTAAACAATGATTATTGCCAGCTCCAAATATTTGGCTACTCCCTGTGGCTCCCTGCACATTTATTTAATTTTAAAATGTTTCCATTTGTTTTATAATAATGTTTTTGGAGGTTTCTTGTTCCTTGGGGTTTTTATTGCTGCTTGTGAAATACCCATACAAGCAAAAGACAAAGTACATTGATTTCAGCACTTCTCCTACAATGTTTTTTAAAGTTGTTTAAAGTAACTTGTGTAAAAAATAAACTGAGGGTTTCTCCTTTCCCCCTGCTCACTCTCTTTCATGCTTCTGTCATTGCATATTCATATTGTTCATGGAGAATCTAAGTGGAAATGTCAGTTTTCAATCATGGCACCTTTAACTGGGATACAAAGAGGTTAAAAAATCCAGAGAACGCTGTAAATCTGATGGCAAATATGGAGTTATGCAGTAGTTCTAGGCTGTGGTATTGGTTGTATAGAAGAGATGTACGAAAAGCTTGTACTGAAAATACATTTTCACTCCAGTCCTGTTTTGTTTTGTGGGGATGATGTGGGTGTGTGGTCCTGTGGTCAGAACAGGAGAGCACAAGCACCACAGGAGCTCTGACTCTGCACAAGCTCTGCCATTAACTCTCTGGGCAAACCACAAAACCTCTGCTGCTCGTTCTGCTCATTCAAACTGGATAAAATGCTGACTCCAGAAAGGTCCAATAACCTTACTGAGCAGACCTTTGGAATGCTTGAGATTCTCGGAGAAGAGATGCTGTGGAAATTTTAAAAACACACATAATTATTCTCCTAGAGTACAAAGTTTTGCTGTATCCCAGCACTGCTATGCAGTGAACCACAATGTATTCTCTTTCTGTATCCAGAGTAGGTAGTTTTGGCTTTCAAAAGCCAGAGTAGTGCTTGATTTGCAGTTTTAAGAAATTAAATACTAAGTTGCCCATCTGTACTGTGTATTATTAATCTTACAAATGATATTTAGGGTAATATTGAGTATTTTTTGTCAGCTCATGGTACATTACAAAGTAGGTTTAATTAATTGCTGTCACACGCTTTAAGGTGTGGATGAGTGCAGGTTTTACTTAATTTCACCCCATAGGCAAAACATTTTTACTTAATTATGTCTAATTTTCTACCTTTTTTTCTCATTATCTTGTACTAACAAACAAATCAGGACATATGTTTGTCAGAAGGAGCGTGAACTGACAGAAAATCAACAAATCAGTGGGTGGGGAAGTGTGGAAAATGGTTTTTTTGAGGCTTTTTAGGCAGACAGATTTGAATTCCAAGACTGACTTTCTGCATCTGAAACCATTCCTGAAATAGTGAATCAAGTTTGAGGCATAATTTAAGGGAGGGGCATTTTAACACAATGTAACAGGCCTACTTGGAAAATTAGGATTTGAGGGGTCTCCAAAGTTAAAAGAAAATATGTCAGAGAAGGTGGGATTTTTTTTCCCTCCATGAATTATTCTGCTAAAATGGAAAAATACACATTTAACCAAATGGTCACTAAGGTGTTACTTTGGTCAAAACATAAAATAAGAGGAAGACGAGGTCATTATATCAGCGGAGAACGGATTAAATTTATTTGGCATTTGCTAAATGCAGATGTGTGTGTGGGGAAAGAGTTGCTCATGGAGATTATTAAATCAGGATGATGAAATATGTGTTCTCCATGACTGCCTCTATTTGCTAATTAATTAGAAAATGTTGCTGATTGTCTTACAAAATTGGGCTCTAATCATTAAAGTTTTAAATTCCCAGGAAGTCCATCTTCTAGACTTGGGCTGTCATTTGCAACGTCTCAGTTTGTACCATGTGTAGCAATTGAGAATAATTTGGATTTAGAAGGATTGCACTGCATTGCCTCTGTAACAACAAGAACCTACAGCTTCAATTAGTGGTCAAGCCACTGTAGGAGGTACAATACATTATCGGGAGTATACACAGGATAAAGTGTCCTGCCTCTGCCTCCAGGAGCTCAAAACTGAAAATGGTCTGACAGACCATGGGCAAGGCAGCAAAGTGCTGCAGGCAGTGGGTTGATACAAAACGCAGATGTGTTTGCAAGAGGAAAATAATTTTATTTGCTGTTTTGCTTTAACTTCTCAAGGGCAGTCATTCTGTTGACACTCAGGAGTTCCAGACCAGGGTGAGAAGAGGAAAATGAGAATGGGCATGTCAGGAAACACAGATCTTGAGAGGGGTAAGCATTTTGTGAGCTCTGATGGCATGATATCCTGACCTAGATGGCAGAGTCTTTTGCATTGTATGGTTAGACTAATATCAGTTCTTCAAAAGATCTGACAGGAGCATTAGTGTAAGATAAAAGTCTGTGGTTATCCAGCAGATATGTCCCAAACTAATAATTTGAAACTGGCTTGACCTTCTCTGGGAAAATGTAAGGAAGGCATGGATAGCAGAGCTCCCCTCAATACCAGGGAAGGTTTTTCATATCATCTTGCATGCTTATCAGGCACCATCTCATTTGTTGCACAGACTTGCTGAGGTGATTCTGAAATACATATATGGTTGGCTGGCAAAGCATGTTCAAGAAGTTGCTGTCAGTGATCCTCTGTCAAGTGAGAAAATTGTTTTAATGGCATTTATGCAGAATTTGCCTTTTGGTTCATGTACATTTCCATGATTTTCTTGATGATAGGGATGGTATCCTAGAAAGGGTGCATATTGAATTGAAAGGTGCTACAGGAAACTGGAAGAATGGGAACAGCTTGGAAAACTGTGCAGTAAAATAACATTGAGAAACATAAAAGAAAATTATTAAGAAAAAGTGACAAATTATGCACTTCAAAAAGAACAGCTAGATGCTTATTGTGAAGAACAAGTGCATTCAGAATTGTATGGACTTCTGGTGGACATATGCAAATAGTGATTAACATGACATTTTGTAAAAATTCCAAGTAGGGATGTTTAAGTAGATGTCTCATTTACAGATGTAAAGTGATCCTCCCCTCCATTAAGTGCTGTTACAGTTTCTTCTGAACTGCTGTTCCCTGATGTTAGCCTCAAGTAGCTCAGACAGTAGCACATGAAATATTTGGAAAGGTTTTTGTTAATGCTAAGAGTAGTATGGTGCTGGAATGATTGCTAGGTTGTGGAGCTTCCACTCCAGATCTCCAGAGCTTGGTAGATCTTCACTAGTGAGGTGTGGGTTGACTGCACCTGAAAAGAAAGGGTGAGGGCAGCCCAAATTTTAAACCTCCTTCAACCCTGATTTTTGTGATTCTGCATATCATTTATATATAGGTAAGAACACCCTGCTGTGGAGTTCTCTTACACACACATTGTGTGTGCTTAGCCCAATGATTTGTGATTTTAGCAGGATGTAAAGTGGGAATCCTGCCTGCATTGCCACAAGGCACAGATATTTTGACAGTTCCATTCAGTAACATTGCCTGAGAACATTTTTGAGGAATGAAATGCCTCCACACCTTGGACTGCATATACATTTACTGACTCTGCATTGTACAAGCTGAGTATATTTAGTACATGGCTCAGTTCCTTGTGGTACACAAAGTTCTTTTATAGTTTCTGTGACACCTAAGAACTTGCTTAGGGGCTCTTCCATGGCTCCAATCCACCAACAGTCACGTTTTTGCTGGAGTGTGACGTTTGTTTGGGAGAAGTTGGAAGTAAAACAAAATCAGGTTTGAAGTTGGGTTTTTCTTAATACACTGAAATATATTCCAGATAACTAAGATTTACTACATTCTGAGGAGGTCAGAGTTTTGTGTCTAATTCCTGTGGGAAGGGAAAGGAAGTTTTCCTACATTTTCTGCTTGAGTAATCTCAAGTGTAAATTTTCAGGCATTTCAACAGAGCAGCACTGAAGTTGTGTCAGGGGAGGTTTAGGTTTGATTTTAGGAAAAGGTTCTTCCCCCAGAGGGTGGTTGGGCACTGGAACAGCTCTCCAGGGTAGTGGGCACAGCACCAGCCTGACAGAGTTCAAGGAGTGTTTGGACAATGTTCTCAGGCACATGGTGAGACTCTTGGGGTGGTTCTGTGCAGGGCCAGGAGTTGGACTTCAGTGATCCTTGTGGATCCCTCCCAACTCAGGCTATTCTATGACTGAAGGTGTCTTCCAGCACTGATGATTCTGAGAAATACCATCAAATTAATAGCAGCTTCAAATTGTAATTTCATGCCTCCTGGGAAAGATATGTCATTGCAAAGAGCTAGTTAAACAGCAAGCAGCTTCTGAGATGTCTTCACATGGTATCTCTAAGGTCAACTGAGAAACTCAAGCAAAGATCCTTGTAAAGAAAGAATACAAGGAAGGCCTAGATGTGAGAAACTGATTGGATGGCAGCTGACCTGCCAGAGCTGTCTCTAGAGCTCTGTCTTTTGCCAGGGCAGGTTAACTGCTAAGAAATTATGTTTACCAAAAAGCCAAAACCTCTTCCCGAGCTGTGCGTCAGGTTTCTAGGTGGAGTTGCATGAGCTAGTTTGTCATTGTGTCCCTACTGCATTCTCCCAACCTTCTCCATAATCCAGGCCATGAATTATAGATCATTTTATAGCCATTGTTTCAAAGAACTGCTTATCCCCTAATAATTACCTGCAGACATGCTGATACATATTGAGTTCTTAAAAAAAACAAAACCAGCACATAGATATGACCTGAAGAAAGCAGACCTTTTGACTGCTTTCATTCAGGTTACATGAGGTAATATTTTGCTGAATTATGTCAATTGTTGGGAAGCTTAGGATGACACAATTTCCTAGGGTTGAAGTGATTAATTAGAAGCTTGGGTTGAGATGTAAAATTAAATACTTGTACCAGTACAATCAGCTTTAGTTTCTGTGTACTGAAACTGTAATGAACTGCTATGTAAGGCCAGACATTTCCTCTAGCAAAAGTGGAAATTCAGCTGCTATGCAGCTCTTTGGCAAGAGATTAAACAAAACCTAATTGCTTAAGTTATATTTGCAAAATAATTCTAAACCACAGGACAGTTTCCCTTTTCATTTTTGCTACAAAATTTAAAGGTCTTTTGAGTGTGTTTTTTGTTTCTCTTATCCCTTTACTTTTATAATATCTGATATATATTTAAAATGTCAGATTTCATCATCTTTATCACCATTGAAACTTTGGTAGAACTGAGTAAAGAAGCATACTGTGAACAAAGCTGCCTTTTCACCCAAGGTATCAATACCCATGATCCCTGGATGTTATTGAAAATAAGTTAAATTTGAAAATGGACTAAATGTCCCCTCCCAGTTCAGAATTCAGACCCAATGGAAACTGGCAGACATGGGATTTGAGGTTTTGTTTCTTCCTTTTTTTTTTTTTTTCATTTGTCCAGCAAAAACTTCCAGATCAAGCAGACTTTCAAAGCAAGTATTTCACTGATTTATTTTCATAATTTTTTTTTTAATATACACAATGTGATGGTTCTGGTCACGGGTTTTAGAGGTGGCCTATCCAAGCAAAACTTTGAACAAGTGAATAAGCACACTTTCATGAATATGTACATGGAGACCAGCAGTGAGGAGCTGGATTAAAAGAGATGGTTTTGAGAATAAGCAAGTCTGAAGCCACAGAAGTTATAGCTGCACTGGTGAAGTAATAGCTTAACCCCCTGAGGACATTACCTGACACTGAGAGAGGATTGTGTGCAGCTAATGACTGCTGGAAGAGGAACATCCTTTACGAGAGGTGGGGTTTGGCAGAGCTCTGAAGCAAAGTCTGTGATGTTGGGACCTCTGTTACACCCTTTGCTCTGCATTTCTGGTGGGGTTTTTTCGCCCTGCTCAGAGCCCTGGCATTGATGGTGGGATTTGGATGTCACGTGCACCTCTGTGCTTGTGATGTTTGGAGCATTGCAATGTGGTTTTCCCCTCCAAAAGTGGGCACTGGTGGTGGTGGGGAATATTCCAAATAGTTTTCTATGACACAAACAAAGGTCTCTTTTCCTGCCTAGTGTTTTAAGTAAAACACAACACTAGATGGGGACAGACAGGTATTTTTGTCATGGTGAGGCAGCATGACAAAAAAAATTTCTCTCGCCGTTTAGTCTCTTCCCAAAATCCCCCCTGCAGTAAAGGAACCTAGCCGAAGGTTTTTACAGTTATTAGCATTTTTCAGTGCTATAAGTTACCTTGAGATTCCAGGCAAGTCTAATTCATATGCAATGTTAAACCACGCTAGAATATCTGTTCCAGTTTAAACAACCACAGAGGTAGCACTCCAGAAGGTCTACAATGCAGAAATGGGGATTGTTTTGAACAGGTAGCAGTTAATTTAGATGAATAGTCTTTACCAAACTGCCCCAGAGAAATTATCACTAACAATTCAAGTGAATATACTTCATGCTAGCGAATACATTTTTGAATATCAAAACGTTACTAAACTATCAGTTATGCTTAATTTAGTGGTTCTTGATGAATTCATCAGCTAAGTTAAGCTTCATTAACTGATTCTTGCAGTATCATTCAGAAATGTAATTATTTCTCTTTTAAGTACAGGGAAACTGAGGTAGACAATTCAGGTAGTTTGCTGATGGCCATGTACAGAATTTACTCTGTAAACAAAATTGAAAGTTAGGTTCCCACGGTTTCTCCTTTAGTATTAAAACCACTAGCCCTGATTTGATACCTATTAAAAAAAAAAAAAACCCAAACAAAGAAAAACACCACCACCAGGACACATCACAACAAACAGACAAAACCCAAACATGCTCCACAAAAAAACCCCATCCAAACTAACAAGCCTTCAATCTTGGTTTATAAAATCATCAATTTCTGTACTGGCTACTCAAACAATATGTAAAAATTATTCCAATTAAATATAATTTAGAAAAGGCTTTGAGACCCAATAGAAATTAAATGAAAAAACTTTTGGTTTTCAGACCTAGTTTAATTAGTTCATGGTTCTTCCATTTGTTGACTCTAAAGTGTAAGGAGTGTTTTACAACTGGTTTTTAGGCTGGAAATGTAACAGCTTTTCTGTCAGGAATATTTCTGTAAAGTAGGCATTGTAACCTTTCACAAGTTATCACAGTAATAAATCCAATTTATTTCCAGATTTTCAAAATCCCTGTGGCTGGATAAAAACACCCACCACAGAACTCACCTCCACTTTAGTGGAATGACCTGCAGAACTGGTAGTATAAAAGAGCTGTGAGACAGCATCCGAAATTTGATTTCCCCTACCACCCCTTTCGGATTTCCAGCTTGCTGTAAAAAGATGACAGGACTGAACTTGTGCAGGCAGGCTGATGTCTTTGAGTGGGGCAGAGAAGCACAGGGAAAAAGAAAGATGAATAGAGTTCCTCTGGTTCTTGCGTAAGTGCATCAGACCCACTGGTATGTGCTTCCCCCAGTCCCTGGGCAAACTGGGGCAGAGGAGCAAAGCTGGAATGCTCTCCCTGCTCAGCCAGCAGTGTCAGGATTGCCTTTTGTGCCTGACTCTCTCTTCCACACAAGGAAATCCACTTCTTGATGAGGTTGTATTTAAAAGCAGAATTTAAACCATAAATCAAGGCTGATTCTGTCCTTATTTAGTGACTAATATTGTTGTTTTGTGGAGCAGAGAGAGACAGCAACCTTTCAAAGCCAAGTCATATGACCCCAAACTTTTAATAAAAGTGTATAGGAATCAGGCTCTTACTCTCATCTAGTTATGTTTTAGAGGAGACCACAACTGCAAGATGGTGGTGGTTTCACTGCTGCTTCTTAGTTGGACTATGTGAAGCTGCTGTGAGTACAGAGAACCAATACTCAGTACATGTAACAAAATATTATACGTAAAATTCATATTTTATAAGACAGATATTGAATACTGTACAGAAAATAATAACCAGTGATTGTATAGAGGCACAGAACAAGTGGATGAATGTGTGGGTTGGAGCTTGCTTTGCTTTTTTGACTAAGAAAGGACTCATGATGTTCTTGTTCAGCTAACACATGACCATGATAGTCATGGCTTTGTTTTGAAGAGCAGAAAACCAGAGACTGATTATTTACTTTGAGCAAATTTTCTTAAACTCTCAATCTGTTGTGTATCTCATGGTGTAAGGCAAGGCACCACGTCTGCCCTTCTACAGTACTTTGGTAGGTGAGACGCTGCAGCTATCCATAGGCTGAGTCCCTTCCCTTCCTGGGATACCACCAATGCCCTTTGGATAGGGTAACAGCTTCCTCTGGAGTGTGACACAAGATAGTGGCAGTTTTCCTTACAAAGAATCCATCTCTGAGCATTCTTGCACATCTGTGATCCACTGCTTTCTGTCAGGGGATGTGTGCCGAGTGCCTCTGAGCTGGTGATTAGTGGAGCAGCCCTTGCAGGGATGGCAGGGACAGCTCCTCTGTCTCTCTGGGCAGGGGTAGTGGAGCTCCACCCTTCCCTTTCTTCTCCTGACCAGTGCTGCCAGTTGAATATTCCCCATGTTGCCTGAAGCTGTTCTTGCTCCAGCTGTTTACATGTAAATAATTTATATGCTTTGTTATTAGTGGAGTTGGAATGGGGGGAGGGGACAGGCAAGGCAGATGCAAAACTTCTTTTCTTCTAAGTGGGAAGGAATTTTACTGTTCTTGGAGCCCTGGGGTTTGATACTTTACAGTGTTGACATCTCCAAGATTTCGACACTGCCCTTCTTATCAGGATGTTTTGCCTCAACACTGATGAAGGTAAAATATCTGGAAATGTCTAGCACTTTGTAAAAAGCTGTCTGAAAGAAAATTATTTATAGGCTTTGTAGGTAGATTGGTGAGACACACCTGCTATGGTTCTAGTAGAGGTGCTTCTCACTCTGTCATATCTTTGTCAGTAATTGTTTCCAATGAAGGGAAGGACAACCTGAAGTACTACAGAGAAACACGTAACTACTAATATCCTATTGTGTGAAGTTATTCCAGAGATAATGCTTATATATTCATATGATCCCTTTAAACCTTCTAAGAAGGCACTTAGCAGACCTCAGGTGCTCTGACTTGTGTAGCTAAGCATGAAAACTGAGAATACTAAAAATCTGAAGTGTTTCCTCACATTCAATATCAAGCCTAGTGACATTATAATTGTTACTAGTGACATCACAATTATTACTGTAGCCAAGATGGATGCAGCATTCCTTACTGAAAGGGCCTAAATGTTTGCAGACACTAGTGGCAAGGTTCACATTTCCTTAAGTGTTCTGGAATAATGCTTTATGGGTTAGGAGTCATAATGTGCACTTAGGAAGTCTGGAGACTTCAGCAACAGAGCTGTGTGGAGCGAGGCAGGAATGTTGAAATCTATAAGGGATGTCAGTGTTCTGGGGAAAAAAATAAGTACCATACTCACTTGTTCAGCCCCACTGCTGCTTTAGTTGTCTGATATTCTGCAGCAGCCTGAAAAATTGCAGGTTACTAATTGTCTGTATTTTTGTTCACTGTGTTTCCACAGCATCTGACATTTGATCTTCAAAGGCTATTGGATGTCAGGTGCTCTGGTGTTAGGTGAAATCATACTACTTTCATCTATGTTATTTCCACCATCTACAGGGATCCCTCTTGCATGACAGTATGGTTGAAATGCTTCAACTAGAAGCTGCGGAAGATGTTTCCTAAGCTTCAAGGAGAGGGTGCTTTGCCTCCAAGAAACAAAATGGTATCATTTTCTGCCCTTCCCTTGTTATCAGAAACATTTGAAAGTTAAAATGACATTTCCTTTGCGTCCTTTCCTTGAGTCAGTGACATACCCAATTGATGATATTGAGCTAAATTGCTGTGAATAAATAATTGCTGTGTGCTATAGGACTGGGGACAAATCTTGGCAGAGGCCTTAGTTTCTTTCCATTCTCTTTTGATTTTAGAAGGAATTAAGCAGCTGGTGTTTTCCATCTGACTGAAACTGGGCTTTTACACATGCTTTTACTCTGCAATTTTGACTTTATGAAGAAGGAATAAATTATTATTCTCATGATTCTGGTTTCTGCTTTTAAAGCAAGGCTTGCAGTACCAAACTGAATCAAAACAACTTTTCTTTTAAGTAGCTGCTTGAAAGTCCAGATTATAAAGTGGTATGTGGTATTAAGTGTCTCAGAAACACCTGGAGATATTGCGAGAGCTAATTCAGATGCCCTTAAATCTGTCAAGTTGAATTTGCTCTGTTGAAGACCTTGAAGAAGAGCTGTCAATCCTTTAAGTCTGACTGGATTGACTTAGAAGGCTGTGAAGATCACTCTTGAAAGGGAAACAAGCAAAAATATATTGTGGTTGAACTCTAAGGATTAATTGCTTCAACAGATCTAGTTACAAATGCAGGTTCCTCCTACCCCCATTACTTTTGAAGATTGTAGGTCTCAGCATTTGGAGGTTAAGAGCAAAGCATGTGTTTTTCTTCTGAATGGCTGAGGGTATTTTTTTTATGGCTTATGTATTACAGCTGAGCTGTATTTCTTAATAATTTGAGAACAAGGTTGGAGGATGCTACTTGCACAGGAACTGTAACTTACCCAGCCACCATTTCATATTTATGGGCAGGAATTCTTTCAATGCTGTAATTACTACAGAGTAATTAGGATGAGGTAATAAATTATGTTTGCTCAAAGTTTGCTTTTGCTTGAATGTATCCTGGAAGAAGTAAACTGAAGGGGGATTATCAGGTTTGGGGGATTATCAGGCACTGTATTGGTTTTAAAGCCTGGAAAAGCAGGAGTGTGGCATTGAGCAGCTCTGACTTAGGGCAGGAGGGCTTTGTAGCTGGCTCACAGTGGGGTGTTGCTCTGGGCCTCTATTTAAGCTCCTTAGGTGGCCACTTACAAAACAATGTCACCGGCCTTCTGCCTCCGGGAGTGCCCCGGCTTTGGTCCCCTTGTTACTCAGCTTTTAGGGGAACAAAGGCGAAGGAAGGCGTGGAAACTCCTCAGTGCGTCCCTAATGACCTGGTGGAGCTTCCCCACTTCTCCTGCCATTGTGCTCTCTTAGGAAGAGACCACCCGACCACCCTTGGAGAAGGACCCACGAGTCCCAGCACTGAGAGGATGGAGAGGTAAAGCCTGGAAAACCGGGCTTCATCCCTGCTGATGAGTGTGCGCACACAAGTGTGTCAGGCACTACCTGATGTAAGCTAGCCTTTGGCATCATTGTCAAACATCAAAAATGCTACCAAATAATAAAATAGAATCTTAAATAAAACTAATAATAAAAATATGGCTATGAATCAAAATTATTTTGCGTATCTGGGGTGGTGGGTGTTTGTTTATTATTTCTGCTCTTAGTGCTGGTAGTCTTTTGCGTAAGTTCCTAATGAAGGCAGAAAAGTTTTGGTGTCTGTAAAATATCTCTCAGAAGCTGGCACTTTGTGTCCTTGGTCTAGGGGGTATGAGCAGGAAAAGGAAAACACTTGTGTCATTGTCCAAACAGAATGAAGTATAAAAATAAGGAATGAGTATGGAAAATAGAGGAGTTTTTCCGGCATTTTATTTTAATAAATCCATGCTAGTGATACTAGAAAATATTATTATGCAGCTAAGATTCCGATTTGATTTTATTCACAGAATAATGCGTTCAGAGTGAGAAGACTTAGAACAAAATTTGCATCTCCTTGTTTGCTTCTGTGTCTTGGGAAAAAATTGCCATTAATTTTAGGAAAGAGTTACCAATTTCAGTTTGTTCTTTCTCACATCAAAATAAATGTAGTGGTTGTTTTGTGGAAAATTTGTCTCTGGCCAGATGCTGTGTTTCCACTTCAAGATTTTGGAGGCAGTCTTGACTGCATAAGGACTGTAGAATTTTGATTGGTGTTTAAAGCATGGCTATATATATATATTTATGTATAAATTGTCCTGCTTGCATGCAAAGCTTATGACTGATTTGTTGTCTTTGCTCCAAGTAGTTCATCTGTTTAAATATCTTTCCAGAAATGGAGGTCTTTGATATTTAATATATTATTCATTATACTTCTCCAAGAGCAAATATTTCATTTACATAACTCATGCACAAAGATAGCAAATAGGTGGTGATTCTTCTGATCAAGTGTTTTGAGTTAATTCTAGTGAAGATAAAATCATAACAACATCATTCTGGACTGTTTTAAACTAAGAATGGAAAACCAGATCCTGGCCTTAACTTTAAAGAGGAATAAACATGAACACTAATTATGGAGTGTCTATGAAAACTCCATCTCTTTACATCAAGTTGTCCTCTCTGTCCACAGCTGTCCCATTCTTCACCTCTTTAAATCACGTATTCAAATCATTATGCTGTAAGTTTTATCTGGTTAGAGAACTGATATGTGACCTCTGACACCATTTCAGATATTTTTAAAATTATAGTAAAGAAAACACAGGATGACCTGAAAAGCATTTTAAATTAGACAGCCCTTTTTTGTTTCAGTCAGATGAATTAAATTAATATATAAATTAATATATGCTTAGTGTTGTAAGAGATGAGTAATTTTAAAAATAGTTCACTTGTTCTTTTCTACTTTAGCTATTCCTGTAGTTTCAAATCTGATCTTTTTAATAGTGCTAATACCCCACTGTAAAACTTGGCTTGGGATTGTTGTTTATTGCCTGACATTATGGGTGCAAAGTAGCATCAAGAAGAATCAGCAGAAACTGGCACAGTTATGGCAACCCAGGCAACCCAGCAAACAAATGTGCTTGCATTTCTTGTTTCTCCTCTGCAGAAAGGTGCAGAGCTTGTTGGCTGGGTGGTGTTCACTGCACGAGGAGTGTCAGATGGAGACTCTGTGTATCTCAAAAGCAATCTCCTCGAGTAGGTTGTTAGTTCATCCCCACCATGGTATTCACGTACTGTTAGAATGATAAAAGCTGAACCCATCCCCACGCCCACGTGCTGCCTTCAGAGTGTTTTGTTTTGCAGATCCTTAGACCTTCTTGTAAGTAGATGCATCTGGGGGAGGGCTCACCAAAGGAAACCCACCTTTGGCATTTTCAAATTCTCAGCTGGCTCTCAGGCAGTCGCTGTCTCTGCAGGAGGCAAGTGGAATCTGTCCCTTCTGGGGAGCCTGCAGCCAGGGCAGCCTGAGGTGCTGGACAAAGGACTCTCGAGAATAATCCTGGGCACCTCTCTGTGCCACTGCTTCCAGTAATAAAAGGATAAAGAAGAACCTGGCACTGGCAGAATCTGCTGTGATGTGCTGAGGGGAACTGAGAAGAGCAATTGATGATGCTGTATTTGCTGCAGTTCTCTCCACAAAAGCAAGCACAGGCAGTGGTGGTGGGATTGGCTTCACAGGTTAGCAATGTCAGACAGAGGCAGGTTTCAAATAGAAACACTAGCAAAAAAACCAGATCTACTTTTCCATTATAAAATTCTGCTCTTAAGTTCATTTCCGCAGCTCTTCCTCAGTGACAGGGCTGCAGGCCCATGTCCACTGCAAAGCCATGGATAGGACATTGTGTAGTTGCTGTTTGCAGTGTAACCAAGAAAACACTCTAAAATGTGAAAAGCTTAAAAGACCCACATGAAATTTTATCAGTTTATCATCATTCTGTCATTTCAAATTTCTGGTTTTAACACTGGTCTCTTCCATAGGCTGCACTAGGAAAAGATGCATCCCATAATGCCTATTGCTTTATCTTACTATTAGTTCTTTTTTTTTTGTCTGATTTTGAGGTATTTGTGGCAGAGATATTTCTATCTATCTCTTCCAGTCCTTGCTGCTAAGTGATGAAGGCTACTGCCAGTAATCCTTTGTTACAATGGGCAGAATTTCTGTGCCAGTTCACTGCTGATCTGCATGCAAGCATGTGCCACAACTTCACCTCAGCACTCGATTCTTTAAATTACACGGTGTGAAACTCACTGCCCAGTTACCTGCAGAGGTGAAGAGAATGTACTATCTGCTAGAGAGGCATTGATTTGAGTCTGAAGTATGTTTTTAGACTAATCTTTTCTTGTGGATGATCAATTGTGACAGGCAGTGACCTTCCAGAGGTAGCCAACAAGTACTTCATACTGCTGTTTATTAAATCCTCACTAGTCTACAACAAATATGACATTCATTCTCTTTGGTTAGTCGTGGTTCTCCTGACAGTGGAGGGCTTTCACTTCTCTCTCTACAGCTGCTAAAAAATGGGGCATCAACTGCAGGAAATTATTTATAGACTCAGTCACCACAACTCTATCAATTTTAGCAAATGTTACATTTAAATGCCATTCAATGTGCTAATGAACTCTTAACCTATTAGTGAAGTTGCTGCAAACACCATTCTTATCTTGAGCTTCTCTTACATACATTGAAAAAGATTCTTTATAGTGTTAAAATGATGTATAAATTATACAGTTAATGTTGTGTCCATAATTCAAAACTTCCTGTTTCACGCTGAGCTTTTGTTGCATCTTTGTATTCCTGTGTGCCATTTAATGCTCTATTGAGCACTATTAAAATGCCAGAACCATCCAATAATACAAATCATTCAGCAGAGGCAGCCAGAGCCTATTCATGTTTCACTGAAACCAAGCATTTCCCAGGTTGTTTTTTACCAGTTGTTTGTGATGTTTTCAACTTCTATTTTGCACCTATTGCTATTTGTATTTGAGTGATACCTAAGAGAACACCAAATTTAGCAAATGTGGATGAAAAGTTTCAGGACAAAGTATAAAAGACTGTTTCCAATATCTCATTTTTAGTTCTTGACTTATTTGCACATTTCTTGGTGTTCTTCATATTGCCTTTTTCCATGTTCCTCCAGAATCACAGACTTTATTTTATTCAGAATCAGTAAGAATAAAATATCAAAATCAGCCACTATTTCTAGTTTTGTCACTGTTTCTCAGGAACCGATCAATAAACAAACGAAAGTTTATCAATCTTGACAGCTGTGTACATCCAAAGAATATTAATACTTATGGAAGATACTAATTCTTTCAGGATTTAAGCAAAATGTTTGGGACCAGTCTGTGAAAACATCTCTCAACAACTGAAATGAATCATGGCCTAAAGCATTGATTCTCTACTTCATTTCACACAGCCATGACCCTCATAACATCCCTGACTGTGACATCTCCATCGTTATTTCCATTTAACCTCAGCCAAGAGTTTGTCAGAATGGAATGGCTAAAGCAGACTTCATCTACGTGATTCTTGCCACCACCAAGCCCACCAGTGTCACGTTCCTTTACTTGATGTGAAGTGGATCCTTTGTAATAATTAGGGCAGCAGAAGAACAATATGCATACTGTGGCCTGACAAAGACCTCTTTCATCAGACTGTAATGTTGTACATTTCACTGTGCTGAAAGGGTTAAAAGTAGCTGTTTTATACTGTAAAAATAAATAAGGAATTTCTTGTTCAAAAATTATTAAGAAGTTATTTTTTAAAAACCGCCAAAAAACCCTTAACACCTTGTCAAGCGGAGGGATTTTTTTTTGTTGTTTCTGAAATAGAGAATTTTATCAGAATTGGCAAAATTAGCAGAATCAGTGTTCCAGAATTTGCATGTGTGTTCTGCAAATTTATTTCTTTTGCACGTTACTTGGCATTCTCATTTATTCACCACTTTTGTTTTTTCCCAGTTTCTTTCATTACAGTTACAGCCATTTGTCGTCTGTTTGTTTCCAGAATCTGAAGAAATTCTAGGCCAAAATATTATTAATCACTTTTTTCCTAACATCAGTGTACAAGCATCTATTCCAATATATCCTTTTATTTACACTGAAGGTGAAAAGGAGATTTTTGCTGTCTGCTGGATGCTGTAGCATCAAAGTGCTGAGCAAGACTGAGTGAATTCATCTGGGGAGGTTTTAGGAATCTTGTCCTGAAACCTGGGCTTTCTCTTGGAGAATGTTTTCCTGGATTTCCTGGATTCTGACCAGCATCTTTTTTCCTATTTTGGGAGCTGACAAATCACACACCTGAAGAGTGGCAACTTTTTTCCTTTGAGACTGTACCATGCATCTGATATTTTTCCTTAAGTTATGAAACTTCCTTAATACAGAGTGCTTTAATTGGGAGAACATTGATTTCACATACCTGCTAGTGTTACAGATGAAAACGCTCACAAGCAAGATGTTTTTTGGGTTTTTTTTTTAAAAAAAAGGCTTGGAAATGATTTTGTGGGACGATATCTGGTTCCAGGGTGGAAGTGGTTCATTCAGTACAAAGAAGACATTTTTGTTGTTGTATTTTTTAATAGCCATACGAAGAGTGAGTAATGAGGGAAAACCTATGGATCCAGTCAGGAATTTGGGACACTGTCTGCTGGTTAAATTATCTCATTTCTGTTCCTCATTCAGTTTTCCTGTTGACAATGCCTTGCTCATTCAGGGGACTATATTATGATTGCATTGCTTCAACCCCTTGTATACTCTACTTTTAACCAGCTTTGTCTTTTCCATGCAAGCACCTTAAGTAGATGAAAAATACAATTATAAGCAGGAGATACTATTTGGAAATTACTTGATACAAATAGATTTAAAATACTGCACATCAGTGTGTTTGTGTCAGTGACTTCAGAAGCATTTCAAACTACCATATTTGTGACAATGATGTAAATACAAATAAATACATCCTCCACGTTCAGAGGAGAGCTTCTGTGTCAAATGCTTTAGTTTTGCCTAGGACTGATTTGAAAGATTTGCTCTGTATTTTGGAAAGCCTCACATACAATTTGCTCTGTTCTGGAAAAGTAGTTGCATTAAATCTGGGTGTGTAATATCTAAAATGCTTTGTAATTAATACTCAATGATATAATCAATCAAAGCTGTTTGAAAGCAAGATAAAATCAGGTGCACTATGCCAAAACATTGATCTCTGGATGAGAGTTATTTCAAGCTCTCAGTTTCATAAGGTTTTAAACTGGAGATAGGGGAGGGAATAAATTGTCAACGCTTCGGATCTCTTCTAGAAGTAATTTTTTCAAGCAGGTCTGTATTACTCTGTTTTTGAATTCTAGCTGCTGGAAGCTGATCTTCATTACACTGCTTCTTTATTACAGAGTTTGTTCTAGGATTTGAATATCAGCTCAGTGTCCTGTGCAAGACATTTCTGTCTCTGTACCTGCCTCATTGTAGTCGTTGAAAAGACGGTTGTCTGTTTAAAATCCTTTCCCTTGCTCCTCTATTCAGAATCATCTTGTCCTCCTGCCATGTCAGATGGTAAGATTTCAGTTCCTGGCCATTACCAAATGAAAGGTATTCAGACAAGTTGTGGACAGTTACCAAGCAGAGGAACAATGAAATATCTGTTCCTGGGGTGGGAGCAAAGGGATTCATCCTCCTTCCTTTGTCAACTGGTGGATCACACTAAGCTCTTGCAATTCAAATTTTCTGTTTTCTCCTTTGTTACTAATCTTTTAAGTATTGCAAGAAAGAAGCTTGCTAGAGAGTTCATCTACTGACTGTGTCATTCGGACTGAGTAATAAATCTTTTGAGCCTGTTAATATGTTTGTTTATGGGCATAAAAAAAAGAGTACTACAAAGGAATAAAACCCCCCTTTTAATTTCCAGTATAGAAATCCTTGAGAGGAAAGCACTGAACCTACTGCAAGAAATTGGGTTATATTGAGATTTATCTTATTCAAAATGTGATTTTTTTTATTTCTGTGGTAGCTTTTTATATTCGTGTGGGCCTGAACCTGTACTCAGTAACAACAATTTTGCTATTAACTTCAGTTTAGTAACGGTGACTATATGAGCAGTTAAATAGATTTGATGGTGTTATTAAACTGAGAGAAGTTCAGTAGGTGTAATATACTTCTGAAGTTTTCAAAATATTAAAAAATAGAAAGTCGTATCTCAAAATACCTGTACTTTATTATGGCTTCTAAGCAGAGCTGAAGGATAAACATTGAGTCCATTAGTGGTACTTAATCCTTAACCAGACTTTTTCAAAACAAATTGGAGAAAAGAAATGCAATTTATCCGAAAGAAAGCTTTTCTATTATAAGCAGAACACTTTCTTGTCCTAAATATTTTGTGGGCTTCCTCATTGCAGTCATATCACTTAAACAGATTATGCCTGATGTAAACTGAACTTATACTAATTAGCTGTCTTAATTTTGCATTCAGCAAAGCATATTGGCACAGAGAATAATCAGCCTGTGCAATTCGATGCCCTCAGAGGTGCTCCCAGCAACCTCTCAGTAACCTGAGAGATGCTTTTCTTTTCCCCCACCAGAACCTATATAAGACTCAATGCAATTAACTGTGTGAGCTCAGATCTCTCCAAGGATGGCAGCTCCAAGGTTTCCTTTGGCAGGTGGGCAGATGTCTTCTGGCACCTCTGCTCAGAGCCAGAGTGTGGTTCAGAACTGCCATATGAGGCACTCTGAGCATTTGTGTCTTTCAATCCATCGGTCTTATGAATATGGTCTGTTTTCCTGCTCTGATAGCGTTAAAGCTATTTTACCTTCAGAAAACCTTATTAGTTTAGAAAAGAGCCATGTCCTCTTAATAGAAGGGACCTGAGGCACATAGAAAGGGCCCATGAGGTGAGTTGAAGAATCATGGGGGCACGGAGTGGAGTGTGGGAGGATACTTGGAGCTTGGGGAAAGAGCCTACCCCACTGCTGAGTGCCTGTGCACAGCCCTTAGGAAGAGCCATTGGGAAGCACTGCGTGAGGGGTGTGTGTAAAACCACACCTCAGGGCGTGTGAGTGGGAGAGCAGGAGTAGTCCCAGCTTTGAAGTCTCATCCAGAAAGCAGGTTACCCAGGTTTAGGGCCCTCCTTGGCCTCAGGGGATCCAAACCCACTGCTCCCACCTCCTTTTGGAGCTCCTTAATCTTTGTGCTATAGGCTGCTCTTGGGTGGCAGTCACCTCCACCCTTCCTGCTGAAGCTGTGACCACACAGGGTCCTCCAGGAAGCATCCTGACCATATCCCATTTTCCTGGAGGAGGTGGTTGGAGCTGGCCTGACCAAGCTGGCCTGACCAAGCAGGGTCCCAACCTGTGAGGAGCTGTAGCTTGGCAACTGGGTATGGACACATTGGGAAAAAAAACCATTTACTGGCAGCACGATATTGGAGGGATCCTTCAAGCACCTTTTTTTGCATTGAAAAGGATGTGAAACAAGCACAACAGTTTTTTCTTCCCCCCTCCCAAGGTCTCAGAAGTCTGAACATTTCTTGTGAAGCATCTATGCAAACAAAGTCTTTTGACTTTTTGGCATATTTTATACACATACAGATGTGACTTTGATTACTGTGTGTGCCTTGTTTTTCAAGTGAAACCCCACAATCTTGGCTATTAATGATAGTATGTGAAAGAAAATGCATCTAGGACTTTGTTCTGAGCATAGAGTTAATGTAGATCTGAATACTGAATGCTTTGGATGGGCACTGGGTGAAATTTATGCCAGGAATGTTTGCTAAACTATGACATTTGGCTCATGTTACAGCTGTTCTGGCAGATATTATACACCTATTAGGCTTTTCATCTGAAGACCTAGGAGTGCCATACAAACAGTAATTTATTTGAACTTTCCTATGGCCTAAGAAATTTCAAATTGCAGCTTTTTAATAAATAAAAGCAATAAATTATATTTTTCTCTAGCAAGTAGTTCAAACATTTAACCTTATGATACCATAGCAAGGGTCTATTTTCATTCTTTTCGAAAAGAAACACATTGTTAGGGAAAGGGATTTTTCCTCCTTCACAACCATTCTCTTAAAATCAGAAGTTAGCAGTTAATTGTGGAACATTCTGTATGATTTGTATTGGCAAGACCCACTATTTTTCATGCAAGTTGCATCTAATCCACTACTCGCTGTATGAACATGAACCCCAGCCTTTTCCCCCAGGTGGGAGCGCAAGGTAACCCAATAAATTGCTTAAGAAAAGGAGTTGCCATGCCTTCTTGAGCTTTTCTTGCTCTTTCTCTCAGGTCCTAGAAACTCCCATATAATCCTCAGTGGTGTTTTGCATAGTCCTGTAAGCACAGCCTGTTTGCATGGCTAGAGCTCATCTGTGCATAGCAGGGATGCAAATGTTCAAAATGAAAATGTGTTTTGATCGTAAGATCAAAGTGTGTCTGGTGTAGAGCAACTAAAGTAGCTGGTATGCAAACTTCCTGTCACAAAGATCTCACCTCATGGCCAAGGACTGATTCCCTGCCTATGCTCAGGGAGGGGAAAGGCAGGGCTTGTTTTTATAGAAAACTGTAGAGAAGGGAGAGGCTGCTGCTTCTTTTTTTCCTTGGAGCTGAGGTTATTGATAGTCTCTAGTGTGAAGAAAGAGATGCAAAGATTTCTTGACATGAACTGATAAAAATTCAGCCTAGACTACTGTGAAAAGATTGTAACCAGCATAACTGGCTTGCATGTCCACCTGTTTTCAACTCGCTGCTTTCCATGGTTTGAAAAATAGCACACCCCAAAAATACCAAACTAAACTGTGTCAGGGGAAGGAAGGAAGGAAGGAAGGAAGGAAGGAAGGAAGGAAGGAAGGAAGGAAGGAAGGAAGGAAGGAAGGAAGGAAGGAAGGAAGGAAGGAAGGGAAGGAAGGAAGGAAGGAAGGAAGGAAGGAAGGAAGGAAGGAAGGAAGGAAGGAAGGAAGGAAGGAAGGAAGGAAGGAAGGAAGGAAGGAAGGAACTTCTGATTCCAGGATATATTCAGCCACTAGCCACTTCTGTTTAAACTACATAAATATTTAAGCTACTGTGTTGAAGTCAAAGCAAGTTAGAATTATAGATTGGTTTTATGGACCATAAATTCTACCTCAGATATAGCCTAGGGATTGATTGGGAATAGTGCCAGTGGCAGCACTTTGCTGCTAAGTTCCTTTTTTAGGTGAATCCTTGTTCAAGATCTGCCACTTTTGTCTTGTGCTTGCAACCATTGTCCATCCTGAGAACGAAACGGTAGTAACTTTCCAGTGCAGGAGGGGAAAAAATGGGAATTTTGGCTAATACCATAAGCTGAATCATTAGAAGATTCTATAATACTCCAAAGCCTTGCTTTTCCTAAGGTGATGTATTTGAAAAATGCTCACCAAGACACAATATATCATCCTTGTAGTTTCCTGTGGTTTCTTTCTCAGCCCTTGCAGGAATGCAGTCGTGAGACTGAGCTGCAGACAGCACTGCTCCAGGTCTGGAGCTCAATTAAGTGCCTGGTAAATTGCTCAGTTATGTGGTTCTGTTCCTGGTTTAACAGCAACAAAGTGGAGCTAAAAAGCATCTGAATGAATAATTAACATGCTCCCATAAACGTGGAATCTCCTAGGGGGAGAGTCTCTATTCAGAAGAAGAAATACCGCCATGGCACTTGCACAGTGCTGTTCCAAGACCTTGAATTCCTGAAGAAACCCAGTGTTTTGGATGAAGGAGTTCCTCCTCCTACTGCTCACCTTCCTGCAGGTTTCCTGCCTCCTTCTCCCTGCTCCCAGTCCCATGAGGTCACCCAGAGGTGTTTGAGCAAGAGACATGCTGAAGGAACTGGAGACCTGCAGCTGGAAAAGGCCTGGAAAAGCAGGGGCCAAAGGCAGAAAGGGAATATACGTAGGAGGGAGAGACCATGCAAAGGAATGCAGCTTCAAGGAGAGGATGCAGCCATGTGAAGACAGCAGATGTTATCCCTGCTGGCAGGGCACTGGATGAGCAGATTCCATTGTTCAGTAGAGATTATATCTTGTAGGAAATTATCACAACTCCTAAACCATGTCAAAGTTGCCTGCAACAGAGTGGATGTTTTATATAAAAGATTAATATAAGTTTGTTTCCTAATAAGGGCCCTTGCCAAGATGCTGCAGCTCCTTTATGTCTTGCCTTGGCTTCCCTATTGAAATGAGATGAGGAGGAGGGCAGCTGTCACTGTAACACACTCATGATGGAATGGTTGGCCCATTCAGCTGCTCCGTGCTGGGAAGGAGGAGGAAAAGTCCTTGGGCACACTGTGTTGGATGCTAGTTAGCAGCAGCTCGCTTTTGTCAGAAAAGCGAGGACGTTTTTCAGGCACTGGAACAATTAGCTGATGAGATCCCTAATAAGGAAGGAATATTTTGAAACACATTAAATCTGCTGTTTCAAATCCTACTCTGTAATGCTCCTTTTCCACATTTCTTTCCTTGAATGCTGTTGTGCAGTTGCATGGGAAGAGAGCAAGTGCCACAGTACCTGTTGGCTACTTTTTGTTTTGCTGCTATTAAGACCCATCTCTTCTCTCATGGCTTTTCTTCAGGGCAACGTATCTTCTGCAGTCTTCCTAGATTTTCTACACTCAATCTCTGTTCTCCTCTCAGCCTAAGGGAATGAAGCACAGCCTGGATTTGGGCATGTCTGCAGTGCAGTTTCACTTTGAGTTGTTTGCTCTTTAGAAAGACCAGGCTGGATGCTCCCTGAATGGTTGGTTTTGGACTATTAATGTTTGCTGCTCGTGCTGAACTGAGGATGTGTGAATTTTCAGTATGCATAAAATTGATTTTTTTTTTGTATATGAATTAGTGGTGATATGGTCTTGCCTCTTGCTGACATAAACTTTTGGCAGTATTTTTTCTTCTGTGAATTTTTTTTTCTGAGCTAAGAGGAGGTTTTTTTTTTATGTTTCTAGCAATCAGTTTTGTCTAGAAATCCACCCAACAGTAATGACTAAGATTCCTCTCTTTCTTTTTCCAAATGATAGAGAAAAAAAAAAAAAAAGGGAGATTTATCAATGCCTTACATCTAAGCGTAAGTCAATTTCTTCCCTCTAGAATAATTTATCAGCATAAGGTTAATGTCAAGGCTTACTATAAACATCTGTTTTCAAGCAGCTTAACACCATAAGCATCTCAAAAGTATCAATGTGGCACATCTTGGGGGTCTGTGTGTGCATTTCGACTTCCTGCTTTTATGCAGTGTAGTAAAGTCAGGACAAAAATGATGACAGAGATAAAAGTACCACACTACATGGCATGATTCTACAAAGTCAGATCTCTCTGGCAGTAATGTGGGGCTGTCATGGGGATCTATTCCTGATCTCACTCCTCCAAGGAGGATGGATCTGCCTACACCCCAGAAGCAATTCTGTTATCAGCACCAGCACTGAGTGATGCTAATTGCAGTAGGTTAAAACCATGGCAAGCCTGAATGCAGGATTGCAGAGCTGAGGTTTTTTCCTTGATCAAAGACAGTGATAGGTTTCCAAAGCTGGGGAACCAGCAACTGAGGGTTCATGTGCAGTGTTGCTACTTCCAATCACCCTTGGATGTTTCATGTTCATCCTGGTGGAGAATTAGAGATAAACTTATGTCCTTAGTTAGAAGGGGCAGCTCCTGACTTTTGTTTCATTCTGTGGAAGTAAATTGGATGCAGGGGCACTTCCTAGAAAGAGGTCAGGAACTGTGACAATTGTTGAGGTTTTTGCTTTCTGCAAATTTGACATCAGCTAGGTCAGGTAGTTTGGTTTGTGGAAATTCAGGCTTTCCCAATTAGTCTTTATGATTACCTTGCTCAGTTACTCAGTGGAGCAGCTCAGATCTGGCAATGAGACGTGGATGCTCAGCCAGGAGAATGCTCCGGTGTTAAGAATGTGAGCCTTTAAAAAACAGTTCAATGAGACAGTGCCGAGTTAATTCACTTCCTACCCATATATTACTATGACCTAGAGAAGCTGGGCCTAAGGAAAGAGACTAAATATTTCCATGTTTAACCTCAGTCTGTGTTTTAATAAGAACTGGATACAATTCTTCAGAATTGCAAGAAAGCCACCGGTGGTAACTCTAGACAAGTTTCAGTGTATGAAATTCCAAGTTTTGTCCTGGTCTAAACCCATATGCTTCCCTTCTTATTAGTTTACAGTTTTAAGTATCAAAGGCATAACATTTGAATTATGTATCAGGGCTACAATTTTCAAGACGAGTCTAAGTGATTTTTTTATACTGTGTTGATGTGTGATTTTTAAAGGCAGCAGGCTTTTGGAGGACAGGTCTCACTAGAAGTCACAGACACTCAAACCTGTACCTCTTCTGCAAGCAGGACTTGGGTTCCCAAGGGGAGAGGTGGCTTCGGTGCCTTATCCACATCCTCTCTCCCCTCAGCAAATCCTGCAAAGAAAGCCCCTGCAGGCACATTCTGGGGTGGAGGTGATGTTTGATTTGAAGGCAATGTCTGTCAGTCCTGCCAGACTGGTTGGCTCATGCTGATCCTGTTTCAGAAGCAGGGCCAAGCTTAGGCACGATAGCCCGAGTGACGATGTTTGCTCAGCACCAAGAACGATGGTTGAATGCGCTCGCTCAGGGACTACTGTTCTATTATTTTTTTGAAATGAGTAATTGCCTCAGAGTGGGGGGTACAGAGGATAATGCTATTTGCTGAAAAGAAAATTGGGCATGGGTGTGCCTGAGTGACAAGTGAGCAACAGACTTCTCAAACAGCATTGGAGAATGTCTCGTTGTAGGCTTGTGTTTGTTTATGGATAGACTGCACTCAGATGTCAATGTATGACACTCATGAATGTCATCAAAATGTTAAGGTTGGTACCTTGGGCTGGAATTTGACCCTTGTTACTCCTAGTGAAACATGCAGTGGATTGTTCAACTGCGTTTCATGCCGTCAGAGATTTTTACAAATATAAAAAAAACTCCCCCAGAAGACTCACACAGACAAAATACATTTTTGGCCAATGTTATTGCACTAAAAGTTCTTTGTATTTGAATGCTGGATCTTTTAGCTTTTGCACTTGTACATGTTTAGGCTCGATTTGCCAGTGCACATAATAATAGATTATTTAATTAAGAGTCATTTGAACTGAAGACCGATTACACACTGCTTACAAACATTCCACTCTGAAATTAACCTAATTTTGCTCCTTAGTAATTTGAATTTTTACTTGTCCTTCATTGACATACTTTTTATCTACTGATGTCTAAATGATATTCATACTTTAATTATGGCATCAGGATGAAAAATCAAATTAGCCTTAGTCATCTTGTCTTTAACTGAGTAGATTATGAACAGGAGTTCTGAATTTTTGCAAACATTACACTGTTGAACGAATTTGTTGAGAATTGTGAGGTGCTTTTGAGGTCTCTTTGTGCAATCTGATGTGTATGTTACCATGCAAAGAAATTCTTTACTTCTAAAGAAGTCTTTGACTACCTGTCAAATTTAAAGCAAAGGATAGAAATAAGATCTTTTCTTCATTGCAATTCATCTTGTGATTGAGCATGATTTTAGTTCTTTTGCTCAATAATTGACATCATGATTAATGTGGATAGTTATATTAATGATCATGTTCAGTTAATTAACATTCAGATACATTTCTTGTATTGGAGGCTAATTTTTAATAAAGATTTTGCAAAGGTCTAATCTGTTTTAGGCAGTGTCTCTGTCTGCCATAAGAGGAGACACAGTAGGAAAAGGGTATATGCATGCCATGTGCTAAATATTTATAAAGCCATGTGAAATGTTGGAAGCAAGTTCCAATTGCACTTTTTTCTCATGACTTCCATTATTGGTGTTTTTGCATCTAGTCATTAACTATTCAGGGCCTGCTCTTATTAAAGCTCATAATTCAATATCTAAAATACTTTCAGACTCAGACACTAGGTTTGGTACTTTCCATTCTTGTGTCTGATATTATTTAGTTCATTAGCAATTTGAATGAAACGTAAATTTCTCAGGTTAATTACATACTATGTATCTCAGCTACCTTCCCACATACAAGCTTTTAGTGAGGGACCAAACTGTATGGAACTTGTAGAGCACTAATCACAGTGAGATTCTAGACAACAGAACCAGCCCTAATGTTCACTTGTACTCCACAATAGCTTTCATCTAGGCAGATCAAAAAATCCATGATAAAATATGTTTGGAGCTATTCCTTTTGAGCCTTAATGAAAGATGCATTCCTTCTCAGCATTAAATATTTGTGTAATAAAGACTTTTGTGGCAATACAGTTCTCCCTAGCACTGCCCTTCTGTAATCTAAAATACTCTGTATGGGTTTTTTGAAGTAAAGATGAAAACCTCAAGACTAAGCTCAGTTCAAAATGCTGTACTGGCAGTAGACTGCCTGAAGGAAATAATCTTAAGTGCCATAGTCCTCCTCACCTGAAATTGCCACGTATGGCAGATGGAAAAGGAGAAACTTTTCATGTTGCAGCTGTGTCCCAGGCAGACAGCAAGGGTTGGGGAGCTCACCTGAGAGGAAGCCAGGCAGAATTTGGAGCAATACCTGCCCACTGGGTGAAGCACCTTTGTCAGAGCTGCTCTTCACAAAGCGTTTTGCTTTTGCTAAATAGGAAAATTAAAATACACCTGACAATATTAAGAAAAGAATTGCTGGAAAATTTTACTCATGGACGGATCTTTACAGTATGTGTGCTTCTCTTTGTTGCAGAAAGAAATGCAGATTTCCAGGAAGTGGCAAATGAAACCTGTTAATAGGCATAGCAGAAATTTATGCCACTAACAAGTAAATGAATCAAAAATTTTCCTGAAATCATAAATTCTCAGACTATAAAATTATGGACTTGAGAGTATCAAGAAATTTGGATATGAAATGCAGTAGTCTAGTGCAATTCTTTCCTAATATTCTTTGACCTCCTGTATTCTTCAATAGCCTAAGTAAGTCTCCACACATTACAGGGGTATAGCTCCAGTGGTAGTAAGGGGTGGAGATAGATTTATGCCTCCTCCATTGTCTGTACCACACCACAGGCTGAAGTGTGGGTCTAGCAGGGAGGAAAATGGATTGGGAGTTGGAAGAGTTGCCTTCTGTTCCCACTTTTGTTGCTAAGCTGCTGCACACACAAGTCAAGTCGCAGCAGCTCCTGTTCCTGTCATCCCAATTGCTGTCTGGCTTGTGTGCCTCAACTGTGATCTCATCGGAGCAAGGCCTGCCTTGTCCTGTGTCTTTCAAAAATATATAAAACCTTTGTATTTTGTGTGGTCCTATTTCTATACCAATGCTAATTAAAATATTACTTAGCTCTAGCTGAAAATGTAGCAATCACTGGGTTAACTGGGTACATCTTCAGGGTTTCTAATTTGTCTCCTTTTACAAGCAGACTCTGACATCCTGGGCAAAATGGTGGTGCTTGGGCCCTTTTGCATTAGCTGGTTGTCTCACCCATCTTTGAACTAGGAAAATATCCAATCTTTCCATTCTTTAGTTTTTATAAGTGAAAAAAACAAAACCAGAATACTAGTGTGGCATCTTAGTTGGAACAACTGTGACTTAGCAGTTATAAGCCTTGAGTTGACCATGTGTGGCAGACAATTTCTCAATAGGCAGGTATTTCTCACCCTTGTTAACTGCAAAGATGAAGACCAATTGCTAATGACTGGAGGAGAAGAAAAAGTCTTGGAAGTTCTGTGGGGAAAGTATTGGTGGGAGGGGAAATGAAAGAGAAGTTAATAATTAAGTATATGTGCTATAGAAGTAAACTATTCCTTTAGGAGTAATAAAGCTATAGGTGTTGATAATTATGGAGGTGGTTAGGAAGGGAAAATACAGAAAGGAGTATAAACAGAGGTCCAATTAATATTGTCAAAAATGGTAATTGTGTTCATTAACTAGATTAAGTGATCTACATGTGAATCACTCTGGTGACACATGATGAGAGACTTTAAACAACTGAAATTTCAATCTTGCTCAGCTGGCTTGTTTTACACAAGCTCGTTTACAAAACACACTTGCAAAGCACGTGCAATGGCCTTTCTAATCTGGCTTGTGTAAATTGAAGTAGTAGGTCTAGATTTGCTTTTTCCTTAAACTTGATGATTAAATTAAGGTAAAATAACCCATTTTCTTTGTGCCACTGTTTTTTGGCAAATCATGTAGGTAAACAGAGCAACATGACAACATCCCAGATTATGAAAGCAAAAGCTCTAGGAAAGGAGTGTATTGCAGAGAAACTGATGACATAAACTATGTATCATCTAGGGAAACACTCATTCCTCCATATTTACCAGGAATAACTTGAAACTAAAAGGAAAAAAAATTGAGAATGACTTTTCATCCTCAAATTCTCAGCACACTTGCCTGTTGTGAATTCTGTAGTCACTGGCCTTTACAACCGGGTTAACAGAATATCAGGAAAGCTGGATCTCCTGTCCCTCCCAGTTAGATGGTGGTAGTGGAACACCTTGATAACCACAAGATGTGGTGGCTATCACAGACTCTTTGTTACCACGTAGGAGTTCATTCCTGTTCCCTACTACTTTCCTATTGTCCAGGCTTCTTGTGGGCTTTTTCTCCTATTTTTTTGGTTTCTTTCAGGTACTCCTTTCCAGTTTGTAGTTTTTGGGCTCAGTTTGCTTCTCTTCTGGCACAGTTTCATTCTCCACCCTCTTGTCCCTGCCCATCCCCACTTCACTTGGGCAGTGCAGAGGCAGGAAAGCTTTCATTCCCCACAAGAACAGAAAGCAGCAAGATCCATGCTCGTTACTACCCTTAATGGTTTATAAATCCTTCTAAGCCAAAGTGCCATTTTCTTTTCTAACTGTACGCGTGACAGGTAGGGAGCAGGAGATACTGTTAGTAAAAATCCACACCCTGAAATCAGGAACTCTGTCAAAACTAATTCAAAATATTTAGGTGATTAGGTTATTTTATTTCATATTGGAATTGCCTGCTGAAGACCATTTAGTCACCCCTGCTAGGGCTAAGAATGAGCAATTTACAATGTAGTGACTCCAAACTTGTTTTTTGCTGTATGAGCTGAGGAAAGGCATTCCTAATCAGCTCATTCCTGTGGATGGGCATAGCTGCATGTGCCATTCTGTGTGTTACAGGTACAACACACCTGGAGCTCTCTGTGCTGCATCTTCCTTTGAAGAATGGCAAAATTTGAGTGCCTGAGCCTCTATTACCTGGCCAGTGTAAAACTCTTTTGAAATGAAGGACGATAAGTAGGGGACACAGAAAGTGTGCAGGAGCAGATGACAACCTGGCTTTAAACTTTTAACCTACTGGTGATTCGTGATTCCTGTCATCAGTCACTCCGAAAAGGAAACCTGTAATAGAATTATGGAGTGACCTTTCAGTGAAAAAGCGAAGAGCAATTGTGAAGGGAAATACAAATGCCAGACATCTGCAGTTAAAAGCAAATTATTTTCTTCTATGCTTGTGGCAGGAAGAACAAGCACCAATGTTTTCAAAAGGTGATCCATGTCCCTCTCAATTTCCATAGTTACTTTTCATCTGTTCTGAAGATATGTCTATCAAGCGGAGATTCAGTGGAAGGCAGAAAAAAACCGTATGAGGCTACACTGATAATTAAATGCATAAATTAATAGCCTGATTACATGTAAAAAACTACGCTGTAAGAGATTAAAACAAGGGCATTATATTAAATTGGAACAAGGATTAAATATTTTTCCTAGAGGCTTTTAACACATTTTCCAAAGACTTGCTCATGAGCACAATTTGACTGATGAAAAGAATTTCTTTTGGAGATAATAGACTAAATAATCACATAATTAAGCCATGTGAAGTGCAGCGCTAGTAAGCTGATGATAGTATGTTTCAGATATGTAAGAGCTCCTTCCATGAGTCACAGATACTTTTTGTTCATTTTTTTGTTGTTTTGTTTCTTTTTCCCCAGTAAACTCTATAAAATCCCCAGACTGACTTAGCAGGATCGTGCTCTGAGATCACTCTGCAGTGGTTCCACCGAGCTAGTAAATGGGAAAGACTGTGTGTAGCCATTCAGAAAAGGGGAGCTCACACACTCCAGTGCTTAGAAACTGAGGCACGGGAGACTGAAATTATTTAACGTTTTCATTACAGCACTTTGATGGCCTTGAGGAGGTCAGGCCTCCTTCTGCCAGATGGTGCACAATCACACAGTAAATACCTCCATCAAAAGCTTACGCTCCAAGGGAAATAAGACACCACTCCCTACTCAAGTTATTCTTCAATAGAAACTGTATCTTCCCACCCCAATGCTCCACAGCAATGTCACCCCAGAATGTCATCTGAGGAGGTGTGCTCCCTTCCTGTGTGAGAAGTGCTTCCCTCCAAGTAGGAGAAGGGGAAAATTCCAAAGGTAGCTTGGAAACATGTTAAAAGGGAAAGAAAAGGTGGGGGGAGAGGGGGCAAGGGAGTTGAGCAACAGCAGCATCAAGCAGCTGGTGAGAGTAAGTCCTTAATCCATATGGCAACTACGAAAATACTGCTGAGGTTGCCAGGTACTACACAAATACAGGATTTTTGCCAAGACACAGAAAGACTCTTTCTTTCTTCAGGTTTCTTACCAAGTAGGATTCCAATTCTGAACCCGTGGAGTCCCAGCAATTTGAACAAAGCTATTCATGAAATTCAGAGCAGGTGCTGATGAATAGGGGAGGAGCAGGTTGGCAGGAAGGAGGAAAAAAGTTATTGGCAGTGGAAACTGTTTTTTCATGGAACATCAATGAGTTTCTGGAACATTTTTGAAACTGAGGTAAGGGGATCGTAATACAACTTTCCAAATAAAGCTTGAAGTGTAAACAAGCTGATATGTAGGTAGTGTGTAAAGCCTGCAGAAGTTGTATTTTGAGGGTACACTCTAATGCCCCAGCAGAGTTAGTACTGTAATATGCTAGGAAATCAGTGGCCAGCTCTGTGTGTTATTCAGCATGTGACAGCTTGTGACAATCCACCCGGCATGGAAGGGTTTTGCTCTGATGCATTTACACAAGTAATGTAGTAAATTATGCAAGCAGTGTTTTTCAAAATACTATTTGACAATTCTGCTTGAAGATAGTCGGCTAATTTTCATGCAGAGCCAAGATCTGCTTTGAGTTAATTAATTTTCCCCTTTCTGTTAAGCTTCCAAGTTCATTTAGTAATGAGAGTTTGTAGAAAAGGAGTAACATCCATGTAGACTCCCTGCACTTTGCCATGCTCATTTCTCTAAACTTTGTGTGCCGGCTCAGGAGCAATAATATCAAGTGACTTCAAAGGACAACTGCTCCCAACAATCCACAATGGCTTGTATTTCAACTCGTTAACCAGCACAGCTCACCAGACCTGTTATTTCAAGGCCTCTGCTGCTCTTTTCATGTATTGAGCTACGTTCCCAGCTCAGTGCAAATGAAAGGGGGGAAAAAGCACCCAAAGTCATGTAGAACATGGGAGGGAGGTCGATTTCTGCACAGGTATCTCCAGACATAGGAACACAGACTACTTTTAAAGTAAACCTGGAACATATGTTTCATGTAAGAAGTCAGTAATAAAGCTTAATGACATGTTTTCCTTTTCTCACACCCACTGACTTGCTTCCCTCCTTTGACTATATCTTGTCTGAAACCTAGACCGTAGGTTCTTTGGAAAAGGATCTGTCACCATAAAACAACCAGACTCTGATTTGGCTGCCTATATGCTGGTTTAGAGTCTATGGCAATAATTAATAGGCCATTCATTTTGCTTGTCAGTGGTGTTCATTACAGTAAATGTATTTGCCTTCCCCCTTCCCTCCCTGCTTAAGGCATCAAACGAGATCCCTACAAAGTGCTCATTCAAACTGGCAGATCTCTTACACAGGCTAAGAACTAGAAATATATCAAATTTGACACAGAGTTTTCATTCTGATAATATTGCTTGATACTGGGTTTCTGAAACAAGGTCAAGGCTAAAAGCTGCACTATTTGGCTTATTTTGGGTTTAATATAGGTGAGTGTAATTGATGTCAAAGAAGTTTCAGCTCCAGCCTTAGTTTTCCACTCTCCAACCTTCACTTAGACTCTGAGTGGGGGATATTTACAGCCTGAAGGAAGCTTTTGCCAACACTCAAGTCAGCATAAAACAGTGCCCATTGCTGAAAGGATCAGTTCCACCTTTCCAAGGGCCTTCAATTTCTCATTTTTACCACCCTATCTTGTCGTTGCCAGAAGCATTTGTGTGACTGTACATTGGGCCACATCAGGCCCTCACCTAAATTAAAGTTCACCTTTTTTTTCACCACCTGGTCCCACACTCTCCTGTATAGACACAACAGAAAGTGCCATGTAGGGTCAGGAAAAACATGGCTAAGGGCAGCAAACAGACAGGACCTGTGTAGGAGTGCTTCATAATGCTTGTTTAAAGGGTGCCTGAAACTGAGGCCTGATACTACTCTGATTATATCTCCTGGACAAAACTCTTTGATTTCTGTAGGTATTGTTTGAGAAAAGCCTGGTGGCCTCAGTCCATAATGATTTCTTTGAGAAGTAGTTAGGCTGTTGAATAGAGCAACATGATGCTATACACTGACTTATATAAATAGTTGCTAATGCTGTTAGGTTTTTATTTAATTCATGGCTATCTGCATCTGTCTTAGGAAGAGAGAAGCATTAGATTGGAGTTGACTCTGAAAGATAGAAGAGAATGGTATAAAAAAATCCTCAAAGCATGTGTTTGTTGGATCTTTCACCTCTCTCTTGGTGGTGCCGGAAGGTAGATTTCCGTCATGGTGTTGGTCAGGGCTTTTTTCCTGCTGCTATCTCCCTCTCCCATTCTGTCTGAACTGCAAAGGAGATAAAAATCCTGCCCTTCTACCTGTGATTCTGAATCAGCTCTCCTAACCCTTGGCTATGTGCCCAGCAAAACCCCAGAGCCAAATACCCTGACTAGCATCCTGTGGCTTGTGTCTATTATCTGAATGAGGATATACAAGCCCAGAAGAAGGGAAGGGAGAAATGCCTGGTCCAATGCAAACAGTGATTTCCTCCTCTGTACTAATGTTTTAATAATGGTTTGAGAGCAATAGGGATTTGTGAAGATGTTTGAGTTCAGTCTGTGAGCCTATTGCATTTGCAACTATTTAAACATCAAATAAATTTACCAAATTTCACCTGCACAATGTAGGAATACAATCAAATAGGTGCTCCTAGGAATTCACTGTAGCTCCCACCAAACCCTTGAGACTACAGTGCCACCTGCAGCGTTCTCACCCCTGTCCTCATGGGACAGGGGCCAGCAGCTCTGCAGGGTCATGATCTACTTCATCTCCTTTGGGGTACAGAGAAGCCCAGAGTGAGCATCCCATGATGCCCACAAGCATGGGCCTCAGCAGCCTAGAGCAAAAGTGGTTTTATCCTGCTTTTAAGGAGTTTCCTAGATGAAGATGAGCAGGCAGACTGCTTTGCAACTTTGAATTGCCTGCCTTCCTGCACCTCATGCTTCACAGACTGCCTGATGCCTCTATCAGCAGTATAATGATGTACAGTCTCTTGCAGCTCATTTCTATAACACGCTTACTTTTTATTTGCTTGGTGTGGTAATGGGAGAGCTTACGCAAAGGCAGCTCAGGTCTACTGCTGACATCAGTCCCTGGGGAAGCTGTGAGCATGTACTTGCATCACTCACCCGCTCCATCCACACTGCTGAATGCAGGGCAGCAGTGGGACTCCTGCACCCCCAGCTTATTCTTCAGCTCTGCTCCCATGAAAATCAGAAATCCTCACTCTGGACATGTGCTGATGCTTCTAAATAGCCCTGCACTGCCCCCGCAGGGGCCAGAGCTGAGGACTGTGCACTGCTGCTTGTACCTGGGGGAGACCCTTGTGCTCTCAGAAAGGGAAGGGACGATGTTGTCATGGAACACACTGGATTTAGTGTATCTTTCTACTTGCTTTGCACACAAGGTAACACCACAGAATACCAGTCCTGGCAGATTTTTAAATCATACTCAATTTGGAACACTTGTTTAGCCTTATTAAGAGTTTTATTAGCTCTAAAAATAGGTTCTTAAATATTTTCCAAGGTTGACTAAAATATGAAAAACAATTATATAATCAGTGTTTAAAATAAACCACAGTTTGTTATAACTGAGACCCATTCAGTGGTATAACATTGATCAAGAGTCATAGCATATAGAAAATTGTACAGCCTCTGCAAATCCACAGGCAGTATTTCTCTGCTTGCTTTCAAACTGACCAGTTCCTGAATCTGATTTTCTGATGCCCATCAGAATTCCTTCCAGCAAGAACACTGCAAGAGTGGAACATGGTCTTTGGGTGAGAAGGCTGCAAGGTTTTTAATGAAAATAAAGAACTGGTCTATTGGTGTACCCCCTTTTTTATACTTTCTTATTGTTAAATGAAAACTTTTATAAATAACCTTACATAAATAATAATATCAGAAGTTTTAAAAAGTTCACACCATCAGTCAGACCTGACTCAACATTCTCTGGTCTCTCACTGCTTAAACTATTTCTGCAATTATTCTGGAATACAAGAATCCTTAATGTCTCTTATTGCAAGAGCAGATCATATATTTTGGGCAAGAGTTAAGCTGCAGAGGAAGATTTGGCAGTTAAGTGAAATGCATGTTACAGCTGATGGCTGCTTCTTTTTTTATTGGAATAACTGAAAAGATTAAGCTGTAGTGCAGGTAGGGCTTGAGTCATGCTTTTATCATTGCATCTCTTGGCCTGATATGAACTATGTTATTAAAAATGGTAGCTCAAGCTGATTCTGTACTTTGTTTATCTACAACCAAGCTCAGCCAAAGATCAGCTAGCCTGGTGAAAAAACGTAGTTGAAGGCTGTGTACATACAGACACTGCTAATTACCTTCCATGACTGTCAAATGACTATAGATACTAGCAGACTTCTTAGTATGCCTTTAAACAAAGCACTCTTATCTATGCATAAGAAAAAGCACTATGCAGAGCAGAGTTAATACAACATTTTAACCTATATTTTGATTTAGTTTGTTCTTCAGAAAAAGAAAAAAAGGGATGTGATTTATCACCCCTTTTTGTTGCCAAAAGGAACTGCAGTACCATCCAAAAGCTTGCACCCTGGGAGATCCCAGTGTCAGTAGTACTGATGCTTTTTTTCCTCCGTAGTGTTTAAGTGATCAGCAGCTTTAGTGTCGTGACTTTTTGCCTGTAAAGGAGCCGGGTGTATTTGTGACAGCCAGTATAGCTCAGTATAGCCCAGTATAACCCACCATCTGACTCTGCAATGCCGAGAAGCTGTTCGGGAGATACTGATCCCCGCTCGGAAGCGCACGTCCTGGCCTTTTGCTCGTGAAGAGCTTACCCGGAGCAGCCTTGTACTACAGTGAGGAGGTCGTGGGCAACCGGAGGATTAAAAGGCCCAGCAAGAAAACCTTCGGAGGGCAGCGAGCGGCAGGATTTAAGGAGCGAGCAATCCCAGACGTGAATGAAACACAAACACGCTATGGGTTTTCTCTTCCCTAGATAAAAGTACCGGTGAGCCAGCCTAAACGCTGCCCGCGGATGACTAGTCAGAACAAGTTCAAACTCCAGAGCTCAAATTAAAATGTTTCCTCTGTGTGACTGCCTCCCGCGCCGGGAGTTTCCTCGGCTGCCCCACACCTGCCCGCAGTCCTCCGCCGCCCTCTGCCCCGGCAGCCCCGGCAGCCCGCCCTGTGCCCGGGGTGGCTGCGGCGGGGCGGGCGGGCGCTACACGAGGGACTCGCAGACGGGCAGCGAGTCCGAGTCCTGGCTGTGCATGGAGCTCAGCCCCGTGTCCGAGTCCTCGTCGTTGTCGGCGCGGTCCTTGCGCAGCGCCCGCGCCTGCTCCACCCAGCCGCCCCCCGCCGCCGCCGGCCGCCCCCCGCCCGCTGCCCCGCGCGGCTCCGCCGGCGCCTCCGCCACGTCCAGGGTGCCCAGCGTCTCCAGCAGGCGCTGCAGCTCCCGCTCCTTGTCCTCCCACGCCCGCTGCGTGCAGTCCAGGTCGGTCTTGACGGCCTCCAGGTCCGTGCTCAGCTTGAGGCCGATGTAGAGGCTGGTGCTCAGCTGGGTCTTGACGCGCTCGTGCTCCAGGTGCAGCTCCCCCTCGCCGCCGCCACCGCTCAGCTCCGTGGTGTCGCAGTCCGTGTCGGCCAGCCCGGGCCCCGCCGCCAGCTCCAGCTCCTCCCGCCGCCGCTTCATCCAGCGCTCGTTGAGCTCCTCCTGGATCTCGGCGGCCAGGTGCTCCAGCAGCTCCTCCTGCTGCGCCCGCTGCTCCTGCAGCTGCAGCACCTCCTCGCACTTCCTGGCGTAGTCCTCCTCGGGGCGGCCGGCGGAGGGCTGGCCCAGCTCCCGGCCCGGCTCGGGCTCCCCGCTGCCCGTGCCCACCAGGTAGGTGTCCTGCACGTAGTTGACGCCGTGCCGCTTCATGCGGTCCAGGTGGATCTTAGCCTCGTACCTGTCGATCTCGCGGTCCAGCTCGCGGAGTCGCTGGATCTGCTGTCGGATGGTGTGGTCCTGCGAGAGCACCAGGTGCACCAGCGTCTCCATCCTCTCCGCCGACGAGGCCTCCCGGGCCAGCGGCTGCTGCCGCTTCTTGTTGATCTTGGCTAGCTTGCGGAAGGCTTTCCGCACCACCCGCCGCTGCCGCTCCTGCGTGAGCGCCAGGCTGGCTCGGGCCGCCCCCAGGCCGCGGCCGGGGCGCTCCTTGCTCAGCACCACCCGCGCCTCGGCGCTGCGCGGCCCCGCGTTGGGCAGCGAAGCCTCGCTGCGCACCAGCACGAAGCGCACGTTCTCCTGCTCGTCCCCCCACGCCACCCAGAGCCTCAGGATCTTCGTCTTGTTGGGCAGGATCCGCTCGAAGCCGCGCCACTTCTCCACGATGCAGTAGGAGTGCGGCGGTCCCGACAGCATCCCGCCGGCGGGCTCGGGCGGCGCCGGGCGCTGCCGCCGGTGGTGGCTGTCCTCCAGCAGCACCCGCACCACGTCCGAGCAGGTGGTCCGCCGGGAGAGCCCGGAGATCAGCTTCTCCTCCTGGCAGATCCACACCGAGATCTTCCGCTCCTCGGGCTCCATCGGGGGCGGCTGCGGGCGGGCGGCCGGGGCCGCGGGCTCAGGGCTGGCCGGGCAGCCGCTCCATGGGGAGTGCTCTGCGGAGGCGCGGCGCTGCCCGCCCGCCCGGCTTCAGCGCGGCCGGGATGCCTTGCCGTCCCCTCCCCGCCCGCGGCACCCCGCCCGTGCGCTCCGCCGGCCGCTCCACCCCTTCCTGCCCGGTGCGGCGGGGCCGCCGGAGGCGGGGGGGCCGGCCCGGTGCGCTGGGAGCCGCCGCTGTCCCGTCCGCAGCCCGCGTCCCGCCGGGTCCCGCCGCCGCCGGGATTTGCTCTCCCCACGTGGGCGCTCCGCGGCTCACGCCCCGCAGCCCGCTCCGAGATCCGCCGGTGCGGACACTTCGGGGCAGGTCGCCGTCGCCTCCGTGGCTTCTTTCTCCGCGCCCTGCCTCTGCCGCGAACGAGCGAGAGAGCGGCGTCGGGGATCTTCCAAAGTGCCGAGGGACAAGAGCGAATCCTGGAGCTTCAAAGGGAAAGCCAGAACTAGTGAGGAATTTCCAGTTTTAGTAAATCATCCGCCTGTAATTAGGAAATTCATGTTTGTAAAGCACTTCGCAGATGAAATATGCAAAGGACGGGAATGTCTAAGTGTTATTAAAATACTAGCTGAGCCAGATTTTAATGGGAGCTTGCTGTATACTTTGATGGGAACGGGATCGGTCTCAGAGTGTGGATTAAAATGAGAAGATGTGAAAAATAGTAATAAAACGCAGGGTTGTGGCACTGATGTTCACTGATTGCATCACAGGGTTCACGAACCTACGCTTTTCTAAGTGATTAAAAAAGTACTGTAATGGGCAAAGAAGGAAAACTCCCTCAAAACTGAAGGCTGATCTGTACCTTCCGAGGGAGTTTGAGAGCCAATAAAATCGGTTTGCTGTGTGGAGAGGGCTTTTTCCCAGGATAAGGTTTGTGTTCCAGTCAGTAGAACAAAAGAGTTGTGGCATTGTAGCCTAACTCATGTCATTCTGCTGTTAGAGACAGTGGAGCTGAGGCACACCAACAGCGAGGGAGCAATTATGCAGCCTAACGTCCTCTTTTCCCCTAAAGTAACATGCTCAGTGTGGGCAGTGCCTGTCTAGCTTGTCCTGTATTTACATGGAAGGGCTAGTCCTGGGGAAGAACTCCTGCCTTCTGCTCTGGCTGCATAAGGCAGCTAATTACAGTGGTGGTGTCTGACGTGCAGCCTCCTGTCCCGTGAGGAAGTGGTCTGAGGGACCACCGACTGCCAGCATTCCTGGAGCTGAAGATCACAGGGATCATGCGCCTGCTGCTAACGTCCTGTGTCATCGCAAGTTAAAGGATTCCAAACCGAGGTGGCCAGCGCCTGTTGCAATGAGGGCACACAAGATAGGGGTGATGGTAACAGGCTGAATTTGCTTCCTGACCACAGCCACCTCACTTTAAAGCTGCACATTCCTGTCCAACGGTAATTGGTGTGGCATTGCCAATTCCAGGGGCAAGGCATTTTGCTCTCAGGATGTATCAGAAGCGCTGGATCTCTGTGCTTTCTGCAGAGGAAAGTTTATGCTGGTGGAGGTTATTATTGCCAAGGTGTGCAGGCTTTTTGTTCAGTTCATTGGTTATGCCTAAAAGCATCATCCACTCCAGGGCAGAGGAAGGTGGCCCCAGCAATGGCAGTCCTGCAAGAGAACAAAATGACCTGAAGGGGGTGGTCAGGACTCTGGGACAAACTGGACAGCTCACACTGCCCCAGAATAATAGGGTGTTGAACCAGAATAGGATGTGAAACAGGACATTATGATTCAGCTTTGACTCTGGAAGGTTCAAGATTTTAAAAAAATCCTTCGGAAGAGCAGGAAAAGAAGTCTTGTTGCTCTAACTAGTCTGGCAGAAAGCTGGAAAAAGAGACCAGTGCCTGTTGTGTTCTGAAGAATCAGGTGCAGCAAAAGGATTAATGGGGCAGTGAGAAATTGTCCAACTCCTTTACTGTTTTTTCCTTGCCTTTCCCATCTAGTTTTAATCTTGTTTTACGTATGTTTCCAATGAGAACGTCTGTAGTGACTTTCTTTGGCAAAGAACAGTACAGGAAGAGCAGGTTGTGATGTGAAGAGGCATCTTATGCTCCCCACAGGTCAAGCTGCTCCGACTTGTCTGACTGCCTGTATCTATCCAGTATCCAAGCCTGGCTTTGTGCAATGAAATTGGAAGATGATAATTTCATCTTTTCTTGACCACATCTCTATGTATGGAAAACCAGCTTTACCTCCCCAGTGAAGCCCCCAAGGCAGCATTGCCAGAGAGAGGATGAAGATGTTGGCAGTTTGGTTGGAGGCAGTAAGAGTACAATTAAGATTAAGAAGGCAAGCACTTGATTTTGGTAGGATATACCTATTAGATGTGTGTTAATAATTCTTGGTTAAAATGATAGCATTCAAAATTCACGTTGCTGGATCTCAAGTATAACCCTCAGGAATTATGTTTTAGTCTGCCTGCAAACTCAGGAAAGCTTCAAAAGTTTGAAGTGCTTATGTGCTTAAGCTGTAACTGAAGCAAAGTTTGTGCTGAATTCCAGAAGGCAGCTGAATGCAGGCAACCCTTTGCCTTTCGTCCCAGGATCTTAAAGCATCCTGCAGAGGAAGGTGGTGCTATTATCTCGTTTAAAAGAGAAGAATGCTACAGTGTAAAGGAATCGAGTGTCTTGCCTAAGGTTATACAGCAAGGCAGTAACAGTGTCACGAAACAAATCAAGTTCCTTCACTCTGGTACCATTAGTCACTGAACTCGACTGCCTCCATCCTCTCCACCTCTCCTTCTTCTAATTATTCCATGAGAAAGGGAGATGAGGAGGAATGCATCAGTTCAACAGCTACAGATGGTGATAAAACAAAACTGCAAGCTCAGCAGAGAGTATTTACCTCTGGTGAAGCAATGGGAGGCAGTGGCACACGGGCTCCTTTAGATGTCTCATCCCTGGTAGAGGCAAATCTCCTCCAGCTGACTGTGCCTGAAAACCTGCAACCCTCAACAGTGTCATTAGAATATCACATTAGAGGAAAGCACAGCTGCTCATCTCTTCACTCTCTTCCCCACAGAGCAGGGATGCATGAGGTCTTCTATAACTTCTGGAACAAGCATATCACATAGTTTAAAGCTTAAAATGTAACAAAAGTTGTCTCCTGTAATGCAGAGGCTGTTTCTGTACTGCCTTATCAATGCACAGCTGACAGCATGCTCTTTTTCTGAAGCACAAACTTCCTTGACAGAATGCTATCCAGAATTTACTTAATGGTCTGTATCTTTTTTAGAAAATTTGTTTTATAAATTGCAAAAATTCAAAATTGATGATACTCTTAAGAGCTGCCTAAGCCCCAAAAGGAGATTTATGAGCTTAATATTTTAGGCTGTATTGAAAAGTTCAAGCCCAGGTATAGATTAGTTTATTTTTATCCACTACAGGAGAATAACAAGGCCAAGTGATGAGAAATCAGACGTATTTTGGCATTTCACATGGAGTTCTTTCTATTCTTTCCTTTTCACTGGGGAGCGTAAATCAATTACCAAGTCTTTTGTGATAAGAACAGCATTCCTATTCTGGGGATGGATAGCAAGGTGTCTGTTTCTTTTTTGTTTTTTTTTATTTGAGCTGAACTATCAAAATGGAATTGCAGCCCTGATATTTTCAATACATAAAATGATGCAAGACTTTGATTCTTTGAAACTAAACCAAATAAATACACATGTATTTTCTGCTTCCATAATTTATGTGGTAGGAATGAAGAAGTCTTAGGTCAGTTTGAGACAGAGAATTAATTTCTTTCAAATGCGTTTAAATGGAGAAAGTGTATGGATTCGGATTCAGGGTATTTTTGTTTCTTTCCACAGTGAAGTTGCTTTTACTTTTTAGATCACTCTCAGGACAATTTACTTATTTTTCCTGAGGATACAGTTCAAAAGAATACAGCCTAGGTGGATGAGCAAAGGCAGGCTGCAACTGGTAATCTATTGAGCCATCACTGTCTGGAGAAGCTACTCTTTGTTGTGATGCTGAGCAGCAATGCTGCTTTCCCAGCTCCTCTTCCTATGTTCCTGCTAATCTCATTTTGTGAGGTTTAACTCTTGGTCCCTTTTACTTGCTGCTTTCTAGCATTTTGCCTCAACAAACATGGATGAAGTTCTGGGACAAAATTTGGCTGTAGTGTCACAAACTTCTGCAATGGTTGCTGACCTTTACAGATTGAATAGGGAAGGGGCTACTTGAACTTACAGGTCACTCTCTCACGGGTGCTTTTTTCTTTTGCACCCAGTTTTTCCTGATGGTATAAAGCTGAATAACCAAATCATGCTGTGAATAACCAAATCATCCCTAGTTAGCATGCACAGAATGAAGCACTTGAAAAACTACCTCTGTGTTAGCAGTAGTATGCAGACTCCAGTCAAAACAGTTTGTAGTCTTAGACTTTAATTTGGAAGAAAGTCGTTCAGTTTGTGTCTGAGAAGTTTTAGGCAGGAGAGTGCTTTTTACTTTCAGATGTTTTGCTGAAGACAATGAAAGAACTGTCACTTTTGTTAAAGATGGCTTGTAAGAAGTGTAATGAACTCCTGAATAGCTTTTGTAAGCAATAAGCTCTGTGACCTTTTGACCCGTTTTCTTCAGTTTCTAGCATCTGATGGGCGCTGTCCTACTTCTGAACGCCACCTGTGCAACCAGTACAGTTGGCATATCTGGAAATCTGGAGTCATTCCTTGCTTCACATGGCTGGTGATACTTACATGCTTACGAGATCCATTTGGGAAGACTGTGGTGTGGCCTGTTTGCATAATGGCTGCCGATACCAGGTTATATTGCTTTGACTGCTTCGTCCAACTTCTTCTTTTTTCATGTGCACACACCCAGAATACAAACAGGTATGTCAGAAGGAAACTATCTTCAGTGAAATCAGTGGGGGCTGCATGGGTAAATCCCTCTGCAGTGCTTTCAAAGTGCAGGTATGTCTATAGACTGCCATTAAAGAAAATTATCAAGACTTATGTTTATATTAAAGTGCATCCTGGAAGTCTTGATGAGCTACACGTAATGTAAATGCATGGGACAAGACTATCCCTGCCTTGAAGGCTCAGCCAATGTCAAGCAGTAGGGTAGGGGCACAGCAGAGATCAGTGCTAAGAATACAGATTTCCAGTTTCTCACCTTTGAACAGAGTATTTAACCATTTGGGTTTGTTTGTTTGTTATATATATATACTCTTATAACAGAAAAGAATTCTTCTCCCTTTAAACCTTATGCTTCAGATTTTTGTTTGATATAAATGAAGGGAACAGAAATAGTTGAATGGAGCAAAGAACTTTTTTCCATCTCATGTGCATAATAGATACACAAAGCTTTGATCCTAAGTAAGTCAGCAGAGCTGCACTAGTAAGCTTTGGGGGAAAATGCAAGAAAGATCAGGCTTAAATTATGGCTATAACCCTCCTTTTCTAAAAAGTGTGATGTGTATTTGAAAATGGTTTTAGTACTCCTCTAACAGATTGGTTCTTACCTTGAATATTTCAACCTTGGCTGCAGTGATCATGGAGTGGTGGAAGGCAGCAGGAAGGGTGTGCAGAAAATTCAAAATCCTGGATTTCAGGAGAGCAGACTTTTGCCTCTTGAGGGATCTTCTTGGTAAAGTACCATGGGATAAAGCCCTGAAGGCAAGATGGGCCCAAAACCGCTGGTTGACATTTAAGGATCACCTCCTTCAAGCTCAGGTGTGATGCATCCCAAGAAATTAAAAATCAGACAAAAATACCAGGACACCTGCATGGATGAACAAGGAGCTCCTGAACAAACTCAAATATCAAAAGGAAGCCTACAGAGGGCAGAACCAAGGACAGGTTGTCTGTGAGGAATACAGAGAGATTGTCCAAGCATCCAGGGATCAAGTTAGGAAAGCTAAAGCCCTGATAGAATTAAATATGACATGGGACATCAAGGACAAGAGACGTTTCTGTAGGTACACTGGTGATAAAAGGAAGACTAGGGGAAATGTGGGACCTCTCCATAAGGAAAAAGGACACCTGGTTACCCAGGAGATGGCTCAGGTATCCAATGACTTTTTTGCCTTGGTCTTCAGCAAGGGTTCCAGCCACAACTCCTGAGTTGCAGAAGGCAAAGACAGGGACAGGGCTAATGTGGAACCTCCCACTGTAGGAGAGCAGGTTCACAGCCATCTAAGGAAACTGAAGGTGCACAAGGCCACAGGACCTGATGAGATGCAGACACAGGTCCCAAGGGAACTGGCAGGTGAAGTTGTTAATCCACTAGTCATCAGATTTGAGAGGCCATGGCTAGTCCAGTGAAGGTACCACTGATGGAAAACAGGGAAGTATAGACCATGTGTTTTGCAACTAAAGGCAAACTGTGCCTGACAAATTTGGTGGCCTTCTGCAGTTGTGGATGAGGGAAGAGCAACTGATATCATCTACCTGGGTTTGTGCAAAGCATCTGACTGTCCCACACAATTCCCTTGTGGCCTTCCTCAGGGGTCAGTACTGGGACAGGCTATATTTTACATATTTTTTGGTAACATGGACAGTGGGATCAAGTGCACCTTCAGTAGGTTTGCCCACAACACCAAGCTGTATGGTGGGGTCTACCTGCTGGAGGGAAGGGATGTGAGCCAAGCGGACCTTGAGAGCAAGAGGTGGCCTCAGGCAAAACTCATGGAGTTCAATGAGGCCGAGTGCAGGGTCCTGCAGGGCAATCCCAAGGGAAAATATGGGCTGGGAGGAGAGCATCCCTGATTTGGGGATGTTGGCAGGTGAAAAGCTCAACAGGACCCAGCCGTGTGCACTTGCATCCCAGAAAGCCAAACAATCTGGGCTGCATCCAAAGCAACCTGGCTGGCAGGTGGAGGGAGGGGAGTCTGCCCCTCTGCTCTGCTGAGATCCCAGCTGGAGTACTACAGCCAGCTCTGGGGTGTCCAACATAATGACATGAACCTGTTGGAGCAAGTCCAGAGGAAGGTGATGATGCTCAGAGGGCTGGAGCACCTCTCCTGTGGAGACAGGCTGAGAGAGCTGGGGTTCTTTAACATGAAAAAGAGAAGCTTCTAGGGAGACCTTATAGCACCTTCCAGTGCCAAAGGGCTACAAGAGAGCTGGAGCAGGACTTTTTAAAAGTCCATACAGTGACAGGACAGGGGGTAATGGCTGTAAACTGGAAGAGAGTAGATTTAAATATTAGGAAAAGATTGTGCACTATGAGAGTGGTGAGGCACTGGACCAGTTTGCCTGGAGAAGCTGTGGATGCCCCATCCCTGGAAGTGTTCAAGGCCAGGTTGGATGAAGGTTTGAGCAATCTGGTCTAGTGGAAGGTGTCCCTACCCAAGGCAATAGTGTTGGAATAAGATGATCTTTAAGGTACTTTTCAACCCAAAGCATTCTATGGTTCTGAAATCCTCAATGCAAATATGATAATTTTAATTATTTAGCACTTGTAACTTCTTTGCTTTTACATTAAACAGTTCTTTTATTCCTTGAGAACATGTTTGAGTGTCTCACAGTGCTTCTTTCTTTAGTTTTGACCATGAAGCTCAAAAGAAATTTGCTAGGTCATTCATTATCTTCTTTTTATCATTTATCATGAAGGCTTTTAACTACTTCAAATACTCTTGTGGATATTCCCCACCCCGATTTGGGAATATCCTTTGGAATGCACCTTGTCTTCTGAGCAAGGAAACACTGTGTCCTTGGTAGCACAGAGTATACAGAGTTTCCCATATAAATACTCAGATGACCTCTCTTTCAGGTGACTTTTACATGTATGGAAGGGACTGGAGCATTCTGGCCCTGATGGTTAGTGAAAAATGCTCCTGTTGTTTTTTCTGTACAGGCTGGGTGGAGGAACTGCTCTCTGCTGGGATCAATGACAAAACTCCTGACTGGCTTTGCTGGGAGCTGGCCCTGGAGTGCTGATAGTTGGAACCATCAGTTAGGCATGAACAAACATCTGTTTCCATGCTGGCAGCATGAGTAATATGGTTCCTCAACATCACTGCCGTGAAGGAAGAGATCAGTCTTGGCATTAGGTCTTGGCAAACGTGTCCAGCTCACATGTGCTCACAGGCAGACTGTGTGCACTGCATTCTCTGAGGCAATTCCTGCAGGTACAAAGAGAGGGTTTGGGTTTAATTACATATTATTTGAGCTGGAGAACAGTCAGTGACGTGTGTTCCTGTCTGGGACTATGAAATGTGTATTCTCATCCTACCACCCCAGAAACACGTTCAGCTGGAAATCTGGAAGAATCAAAAGCTTTGTGTGCAGTTGAGGCCCTGTCTCTATATCGTGTATGGACCTCTCTTGTGTTTAGATTAGTGACATCCTTTTCTCCAGAGAAATATCTTACAGGGAGCTTTCTAAAAGCTCACAAACCACCCTGAAGTGAGATATGATACAAGCAGAATGTATTATTGCAGTATGATGTTTTGGCAGATTGGAATGAGGATAATGAATTCTCAGTATTTGAATGAACAGAACTTTCAGTATCTCCAGTGTTACCATGAAATTGTTTGATTTTGAAGTCTGTCCTATAAATGTACTGAGCAGACAATCTGTTTTACTTGTTCTGTTTGTGGGATCAATAGTTGATTTCAGCTTTTATAGCACAGAGTTGTATTCTGATAAGGTCTATGAATCCATAGGTAAGAAGTGTAATTTACTTTTCAAGTACAATGAAATCCTTACTGAATTAAGACTGTGAGGTTATTGTATTCTCCAGCCTCATTCTGTCCAGCTGTGATCTTCTAACTCTTTGCAGAAAACATTCCCAAAGCCTTTCTTCTGAACTTTTGTATTATTTCCTCAAGACATTTGTATCTTTGACCGATTTCTAAACATTTTTGTCTTCTTTTGTATTCTTGGTGGATCATCATGCTAGCCTTGAATCAAGACTTTATGAGGAGTTCAAGAGAGTATATAAAATTTATAAGTGAATAAATAAGGATGCTTTAAAAATTATTTCAACAAAGCATAATGCAAAAAGACTTAAAGAGAATATGATGTGGATATAGAACAGTGTATATTCACTCACCCCATTCTGACACCAACACTGGCAACAGAATTAGGTCCAGAGGCCAGAAGTCTCTTTAGAAAGCAAGATTTCAATGATGCCATTCTCTCCCTTGAGTAAATACGTCCTGTACGGCAGAAAATAAAATGAGAGACAACTTGAGCTTGTGGAAAAACGTGAGTGCTAATAGGCAGTGTGAGAAAGGAACCTAAGTTAAAGTCATGTGGAAAAAGCCCTGGAGTTGGGTGCATGCAGCAGGGAAAATAAGGTGTGTTGTTCTTTAAATCATGGCTTTACTCAGAGCCCCAAGAAGATGGTGAGATCCAAAAATATGATGAGTTTCCCTCAGGATGGGCCAGCACAGGTCTGAAGAAGAACATTGTAGGAGACACCTGAACTGTTTAGCACTTGTTTCATTGCTATTTAAACAGTAAATACAGTTTTGCTTTATCCTTTTCCTCAGCTTAATAAGACAGTGTGAACCCCAGCTAGGGCATAAGTATGAAATTGAAATGAAAACAACGGAGAAATGAGAGCAAGTGCAGTGGAAGGAAATAAGAAAAGAAAAATGCAGGGGATGTCAAGAAAATCAGTCTGATCTGACAGTTTCTAGAGCTTTGTTTTAAAGAAAGTGACAGCAACATTGATACGAACAAGAATTGACACAGCACTGTAGAATATAGTGAATGATCCTGGCAGAAATGGGGACTGGATCTAGAGCCTGAGTGTCTGCAGTAGCAAATCCTCACAAAACTGTGCAGGTATTACATGCAACAAGTGAAAAGGCTGATTATCAAAATGCCTGTCTGTCTGTATAACACTGTACTTTTTGCACAAGAGGGTTTTCAGCTGACCTTACAAATTGACAACTGTATTAAAAGTAAGATTGTATCTACCTCATTTCCTTGTCACTTGGGAAAGAATGGTGTTCCATCCATCACCAGCTCCTTGTGCTGCAGTGGCTGCTGCATTGTAATTCCCTTGTTATTGTAAAGAGCCTCCAGCCTCATCCTTTACTTTGCAAACAATTCCTAGGGAGTCCCATGGGGCTTGTGAGGTGGGTGTAGATTCTGCTGGCAGCTGATTGCTCTGGATGCCTTGCATGCATTTCTACTAGCGCTTATAAAGTCAGTCGTCAAAAGCTGACTCTTCAGTGGGAAAAATAGCACCAGAAGGCCACATTTACAGTGTTTCCTGGCCATTAATGACTGAAGAGCAGTAATTTTTTAATGATTTAATATGTGCCATCTGCAAAGGCTGCTGTTGTAATGGCCCATACATATTTTGCATCCAGTGTGGACTTGAGACTTACGTGTCACTAATTAGTACATAAAATAATAAATAAAGTTAATTTGGGTGTGTTTTATATGCAGAAAACAAATGAGTCTGTTACTTCTACTCAGAATATCCATCATAAATCAGATTTTTAGTAGCTTAGAGTCAATTAACTTCTTAAAGCTGTGATGACTTACATCAGCCTAAGCTTTGGTTCAGCATCTTTTTGAAGCTGCGCTACCTACAGTTTCTCGTTGTAATTCACGGCAACCTTTGAATCCTATGTACTTTGTTTTAGCAAGGAAACTTAATTTCATTTATCACAAAAAATGCAATTTTTACACCACAATCTAGCTGACATTTGGTCAGCTAGATTTTTTTAAGTAAAAGGTTCTCTGTATGCTGATACCAATTGAACAAAAAAATTTAACACCCCCCCTCATTGTTATGACAAGTCCTCTATTCCTTTCAGCCTTTCATTCCTCCATTTCATTTCTATCCTGCTTGTACCAGCATCAGTCATTGGTTTTGGCAGTGTTTCTTAACCTTTGAGCAGGAAAAGTTGAGTGATTTTTCTCCATCTCGGAGTTTTAGCACTCCTGACATCTCGAGGCCTGCTTTTGCTAAGGAACTTGTCAGTGTTCAATGTTCTACTCAGAGGCACAGCCTCAGGCTTGTCAAGTTGTTTATGGCTTTAGAGCTCTGTGCTTTAGGTATCCAGTCTCAGAACATGATGTTCAGCCACTGCTGTGCATGATCCAGCTCCACTAAAGCTCTCCTCCTGGGGACTAGGGAAGGTGCTGTATAAAAGGAACAAAGGAAACCAATCAATTAAAAAAAAAGTAAAAAGGGAAAACTGAACCCATCACTGTGGGGTTTGGGTTTTTTGAAAAGAAAAGGATAAAAAAGGGAAGCCTCACATATTTGGCAGAAACTCTGACATTAGTAGCGTAGAAGCAGTGTCAGGAGTAAAAAATAGACTTTATTGAAAATCCCAGGAGAATTACATTCTGAATAAGTGAAGACTTGATCTTGGGTTGCTGCCACAGGCTTCAAGGAAAGCTGGAGGTGCTCAGAGCTATATGGCACAATCCTCCAATCTTCATAGCCTAGGACAAGTTCCAGTCTCATCTTTCCTTTATTAGAATACCTGCTTACTCATACTGCAGCCCAAGTCAGTGATATGAAGCCTTTTGGCTGGAAGTTGAAAGGAAGATGAAATCCTATATCAGCATATTTGACAGTGAGGGTCTTGAAGTATAGCAGACTAATCCTGAGAAGTGGAGCTGCTGCTGGTTGGTGTGAGACAAATGTCTGGATATCTACAAGGCTCCCCCATCTTTAATTAGAGTGGATTTGTATGAAAACTTTTAATCCAAGGATTGAAATGAAACCTGAGTGCAGAATTTGCTCAATTCCTAAACTTTCTGTTAGATTTCATTTTCTTTATTCACTAATAGGGCTAATTATGGTTTCCAAATGGTGGGTGGGAGACCTTCAGGTAAACAGAGTTCTGAAAGGTCACTGCCAGGGCAGGGGTCCTGTCAGGCTGTATATGCAGGTGGTTAGAGATGTGTGTCCTCTGGGACAGGGATGAGCCAAAGGCACATTGGGGAAGAGAGCAGCTGCAGTTCTGGTTTACAGGGATGCAGAAATAGAGCAGGAATATTTGGAAGTGTGCTGCCTCTGGATTCCCCAGTTCCACCTTTGCCTTTGAAACCCAGCTTCTCAGTGGAAGCCTTGCCCAAGCTGGGGGCTGCTGAGTGGGCAGCCCCAGCCTGGGACACAGAGTCAGCTTTGTGCCCTGAAGCCAGAGGTGCTGCCACCTTCCCCACTGCCAGCCTGGACAAGCTGGGGCTGGCCAACTAACCAGGGGGCAGTGACTCCCATTATTATTCCTTTGGGGCCTATTCCCTTTAGTGGCTGTTTCCATGGTGCTGCAGCACTTCCCACAGCTGCTGTGTTGCAGTTGTCCAGCAGGGAGCCAGGTGTGGCTGGCTGTGTTTGGACCCGAGTTTGTTTGATGGGTGGAGGGTGGTGTGAGCAGGATGAAGGATGAATATGGTTGTGTAATAAAATTGACTTGAATTCTCTCTAGCATTATTTGGCTCCCACCTCCCTTTTCCTTTTCAATCAGTACAGTAGAAAGTTTGTTTGAAGGGAGATAATTTTACAAAGTGCTGAGTTCAGTGTTCCAGAGCCTCTGGCATTCAGCAGGAGACTTGCTTGCTTTTAATCTCCTGTGTTCCTATATTAAAGGAAATGTTTTCAAAGTGATTTGAGCAAGTTGCCTGTGTGAAACCTGCTAACAAATAATAGAATATACCTGTGTAACAGTTACTTCACTTTCAAAGTTTGCCCTTAGGAGCAGAAAAGATTTCTCATTGCTAGAAAAACTTCTTTTTCTTAAAAAAAAAAAAGAAAGAGAAGAGAAGAAAAGAAAGGCTCTTGTATGTGATCATTGCTGTCTCTCTTCTATTGGCTTTAATCTTGTAAACCTCCCACCAAGGTCAAGGGGAGTTCTGGCTGATTTACAGGCTACAGGAACTGGAAAATTGATGCAGATTTCGTGACTATTTCCATAGGACCAAAGGAAACAGTGGAGGCAAGAAGCAAATCTCAGACCCGGGAACCTCCTCAATCATTTTCCCTTCACCAGTGTTTCACTCCCTAAAAGAGAAGATCCCCACTGAGTTGAAGGGAGAATTCTTTAGGAAATCCTGCCCACATGATTGCAGCATTTTGCTGTCAAAGAGCAGATCCTGTTAACTGTATGTTTGGGCTGGTGAACGCTCCCACTTCCCAATGGCTTGGAGAATATTGCAGTGGTGTAGGCATTTGTAGCTTTGGGCTAAGACTTTACTTACACTCAGCACTTAGCAGGATCTCATTTGTTCTGTAGAGTGCAAACCTGCAGAACTGTGGCCAGTCCTAAAGCACTGTGATTCTGGGTCCTCTGTAATTTCCTTAAGCTGGCGGAAAGCTCTCTAGAGATACAGTAGCAACAGTGGAGCACAGAGCTGTTTGCTGTTCAACCTTGTCCTTCTGTTGTCCTAACTCCCTCTGCTGCCCTTACCTGCCTGTGCCCTGCTCTGGGCTTGTCTCACGGTCCAGCAGGAAGGCTGAGGTCAGATTTGGCTCTGTGAACAGCAATGTGGCAGAGCCCAGGAGAGTTTTGTGTATGAAAGAGATGGCCATCCAGGAAATGAACAGTCTGCTGCCTGCTCAGCACAGTGTGATGCTGTTTCTGAGATTTTGGTATAGTCATAAGAGAAAAGTGAAAGGTCCACAAAGAGAAAGAAAAAATGGGAGAGAAAGGGATATTGCTGCTTGGGAATTCAGACTGTGCTCTTTTGCTGAGTGGTGTGTGTGCACTGTTGTTTAACTACTTTTGCATGAGTTATTTGAACTTTCTAGTTAGTTTTGCCCAAATATATCTGTAGTGATAAAACATTGCAATGTAACTCATCAGTCCTACCTCCTGGGCAGAAAATCCCACAGCTGATTTTCTTGTTTCACATTCCATCTGTACCTCTGCTACCTGTTTTGTGTCGAAGTAATTTTTCTACAAATCTCTTCCATCATTTAAGCTCCTTCTAATTTGAACAGCTGCTCACACTGGTTGGGCTATGATTTAGGCACACAGTAATAGGATCTCTTTCCTAACAGGTATTGGGGGACTATTTCTCCCTTCTTCCCTTCCACTCTGACCTGGCACCTTCATCCACCTTACTCTACTCGGCAGTGTTTAGCTCTTTCTGAAACCTAAAATTGCAGCTCCTGTTGTCTTACTGATGTTTATTCACATTGGCTTAATATAAGCTAAAAATAGGCAGGGTCTGTTCCATTTCAGGTGTCAGAACAAGTGGAGAAAAATGGTGTCATTCCATGACTTCCAGCTGACCTTTCACCAACCCTACTCCAAAGCCCAGTGTGGTCACTGAGAGTCTGGTGGTGGTTTTGTCCATAATCCTCCAGTCACCATGGAATTAATACATCAATTCTGAGGTTTGTGTTTCAAAGCATATGAAATGCTTTTAATTGTATATTACAAACTACACTGGGACGACTCCAAATGTGCCTCACTCCCACTGATTTTCTGGTTGTCTCCCAGCCGGGCCTAGGGCAGGCTCCAGCACCATACCAGTGTGGGTGGCACTGGCATGTCTCCCTCCCAGGGCAGGAGGCACCAGCTCTGGTTGCTGCTGTTCTCCAGCCAACAGGTACCTCTCTGACTCTCTGCTCACAGGGAATTTCACCAATTTGGTGAAATATATTCCCTGCAGATGTGTGTGGGAACTGCCTTCCCAGGAGATGTGGGAATGGTGCCCCACAAAGCTTTAACTCTGTCACTGTCCTTTTGATATTGCTGACGGTTGGATCACAGCATCTCTGCTTTCAGCTTCCTGACAGAGTTCTGTGCCTCCTACCTGCAGCCCCTTGCCTGGCTCCCAGAGAGTTACTAAATCTGTATGTGTGTTCAGAGGGGTTCCTCATGGTCACCACTGCATTCCTCAGGGCTCCGTGGGGTTGGATTAGAGTTCGGAGGAAATTCTTTCCTGTGAGGGTGCTGAGGCACTGGCACAGGTTGCCCAGAGCAGCTGTGGACTCCCCATCCATGGCAGTGTTCAAGGCCAGGCTGGACGGGGCCCTGAGCACCCAGCTAGTGGAAGCCGTCCCTGCCCACGGCTGGATCTGGGTGATGTCCCTTCGGAGCCAGACTATTCTGTGCCCCTGGTGCTGCGTGTCCTCACAGCTGCAGGCTGTGATGCCCTGGTTGAGCTGTCGGTGCCGCCAGTCGCGACAGGAGCGGAGCGGAGCGGCCCGGGCGGCGCGGTCTCTGTCGTCCCCTGCCGGGCACTGCGGGCGGCGCTGAACGGGAGCGACCGCTGCCTACTCCGCTGCTTTTATCCTTCCTAACTGAGGCATAAAACCCGGGCAATGGCCTTAAAAGCGGAGAGCTCCGTGTCAGAGAGCCTGGCGGGAAAACCTCCTGCTAATCCATCCCTTGTGATGTACCCAAGTGTGCGTTTTGCCCGCTCTGCCCTGCCAGCGCAGGGCTCGGTCTGTGTCAGTCTGAGCCTTTACAGCACTCCCAGGCTGGGCGAGAGCAACACGAAAATTAGTTTCCTGGTGCAACAGGAACAGGTTTTTTCCTAGCAGATTCCACAAACTTCAGAATGCTGGGTCTTTGATTTCATTTTCAAGGATGAGGAAGGCAGAGAGTCAGCTGACAGCCAAGGGAAGAGGTGAGTTGACAAGAATGGCTCCTGCTTGTGCCGGGAGAGCTCCAAACCCAGTCCCATCACAGGACCCCTAAAAGGGTTCATGTTGGCTTGGGAGGCTTTCTGCTGTGGTAGAGTTTTCCACTATAACCCAGCCTGGAGAAAGCTATGGTAAGTGAAAACTCTGTTTTGTCTTCAGCGTATCTTCACATTACTGAAAAGAAATTTTTAGCACAAACCGCATCATCTTCTAGCATGAGATTAACAGCTGTGAGCTACCACAAGTGTTGACTAAAAATGCATAGTCTGCACATTTTGGTCTGAACTGTTACCTCTTCACCAGAGAAGTTTATTCTGAGACCTTGTAAAGATAGATAACGGGCTGTGTGTGACAAGGAAAGGTCAAGACAGTCATTAGGACATGGGAGCCCAGCTCTGCCAGATCCCAGAACCAGGATCCACCCACACCCAGCAAATCAGCTGCAGGTTCCCACAGCTCCATCAGGCACATACACACACTGGCAGCAGAGAGATCTGCATACATTTTACTGGTAGTGAAGTGAAATTAAATAGAATGTATAAACAGGAAAAGAAATTAAGTGTGGTAAATATGATTGCAAGAGAGAATTTATTCATGAAAGTAGACAAGTGAGGCAAATCCATTTCTTGTTTAGTTTTCCTTGTGTTTTGCTATGAGGATGATTAGTTCAGTTGCAGACTGCTTTGACAGTAAGCTGATTTTCACTTAACAATATGTCACCTGTAAATCACAGCAGGCTCTTGAAATTCATGAATTACATATTTAAAATTAAGGATTTGGTCAAATATTTTGATAGGAAGCCAATTTTTATGGTTTTCTGTTCAGCATCAGTGGGTGTTTTCTCCATGTTGAAAGTGAACTCTGTACTTCTTAGAGCTCTTGGTGGTTAAAGGAAGTGATTTTTCTGTCCTAGTCAGATCTCTTACTTATTCTTCTTAGCCTCTCTGACCTCTAGCATAGGGGCAATAATTTTTATGTAGCTCCATGCTTGGTGTCCCTGGAGAGTCCTACATAATAAGATTTAAAAGAATTTTGAGGATTTCTCCCTCATACAGTATCTCTCTGTAAAATCTGGGTATAGCAAAGTGATGATAGGATGCTTCTTAAAAGTGTTTAATAGAGAAGCATTAGAAAAATCTTTATTTTGTTGCAGAGCAGGTGAGGTTTCCTACCATTTCTTACTCCTTCTTCAAATCAAATGCAAATTTCTAAATAACCATACTTAGGGTCTTGACTCAGAAAAGGACAGGAATTGATATCTGCAAAGATGTATCAAGTGACTTTCTGTCTGCAGTTAAAAATTTATACTCTGGTACCCCTCCCAAACAGTGGAATTTTTCTGTCACATTCATTATCTGTGGTGTAGATAGTTTCCTTCATTCACACAGACTTTCATCTGCCTCCAAATCCATCTTATTTTGTGGCAGTGTATAACACTTGACAGTGAGCTTGCTGTCACACAAAATTAACCTCTCATGTTCCATATGTTGTTGTGGAGAAACAGAGAACTGAGCAAATTCTGTGGTAACTATTTAGATGTAGTACTCCACGTGGCCAGGGAGTGCCCCTTCCTTTAACTGGTTCTTTCCCTGCTTTGTACTTCTATTAATTTTATTTAGATTTTCCAACTGAGACAGGCGCTAGCAGTCCCTGCTGTGCTGCATTAGACTCTCACCTCCTCTAACACATCCCTGCTGATTGTTATCCTTTGTTTATAGAGCTTCTGCCAATTTTCCATCCTCTGACTGCTTATGTCTGAGGCAGTTTGAACCAAGTACAACAGGGAGCTGCTGCAGGAAATGCCTTAATAAAATCCCCAAGATCACAAGCCTGTCATATTCTGTGCACCCACTGATTTTGCAGTCCAGTAGAAATGAAGTTTGTGCAACAAAATTTCTCCACAAGTGCACACTGTTTACTGCCCAAAGCAGTCTCTGCTGGAGGGTTTGTAACTTTTGGCTCTAGGTATTGTTGATGTTTTACAGGTGTCTGAAATACCTGTGGGGACTGCTGGTGCAGTCCTGGCTTTGTTCCTCTGTGGCTTATATTACAGTGAATGTAATTTCTGCAGTGAGATTCCAATGAGATTTGCAGTGATGTACTTCAAGGCTGCTGGAGCTTTTAGGAACTGACACTAGTGTGAGGTCAGAATTTAATCCCCTGGTGCATGAGTGTTTATTTCCTGTGAATTTTAGAGTGTGTTTGACTTGTAACAGCTCTGTATGTGAGGTAGAACACCCACACTAGTGCCTACAGCCTTATTAAGGTTCTGTTAATAAGAACCTTATCAACAGTTCTTATTCACTGGTTTTGTTGGTTACGCTGTTGGGTGGTTTTTCATGACTATCTCACAAGTGGTCAGACACAAGCAAAACAAGCTTAATAGTCAGACACACAGACAGCAAAAATCCCTGCTGTTATTTCGTGATCCACCCTACTTAGAGAGCTTCATGTATTTAATAGTATTTAGGCTCATGTACTGCTTTTCATGTCCTTATAAACATTAAGTAATTCCTATTACTGGTAACCAATCTAATCTTTTTCTATTTCCAACCCCTTCTTCTCCCCACCCACCAAGACATGGGGATCAGTTTCTAGACACTTCACTATAATAGGAGCTGCAGTGACTAAGCAGTCAAAATATTTGCATGACAGGTTTACCAGTCTGCTCTGCCAAAAAAACCACCCACCCTTTTCTTGGTACTTGAGGCACAAAGGTTACAAAACTGAGTGTAAGTTGCATTGGTTTGGTGTCTCCAGAGTAAAGTCTAATAAACAGAGTCCTTGAGGGCTGGTTCTCTAATGACAAAGAAGCAAGAGATTTCAGCATGAGTCCTCGAAGTTACATCTGCAATTAAGAAGAATGTGCGTATTTCAAAGTCATAGAATCAAATAATAATTTGGGTTGGAAGGGACCTTAAAGATCATCTGTTTCCAATGAATCCCTGCTATGGGCAGGGACACCTTCCACTAGACCAGGCTGCTCAGAGCCCCATCCAGCCTGGCCTTGAACACTTCCAGGGATGGGGGCATCCATGGCTTCTCTGGACAACCTGGGCCAGCGCCTCTCCACCCTCACAGCAAGGAATTTCTTCCATAAATCTCATCTAAACCTATGCTCTTTCAGTTTGAACCCATTATTCCTTGTCCTATCACTACAGTTCCCGATGAAGAGTTCTCTGGATTTTGTGGAGACTCCCTTGAAACACTGAGAGGTCTCCACACAACCTGCTCTTCTGAACAGCCCCAGCTCTCTCAGCCTGTCAAAACACTGAAAAATATATCAGTCAAAGGTGCTTGTTTTCGGAAGACTTTGTTACTTTGAATATATTCTGCCCCCTTATCAAATACACCTGTGTGAAATACACAGGTGAACCGTCTTTTCAGTTCCCTGCTTTAGGATTACAGAGGCAGAAATTCCCCTTTGGAAGCAGCCACATCTTTGGTTTCAGTTATGTAACAGTGAGTGGCTTTATGAGCAGCAGGGAGAGGAGAATGAGGAGGAGGAGGATAAGGATGAGGATGAGAACTGACTTGGAGTGTGGCTTGCAGGTACCAGCTGGGCATCTTTGGTCTCAGTATATGTTTGATGAAAGGCTTCCATTAAATACAGACATCCCTCTAGGTGAGAACAGCAGCACACAGAACACGGCAGGGTACAAAGAGCTGAATAGTGCATGTGTGTGCATTTGTTGTGCACCATGTAATTGATCAAACTGAGTAAATTATACTGTAGAAAGTAGAAGGAGATTAAGCATTAATTTACATTAAAAATAATCCTAATGCAGTGAAATGTTAACTTGAGAACCAAAGTCTGCCTTCATGCAGTCAATCATAATTCCCATGGGATCAAATGACCACGTTGTACCTTAAGGCAGATACCATTTCCTTGTGGCTGGCACTCCTGCACATTAATGTAAATTCCCTTTGTTTGTTTTTTAAAGTAGAAATTTGGCATTTCTAAATAAAACTTGTGTAAAAATAACATCTCCTTTCTCAAATAAAAAAAAAAAAAGGTGAAATTGGTCATAAAAGACCTAATTATCCTAAAGGAAAGAATATTTCCTGTGTGTTTGTTCTGACATTGTACCTTATCAGAGCTGGAGCTGGGGGTTCCTGTTTCCTGCTCTCTCTATCAGCTGACATCCACAGCAGGATGTCATAGCTAGGGATGCCTGTGAAGCAGCTGCTCCTGAGCACCTGGATAGTGCAGGTTAGGGAAGAGAGTGGGATGACCACCATTGTTAGGAGATTGAAATAGACCATCAGAGCCCAATTTTTTTTTTTTACTAGAGAGTCTCTATTAGAAAATGCAACCAATTTTTAATTTAACATTTGTAATGAGGTAAAATCACAAATGTTGATATGCTTTTCCAAAGGTTTATACTTTCTTAAGACAACTGTAACGTATTTCTAGTGTGGAAGAAATATGTAACAGCCCATTTAGCTAATTACCCATCACACCCCAAGTAATTTTCAATTTCACTGCTTCTTGGGATGAAGTCTACTGTTTGTAACACTTGGACTCAACCAGTAAAACTCCTGGGTGGTACAACCATGTTCCAACACCTAATATTAAGTTCAATTTAATTCTGAGCCAATTTTTTCTCTGTAATACCTCAGGCATGCTGGCTGTAAAGTTTTTGGAAGCTCTGGCTACGACACCTCTGCAGTCCCAGGCAGGCAAATGGCTCATGGCAGGTCACCTGTGCAGAGCTGTGCAGAGGAGCCAAAAGCCCCAGACAGATTTTCCTGAGCAGTCTGTGCTCTATTCTTGCAGGTGTGAGTTTGCAGAGGCCTGGCAAACCAGGAAAGTGAGCACACAGAAAAACAGGCAATTGCTGTGAAAAAGAAAGAACTGTGTGTCCCATTTGACATTTCAGGTCACACACACGATTTCATGTTAGAGTAAGAGAATGCAATGTAGTGTGAGATGTCTGACAGTGCATACAGTCATTTCAAACTGAGGGCCCAGAGTGCAGGAGTGTGCCTGTTGTGCTCACTGATTCATGCTACCATCACCACCACCACCTCAGAAAAAAATAGCACCACAGACCTCAAGTGAGGGCTCCTTCTTGCGTGGTTTTTCCCTATTAATTCCCAGAACAGAGCCATGACTGGCTATAGATTCTTTCAACACCCACACTTGACAAGCAGGAATTATTTCCCTTCTGGAAGCAAAGACTCTGAGGTCGATAGGCAGGCTTCAGCATGTCAGAGGATGCTGCCCACTGAAAACCTGCAGCATCTCAGGGTTAGGAACCAGGAATGTCCTTTTAACCCTTCTCTGAATGCTCACCCTGACAATTTGCAGAAGGGACAGGGTGTTTCAGGAAGAGGCCCAAACCTGAGGATTTAATTGCACCTAAGCAGACAGATGGAATAAATAGGCTAAAGTGTGTTCTGAGAGGGCTGAGTGGGCTGTGGTGGGAGCAGCCTCAGAGTCCCACGGGACTGAACACAGTGCTGTGCAGGGCTTCCATGGTATTTTATATTCCTGTTCCCAGCTTGATTGATTCCTGTGTGCATAAACAGTGGGAGGACAGACAGACCTCAGGTATTTGGAGAGTTCAGTACAGTAAATTCTTCATCTTGGCTTTTTTTTTTGCTTTTTTTTTTTTTTTTAATTTTTGAACATTAGGCATCTCTGTATGTGGGTGTTGGGAGCTTTTCTTTTCTTCCTGACACCATTGAAGTTTGCTGTGTTGGTACATTTTGGTCAGCTCAGACAACTTCCCATCTTTCAGCACAGAGAAAAAGGTGGAAAACTTTCCTCTGGAAAAACATTAAAACACCATCTTTGATGGTGCCTTCATCAAGTCATGAACTAACTCAGTCCAGCCCCCCTCACTGTCCTTCCCTGTATGGTTCAAGGCTCTTCACAGCCTCAGCTGTATCAGAAAAGTTGCTGGAGGTGGGAGGGAAGAACTTCCCAGTTCCAGCACTTCAACTGAAGAGCCTCCAAAGAGTTTTCAGAGGATGACAGCTAACAGGCCAAACTTTGAACCCAAATGCAGACATTTACCACACAGCTCCTGCTGAGTACACACTCTGGAATTTGGCATTGCTGCCTAGGGCTCTCCAGGATTTCAACAGATGTAGTGCATTGATTTAATGTTTAAAAGGGAACCCTGCTGTGGCTTCCCAGCTTGTTTCATCGCTTTAGAAATCAAGCAGTAACATACAAACAATACAAGCAATTTTGTGTTATAAACAACATCCAATGTTTAGGGAATTGGGATTAAAATGAAACGTCTTCAAGACTTTTGGCATTCCCCTGTCGTCCATCTGGAGATCATTTTCTTTTTTTCCAGACTCTTCCCACTTTTGTCTATTTCTGAATTTTCAGTATTTTCCTTGCAGCTTGGAAATACTTTCAATTTGCTCTTTTTTTACCCACACTTGATAGGGCTTGTTGTTTGCCCCAAGTAATTCAGATCTAATAAAAAGTCTAACTTCACACCTATGAGAGAACATTGTTTGTGCAATGTGCACTCTACAGTGCTCCCTTCTTTGTACAATGCTCATATGCAATAAGGCAGCCCACAAGATCATTTCTGGGTTGACATCCATGGTTTTGTTTATAAATTCTGGGGCCTGATGCTTATCCTAGGCTCTCAGTTTGTATGGGGGATGGGGAGGAGGTCATTGTGCTTCTGAAAATGCTTCCAGAAACGTAAAAGTGCTGTGATTTACTAAATCTTCTACTGTTTGGTTTCAAGGAATTGATTTTCAGAAGCATTCAAAGGAATTTGAAGAAATAAATCGAGGTTCTTTTGCTGTGTTACTGACATGATTACACCTCCAAGGAAAAATTGTAGAGCTAGGAAAGATAAAGGCAGACAGAGTAGTAAAAGATATGGCCCCCTCTCTGTGTTGAACATTACATGATGTTTTTACCTTAGAAAAAAAATAACTGAATGGGGATGAGATAAAATAGTATAAAAATCATGAATGGAGTATAGAATGTAATTAGAAAAGCATCATTTACTCCTTCTCAGAATGTAATCAGAAAAGCATCATTTACCCTTTCAGGTAGCTAACCTGAAAGAAATTAAGACACACTTTTTTAAATACAGTAAATGTACACTGTGAGCATTCCTGACAGAGAGTGTTGTCAGTGTCAAAAGTTTACCTGGATTCAGACTAGACCTGTTCACAGAAGTAAGCTGCACTGAAAGCTGTTAAACACACTGGTTACCATCTCTGGTTCTGGGATTATTACTCTGTGTATCTTTAACCAGGAAGAGTTTATCAGAGAAAAAGCATATAAACTTCTGTTTTCTTACTCTACCATCTGCCATTCAGCCCTGCTGAGACAGGATACTGGGCTGTACCCTGCTGTAAAGTCCAGCAATTCTTATGTTTCTAGTCTAAAACTTCATTTCCTTCAATTTAGCTTATTTTCTCTTTGTCTTATGCTGTTTCTATCCCTCTCTCCAGCTGTGCCATCTATCAAGCTGTGTTCTTTGCCACCCTAACTACCTCTGCTATTCTCTACTTCCTTCGGGTCCTGTTCAGGGATTAATGTTTTGGCCTCCCACAAATCTTTACTGTGAGACCTAGAGAAGACCTAAAAAAGATATTATCAGCTTGACAGCCATCTACATTTTCTAGTTACCAGTGATCTGGGGGTTAGAAATTAAGTAGTTCAAAGTGCAATTGAAGTATTCTCTACCTGATAAAGCAGGTTTGTTAAAGGAGTTTCCAACCACTTACTAACTGTCGTTACTATAATGGTAACATGCAAGAATTTTGTTGTTGCCATTATTTTATTTGTTCAAGTGCTTGTTACATTTTATGCCTTTGGCTGAGCAGTGATTTTTAAGAAGCGAGGTGTTGTGACTGCAATATTGGGCACAGCGGGGCTCATGAAAAATGCCAGATGGAACAAAATTATTCTGATTTTTGATCCACAAAGAGCCTAACTGTCAGTCATGCTGGGCATCCAGCAGCTCCCATTGAAATCAGTGGCCCCAGGCCAATCCTGCAAGAACTGCTTAGTTTAGTTCACTGGATTGGCATTGCTGTGGAACCTGCCTCACACCACAGCTGAGCTTTAAGGATGTAGAAAGAGATGATAGTGTCAATACAATCAGGAGATGCAAAGAAGCCCTGGGGAAAGGCAAGAGATTGATGCCCTACTGTTCCCTCCTTTTTCTTTTGAAGCTTTTTTTTGCGTTTTTCATTCAAGTGCTGAGTGTCTTTCCCATTAACCACGACTCTACTCTGTCAGCTCTATTTTGATTTAGTAGGTTCTGGCAGGAAACTGATTTGGAAATATAAATTTGCATCTCAGGTCTCTGACTGAAGTCATGCTTGCTGAATCTTTTCTCTATTTTGTAGCACATCCTTATGGGGGGGAAAAATCCTTGTGATCATAGTTACCTGTGGTACACTGAAGGGCATGGCTGTAACCAGTGGAACAGTCCCTAAAAATACACTTGGGATTCACTCTTGAAGCTTATTCATGGGATTTTTAAGTCTTCTGGTTTGGTTTGGGTTTGAGTGTTTTTTCAGCCAGCAGTTCATTTTATTCTGAAGCACATCAAAATTCCAAATCAAAACACACCTGAAGTTGAAATAGCAAACTTCAAACCCAAAAGCAAAATTATTTGGATGTTTATGCCCATGTCTGGATTTAGCCCATTCTTGAGAACAGCAGAGCTGTGATGCATATTTCAAGCCCAAACCTAATAATTTTATTTGAATCTTTCTCTGTATTAAAATAGTAAACCAGTTATTGATATAAGAGTAAGTGTACATTCTCTACTGAAGGTGGTGTGCTGCTCTCTCTCTGCATGAATATAAATTGTTTGCAGAGCAGGGGGATCCCTTCACAGGATTCACAAGCAACACAGGATACATAAAGAATGAGGCTGGGATAATAAAGAAGAAGGAAACAATGAAAATAGCAAGAAAACTTTGGCCACTGCAGCTCCTGGATGAAATTCTACTTCACAGATGCACTCAAAAATATTGACAGGTGCAGATCCTTGTTAATAGAAGTGTAATCCTATGCTCACCTGTGAGCAGGGTGAGACATAAACCTGCAATTCAGTGAACAGGATGCTTTCTTTTAGTACAAGCTGGTTTGAATTCTGCCATCTCCATGCTAAGACCCTTACCTGAGTTCCATCATTCCATGGAACTCGTGCAAAAGCATTAAAGTGGTAGATTACTTTTCCCACAATGTTAGAATTTAAATTGCTTACAAACATCCAGATTTAAGCTTCTGCCTTTCAGTCTGGACCACAATGCACTAGGTTTGTGATGTGAAAGTCTCCTATTTTGTGTTGTGTGCTGTCTGGAAGGTCACAAAGGTGCTGCCAGCCCAGGTGTGTGTGTGTTCTCTGTGTGCTGGACATGAAGCCATGGTGGCAGGAGGAGGCTGCCACCAAAGCCAGCAGATAGGATTGTCCCCAGAGAAAAGCAAGCACTGAAGCCAGGTAGCTGAGCATTCCCAGCTGGCCACCTGTAGCTAGGGATGGCCTGTCTGGAGAAGCCAAATTTGCTGCTTTATCCCAACGTTTTTGGAGGCTCATATGCAGCTCCACAGGAGACAAAAGGGAAAACAAGTGGGAATTAGCACGATAGCGGGCTCATGTTTTGCCAGGCTGTTTGCTTTATTTTTCAGTGTCATAGAATATCATGAAAGATTTCTCCAGATGGTCAGGCCTCCCTCCAACTGTCCTTTGAAGGTGGACTGTAGTAGAATGGGATCTTCTGGCAAGTAGCTGCAACACAGGGATCCTATACTGGAATGTTCTATCTGTCCATTTGCAGTTTTTAGCTGCCAGTCTCAGACAGGCTACTTTGGGTTTGCTGGTGCCAATTTGCAGCTTGGTGGCAAAATTCAGCTTGTTCTTTAGCCTTCCTTACCTGGAGAAGTGGTCTGTGCAAACTGTGGTTGTCACAATGCTACTAATGACTCCAGTGGGAGGCACTGAAAAGGCCTGGCTTCTTTCACCTGGCTCTAACAGGTGTGTCTACAGATGAAACACAGATGAGATATGTGATTGCTTAAGCCAAATTACAATACTGATAGCTGGCAGTAGATAAAGAAGTGATGTGCTCAGAACTAGACTTTGTATTATGCCAGTTTGGATTTTATTTTTCTGCAACAAACTAGCAATTTATGCTACCAGGCAGGGGCTTTTTTCGTTCTGTGAGGACATGATGCAGCCTTTTTACTCTGTGGGCTGTGTTCTGAACATTCAGAACCATTACTCAGGTTTTCTTCTGACTCTTAGCTAGCTAAAGTTTTCTATATATAATAACTATCCATCTTTCCAGCTGCCAGGAGTGGCTGTTGAAATAGCCAGACACAAATCCTGAAGAGAATAAACAGAGAAAAACAAGCTCTTCATTGCATGATTGGATGAGCCCTGAACTCTTCACAGAGCCAAGTGAATGTGCCATCTCCTTTTTAGTGCTGTAGCTGTCCTGCTTGTGCTGACACACTGTGCTCTGACTATTGCTCTAGGCTGATGGCTTTTTGGGCTCTCAACACTGAATCTAGAGCTTGGAAGAGGCACTCACCAAGGAACTGGCTGCTGCCCAGCTAAGAAAGGGGGTTATTTGTCTCCATAAATGTGCACTCTATTCAGTGCTGACAATTCCCACAGTTTTATGATATAGCTCAATATTTAGCACTGGCCTAAGAGCCAGGCCTGGGACATTGTAGAAGCTGTGTAGAGGTCACATGGTTATAAATATATAATGAAATGGTTTCCAATCTGGGGTGCAGTGGATTGGAAACCCCACAAGGTAAAAGCAAAATTTTCCTTGAAATTGTCCTTTTGAAAAATTCTACCACATGTTTTTTGGGGTGCGTGAGATGTTTTCTGGCGGGATAAAGTTGACAATACTTCACTCATCTGTTTTCAGTGAAACTGTGGTAAAGTCAGAGCCTGCCTTGGCAGTGCCTGCAGCTCTGAGCTCTATTGTGCACTGATGCAGCACAGATTTAGCAGCACAATGTTCCTCCGTGGTGCTTTGGGCTCTCTGGCTTGGCAAATGGCTTGCACTGGCCCCATCCCACGGCGGCTGCAGCTTCGGCGCAGCACAAGCAAGGCTACTGGATGTGATGGCTTTGGGGGCAGAAAGGACACGGGGAGATGTGTCCTACCTGCTGGAGGAAGCACGGCTACACATGGAGGGCATTCATTAACTCCTCTCCTCACCGTGCAATTCGTGCCAGGTGGGTGAGAACTGGTGGATGAGCAGTGGGTACTGGATATTGTGTAACAGAGTGAGCACTCCAAAACAAGCCTGTCAGCCACGCAGGGAGGGTTTCGCTCTCCTAGGGGAGATGGAGGAGCTATTAACCTGCCAGCTGATTCACAGCTTTAAGCCCTGTAGCATCGACAGCGATAATCTAATCTGATTTCCTGTATAATATAAACTGTGGAATTTCCCTGGTTTAACTCCCGCCTCGTGCTCACCCTTGATGCCAGCGAGAACACGCCTATTAGCGATGAGCCTGGTGGCAATTCCCACACTTCCCAGCGGTGGCAGCTCCCCTGTGGACCACGGCAGTGGCGGGCAGAGGAGCTGGGGGTGGCCCCGGGGTCCCGGGTGGGTGAGCGGGTCCTGTCCCCGGAGCCGCGCGGTGTCGCTGCGCGGCCGCGGAGCTGCGGGAGCTGCGCTGCGCTCCGCCGTGCCCGCGCTGGAGAAGCGCCCGGCGGGAAGGGTTTGACCCCTCTGCGGGGAACAAATGGCACTGTCCCTTTGTTAGAGCCAGGTTGTGCTCTGCGTTATTCCATCACACTCAGAAATTGCCTCTTTGTTTACTACCTCGTCAGGAGATTTGGATGTGGCATTTTTTGCAGTGATGTAATTTTAACTTGAGAGTCCGTCTGGTTTTTCACTGGGGTAGTTTATTCATCGTCCCTGTGACATTGTAAAGCGTAAGACGAGCTAACACCTGATGAGGGTGGAGAGCACAGGTTTCCATACTTAGCCCATTAATTCCCAGAAGGTTTTCCAGCTGTGAGTAGCAGTTAAATAAATGCCTAAAAAGACATGCCACGTTCGGGGCGCTGATGATCCGGCTGCAGAGGGAGCCAGTCTCAAGGTAAAGCTCTTCCTCCGTACACCCTTTTTCTGTCTGGTTGTTCTCAATGTTACAGAGGCAGGACTACTGGTAATGCAGTTTTCCCCGAATATATCTTCTCTTGCTCCCCACACGACTGTTTTCCAGGCCGAGTTTGAGGACGGAGGCTGTTTGTCTGGGAATTTGTTGCAAAGGAGTGGGTGAAACAGCAGTTTTGAGTGATGAGCCAGTCAGCCAGATGTATTGGCTGAGCACTGCAAATGTGAGCACCATCACACAGTGCAGGTCTAGAGGGTCTGGTGGAGCCATGGCTGTGTTGGACAGTTGCTGCACAGATGGCTGGAGCTTGCCCAGCAAATATGATGAAGGCAGAACTACTCAGACCTACCGCATGTGCTCCAACTTCTGTGTGGAAATACAGCAACTCTGAGACCCAGTGAGGGCCACAATGACAAATCAGTTTGGGGGATCACAGAGTCAGCATAGCTCAGCCCTCTGGTGATCTCTGGGCATCCTGGGTGTGACAGAGATTTGCAGTTACAAGGCCAGTTATACTCAAAGTGCCCTCAGCACTCCTGGTTTCTGCTTTGTCTCTTGCTTCTGTACAACGTGGTGGTAGCAACTTTGTGTCCCTTTGACTTAGACTCCGCAGCCCCAGTTCAGAGCAATGTGTTTGCTTCGGTAGCTCTTAGAAAGCAAAAGGAGCAGAAAGCAAAGAAACCTGCTCTCAGCTGGTCAGCTCTCAAGTGGCTCTCTTAGGGGATCAGCTCCATGTACCAGTCTGGCTCTGCTCCCTGGGCTCTGTTCAAGCAGAAATCTGTGGAGAGCAAGAGTCTGTATCAGTTCCCAACCCATGGCATGAAGGGGCCCTTCGTTTTTCTCTGATTTTGGTTGTTTGGCCCCTGACTGTGTGCCTGTATGCAAAGTGTTTTAAATCTGTGTGGATCTGGGTTCCTCTTCACCATGGAAACACATAAAATGACGAGTGAGCAAAGGCTGATAATGCCAGAAATAGGAAATAGGATGCAAAGATCTTGGCCCCTGTGTCCTCAGCTTGGTGGGTGCCTTTCCTGTTTGATGATGTTCTTGTGGCCCATGTGAAAGGATTCAGTGTTGTAAGGTCTTGTTCTGCTCCACAGCCAGCAGGCCTGAGGGGAGTTGAGCTGAAGGGATTGTTGTGGTCACATAGGTGGTCAGTGGCAGTGGATGAGATACAGTGGTAGGTCTCTGTATCTCATCCCCAGCCTGCTGCTGTAGTTCCCACTGTGTGCTCATCTCATGGCTCTGCACAGGTGAGCACAGCTGCGACCTATGCTGGGATTTCTAAACCTTCCCTCGTGTTTTTCCTGCATGAGCAAGCTGCATGACAACCTCTTTTCCATTTTGTCTCAGTTCCATGGCTAGGAAATCATCATTTTGTTTTGCCCTTTTTAACCTGAATTTAAACTTTTGCTTAACAGAGTTGAAAAAATAATATACATGTCACTATCTATCACTATCTAGTTTTCTGTTTATGTCATTAATAGAGAGAAACTATTGAAAACAAAGCTTTTGATGGAAAAGTAAACTGTTTTAGAAACAGTTTTTTTCAGTCTGTGGCATTATATACGTGTGAATGGAAACCCAAATGCAAAATGCGCAAGGAGTTGAAACGGGAGTGCACCTCCGTCCCGTTTTTAAACGAACCCATTTCTCAGCGCGCCCCGGGCCCGTGGGGAGTTTCAGGAGCACAAAATGTGCTCGGCAGCGCTGGCGGTACCAGGAATGCTGGGCGCCCGGAGCTGGGGGAGCTGCTGGCACTCGCCCCGCTCCCACCAGGGCGGGCAGGCTGTGCTGGATCCGCAGCGCGCTCTGTTCCCAAACAAAGCCCCTCGGCATCTGCGCCGGGGAAGTCACCACTTGCCATATGTCACTCTGCTCCGCATATGTTTAGTGGGCCCAACCAATGGCGCTCGCACGTTCCCGCGCCGCTCGCTGTCCCACACAAAGGCTGCCCTGTTGCTGCCGCTGCCCATGCTCCGCAATCTGCTCGCCCGCGGAGCCGCCGCGCTCGCCGTGTCGAGCCGCATTTTGCCACACGAGGAGCGCGGCCGGATGCTCTGCAAGCTGTCGCTCTGGGAGCCCGGGCCCGGCTGTCGCGATTTCCGCAGCCCGCGGAGCCACAAAGGAGCAGGCGGGACGCGGCGGGGCTTTGCGGTGCACAAACTGCGCGCTCCGGGGCCCGGAGCTAGTCCTTCCCGTAAGGAAAACTCCCCGTAAGGAGTTTTATTTGTGTTTGCTTCCCTCGCCTTAAGGAGTTTTATTCGTGTTTGCTTCATGCATAACCAGCACAGCGCAGGCTGGAGGTCACTGGGACTTGCACAAGGGGAAGAAAGAAACTTCCTTAGGTTACTTGAGGCACATCCCACACAAACAGCTGATATAGGTGAGCTAAAGTAGTGCTGCAATACTTTTCCAAGACTGCCTTCGGAAAGCTGGTGTGAACCACCCTTCCGTTCAAGTCTAGGAGGCATAAAAGTATCTGCACTGTGAAATTCACTCAAGCCTTTGAGTGGCACAGCCTTGCTGAGCATTGCAGGCTGAGCTGCTGCTCAGAGGAGCCCCAGGAAAATAAATATGTGCTCCTGAAGGATTCACATCCCATAGAGGCCTTCTCCAGGATGCAGTTAATGATAGCAGGGCCTCCTGTTGAGCAGTGTAGATGTGATAAAGTATTGAAGTTTTGTGCTTTCAGATGTACCACCAAGCCCACTAGTATCCATTTGGAGACTGTAGAATAGTGGAACCAAAATTAGATGAGGGTAGAGAGTTTATTTTAGTATTTATTTTATTAGTATTTGGTATTTATTTTTAATTTATTTTTTAAATCTGGATAATGCTCATTTCACAGACTGTAATTCTTCATAGTAACTTCTCTCAATGCAAAGCCTGAGGTGTCTTTTGACATACAACTTGTACAAAGCCATAAAAAAACCCTGATGTAGCAGCATAGTTTTATAACATTCACACATCTGTTTCCACTGACGGCTTTGAAGCCCAGTAAAATGGCTAAGATAGACAAGAGAAAGAGAAAAAAACCACCAACATGTTTGTAGAAATGTGACTAATGCCCAGACCTGCCTGTACTTGTTAAAATGTGCTAGAATGACAACGTTAACAGCTTGGCCAAACATCAGAAAATCACTGCTTCATCTGATGTTATTAGCTGAGTTACTCAGTAAAGGCAGAGCTGGAAAAATAGTGATGCTTCCCTGGGCTCAGGGTGGAGAGAGATCTCACACTCGTGACTGAGAGATGCTGCTAAGAGCCTGACCCATGCTGCTGCCACCCTGCAGTGAGTGGCCTGGCAGCACTGGGCCTGGAAAGCTTTCTGCATCTATCAGTCAGGGATTTGGAAGGTGTGAACAGGAGAGACCCTTCCTGCATGGCACCCCAAAAAGAGACAAAATGACACTTTGTATTTTGCTCCTGAGGTCACGTTCAGGCTGCATAAGAAATGCCCAGGGTGAGCTGCCAGCCACTGAAAATGAGCTGCATGCCTGATCATCACTTTCAAATGCCCCAATTCCCTGAGGGTAGGACTTTTTTCATATCAGTTCTCATAAGCTTTTGTGGTTTAACTTGGACAGTTATATTTCTGCAGCATTGACACCAACAGCAGGATCTGTCTCTTTGGTGTTTATCTTTGCACACGTTTGGGGGGTGAAGGAATAGAAGGATTTGGATGAGCTCTGCCTTCAGGTTACAGGCTCTGTCATGCCTGTCTTCCAGAGAGGCACAACTCCCACCTGCCTGGCTGAGAGAGGGGAGATCCACTGGCTTGTGTTTGGGCTAAATCCTGTCTGGCCAAGTGTCATCCCCTGAGCAGAAAGTGATGCAGCAGAGGGAATCTATGATAAAACCAGAGGTGCTTTACACTGCAGCTTCACCTTCCCTGGAAATGGCTCCAGGAATAAAGGACAGTGCTTCAAACAGCACTTGCCGTAGGCACGTAATTCATTATGTTCTTCATGCAAGGACACATTGAAATCCAGTTCAAAGAGAAAGGAAAACCCTTTTGCACTAAGCAGAGATCAGATTATTTGGTAAGCACAAAACTCTTTTGAGTAATAACTTTTCTGTGGAGAGTCAGATGGTTTCTGTATGCTTAGTAGTTTTAGTTCCCCTTGAACTGTGTAATTCAATTGAGGTGCCTCACTCAGCTTTTAAACCATCTCATGCACGGCTGTGTTCCCAGACTGGCAAAGCCACTGAGCAGCTCTTGCAGGGCCAGTATCTGTGGCATTTGGCCTTGATCTTGGAGGGGTGCAAGGATAGTCTGACTAAAATCAAGGTCAGTCTCCTCCAATGACCTACCTTCAAGAGTAGCTGGAAGTACAGCTGGAAGTAAATTGGTACTTTAAATTTCTGTTTGTTCACAGAGGTCTCTAGGAAAGGCAGAGCCTCTGTCATTTTATGTGCACAGTGTGTCACACAGGCCAGGTGACAGAGAACTCGGATCAAAGGCAGGAGAGTACATGGCTCACTGTACTGGTAATGAAGAAATACAGAGAAATAAGCAATTGACCTGAAATAGAATTAGCAGAAGTCAAGATGTTATAGTAACTGGTACAATTTTTCTGCTTTTCAGCAGAGCTGAATGTTTAGTTGATTTAGCACCTGCAAGTGACAGGGAGGCTGCTGCTGGTGCAGAGAAGAGCTTTGAAAGAGAATAAAAAAGACAATGTATTGCATTTGCTTATACTGATAGCTTCCTAAAAAGTACTTATAGACTGGGGTAGTAGATGCAAGCTGTTCCCAAATACCAGACTGTGTTTCTGAGCCAGATGACAGTGGGAAGGGGAAGGAGAACAGGCAGGCATTTTTGTAGTTTTTGTTCAGGTGGATCAAATCTTTTCAACCTTGGTGCCTAATTTATGTTGATGGATGGATTTCTACATTATGTATTCAGACTGTGCTCTAGAGAAGACTGAGAAGTCCAAAAATCGGACTAAATTCTGCTCACTTTGTGTTGAGAGTCCTACCTGATATTCTGTTAATTAGGCAGGAAGGGATTAGTCCATCTCCAAAACAGGCTCAGAAGGAGTTGCTGTGCATAGTTATTCATTTTGGATGCTGCAGCTCCTCTTTCTGAACACAGATCAAGAGAGGGGAATGGAGAAAACCTTAAAGAAAGCCTTCAAAACCTTCTTCAACCAGCAGATTGAAGAAAGGTCAGTGCCTGGCAGGAAGATTGGATGGGGGAAGAAAGGTGGGAAGTTAAAAACCTCTTTAAGATCAGTGACCACCTTTGCCTACAGGTCACAAGCATCTCTAAATTGGTAGTTCTTTTCTGTTCTGCTAATTAGTAGTGGCTACAGTGGAAGTGCATATTCTGTCAGCCTGAATTTAGTTAGCTGAGAAGGTAGACAGTGCCTTTTAGGTATTCTTTTTAGGGTAAACTCTTCCTATTGGGCATGATTTATTATCTTGGGATCCATCCTTCAATCACTTAATATTGTGGCAAATTTCTTGTATCTCAGCTGGGATCACAAGTGTGTCCAGAAAAGCCTATTGCTTTCCAGGATATCCTAGCATTGAAGGCACACATAAACAGAGCACACTGAACAGATGGGCCATCTATATGTCCTATATATCTCTGTTTCTTATTTATCTTTATATATATTTATTAATTCAAGGACCATTTACAACGATTCCCTTTATTTAAACGTCCTCTAGATTCTATCTTCTTGTTTGTGCCTCCAGGAAAATCAATCTGTGTGGGGTACTGAGCACAACTGTAATAAAGGAGAAAGAAATAAAGCAGACAGTGAAATACGACATATTCTCTGCAGAAGGGAAAGTAGAAGCCTCAAGCCAAAGTCCAAAGGTTACATATTGTGGTAATGCTCTTATCTAACCTGGTTATACCTGGTACTTGCAGGTAAACGGATTGAGACATTCTGCACTCATGAAATGAGCACAGCAGGGCCTGATGAGCCTCACTGCCAGCCTGAGCTGCACCTGAGATTGCAGTGCAGCAGCCTCACCAGAATGTTCAGGATATAGCTGTTGTCTTGGGCCACATCCCTTCCTTGGGCATCCCCAAATATTTGGGCCTCTTCAGTAGAAGGACTGAGGAGAAAGTGTGGAGCCTTCTGAGCTCCTGGCTGACTTTGTTAGATGTTCAGATCCCAAACTGGTACTTCATATAACTTCATATAAGCACAAAACCTGACTTTATCATGTAGAGAGATAAATCCAGTTATTACAGGGATTGATACAATCTTGAAATGGAAGGATGTAAGAATTAATGTTTTCTTTAAAGACATTTTGGGTAGTTTTTTGGTCTGACTTTAAAGCTTTTTCATTCATTTGCAGACAGAAATTTCTATTCTTTTGGCCCTTGGCATGGCTTCTTTATGCCTAGTATTTCCTATACTATATTTTCCTACATATTTCTTATATCTTCCCCCTATGTGGGGCTGTGCACACTCTCAACACAAGGGCTGCTTCCCAGTTTTCAGCAGAGCTGAGCAGCACATGCTCTGAGTCAACTTCCAGCTTCTCCTCAGGTACTTTTCTAATGGCTAAATAGCACCTTTGTATTTAACCTTTGAACAAAAAAGCTGACATATTATACAAAACTCCTCTATTTCTAGTTGTCAAAGAAACTGGGCACCCCCACTGTTTGATGGCATGCCTGTTATTTGGATGCTCTGAGGGTGACAAACCCAAAGATCTCCTTTTATAATTGTGAGCATCTCTTACTCAGAAATACTTGTCTTGTCAATGTGCAGCCGAACATGAGCTCAGGGTAACGTCTTGTTTCCTCAGCCCCTAGTGTGTCTGCAGAGCTCTCAGCCTCACCACTCCCCTGTTCTGCACACAGGAGCAAGCAGCTCACACTCTCCTAGTCAGGAGGGGTTGCTGGAGCTGACAGGCACTTCACACATCCAAACTGCACAGTGTTATCCTTTTATTTCCTTGCTCCTCTTGGCCTCCCGTCTCTCTCTTCACAGGAAACCCGTGGGCAGCCCTGATCTTGAGTTCTCCACCCCCTCCCAGATCTTTCTTATCTGTAAATCTGTCTGCTGCTGCATCCACAGCTTTCCCATGCACAGACACACCCAAGAAACCCTGATTTGTGCAGAAACTTCTGACGTTTGCAGTGGTCACTTGCAGCTATCCAGCCACTCAAACACAGAGAGCTCTGCACCTGTTCTCTCAGTATTTCAGGAATTATCTGATGTTCTCCCCTTCCACCACTCAGTGGTTTCCTACCAGCTCATTGGCCATATAGATATTAGTTCTTCATAATGAGCACCCTGTACTCTTTCCTCAGGCAGGTCCCCTGGGTTCATTCCTCTTGCTTTGAGACATTTCCAGCTGCCCAACACTGTCTCTGGCTCTGCCTTTTTATGTGTCTGACCAGAAGTGGTGGAAAATCCTTCTCCTCTGCAGCTCTCTGAAACAGCCTTTACCCTATCCTGCTTCATCAACTTCCTCTTCAGATCATGGCTAATGCCTATGGCTAATTCTTCCTTTCTATTACTGTTCCAGTACCTTCTAGCTGATTTCCTCCATTGTGCTTGTACTTATTCCCTTGGTGCTACAGACTGCAAGGCTAGAGGGTTCTCTTCCCACCTCCAGCTGAGAAACCACATTGGCCTAGAGCAGGAGACATGGAGAGCCTTCCTGACCACCTGTGTGTCTTCCCAGTGGCTCTTGAGCCCTTAGCCTTGCTCTCTTGGGGTTCCTCTTACCTTTGTACACTTCCAGCACTGGTGTTCTTAATGGAAAGATGTTTTGTTTGCTTAGAGAAAAAAAAAAAGCTAAGCTGATGCCACAGTTCTGAGTGCTCTGCATCCCTGCAGCGCCTCACCTACAGGGAAGAGGAATTGTGGAGCCTGGTGATCAAGGAATAGCCTTTCAGAGAAGGGAGCAGTTGCAGACAAAGATTCTGCAAAAATGGTTGGGGGAGTCTCAGATCTCAAGAAAACCCTTTCTTGTTTGCACTGCTCACAGTGTCTTTTTGTCAGCTGGGAGAAAGCAGGCCAGGAAAGCCAGGAAGTTTGGAGTTTGCTTGTTCCTACCCCACATCTCCCTGTTCTTTCGCGCTTATCCAGAGCCTATCGCTGGTGAGTCCTGGAGCACCTCCCAGTTATTACTCACCACCACCTCCCTCCAAACAGGAGATCTCTGGAGGAGATAGGGAGGGAGTGTGAACCCTGCTGAGACTGGTGTTGTGTCTCCCACGTTATTGCTGTTAACTCTGGAGGTGAACTGCATCGTCGTTGAGTTTCCACCCATCGTGGTGTTCTGATGCTAAAGCTTAGATTAAGCCCTAGTAAAAAATATAATAGACTCATAGTAAAAGCAATGCAGATATTTCACAAAGAAGCCATCAAATTCTCTATGCTGTGGAATGCTGTGATATGTGTGCAGTGTGGTTGAATTTAGGACTTCATTGCCTGAGTTTTGCATGTGGGTTCATGTTAAAACTGACAGAAGGGCCACACATTGAGAAGACCCCATTCCCCCCTTCATCCCCTTCAACTAACAGAGCTGTGTCCAAAAAGAAGTACTAAAGAGAATGGTTATATCCTGGATGTTGTTCTTGTCCTTTTTGCCAAGTAGGAGCATTTACTCACTAAGAAGTTTAACATCGCAGGTGAAAGGATAAGAAAAGACAAGTATCTTGGGAAAAAAATTAAATGTCTGATAACACTGCAGAGAACATATGATTTAAGATGAAAGGAATTTTGAAAAGTCTAGAAAAAACTCCCTTATTCTTTGTTCTCTGCCAACAGAAAAAAAAATGGAAAAGTATCTTTAAATATGGCAAATAAACTTACCTGCCTGGGGCAGGAGAAAAAATCAGTTAGTGGTTTGTTATCCCCCTGGCAAAGTCAGCTGCTCCTGCAGCTCAGTGCCCTGTTCAAACAGAGGATAAGTTCCAAAGCTGCTGCCGTACCCTGGCTGTGCTGGAGGTACAGACAGCAGAGCATGAAGGTGCATTGCAAGGCAAGGGCTAATCCTCTCACTGACCTGCACCAGTCAGAGGAATGAAAGGGGCACATGCATATTAATGTACATGTTAATCTCAGCTCCTGCCCCCTTTTCTCTGATGGCCCAACCATCATCTTGGTGGGACATTTTTAACAGTGTTCAGAGCTATAATGTCTAGGGATCCAAAACTGTTCCCTGTGTGTGGACATCTCTTAAAGCTGATAAAGATGTTTAGAAGATTCATGAGAAAACATCTGTTGTTTGGCTTTCTGCTTCTGTTTAATAACATGAAGGTAACACACTTATGCTCTTTGCTCTAGGATAGAGTGAGGGGCATGGAAAGCAGTGTTTTTGAAATTCAGCAGCCTAAACCTATAATGGACTCTGTGCATGCACCCAAACCCAGACATCTGTGGAAAGAAGGTGGCTTGAGAAATCCCCAGTGCTGGGTAAATTGAGAGCAGTCACTTGCACTCAAGTGTCTTTGCTCAGCTGATTGTTTCAGATACTTTTCTGGCCATTGCTCATGTCTATCTCTCTCCTTCTCTCTCTCTATATTGCTCTCCAAAACGAAGCTGACAACTCTTCATCTGTCACAGGGTGCCTTGCTGAGCTTTCTGGGCTTAGTACTGAGTCTCCTCAAGAATGGTGGCCTCCAGCAGCTCTTTCCCTTAAGCCTAGAGAGGTTATGTCCCAAACTAGAAAGGGCTCATAAAAAGTAATGGAGGGGAAAGAAAACCCCAAACTAAAAAGCAGCAAATTATATTTACCTAGAAGGTGAATGATTATTGTAGTTGTTTTGTTGTAGTTTTTATTTTACCCTGATTCTTCTGCCTTCTTCTGATGGATTTTGACGGTGGTGCTCTTTAAATGATTCTATTCCTCCCTTCTTCCTATTTTGTCCTGTCCTCAGCTTTTCATTTTCTTCCAAAAGCAATACCCTGCTACTCATTTTGTCACAGTCACTTGCACTCCGAGTTTCTACAATATTCCTTTTCCCTCCACTCCTTATACAGTGTCTCTGCCCACTCCCTCCTGCCCTTACCACCTTCCAGTGTCCCCAGCACAGCTCTGGCTCTCAGGGAACACCAGCAATCACAAAACAATTTACAGCCATTACCCAGTTCAGTGCCACACCTCCCTGCAAGGCAGGTAATTATTTATGAACATTGCTAAGCTGCTCCTGTTTGGGGTAACAGATTGTTCAGCTGTTCCTGCTCAAGGGGCCCCACACAACAATGGTGAGGCTGCAAAGGTCAGGGCTGGGATGAACAGCCAGAGCTGTGTGAGGGGACTGCAGACATCTGCTAACACATTGCTGAGCTCTGAGCCCTCCTTTTGCTCGTGGGTTTGTGAGCATGAAATGGGTCCTGGATTTGTAGTGTCAAACAGGCTGTGTCTTATAAAAAATTAAAATCCACAGAAGAGTCCACAGACACATATGGATTCTGTGCTCCATGACATGGCACAGAGTAACTGGTCAGGCTTCTTTGTTCCCTGCTCGTGCAAACCATCCCACGCTTTGTCAGGGAGGGGCTGTGGCTGCCACTGAAACCAGCTCCTTAATAAACTCATGGTGACACTACCTGGGGACTCCCAACCTGAAACACTGTGTGACATTTTCCCAAAGGTGGAAGATTTATGGGTTTGACCAAAATTAATTAAGAAGTAGAACCTTAATTAAGAAGCAGGTTGCTTCAGAAAACAGCTAACACACTTCAAAGGGCTGAAGCCATATACTTAATGGGAACAAAGAAGAGAAAACAGGGTCAAAACAGACCATATCTGTGCCTTGTTCTCACCCCATTCATCTTGCACACGGGGGGTGCTCTGCTGGCATTTTAAAAATGGCAGTGGAACATCTGCCACCCAAAGGAGAATTGGGGACTGTGGGAGGAGTATGTGGTTTATTCAAAAGCCTCTGCTCCCCTATGGAAGCAGAAGATGAGCCAGATGTACCTTTTTTTTCCCACTACCCTGTCCTGGTCGTTTTCATATTGATTTCAGTTGATCCAGGATATCCCTGTTATTCTCTTTTTTTTTTTTTTTTTTTTTTCCCTAGCTAGGTGATTTCGGTTCATGAATGCAGGAGGCAAATTGATCCTATTTTATCCTCTCATCATACCAGGTACAGCTGTTAGCTGAGGGGCAGGTGGTTTAAGAAAAACAAGAAATGAAGCTTTTGAAAACATGGCACATTTTCAGGACCACAGTTCCCCTAGAGCTTGGTGTCCTGGAAGAAACACCTCAACCTCAGATAACTACTGTGCTCCTCAGTCAGTTCTAGCTGCTCCGTTAATGGTGTATTTGTACCATTTATTCTGTAACATTTTGAACAGGTCATTCCTACTTCTGGAATAAAGAGATATTTGTGGCTTTTCCCATTGTAACTGTGTGGTTTAAATGATGTCTCAAGAAAATCCACCACTGTTTCTTTAGGAAGACACACAAGAAAGCAGTAGGATGGTGGACTCTTCACTGAGCTTCCAGATGTGCCAACCTCAAGCGCCATCCCTACAGGTTTTTGTGAATCCTGCTGGATCCCCTTTGCACCATTAGGAAGGTACAAAGTGTTGCTGCAAGTCTGGCCTTGTGCTATTTTGGAAAAGTGTTTTCAAAGTTACACCCAAATGTGAAGAACAGACTGATGTAAGAGATTACGATAAATGCACAAAACACTTTCATTTTCTTTATTTTCAATCGATACTGTATGAATACAAAGTTTCTAGAAAGCTACAAAAATTCTACCACTTTATCAAGAAGGCATCAAAATGTGTCACTTTGCAAAGACATGAAAACACCTGCAGTAACCGACACAAAAATAGCATTTTTAGAGTGATGAAATAATTGCACTTAACTGTCATGGATATTAAAGTTATCACACATATGTACCGCGAAAGCTAGAATACATTTTTTTTTTTTTACAAAGCACTTTATAAAAAAATTCTCTGCACACAAAACCTATAATTTTCATATTACTATCATACTAAAGATAAATTCACTTTAAAGCCAACACTTAAAACATTTTAAACAAAAAAAAAGGTACCAGTACCTACACACAGACAATAACAAATACAAGAATACTGTACTGCCAAGAGGTTTGACTGAAACTCCTTTTGAAAGCTTCTGCAAATATGTTAAGAAAACATTGGAGAACATTCAGTTTTTGCCAAGAGCCTTCCCTCACTGTCTAACCTAGAGGTACTTTATCATCAAAAGGCAAGTTCTACATCAAAAGTTACCAGCAGCAGTACAATATTAAAGTAACCACTGACCATATATGAATATGCTTAAGTCACAAACCCATTTTATACACATTACACAAATAAACATAAAGTGAGAATTCCATTAAGTCATTTACAAATGTGAACAAATGCACATGGCAAAAAAACCCCAAAACAAAACAAAAACCCAACCTGTTTTACATAAAATGTACTGAAGAATTAAAGGCTATTCAGGTTTTCAATGTTATAAAATTCTTTTGTCTTTTTATTTTCAGGCACATATTGTATTTTTTGTCTGCAGTCATGAGCCTGAATCAGAGGCCCATAAAACAAAACAAAACAAAAACAAAAACACATATTCTGTAAGGAGGTAACAGGGATCCATCTCCTTTTAGTCAACCGAGTGCATTTAAGATTTAATTTACACACTAAAACTAATTACATGATCTCAGCAAGAATGACCTGAAAAGTTAAAAGATGAAGATGTCCAGAGTGTTTCTTGTACTTTGACTTATCCAGCCTCAATCTTTCCTAGGGGGCCTAAACATCTCGTTGTGAAAGATAAGAGGGGGAAAGGAGATCATCCTGAGAAAAGGACAAAGCCGGGCTCTATTCCACACATAGGGCACGTGTATCCTCTTGGGAAAAGGAAAGGGGGGAGGACAACAGGGCTCTCAGTGTGACTGACTGAGTGCTCCAGGAAAACTCCCAGGGGAACTGCTTCATGCAGCAGGCATGCCCCGGGACTCGCAGTGGGAAAATAAATAGATATGGATTAGCGCGTCGAATGTGGGCTGTGCCCTGGACTGGGCAGCTCCCCACATCCCACATTAATGTACACCCTTCATTATTCCCAATAGCCCAGCCCGTGGGGCTCGACGGGAGAAGCTACTGCCGAACAGAGCTGGAGATCTGGTGGAGAGGGAAAGTGAGAAACAGGCATGATATCTGCAATTCCTTCAAAATAGTGGCGCAGTACCTAAATAAATCAGTTTGGAATTCAAGTAAGTAAAACTACATCTGTTAGTAGTAATTTTCAACAGCCCCAAATGGTACCATTATGCTTGTTTTAACGAGACAGAGGTGTCGTTTATCACAAATATTGACTAGCACAGCTGAAATGTTTGGCAATAACTGAAAAAGTATGTTCTGCTTGTGGGCCAAAAAGTGTCTTTGCCCTACCTCAGTCTCATTGAGTTCAACAGGATTACTTGTCTTATAGAGGTAAGTGAGACTTAGACCTTGAAGGAATAACAAAAATAATATTTTCGAGAAAGGGAATTTGAATTATCACAATATTTACCACACAGTGTCACAATATTTCTCTATATAAAAAGTTAATCTTAGTTTTTCATCAAATACTTTAAAAATCAAGTTAAAATTGTATTCACAACTATATAATCCCTCTGACAGCTTTTGGTTTTGCTGATATTTGTTCTTTCTAAAATTGTTAAAATGTTGCTCCTCTTCCCATTGATATCATTCAGTTGTAGTGGAGAGTATGGCCCCCGTTCACAGACGGTATCAATTACAGACACACTATTAAGAGGAGCTATTTTTTTTTCCAAGATATCATCTGGGAGGAAAACAAAACAACCCTGTGTTTTGAGTCGTGCTGGCCAGAGTTTCTCTACCAGCACTTTCATCCACAACTCTCACACTCAACATTTCAATGCTTAAACCCACACAATTGCATTTACCCTCGCTATGCTCAGTTCTCCATATTCGTCTTGTTTTATGCATCTGACCTTCAGCATGCACAACTTTGTAAACAAAATCTTCTGTCTAAACAAAGAATCTTCACAGATACCAAAATATTATTAGAGGAGATCAATGAAGCCATGTTTGTCCACTGCAATTCTGTAGCGTATGGATCTCTCATTATGTAGATGCGTGACTGGATGAAGAGAATATAAATGTGAATATTTTCATTTTTATATCACAGACGAATCAGTTGCTGGTTTGCAATGCTGTCAGAAATGGCAAACAGTAGATTATTCTTCAGCAGGCTGATCATTAGCAAAATCCCTTTGCTATGAATGGTGCTCTTTTGTGAATGGAGGCCTGTAGATTCAACTTTTTCCAATAAACCAAAGGCATTACGGTGATAACTAAATATTTTTGGTCTCTCTACAAATTGTCATTATTATGGCAGCACTTTTCTAAGCTGGAATTTCAAACCAAAGGCACTTTCATGCTAGAGTGCAGAAGAGTCACAATTAATTATTTGGTCATGAAATTTAAAAAGGCAGCATTCATTAATACAATTCACTTTTCATGGAGAACTAGGAATCTGTAACCTTTCCTTTTGGTATAGGCATTTCACTGCAATGGGACTGACTTGTACAGACAGCTGGTTTAGACCAAGCAGTCAAAGAGCATTTCTGTGGGGAGAAATACAGATATTTTAAAAATGGAACCAATTAATAAAACAATATATAAAATTTATGTTAAGAGGCTAAAGGTACTTCTAATATAATGCTAAGGCACTGCATATTGTAATGCTTTGGCAGCTCTCAATTAAAAGGTTCCTACAAAAAAGTAACAGTAACAAGATAAGTACTTCCAGCTTACAAAAGAGCTCACAGTTTACAGGCAGCCTGTTGGACTACACACCCCACACTCAACAGTTGAAGGATTAAGGCTTTTAAGAATTAACATATACAGGGTATGGATCATTTACAGAAGTGTAAAGAAAAGACGATGGAAGTAGTTTCCCTAATATTACATATGTGAACACCAATAAACATTGTGACTGTTTATACCCTATAGTTATGGCATATGTAGTGTGCCAGATCCTAGTAAAAAAACCTGTACCTGGTTTTGCAAATTGACTTACATACTTTATATGCCTTAAAGAGTTTGCTTGTCATTAAACAAAAAAAAAATTTTAAAAAAATCACCAAACCCACAATTCAAACCCTAAATAAAAGACAACTTTAGAACAAAAAACAAAAAGTAGTTTTTGACTTGTAACACCAAGTGCTTAGAATAAAGGGCTACCGTTAGGCTGTTACAATGCAGTGCTTTTCCTGATGTGATTGTTAGTGTTAAAAATGAGCGTTTAAAGAGACCTTACCATGGGCACATTTCTCTGTTCAGTTCACAGAGTATAAACTGAAAGATCATCAGCCCTAATATCCACAAGCAGGTAACAGCTAGACATCACAGCAACCATCCAAACCATCCACCTCACGGAGTCAGATCAGGCTGAGGGATTAAAGCACTCTCCCTTCCCCTTGATGATGTTTGCATCCTCCTCAAACCCAAGACCTCACCAGTGTTAGGAATGATCTGTGTTAGGTCTGACCCACTACCTTGTCCAGGCTCTGTTTTAGTCTAGACATTCCAAAAGTGGGCAAGTCTAACAGAGAGCACTATGCAGGAATATAATTTAAAGAAAAAAAAGACTTTCTTGTTTGAAGACTACAGCACTGTGCCTGGGAGTAAATTCTACGCTTAAATTGCTCATGGGAGCATAATGTAAAGGGTAGGGAGGAGGGACTGCTGAACGATAACTTTGATTCAGGACTGCCAAAGGCTTTCCCAAGAAGCCTCTTTGCTGGTAACTCCTCACTGATCTTTAAGGTGGCTTGTGCTTGGTCAGGCAGCCCTCAGCCTTTCAGACAAATGTTGTGCCTGAGAACCCTCTGCACCTGCCCAGGCAACTTCTGCTTGGGCAGTGAGGAACAGCAGGAGAGGAACTGAGCAACACCTCTGTCCTACAGGAGGGGTGACACTGCTGCTCTCACGTGTGAGGGCCTCAGACAATCGCTCACACCCACAGGCATGGTTCGAAGCCTTACAGTGTTAAAATATCTCCAGATTTACTTTACTTCCTGGAGTCTTCCCTGAATACATCAGAAGGATGAATGCTACCACATCCAAGAGGACAGCAGACCCCACGTGGTAGGTAGGTGTGTGTTTGTTTTGGATAAGGTCTTTGCCAGAACTGGAGAGACAACTCAGAGAGGTGTAAAAGCACCATGATTAAGAGGAAAAGGAGAAAAAAAAAATTCTCCACTTTCCAGTCTTCTTTGCCTGATGTTGGTTGTGATTTTCTAGCATCTCACAGATATTAAAGCTGTTGATCCTTTCAGAGGTGTACACACTCCTTTCAAACACATCAGTGTTTTGCTTTCTGTTTGCGAATGACTCGATGCTGTTGCAATGTCAGCTGTTTCCGTTCATCTCTTAATTTCAGAGTTGCAAGTTTTTTGCTCAACTTATTAGAAAACATAGTTGTCCATATAAAATATAACTGCACACACAAGACTACATATAATGCAAGTCTAAATCTTCAGTATTTACCTACTTATTGCAAAATGAGCCATCTTTTTCATTAAATAATCAAATTTTCATATTAGTACAATACAACTTTATACTCTTTTAAAATACACTAGATATGTTAGGGGTAAAGGGATGATGTTTTCTTTCTCTGCAATACCTGTTTGAAAGTTTAATGGATTAGAAGATTAGTTTTAGCGTTGAGAAAAAAATACAAAATTTGCCTAATTTTAGGACCTGTCTGTTTCTATCAGGCATTTCTTAAGGCTATATTTTTCATTTGGTTTCAAACAGAAAAATGTTTCATTTTAAAAAATAATTTAGTGAATTACATTCGTCCATATCTTCCACCCTAATTAGTTACAAAGATAATTCTATAAAGATTATTAACTTTGTGTACTCATTTACAGTTATAGCTAAAGATTCATTTCAATTTCACTTGCATTGTAAAACAAGTATTTCATGTTGGAAAAAAACCCAAAATAAATTCTTATAAATGCTGTCAGTTTTTCCCCATGGCAAATGCTCTGTCATACATTTTTCTACCAGAATTAAAAATAGGCCTCCACAGACAGAGGCGTTAGGTTCTTAAATACAGTTTTCCCAAACAACTGTGGTTTACAAATTTGAAGAACACTTAGTTTTAGAAATAATTTTTACAACTGTACCAGAATTTCACAGCTACAATTATATATGAACACATTAAAAATGACTTCACTAAAACAGGATTTAGAAAAATGTGGGTGAAAGTTGGGCCAGAGGCACTGCCACTTAGTGTTGAGGTTTACAGTCTGTGTTTTGATAAAGAAGTGAAATGAAGTGTATATATAAATAACTGCTCAGTCCTTTACAAGCCTGTAGATGTGATGCTGTGCTCCATGTTCGCTGTTGGACACTTCGAATACACAAGCCATGCAGAGCAGGGTTTCTTGTGTATCCCTGTTTGTTACCACCTGTGTGGGGGAAGGAAGAGGCAGTCAGAACATCACACACTTGGAAACAGCAGGGCTGAAGCAAGAAGTGACTCGTGTCACCTCGGTCCTGCCCCAACCCTGCGGTGGCAGCAGCAGCATTGTGTGGCTCCAAGAGCTTGGCTGAGGTGCCACCACAGAGCAACAGGGCAGGCAAGCTGTGTCAGTGCATGAAACTGGCTTAAAGGCCACTGCAGGGAGCACTCTCTGTGCTTTAGGTCACCTGTTGGGCGTTTGCTGCCTGTTTTCCCTGCTCAGGAACTAATTAACGCCACTAACGTTTGCAGCATTGTAATTGAGCTCCAGTAAGGACACGTGATGGTTCAAAGTTACTGCCTCAGGCTCTCTACAAACCCCAGACTTGAATGGAAAAAAGAGAGAAGTGAGCTGAAATCTGTGGAAAATAACTAAGGTGTTTGTTCACGTTCACAGCCAACTTAGCCTTTTCATCCTGAGCATCTATAGTGCTCAATTCCCGTAGAATTATTCTGAAATCAGTGGGATGGTTTGTTTGGTAAGCAACATGACTAAGGGATTTGGAAACTGGCTCCCAACATTACAAGCTAAGCAAGCCTGAGAGTATTTTAGAAGTGGAAAAATAAAAAGCCAGTCCATACCAATAAAATCGTGAAGTTTTCCAAGACGCTGTTCATCATGTATTTCTCTGGTAAATGCTTCAGCTTGTGTATGAAATTGATCATATATTCACACATTGGAGAGCGGTTTATCCTGTACACGAACCGGCCATTCTCAAACCTTGCATATTCAGTCTAAAAAAAAGAACAAAGAGCATTTGGAATGTGATAATTCAGAGACAGCAAAAAAGTGACTGCTAAATCTGTTTTTCTCTCTTTTTTTTTTTTTTTTTTTTTTTTTTTTTTTTTTTTTTTTTTGTAGGCAGAAAAAAGAAAAAGTGGCTCAGACACACACATGCCTGCTTGCTGACTCCTTGCCTGAGCCATGCAGTGCCTGGCTAAAAATTCAAGGGCCCTTAATTATCAAAAATTATAATATCACTGCTGGTTCTCTAACCTGGAAATTAACAAAATGAACAGATTGACATTATAGAAAGTAAATTCCCAAACTGAGTAAAAATTAATTAAGCCAAAAATGTTGTGGTAAGATGATTTTACAGGAGTTTTGAGGCACCCATCTACAAAGGGACCAGCAAAAATAAGCTTATATATTTATGCACAAGTGTGCACATACATAGATCTATTATTGCATTATCTAATAAGCAATTTATGAACTACAGAAAGATGCAGGACTACAGCTGGAAGAAAACCAGACTGACTTAGATTGGTGAAGGAGGGTAAGGCTGTGACTCTTGGGCTTCTGCTGTCCAGCTACCAATTCCTCAGATGAGCTACTCAGTGTTTTACAAGGATTTTTGGCTTGCCTTAAGCTTGGAATTATGGAAATTATTAAAACCCTTTTTTATGGTCACCATGGTTAGAAAACATATTTAGTGTAAGATGGACATAAACAATGACCAGGACATCTGTAAAGGCTCAACCTTCAGCTAGAGGCTAAAATTCCCCCACAAAAACTGTTTTGCACATGACAGATGTGGGGCTTAGTCCCAGCTGCAATACCACTGTACAACAAACCAACCAGAGACCTGACCACATCATACAGGTCTGTGTTTAGGAAAGGTAAAAAATACATAAAGGCACATATCCCATCACAGCACCCACCTCTACTTTTTCTACTACTTGCTTTCCAAATGAGCAGACTTTGGTGGAACAGGTGATTGTCATGTTTTCTGAGCTCTCGTACTGACTAGTGACTCCGTAAAATGCTCCTGTATCATCTTGGATGTTGCAGTTTAAGTCAGCCTGTTGGGAAAAAGTGATGGATGGTGAAGATTTGGTTTTTCATTTCACAGTGTGAATAGCATAAGCTGTCATTAACCCACCACTCTTTTCAGAAATAAGGGGGGAGCTTAATGGTGATGACAGTGACAGTGGAAAAAAGTCTGCCAGGGAAGTAGCTGCCTAATTGTTGCAGTAAAAACCTCAGGAAAACAACAATTTACCCAAATTTTAAATAATAAAAGATGACCCCGTATTTCTCTGGGCTACAGGTGATGTTCTTGTCTGGCAGATAGCTGATGAAATCCCTGGAGCAAAGGAATGATCACCTGTGAGGTGCCTGGCTCCAGAGCCGACCCCAGAAGTGAACCTGTCTCAGATTCAGCCAAGCCACCCCACTCCAGAGAGGCCACAGCTGACTTTCTCCTTTTCCCTTCTTAAAGCAATGAAATCCTCGTGGCAGAGGGAGACAGCTGGGCAACACGGCATCGATCTCTGATAAGACTCTGGGGCCATATGGCACTGATTCAGCAAAATACTCCACTCCCCGGAGCAGTCTGACGCAACCCCCAGGCTTCCTGTGCCATGCCCACCACCAGTAAATACTGCTGGAAGTATTTCCTTGCTTCCAGCATTTCTCTGCAGCCTCAGGAACCATCCAGCTGCCTTTGATACGTCACATCAGAGACCGAGACTCGCAGGATCAAGTGAGGAACAGCGCTACCTTCAATTATTCATGTCCCAATCCAAGTCCTGTGCACAGCAGGAATAATTTAGCTACAAAGCAACCACACAGGTCACCTGCTGAATGCAGCCTCCCCAGGCCTGCAGCAGTGCTGGAGCTGTTCTGCCACTCTGCTCTTGGACATCATGGATCCATTTTCAAAAGCCCTCCACTTAAAAGCACGCTAATATGGATACAGGCAGAGTCTAGGGATATGCACAGCTGGATTTGTTGATTCAGGCACTAGCTCTGCTGACATCTTTGATGCCCAAAGAGAAAGCAGGCAGGGTTTTCTTTTTATGTGGAAATAGCTGATCAGCTACTGCAGCATGACAGCTAAGAATCACCTCAATTTGAAAGTCACTCCAAGATGAGCATTTTAGCAGGGAAATGCACTTTTGCAGCTGTTTCACTTGCAAGTCTAACTCTGCTTTGTTCTATTCCTAACAAAGAAATGGAACACTAAATACGTGACAGATAACTTCATGTTTTTAAAAACCCAATTTACAGGTATGCTCACCTATGCCCCATCCCTGGAAATGTTCAGTGTCAGGGTGGATGGGACTTTGAACAACCAGGTCTAGTGGATGGTGTTGGCAACAAGTGATCTCTGAGGTTCCTTATGACCAAACCATTCTATCGCTCTAGTGTGGAGCCCTCACCATAGTTCAGGTCATTTGTAACTGCTATTTAATTTTTAACTTGGCAACAACTCATTAATCCTCCTTAGTGTCCGCAGTCCTTATTTGTGGTGCGGCATTCTGAGGCAATATGCTGATAATAGCACATACTGAGCTAGTCTGTGGTGCAGAGAAGAAGCAAGTCTAAGATTATTTGGGGCTGGCTTTGTAAATTAATCAGTGGAGCAGCCTCCTGAGGTTTGCACACAGCAACGCAAGCAGCCCCACAGTCACGTGTTTTGCATAACAGGAAGAAATCCTATCGCTGTTACACCTTGTTTCTTGCACCTGCTTTGCGTGAGGCCAGCAGTTAATGTTTAATGTGCATCCAAAGCAGGGCTGCCACACTGAGCTGCAAGGAATTGTTCTGAGCTGATGGTAAATAAGCAATTTGCCATCACAGCTGGCCTGCAATCGAAACGTGGCAAACATCTAAACACAGCAAGCTGCAGCAGCCATTGGCCACGCAACAGCTGCTCCACCGGAATTTCTGAGGAATAGGGATTTCTGCTAAAACAATTGCACTGTCATAATTAATAATAATAATAGAAGTAATCTCTTCAAATGCGATTATTCCTGCTACCACAATCACAGTTTTAATATCAAAACATTTTTTTCTCCTGTCAGATATGAGCAAAATATTTAAGAAATCATAACTAAACAACCCCTCATAATTTTATGTTGTCAAAAGTCAACTGCACAGACCTTGCATTTCAAGCTGCCAAAACAAATGTTTAGACAGTTAAAAAAGGATAACTTTTTATCTGCTGCTTTCTGATTTTGAAGCTCACTGGAAAAAAAAAATCTAATTGTTGTATTTACATGTTGACATTTAACCTGGAAAAGTAACACATGTGACCATCTGGCACCCTGTTGTTCAGCTCCTCCAGCTCTTGCTGAAATCACCGGGAGGCTGTGTACACAAAACATACAGGCTGGGCCTGATGTTTCAATGAGGAACACTTGAAACTATCACTCAATTGTCATGATTTACTCTTAAGCAATCACAACATGGTTGCAAAAGTCCCATGATGATCATATAGATATGAAGTATCTTTATTTACTTGTTTGCTCTTCGATTTTTTTTTTAGTCTAGCACACAATAAAGGTATTTTCAAGGAAGGACAGAATTCTCTTTATAAATAGTTTTCATGTTCAATTAATTACAGATTCCTGAGACCTGAAGATTTAAGACTCTTCAAAAAAGTATAACACCAACATAAAGAAATCATAGGAGTTGGCAAGAAAACACTCTTAAATGAAGGCTTCACCAAAGCCTCTTTTAGTACTGTAACAATTTTGTCTTAAGGACTTAAGTATATTATTATGGCTTAAATAGTAAGGGATTTGTCTATAAACATATACATCTGAAGGCTACGTTGCATTTCTCAAATTGATGAAATTAAAATAAATTTTTTGCTATTTTTGTCCTTCTCCAAATGTTTAAGACAAAAAAAACCCCAAAAGGGTACCTATGTGGCTGTGGGAATTGTAGATGCAGCTTTGAGTGGGAATAAGGTAATGTGTTATACATGAATATCCTGGTATTTAGCTTTAGCTCCTTACTACAGTATTGATTCCAGGGCTTGTGTCTACATTTTAGAAAGGATGTTGGAAAATTGGAAAGTGTTCAGAAAAGAGCTACAAGAATGATTTCAGGTCTGGAAAACATCCTTTGTAGTGAATGACTAATGAAACTCCATCTACTTACTTTTTCCAAGGGAAGTTTTTCCACAACCTTGTCATAGCCTACATGTTGCTACATGGGGAAGAGTCTTCTCCTAGATTAAATCTTGCAGGAAAGGACATTAAAAGGCAGAAAGCTAAAGCTAAGCAAAACCAAAATGTGAAACAAGGCAGGGGCTGGTAACCCTGATGGCAATGAAATGCCAGCATAATTGTCAGATGAGGTGAAATCACAGTTATTTGGGGTCTCTTTAACCACCTAAATATCTGACAGGGATGCTCTGGTTCAAGTTGGCTTGGTATTGTCCAAAGGCAAACATTACTTAGTGAAGTCTACTGCCTGTGTTACATGACAGACAAGACTACATAAATATAACAACAAAACTGAAATACAGGAATTTATCTTATTAGTCTTCTCCTCATAATTTCCTATTTCAATGAGCTTTGTGAAAAATGTTACAACAGCCAAGTCTCTGTAGTGCTGCTGACCAGGAGTCCATTTACTCATTGTGTTTTAAGGATCAGTATAATCTGGGGGGGGCAGGGGTGGGGAGAGGAACCAAAAACACAAATGGAATTTAAAGATTTTTTTTCTTTCAACTTTCAAGAGTAAAACTCTAATTTTGATTTATTTCTGAGCACTGAGTTTTATATTAGCTGAATTCTCTTGGAGGTGGGAGAGGCACTCAGCTTTCTGGCACCCTATCTGCACTGTAAGAGCATGATTAATTCATTAATAAAGCAGAGTTTGTCAGTGGGTAGCACTGGAAATATTACATTTTAAGAACACCAAGTGTTCAACACACTGCATGGAGAAGTCTCTGCCAGTGTGCCAGAGCAAGCACCTAAACAGTGCTGGCCGCAACCAAAATAAAGAGTAAAATAAATTAAAAAACCATCTTCCCATTCCTTTCCCAAAAGCTCTCAGGCTCTGTGCTACAGGCAGGGGCAGAGGGTAGAGCGCTTGTATAATAATAACAGCTTTGGCTAACAAAAAAGCAACTCCAGCAAAAATTGCTGGGAAGAGTCTAAATCCATCCTGCTGAGTAGAAGGAAAACAGCACCTACTGGAAACAGTGGGATTTGGGGAGGGCCAGAACAGTTTGCACTGGCACTCAGTAGTTAACATTAAGCACATAAGGTCACTTATTAACAACATATAGGTTTGAGCAACTGCTGACTGCAGAGAGGTGTGTTACTCATATGACCACACCGTGCCTCCCCTCCTCCTCCTCCTCCTCCTCTCCAAAGCACCACCAAAGAGAAGAGATTCCAAATTGTGAAGCAATTTTTTCCAACGGGAGCATCTGGGCCGTTGGCACGTTGCTCTGCAGCTCAGGAATTGTGTCCAGGTCTGCCACATGGTTGGGCTTGTGATGGACAGGCCAAGCTGCTCGGGCTTGTAAGCCCCTTCCACTCATTATCCAGCCCCTGGCACTAATGCCCTGCATCAGTCTGCACAGGGGTCCTCCTCAGGCACCACGTGAGCTCTGTGTGCACAGAGGGCTGTGGTGGGGAAAAGCAAATGGATGTCTGCTTTCTTCCATATCTAATTTGTTTTGCATACATTTTCATGCTGGCCACAGAGCCATTCACATCGCGGCTCCCATTTGTGAGCTGCAGATCATTTGCCAGTCAAGCTGGGGAGTGTGTGTGTCTCTGTCTGTGTGTGTGTTTGTGGAGGGAACTCCAAGATTCTGGATTATGCAATATAAATTACATGCAAAAATAGAAAGGGGAAAAGAAAAAAAAAAAGGCAGTAGCCGCAATTGTGTGTGTGTGAATGAAGGGCACAAAGAATCTCTGCACCTTTTGAGACGGCTGGAGGCACATGGGGATAAATTCAGGAGGGGGTGGGAGGAGACCACAGGCACAAGCCATTTCTGAACACTGATTACATGGGTAAATTGTTTGTTCCAGTGTATCACAAAGAGAAGGAGCATTATTTTTCATGCCACAGCTGTTTTGAATAAGAATAGGAATAAACTTAACTATCCTCCTCATGTTACTTACCACTAATTATGGCATATATTTACATCTATAAAACAGTGAAATTTTGGGAGACATAATTTAATGCCCCTTTATTGTGTAGATTCCTTTATTTCCATCCCACATTTGAATTTCAAAAATGTTTAGGACTTCAAAGCATCTTTAAAAGCTTGCCCTAATTATAATATGCATTACTTTCTAAAACTCCTAGTTTGCATTGCAGATTCCTGCAAATAGAGGCATTCATTTTAAACATCAATTAATATCATCCACGCATCTTCAGATGAGTTTGGGTCTTTGTTTCAGAGTTGCAGTGAGCTCTGACTAAGCTTTCCTCAGCTAGAAGAATAGTTCAAGCTACTGCAAACATTTAAAATTAAGCCAGTGGGTCAGATCCATAAAAAGCCTGACAGGCCAACATTAATTTATATCAGTTGGTCTTTTTCCCTGTGTCACCAATGACAACATCCCTCTTTCTTTCAGATATGTTTGCTTCCCAAATCATCCCTGTAGCTGCAGAAATCAGAGCTCAGGTTGGCACAGAACATTTGGCAGTGTGAGAGACACAAAATCCCAGCCATGTCATTTCAAGGTGTGCTTACACCAGACTTAAGGATCCCAGTGGAGGCACTGCATGGTGCTGTAGGTTACATGGAAAAGTCATACAAAACTGGCCTCAAAATTTGCAGTTGGGGGTTGAGCCAAAACCAGAGAGAGAAATAACAAAGCTACAGCAGCAGAATTTAGTCTAGGAGGCCTAAGTGTATTGTTTAGAATTAGAGAATTCAAGAATAGTAGTGCGCAATCAGTGGGAGAAGCATTAGAGATCAACATGAGTAGAACTTTAACCAATAAAAGAAACCACTACAGGCACCCTCTGTTGACTCAGCTTTCAGACAGGCTAATTGGAACTTCAAAGAGCAGAAAACTTTGGGACTATTCCCAAGTCACAAAAACAGTTTAAATACAAACCAAGCAACAGGAACATTGGCCATACTCAGATTAAGGTTAGATGGCATGAATCATACCTGGTTCTTTTACACAGATTGGACTTAGTGACACTGGTGAACAAGGTGAGAGAAGCAGGACAGCGCACTCAACCAGTACTCAGGGAAAGGTATTCTCTGCAAATATTCTCCAGCCTTCCCTGAATGTCCTCAGTGTTCTAGGACAGCTTTTACATTTATTTAGGAACATTTAATTTTATAGCCCTGTAATCTCCAGTCTCATATCCCTGTCACACAAACTTCCTGTGCCACATCATTAGGATGTTCCTTATTTACCACACACCAAGTAAAGCTCCTTCTATTATTGTAGAAGTCTCTGTGGGAATTTCCCAGAACTCTACAGTTCCCTGCGACTACCTGGGATAAAGCAGAGGAGCAGTCACTGCATCCAAGGTGCAAGGCAAGGACCAGGGAATTGCACTGCAGGGCTGTGAGGTTGGTTGTTTGAGGAGGTGTAGAAGGAGGAGTATCTTCCTTTTATACCTCCTGCACTGTTAGGTAGGAAGAGGCCCAAGAGTGTGACATCCAGATGTGTCACCACGAGTGGGGCCAGAAGCTCATCCATTCCCAGCATCAGGATGTGTTTCACATGAGATACAATCTGTATGAACCAATAAAGCTCTGCAAAGCAAAGCAAACTTTGCTTTGTACTCCATCCCAGTGCTGTCTTGCTATGTCAACTCCACCACTGCCAAGTGTCTTCTTGCAAGGTCTCAGACCTTTCCCTCCCACTTTTTTTTGTAATCAAACCTTATTACCGAAACCAGGACAACAGAAAAAACTGTGCTGCTGAGCAGCCTGAAGCTGAACTGAGTGGGAAAGAGCCAGAGGAGTATTCTTTCCAGATATCAGAGCTCAGCTGCTTTCTGCCTTAGTCATCCTCAGCACAAGTACTCATCTGTGGTCTTCCTGTTTCCCATATTTCCATTCCACAGCCGATTTAATGTCTAAACAAAATACCCTTTGTGCTGCCTCCAGTGACATGCTGACTTCCCTTAAATCCATTTGCAGGGTTGCCATCCCTTCTGGCATCAAATCCCCACCTTCACTTTCAAGCTCCCCACGTCACGACACTCTCCTGCTTCCCTTCTCTGTTTTTTCTTGACTTCTTTCCCTCAGACCCTGCTTTTCTTTCACTGTTTCTCCTTGGAGTGCTTTCACACCTGTACTTATTTGCCCAACCAAAATTGACTTTCTTCTTTCACCCACCAAAACAAGGACTGCCAGTGTCACCTGGGATGCAGTAGCTTACAGTACTGAGCAAACCATTAATGGCTACATGATAGTAAAGGAGGAAGGCAACAGAAAGGATGGGAAGGGGGCAATGGCAAAATAAATGGTGAGACAGAGTATTGGGACTAAGCAATAACCACTCAACAAGAACAGAACCTGGAAGAAGGTGAACTTTCAGAGTAGCAGGAAGTAGCAAATGATGAGAGAGTAAGCAGATACTTATTCAGAACCTGATAATTCAACCAAAATTAATCTATTTTCATATGAATAAACTTGAGGTTACTAATCAGGTCAAAAACATTGTCAACAACCTGAGCCAGCTTTATCCTGTTGATATTATGATTTTTCAAACCAGTTTTTCAACACTCCCCATAAAAATGGGAACAGCATTCTTTTTTTTTCTGAAGAAATGCCCTATTGTGGTGAAAGAAATAAAGGACAGTGAGCTGACAGTTTAGGATCTAACTAGACAGCTATCTTCTGCTTTTCCTATATATATTCCTGGATATACGTAGGACTGGAGGGGCACTGGTGTGAAGTTTATTCCTGGAAGACTATCCATTGTGACTCTTGCTACACTCAAACACTACCCCAGGCACCTTCTCTCTGCCTCACTCCCTTGATGAGAAAGAAAATCCACTGGGCTATTTTAAGATCATGGCTCAGGAAAATGTTCTCACCACATTTTTAATGTATAACTCAGAAGGATGTTAGCACTGTATGTTTTTTAATCTCTAAGTTAATACAGCACAAAATTGTATTAAAAGGCCATTATGTTGGAAGGCACGGTGAGGTTAGGAAATGTTGGATTGAAGTTGCCTGCACATCCTGACTGCTGAACTGTATCATGTCACAGTCTTCAGCTACACAACTGCACACTCACCCTCTGGGCATCCACACAACATTTCTTTTCCTCTGTTGTTCACTGTGGCTCAGTCCCTGTTTCCTGAGCACTAATCAAAACCTGTGCTAAAACAGAATTACACATTTTATAGAGAGTTTTTTCATGGCATCACCTTGAGACTTTATAAACAGCCATGAGTCTGATTTGCCAGTGACCATCTGAGGTGAGCAGGAGGTATCACTCCACATTACAGATGTGGGACTGAGACAGGAGTGCTAAAGGTGAGCACTTTGAATTATCAAAGTCAGGAGTACAACACAGATGTTAGTGATCCAAAGAAGGTCTCTACTGGCTTTAGGTATATCTTTGAGCATTCAGCATGCCTGAAAATCAATTTCCACAAGGAGAAAAAGCAGAACATACAATATGTCAATTACCATATCACAAATCTCTGCTGCGTCCATGTCTAGTAAAAAGTCTGAGGCTTATCATTCTCCGTGGGAAATGAGAACAGCCATGTGAGCTGACATCAATTTTTGCCATTGGGCTTTGCAAATATTTATTACACAGAGTGGATTGGTGAGATGATAGTCCTCAGCTCAAGCCAAAATTTCACAAGGAAATATATTTAGTGGTCACAGACCCTTAACTCCAAGCTCTGTTCCTCTGCAGCCAGATTCCTTCTGCTGTTAGGTTTGTCCTGTTCCCACCTCTCACATACCTGTACTTCATCCCTGTGTACTGCATGCTCCTTATCCCTAATGCTCCCTCTTCCCACTGCCTCCCTCTTTTTGACTCTACATTCTCACCTGCCTCTTCCAGGCCACTGGTGCCCACTGTGTTGCAGCTCCTACTCCTCTGCTGTCTCCTCTTTCTGGCCTCTCTGCTCAGCCAGCCCTCAAATACTTGGTCTAGAGCTCCCAGGCCCAGTTTTAAGCCCCATGAATTTCTCAGTGTGTTTCTTCTACAGCCCAGCACAGCCCCTGCTCAATGGTTTAGCCCTCCTACACCCAGGTCTGAGAGAAAATAATCTCCCTCTTTCCAGTTTCTACTTCTAAATCTGGTGCCACAGAATCTCTTGGAAAGATATGAAGTCTGTGGAATTTACAAGGTGCAGAGTATTTCAAGTCCCATAGGTAAATGCCAGGAAATCTGATCATAAGCAGTGGTTCCAGATCAACCTTTTCTAGTTTCAGCCTCAACCTGTGCACCCTGTCATTAAACCCTGAATATGCCCCTTTTACTGAGGTTTTAAAAGACAAATTTAAGATGCTTAGATGATAACTGCTGCTATGAAAAGGAGTATACCACAAAAAAATAAAAAACCCAAAAAACCAACAAATTAGTGAGTATATAAAGCTTTAGTATAAGCATGAGGTTCAGCCTGCAGATTTGCTGATCCTTTTGGGTGAACCTTTTAGGAGTTTTGTGGTGGACTTGGCCAATGGTTGGACTCGATCTTAGAGGCTTTTTCCAGCCTAAACTACTTTCTTATTTTATTATTATATAGCTAACATGAGATTTTGTAAACACAATGAAAAAAACCTGATGTATCAATGAAATTTATCACAACTAGGTCAACAGGCAGCATCCCAGCCCTCCATTCTAATTATTTTTTCACCCTTGCTCTGAATATGATACCTTTTGGAGCAGAGTCCTATGGCTGGCTAACAAAGAGACAAGGAGAAAGCAGATGTGCTTTAAGAAAACCCCTGGCACCCTCCCAGGCTCACAGTTGTCTCAGCTCCAATCCTGCTTGGTCCTCTCTGCATAAGCACGGGCTGATGGCAGGACTGACCCTTGCACTCCTAGCACTGGGCAGAAGTTGCACCTGGGGAACACTCCAAAGCAGGCTCCATTCCCATGCCTTCCCCGCTTTCCCTCGGACCCACTAGATGGCAGTTCCCATCTCCAGACGGGGCTCTCGGTGCCTGCTGCCTCCTGCCCAGCAGCTGCAGAGCCAGGCAGAGCTGAGGCACATCTGCCTCTGCTGCTCTGGCTGCTGGGGAGCTGTCAGCAGCAGTGGCCCTGGGCCAGCGTCCCCCCTGAAGGGCAAACAGCTTTGCACTCGTGTGTGACAGCAGAGGGAGTTTCCCCGGAGCTCCTCCATGCCACGTCTTACTCACCCAGAATTTTACGAGGAAGAAAGCGTTTTGAGGCCCCTTCCCAAAGAGTTCCTTTAGACCGCCCTTCTTTTCAGGGAATTTGTCATAAATCTGACGGATGTCCACCGACTCGAGCAACGGGTCACTGTAAGAATGGTTGGCGTGTCCGATGTGCACGAAGAGGTGTTTATTGTACTGCAAGGGAGAAACAGGAAAATCAGTGCTGCAGGAAAAGAACAGAGGGTTGTTAAGGCAGGGGGCTGTGCGTGCTCCTGGGAGGGGAGTGTGCTTTGATGGATTAAATGACTCACACGTTGCTCCTGGGACTGGGATTTTCTGCAGTATGATTTCCATGAACAACTTCACCGATTGTGTCACAGAGCCTTGTGAACAAGGGTCAACATCAAAAAATCTGTGTCCCCATGGCAAACCCCACAGCACGGGACTCTGTGAGGGGGTGATTTACATGGCAAGACCCGGCGGCACCACAGTGATAAAGACCCCTTCACTGAGCATAAAAAGATGAGTGTGCTCAGGAGGAAAGCCTATTTCTGCTCCTTTAAAAGTGCCTTTTAGTGTCCTGTGTCCTCAGAGCCTGAATTTCTGCCCATGCTGCAGAGCCCACTTGTGCACACCTCCTGCTTGTCTGTTAAAAAGCCCCAAACCTCCCTCTGTTGAACACCTCAACTAAAAGAGATGGAAGGGATTTCCTTTTAACTGCAGAATGACAGTAACAAGGAGGCCAGTTACTCTGTGTGCTGCTCCTGCACACATTGTCCTCACTGTGTGTCCTCCTGTATTTCCACCCATGTAATATTAAAGAGCCCACCTTCTCCCCCTTCCCTCGGGAGCCAGCTCTGTAGATGACAATCCCTGCCAAAACACATTCAGCTTCAGTTTCCTATTTCTTAACTTCCTCCCATCACACCTCGTTATAATCACAGGATCACCTTGGCAACGCCTTTCCTGCCTGGGGGAAATCCTTGGCCCAGTGAAGTCCATTCCTAAGGAGTCCAACATGATCTTTTAGGGGCAGCCATTCCTCCAAGAGAACCTTTCAGCACCCAAAATGAAAGAGGAAGGATGAACACCAAACACCCTCCACCAGTCAATCGTGAGAGCAGAGTGAAGGAGCTCCAGACTGGCAGGATTAAACACTGGGGGTTTTAACCATGCAGATCACAAAACATTTTGCTAACTCAGTTAAGGGAAAGCTGATATGCAGTCAATGAACACTAGAAAACCCTGTCACATTGAACAGATGCTGTATATAAGGGGCAATTCCCAAAAGCTAGGCACAAATAAAATATTTAAAACCCCAAAGCAAACCTCATTTAAGCTATTTTGTTTACAATGTACCTGCTGAATGAACAAATTGAAGTGACAAATCTAAATGAATTGGGTAACCACTCAGAGCCTTCCTTTGGTGTGAGCAGAGTCTTCCCTAGCAGATGTCCAAAACTCTGGGGAAAAGGAAACGGACTGGCTAGATTTCTGCACTTAGGAAATGAAATTGAAATCTATTAAAAAATCATCTAGCACAGTGAAATCTGAATTTAGGACCAGAGAACACTCATCTGAGTATGGGGCCAAAAATGAGATACAGCCTGTGTTTTTTGCAGGGTTGTATTTCTTTTTTAATTTCGTGGAAGGAAAAAGGAAAGCATACCATCTTATTGAGGCATTTGCACAAGCAAAAAAAAAAAATGGGGATTGTTTCCTCTCAGTCTTCTCTGCTGGAGTTATTCCAGGTTGTACAAATAACTACAATTTTACAGAAAGAGACTTAAGGGCTCAGATTCCCCTGTAAAATGTCCTCCTCCCCAACAGGGTGTCTTTCTCCCAGGCCCAAAGATGGCTGTGGAGGGAAGGGGTAAGGGAACCGAATTTTACAGTGTGGCCACTGCAAATTCCCAAGACAATTCACATATTGTACCTTATTCTGCAAATCAGGAAATATACAAATTGCTCAGTATCCAAACTTCAGCAAAAGCAAACACATTTATAGGGACATAGAGCGTGAAGTCTTAATACTCTTTAAATATAAAAGCAAAGTTGGAGGCAGCTGCAAAGCTGCCACAGTTGTCTGCAGAGCTCGCCAAAGCACCAGATGCTGCTGCAGCAGAATTTCTGAGCGGGTACAGTAGGACAGATGGTATGACATCACCTGACAACATTCTTAGGACAGAAATGTTTATTTTGATATTGCAATGTGTGATTATTTTCTCCTTATGTTGCTGCAATTCCTATGCTAAGTACAATCATTACTAACCTAATTAGACATGGCATATTTCTGCGAACTAACAAACGATAATGCGATATTGGAGCAGGGTAAATGGATACTGGAATGATCCCCATCGTTTTTAGACAAACATGCTCCACGGCAGGAGCTGATGCATAGATAAAGGCAAAGGAGCAAAGTTTTATGCCTATATTTTTGAGCCCATTACTGTCTGAACAGCTTAAAAACATCCTCATTATATTGAGAATTCACTGTTGATTTAGACTGAATATTCCAGAGTCATTGAAGTACATTAGTTGCTGAGGAATTTACTCAAGCTGCAGCATTTAAAGGATTTGCATCTGGCATCAGGGTAATAATGTGCTTTAGATGCCATAAACCATCACAAGTCAAATCCTGTATTTTCTAAGTACAGAAAAATAGGAAGAACATTTTCATCTATGTCTTCTGTGTCTGCATTACACGACATGCCCTGGAGATGGCCGCCTCTTAATGCTGAGCTCCTTCCCTTAAAAAAATTCTAACTATCCAAAGAATGCAGTAAAGCCATGAAATATGACTGTTGTCAAATAATACCACGAGAAAAATTATAATCCACTTAGGAATTTAAAAGAACCAAGACAAATTGCCAATGGCAGGGGATGCAGGCATTTAAGCTGGTGCAGAACAAAGACAAACCACCTAAATTTGTTTTATCAGCCAGCACATGAATTTGTAACAGCTCCCCACCGGTTTTGCACTTATATTCTAACACAACCATACAGATCAGCACATGGGGGGTGAATGGCTCCCCATCCACAGGGTGATGTAGATGCTGAGCAAGGTGGAAGGTGGCCTGAGAGGGAGCAGCTGTCCTTTGAGAATGGTCTTGCTCATGGGCACAGCACCCCAAGTGCAAGGATGCTGCACCCTCCTGCTGCACCCAGGGGCACAGCCATGATTTAACCCTCCCAAATCCCACTGACACCGCCTGAGCAGTGATTGTGCTTCTGGGGGACAAAGGAGCCAGGTGGGGTGGGCTGGCTGGAACCCAAGCCCTGGTGGATCAGCAGTCTGTGTGTGCCTCTAACCTGCACTCTGCCCAGCCTCAGCTCTGCTGCCTCGGTGTATCTCGTAAATCTGAAACTCTTTAATTTCCTGCTGATGTAAGAAAATCACTCGGTCTGCCAACGAGTTTTCTTATTCCTACCAAAACACCAGTAACTGAATATTTAATTCCCGCTGCTGTTGTCCTCCACTGAAGCAGATTGGGAGTTATAAACGTGACATTTTAATGCTATAACTGGAGCCTGCACCAACTCCTGTTGTTAAGGTTTTTAACACTTTCCTGTGAAATGTTAATTGAACTTTCTGTGCTGTATGCTATGATACAGCTGCATGGGCAACCTGGTCTTTCCTGGACCTCTGTGCATTCAGACTCCTGCCTGGATCTGCACAGGGATTGAATCAGAAATGCAAAGTAAAAAGAGATTTTTGTCAACTTTACGGTTGCAGAAATGGGAGACAGGTGAGGGAAGGCAGTTTCCTGACACCTTAATGTCGACCAGCACTTCCTAGCTACTGCCACAGCAGTGTGAAACTGGGATTTGCTGGTTGGGCAAGGTGCTTTCACAATGTTTTCATCTGCTTTTCTGCAACAGTGAAGATGCATCTTTCAGTTCTGGCCTGTCTGATTTAAGACCCTGCAGTCCCAGTTCCAGAAGTGCTGAGTGCTCAGATGGGAAAATTACGCCTGACTATAGGAAGCTCTCAATAATGTTAAGTATTCTGCAAAATCAGGCTCATGGCAAATCAAAGGGGACCCTCAAAATCAGTGGCCCATTCATTCTTTTGCACCTGAACTTCTTGGTTTGTCAATTGTGAGTAATAATGCTCCTTCATCTAAAAAGACTGCACTAGTGCATCTGTGAAATGCAAATGGAGGGAATTATTAATTCCATTTGGAGGGGAGGTTAGACAGTGCACAGCGAGCAGGGCACGGGGCCACGCATTTCAACAGCAGAAGAAAACAAACTACTGAATAGTTGCTTATCAAAGAAGGGCCATCTACATCTCCACTGAATGCAGCAGAGGAACAAATAAACACGTGAGCATGTCATTATCTGCTCTCTGCAGAGCAGGCGCAGGGGGAGATTTCCCAACTTCTGAGAGGAGCCTGGCTTTGCAGCCTGGCCAAGTGGTTTTGGGGTGGGTGTGGGGGTGGGAGAAGCTGTTGGACGAGTTGGGGAGATGTGGGACACAGGCACAGCCAGGTGTAAAACCCCTGGGGTGAGAGCCAGGATGGGTGCTTGGGGCAGGCAGAGTGGGGGAGACACAGCCACAGCCCACCCATGCCAGCCTCAGCCCAACCCACGTGTCCCCTGCACTTTGAATTTTGCTGGGAAATTTCCCCAGCAGTGGTGGGATTGGAGAAAAGGAGAGAGCTGGCTTTCCACCTGTGGGCTGACTTTGGGGAATAAATGGGGCTCAGCTTCCCAACACACCTAACCACGTTCTGGCCCCAGGACCCTCCCTGGGAAGTCCATATCCACAACTGGACTGGGGAAGCTGGGCAGGGATTTCCATCATGTCTCCATGGGTCGCCCAGGAGTCCTGCTGGATGGGAAGTCTGCTGCCACGCCACAGTTTCAAGACAGGACTCCCTGAAAGTATTGTCTTGGGACTTCTAACTATGGACATTCAAAAATGAACATTTCACTGAGTATGATATTTGCATCCCAGGGCCAACATGCAGCTCTCCAGCATGGCAAAATAAATGAGCCTTGTGTTAGCAAAACTTTTTCTGATTCCAGATTAAAATGACCTCAAATCATGAGTCTGTGGCTTCAAGACATTCATCCTAATGTGAGTTTGCTTTCTTGTCCTTTCACATCACAAAGACACTGAACCAAGGACTTCCTTGTGAGTGAAATGCTGAACTGCTTTTTATACTGTTTACAGGGAGTACAGAAAGGATAAACAATCCTTGCAACAATGGATATTGTTCAAGGATGGAGGGCTTCTTTTGAAAAGATCTCATTTATTTTTCATCACTTAGGTGGTTTGATTAACTTTGGTGGATTTTACTGCATTTGGCTAATGATGGCAGGCTGTTTTTATGGCCCTTGAGCAATTGCTTTCCCTTTCTGGTTCTCAGGCACAATTCTCCCCAGGCTCACAAAGTCCTTTTACAACAACAATAAAACCTGAATTAAAACATAAAGAATGTTTTATTTCTTCACCACTTTTTAAAATACATTTTGAAATTTTGACCTAACACAAACTGACAGTTTGGATGGGTGGACTAATACTGAAAATGTCCATCAGCCATGTTCTTTATAGTCCTATATAGATACTTTAAATGTAAAGCTGTCTGAAGTGCTCACAATTTAAATTAATGTGACAGCAAGAGCGAGAAACCTCGAAAAGGAAGAGAAGAAAGGGCTTTTTTTGTTGAGTGGTGATAGGACTTTTTTTCTCTGATTGAAAATCAAGCTTGAATAGATACATGTATATAAAGAATTCGAATTATTCTCATCTCAGTTATAGTCTGAATTTTACATTTACTTATGTAACAGTCAATTGCTTAGATCCTTTCTAATCTGCTTGCATGCACAGTTTATATTTGTTAGGGAACATGGGATCACTCAGTTTAAGCATTTGTCCTGAACTTCCACAGAACCACTACAGTAAAAATGGAAAGCCCCCATTAAGGAAAACCTGCCTTGGAAGCTACAGATGGACACATAAACTACTTCATCTGTTTAGAATAGTTATACAAGGCAGGTAATAATCAAAGGTAACTGAAATGCTGCTGCTTGGATCTGCAAGGGCAACTTTTCTGCACCATTTAGGAATTGTACCTACTCACAAAATGCCACAAAGGAAAATACAGCTTGACATTTGTAAACTGAATTGATTTTCATGTAAAAGGAGAAGCAACTTCACCCATCCTCAGCTGCAGAGCCAGTATTCCAATACTTTGCAACTGTGCCATCTTATGTTCCCCAGACTCTCTTCTGCCATGCAGAGTTACAGTGAGGGTTGCTTACTGTTTCCTTTCCATAACTTTTTCTTTTGTAAATGCATCAACTTTGTGGCTAGACAAGCTAAAAAAGCAACAGCCCTCCACAAGTGAGAGGACTTTGGGGAGCAGATTTCCAACCCTCCAGAATTCTCACTCTAAACTAACATGACTGCCTGGCATTGAGCAGCTTTTGCAATTTTTAAACAGCAATTGCCATTGGAAGAGCCCCAGAAATGCTGAAGGCTCCACTCCTACAAAGAATTCCCTGTGGATGGACCTTTCTGCCCATGCACAACCCCACTGCAGGCACTGGGAGTCACTGTGGCTGACAAACCTAAATTTCTAATTTCTGTACATGAATATGGACTGCAAGAGGCCTCCCAGGAGCAAGGCCCTTCCCCAGATGCCATGCCAAATACACCTTTTTCAATAAACTTCCAGGTCACATTTTAAGGTGGAATTGGTCTATTTGTCCCAACTACTATGAGGCTTTCTGGCCTGATTTTGGGTTGGGGGAGAGAGGGAGAAAGGCTCACCTTATTTTAATAAAATGTTGGACGCACATTTGGTCAAGACAATATTCTATGTCATTTTCTGTAAAAAGTCAGCAGTGTAATGAACATATAACTGTCTTTTTTCAGAAGATACATGAGAACTCTTATACATCTCTCATGCATATACATACATTCATTTCTGAGGTCAGCAAAGGCACAAAGGAGATGCTGCAATCACAGCACTTGCCTACACGACTTCATGTGCACATTGTGCTAACACACACATCACTGATTTTATTTGAAAAGTAATAAAACCCCATCCTTTCTGTGCTGTGCAAACCATACCTGCAGTAAAACATGTCAACAAGAAAAAGAAAGCTGTGCAAAACTGGAGAGAGAATTCAGATTTTCTGCAATGGCACTACATGAGGCTGGGGGTTTGCCCTCAACTCCAAGGAGAACTCTCTGCTTATTGGAGAGGGCTCTGTGCTGGAGATAGGGAAGGCTAGCAGGAGGCACAGAGCTGCCCCTGCACAGCAGTGCCTCTCCAGCAAACACCCTTCTCCCTTTGCCCTGGGAACTACTCACACTGCCTTGGAGTTTTTCCCCATGCCCTTGAGTGAGATCCAAACAATCAAATTTATTTAATTGGATCTAAGCTATACTTTGCCTTCTGACTCCCCTTTCCTGGGCAGTGATGCTGACACACTGCCATAGGAGCTCACCCTCTGCATGGTCCCCATGCAGAGCACTGCCCCACTGCACCTGCAGCATGGGTGTAAAGAATAAATTAAATTAAATTGGGAATTGACTTTTCCTAGAGTCTCATTTTTGCAGTGTTACAGCACACGAGTAACTGCTTTGTTTAAAACAAGTCTGGGTAGCTTGATGCTCTTGCTTGTCCTGAACCTCCTGCACAAATGCTCTGTGTTTAAAGGGTGGGTTTCTCAGCAGACTTCTTGCAAGCTGGGACAAGATGCAGTGGGCCTCTGCACCCTCAGGAATTCAAAAAAATATTAATTTACTCCAAAGAAGGCTTTCCAGTACTCGTGGAGCCATCCTGGGTAACCATGGCTCCATTCTATTCAAACCTCCACTCTTTCCCTGCCATGCCAAAGCTCCTCAGTAGCTCAGCTACTGTTTGCTCTCTTACATAAAACCCCACAGAAACACAGAGGCTCTACACCATATAAACCCACGGGTTTTGCATATAGGTGTGCACTGTAAAAACCTATGGAAAAGGGACAATTAGGTGGCACAGTGGCAAACCAGCAAATCAGACTGCACTGAAATGCAATTTCATTCACACCCAGCCAACCATGCTGAGCATCACATGGCACATCCTGTTTTCCCAGCGACCTGGAGGAACACACACATCCTGGAGGGGAGCAGGCTGGATATGGCAGAGCCCATCAACCAGCAAGACATGTTACACAGGGTCAGCAAGCCGAGGGCTGGGAAATCTGCACATCCATAAGGGATACCAATGGGAAAACCTGCATGGTGTGCGTTGGCATCGGAAATACAAACTGCTGCCTGGATGAACTCGGGGCTTGGGGGGAGAAGGTGCTTCAGATTGGGCTGGAGTACACTAAGGTGAAGCCCAGCAGAGCCAGGATTGCCCAGGGGACCAAGGAAAGCCAAGGTATTCCAGGGAAACCATGAACGCCCAACAGGCAGGTAAGTGCTGAGAGAGCTGTACCTGCTGCCAAACATTTCCTCCACCTCAAAGCTAACTCAGCCTGGCAAAGTGTGACATTCAGCAAACCAACACACTGCCACGTGTTCACTATATGACTAGCTGAGATATGGTGCATATTCACTGGGATATTTCTCTGCCAGAAGCATTCCTCTGTTGCAAGGTTTCTGGGCTATGTCTCCAATCCCCATTATGCAGGGTAAACACTCCTTGGATAACACCCCTGGCCAGAGCCCATAAATGCTATGGTTTCCAGTGCTGAATTACAAAAAGAAAATGATAGCTTCTCTCTTCTCCAAGCTACTGTATTTTACCAGGAATCTGAACAAGAATGGCCTGTCTATATCACCCATTCAGAACAGTATTTGCTTTTCAGAAATTATCTCAGAAAAAATTCTCAGGTTCGAGCTGAAAGAAGTTCTTTCAATTTATTTGCAATGCAGTAGAATCCGTGCTAGGCTACCAACAAATGTTCTTGGTAAATATAATGATTAATGCCAAGGTTCAAGGCTTACTGGAGCAAATGAAACATTACTGCCAACTTCAGAAACTACCCTTGCTGGTATAGTATGTAGACTAAAAATTCAAAAGAAAATTAAAAACTTGATAAAAACAATAATAAAAAAATCCAATATGCAATATGCACATTCTCTGTGCAAGTCCTTAATTTTGTTCCAGTTAGGAAATAGATTAGGCTTTAACTTAGCGTTCAAGCAGTGAATTCTTGCCAAGAACACAATGCAATTTGGTACACCTGCTAAACTAGGTCAGCAGTGAGACAGGCGCCAGAGCAAACCCTGCCTGCTTTCACAGAGGCCTCTTGCTGCTGCAAATGGGGAAAAAGAGGGCAAGAAAGGAAAATACAGTCCTAGGGTGAAAGGAATATTGCATGGAGCAGCAGCAAACGCAGAAACACCGGGAGTTTTCCATCAGACTTAACCTGGAAAGCATCCCCAGAGGGTGGAGGAGCAAAGCAGAGGATCAGTGACCACAAGGGCAATAAATACTTACTGATTCAGGATCCCTTTGCTGCTCAAGGAAAGCTGAAAACTCCACCAGCCTGAGCTTGGTCGTACCAATCGATCGGCCCTGCCACGCAGGGACTGAGGGAGCTGGAGCTGATGTAGGCTCAAAGCCTGAAAGAAAGGAAACATTTTCATGAAAAAGCTGACACTTCCTCAGTTTATATTTTCTCAATTAAATATAATTGGAAATTATGCATGTAGCCCTTGGATATTTATATTAATTTTAGCAAGTAATTAATTCAGGATGAGTTAAAATTGGAAAAACTCAGACCAACATGTAGAGAGAGTTCCCAGGCCAGCAATCTAATAGTGGTGGAAAGAAAAGAACTGCTACTTTGTTTCCTTGGGGCTGTAACTCACTGTAGAATTTTTGTATAAAATATATACTAGATTATGGAGATTAATAGAGGTTTCACCTAGACCTATAGCTTCACCCTTCCTTGGAAGCTGGCATCAAGACTCACAGGAGATATTACTGCCTTGGGAGTCAAGAGAACTGGCCTCCATTTCTGGCCCCTAATGTGCAGCATGTTACAAGAAAATCACCTCTCTTTTTGCCTATTTCTTCTGCCACTCTCAATTCCCCTCTCCTACTTAGAGCACAAGGTTTCCAAGGCAGGGACTGTCTCTTACTATGTATTTGCACATTGGGTCTTGACTTCTTTTGGAGCTTTTAGGCATCATTATGCTACAGCTAATAATAAATAATTACTGTAGAGAGCTGAATCATACCCTAAAAAGGAAAAAAAAAGGTTTTAACTTGATAATAAAGAGAGAATAGCATGATCTAGATAGAGAAGGGATTTTAACCACTCTCTGTAATTCACCTCAAGAGAAGGAATAAATGCTATCTCCTGGTCTTCATTGTAGAAAATTAGATGAGAAGGAAAGAAAACTGTAAAGGAAGAAGGAAAGGCAGCAGCTCACAGGCAAAGCTCATCTTGGGAGAGACACAGGCACAAGGAAGGCAGGGGAGAGGCACCAAAGGTAAGAGAACAAAGATAATTCTGAACTAGGTTGAGAAGCAGGGAGAGGTCACAGGCAGTGTGTGTCCATATGCCACAAAGGGAGTGTCATACCTGACTCCAAACTTCAAATTTAGGCAATGAAGTCGTGAGGCTTGTACAAAACAGGGAATTACAAACGTCCCTGGTTAGACCTGAACAGGAATTCTAATGAAGCAAAAACTCATGCGTGAGGTTTGACTGATTTAGAAGTACTAATAGTGCTATTCTGAGAGAAAACATGGAAGAATAAAAGATGATGATAGAAAATACCCATCTTAGAAAATAATGTTATAAATTAGGGATGTCAAGAAAAAGGAAATAATAATGAATGCAGAAAAATAGCTTTAGTTTAAAGCATTAAATAGCAGCAAGTTAGAAAATCATAAAGAACTGAGTAAGAGTCAAAAACTTGCAGCACAGAGAAGCATTGGTGTCATTTGACATAACATGAGAAACCATCTGCAAAGACATAATGATCTTTCCTGAAATTAGGCACGGAAGGAACCTGGGAAAAGGAGCAGGGAAGTAGCCATGGGGAGGGCTTGATCAATTTGAGCAATGGAAGTCAGAATAAACATCAGGTACTTATCAAAGGGGTACCAGGCAAAGCAGGACCTTCAGGAGGGGACAAGCTATAAACAAGCTGACACACAGAGAAGTTTTATACTTAAGGCTGAACATATATGATTTTGGAAGGGGTTTTAGGCTCAGTTTAAAATAAATTAGGGTATTTTTGTTACATAGCTATTATAAGAGAAACATTCGTCATATTACTCATTTTTACAGTAATTCCTACAATATGGAATTCTGACTGAAAACCACACATCACAACTCCTTGTAAATGTATTAGTACTTCCTACCCAAAAAAACCTCAAACCCAATGATTTTCCCTAAGATATAATCAGATAATAGGACACTGAGATTAGTTTTTGCTTTGGCCGGAGGGAAAATGAGATCTGGAGTAGTGGCTCTGCCCATGTCAGAAGTTAATACATCACATCCAGTACAAAATTCAAGTATTTTTAAGGGAGGTGATAAATGGGAGAATTACCTGAAATGGGAGCTGTGACTGATGGCTGTATAGGATAGGCCTGCTGAACGAATGGCTTTACGCTGGAATAAAGAGGAACACAAAAATCACACACTGTGCCATGTACAGGAGATTCCATTAGACTCACCCAGTATAGGAAAATAGGTGGCTATTGATCTTTACCCACAAAGGTATCTCCTCCTTGCAGAGCATATTTAACAGAGGGAATAGAGGGGATGAGAATTACACCTAGCATCCTAAAGCCAGGATCTCATCTGCACTGGGTCATGCAGCAGGAAACCTGACCTGCTGCTGCAAGGGTCACAGCAGCCAGGGATGGGCACTGCTGGGACATCCCAGGAACCCACAGACACTGACAGGGACACAAATGAGGGTGCCCAACAGGTATTCAGCCTCAGCTTTGAGGTTTGGGATCCCTTATAACTTTTTGAATGTGAGTTCACATCACTATAAAGACTCTTTCTTTCCCTCAAATTATCTTTACCTCCTTTTTGGAAAAATTGGCAAGTTCTTGCTTCCCTCCTATCACAGAGTGCACAAACCAGCCCCACACTGCCTATAGAAACATATCTGAATTTTCAGACTTACTCTTGCGAGGATCCAGGCTGCCCCGTTTGAATCATGCCCGGCCAAAACTGAAAGAGGAAAGACAAACAAACAGGCCTACAGTTGTTCTCTTTGTTGAAAGACTTTGGGTATTTTTGAACAAGCATGATTCCTTTCGCAAACGCAAGTCAAAGCGTTAATCCATTCATTCCGTCTTAGTTTTCTACTGAACATTGTTAGAGAATACAGGGATTTTTTTTGGGATTCGGCTAATGACTTACCCCAGGTGCCCCAGGAAATGTAGGACGGGGAATTCCTGGCAGGCCCAGCTTGTTGTGAATAGCAGTAGCTGAGACTATCTGAGCTGATGACATTGCTGCCATGTGCTGGAGTGCTTTGTCCTTGGCTGTCTGATCCTTTAATATGACAATTACACGGAGTCTTAAAACATTTGGCACAACAAATGATGTTAAATAACTGCAGCTACAAGCACATAACTAAAAACTTAAAAAGCCACACAGAAAATGCAAAAATAGCAAAACCATGCAGGGAAAAAAAAAATACAGCACGGAGGCTAACACTCAAACTACCTCAAGGCAAAACCTCCTCTCAGACATGCATGGCAGACCTGAATTCTCACAGTCTGCTCTGCCAACACGCAGGAAACTCTGTGAGAGCAAACTACTGCCCACTTGTTTATCTGGGCAAATTCTGCTGATTTTAAATCAGGCTGGACTAAACAGGGCGCACTGAGGCTCAGCTCTGCCTGCAGGACACGGAGCACTGAGATTTGAGCTCTATCATTTCCATCTAAGAGAAGTTTGCCTTTCGTATTGCACTCTAAAATGAGAACACAGAACTGCGGCTGACTCGCAAAGAGGGACAGAGTTTTCTTCATGCTTACGGGCTAAGAGACATTTTGGATTCAGCTTCATGACAAGCACTTTGAAAGTTAGGTCACAAAAGTGTTTTCAGTTGCGGCATTTTACTGGTTTACAGTGTTGCCAAAGAAAGCTATCAGCCATAAAATTCCTGCTGTTTTCAAGCACACAGGAACAAGTTTAGGAAAAGGTGGGCTGTTATCGGTTACTTGTATTAGAGCAGCACTTGGAGTCCCAGTCACTGCCAATCAGGTATGGCCACAGGACAGAAAGGGAAAGCCTCTTAATGCAACAGAGTTAACCACGGGGATGTCTCAGGTCAGGGAAGATGAGTAAACAACAGCGTTACACTCTGGTAAAGCAGGGCTCCTCATTCAGAAGTACTGTATTAATAAGTACTAACATTTAGGTATGCCACTTAGAATGAAGGAACACAAGCAGTATTAGGCAAGGATGTTTTGGGTGGGTTGGTTTTTTTTCTGGTTTTATTTTACAAGCAAAGTAGCAAGCATGCTGGCAAGAGATGCATGCTCTTATGTATGATATATGACTTTGCACATATGCTCCCTCTAAAGCTTGTATGTGGTAGTACTATAGGTGAGCAGTTTCTTTCTTTGAATAGCTCCTTTAGAAACAGCACAGGCTGAAAGTACAGAAAAAGCTAGCCAAAAAATTCTGCCAAGCACAGCTAAGGTACATAATACTTGGTTTAGTCAAAATACTTACCATGCTTGTTACCTGGATACAACAACAAACAGTTTATTAAAATGCTTGTGTAGAATAGCAGACTCTTAGCAAAATATGAACAAAATAGTAAGAGACAAAGGAAGAGCAGTTTGCTCAACATTAAATATCAGCTTTAAACAAATGCATTATTTTCACCCTGGGACTGATTCATTAAAAGGGGAAAAAAAGGATTTAAAAAAAAAAACCAAGAAAACCCTGGGGATAAATAACCCCAGCTCCCTGTGTGAAAGCTGTGGATACTGAATGAGAGGGATTGTTGCTGAGTGTATTTCCCTGAGCTGTGCAAGGAGCCCTGTGGGACACAGCCCGGAGAGCAGCAGGTGGAGCAGGGCAGGAGCTGCCCCAGCATCATTCCCTCTGCACCTCACAGGATGTGAGCCCGAAGGACAGCCCTGTGCTCGGCTGCCTGAGCAGCTCCAGCACCCCTGGGCTCATCTGTGCTGTCTCCTGCCCTGTCTGGGCCTCAGGACCGCCTCCCCACAGCTGAGTGCTTCTGCAGAGCAGCTCCTCTGCTGGGGGGACACACATCCATCAGCATGGGGACAAAGCTCAGCCATTTCCCCAGTTTGCAGCTTGCCGATATAACTACAACCAATTCTCTTGTTAAGAGCTGGAAGTCAGCCCTGGCTCTCACCTCTGCCTGCCCCAGGTGGGAGGCTGTGCACAGGAGGTTTGTGCAGGGCACGTTTTACTGGCTGCCTTTGGATGTCTGCAGACCACCTGGCTAAAAAAATGTTTTGCTGGGTGCTAGGAAGTGGCAGTACCCTGAGATTCATGCAGCTCTCCAGACCCCTCTGCACTCCTGCACAGTAAGAAGGACCCTCCATCACGAAAACATGAAAGTGAGGTGTTCTTAAGCAGTACGGAGATCTAATCCCACGAGATTTCTCTGTTTCACCCTTTTTTTTTTGTAAGGGGAGCTGTCTTGGAAATGCTGAACCATGCAAGTCTCACACATAGCCTGCTGAATCATAATGAAAACCAATATTCAGGGGACCCATATCCTGTGTGTGAAATAAGTGATTCAAGGGGTATGTGCCTCTGGGTCCTAGTAACCTCCAAAACTGCGTGAGTGCTGGTTTTGTGACTACCTTGTGTTTCTCCAGAGGTGCTGGGGCACTACAGGCTGCCCTCCTGCACTGCCTCCTGCCTGTCACTGCCATGCCAGTGCCTGTGCCCCTGCCAGGTTCCCAAACTCATACTCTTCTGCTATAATGGTGAATCCACTATTAGATGGATCCAAATGAAAGGAGATTTTAAAAGTAAAAGCTTTGTTACGGCTATTAAAGTCCATTCCTGGGAGTTGCATGAGCCTGAGGTAGATTATATGTCTATGAAATTATTCATCCTGCCTTGCATTATCCATCTAAAGTCTCTGGCTAATTACCTGCTACTGTTAGTGCAGCTACAGGGGAAGATGTATTTATTTCTGCCTTATGAGACATTGAAATGAGAGCATTTCTTTCTGTAATGTTATTGCTACCCAAGGACTAGAATAGAGCCTGGACACCCAACATGGCAAATCCCACCCTAACAGATGAACTAGGAAAAATTTTTGAAGATTTGCACTTCCTTCAACATCTTCTGTGGAGCTCTTAGTCACTGTTACAGTGAATCTGACAATCCTGAATTTTAGGAACAGTGACAGGGATTTTTGGAGGGAGAAAATATATTTTCTTTCATGACATGAAATGGGATGTGCCTTCCTTCTTGCCAATTGCTGCTTTTCACCCTAAAATGATCTGTTTGTGGTGGCCATTCATCTCATCCTCTTTGACTGCTTACATGTTCAGGAGGATGGAGAGAAAGGAAAAAACCTTTAGAATGACAGCTCAGAAATGCAGTCCTTGCAACAGGTGTTTCAAAAAAAAGGTGTTTCAACCTTGAGGTGTTTCAACAACTCTTGCAGTATTTCCCACTGCTGACAAAACTGATCTGGGACATCAACATACTCAGGTCAACATACTCAAACAGGAAGTTTCACCTTTTATAGGCTTAGGAATCTTCTCACAGTTGGAGGATTAGTTTTTTCCAAAGTAACTGTAACTTTACATTTAAACATGAAAGAAATCAAATTCAAATACAAACACAAATACATAAGAAATACTGACTTCCAATGGCAAAAGAGCACCTTCAGCTTCAGGTACTTTTTGGAGAGCTGAAAGGTGGTTGCCTTGCTTGTATAATCGGGCAGACTTCATGGTCTTCAAAAATACATGGGATAACCACATTTTAAAGCTGTTTATTTAGATTGCAATATTAGCTTGTCTGCCACTTAAAAACAAGTATATGTTGGGGGTTTTCATGGTGCAATAGAGAGCACTTGTGCCCAGGAGGGAATGAGTCCCTGTACCTATCACTGCAAGGCGGCTGCTTCTGGGATGAAACTTGGTAACTGATTAATAACACACAACGGTATTACATCAGAGTTTAGGCAGCAAGAGAAGTAATATATCCAATTAAAACGGCAGGGGTAATTTAAACAGGCAGATTACAGTAATTACCCAGGTTGGAATTTGGCCAGGACAAATGGGTTAACACCCCTACTCTAAAACAGGAACGTTGTGGGATTTTTAATGACTGCAAATAGTTAAGATTTTGATTTCCTACCTTGTCTAAGACAGAGAGAGTTTGGTTTTGCTCTCACTTGTGCTGCTTTGTAAAGCTGGAACAATTTCTTTCAGGTCAATGTGGTTTACACCAATGTAATAAAATAAAAGTTTGACCCAGCGTGCTGCAGTCCCGTGCTGAGGTTCCGCAGAGGCTTGGGGGGACAGTATCTCCTACTGAATCATTAAATCCTGCTGGAGCTCAAGGTATTCCTTGGATAGGTCCCATATGGCCCTGACCTAGTTTGACCCTACTTAATTCATGAGCTCAGATGGGATTGCTGCTGCCCAGGAATGACACTGCAGTAAGCAACAGGCTGCACTCAGACTCCTGCCTTCCCCTCCCCTCATTAAAGCCTTCTGCACTGAGGTACATAACCAGCAATGAATGTTACCAAGGTGGATTTAGAGTACAGTCAGTGGAAAACTGGTCTAGTTCCGCTAAATCCCTAAAATATCATCTCTGTAATGGAGATCAAGATGTGTCTCCTGTTTTAGCTGACTGTTTCCGGCTGCAGTTGCACACACTTTGTTTTTGGAAGATGTTAGCTCTAAGCATCTAATGCAAGGAGACTACAACTTTTAATGAATCAGGCCCTTGGGGTTTGCTTTTCACAATCAGTTTTGGAATGCAAAATACATAGTTAAATTAGATAATAATAATTCCCCAGTATCATCCAATTATAAATCTTAATATCTATAAAAGCCCCACATGAAACAAGAGTTCTACATGACAAGCACAAAAGGATTTGTGCTTGACTTTCTTTCAATCCAACATAAACAGAAGAATAATTCAATCAATCGGTTCAAACAAGTTCTTAAGCAAAAAATAAAAACTGTTATCCTAGAATGATAAATGGGGCTTTGAATACCATGTCATCTATGACTTTGGGAGAAAAAAAAATCTAAGACAGTATGAGGAAAAGTAAGCACCACAGAACAGTATTAATTCAAGAAGCCCTAAAACCTGTACCAGTATTTAAAATGCAAAACTTCTCATGTAAGAAAAAAAAAAAGGCATAAGAAATAACAATTTGCTCACAAAATGGATGTTACAGTAACACTAACATAAAATAGCTTCCTAATAAGCAATTTTGCAGATGTTATTTCTGCTCAGATCTCGTATTGATTCAAATAACCTTTACAATAATTAGCTGTAGCTCAAAAAAGATAAACAAATCATGACAATATACAATTGTTCTGGACAAAAGATAGAGAGCACTTCAGTGTTTCTAGCCCTGATCTCCAATTTGCTTATTATTAGAGAAGACAGGAGTAAATACAAAAGCTGGCTATTTCAGCCAGGCAATAGCTAATGCCAAGAAGAGAATGCGCATTCAAAGCTGTCCCAACTTGCTGCCTAATGAGTAGCAATTAATCCATCTTATTGTATTTCAAAATGCTGAAGACTCCATTCACATCAAAGGGAATTTTTCAAGGCTTTTATCATTGTTCATTTAAAAAAGTATAGAGCTATCTTTAGCATTTTATAATTGACAACAATATTTTCTTTTTATCCCTAAATGCGGAATGTAGAATAATGGATTTAAAAACATGTAATACATGTGAACTGTAGGCATTTTAATGTGGGGGTTTTTGTCTCTGTCTAATTAATCTTGTATTATGAAAAAATCTGATATGAAAGCCTAAGATACATGTACATCCTGCTGTGAACACCTTTACTCTCTATTTATGTACAACTTCCAATCCATCTTTTGTCCTGAATGGACAGAGGTGACTTTGGCTCCCTGTCAGTGCAAAGGTGGGAAATGCTGTGACCTGACACTATGGACTGGTGCATTTGACACAGAAACACAACATTTCAGTGTAAAAATTCTGCTTTGACTCCTCCAACCTCTGCATGAGAGGAAATGCCATGAAGAGGAGCCACCTTTCAGATCTGTCTCCAAGGACAACTTTATCTCAGCCTCTCTTCCCGTTTTTGTGAGATTAAATTTCTCTAACTTCAGGAAGATTCTAATAACCTCAGTACATTAAGATTAAAATCTCTAAAATTGGAGCATTTTCCTGCTGTAAAGAGAATTAAAATGTATGACATTCCTGGAAGGGCTGAGGGGACATTATTTACTGGTGGTCTTGAAAGGCAGCAATAGCATTTATGGGTGAAACTTCATTTTTGCAGGCTGAGGATCCATCCATCCATCCATCCACAGTGACTGCAGGCACTTCTTATTGAAGGAAAAGGACTTTGCTGGACCAAGCTGACTATATGGCATGCAGGTGAGATTTCAGCCTCTTAGGTAAGCTTCCAATGCCATGGGTGCAGATAGCACTGAAATCCTTTCATCCATTTGGATTTTTGTAGAAGATAAATGCAGGAAGATTTGCCCAAATCCTCTCCTGTCCATGAGCAGGTTTCAGACCAAGGCAGTGAGGTCTCTTGGTGCAAAATAAACTCAGCAGGTACTTGGGGAACAAGGGTTATTTGTGTATACACTTCATCAAACTAAGAGGTCAGGAGCTGGGGCCAGTGGGACAGATTGGACCAGACACATCTTAAAAGAATATTGACACCAGATGCACATGGGATTTTTTTTAAGTGGTAACTGCTTCCCTGGATGCCAATCACAGGTTTCACATGTGGCAGGTCACTGTTAAAAGGGTGAGTTGGCCTGGGTGGGAAGCATAGAATTATAGAAAGGTTTGGGTTGGAAAGGACCATAAAGATCATCTAGTTCCAACCCCACTACTAGTGGAACTTTTTTAAAAGGTAACATCCCACTAGAACAGGTTGCTCTCAGCAGCATCCAGCCTTGAACACTGCCAGGGATGAGGCACCCACAGCTTCTCTGGGTAACATCTTCCAGGGCCTCACCACCCTCAGAGTATTTTTTCTTTTCCTAACATCCAATCTAAACCTACTCTCTTTCAGTTTGAAGCCATTCTTCCTTGTCCTGTCACCACATGCTTGTGTAAAAAGCCACTCATGTAAAAAACTGGGCCTCTTATCTTCTCCTTGGTCACCCTTTCAGCAGGGAATGCAGAGAGCACCCACTCCAAGACAGCAAGAGCATGTCATCTTCCTAAGGATATTGACGAGACAGCTCAAGCTGCTGCCAAAATGGTCCCTGTTGAAACCATGAGCACTCAGAGGTGCTGGAATGTATCTGCCTTGTCTTCCTTTTGCACCAGTGAGGTCCTTCTCAGGCAGCTTTTGAAGCCCTCTGCAACCTGCTTTAGCAGGGGAGAGTTGGACTAAATGAACTCCAGAGGTCCCTTTCAATCCCAGCTAGTCCATGATTCTGAGTGATTCTGTGTGACAACTGACCACACAGGTGGTTCAATACAGGAAAAATCAGAAAAATGGGCAGCAGCACTAACAAAACATCTGGAGAAGCAAAGTTCCATCTCAGGTTCAATACCAGCAGCTTCTACCACTTCCAGGGAGTAACTGCAGCAGGCAAGAAGAATGAGAGCTCTCTCCTTCCTACGGTGGCTGCCTTATGGCACCTTCTTACATCAAAGTTTCATCTATTCCATGTCGGGAGGAAAAAGCCTGTGGGAGGCTGTCCCTTCTCTAGAAGGGTCCTGTGCAAGGGGGCAGGTATCATGCCATGGCTCCTTGTTTGCTGAGACCAACACTGGCATGGAAAAGATGAAAGGGATGGGGAGAGCCTGGCTCCTTCATCTTTCCTAGGCACTCTTTAGGCTGGGGGCTGTGGAGGAGTAACTAGGGCTGTGTCAAGGAGCTAATCCCATGGGGGTAAGAGAAGCAGCCTGGGACCCATTGGCCAGCAAGACACACTGGGGAAGGGCTGGAGTAGCTTTTTTCAGCAAGGCCAGGGGCCAGCAAACCTCTGTCACCTGTGTGCATTCTGTCCCCACCATTGTGCTGCATAGAATTGAAGAAGATACCCCTGCAGAGCATGGAGCTGGGTAATCTTCTGAAGCCATCAATTCCTAGCAGTGAAATGGCAGCAGGGAAGCTGCAGCTGATGGACAGGTGGGAAAGGGCAACAAGGTATGAAGCCCTTACAAAATATTTTGTTGTCCAAACAGATCTTTTCTTCTTCAAGTGACTTCTTAAAAGGAAAATTACATCCAGATCTCTTTTTACTGCAAATGTCATCTAGACTAGATGAAATATTCTTAGGGTTTGGCTACCTCTTTCTTCTATGGAAAGCTTCAATAAAAATCAGACAGCAGGTGTAGTAGTTAAAAATGCTTTTTGTTTTGTAGGTCTCTTCATATTTTAAGGTATTTTGGTGATTCAGAAAGGGAATTTTTTTAGAACAGTAAATCTAATAATTGTGTTCGGCTCCTGGGCCTGTATTTGGTACTTGTGTGGGCTTCCTGATTTTTGCAGCCCTGAGCTCTCACCAGTCCTCTAAATCTCCAAGAGCTGCTGGTGCTGAGCACCTCTGGAAGCAAGGCCACTTACTTACATACTTAATTTTAGGCATCAAGGCTTGACAATTTGAGCTTAAAATGCTACATATCTCTGTATTATTGCACCCTGGGTTAAAAAGCAGTACGTTTAAGTTGTCTTAGTCGTTCTTTACGAACCCCAACTGCTCAGCCAGTGCAGCTAAAAAGCCAGCCACCAACAGCCAGACAAGCTTGCCAGCATGCTGCCCATGAAAAACCCAGTGCTTCTGTCAGGGAGGCCTTTTACAAAGCCAGGCTGTTATTCCTGAGCTGCAGTTCAAGGATGGGGGGAAGCATCTGCAGCGCTCACCGCTCAGGACTGGGAAATGACTTCCCAAAGTGTTTTGCTTCCCAGCTAGAACAAAAACGTGATTTGTTCTCATCTGGGTGAGGAAAAAAGAAAGAAAAATCCACTCACATTCAAAAAATTAAAAAAAAAAGGAGGAAAGTAAAACATTTATGAGTTACTTCACTTTTTATGAAAAAAAATTTGACCAAAGCACAAAGTGCAAAAGTCACTCTTCCACTTTTAAATAGTCTGAAAAAATCCAAAAAACCCCCAAGATCTCTGCTGGAAAACTTGAAAATACAAGCAATCCAAGAAACCCCTATTAAGCATTTCCAAGAGGTTCTTTTTAGCCTCAGAATATATTTTATGGAAGGCAGGGAAAACAGGGACATGTACAATTCATCATGTCAGATTAAGAAAGTATACTTAATATTCCCTGAACAGGACTCTGACTGAGGCTCTCCAAAGATTAAATGTCAATACTTTAAAAAAAATTAAATTTCAGGGAATCTTATAAATAGTGCATAACTGAAGGTGATACTAGATTGTACTCTAGAAACACCTTAGAGTTAGAGCAATCTGGATAAGCTGTGCTCTCTGGCACTTGGAATAAATTATCCGGTTTAAATATTCTTGATAGCAGTTCAGAAGCACGGACAAAAAGCATTTGGGAATGGAAAACAATTACCCCAATTACCCCTCTGGAAAAAGCAAAAAAAGAAAAAAAAAAAAAAACTGTGCAAAACCCCTGTGTATTTAAATACACTCCTAGCACTCAACTGTTGAAAAGTAAAACAAAAAAAGGACTAACGGGTTAAAAATCAGGTTTAGGTGCTGAGCTGTTACAAAGAGGAGTTCACTTTGCATTTGGACAGTGTTAAAACAACGTTTTTAATGTGGATGCTAGTGCAGAACCCGGGGATTAAACACAAAGAGACACAGACAGCTCCCACATGCAGGAAAAGGAGGTTACAGGCACAGCAGCCCCAGCGCTCGCCCATCACCGCGGGGAGGAGGAAGGGACAGGCATAGCAACCACAAGCCCAAAAGCAGAAAAGCGCATACCTTCAGCTTGGAATGAAAATCACGAGATTTCCTTCTGGCAAGAACCTGAATGTGACTAGACACCTGCAGGGTAGGGGAAGGGAGGAAACAAAGGAAAAGCCTGTAACCATGGAGATGAAAAGCCCCCTACAACTGGGCAAGCCAAACGTACCTTAATGGCGGCTTGAATTTCTCGAACTTTCTTTCTTGCTAAGACCTGTATGTGACTAGACACCTACATTGTTCAGGTTTATAGGGGAAAAAAAACAACAAACAAAAGAAAAACAAAAAGCAAATCAAATTTTAAATGTCTATTTTTTCTTAAAAAAAAAAAAAGAAACTTTTCTGAGGGGAGGAAGTTATTTGCATCTTCAGTAAGCTCTGCTGTTAAGAGATACCACATTCCCAGCCAGATACCAAGCTCTTAGCATCGAGGCTTAACAATACAGGTCATCACTGCAGTGGCTTGATTAAGGAAATAAAAAAAGAGAAAGAAAGAAAGAAAGGGAAAAAAAAAGTGTAACCCACCAGGTTGTGCATTCAGCTACAAGAGAGAAGACACAGTTCACAGTTGGACACAGCCCACGTGCTTTGGTACTGATCCCATCCATGCCCTGAGCGCTCATGTGGGGAGCCCACAGGATTTCTACCCCATCTGCTGGGGATGCAGATGCCCACTCTGACCATTTGCCACTAGGCTTGAGACATAACTTGGCACCAAGAAATTTAATTCATTATTTATTATGCTCTGCAGCTCCAGTGAGGAGACTCAGGCTGCATTTTGACTCCACTGAAATGCTTTAAATTCTGGCACAAACAATGAAATCCTGGCACAACACAGGTCCCTGAACCCCTCCTGGTTTCCTTGGTAATCTCAGCATCAAGTCTGTTCACAAAACACTCACGTAACTGGGGACCAGTAACTTGACATCAGCTTGAGTGATGCCCAGATCTGGCCCAGGGCTGTTTTGCTCAAAAATTTGTGCAAACCCAGTCCTGCACTAGGCCAGTTATTGCTAAGAAGTTGTTGCCTTTGCAGTGAAGGGTCTGGGACCAAATTCACATTCCTGTTCACCCAGGGGCATACTGAAACCCATGCTGTTGCTGATGAGGGTTTAATGATGCTGCCCAGCATCACTTGGTAGTGCTCAGCATCCTTCAGCCTTCTGTGTGAAGGTTTAAAACCTGCAGTGATGGCACAAACCACTAAAGGGAAATCTCTTACTCTAGTTTGACCCAGGACATACAACACCAGGTGGTGCACATTTCTCCTACATTACTTACAATTGCTGTCTGGGAAAGAACAAAGCAAAAGAAAAGCAGAAACAATGCTTTCCTCCCTCTATTATAATAGTAAGACTGTTCTGTGACAATAGTACCAAAAAGCCTGTATTTTAGTAGGGAAGCAAACATCAATGAGCAGAGTCCCTGAAGGCCACTTCCGAGAAGCAGCTCAGGAACCAGTTTGCAGTAATTCAGAGTTACACTGCTGCTCACTGAGCAATTTTGCAGCAAAACACCTAGACTGAGTTTTCACACATGTTCATTTGTTTCGCTTGCAGTGGAATATTAGTGGTGTTAAAGGTTATACAAGAAGCACAATCATAACATTTAATCGCTCAGTTAAAACTCCAAAGTAGCAACAAACAAACTTTAAAGCACTCAGTATAAAGTGATTTTTGAACCCCTACAGAGGAATGTACAAGGATGGAGGCAGGCATCACCACATGTAAGCCATCACAGCCCTCCTGCTTTCTTGGCACATGCTGGCCAAGGATCTAACCCCAAGCTCTGCATTTTGACTCCTGAAGCTACTTTAAGATCCCAGCATAACCTCCAACCTCTGGAGTGTGCATGGGCACAGCAGGGCAGAACTGGGGACTCTGTCTTCAGTCTGGGATTTCTTTGCCGATCTTTGGTTTGTTTCTTTTCCACACACTGCAGTTCACCTACTTCCTCATGCCTTTTTTCATCCCTCATACACATGCTTTCTTCCTAACCAACAAGGGACACCACCCAGGGCAAAACAGCACCCAAAGTGCTTCAAATCCCAGAGCTAGCAGCTTTGTGTGACCCAGTGTCACCTCTCCCTGCACTGCAGAACATGCAGGGCATGCAAGTGTGCAAACCTCTGCTCTCCCTTTGCCACACACATGCAGGAGGAGAAGGAGAATCTCACACCTGATGGTACAGTGAGGGGCTCTGCCATTTGTGAAGCATTTTTAAACAGGGCAGTAACCACTGTGTAAATTACACTACATAAGCTGTGCCTTCTGCAAGGCTGCTGATGGCCATGAATATTACAAATTAAAGGATATAGTCATATGAGGTAAATTAATGGTTACGTGGTAATCATCTGAAAAAAACTTAAGATGGTTTTGAGGTTTATTCTGACTCTTCAATGAATGAAATCACACCATGGTAAAAGACCAGAAGCCTGAAGGCTCTTGGGTGACTTTTAAAATTATTTTTATATCCTGTATAAACTACTGGCCATGAGCTGAGAGCATGATAATGATCAATTCTGCTACATTATTTTTATTTATTTACCTCTCACACCCAAGAATCATAATCTCTCTTATACAGGCAAATTCTCTTAACTTTTAAGAAGTGCCATTATTCACCATCTCAAGATAATAATTATATTCTGTAGTTATATTATAATGTTATATAGAGTAATAAGGAACAATGCCTTATGCTTTTGCTTCAACTTCTGAATTTTTTTATGAAATATGGGGAGATAAAAGCTTCATGTACAGATAGATTAATAAAAAATGAATCTTCAAACCACCACAATATAAACCCTGTTTATGTTTTAAATATCTTCTAAACAGCATGTATTTAATCTGAATAATGAAGTCAATACATCATCTCATCAGAGCTGAAGCACAGACAGCCACTGCAGCCAAAAATGCCATGTTTTGTCATTCACTGACATGCATACTTCCCCACTGGGTTATTTTACCTGCTTCCTGGTCCGTGTCTTCCCTGTTCTAAGTTTGATGTATCTGGCTATCAATTCATTCCTACCTGAAACAAAGAAAAATTCATGGTAAGGGAGCAGCAGCAACACACCCAGAAACAGCATCAAAACACCACATTAAAACATGTAAGTTCCATGCATGTCAGGCTGTATTTTCTTACACCTACTCCATTTTTCTTTGCAAACAATTTACCAGTATTTCTCATTGCTCACCAGTATTTCTCCTCCATCTCCTTAACATGTGCCACAGGAACTATGCAGAGGACCATGAGTTCAGTGCTTCCACACCAAAGCCCTGTGGCTGTTTGAAGGCAGAGGCACCTCCTTGACCAGCAGCAGTGCCCAGCATGATATCTCACTGGAGAACCTCCCATGCTGGGGCTGACACAAGAACTGGGCTCCTCTGCTTTTGCTTTCAACTGCTCCAGGTCGTGTTTGCCCCCCTGGCGCCCTTTGGGGAGGAGTGGCTGCTCTTGAGCAGGCCGTGTGCTACCTAAGTGCCATTCACTCAGAGGTTACAGCTTCTCTCCAAGATTTAATTCTGCAAGGAGGACAGCAAAATCTGTCCTCCCTGCCAGAAAGCCTCCTCCAGTGATGGAAATCACTGTTCCAGTTCAGCAGGTTATCAATCACACCCTTAACTCTACTCACAAGAGTGGCTGCCCTGCGGTGCTGAAGTTCCTGTGGGAGTGGGGCTGATCAACACGGTGGTTTGTTATTCAGAGCTCTATTTCTCTTGGAAATGTAAAATACTAACAAGTCTCTAAATCCACTATTTGACTCTTCTTCAGTCACACATTATGCTACCTAATGCAAACCAACATTTTCTATCCAAATAGTTTCCTTCCTAAGTATTGCTGACATGGAAGGTAACACAAGTTTTATGTGGTGTCCTGTTTATTTTCACTGCATATTATGTTACTTCTCCATGAGTTGTAATAACTTAAATATACTTGTTCAACAAGTCCTAAGATATGGAGCTATTTGCATTCAGCACAGGGGAAAAGCAGCCCATGCGTAGAAAATGAGAAAACTGATTTAACAGAGAGCTGAAAATGGGGAGGTTACCTTGTCACCCACCAAGCTGTTTTGAAGGGGATGAGTACAGAGCTCGGGAATGCAGAAAATTATTATATCAGCCAGGGCTTTAAACTCTTACAATTCGATGTTGTGGGGAAGACATGGGAAAGTTTTGAAGTAGCCTGGCTATGTTTGAAGGGCATTTTGTTGACTGAAATATTGAACACATTTAGTCCAACTAGACTTTCATTTTCGTTTTTTTATCCATCTAGCCCTCTGAGCCTTATTTTACACCTTTTGTATGAAATGTCTCATGGTTCCTGTCTCTTCCATGTTTATTAAATGGGTAGTAGAACACAAACTATCAACATTCTTCAGAGTAGAGCTGCATTTTCTCCCATTCCTGTTTTGTTTTGGTCTGGACTGTGTGCCACGTTTCCCACAACATGCCACAGGTTTGTAACTCCTCAGCAGGTCTCTTCAGGACAAGCTTCAAGAGGTAAATTTTGCATGAGCAAACAGTTACACAAACCAGCCACATTTCTGCACACAAATGAGGGATTTCCGTATGCAAACAGAGGAGCAGGTAGTTACCTAATTTCATGCATAGACCTTGTCTTTGGGCTGAACAGGAGTTCTGCAGCCTGTTGTGCTCACAAGATACTTGTCATTTGCAGTGAACAAGCGCCTTTGTGTTCATGGGGTGAAGCCAGGGAATGCTGCACCTCTGTATCTCCCTATTCTCATGTTCTTTCTCATAATCAAAACAGAAGCCTGCAAGAGCAGCCCTCTGCAGCCTGGTGAGATGCAGAGATCACCACATTCCTGAAATCACCAGTGTTAGAGATGGTATGGTATATTTCTAAATGCACATTTTGATTTAATTGGGGAATGCCCCCCTTCCAGAAAGTACCTGCTTTGCACATGTTTAAGTATATGCACATGCTAATACCCAGATTGTTGGGGTTTTTTGTTGCAAAAAGATTGTCAGGTTGCCCTGATCAACAGATGGTGACTGTGCCAGGTCAGAGATGCCATAAGCATCTCTGCTTATGGCAGAGATGTAAAGGATATGATGCCATCTCTTGTCCCCTGTCTGTGCTGAAGATGTTTCAAATACCTGGGCACAGCACAGGTCTCTGCAGCCCCCCTTGCCCATTAAGGCAGCCCTCTGCCACAGCTGAGGTCTCACAGTTCTCCTCCCAGACAAGAGAGCTAAAGAACTATTTTTAAAAGAAAGCTCAGGTTCCCAGGCAGCCACTTGACAGGAAAAGCATCTTTATTAAAAACACCAAACGCTGAAAGTCTAGACTGTATTATTTGAGTGCTGTCTCTAGCTGAGCCCCAGTCCATACATGAAGTGCTTTGGCTTCACTCAAGGGGGGTTTCTCTGGCCACTGTCTTGCCTTAACTTGCAGGGATGAGGAACTCTACAAGGAACCATAAAAAGTGGCCAAGGTAAAAGCCTAACACACCTTTTCCTTACCATCATGTTTTCAACACAGCTAAGAAACATGCATCAGGTTTAGCCAGAGCAGGAGATACTGAAGCCTCACTAAATACCTTCTCCCTGGCCACAACAATGTGAAAAGACATAAATTCTTTCTTTCTTCTACCAAAAGCCATAAACAAAAACAAAAGCACTGTCTGATGTAAACAAGATAGAGCCCCCAACTAAAAGTTTATAGCCTTAATGTTATCTGCCAAACACTGGTGCTCTTCTTTACCAACTCTGACAGAAGTGATCTTATCTCCAGATCAGCTAAAGCCCAAAGAGGATTTTAAAGAAAGGAAAGCTTAATAATCCTAAAAACACCCTTTCCTGTTCTTGGGAATGAGAAGAGTCTGAAACAAAAGGAGTCTCAACAAACTTATTTAATTGGCCATTAGAAACCTTAGGGTGAAAAAAGCTCATTAATAAATAGATCTGTTTTCTCTAGAAGAGCTCAGCTGTGGAAATACTTTCCATACACACCCTCCCTCTGTCTCCTTGTCATATATATCTGGGAAATTGCCTGGCAGAAGAAAAGAGGTCACGTTTATGAACTGTAAATGTTCAGCTCTTTCTTCTTGTCATTCCCTGCAACACTCTCCTACTTTGAATGTTTTGGTTCAGGTATCAAAGAGAGGCATGGGGAGATGCCTGGTTAGATAAAACATCTTCACAGCACAGGAATCTTTTCCAAGGATCTTGAAAAGACCAGGAGGGGACCACAACAAATATTTTACATAGGCTGCTTCTTGAAGTTTGCTTTTTTTCCCTGTTAATTCAGGCTTTATCTGTCATGCCCTTCTGTGCTGTCAATGCAACTGCAAACTGTAACTCTCCCTGGACTGATGCTGAGGAAGAGGCATTTTGTGCAATGGAACATCTTTTTTAATTGTGACATGGAGTAAAAAGGGAGATCAGCTAGAAAACAGCACAGATGCTAAAAATCTGTGAGGCTTTGTAGAGAGCCAAAGCTTTGCTGTGTCCCCTCCAAGGGAACAGCCGAGTCCACAGGTCCACAGGCTCCCTCCACCTTCCTACTGCCCCATCCCTGAGCGCCATCACCCTCAGCAGGGCAGCATGAGGTGATCCCACACACCCCTCAGGCAGCAGAGAGCTGACACTTCTGCTCTTCTTATTCAGAACGAGTAGGAGCAGCTGCAAAGTGGGGAGGCTCCCACCGCCCCTCCCGGGGGAGGCAGTTGCTGCTCTAACAGAGGGTCCTTGTGCAGGGAGCCTCCCCCACCAACGCTATTCCCAACAACAGCCGAAAGCAGCCGAGCATCAGCCCCCACAAAGCTCTCCATGAGGCTCCACCCCTGGAGCTAAGGGTGGATTTCTTCCCATATCCAACGCAAGGAAGGCCCTCAAAGGTCACAACCCCTGACTGAGGAAGGCATAACCAGCAAGCCCTTCATGGGCCAAAAATGGCACCACCACCTCTGCAGGGGAGCCACCAGAGCACCACAGGCAGCTCTAGCCGATCCTGCATGAGCTGTGGATGTGCTCCTGGCTGCACTGTGTCCCTTTCCCCGGGTCCTGGCCATGGGCATCACTGCTCAAACCCAGGCAACAGGACAGGGAGCTGGTGAATCACATCCCTGAGCAGCAGTGAGGCCGGCTGGCGTCTTTATTTAGAACATTAATGACACAAATTAAACCTCTGCCCTCCCAGCTACCAGTAATAGGCACTATCCAAATGGGATAAAAATAGGCAAGTGTGGGAAATAAAGCCGGCTAGCAACTTGAAAATGAACAGCTAATTTCAAAAAGTTTTCATGCTCAGCAAAATAATTCAAGTAATGACCAGTAGAAAAGGCTATTTTTTTCAGATAACGAAATACTATGAATTTCTTCAAATTCTACAAGACTGTGACTCGAAACAGGTATTTCACATCCTGACCACGAAATCTGGGGACAGACCTGTACAACCATTTCATCTCCCAAATCATTCCCACAGCCATATTTAAACCATAGCAAAGCTTTTTTCAGCTAGTTTGGTAAACTCCGCTTCTGCTTGGCCTGGTGATCGCACAGTGCTGCCCATGCGCCTGGGGGCCAGATTTGGAGAGCTAGTGGGAATTTTGCTGGATGAAGAAGCAGAGTGTGAGTGCTCTCCTGGGCCAGTCGCCATGAGCAGCACCAAGCTCTTTGTCTGGATCCAGATCCCACCCCAGCCACGGACACCGTCAGCAGGGATGCGCTGGTTTGAACACCTTCCTCATCAGAAGGTGGACATGCCTTGGGCAGCACAGTTGCTCTGGCACGGTGCTCAGCCCCAGCACTTTTCTATTCTGTTTTGCCGGCAGAATATCTGGTTTTAGGAGATCTTGCCTAAAATTCAGCAGCGCCGCTTTCCAAAGACGCCTCATAGCTAAATTGGCTAACAAAAAGCCTCTTGTAGATAAAAGAGCTCTGCGAGTCAACAACTGGCTAAGCAGTTTAAACCTCTAAGTAAGGCATCCTCTATTTAAACGTTATAGGCAAATCTAATTTAAGCTTTTAAAAATATTATGGGCAGGTGTTTAAGTCGCGGGCACACTGGGCTGCGCTGGGCTGGGAGGGGGCTGGGCGCCGCTTCCCAGGCGGGCAGCATTTTGTTCAGCCAAGCTTTCTGCAGAAGGGCCACGTGACAGAGGCCAAATAAACAGCATCTGGGGATTTTCAATTACAGACCTTCACCCAGCATGCCTGCACTGTAATCTCTACCAGATGAGGCTCAGGCCTCACTATTTTCAATAATTCACACACTGTGTACACATAACATGACAATAAGGGCATTCATGCAACCGCCTGATTCGCACATCAAAGCTCCCAAATGGCCAGCTGTAAGCATGCTTACTGCTGAATAATTCATTCTTTTCACAGGCTTGAAAAAACGCTCAGCGGGAGTTGGCAAGCTTGTGTTCTTTCCTGTGTGGTATGCTAAACTCAAATTTTGAAAGAGGTACAGCCCCGCTAAAAAGAGTCAGAGATACAACTATTTAAATGTGCATTTGCGAGCTTTCGGATGGCTGCTCACAGAAAAAAAAAAAAAGAAAGAGAAAAAAGCAGCTCTACGTTTCCAAGTGGATAGCGGAGATAAGAGGAAATAACCTACATCTTCTCTGAGGCAGGTGGTTAATAGAAATAAAATGATAAAGCTGTTTTCCAGCTGGTAAAATATTTTTTACATGTATTATTCCTGGCTAAAAATCTTGGATATACCAGGCACATAACAGTCAACAAGTTCAGCAGACTTGAAATTTCCCCATACTTAGCATAAATTTTCTACTAGATGGCAAAGAGGCTTTTTGTTAAGACTAACACATATGAAAAAGGCAAACACAGAAACACCAGAGCTAATTCTGTAACTCCTATTTACTGTTCTCACAGATATGGGTTGAATACTAATTTCTACATGATATTTTAACAACTCCAAACTTGCAGCTGTGTCTCTGAACGCTTAGCTTGCAACAAGTGAGAGTGCTCCAGATTTTGTAATACTTTGACTTAACACAACAGAAGCGTCATTTCTTTAGGACAAAAAAAAAAAAAAAGGAGAAAAAAGAAGGGTCTGCTTCATAATATCAAGTTTTCTTGACTGTCAATCAGTGCCTGAACCAGCAGGATCAACTAGTCATGACCTCTCCTTATACCAAACACATGCTGCTTACCAGCTGTGGACTGTGTTTTTTACATCCTTTTCTCTATCATTCAGAATGGCTTCCTCCTAATCACAATAATCCCAAAAGTGCTAAAACATATCAATCGTCCTCTAAGCCCTGCCTACAAAAGGCCAGCCGTCCAGCCTTTATGGGCTTGTCCAACAGCAGCTGATACTTCATTCAACTACAAATCCAATTTAGCAGTTACAAGAGGTTTAGCATCACTGGAAAAATATTGGTGTTGATCCTGCACTCTTAAGTCAGCAAATATTCCTTTGCCATATTGTTTAGCTTTTTCTGCCATATTTACACTTCTGCTGGATTTCCCTGAGTGACTTCAACAACAGCATTTAACCTCTGAACTGGTAATATTTACAGTTGATCAAACAGCGATTTTTTAAAATATGCTTACCACAATTACAGAAATATAAGCCTATCTGAACTCCAACTGTTATAATTCTGAAAAAATCCCCAGCCAACAACCCTAAAAACAAACATAGGCATTTCAGTCAAAACCATAGAGCACACTTTATGTACCATTTATGCAGGATGTTATTTATTATAGCTCTTTGGGCACGTTCATGGCAATTCTTTCACTTATGTATTTTTAATTGCTAAGTGAGCCAACGCAAACACTCTCTTGATCCCCCCTACACCTTTTTTTTTTTTTATTTTTCTTTTTTTCTTTTTCTCCTCTTTAAGCAGCAGTATGTGTTGGGGGGCTGGGGCCAAGGACACAGGGAGGTCTCACAGTCCCCAGGGAATGGGATGGGAGCAAAAAAATGAACAGTGTGTCTTAGACCTCTGGGAGCTTTTTGCTGCACTGGGAGCCAAGGGTCTGGCTCAGAGTGGAGGCAAGGACCATGCACAGAAGTGGCCATGCAAGGACAGGACAGGAAGGGGACAAAGACCTCAGGGTTCCTAAAATGGGTTTTAAGGGTTGCCCCAGTGGTGTCTGTGTATGAACACACACACACACACAGAGAACTACAGTAAGCCACTTAAATATTATTACACAGAAATCAACTGCTTGCAAGGCGTACCCTAACTGGGCTGTCCAAGAGGAGAGGGGAAAGAAAAGATCCCAGAAACAAAATATCCGAAATAATCCCTTTGGATGCTAATGAGCAAACAATTACAATGACTCATTGAAGTTATATCATAATGATACTTCCAAGGAAAAGAACTTTTTGTGCATTGTATTAAAACCAACAACAATAATACGATCCCAGATTGAATCAAGACCACAATTTAATTTACATAGCAAAAGGGAAATGACCTAATAGTAGCACAGAAAGATATTCTCCTTAAGTCAAGTCCTCATCTTTGGGTTTTATCCCAACTTCAGTTTTAGAGAAAACAATGAAAAAGACCCATAGACACATCTGGTTCAAAAGTCTTCATTGACATTAATGCAATACATTGGATTCTGTTTGGCAGGTCTTCATACTGGGAAATATTCCACAAAAGGAATATTTATTAATTTTCTTCTGTTTTTTTAAAAACCCAGGCAGAAGAACACATTTCAAAAAGAGAGGAGTGATCCAGAGAGCTCTCTGAATATTCATTAATTAATATTTTGTCAGTGTCGGTTGTCTCAACAAAAGAAGGTTTTACAATTTACTCTAAGCCCCATTTAATTAAAATTTAAATGCTACAAAAATACATAGATTTTTTTTTCCCTAGTAATTATTTTCTACTTACAATAAACTGTATTTTACTGCAACCAAAAATGCATTTCAAAACAAACAGCAATTTTTAGGCTTCAGAATATACAAAGAAATCCCCACAGGGGAAAAAAAATCCCCTAACTTGACCTTTGCCATATCTCTGGATCAGCTACAGATGTTTAGTAGATTATACAAAAACCTAGATGTCCTTAATCTGACATTCTGGGTTTTTTTCCCCTGCCATGATAGGAACTCTCAGTAGCCTATCTGTGAAGACCCCATGCAAATTCCACATGCATACACAATTCCCAGCTTGTTTTCCGAGGTAGCTGCAATTTCTCAGTGACATGAGCGGTTCAGAAAGGAGCAGACTCTTGCCCAACGCTGCTGACAGAAAGTCTGATTTGGACAGGAATCCTTCAAATACACAGACAATGGGCTGGCTGACCTGTCATGCATGATGGATGAGTTAAGGGGATTAAAACCACTATTTGCATTAGAATAGATAAAAATTAGCAAAATAGAATTTCTCAGTAGGTGGCTTCAGTTCTGTTTGTTCTCTTAGGCAAAACGAAGTTCATTTTTAAAGGAATTACGATTGTTTAAGTAATGCTTATTTGCAGAGAAGAAATTCTGGATGCTGGTTTGCTTCCTATTGTTTATGCTTTAAGAAATACACTTTAACTACCACAAAAGTATCCTTTTCTCCCCATATTCATTATTTGAGCATTACACAGCTACAGTGCTCTAACCACTTCAAACTGTAGGTATACCTTAATGCTTGCATTTTTCTAAGCTGCATATAACCCCAAAAAAAGTGGTTTGAATTCAGGGAGAGTTGATCAAAAAGACCAAAAAATTACATTAAATTGTGTATTGATATTTCAGTGGGGTTCTGAATATGAGTCTGTGACTCAGGAACTGTAAAAGGCAGATGCTTGAAACACTGCACGTTTCTTTTGACCAGATTCACGTTCCACACAGTGATGGTACTTGAAAGACTCAGAAATGGCTGCATGAAGTGAGCAAATGAAAGGCTGGCGTAACAGAATAGCATTATATTGTTTATACAACATATCTGTGAAAGAAATCTGTATGGACAAATCAGGCAAACAGATGTAGAAACTCCAGAAGCATCCATAGACCCCTCACTCCTTCTCAGAGATCTGTCTGTTTATCACATCAGAGCTGTAAAAGCCATCTAGGTCCTGCTCTTTGCAAGGCTCACACACCTGAAGTTCAGGCAGCCAGGACCCTCCAGAAAACCCAGCACCTTTTAAAACATATCTGTACTGCCAAATATGTTACTGAATTCCCTGCCTGTTTTACCAGTGAACTGCAGTCAGACCACTGATATATTCCACCATGCCCGACAGCAGCACTAACAGAAAGCAAAGCTGAGGCATTAAGGAGACACATTTCTTCCAGAGATGACATTACCAACAGGAAAAGCTGTGACAGGATTTCTCAACTCAGCATTTATTGTAATGAGATTTTAAGAGCAGGGCACTTGTCCCACTCAGTGATGGGGGTTCTGGCCACATCCAGAGGTTGTCCAAAACAGGGCAAAACAGCCAGGGATGACATCCCAGCATACAGCTCTGTGCATCTACAGGCAAGGGAAGATCTGATAAGCTGCCTTCATTTTCAGTTCTACAGACCCTGCACTGAGATTTCATGCAACTCTTTGCAAAAACTGTTTCTTAAGTTTACGATGTATTTGGTGCCTGTGTCCCATGCAGTTAACATCCTTTATTTTCACAGCAGGTGCAAAGAGGTATTTAAATTTTCATTATGTTCAGGGTATTTGGTCTTGGTTTGTGTCAGATGACAGCTTCTGAGACCAGATGGGCCAAGTAGAGAAACGTTTGACCGGCATATGAAAGAGCTTGGGATACATCCAACACCAACCTTGGTTTCCAAGTTATTTCACAAGCAGAAAGTAGCATTTTGTGGAGATTTTATAGCTAACAATGTCATTCTAGCTACAGTACAATAAATATTTTGCACCAATTATGAACCCACGAGAGAGCCCTACAACATACTTGAGTTACAGGGTAAGTAATTTCTTGAAAACTCTGTCTCACAACACATTTAAAATTGAGACTCCTTTAACTTTTTTTCAGTCTAAAGAAAGACCTGTCCATACTTTCTTCCCATTAGATCAGCTGCCCATTCCTGCCTCCCTGCAGATCCCACCTGGGTCATTGATGCTCCAGCTTAAGTGAAGGAGAACAATATTGCTGCACTTCTGAAGGATTTCCAAGACCTCAGTCCAAGGGAAGAAAAAGAAGCCTCAATGTCATCATGAACTCAGGTATGAGAACACCACAAGCTGTTAAAGAACAGAAGACACTACTGCTTATTTTGAAGCTCAGCTAAGAGATACAGCAATGAAGAGCTGAGTAATCAAATAGTACTGTGCCATAATGTATTTTGTTTAAGTTTGGAAGGGTTCCTCATAACCTACTCATTTGTCAGAGCAAAATATGCCTGCCTGGCTCTCCTTGCCCCTCTGCCCCAGGCTCCAGCATCCCACTGTACATCCCAAGCAAGGTAAATACCATGCTGCTGATTTCATTATCACTGAAAACCCCCATTTGTGCCTTTGAAAATCTGCAAGGTTATCTTGGAGAATCATAAGAAAATTTTGCTTTGTGTAGCCACAAAATGCATTAGAGCCCTAGTATTTGTAATCTTTGTTACATGTTTTTTTATTGGTTCATGGGAGGGCTCTTTAAAGGAAAATAATTTAAGGGGTAGGACATGCCAGAGAATCAAAAGAAAATTACGGTTATTTATAATCTTTTTTAGCACTTATTTGTTTCTATAGTAAATCACTACTTTCTTTTGTTTCCCAGCTCATGGCTTTACTTTACATAAAATTTATTCCAAAAGCATACATTTGGAAACCTTTTGTTTGTTTGTTTTGGGTAAATGAGTAATGAAGTGCAAACACAGTTTCACTCATAATTCTTAATCTCCCTTTTTTTAGGTCTGATGCAGCAGGAGAGAAACTTCACAGGTTGTTTTGTGCCTGAGTACCACTGACATGGGACTGGCAGAGGATACTGGGCTTCCAGCTGCAGCTCTGTACCTGTGCTCCCTTCACAGTTTTGCCTGTCACAGATGTTAGTTCTCTACATATTGCAGTGAAAAAGATTCCTGAAATATGCCTCCCCTCCACCTACATCCATGGTTATCTTATTTTGCAGCCCCAGCCACCAGTGGTTCCTAGTCCTGAGAGCAACAATGGACATTTCACAAGGAGCAGAAAGACTTAGCTTCTCAGTTCCAATGCAGAATCACAGATTCATTAAGGTTGGAAAGACCTCTGAGATCATTGACTCCTACCCTTAACCCAGCACCATCATGTTCACCACTAAACCATGTCTCCAAGTGCCACATCCACGTGCCTTTGGAACACTTCCAGAATCTGAGGACTCAGGGCTAGCATTAAGACCAGGATGGGGACACATGTCCCAACACAGCCCCACAGCTGACATCACCAGAGCCACTGGCAGGAGCTGTGAGCAGGGCAGCTTCATGCATCAGAGGAACAAAGTTTAAATACACACACATCTGGTCCTGCAGTCAACGTTCATTAATGTGGCTTACAGATTTCTGTCTCTACCAAGCTCCCAGTTTGCTCATGAGACTTTATCATGTGTTTAGTCTAACCTGCTGATATGATAATCAGTAATCTCTGGTGCATAAAATTATTTAATTTTTCTTTTAATCACTAGCACTTTATGCATTCTTCTCTCCCCTCTCTCTCCCACTTTTTCCCTCCCTCCTTCTCTTCCCCCTGCCCTTCTTAAAAAGTAAGGCCAAGTAACACCAGTGCTTCCCCTTTCCTGGTTGTTTCCCTCCATTACACATGGGTTCATCTTTAAAGAGCACTTCCCTTCTGCCTGGTCCATCGTGTGCAGTGTCTACCCTGTGCAGGCTGTCACACACCCAAGGATGCTGTTCTAGGGGTGTTACTGTCTAGTGGGCAAAGTTCTGACCATGGCTCCTGCATCTGACTGCTACCTTGGCCAGCGGCTGGCTGGATGTGTCTTGACACAGTGAGAAGAGTTTCAAGTGAAGAAGAGGTCCTGAGATTCATCAGGGAGCAGCTGAGACCAACAAATGAGAAAAGGGTTATAAAATGTTAAATACTCTATATTTGGATTCAACCTGCTGAGCCTGGTTTGAATCCAGATGCACCCCTTGGAAAAAGGGTGTTTCAGAGCAGTGGCAATGTGCTCAGCATCCCTCTTCCTAAGCTTCTGCCTCTGCAAGCACAGAAATAGCAACCTGTGCTTTCCTAAAACACAGGCAGTGTACAGACTACTACACTGTACCTCAACTTCTGCCAACCCCACATGGCACCAAACTTCCTAGTTTTACAAACTTTGAAGCACTGTACTGTATTTTAAACTTTTCCTGTTTTGGTTGTAAAGGCATTTTCCCTGAGGCAGCTAGCAAATCCATCCTGAACCTGGCCATCACACCAGTATCAACATTTTCACACACATGAGGTGTCTGCTACTAAAAGACAAAGAAATGGTCATTGGGTCAGCCAAAGGAACTCCATTCAACATCAGGCTTAGCTACAACATACGCACCAAGAAAATAAATCAGTGCTGCAGAGACTTATCAAGGGTGCTTGGAAGAGTGACACCCCTTTCATCTTCGTGAGATGCATATGAATATGTCGGTACTCAGCACTCCAGACACTAAATTGAGCCATAGACTGGTTTTCCATAAGGACTGGGAGACATGGTTGTCTTAAGTTAACAGTTGGACTCCATGAGTCCAACCTTAGGGATCTTTTCCAACTTAAATGATTCTGTGAGTCTATGACATAAGAACAAGAAGTAAAAATATACTTACTTACCTCAGAGGCTCACAAATGTTTATATGAAGCTATTAAAAAGCTGAGATTTAAAACAACACATCCATTTAAAAGAAAATGAAAGGTTGTTTCTGGTATGGCCGATGCAGTTATATGTTTTCTGTTGGGGGAAATTTACAGCCACATTATTGCTGTCAAGGAGGGTAGTGAGCCACAAGGATTTCCAGATGCCATGTGTGAAGTTTCTCATTTCCCCTACTATACTAAAGTACATTATCACCCAAACGCAAACAAGCTTTAAAAAGTATCTGTCATTAAAACATGGGTGGCCCCCTTTCCTGGACTTAAGAGATTTGGGGCTTTTTTCTTCCCCTTTCCTTTCTGTTTAAGCCAGATGGGAGAGGGCACTGCAGCACTCCCAGGGGCCCAGCGCTGATCATACAGATGTTGACAGCAATACCTTGGGCTGCACCCAATGTGAGAGGTACATGCTGCACCCTGTCAGGGAGAAACCTGGCTCTGCCAAACAGAAACATTTCACTTGCTGAAAGTCAGGCAAAGGAGGGGGAGAAATGCTGCCATGACATTCCTCAGAGCAGCTATGAATGTGAGAACAGATTTAAGAGGAACACAGAAGTGTACTGGGATTGCATGGCCAGGTTTTGGCAGTATGGGGGCTACAGGGGTGGCTTCTGTGAGGAGCTGCCAGAAGCTTCCTCATGTCCAACAGCACTAATGCCAGCCGGCTCCGAGATGGACTTGCCTCTGGCCAAGGCTGGGCCAGTTAGAAATGGTGGCAACACCTCTGTGATAACAGATTTAAGAAGAAGGGGAAAAAATGTTATTGCCCTGATATAATTGCAGTCAGACAAGAGCAGGGTGGGAATGAGTGAGAAGAACAGCCCTGCAGACACCCAGGTCAGTGCAGGAGGGGCAGGAGCTGCTCCAGGTGCCAGAGCTGAGATTCCCCTGCAGCCCATGGTGCAGCCATGGTGAGGCAGCTGTGCCCCCACAGCCCACGTTGGATCAGTTTGGGGAGAACTGTTGCCTGTGAGATGTCCTGGCATTGGAGAAGTTCCTGGAGAATTGTGTCCTCTGGGAAGGACCCCATGCTGGAGCAGGAGCAGGACTCCTCTCTCTGAGCAGCAGCAGTGTGATAAACTGACCATGCCCCCCATGTCCTGTCTCCCTGCCCTGCTGGGGAAGGAGGTAGAGCAGGGAAGGAGAGAGGGGTGTGGGAAAGCTGTTTTAAGGTCTTATTTTACTTTTCAGTATTCTGCTCTGATTTTGTTAGCAATAAATTCCATTAATATCTCTAATTAGAGCCTGTTTTGCCCATGACAGTAATTGGTGAGTGATCCCTCCCAGTTCTTATGTCAACTCATGAACCCAGTATTGCATTTTCTCTCCCCTGTCCAGCTGCAGAGGTGAGTGATAGACTTTGGTGGGTGCCTGGAATCCAGCCAGGGTCAACCCACTATAAGAACATAAAAGGAAAAACATGTTCAAGTTTCTCCTATACCTATAAACCAAACCTGCCACACCAGCAGGCAGCTGAGGGACCTGTCCTGTTGTGTGGACACCAGTGGGCAGCTGGGACAGCTGCCTGCACAGGAGATCACCCTCACCCCTACAGAGAAGGGAACCCTGTGCTGAAAGGATTTTCAAAGGCTTCTTCAAGCCTGAAGCAGAACACCCTCTCTTAGGGCTGTCTGGGATTGCTGCACACTCAACTATGAGGCTTTCAAGGGGAAATAGGTGCAAACAAATGCCTTGCAATCAATCACATTTCCAGCTCTTACTAGCAGAGTGATAGGAGAATTAAAGCTAGAAAATTTTATCAGTGAAGTTTTGCTCCCAAATGGAATTGTTTTTAAAAAAGAAACCACAGAATTTACTCAAAGGTCCAGCACAATGGTGCTGAAAAGAGAATAGAGGTGGAAATATCAGAAGGCTGATGCCATATAGTCCCCACTGATTTTTTCCTCAAAGCAGGGGTTTTGTTAAATGATGTTAACTTAAATATTTTGCTGGAAATGGGAACTAAATGGGAGATGCTGAGTCCAAATCAGAGGTGACTTTTTCTGTCTCACATCTGGAACCACACCAGCAACAAGATCCTGAGTGGGAGCAAGAACAGTTTTGCTCAAAACCCAGAATGAAACTAATTTAAAAGGAAAGAGGGCATGCTGGAATCCCTCACTCCAGCTGGAGAACTTCCCATCTCCTCCAGGGCCATGGGCACAAAGTGGAACCTGTTTCTGATGTAGGCTCAGCAGAGTGAAAGCTGAGGAGAACCCCATGCCAATGCCAACCAAACTGATTGGAAACCTGTTTTATCACACAAGCTTTTGTCCATTGTTTCCAGAAACATCTCCCATGTCTTCAGTTCTTTCCCATGGTCCTCCCAAAGAGGGTATACACAACATAAGCCTCAGCTATCAAAAGGACACTCTTAGAAACACTAAAGCAAATCCTTGAAGCCACCTTAATCACATCAGACACTTGGCTTGAAGTTATGACATAGCATTTTCTGAAAGAAACACAGATCTGAGTAACAAAAAGTGTCCCCCTGAAACTCTCCAGCTCCACATTAATACTTCAGAAGGACAGAAGAATTTCTGCTACAGCAACTGCTGCAAATAGCTGGAAGCTCCAGTGCAGAGTGTGCATGTTTGATGAAACAGAAAACAGCCAGCACAATTATTTCCAGAAACTTAAGACAAGTCAATATGGACAAATCCCTTTTCAAACCTACATAGGGCAAATCATTGCCTTGCTGATCTGCCTGAGACTTCACGGCACTCACTCACAGCCAAAGAAACTCATCCAGAGTCTCTTCTGCACCTGTCAGTGCTTGATACTCTGACCTTGTTAAAAGAACAAGTTCATAGATTGGAAACAAAAGTGTCATTACCGTGCTTTTAAAACAATCACCCTGGCTTCTCCTTCATCTTTTCATTTCCACTAGATTAATGAAAGACTTCAATTAAAATGTAAGCCAATTTATAAAAGATTTTAAAATTCAGTAACTCAGATCATTCCATCCTAGCATTTATTTTCTATTGTAACATCTGCCATTCCAGCAGGCTTTTGTTTGCATCTTTTCCCATTCTTACCTGGACAAAAGGCTCTTTTTTATTCTCCAAATTAAAAAAAAAAGTGAAGATGACAGACATTTCTGCGTGCATAAGTAAGGTCATTCAAGAGTGAACATGAGCTAAACATACTCAGCAGCCATAAAAATTAGATCACAAACTTTTATGCCGGAATTATTTGCTGATTCTCTGAGAGCTGGAAATACTTTGACTTGTGCATCTGAGAAAGTAAATCTCCACAGAAATCAGATCTCAGTCAGTTTTATGTATATTCCCAAACAAGACCCCCAAAAGAAGACCTCTGGGTCAACTACTTTTTGGGTCTCTCTCCCATCTGCCTGCCTTCCTGTTTTCAAGAAACTTCTAAAGATGTTTCCTAAAGAGCATCACCTCTCCAGTTCAGTTAACATGAAGTAAGGGATTTGCAGAAGTGACTGGGGAGAACAGACAGGCTGACACTTGTGGACCACTTTGGAGCTGTAGGCAAAAGAAAAATTCAAGCAAGAGACTCCTGTTTCACTGTTGCATTCAAATTGGAAACTAAAGCCCAGCTGCTTCTGGCATTTGAACATGAATGCAAACAGTGGACTCAGAAAACTAATCTCAGCCATCTAGGTCCTCCAGCCCTGTTGTTAGCAGGAAAGACCATAGGAAAAGAACAACAGGGACTAAAGTGGATCAAGAAGTTTTCCTCTTCTAAGCTTGTAATTTCATGGCTGTGCTTGAACAGAGGAGACAACAGAAACCTGGAATAAAGCTCTTTATGCTGGAGACATTAGTGGACAAAAATAACAAATTCAGTCACAGTTCCTACCTCTGTTCTTTTATATAGCTCATGGTTCATACTTTATACATACATCTTACTAAACTTGGGTTTAAAAGAGTTTGGGATTAAGTAGAAATTATTAATATTCTACAATGTCACAATATTTATGGATTAAAAGATCTGAGCTGGTAAAATTGTTGACTTTATACGGTTAAATTAATGTTTACCTGGCTTTAGGAATTAGTAAATTGCATTAAGTTATATTAACTATTATAATTTATTCTAATTTGAGAATCTTAAAACCAGTGCAAACTATATACATTAGGCAACTTAATCCCTGTGTTTAAGCCTCCTTAAAGTCAATTGCATTCCTTGGTATTTGAAAGGTTGCATTGAAGCTGTTGTCAGTGACATCTTAAGGTGTATGTAAAATGAAAACTTTGATTTTAAATGTAGGTTAATTTTAATTGCTGTCATAAAATAAAACACACTTTAAAAAAATCTATTTTCTGTCATATAAATGTCTTTTTCATAAAATATAGGAAATAAAACTAGCTAGCATTCAATACTGGTCTCAGTAGAAATCATTGGCCTGAAAGTTCAGCATTGCTTTCTACAGCATAAAATCCAATACCTCCAATAACAGATCGCATTAAATCTGACCTAACCTGTGGGCAGGGTTCTTTACCCAGAAATAACATCCTTTTGCACTGAATCAGTATTTTGAAGGATTATAATCTTTATGTGCCCTATGGGAAATACAACACCTCTTGTCTGCCCAAGAAGATTACACTGAACCAAAGGATGGCATCTGCTCACATCCAGCAAAGGCAGACATACCATTGAGCCATGCAGGAATGGTCTCAGGTATAAACACCCAACATTTTTTCAGGAACACGGAAACTACTCCATTTTATCTAGGAATAGCCCCATCTGAATGTATCTTAGCCTGCAAGAACAGAGAAATTAACCCATTTCACAAGAAATGGATGCATTCCCAGAAGACTTTCTTTGGTCAAGATTTTCCCATTTTTTCTGTAGCAACCCACTCAACCTGCAACACAAATGCAGGTATCAATTCCAAAAAAAAAAAAACCAAAAAAAACCAAAAAAAACCATACCAGCATGCTGAAGGCATCTGGGAGAGCAGTAAATTACTAGTAGATTGGAAAGATTGATTTGTGAAGAAGTTACAAGGAAGTGGAGACATTGCAATCAGCATGTACATGGTGTAAAGGCTGAGTTTCCCAGGAATCCCTGAATGCCCTCAATTCCCACTAGAAGACTGAAATCAGTGGGAGCTCAGGACATTCAACAATTCATAAAAATTAAAGCAGGGCAACGACTGGTTTTATTGTTTGTTCTTGGCAGTACCCACCAAGAGCGCGATGCTGAAGGAATGCATGATCTATGTTGTGACAACTTCACAATTTGGAAAGATTTGAGCAAAAGGGATAGGGCAGTGAAAAGGGGTGTAACAAGTGAATGAAGTGATCAAAGCTGATGGTGGCTGGCATTCTTTATTAACATGGCAATCTCTACATTTCGGGTAGAGACTATTCCCAAAGCAGCTCAGCCTACCTGCTCTTGACATCCTCATTTCCTGCAAATCACCACAGAAATGCTTCAAGCCAGAGGGCTGTGGGATGTGGGGAGGTTTGTGGGCCAGCTCTGGCACTACACTGCACTCATGATGTACCCACTGTGGGTGGAATGAAAGGGGATGATAACTGGGTGGGAGAGCAGCACAGGGGACCAGGGGCTGCCCGGTGGGCACAGGCAGAAGTGCTGCGGTCTGCAGGGGCAAGGAAGACACCTGAGTTGCAGAAAGACAGAAGAGGAACTGGTTTTTGAAATTTTTTTGCAAGAATATACGCAGAGGAATGACCTTAACAAAACAAAGTTTAAATTTTAAGCAAGAAAATACTTTCAAGATTTAAAACAAGCTCCAAAGTATGTCCCATGTTGAGGTACTAAAAATGAAATTGGCAATGCACTGGAAAATATTCTGAGAGGAGGAACCTTCCACCAATTCAGTTCCCCCCACACACACTACGTGTATATTTGATTTTCTCTTTCTGTATGACCTAAAAACCTATACTTGTAAACAGAGTCCCAGGCCTGCAAGAAAAATATCCCTGAAAGAGTCCAAATTGAACCCCCCTATGATACCAGTACCATTCTTTGCTTCAACTCACAGGGTTTAGTTTTGGGTAGTCCTGTGATGAGCAAGGAGTTTGCCTCCACAATCCTTATGGGTTCCTTTCAACTCAGAATATTCCCTGATTCTGTATCTCTTTTCAGTTACATTCCTCTAAACGTGAGCCACACCCAGCAGAACCCCTTGCTAATCTTTATGGTTTTCTTACACAAAACAGAGAGAAAGTAGGTGATAAATTACTGTATGATTACTCTCTAAGAGGAGCTGTGGCAAGTTAGTATTGTTTTGACGTCACTTTTCTTGTTTATCTCACTTTTTCTAACAAACTACACTTTTAATTTAAGCACAGGCTTTGCATTTCTTGGACACCTGGAATATGTAAAAATAATTCCACAATATCTCCTTTTCTGGGAGGGAAAAATTAAATAAGAAGTTCCTGTAAATGCAAGGCTGCCCTACCTTTAACTTCCTTCTAACACTTAACACCAGGCTTAAAATTGTACCATATAAACACAGAGAAGCTGAAATACCACGAGCAGCCCTTCCATCTACTTTGCTTTACACATTAAACCACGATTCAAACAGAGTCCATTAAGGCATCTAAATGTGACTTACCACATGTGTTAATTGGGTGGGGAGGAAAAAAAAAGAAAACACAACCCTCGAATGTGGACATTTATGTATTCCCATTATTTAGACCCTCCTGATGCCACAATCTCCCACTTCTATAGTTTATAAATGTTTGATTTAAAATATAGCCATTTTATCATTTGTACCACATTTACCTCATCTCACCACTGTTCTGACTGGATGAGAAGCTAATGTAGCCTACACTGTCTGGTCAATTATTGCATGGACACCAGGGACCAATTAATGCCATCCATAAAAGCCTGAATCATTCTGTCAATTAACTAGAACTAACTATGTCATCAGATATATTACTGGTGAGCAAGTCTATTTGGTTGCAATATGTCTTGAAGGAGAGCAGTATCAAATGAATCACAATTGACTTGGACAACTGCTAGCATAATTTCAGAAGATGAAAAGACAAATGTGGTAGTTATTAGTGGTCCCCTGAGGAATTACGGCCAAGCAATTGTAATGTGCTAAGACTGTACTAGCAGGTGCCCACAGCACAAATCAGGCAGAGGGTTAAATCAATATTTTCAATTTCTTAGGATCAATTCAGTGTTTGAACAAGATGGAAACTTGTTAGCAATTGGCAGAACGTGTAAATGAAAAGTCAAACTTCTTATTATTTGTTAAAAAGGAATCAGTGCTCTGCATCATGCCCTTGGCACAAGGTAATGCTTTCATGATCCAGTTGCTTGGGCATTCACTAAAAATCTAGCAGTTCTTAAATTTTAATAGAGTGCAAAAGGTTACTTTAATACATGCCTAACATTCAAGATCTTTAAAAATGATTGAAGTGTCAATAGGAAAGTTTTTGAGCTGTGACAACAGCATAGTTATTAACGATTAGTGCAAGAAGCAGAAGAAACCTTGATTGCTTTAGAAAAGTCTCACCAGGAATGCAGATTGACATCCTTGGTACAACTTCACATTTATTCTGTTTCATGCAGGAGAACATTTGGATCATCAAGTGATTCTTTACCAATTAAACAAAAAAGAAAAAGTGACCTTACACAAATTGATTTCATTTGTCACTGCTGGGTTTAAAGATGCCTGTAGCAGGACCTAAAGCATTCTCATCATATTCCTCACTTTTAAAACAAAGGTGTAAAAACTAGCTGTTTTACAAAAAGACGCCTCCAGTCACCCTAACAATCAGAGTTTGGAAAATATACCTTATTTTGAGTTAGGGAGACATATCCTTAAAATGACACCTTAGACAGGGCAGTCTCTGGGATTTGGAAGAAGAAAACTGGCAAGTAAGGCTACTGCACCTGGGGAAAACACACAGGGATCTGATGACAGGGAAAGCTATTTCCATTATGCACACCCAACTCTTTAAGTCCATTATTTCAAACTGATCCAAAAAAAGGAACCATTTCTCATGCTACAAAACCACAGCAATATTTATTAGGAAAACAAAAAGAGTGCTCTGATGGTCAATTAAAAAGAGGAAATTCAATAAAACAGTTTTGAAATATGCCTGAAGAAAGCAACTATGCTTCAAACATGAATACATTTCTCTGTATGTTGGGCTGGTATAGGAATTCTTTGAATTGTATTCAGTGTTTGGACTTCAGCTCATAGGCACAGGCAAGTGAAGAGGTAGGTGAAGCTCCTCTTTCACAACTGGTAGGCATAGAGACATTCTTTTTTAATGTTCTTTAATTGTGAAGATAACAATAACTGCGACATTGGAAAAAATGGTTCATCTGACTGAAGCACCTTTCATCCAAAGGATTGCAAAGCACTCTAAACACCAGAGCAGGGAAATGATCTCTTGCCTAGCATATGGTCAGCCTGTGAATTCACTGTGACAGAGCTGTTTATAAGTAACAGTAGCAGCCTTCACTGATGCAAGCCAAAATAAAGAGCACTTGAACTTTAAGAAACTGCAAACTCTCTCAAATCTTTACATTAGATGCTGCAGATGAAGTAGGAGATATTTCTCATTTCTCAGCCTTTTCACAGGAAAAGAATGGTGCCAAGTCAAATGAAATAATAAAAAAACCAAAATAAAATCAAAATGGATTTCCTTATTTCAGGGTTGGCCCAGATAATCTATTGTCAGTGTCTAACTCACTGCGGCTTTGTCTGATTTCTGCAATACATTTGTCAAGAAGACCTTTCTCTTGAAATGCATTTAGCACAACATGGGGGATGCTCCACACCACAGGACATCAGGTCCAGAGCAGGCAGACACACCATCAGTGTCAGACGGTGAAACAGAGGGAACAAAAAACATCGCAGTGCTTCTTACAGAATAGGTCCCCATTAATTACAAAAAAAACATAGGAGAAAGAACTCACTATACTAATGATCCAGTTATTCTTTGAAGAGTAACACAGGGAAGATAAACCCTTTCATCCATGACATATAGCCAACAGATTTTTTCCTTGCCCAGCCCCAGTACCCATGCACTGTGTGTCAGTAACAATGTGTTTTTGGCTCCCTGTACACACCCTCAGGTGAAACCAGTCCTTGGCTTTCTGGAGGATACAGAGAACGTGTACTTCCTTGTGTTGGCCTGGGGAGCTGGGAGAACCTGTGCCTTTAAGAAGCACAGCGAGCCAGCGCAATCATTTGAAACCAAGGTTCAGCAAATAGGAGACAATAAAATATGGAGTAACTTGAAACCAGCCCACGAGCTGCCCAAGAGAAATCTCCAGCTTGTCTGGCTCTCAGACACACCCTTGCAGCTCTTCTGGAAAGCTGGGCCCTGTTTGTGAGACAAGGAGCTAATTGATTCCATCGTCTTCTGTATGTGCAAGTATAAACTAAAGTGCACAGAGGACAGAGCGGACACAGCTCAGCTGACCGTGCTAAAAGACTCTGCTGTCTGACAGCGCCCATGGCGGAACAAGTGCCGCGATTGTTCCCGCCAGACGCCACGGGACCCACAATGCTTAATTCCAGTGCCTGGATATCCAATTGGAGGATATCTTGGCAGCAGGATAGCAAGCTGGCTTCAAGCATTGTTAGCATTTTTCTCTGCCATCCATGGAGGTGCTGAGACATTACAGAAGCAGGGCTGATCCATCCTCTGCCACCAGCTTGCACACCTGCCAGAATGTCTCCTCTCCCTGCACACTGCAACAGACTTTCCTACTCACAAAGTGCCTTTTTTTTTTTTTTCATCTAGAAACTATCTTCATTAACTTCCTCTGTAACAACCCCTGAGTCAGGGTTTCCACAGAACCGGACTAAACAAAGTGAATCTTTTCAGACTGAAATTGATACACCACTCAGCACCTCCTTGTCTTCCTTTACAGCATGATTTATCTCACAGCCTTTCTGGTTCTGACCTGGTGAATCTCACCAGGCTGAAGGAAACTCTGACACTGGCTCTATATGAAAGTTCCTCGCGAGTCATGTGCCAGAGGAACACAAGAAGATACCTCTGCTGTTCTCAGCCTAAGGTGACAGATGCAAGGGCTCTCCCATTTTATCTCGTCTGAACCATGTGTTTAAAAGCAAAATGGCATGACATGCACTTCAAGCAGAGCAAGAAACATGCTGTCTTTGTGTCCATGGGGTAATCTTTCTGCTAAGCAAAGACATTAATCAATTCCACTAATGATAAAAGGGAGAAATTTTATGTCAGAGCCCATTCTGCAAACATGGAATTCAAACATTGCTCTTGGATCTCAAACACAACAGAAGTCACTGTTAATTAAGAATAAACTATATAAAGTTATATACTAAATAAGCCTAAAACCACAAGGCTTATGGTATATTTGAGATGTTATCTTTTTCTCCAGAAATAATAATTTGAAGAAATATTTAGAGTTGATATTCATTTTGTGTATAAAAGCCATATTGAAAATTCTGAAAATCTAAGGAAAAAACATACAGCAGGAAAATAATTCCAAGCTACTTTACACACAGTCACTGAGCTTCTCATAAGAGTTCTTCTGGTTTAAATATGGAGCAATTTCACTAAACACAGTGACAAAGTCATACTGATGAAAAACTGCAGTCTGTCTATATTTATCTACCAGTATTTATCAGATCTCACAGTATTATAAGATTTCACAGATTTTAGACACATAATTTATAATCCCCATGAATACAGTTTAGTAGGGAAACAGCAGTTCTCTAGCAGATAAACAGGAGCCATGGTTTTGGTCAAGCTTGAATTTGATTTTCAGGTCTTGGCTAGATAAACTGAGCAAATCATAAAGATAATAACAAACTACTAGCCCATGAATGTCACACCCAACAAGAAGCAATATCTGGCCAGAAGTTGCCATGGACTTCCTGACAGGATTTCACCTCTGGCTCTCAGTTATCCCTGCCCCAGAAATGAGTGACTTCCACCGAAGTCGCCAGCAATGTCACAATCTAATTCACTGACATTCTTGGACACAGTTAAATTCAGACAAATTCTGGAATTTGTCTGGGTTTGAGGCATCACATCACATCACATCACATCAATCACATCACATCACAGGAGGAAACATTTACATGTAGCATTTGATTTCACACTGGTTTGAGTTCTCTGAATTAAAAAGACTTAGTGACAGTTTGTTCACAAAACAGTGGATCTGTATTTTTTCTTGCCTTGCCTCCTCGCTCAAGCACCATGTCCTACAGAACCAAAAGATAATATCCCATACAGTCAGCCATACACTCAATACAAGACTTTGATTCTGATCTGCCAGCAGTGCTCCTGTCTTTAGAATTCACTGGTCTTTAACATACCTGAGGTCTGACTCTCCTCCCATCCCTCATTTTACGCCTCTGACTTCACAATGTTTCAGAACACCCACCATGAGGCTTCTCCCTCCTTCTTTTTGGCTTCTCTGATATCAACATGATCAATCTCAGTCTTCCTACAACATCTCAGCATGTATCAGTCTAGGGGACGGAAAAGCAGGACTTCTTTCCAAGGCTGGAATGTGGCATTCCAGCCCTCATCTTCACCTTCAAAGGGGATGAGGCAACCACCTCTCACCCCCTGGGGGAGCTGGGACAGCAGCTCCCCTCATAAGCATAACCAGCAAGTCCCCCTCCACATTCACACCCAGAAAAGCATCTGCAAAGAAAATAAAGGCAAGACTATCAAGCCTTCTGCTACATATAATCTATTATTTCTCGTATTTACTATTATTATTACAATTGTTTTCATTGTGTTATCAGTATATTTCTGCCATGTAAAAAAATACACTCAAGTAAAAATATTTAAATATTTTCTTTCTAAAATTACTTGCTTTGAAAAGCAGAATCACAACTCTGTACACTCTTCTTTAACTAGAATTTCTCTCCCATAGTGCTGTAAAGCAGAGACTGGCATTTTACCATGATCTATTGATGTTTTCTTGGATGTGGTGCTGCTGTTAGCTAAAATGAAGCACCTCAGTAGACTTGATCATCACTCAGGAAAGACAACAGAATCAGGAAAATCATTGCAGCTAAATAACAATAAAAAAACCTGAACACAATCATCTTGTGATCAATTTAATGTCTAACATTTAATTAGAATAGTCATAACAATGTATCTGATTATTTACAATTAAAATCTAGCATGCAAGGTCAAAGTGGAACCTACTGCATCCCAAATGCTGTAGCTTTGAAATCAGTTGAGAAGTTATTCATGCTCCTACAGAACTGATTCTGAACCCTGTATAGTTTAGTTCAAGCAGATAGACTGAACAAAGGCACTCAGTATACAAATGCTGGTTAATTCTTATTTTATTCACACGGCAGTGCCAGATTTAAACAAATGAGTTGCAAATGATTTTGATGAAGATGTTGAATTGCTGCATCATGTTTATGATCTACTGCAAGACAGTTGTGTATAGCCTGAGTGATTTAGGCTTAGCATAATAAATATTTTATTCTTACGTTAGATAGGAGTACATCAATGAAACCTGTTCTCATTCTATCTAAGGCAATGAAATCATCTGCCTGGGGTATTCATAGAAATATGAGTCCAACCACTTTTGGACTCATGCAGATTTTATGCTTATACAGAAGAGGTGACTTCCATAATCCATAATTACAGGTGCAATACCATTCGCTGAACAACATGTCTTTTCAAACTTAATTATAAACCCCAAATGTACTTAGCTAATCGGATCAATTGCAAGCCACAGCAAAGCACATTCTAATTTTCAAGACAGATGAAATTTTGCCACCTCTCAGCTGCTGTGAGAGCCAATGTCAGGTGAAAAGTAAGAGAAAACAGACGAGCATGTTTTCCAAGAACCATTACAGCAAATTTTATGACTGTGTTTGCAGACATGTTCCCTGCAGATCTTTGATTTGCTAAGGCTGCTTTTATCTTGCTGAGCCTCTGCTGAGCAGCAACTACCGCTTCGAGGAAGCAACAATGCCTTTTTTTGACAGGTCCAATTATCCTTTCTTGCCCCACAGATGCAACAGACCAGTTCTCAAAAGCCTCTTTATGAATTTATGGGGATGAAACTGAACTTCTATATAGAGAAACATAGGTTCAATCCCAAAATAGCTCCTGAAAGGCCCTGCTCCAGCCACAATTGCTGCACTTACTCTAACAGACCTGCAGCAGAGACTGAAGTCAAGTCTTTCCTCAGGGACTTGCTCCAGCACCACGACTTTGCCCTTCTCCTTGTGCCGCTGAGCTGAGGCTGTGCTGTCAGCCCAGCTCTGTGGGATCTCTGCTGAGTAACCAGCCCCTCACAATAGGAAGGCAGCTCACGTGTTGTGACTCTGGATCATCAAACTCTTCCAGCTTCCCTTATTTTTCCTGTAATATAAACCCGTTCTCTTTTCTGTGATGGTGAGTTCTTTCAGATGAGCACCATCTCCTCCCTCTGATGTGCAGTGATCAGTATAATGACAAACAGAGCTTAGAGTAGTGCAGGATAATCATATTTTCAGTGCTTCAGCTATGTAAGGAGCCACCAGGATGTGTCATATACAGCACCTCTCTTCAGAGGCCTGAGCTAATTCTGCTTTGGTTGCACATACTATCATTCATAGGAATGGTCTTGGGGGTATTCTGAGCAAAAAAGACAAAATTGAGACCAAAACAACTGGTTTGGAAAGGCTCGGATCAATACAGCAATCAGTCTACTGTAAATAGAAGGCATAAATAATATATACAATAATCACCAGTTTGTTCATGGTTGTGTTTCCTTTTGCTGTAAACATAATCACAAAGGCTCCTGATGACACAGCAGCTGCAGAATGAACAGCTCAAATCCTAGCACATTCTCAGGTTGACCCAAAGGCACTTTCATAAGGAGTAAAATATCATATTATAATTATATAGGAATATTGTTTATTATTTGCAGTGTTTGCAGTTACTTTGGAGTATCAGTTCCATGGGACTGGCTGTATAAAAACACAGCTTCTCAAAGAGCTTGCTTAGCACAGAAAATCAGAGACTACAGGTAGATGTAATGGGCTGGTGAAAGGCACAGCAGAGAGGTAAGAGCAACTCAACGGCTGTGCCACATAAAGTAACCAGTACTTCCCACTTTTCAAATAAATTTTGGCACACGTAGGGGCAGGCAAATCAAAGCAATTCAAACACTGCCAGAGCCCTATTGACATCTACGCAGTGTGCTGCTTCTCTGTGAAAAAAATGAATTTCCTCTAAAACACTCCACAGCCTCCAAGGACAGGGAACGTGCCCCATCGCCACCCTCTCTCATCTCTAACAAACAGAGGATGTATGGGCTGGAAGAAAATAACTGAGAAATGAGAGGATCCTGAGGGAAGACAAACAGCTGGACGATCAGGAAGAGAACAGCAAGGAGAGCCCTGTGGTACAAGAGCACTGAAGAGCAGAATGGTCCCAGACATGTGAGATGAGGTGCCAGGCCTGACCAAAGCCCAGCAAGGGCAGCATGTCACTCCTTACCAAAGGAGCGTGAATGCAGGGACAGCTCAAGAAAGTTCTCCCAAATTCAAATAAGTTGCAGCTCAACCATGTCCTGAGTCAGAAGCAGTGCCTCTGGATACAACAGGGGATTTTTCTCCTGCCCATTTGTTTTCTGACCCCATGTAAACACAGCTTCCACTGTATCTTCCAAAGGGATTCATAGCTGCACTAGAGCTTGTACCCAGACTTAGTGCCTTTTGTTTATTTTGAGACTCTCACCTAAACTCTAAACTTGCTGCAGAAGAAGCTATGAGCAGCTGCTCTTCATTCACCTTCTCTGTAAATCAGTTCTACAGACGTCAACCCTGCCTCCCATGAGCCACAACTCCTGGACCAAAAAGGTGCAGTCCAGTGAGTCACTGCTTGTGCTGAGGCTGTTCTCAGGAAAATTCTTTGATCCTCCTTGTTACCCTCTTTGAATCTTATCCAGGTCTGCTGCTCTCCTTTTTGAGTGAAGGAACTGAAGTGCACAGAGTATGCAAGGCTGCCCTGGCTCCCAGACACAGCCAACCCTCATTCCTGCAGCACCAAGAAAAAGCCAGGGCTTCCAGACACAGCCAACCCTCATTCCTGCAGCACCAAGAAAAAGCCAGGGCTTCCAGACACAGCCAACCCTCATTCCTGCAGCACCAAGAAAAAGCCAGGGCTTCCAGACACAGCCAACCCTCATTCCTGCAGCACCAAGAAAAAGCCAGGGCTTCCAGACACAGCCAACCCTCATTCCTGCAGCACCAAGGAAAAGCCAGGCTTCTCAAAAAAAATTCTACAGTGCTGCTACAAGGATTCTAATTTCTATCACCTAATTAAATTTAAGGCTAGAAATCAAATAATCACTTGCCACTTTTATTTCTTACCTTTTTTTTTTGTTTGTTTACTTGCAAGTATGGGAACATTAGCAAGGACTGGACTGTTTCAGGTTTTGAAATGTGTAGTCCTCTCACAGTATCTTTTGAAGTTTTATGGACTGCCAGACATGCACAGACCACATGCTGAGTAACACTGCTGTTCAGTGCTTCAACAAACAGCCAAACGGGAGTTGAGGGGACAAAATAAGTTTGACTCAAACTGCCCTCCACAGTACGAGTAACTGCTCAGGAATTCTCTGTATATATTCAAACCCACTTGCATACAATCTGATGCTCATTTCCCATGCTACAGCTCACACGTGTGTGCCCAAGTGTGGCTCAGCATTTCAGACCTGAGCCACGCTTTCCTTGCAGGGGATTGGAGGCAAAACCCAAGAACCACAGGGTTTGTAGCTGAACTGGCTCTGACCCCCCAGACACAGCATGAAGGATATGGCCAAACCCCTGAGACACATCATGCCTGTGCTTTTCGGGCAAATACTAACAAACATCAACTACTTTCTCACAGTAGCTGACCTATGTGCAATATTTTATGACTCATGGAAAACTTGGAACAGCTGTAAGAAACAGCCAGTAAATTTAAGCAAGACCAGAGTGGATCAGCAATTGTACTGAAACAAAAAGCTGCAAACCTGAGTGATAAATTGCAGGACATGCCCATAATGTAAGGCTTGAGGCTGCTGTTGCAAAGGATCACCCATGAAGACGGAACCCCTGGACAAGAGACAAAGCCAATATATTCCGATGGGTTTAACCATTTTACTGCTTCTAATTAGTCCTGCCTAAATTCTGTATCATAAACTGGAACAATTTAGGTTGAATTTTCTTTATGATTGAAAGAATGAAAACTTCACATTTGCTTGAATTTATTACTAACTGACATCACGATTTCAGCAATTCATAAATTTCCACACTGGTCAATGAGCCATGACCCACAGAGAAAATGTCATGCTGACCTCACTGCAACAGCAGTGCTAAAACTAGAAGACATGGAGTTATCAGTATTTTAGCAAAGGCTTTTAGATGGATTCTACTAGTTGAAAAGCTAGTATGATACTCGTAAGTAAATGCTGGGGTTATGGAAAATATAAAAAAAAATTATATGCTGTCTATATGTTGTAGACAAATACACAGGATAACAGCTCCTTGGGAGAAAGGCTGCAGAGAATAAGTAAGATACAATCTATGTATCTAGAGTTTATAAATATTTATTTTATATTATTTAGACTTGTTTTTAGATCTAAGGAAGCTGCAAAAAAGAAATTTATATTGAGAGAAAGTCGGGTGAAAGAAAACAACCCAAACAATATCCCCAAACTCTACAACAGAGGAATGTGGTAAGATTTTTAGCATTTGATTTCACACAGTCCATTGAAAACTTAGGAACTCCTGCCTCAGTCAGCAGCTCCCCCAGTTTAATACCCTGTTTCTGTTAGTTTTGAGTCAGTTTTACTGACTTGCTGGGTGAAGGTGCTCAGTCATGCCTGAGAACCCTGTAGCCCATCTCCAAAGCACTGTAGGGAGTGGGAAGGACACTCTCAAGGCTGCCCACCCCAGAAAGCCACTGCAGGCACTTTATCCCAAGTGCACACCAACTCTCATCCAGACATTAGTAAGGGTGATCCTTCCGTGAGAGCACAGATGTATCCAGCAACAAAGCAGCCATCCCAAATAACAAATAATTAAACAGAACTGTCTTTGGGGGCTGGGGGACAGAACCATTCTCAGGAGCTCCTGGATGTGCGCAGAGGAGGGTGGGACGGGAGCTGTGTCCCTCTTGCTCCCAGCGAGCCAAACCCTAGCACTGCAGAGAGTTGGAGCACCCAGCCTATAGTTCAGGAGTCCTGAGAGTCTCCATCAGCCCTCACTGCAGGGCTGAGCACCCAACTGCCGATCCAGAAAGGTTTATACACATTTAATTACAGACACGTGCCAGAGGAGAGCTCAGCACTGAGTTTCCCCCTTTCTTGCCTTGTTATATTTTGCAATACTTAATGTTCCATAATTGATTGCATGCAATCTGTCCCAGCTGTAGCTACAAGGTTCTGCAGGTCCACTTTGGATGAAGAGGCAGTGAAATCAGAAATGCTCAGACCACCAGTGCAATTCAGTGAATGCGTCAGCCAAGAATGAACGAAAGAATTAATGCACTGGAGACTAACCTTTCAGGAACAAGGCAGGTTTACTCTGAGCATTAATTCTGAAAGTAATGAGGTTGTGGTTTTTGGTTCAGTCTTTAATAGTCTTCATCATAAAAGCACTACAGTTAATATGCCATAATCAGGGCTTTCTGATCAGGAGAATCCAATAAGCAATTTTCCATCACATACTGGAACTAAGCTACTGCTGCAATCTGAAGAAAACCAAACAAAACAATGTTCCAGTCTACATCTAGCAACAGGAAACACAGACAAAACAATTTAAATATTTTTGCTGTGGAGCCATTTGAGGGTCTAGCCACATCTTCTATTCAAATTAGCAGCCAAAAATTTCAGTTCTGCTCGGGAGTCTTCCTCATTCAGAGTTTTCTTAGTGTGCTCAAACATTATCTTTTATTGTTGCTTAGCAGTGGTGACTCCCTCACTACCACTCTCAGTTCAGAAAAGCAAAAGTATTCCAATTTAACACAAATTAGTTTTTTATCTGTTTTCCTGAGTAAAACATTGGGAAAAAATCCAGTTTGAATTAAAATCAGTTCAGCAGGAAAGTTCAATTTTATATCCCCCCCTAAAATTAGTGTATATGGTTATTATTAATTTCTGAATCACACCATGTGCTCTTTCCTACAGTAATTGCTAACTGAAGTCAACAGCAGTACTGTCATCCATTTTAATGGGCTGGGATCACGCCACAAGACACAAAATAAAGACACTTCTTGTTTCAAAATGCTTAGGATCAAAACAAGAAAAACACAAGAGACACACTGGGAAACCCAAAGGGATGAATGACTAGGAATTTAATTTCTCATTTATTGCTAATATTATTGTTGACTCGCTTGTTAATGTAATGTAGCACTTACATTAAGGCATCTGTGTCAGAGTGACCCACTAATGATGATTTGTATCTGCTGCCAGGATAGGCAGACATAGAAGAGACTATTTCGGTGGTGTTCAGGGGCTATTTCCCTGTCATTTAGGGGATTTAAGGCTCTTAAGCAGTTACAGGCTTGTTTATTTTTTAATAATTAGAGCTGGCTGAATTGTAAGTCAAAGACGACAGGCAGGATAAGGGGCCTCTGCTCTCTATAGTGCAATTGCTGCACAAAAGAGGAGGCAGGAGGTACAGGGCTGATTTGCCTCCCCTCCTCGCCAGCTGGGGAGGCTGGAAGAGCCTCCCAAGTTTCTTGCACAATGCCCCAGGCCAGCACAGCTCCATCCCTCTGCAGGTAGGGCAGCCCCTCATCAAAGCACAATGAAAACAGGATTTCCTAAGCCACAGCCCTCTCAGAGTGTGTGGGACTGGTATTTATTCCTCACACAGGAGCCTCCAGAGCTCCCTGCTGCACTTTTCCTGCACTGCTCTGTCAGGCACTGTCACCAGTGATGTTCTTGGCCTCATGCTCACAGAGCTGCCCTAACAGTCTGCTGGAACTGAGCTGCCACAGGAGCACATCCCAGAGCAAGAAGCTCCCTGTTTACAGATTTTATACTTTTTGTGCCATGCTGACACATCCTCTGAGCTTCCAGGCTAGCTTGGCCAGCCACTGTGAAGCCCTGGCAGTGGATCAAGGGTGACTGGGGAAAGGACCATGGGGGGAGAGAGAGAAACCTCAACTTTGCATAACCTATACAGACTCAAAATGGAATCTAATGAGGCCATAAATACTAGCAAAAAGTGAATTAAAAAAACCCCAAATCCGACAGCAGATATATCTTGCCTGAAGTACAAGCATCAGGTGGTGGCAAATGCCCTCTTTTGCCAGAACAAGTTGCATTCCCTGTGGAGGGCTCACCAGCACAGCTATCCCAGCAAACCTCTCCTGGTGTGCACAGGCTGATAGTCACAGGCATACACCTCCAGCCAAGCTGTTCAACACCTCTTCCACCACATTTATTCTTTATTAGGGGTCAGTGATCCTGATTGCCTAACAAAGAGCACAGGGGGAATACACATTTAGAAACATCAGTTTGTCAGACAAGGCAAAACCAACTGCTTGTAATGGCAGGCATGACCAGATGTACAGGGAAGATGGCCTTAATTCCAGTTTGGTTTGATTTTGTCTGGCTGCTTTTCCAAGCAGTATACTTATTATTCCACCTAGGAAACTGGTATCATTTCCTGATGGCATCTGTGACCCTTTACTACATCAAGCATTTGTGGACACGAGGATCCAAGCAGAGCAGGCTGATCAAAATAGGCACAACTGAAAATATTCGAGCGGCAGATAAACAACTGCTGCTTTTAATCATGGGCAATGTTTATATCTGTGCAAGTGGGTGTAAAATTCTTCTGTTATTAAGGCAAAGCAGTGAGGAACCAAGCCTGTGGTTCACTCTGCAGCAGCAATCACATTATCCTGTCTCCCATCCTTGGCCCCCACTACATCTGTGAGAGCCAATACCAGCAATACATCAATAACTCCCCACTCCTCACATCTGGGTGTTTGTTTGTTTTCCACTCAGGATCATACAGAAGCCCTCACATATCCATAGCAAACACTGGAAGGAGAACCAGGCAAGAGATATTATCCAGGCCCTTGCAGAGCAGATGCAAACCCACAGCATTTCTTGCTGCTCTTTCCTTAGCTGGGCTGGGGCTTTATCCACTCCATCTCTGACTATTTAGACTGCAGGCTCTTTGGGCCAGGGACCACCTACTGTGTGCATGTTTCTACAGTCTCCGGAACAAGACTTCCATTTTTGCTGGTTCTCCCTAGGCTAGACCATAATAAATATGATTATTTTAACAATAACACACATTAATAATCGTTAATGCATTGCTTGAATTTCCCTTTGAAATGCAATCTGTGCTCTCCTCCCTCTCAGCAGTTTAATCGCTGGCTGAACTTTCTCAGTTAACTGAAAGCGCCATAGGTAAGATTTTTTTCCACTATCAGCACTTTTAATCTTTGTGTAATTTAAAGTAAATACATCTTTCTTTGTGATTGCAAATGAGCCCAACTGTTGGGGGTTTTCTTTGTGGTTTTTGTTTTTGTTTAGGAGGTTGGGGTTTTTTTAACTTTTCTGAACTTTTAAGTTATTTTTTAACAGCAACCTGGCCTGGCAGCAGTAAGGCAGACATGACATAATGCTGGCTGTTAATGGCTTCCTACCCTGACTGTCAGCTCTCCCCATTCCAGTGAGTGTTCTCAGACCTGTTCATGCCTCCCAAACTCACTGTGCTCCTGTGCTGGGCCTAAGTCACAGCTCTGTAGAAGAATCAGAGAATAGTTTAGGCTGGAGGGGACTTTTAAAGCTCATCTAGTCCAACCTCTCTGCAGTAAGGGATGCCTGAAACCATATCAGATTGCTCAGAACCCTGTCCAACCTGGCCTTAGATGTTTGCAGGGATGGGGCATCTACAGCCTCTCTCAGCAATCTGTTCCCAGTGTTTTAGCACCTCATTGTATAGAACTTTTACTTTATAGCTAACCTAAATCACCTCTCCCTCAGTTCAGAGCCATTACTCCTTTTCCAACCAGCTCCTTTTAAAGCCTGTGTGTTTCTGGGCTCAGGAATGGGGCTCTACCTCGTTTTAGTGCTCCAGGCTGGCTGCTCTTTCATAGGCATCTCCGAGTTCCTGGGGCTGTGGGAGGCCACAGCACTCTCATCTTTCCAGCACGTCGCTGCGGGAGTGGATCCGTGCCGGCAGCGCTGCAGAACGTGCGGGGGCGATGTGGGGGCGAAGGGGAACAGCTGCCTGCTGCACAGTGATCACCTTTCCGGGCAGGCATCTGCCAGCCACAAAAATCTGCCTTGTTCCGAGCTCGGCTGCCGTGCTGGGGAGAGGAGAGTCAAGCAGCACCACCCTGGCCCTGGAAATAGCCCTGCTCTCGGCACTGCTCTCCATGCCCCTCCGTGCCACCGGCCTGCTGGACACTAGCAGGGAAAACGGCCAGTCCCCTCCAGGAGGAAAAAACAGCATTTGAGCTGGCTGTCTGGGCTTTAAAGCACAATCTTCCTTGCACAAAGAATTCCTCTCATCTCACTCCACGAGAAGCAAGATTATTTCTCGGAGTGATGGGGATGAGAGAGGGAGCGAGCGGCCCTGAGCCCCACTGTGCTAAGCACAGAGCACAGAGATGATCCTTTCCCCAAAGAGCTTACAGCCAACCGTAACACGGAAAAATCTCATTATTGACAGATTAATGACAATCTGGTAGAGCAACCATCCCTATTAGGAGTTTCTTGAGCAGAAAACTATTACAGGGTCCTTATAATTAGCTATGGATACCTAATCTGATCCGAAAATGGAACAGTTAAAATTAAGAACTCAGCTCCACGGTAATATTACATTAAAATTGGTGAGTGTGGGATGAGTACATGGGAACATTTTAACCAGAACATACAGATGGGTAACCCCGAGGGAAGAGGTCAATGAATAGATTTCTTTTGTGAACTTCATAAAAACATGCCGCATATATGATCATAGAACTGATGTTTTATTTAAAAACATCTGGGGATTTTCCTCTTTCATCCCAGTTTACAGAGTTAGGTTTAACAATAATGCTAGAAAAACAAATAAATCACTGACAGGCTATGGATTGGTTGTTTGGGTTTCTTCATATTAAATGCCACCTCACACATACTTGTGAAAAGAAGTCTTTCCTCAAATTAATTCTCCTTTTGCTTAACCATCTTTAATTCATTCATAATTATTAAATATTGGCCAAACAGCATGCTAAACTTCCTGAGTCACAGAGCCTTCCTAATTGCAAGAAGTTAGCACAGAAAAGGTCATAAGTATTTGTTCTGCATGTACAAATCACATCCACACGTGGGTCTCACAACAGCCTAACTACCCTGGTTCACTCTCCCAGCTGCCATCCGAGATGGAGGAGTCTTTTGATATTAAATACAATATTTGACAGGGTTGGCACTTAGATGACATCTAAGTGTGTGTCAAGAAACACAACTAGAGGGAGCTTCATAAAGAAAAACCAAAACCACAAAAAGCCCCAACAACTTACATCCTCCTCTGGTGTAAATGAGCACGCACTCATGCATGCCAGTGAAAATCATGCTGATTTACATGATGTGAGCATCTGGCTTTTTTCCAAGGGTAAGGACTTACTGCCCAAGGGCAAGAAACAGCCCATGACGTTATTTCACATGGGCATATGATTTTCACTGCATTATTACTGTGTAGCTCCCACGTGCCTTCCCCCACCCTCAGGAAGGAATGATTCTGACCTCAACTTCAAATGGAATTATTCAGACCAAAATAAGTTTGTCCATGACATGTTCAGGGTCTCAGGGCCCAGAGAATTACAGTTGTACCATCAATGTCTAACTTGAACATTAAGACTTCTGAATTTTCACACATTTATTGTGACCAGACTTGCTACTTATCCTATTATACAATCACCAGGATAACACAGGGTGTTTAGGTCTAATCCTGTGGTCCTGACATAAAAAAAACCCCCACCCTAACCACTCAAAATTCCGTCTCAATACTGCATTAAGCCATTCATTACACACTTATAAAAGGTGGCTAAAACCCAACATCACAGAATCAAGAAAAGTCTTTTGTACTGAAATCCAAAATATATGCATTTTCAGTAGTTTCATAAAACCAAGACAATCATTATAAAGTCCGTTCTGATCCACAGTGTGAAATGAGTTTGTTAATATGAGGAGAAGCTTGGAATTAACTGAAAGCATATGACAGAACACAAATGGAGCAGATTCCACTTCGGTAAAAATTAAGATCTGTAAATTTTTTAAATGACAAACATTTGTACTTATAGAAATCTATTTATGGCTTATGCTTTGCTTAAGGAAACTTCCAAAGCTGAACAAACTGTTCCAGATCTCATACAGTTAATCTATTCTACCAGAAAATGCCTATTTCTGATGGTTTTCATTGACAAACACTGATATACATTATGCCATTTGAAAAAATGGCAGCTTTGTCTGTACTTAATAACTGCAAGGCGTGGGTATGAAACAGCTAAAGCATAAAACCCTAAGGACAAGGCTTCATTGTAAGCATTAAATAATTATTACAATGCAAAATTAGTCAGAGTAATATCTCTATTTTACTTCAAGCCATGTGAGGTCTGATCCAGAGATGAATTTACTGTCAACTCCACTTACAATGGCATTTCACACTGTACTTTTTGCTTATAATTAAAGGGACAAAATCCATTTTATTTTTTAACTAACCATTTTCATTTATTAAATCCAATTTCTGATGATTAGTATTTTTAGACTTTAGACTTACCCTGGTTTTATTTGTAAGTGTATCAAAATTTGTTTCTTCTTATGTGAAAAGCTCTTTACCATAAGAAATTGACTATGCAGGGGAGAAACTGTGGGGTTTCTGTCTGACTTCCCCAACAGTTACAAATAAATACTATTTGGAGTTTTAAAATTAATAATTTTGAGATGAAAATAATGTTCGTTTAAGTACCCATTATAATTTTTACACAATAGGGTCTTGCAGCTGGCACTATACTTTCAAATAATGCCTACATTTAAATTCAGTCAGATTCTATATTTGCCAAAAGAAACCTGCTACATAAATTCTCCTTGGTAGAGGAGCTGCGGAAATGATTCATAAAAAATGCTACATGAAACTGAATGTTAGCATTGAGAAACCTGTTACATACCTATCTGATTATTATTTATATTGAGCAGCACCCTCCATTTCAAATCCAAGAGCAGAACCTCGCTGTGCTAGATTAAAAAAAAAGGAATAAATAAATTAATAAACACACTCCACCGCCCAATTGGCAGGGCCTCCTACTGCTGCCACAGTTATAGAATAAAAAAGCCTACCCTGAAAACAAGGCAGAAAAATCCTGTCAGGATCTGTCACGTGTGGCCCACCACCCCAAGCCTATAGTGGAGGGTCTTCCCCTCCTGCAGTCCTTTCCTTGAGGAGAGGAAATGCTCCTTTTTCCTGGAGCGTACGCAGATCCAAACGGGCGACAGCTGAAATAGATGTCATTCTAATGGGTTCTGTCATAGCTGGGCAAAACACAGCAATGTTAGAAAGCATTTATCAAAGATATGACAGGGCTTTCCAATTACGCTGCCTTTCAACCCACTGCTTAATAAAAACGTGCGAAGTGATAGAACACTTTACCTCATCAACATCACTGGCAGCAACAGACTTTCTTCAGGGAGCAGCTATTCAAAAGTAACTTGACTGAACTTCAGAGTCATAATTACAGAAACTACAGTGGAGGGATTCAAAGAAAAACCCACCTTTGCAACAAAGTAATTATGTAAACTTATTTATCTTTAAAGCAAACATTCCAGCTTTAATAAAGTTGCTTGCTTTCCTTTTCCAAGATGAGCAAAAGTTCCCTTGTTCGTGTCAGTCCTTCTGCAGCTCCCACGAAAGGGGAGCCTGGCCTGAGCAGGGCTAGAGCAAGACAATTCAGCTGGATTCACCATTCAGGCTTGGATGGCAAACTCTGCTGAGCTTTTGACTCAGCATTTCTTACATGCGACCTTAGCACAAATAAAGCTAAAGAATATATTACTGTAGGTTTTCAAAAGCTTGCTGTTAAGACCACCCTTCACACCCTCTGAAGTCCAGAGGTTTTGTTCTGATTTGAGTGGGGTCAGGAGGAGTTGGAGAAGCTCATGTCCCACCAAAGACACCGATGAGTTTCCACTAACCTCAGCTACAGAACAAGCACCCATCTTGTGTCACCCTCCTAGCACACACCAAATATCACTCAGTTTTCTTACACTCAAAAGAAATCTCCTCCAAAGTCGGCAGATTTCAATGAAACCAGGAGCTCACCAACAGTGTTTAGTTTTGACAGACTGCAAGTCAGCAAAGTATGCAAGAACACGTCTAGCATTGGTTGCTTGGAGGTTTTCTGGCTGGGTTTTGGGATGTGAAATGACCTCAGCTATAACCTTGGATGCAGCAGTTGTTTGCAAAGCTCAGGTTACTGAGGTGGCACAGCAACGCGCTGTGAGCATCTCTGTCAGGCAGGTCCTTTTTACTTCTTGCCTGTTAATGGATTTAGAGGTCTACACTTAAGCAGCTTTGTACATATATTTTGCCTCTGGGGTCTGAATCTAACTGTTACCACAAACATTAACTGTGATTTGAAGTGTTAAGGAATATAGCACATGAAAAATCAGATTATACCTTAGTTTTTAAATATGAAGAACTCCCCTGCTTACAAACACTCATATGTTCCCTTACCAAGTAACTCTGTGTGTTAGGGACATCTTCCCTCTGTCTGTTTAATATCAGCCTGGAGTCAAGAACCATAACACCAGATTTCCATTGCTTAAGCTCCAAATGCTTTATATTTCTCTCATGGCCATTTCACTCTCTGTCTTCTACTTACAGCACAGAAATCAAGTCAAAATCCACAAAATTTCCTCCTCTGGTTCCCTATTTCTTTATTTCTCTGTTTCTAGAGGCTTGCATTTCCCTCTAAGTGATACATCAGTGCAGGAAACTCCAATAAAAAAATATGTCTCTCCCTGGGCTTTCATTCTTTCCCCAGGTACCAGCTCCTCTTGTCCCAAGCTCAGCCCTCTCACAGATCCTGGGATCCACTTTTTGTCCCACCACGCCGCAGCACTTCAGCCTCCACACCACAGCCTTGGTATCTCAAGTTTATGAGCCAAGAGGGCGATGCTGTAAAATAAACTCTGCAGTCACATGCCTTTTCCTGGCTGATTCCTCCCTGAGCTCCTAATAAACCCCATTATGTTCAAACACACACCGAGTGCTCAGGCGCACACAGCCACACACGCATGCACATCCCTTTTTATCAGGCACAGGGGCTTTGTTTTTAAGGCAGCATGTCAGAGCCTTGCACACAATTTTGTACTCCTGTATATAAACAGTTATTTCTTTGGCAAGAAAAAATTGAGACTCCGTTTTTGACAAGTTCTTGATTTTGTGTGGGTTCTCCAGGAGTATTCCAGCTAAATGGGGCATGGCACAGGTGTGCAGTCCCAGCTGCCTGAAGGGACCTTCAGCAGAGCAGCAACTACCCAGACACAGGATCACTGTGTCAAAAACCAAATTCAAATTTTGTTTTGAATTGTGCAGAGCGGGCTCATGCATGCAGCACCCTCATACCCACAAACTTAATTTGGATGGAATGCCATTGCAAATAACCCATCAGTTCAGCCTTCCACAGCCACACAGTTTTGCCTGAGAGTGGTCTTTTACTAATATTCTATATGTGAAATAAAATAAAGCACCCTCACAGTTTTCAGGACAACGTGAAATCCTGGCTTGTGACATGCCAGAATAGAACAGTAAGAATATATGCAAAAAAATCCTTGTCAGCACTCTCCTGACTGCAGTGGCTACAGGCCAGATTTTTCATGATGCAGTTTCCCAGAGGAGCTGGTTTTCTGGCCAGAGTCTCACCTCATCTGTGCTGAAGAAACTCCAGGGAGCTGCACAGGTGAATCTGGCTTTTCATGTGTAACCTGCTATTACATTTTTGTCCAGAGGATTTTGTTCTGTATTTCAGCACCATTCTTCTTAACAACCTGTAGGACAATTTTCTACAAGGAAAGCTCTTATTAGGCTTTATATCTGTGACCTTAGGTTATCTTTTATAGTTTAATCTACACAACCTCAGAAATCAAGCTTTGCCTGTGGTAGCCAGCCCATCAATTCATTCGATTGTCCAGTACAACTTTCAATTCTCACAAGCAATTTGGCAATTGCAAGTATTTTTGCACTGCATATTATGAGGTCTAGTGCTGCAAAAATAATAAGAGCTGGAATTACACAGAGCACTGAAAGTCTAGTCATTTAACCACGAATTTTCAGGTTATTTAGATGTTTCAATAACAGGCATGCTATAGGCCAAGCTGTCATATTACTCTTATCACAAAAATGGCACGTGCCTGTTCCCCAGCTTGCACACATGCCAGCTCTCAGACTCTCATCAAACCTTCCCTAACTCCAAGGATACACAAGCAAAATACATTATTTTAATGGATGGTTTCATAAACAGCAGAGCCCTAGAGCCACTAAATAGTGCTCTCAAGTCATTTACTATGGTTTGTAATTTATTAATAGGGATATATGAATCTTCCTTGAGGGGAAAAATGGAAGAAACTAACTTGGCCTGCTAGAGGTACAGAGCTGGATTCTGCTCCTGGTGACTTCTGCCTCCAGCAGGTGAGAAGAGGGGTACCTTACCTTTCCCTCTAGGGTCTGAAGGGGAAAGACCCCTTGCTTGGCTATCCTGGGGTCAAATGCCAACACAGGCTGGAAAGTTACCACCTGTGGTCATCCATTTCAACCCTTTGCCTGAAGATTGGACACTTGTCACCAGCTCCTGGTGACTGGACTGGCCACAGCACACCTTGTGCACATCCACTGCTGAGAAAATAACTTAAAAGTGGTCCATGAGGCAGGAGGGGGCAGTGATTGCAGGAGTGGCTGTGGCCTCAGTCACCATGGCAGGGCAGCAAGGCCCCATTCCTGCTGGGAACTGGGGAGGAGGTGGTGGGATGGGGTGCCCAGGTGGCCCCAGTGGGACCCAGGCTCCCAGCAGCAATGGTGTTGCAGGTGGCAGCATCAAAAGCAACAGAAATCGTAACTGACCGTAAATCACATGGTTTATGGAATGCGAAGAATTTATGAAATGTCACATGGTTCTATGAAATCATTAAATAAATCATAAATAAACAGAAAACAATTAAGAAGGCAGTCACCCGGCTCCACAGGCCGGAGCGCCGCCTGACCTGGCTGCACCCACGCAGGGATGGCAGGCTGTGTCGCTCCACCAGACACAATTTCCCTCCCACTTTCTCCTCCTTCACCCCTCGCCTAAATCACCACGTGCCCTGGTGGGTGGGAGCAGGACAGGCTGCCTATGCATAGCTCAGCACCCGCTCCAGAAACGTGACTTCACAACTGTTTGCGTGGCCCAAGTTTAGCAACCTGTAACAATATCTCAAATCCCTCTTACTGCTGTATTTAAAGTTAGATTTCCTTTTTGCTGCTTCCATTTCTGCCCCTAACCTGCAGCTTGGAACCAGTGAATTCTGAAGACTCACAATATTCTATAGTATGGGGTTAACCTGCAGTAGCTCCTTAAATTACACAGATGGTTTAATACAAATTAAAATGAGCAGGTACAGCAAAGCCAGTCTGAAAGCAGATTGTGAGCACTGCATTGCTTTCAGCAAGTTCAATTCACTTCTAATTCTGACCTGATTCTTTTATAGATTTAATGAATCTGTCAGGTTGATACCATGAAATGGGACAAGTGAGCAGTCAGCTTTGTTGTTCAGACTTTGTTTTCATATATCCAATTAAAAATAAAAAAAAGAATCCAAGCAATTAATGGGAAACATTAAAGTGTGAGAATGCAACAGCTTTTAAACATATGGGAGATTTCATCTGAGCAAGAATTTTCACTGGAAAAGATTGAGGTGAGCTCTCAACTTTCAATCAAAGTTCTGTGTATCTAAAAAACTTAGTTAAAGTTGGCTGGGGTTGTCACATAATAGATGAATTTACACAACTCTAGAGACTGGCTTTACTAGAATGAATTATTGATGTCTTACTTTCATAAGTGAATGACTTGCAGAAACCAGCACAGAGTACATCCCACTGCTGCAAGATGTGCAGACTTAATGCAGCTTTGGAAAAACGAGCCAAATTCTTTCTCTGCATTGCACAGCAACAAAAACAAGACTGTAAAAGATAAAGTTGCTTTGGGAGTGGATCAGTCTTTAAAGTGTTAAAAACAACTTCCGTACCTGAACCCCACTGATATTTCTGTGGTCTTATAGCTGTTTTTCCTGTTTTCAGAAGTTTTTCTCTTCCCTGCTAAATGACAGAAGCTGAACATCTATTTCAGTGGAGCTCTGCCAGTTTATACAAGCTGAGGATGTGGCCCATATTTTTATAAAGGGAGGTCCTTTCCACTGTTTTGCCATCTGCCAAGCTCTACTTTCAGCTAATTAAATAACGTCAAGTTCTAGCAGGCTTTTTCAGGCCATTAGAGTTTTCCATTTCGGGACCCCTAAGGGTACCTAGCAAATCTGGCTTCAGGAGAAATGAGATGTGGATTCAAAGGTGCTGACAATGCTAAGCAGCTTCTTTAAAAGCTGGAAAATATCCTGACAGCTTGGACAATCTCTGTGGTTTCCATACAAAGAGAGTTTGTGGAGGAGCTGTGAATGTGAGCAAACAATCTTACACACTTGGAGGAAGTGGGGGATTGACTCCAAGCATCTGTTGTTTCAACCATGTTGTTTCAGCCCTCGGTGAGAGGGATAGCAGGGGAGATAGACACAGGATAGCCTGTGTAATTCCGTGTGGTAGATTGAAGGTGCAGGCAACTTGCTCTGGATAAACACTGAGGCCATTAATCTCACTGAATTTTTTCCCCCACTTCAGCAGCCCTTTTGTCGCCAACCTCACCCACCCTTTGGTCTGGCACCTCAAGTTGCTCTACCCACTGATCATAACCCTCATTCCCATCCCAATCCCTCCTGCTCCCTCACAGTGCCCTGTGGCCACAGTGCACTGTGGAGATGAGCAGCAGCAACTGCCCTCTGTGAAAAATAAAAGCATTTTATTTGCCTTCAGCTCTACAGCTACAACTGTAACAAACATCATCCAAAGTCTCCCAGATACATAAATGAGCAGTTACTCCATGTAACCATGGGTTTCCTATCATTTGTAGCATTTTTCTCTCTCTCTCTGCTATTCATATGATAAACCCACTTATGCTACTGGTCTTAAAACAGACCCTGAACAGTCGGAGCAGAGATTGTCTCATCTTGTGTGCACAAGACCTGCCACAATGGAGCCTTTATCCTGCCTGCAGACTTTCAGCACTGCTATAATTCAAATACTACTAATAATGATGGTGAATGTGGAATAGTATGAGCAGGACATTAACACAAACAGAGAATAACCCCTCTATCAGCCAGAAGCTCTGCAGGAATAATGGACTACACCAGCAACACTGGCAGCATTTGCACACTTCCTGCTTTTTATCCTGAGAGAGCCCAAAACACCTTCCCACGTCCACGGAAAGATTGTTTCAAATACATCATATTAAATGAAGCCTTTTTATCAAGGTGCAACAGCCCCACATGCCATTTGGGGCTAAAAGGGAAAATTACCTCTGCCAGCTGAAACTGTCACTGGGAAAGGGAAGGGAGGCCAGTGCGTGGTGGTGTGGCTGAACCACAAACTCTGGTTTCTGGTCTACCTAGGATGAAATGAGAGTTACCCAGTCCAGATCTGCCTCTCTTCCACTGTACTGTCAACTAAGAAGAACAAACAACAAACAAACCGCAACAAATCAAGCATTAATTAGCAAGAAAATGGTTCTCCTCACATGGCCTCTCATGCAGTACCATCGTGGCGTCAGGCCAGGCACACATGTTGGATTAAGACACCAGCTAAATCTCACTGCCATTTCAATCACACACACACCTTCAAGTAAGCCTCTACAGAGTTGTGTGAATATGTGGACACGCCTCTGTCTAAAGTTCAAACGTGATTTAAATATGTCATCCTACACCAACAAAGTCGTATTAGCACAAATCTGAGCCTATTGTAACTGCCTGAGTCATATGAGTACACAGCAGGTATTTTAACACCACTTTGATGGCTGACATGAATAAATCTAAATCTCCCGGCATATTATATGACGGCAATAGCTCTTCTCCTTCCCTTCCTAGCTAATTTATTATAGGGAACCAATGCTCACTGATTTCCCTTGAAATTATGCTAATATAAAGGCAAATTAATAGGACTACAATGATAGACACAGCTGAGCAGGGTAGAGCAGCATCCTCTTAAAGAACAAGCTGGAGCTGCCTGAAACAGCACGGATGTGGAGGGAGGCAAGTTTCCTGATGGCCCTGGATGAAGGTTTGTGCCTGTGAGGGTCAGGGGTTTGAGGATATGTTACAGGCAAGGGAACACCACACAGGGCAGCTGTAAAACTGTAAAGACACTGTAAAACAGGCCCAGAAGTACAGAAGTTTTTTAAAATGCACAAATTTCTGGCAAGTCACATGCCTTAAAAGTGGATGTAAATCATTGCAAACTTCCAACTTCTGTTTCCACAGAACTTTTTTAATGTTTTTGGTTCCACACAGAGGGCCCTGTTCAGCATCTTGCTGCCATGGTGTTTTTCTATCTTGACAATTCACTTCCGTGAGCAGGCATGTAGCCAACTCAAATGAGACCCAATGCAGTGAAAAGCCCTTCAGGTAAACAGTGTGATAAGCTAAACTGCAAAAACGAGACAATGTTTTTGTACTATGAGGCAGTTGCTATGGAGACGGTTGCTAATTAACTGCATTCAGCCAAGAGAACAAAGGGTTTAAGGGCAGACAGGACTCTGTATCTTAGAGGGAGCAATGCATAATGTCTTATGCAATCTGCACATCTATCATATCTGGAATACCTGAGCCTTTGCTTAGGTTGCAAAATAGCTCAATGACAACAGAGGGGTTTATCCCTTTAAATTTCAACTAATTTTTGTAGTTAATGGCTTATCAGTATTTAAAAACCAAATAAAATCCACACTTAAAAGTCACAGGTATTATGAATCAATGCAACAAGCCAGGACTGTACTAAACACTGAACTGTTTTATGTTCATTCAGAGCTACTGTTTTCACAGAGCACTGGGTTTGCATGGCCAGGCTTTGGCAGTGAGGGGCTACAGGGGTGGCTTTTGTGAGGAGCTGCCAGGAGCCTCCCTCATATCCGACAGAGCCAATGCCAGCAGGCTCCAAGACAGACCCACTGGTGGCCAAGGCTGAGCCCATCACTGACCGTGGCACCACTCCCGAGATAACAGATTATTTTAGAAGGATCATATTTTGGTATAGTTTTGTATTGTAACTCCTCACCATTTCTACAATGCACTGTAGGCCTACAACACTCCAGAGCAGAGTATTTCCATCTTACAGAGTGTGTTGCTGGGGAATCTGCCCGTGCTTACAGCATCCCCCTGCAGCCCCAAGGAAGGGCTAGGGCTCTCCCAGACCTGCTCAGCCTGTTCGCTAGGCGAGGGCTGCACAGGCTGTGCTGGGGCCAGACCAGGCACCTCTGGACAGGATATGGGCACATCCTAACTCTCTTTTGAAAACCTCAAAAGCTGAGCTCTTTTCCTAAGTGGAATCTGAGAAAAACAATATAGAGCCCATTAGAAAGACCATTCCTTTAGAGATGAAAAGCCAGTGGATAAAATAGATCAGTGCTAACACAAGATTTCTTTAGGTCTGAATAAATACACCAGTATTTTTCCTTTTTAAGTCATTAAACATATAATTTAAATAAAAACAAAACTGAGAATTTTTTTTCACATGATTTAGATACTGTTAGGAAGTAAAGGGTCACAATCAATTTTGAAGTTAAGTCCTTACTAAGGCGAATGGGATGACTTCACACCTCATATGAGGGTATTACTTCAGCAAAGCTTGCTGCACACTGAACATGAAGTATATTAATTTACTACATGAAGGCCTAAGGTTTGGGGGTTTTTTTGACATTTTAAATTATGAGGCATCTGCAAACAGGTCCTAAATCTGAATTGCACATGGATTTTCCACACCAGCCAATTCCGATTGCCCCTAGACATCCCCTCCAGCATTAATCACTCACCCACAATACTGTAGTTCATATTTCTTTTACAGCAACAGAGGTCTGCAAAATTCTTAAACTCTTGCCTAGAAAACAGGAATTATTACTTATGTGGCGAGCTAAGTTTTAAACATAAGGGACCCAATTCTGCCTTCAGTTATGCTGCCATAAATCTTTAACAATTCCATTAGATTTATAACAGTGTAACCGAGGAGGAAATTGAGCCCAAGATATTTTCTAAATCGGTAATTAAATAGTAGAATTTCAGTTTGGCACAGAGTAAAGACCTCTTAGATTACTTCTTTGGATAAGGCTACATACTTTTTTGTTCCTTGCATAATGATGTTATGAACAAATTAAATCATCTTATTTTCAGCAGCCTCTCTCTTACTCTGTGGAAGGACCACATCATCTTATGGAGCATCAATATGGGGCTAAATATTGCCTCACTTTCCCATCCACTTTCTCTCTCTCTTCTCCATATAAATCTTAGACTCCCTATAGCTCTCCATTATTTGTACACAGTGTATAACACCTCGAGGACCTTTTCTTATTTGGTTTCAAAGAACTACTATACTAAACAAATGTCTAATAACAATAATAATAAAATGGCATTTAGTCAACTCCCTTAACAGAGGAACAAGGCATCCTGTGGTCACATTATGCAGAGATTGTACTTTCCAGAAGATGCAGCCTGCTCTCCCCACACACAGGATGTGGTGCAGGAACACAGATTTGCCACAGTTGCCCTAAACTCCCCAAGGGTCACTGGATAAGCTGTGAAAGGACCCCCTTCAGCATTAAAACTTAGATGGCACTGGGAAGAGGGCTCAATTCCCAGCTCTGCTATAAAACCCTTGATGACATCAGACAAGTTATTTAGTCCCTCTAGGCTGCTTTTCTTCATTGGGCAAGGGCAGCTTGTAAAATTTCCTGTCTCGTAATTTTAATAGAAATGGGGTTTTAATGGCTATTTTACCTCATTTTAATTTTTGCTCAGTATTTCCAGTCCTAATGCATCTTTCCTATTATTTCCCACTCTGCTAACCTCACATGCCAGATTCCATGCCGTCCCCACCAGCTCTGTGTGTGTCGTGCTCACAGGGGTCAGTGGGAGGCTGAAACCTGGGACAACTGCTCCCAAACGGGGGCTGAGAGGGATCAAGAGCCTTCGGGGCAGCCAGGCCAGAGGGCTTTCTGAGCTGTCCCACCTGTTAATGGCACTCCTCTGGACACCCAGCTATGTAGCTCCAATGGCCTTTTTTCCCTGCCTGGCAGGATGGAAAATTCTGCGGGCGGCTCCTCCGTGCACTCTATCCCTTACAGCAATTCTCCTCAGCACGCGCCCAACCTCTGGTGATTGGGCCTCCTGCAGCTAAAAATACACCGTGCAGTCTAAATATGTAACACACAATATATGCCTGCATACCTCACCTATCTAAATATATGCCTACATACCTACCTAATAACAGCTACAAATATGAATCATACTACTTCTTTGCAGAGTGCTCTCACGGTAGGTTGTGTTCAGTTGCCAAAGCAAAGGAAGATCCCAGCCAAGAGGCAGCCAATTTGTTGTGTATAAACCTCCTGGTTGAGGTCTCCTAAATCCATTTTAACTGGCTGGAAGGGAACACATTTTATTCACACACAGAAACCTATTTGCACGTATATGTATGTGCATATATTTATATATAGCTATTAGTAAACATTTATTTCACCATTAATTGTACTAAAAGGTTTATTGCTGATAGCCTATCCAAAGAAGAACTAAACAAATGAAAATACAATTCTTGTTCAAAGAATTAAAGGCTGAAGTTACCAGGTCACATGAAGACACCTGCTAAAATGATCCAAAGACTACTTTCACTGTTGAAAATTATTAGTTGTCAACTATATCCAGCCTGCTGTCCCCAAGCCCCTGAAACTGGGACTATTTGGGTTAACATTTCTTTTCCCATGTGTCTAAGACAGTATTGTTACCCACTGGTTTAGGGGTAAAACTGGTGCTGAATCCAAGTGGCTGAAGATGTGTTTCTCATCTGTGTTCCCTACTCACTTGCATTGCTAGCATGACATAAGATGCAATTTAAACTACGATTTGTATTTAATGAATCCTTCTCTTTTCCATGCTAACCAAACACAAGTTGATGTTAAGGCAGAAGTAAGAAAAAGCAAAGCAGCTTCAGGTAAATAAGCTTCAGATGTTTTAGCTTTGCTGCAGTGATTAGGCAAACAGAGAAAGCATTTTCTTAATTATCTGTAGGCTTAGCACACCCTACCTCACCTACTTCCACCAAGATACTGGAATATGCTCCCTAACACCTCCAGGCATGTCTTCTGTGCTGCTGTCCCCAAAACTGTCAGACATCAAGTGCAATATGATTTCCTACAACCAAGATTCAGCCCAAGCCAAATCCATCCCTGCCTGTTTGGTCCCTTGTGTACCCCCCACCTCCTCCAAGCTGGGCAACCAACGAAGGAATTGAGTTGATGACCTGATCTTTTTTGATGGTTTATGCACACAGTAACCTCTGGCAAGTTTACTGCCCCCCTCAAGACAGAAAGGAGATCTCAATACAAGCATGAAATCTACCTACATCCATAAAATCCTCAGGAGGTTTGACCTAGTTGGAGATGGCTGCTGTGGGAAGGCTGTAATGAAGCAGTTGCAATAGTGACGCTGACTTCTCACACCACAGAAGGTGCGTGTTTATCACAGTTTGTATTAACAGTGCCTGAGTACCCTGTAGATAAAATTGTCATAGTGTTTGACTGACATCCCAGCAACTCCCACAGTGAGCAGTGCCTTCTCAGGGTTCCAATTTTGTTGTGAACTTGGGATGCATTGCTGTCCCTTTTACATTAGGTCTAGCAAGCCATGCCACTTCTCTGTTTAAAAGAGCATTCATGAAATGGGATTAGCACGTTCATGTCCCCAGTTTGTATTATTTTTACTTACAAAAACATGTCCCTTAACCAAACAATGTAAACACTTTGTATGCCCAGAACAAAACCAGAAAAAATGCAGAGGAGCCTTTTTCTACTAACTAAACCATTACTTCTACAGAAAGTCTGTAAACTGTTAATCCATTAGTGTCTAATTCCAGACTTGAATCATCTGTAAGCCCAGTGCCTGAAGTGTTTCTCTCTGATGTTCCAGACCAAGTGCCCCACATGAAATTGTTTGTAGGATAGGAAAATATTCATACAATGGTATTACTGCAACTTCTCAAGGGCATCACAAAAAAAAAAAAAATCCTTCATGCATCTGTGAGGAAATCCCTGTAAGACTCAGCTAAGATACATATTAATTTTGAATAGCACACCCTCAGGGAATTGTGTAAGACTCATGCCACAACCACCACAGCATTTATTCTCCAACAGTTAGCCCAGGATTACCCCTGTGAGGTGTGGGGTGGGACATAAACCTACTTCTCAGGAGACAGCATGTCCCCAGAAAACCAAAGATGCTGCAAATTTGTGTTCCCACTGCTCCTTGTTCCCCACAGTGTTATTTCTTATTATACCTACACTGAGCAAATTCACTAAAGGAACAGGGGAAATATTAGGATGAAGTTTCCCTCCCAGCATGGTTCAGATGTCTGGTTTTCACCACTCATCTCACTGACCCCTATTCCATCAGGCTTGAACAGCCATCTAGGACTGACTTCCCACTTGCAGCAGCTCTTAGATGCTGGTGTAAACCACGGTGATGGTGCTGGCAGCTAAGGCGTCGATTTTTGATCAATTTTTTTTTTTTCTGTTGCTGGTTGTGTAAGATGCTCCCTGCACTGTCCAAGTCTCTCTTTACAAAACAACACTTTCTTTGTTTTCTCACCTCTTCTGCTCCCATAAGGGTGCCCAGAACAAGAGGTCTCCTGCCATGACTGTGTGACAGAACTCAGCTGGTATTTGAAGTGGAGACACTTCTGCCATAGCCTCAGACTGGTCCCATGCAGAGGAATTCAAACCTTACAGCCCTAGTGGGCCTTATGGCCTTATTTGTCCAACTCAACTTGTGCCCAGGTTGTCTGAACCAGAAGGTGTTTGCCCTAGGAGTGATCTCAGTTCTACAAGGAATGAGACCCAATAAACAAGTCAATTTTCTTTTATGCTATCTACATGCAGAGTTTTAAATTATCTTGATCTCTCAGCACTGTGCAACCAACTAACACACTACATCAGCCTGATCAAGACTGTTTCAACTACCTTCTAGCACGACAACTATTTCTTAAAGCTGCAAAACTCTGCCTTCTGCAATTAGAGGATCACAAGTTCATCTTGAGAAACCAGTGCTGGGAGAAAAACGAGCTAATATAAATTACACCAGACAACCACCTAAATGTATCCTGGATGTTCCAGTGATGTTGCATCACTTGAGTGCTCTCATGCTAACATGTCTCAGTTCTAAACAAGGGTATTACCAAAGGAACAATGTCATAAAGGATGTTGGTCTGTTTAGTATGGCTCTTTGAACAGGATTATCCATTAAAGGAGTCTGAAGTGGACAAATGCCTGATCTGAACCTGCCCTGGTAGCTTCCACTTAGTTTCAGGCAAGAACTGATGTTGCCAGTACCTCTTCCATACGGTGCCTACTGAACACTGGGAGACTTGCAGCCACACCACTGTCTTTCCCACAAACAGGCTATAAAAAACTTCCTTTGAGTTCTCCTTTATATGGGTGACTGAAGAGAACATGTTTAGTAAAGACAGGACAAAGCCACAGTGCTAAAAACCACTTTCAAAGGATGTCCCGCTCTTTCTGATGCATAACTCTCTAGTATATTTTCCCATTTTGTTTGGAATACATCATTCTACTAACCCAACACAGCCAATGGAATACTCAATTGCTGTGCCATGTACTTTCCACAACATTACTGGTACTTTCTGGTGTGTGGTTACCACAGCCTGCTCTCCTCTGCCTGCTCCCCAGTAGGAGTTGATACCCTGATCACACACAACTCTCATTGTCTCACTTAGAGTCTCTCTTTAGGATAGCAGGTTATGGCAGACAGAAAAAAAAAAAAAGAGAAAAAAAATTCTCAGTCTTGTGGAGACTCTCTCACTTTATCTCAAAGCATTGACAATTTACTCTTGAAAGCCCAAGCAGAAAGATTAAACCCTGTTCCCCTACATTTCAGAAATCCTCAAGCACAAGCAAGCCCAGCAACCCCTCGTTTCCATGGGCAGCAGGGCCTGTTGCTCGGCTCACAAAACCAGATCTTGCCCTCTTGCAAGCACGGCCTGCTGATGTTGCAAGACCATCCCCACATTGCAGAATCGTTCACAGGCAGATTTGCTCATAGCCCAAGCAATTCCAGTAGTAACTTCTCAAACAGACACCATATCCCTGCTCCTTCCTGCCCTTCCCTGCTGGCTGAGGGCTCGGCACAGGCGTCACGCGCGCCATGACGCGACAGAACACACTGAGCAAGCCCAGGACTGCCAGAATGTTTCTAGACAGATTTGTTTACAACCTAAGAAACCCAAATAGTGGCTTTCAGAATAGGAGTCCCATCTCCATTGCATTTGGTGCGTGCTGCTGAGAGAACAAAAAGGGAGAAAAAAAAAAAAAAAAAAAATACAAGAGCGTATCTTTGCACAATGATTGCAGGAACAGATGAATAAACATGAAACCTGATACTTCACATCTGGTATTTCATCGCTCCAAATACCTTATTCGCATTCAAATATATTTAATACTGTGGAAACTTTATAAGGTAACAGTGTCTTTATGGAGGCAGTAACTTGCATGGAACTTCTAAAATTAAAAGCAATGGTAAAAATAATTTGCAACATGTTACTGTACTCTTCATAAAGCTATTTACCTTGCTGTTTCTTAACAGAAACCCAGAAAAACCAAATAATAACCAAATAATAGCATTTAGCTACAGAATCAGGCAAGTCTAAAGAATAAGATTTCTTTTGTCAATGTTCTAGTTCAAAGTTCAATTTTAATACCCAATTTACACAAGGTGCTTTGGAAATGAAGACTATTATTACTCATCATGCAAAAATTCTATTATCTGAGCAGAAATTTTTATGAAAGTATCATTTTCCCTTTACAGTGCATGCCAAGAGATTTTATGTATAACCTAATAAACATACACAGTTCTGAAAGGCTGCTGTGCAATTTCTCACGCTAATTAGTACTCATTCTTCTCTGTAAAACTACTAAACATGCTAAAAAACTTCCTTTTAATAATCACTGCATACTCTCAAGCCCTTTTGTTGCAGACATGAATCCTTCAAATGCAAACTCGTAACTGAAGAGCTGTTTACAGGTCTCAAAAATTAATACCAAATTATTTTCTTGTCTAAAAGGCAAAAGCCACCTTTGCTACCTTGAGGCTAATTTAGCAGTGCTGATAACAACATGTCTGTAGGCATATTCCACTTGCTATCAGCTTATGGCACTTTGGCATTGTCCCTAGAGCTGCACTAAAGCCACATCTTGCTGTAGCTAACTTTCAAAAAGAAAAAAAGCTGAAAACGTGCACACAGAGCCAAATCCAATCCTGTGGCAACTCCAGTGACTTCAGTGTTACACCAGGGATAAAAGTAAGGCTGCATTTCACAGCAGCTTTCATTCTTGTAATCTTTTCCAAAACACTCTCCCAGGAGCAAAGACAAGCACAGGCAAATATCTTGCCAATAAGTGAGTTCACAGGAATTGCTACAAGTTACTAAACTGTCAGCAGCAAAAGACCGACGATCGGAACAAAGTACAAATACAGGACAGCCAATGCCCTCTAATGGGCTGGAGTTTTACTATGAGCTGGATAAACAAGGACACAGAAATTCATCGGAATGGGTCTCTGAGAGGGAAGGCAAATTATAGGCTGTCTCACTTTGTACCAGTAGATGATATTTGTGTTTGATCAATACTTCTTTTGAAACAGTACAGATGAAAAAGTCTTACCAATACCTTGGCAAGAGAAATGAAAATGGGTTTAAGAACTTAGTCTTTTGTCCATGGGCTACACTTGACTGCTTCCACAAAGAGTGTGAGCATCAATTTATAGATGTGTTCCTCTACTCTCCTTCAAGCCTTCACATTTATACCATCCTCACCTTTTTAAAAATTTTATTTACTGTCAGTCAATACTGTACTAGGAGCAAGACCAACACTGTGAGACCTTCACAGTCTTACTCACAAAGGAAAGAGAAAAAGAGTGATGGATAATGCTTTTCTGCAGGAAACTTATCACAGGTCCCTTGGCCTTACTGTGTATTCCCTTTCTCTCAAGAATTTCAGAACTAGTTTCTGGAATTTGCCCATCCAAACCAAAACAAGCGTCTTTGCTTCTTACCCAATAATTTCCTATAAATTTAAAAACAAGAATTTCATTAAGCTTTCAATTTTTTTTCCGATGGTTTCTTCCAGGAGCCTATCAAAACCCTGGGCCAGCAGCAGCCTGAAATGCTCGTGGTCCTGCACGAATCACAGTTTTGTCTTTACAGCCTGAGGATGCCCTGAGGCAAGAAAAAAAAACGTCAGGACACCCCCTTTCCTCTCCCCAGCCATGGGTCCCTGCAATCTTTTGCTGTGGGGGTAAGATTAAAAGTCTTTTGTTCTTGTCATCCTCTCATGCCTTAAGTTACATTTTTGGGAAGGCAAGGGGAGAGGAAAACACCCTCCCCTTTCCTTCCCTCCTTCATCTGAGGTCTCAGCTGAAGTGATTCAGGCTGCCCAGAGAGGTCCCAGATGTCCCTCAGTCCCACTGGGACAGCTCTCTTGTCACAAGGCACGCTGCTCTCCCCCAGGTGGCACCGCAGGCAGGTGCCCCTGGGCCACCCTGTGATGGCACCCTGTGATGGCACCCACAGATTTTGCTTCCCTCAGTCCTCCTTGAGCAATCCTCCAGGCCCCCTGGAGCCAGCTGACCAGGAGGCTGAACACAGAGCTCTTAGAAGCGCCAATTTAAGGATGATTTTAGACCACCACAAAGAGCAGTGAAGAAACTCTGGCTGTTTGCTTACACGAATGTCGCAAAGCCTTCATTAAATCAAAGGCAGAGACTTAAAATGTTTCTTCAAGCAAAATCTCTGCTCTTCTCAAAGTCTCCCTCCAAAGATCAAAAACTACAATTGCTTAACTTAATCCACACAGAGTGATTATTATATTTGCCTCCATAAAGATCAGATTTGTTCTGGTGCCTATATCTAAAGGTAATTTCAGTAAGAAAATGAAATGGTGCTCTCTTGACCTTTTGTCTTACATGGTTCATGAATTACTGACACATTACAATATCCCCCAACACTATGGAAGCTTAGCCATATTGCAATGTCTCTCTTGTAAGTGAAATAAACTTGGTATGCCACTAAAAGGCATTAAATTATTTTCATTATGCCACACAGAATGTAAAACACTTACACTGTTTTGATTTCAAAATCCTTGGAGAACAATTATGCTCTCAGGGCCATAAGACTGTATTAGAAAGTCCTCAGAAACCTAGCATGGTTTCAATAAATCCTCAAACACTACAAAGCAGTCACTCAGTTTGAAGAATGGAAACATGAGTTCATCCACTGCAAAGTCAGGATGTAAATTCTGCTCATACAGTACCCTGCACTTCCTAACACATTTTTTTCTTCTCAGTCAGGGCAACACTTTAAGTCAAGTTTTCAGCATCAGCACGCATAGCTCCTTTTTCTGATTGAAAATTAACTATATTTGACTTAGGATTAGCATAAATATGAGATGTGCCTATGCTTATTGCATTACTAGCTACCAGTATTAATCAGCAATTAGATATGCACAAATAGTTTTATACATATATAATTTAACTAATGTTAACATTCAGGATTAGCAACCATTAAATGAAATCAGTGATTGTCAAAATGAATGGATAAATATGTTAATTTCTTTAATTTATACAATGGCACCAAAAAAAAAAGCTTCAGAACACCAAAAAGCAGATTTCAGGGGTGACTAGTGTGGTTGTAGGGATTCTGATTAAAAAAAAAAAAATGCAGCCACCCTTATTTTGGCTGATGAGGCTGCTCAAGCCTAAGTAAGGCTTTCGAGCGTAGATACACAATAAGCTTGTTTGTATATCCATGCTCATGTACCCCTAGAAGGAGCACAACCTTCTAATTAGGCAAATCATCTGCCCTTTCCAAAGGAAAATAACAGCACCGAACAGCAATCAAAACAGGCGGAAACGGGCGAGAAGGAGAGGACAGGAGAGATTATATTCCCTTGGGCAGGGGGAGAAGGGGAGTGCGGGAGAAGGAGGAGGGGGAAAAACAAACACGCAGGCAGGAAACCCGGCCCCGGCAACTTGGTGCCGAGGACAGCTGAGATGCTCCATCCCAAGGCTTTTTTTCCAGGCCGGTGTGGCCGCGGGGGTGACACGGCAGCTGCGGAAGGGCTGGGTCACCCGGCAGCGGCAGTGTCCCCGTGCCCGTGACCTCGGGCGGGGGGCACAGCTGGTGGCAGCTGCAGCGCCATCTGCTCGGGGCCGCTCTGCCCCGCCAGGTAGCGGCGAGGGACAGGGGAGCGTCCCCGGGGCACAGCCACCCACCGCCGGGGCACAGCCACCCACCGCCCCGGCAAGGGCACAAAGGGCTCTGCCGGCCCCAGGGACGAGTTTGGGAAAGGGGAAAGGGAAAGCGAGGGAGCGAGAGAGAGCTCGGAGCAGCGGGAGGAGGGCGACGCAGCTCCGCGCAGCACATGGAGATGTCAGTGTCCCTCCGCGGAGAGTGTATTTGTGGAATGCTGGCAGCATGTCATCTGATTTATAGCAGCTTGCACGGAGGGAAAGGGAAGGAATAACAAACCAAAATAATAGAGAGAGAAAAAGAAAAGACACAAAAGCACCCCTAACTTGCGTCTTTCATCGAGAGGCTTCGAATGCAAGAAAAACTTTATCACTTTGTGGTTCAGTATTGCATAATCTCCCACACCGCCACGCAGACTGCACTTCCCGTGTCCCTGTCTTCTCCATTTAGTCAAAAATAAAGAAGAATGCCTACTTTTTTATGCCCGAGGAGTGACACATTTAAATGCTTCTTTTAAACATGCACATTCAGCCACAGCACAGAAATTGTCAAAGGCAATTACGTAAGGTAACTAATGAGACAATTCTGTATCAAAATTGTTTCCTAGTGCCAGCGGTATGGATCTGGCTTGGACAGCCCTGACCACCACATCGGCTCCGCTGAGCTCTCTCAGCTTCACAGATTTCTTAACCACTTACTCCAAAAGTACCAAAATCAGAACCAGGAATATTGTGTAAAAACAAGCTGGGCTTTACAGCTCTCGTATTGGAACAATTATTTCCAAAGGCTAAATGTGTACCACTTACCATACATTTTGCCTTCATCTGATAAGATGATTTTCCTCCTCCCACATGGTGGATAGATAGCTAGAGCCTCCTGAAAGCTCTGTTCAATGTCAGGACTCCAGACACCTTCTGCATCATTGTCAATAGGTTTATCTGCAGAATCACTCATTCTTTCAATATCTTCGGCAGGACTCTCGCTGCCGCTCCAGCTGCTGGGCTCAATGGTGATGGCTGGGGTCTCCAAGCCTAAGCCTGGAGTCTTCAAGGAAATAAATCTGCAACACAAACAACCAACCCCAAAATGCATTAAAGGCATAGAACTCCAGGAAAACATTTCTTTCTACTTCTGATGCTAAGTTAACAGCAGCTGAGCAGTAATGGCAGTAATGTGGGCACAGGATGCACCCAGGAAAAGTGAAAAATTAATTACCACTCTACCTCAAATGAGCAAAGGTGGAGCAATAAGGCTGTCAGAAGGGGAGCTCTACTACATTTTCTGTATGCAATTACATAAGGGCACAGAGAACCAGATTACTTTTCACAAATAGTCAAAGTGGGGGAGAACTTTCCAGCCACATTTCATCCGGCTGAAGACTGGCACCTTTAAAATAACAAGCCAGATCCTCAGGCAGGGGGAAATTGGTCTACTTCTACTGGTTGGAAGGGAAGCACACCAATTTATGCCACAGTGACCACCAGAGCCTAAAGCCATTTGAACCTAAAAACAAAAGCAGAAACTATTGTTCAAATTCATCCGGATGTCAATGGATTAAATGGAATTACACCAGCGATGCCACAGCTCAATGTAATTAACTGGAAAAGGCCATAATTTTCAGATCTTACCCAAATAAATAATACAATCAGAATCCATGCTACATACAAAGAGAAATCTTTAAAATTATAATACCAGAGAAAGGAATTACAAGAGAAGATATATGCTTTGCCTGATTTAAAAGGTCTCTGTCACAGAACCATAGCAGAATGAAAATTACAAGCTTCAAGTTGCTGAATCAATTTAATAAGAAATAATTTAATATAGCTGCACCTGCTCACACCAGCAGAGCTGCAGATCTGTCAGTGTTCCTTTTATATTTTTGAGAGAAATACAACTCTGCTATAAAGACTTGCTCCAGGCAAAAAAGCTGCTATACCAGACCACGTTCACCTCTGGTGTAATTCTTCGGGAAGTCAGTGAAATAAGATGAGGAACAGATTTGGCTCAACATGTCTAGGCATAGTGCAGTTTTATTTTGAAAAAGAAGAAGTTTGGTGACTCTAACTGATCTAAGTCGATGGGAGTGTTCAAACATGCATGCATGAGCTGCAAACATAGTTAAAAATCCAATTTCCTGGCTAAACACTCCAAACCCCTAAAGTACAACATTTTTCTTCTGCTGGGGCAAAAGAGAGGAGCTTCCCCTTGCGCACACCTCCATCCTTGTGCCAATATGCCTCTCACTGGGGTCTCAGTACATGAAAGGTGAAAAGCAGCAAAAGAGCATTCACCCCAAAGAGAAAGAAGGGGAGGTTGTACATAGAAGGCCAAGACACCTCTGACAAAACACCTTTGGGCTGGAGAACTCCCTGAAAGAGGAAATATTTACGGCAGCTCTCACCCGAACTCCCCAAACAACCAATCCCTAGAGATAACCAAAACCTGATAGTCCAGTCCCTCGGAGGACATGGTGTCTTGCAAAAAAACAGAGCTGCAGCTGGGGAAACTGGGAGCAGGCTCTCAGTCTCACAAACCAACATTACCAGTTTGACATCCAAAGAACAGGGTATTTCCACTTCTCCAGGCTCTAACAGGAGCTCAGAGGAATCAGTACGTGCAAAATGGGATCCTATGAACTCGATTTTCCTTGCTTGCATGTCTGTTTCTACAGAGAGGTATTTCTTGACTTTGCATTGGTTTGAACATTTCAGCACAGCTTACGAAAATGTTAATGCCTCCCCACCCATAATAGCAAGGCTAATCACTGTCTCAAACACCTTTTAATAACTGATAATGAGGGAGCAGATGGATTCACAGGGAACCACGCACATATAAGTGGGTGAGAAGCCTGGCCAAATACACCACTTATTGTGTGGGAAATCCAAAATGTACATTTTTTAAGTTGTCATCACACAAAAGGAGATGCAAACCTTGGTAAAATAGTGAAACGCCATCCTTCATAAACCTCGGAAGGCTGAAGGGTTGATTCAACCTCTGCAAGAGTTGAATCTTGTATGAAAGGTTGAGCCAAAGTATAAACACAGCGATACCAGGAGAGTACTGACAAAAACAATCATGTCCACTTAAGCCTTCACATACAGGGTGAATTTTAGGTAAACGAGAGGTAATTGAATGTTGATGGGGATAATTAGGGGTATGGTCAGTTTTATTGCAATAGTGCAGGGGAAAATGGCTACTGGAGGATTGATTGGCCTCACATGAATGAACCACAACGAGCATTTCACCAGAAGACAGCATGGAGTGGGACTGTTCACTGGCTCTGCTCCTCAAAGGTGACTACAGGAGGAAACCCTTCCCCTCCCTGGTCCCAGGCCCAATGGCTTGTAATGCACAGCAGAGCCACGGGCAGCTTTTGCTCAGTTCAACCACCCTCTGCTTACAAAATCTGCCACAGCCATAGCCTCAAGTCCTATTATCATCTTATAAACTAACCCTTGTTATTACATTACGCTGACATAATAATTAAAATGCACAAGGAACACAGTGAGGCTCTAAAGTAATTAATGTTACTTGATAGTCATGTTATATCTTGCGTTGTGTTTACTGGTGAATTTTCACTCATATGCTATCTCCCTTCCCATTCTTTTTTACCTACTTGGATATCATCTTGAGGCACTCACAGCTACTATTCCAGCCTCTAAAATGTAAGAGAACCAAGTGTTTCTTCCAGAACATCTGTACAATAGGGGCGGGGAGCAGCCTGCTGGAAGAAAAACTCTCATGCTAAAGATTATTTTCTGTGATTTCCATTTTGGTGAATGCTGACACTGCAGATTAAGCCAGAGGGCCAAGGAGGAAAAAACCTTGTATTCCAACTGCTAAATGGCTCCCTCCTATTTCAGGAACATAATGAGCTAACTCAGTTAATCATTTCCAGCTCACCTCTATGTATCAAAAGGCAATTCAACCTCCTCCTTAGCTTGAATTCTAAGGACTAAACTGTGATGAAAAATTTCAGACCTGCTATGCTGGAGTTCAACATGATTATCAAGAATAACACAAGCTGTCAACAGATGAGCTTTGTTGAACATTGCTAATGAGCTATAAATCTCCTGTGAAAAATGTGGATTTGCAATGCAATTTAAATTTCTAAAAAAATTTTAAAAGGTGAGCCTTCTTTATATTAGCGAACTCCAAATCTTGCAATGCCAGCTTTCAGCAGAGGAAGAGCTAAGCTCCTGGGGGCAATTAGCCCCACCTCCCCTGGCCCAAATCAGAGCTTGTACACATGACAGATGAAGTTGAAGAGTTCTGTATTTGCTTTTTGTCATCTTAACTTTCAGAGAACAAATTTTTTGCTTGCATTTTCTGTTAACAAAATTAAAACACATCAACACTACCTAGAAAACCAACAAAAAAAAAAAAAAAAAAAACAACAAGCCCCAAACTCACAAAAAAATAGAGCAACAAAAAAAACCCAAAGCCAAAAGATTTTTGTACATTTTCATACTGTTTAAAGCACACTGCTGCAGTGCAGGCAGTCTCTCTTCAGAGTTCTCCTTTTAACACCAGTCTTACACATTTCAAGACAGCTTCTCCTGTGCATAAAACTCTTAGCTGCAAACCAAATGCATCTGTCTTGCAGTTGCTTTCTCCTCTCTGCAGTTAAGTCAGTTCTAAATATATCTGTTTTCCTCATGCAGTTATTAAGACACTTTTTCTCTGCATCATGGAGGTATGTCCCCCCGTCAAACAGCACAATGTTACACTTAGGAATAAAGAGATCATCATTAGGGGCAACAGAGGATTTTATAAACATGTTTTATAGCCAGGCCATTCAAGACAGCTTGGTGAGGTACAAGATATGAGTTACTGTCATTATGCTCGCTCACTACAGTAACTTGAAAAATTATTTTAAAATCTCATAGAAACAAGGCTTAGCTGTTGTCAGAGCTGATCAAACCAATGTGTTTAACTAAAATCAAATGATAACCTGCAACTTCTTATCAAGGGAATGGTTTCTTTACTTACACAAAACATTCTCTTGTGCTTTTCACTTTATAAGCAATGCATACCTGGACTTGCCCAGAAAGCTGCTGCTCACAGACCAACAACTGAGATCAATGGCTCCTCAGAAGAGCAGATTTATGGCCTTGATATGTTTCATAACCTTCAATATTTGCACAATGAATTAATATCGAAACACTGTCTTTCAGAAGTCATTACAGCTGGATCTTATTTTACAGTGTCTTACAAAAGTTAAACCATTTTCTCTGTTTAATTAATTTACTTTCTTGAATTTCTGTGTACAGGTACCGAATGGTGCCTTCTCTATGCTATCAAATAACACCTGAGAGAGGATCAATACTCTCCAGATATTGGTACAGGAACACAAGAATGAGTGAACACCTACCTTGATTGTGAGATTTATCTCAGAAAAAAAGCCATTACATCTCCCAAGTCTTCTAAACTGTGTCTGCTGGAAGGGGATCAAGTGCAGGTATGTCTGAGATTGAGCACCAATTTTGGTATCCACACTGATCTGGCTATGAATAGCTGCAGATGGCTACCAAATCATTCTTACAACCTGATCAGTATTTCTGAAACATGTCTTTCAGAAAAAAAAAAAATCTTAATTCTTGAGGCAGAGATTTTGAGTGTTGAAGGGGTAAATTACCCTTTTAAGAATACATTGTATTTTTAGTTCATGAACAATTTCATCTTAGCCTCAGTTATGTAAAAACAATGGAATGAGGAATCCAACAAGCTTTTTATAAACATCAAGATGGTAATGAGCAGAGATGAGTGCAAACCAACTAATTCTAAATTTGCAGATGGCAAATTTTCTCTGAAGGCTTGAAAAGTTGCAGGCCCATGGGATTTTCCTTCTGCTTTGTTCAGCAGTGCAAATCCACAGCTGGAGCGCCAAAGCTCTGGAGAGAATCCAGAGGAAGAAAGTTATCAGATCTAGAAAATATGACCTACCAGGAAAGGAATTAGGTTTGTTTAAATTTAGAGAAGACTGATGTGAGAAGATAACCACTTTCAAATAAGGAAAAGGTAACAGCAAAGCAGAGAAGCAGCTTGTGGCCATTTTTACCAAGAGTAGGACATGAAGCAAAGAACTTGAGTTGCGGCAAAAAAACCATAGGTCAGGCATTTGAAGGATTGTTCTGACCACACCAACAGTCACACACCAGAACTGATCAGCTTCTGGGGCACTGGGGAACTGCTGGGGCACAGAGGCTGCTCAGAGCAGGTAACACAAACATTTCTCAGAAACCAGCCCAGCACCCCGTGGGATATGAACCAGAGGCATGAACCAGACAATGCCATGAGATTCAGCAGTAAAACACCCCAGGAAAGAGAAGCCTACAGTGGGAGCACATCCTTGGTTAGGCATGGGGAAATACAGCTGCCTGAGAGACTTCCCAGATGTCCTAGTGACCAGACAGCTTTGTCAGCTGCAAGGCAGAAATCCAGGCACAACCAGGCTTCCTCCCTAGGATGCCTGTGAGCTCCTGCACTATGCACAGCTGCTGGATGCTGCTGCAAGAACACCACTGGCTGCAGACACCTGTGCAGCAGCTTATCCAGGCAGCCAGGATGGGAAGGAAGACCAGGCTGGGGAGAAGAAGGCTCCATCTCCTCCTGGTGCTGTCCATGGGAGGTTTGGGAAATGAGCCTGCCTCATCCCCAGACACACCATTCTACCAGACATATGCTGATCCCTCTGACCCTCCCTATCACATCCAGATTTCGCAAGCTCTTTCTGCACTGATTAAAGTAAATATGGAATTGGTGGGAAGCTTGAATTTCTCTAGGATCTTATCTTTCTACTTTGCCAGTGAAAGTATCTTTGGAGTGTTTAGGCAAGCCAAGCATGCAAAAAAATTACTTTTTTATGTACAAACAAATTCATAGTGGATTTTGTAGTGGTAATGTGTAACTGTGTAATGATTTTTCTGATTCTCTGAGGCGTATAAATGGTATTACTTTCAGGAAAACACTATATGTATTCAATCCTTCTTTTATATAATTTCTCTTTATGAGGAATAGATATAGCACAGTATGAAGAATAAAAATGTAAATAATCTACAGAGATTCCAATGGTGAAGTCATTAGGTTAAAATTACTTTATATTGTATTTTATTTACAAATTCTACTTGTCGGCAATTATTCCCCCTAAGAAGAAAGAGCACAGAAGAGAAGAATAAAGTATTCCTTTAAAACTCAGTCAGAATAATTCAGCCATTGGCATTTGCCATTGAAATGAAAAAAAAAGAGGTTTTCTCTGACTGTGTGAACATTTCAGGAAGAAATTCTGATGCTGTGCTTTTCTGGTGATCAAATAGTTGCATGCAATGATGCTTCCATGTACTTCCTATCATTCATATAAACTAGCCTTGTTATCCTAAGACTGAATTTACCATTTCTTGCTTGGGATTCAAGCCATTTATTAACTGCCAGCTATCTATTTCAGTTTTGTCTTTGGGATCTGTGCAGGAATAACATGATCAGTACAACTACACCTACAGAGCACCTGTGAAAAGCACGTTTTTTTCTGAGGTGAGCGCATTATGCACTGAATTTGGATTCACTTCCTTCTCCTCAGCTACCACACTCAGAGCACACTCAAAAGTAGAAGGAAGACAGTGCCATGCCAGCATGTAAAATATCAAAAACATGTAACTTAACATCAGCAAAAGTGATGGTTTTCTTCCCGCAGAACTCAGCACCTGCTCATCTGAGAAGATTTACACATGTATTTTCACAAACCGTAAGGAAACTTACTGAACAAAGAGTGACTTAGATCTGCAAGAGTAGGCAGTTGATAGGCCTAATTAGGCGAAATTAGGATTATATGAACTATTTATAAAGAGAAACAATGCATTCTCCTTGAATTGCTCATTTTTTTTTGGTTATAGAAACAGATTACACAGCAAAGAGTGGGCTGATGCTAATACCCGAGAATTCTTCCCTTTGGAAACAGCTTTCATCTCTGCACTCTTTATGCAAGTGAAAAGAGTATTTGGTACCACTCTGAGAGCTTCATTCATTTATTTTTCCAAAGGCTGCTTTTGTTGATAGATATAATTATTGTTGTAAGGATGTTGAGTCATTTAGTCCAACCCAGTTTTCTTGTCCATTAGTTTTAATTTCATACCATTAATAAAATGGTTCATGTTCTCAGTGGGAAAACAACTGGATTCTGGCTGTGCCTACACCACACTCACGGGCCGTGTCGGCTTTGTGCTGGCTCACCAGGATGCCTTCTGCAGGCAGCTCCAGCTTCAAACCATGTATTATCAGGCTAGTGACCAGCAATCCAGCATGCAAAAGTGCTTTCCAAGTGGTTACACATCACTCGTGGTCCATGGTCTGCGCTGATTACCAAGTTATCACCGGGTAGGTGAATCTCAACACAGCCCTTGTGAATCTCTATCTCATTATGGTCACAGCTGCTCGAGATACAATTCCTTCGTCATGTGATACTGAAGCAGCCACATTCATCCTAGGTGCTAGTGCTCATTTACACCCAGCTGGGTTCAATTATAAGGGTGTTCCTGGGATTTAACCCAGCTCCAGCACTGCGCTGTGGTGGCAACCAACAAAGATTATTCTAAATACGACTTGGCACTCAGTGGAATGAACAACAGTGAGCAGCACCATGTCTGGCTTGCTTTTGCTAATTGCCAACATGAAGCAAAGGAAAAGAAAAAATATTAACCAGCTCTCAGAAGGAGAAGCCATTCTTCCTGCAATAACCCAGCTGCTGTGCCGTGCAGCAGGAGCTGACTATGCACCTCCTGCCACCCAAAGAGGATGGCTTGAGAACAGCAATATCCATTGCCAGTGAAATGCCATGGCGTGCTCAGCCCAGCTGTGTTCCAGCTGTGGCTTTTTCATGGCAAAAGCTGCTAGATTGTGCAGTGAGGATTATTAACATTTCACTCATTCACCAGTTACTCAACTTTTAGAAGAATGGTCCATCACCAAGGTGGGGCTGTCCATTTTGGGGCAGGGGGCTCTGCTCCCAGAGCAAGTGAAAATAAAACATCTTGGGCTGGCCAAAGCACTGTTCTTTGGCACTGAAAAAAGATCTGTAAGAAACACTTCCTAGCCCCAAGACCTGTAGGTAGAGGTCACAGAAAATCCCTCAGGGCAAGGTCTGCAGCCTCTACTTTGCCTGGGGCATGTTCATGGAGCATGTGTTTGGCAAGTCACTATAATCCATTCTGCTGCCAGCTTATGTAAACAGAAAATAAAAACTAGCATGTGTGACTGTCAGGACAATAAGTTTTTTGGATGTTCAAGACCGGGAAATAGGACAGAAAAATAGATGCAGTTCTTGTTACATGCAGTAACTCTCTATTCCTTGAAGGCCTTAAGTTCGGTCACCCAGTGGAGGCTGAGGCAAGATTCAGTCTGCACAGAGGCTCTGTGCCTTCCCAGAGACTCCACAAATTGCTAATTACAGCAAAAAAGCCCAAAAAAGAGAGGCACTGGCCCTCCTTCAGCTCCAGTGCTGTTCACCTCTCCCTACCTTTCCATACACACAGCTTTGGAATCCAGACACAAACACACCCAATACCAGCACAGCTAACCATCTTCTGCATCTACTGGTGCTTTTCCCATCTGTCCCATCTACCTGGGAGCATGTGAATGATGCAAATGTAAATTGCACATAGGCAAACAGATGATCTCTTCTTTGTAGTTTGCTGTAACTGCCTTCCTGCAGCATCGCTGAGCAATTGTTTTCATTTTGTACCCCAAAAGCCAAACTGGAACTATTAACACCACCTACCAAGTGTTATAAATACCAGAATGAGGTGCATCCCTGCTCTTTGGTGTGTTACTAGCTTCCTGTTGGGACCACATATGATCCATTGCTCACACAAACAATGGGCTTGGCAGCAAGTCGTTGTGCCTCGATGCAGCTCTGAAACCCAGTTGTTTCCCCCAACTCCCTGAGCCTCCCTAGTTTTATTGGAGTTCCCATGTCACAAAGACATTTGCAAAACCAGATGGAATCCTTCACATTCATAGCTCTCTTATTCTATTTATGGCATATGACTAACTGGTTTTGTACTCCAGTATTAGATTTTACTCTTTTTTTTAATAACTTGTTTTCAGGATGAAAGGTTTTTTTCCACAATGGCTGCAAAAACATGAGTGTTCATTCTAACAGCTCTGAGTGAGATGGGAAAAGGGACAGAAAACCACCTGCTTGAACAACTTTATGTAAGTTCAGTCAGGAAAGGGAAAACCAATGCTATTTGAAGGGTGGTCCAATGTCTGACTGGTTCATATGTAACATAAAACTTTCGCCTATATAAAAAGTATTTTATATAATGATTTAAGTATTCTGTTAAAAAGGTACAAAAAGGCACAGCAAAGTAAAAGGCTCATTCATTTACTCAGGTGCATTTGTTTAAACAAGAAACAGCCACAAGATTAACCCTTTCCCTATTCCAAGCTGAAGAAGGTCCCTTCTTTTATGAAGCAGGAGAAAAGCAAATTTTGGACAAACTGCAATATCCAATTGGCCAAAGCCAGCCCTGGAATCCAGTGCTGGCACCTTTTATCCTTCAAGCCCACTTGTCCTCTGCTTTGGAGATGTTATACAAACACTCCTTTGTGTAAGTGCAAACACACACACACAGACTTTCTCAAACATTTGTTGGAAGAGCTAAATTGCTGCTGAAATTCATTTTACAAGTTTAGAAACTCTACCAAGCACTCTGTGAGCTCTGTCCCTCTAAGGTTGGTACAGGGGTTGGGAATATCTCATGCTCACCTGACTGTGCTAGGTTTTGACCAGGAGAAAACAATTTTATTCTGCTTTGGTGTTACTACTTGAGCTACAGCCCTGGGCTCTGATTCTGACAACAGAGCCATTTTATACACACGAATAATCACTCCAAGTTTAATGAAGCTCCTCACATCTCCATGAGCAATTGTTTTGGCTGGAAAAACACCCTGCCTATCAGCCCTGGAGCAGCCTGGAAACAGAGGAGTGATAATACTGGGAGGCTCACTTTGGGAAAGGCTGTGGTTTTCTTGTGATAGGATGCAGAATTGCAAGACAAAAAACCCCCAAAAACTGCAGGGGTGAAATCACGGTGCCACGGCCCTCAGCAAGGCTGAGATTTAAACCCAATTTTCTGGCCTTGTTCTTACCAACTCTAAACAGAAAGAGATTTCAGAGACCAGCATGTGAGATCAGATAGGACTTGGGGTCCATGTCAACTAGTCACAACATGTCTGGAGTCCTCATCTCATGCCAGTACTGGAAACCCCATCTCAGGTTTTTGTGTATACAGAAAAATCAAAGCAACAAGTTTGTCTGCAAGTGGAGTAACTGTCAAATAAAAACATTTTAACTAATTTTGTTTTCCAACTGCTAGCAGTAGTGTTATGGGCAAATTAACCCCCCAAATTAAATTTTAAGTCTGAGTTGTTCATCTATCTCTTACAAAGGAAGCCTTCTGTGCAAGGAAATGAGCATTACTAATACAGCACTTCTACACTGCAACTTCTTTCTCCCATCTCACTCTTGCCTCCAACACCTATCCTACAGGTGGTGAATGCATTGGCATTGGCTTCACTTTTGTCCATATGGCTGTTTCGTATAGACAATGACAGATCTATGGCTTGCACTTTGCCTATAATGTAAAATTTATTTCTTGCATCTCATGTAAGATTCCCCTGAGAATTAAGGGTGCTTCTATGCAGCAGGACTTGCATCTTCTACAAGAGAGTAGTAGCAAACACTTTCCTGCTGAGATCCTGAAACAATCCCAAACTGTGGCAATCTTTAATTGCTGAATGTAAGTAAAACCAGCAATGACTGGCTATAGCATTTTCAAAACTCAGTATAATAGCTATGTAGTTATTCTGCACTCCTCTTGTGCTTATCACCTGTTGAGGAGGCAATTTCTGTCTTAAACTCTGACTTATATTTCCAGCCTATTTCAACTCCTTGTTCACTGTAGTTTAATCCTGCTTCAGGGGGTGTCAATCTTCCACAAAAATAACTTTGCTGGCAACCATTAGAACTGTGAATTCACTGGACGCTGGCAGAACTACAGAAGAGATGGCTCGGTTCAGGCAGCAAAAAACAACACATCTAAAAACCCAAACAAAAAGCACAAGCCTAGGCACTAATCCTGATAATTCTACTGAACGTTAAAAATCTTGAATTTTACAAAAATAGCGATTTGCCAGCACACTCATTTCTGCCACAGCACCCCTTCCTCCCCAGTGCTCACTTATTCACATTTTCATGGGCAATCATCACCTGCCTCTTGCTGTGCCTAAAGAACAGCTTCCCTGTCCAAAACCTCGCTCCTTGTTTCCAGCTCTGACTCCAGGCCCAGATTCCCTCTCTCAGAAGCTGTCCTGATAAAGGTGTGCAAGCCTTCTGGAGAGGCAGAGATCATCACCTGGCCTGGATCTGCCTAAGCTTAGCAGACCCTGGTCATCTTCCCCTACTGAGTCACCCTCCTGCTGCTCCACAGCTGGAGCTGTGCCTTGGCAAGGGAGTGTTGGACTCATCCAACTCCACATGGAGCTCTGTGCTGGGGATTTGCAGTGCTCTCTGCTCGCTCCTGCCTGGGATTAACATCTGTCCCTGCCACATGGGGAAGAGGGGGTGGGAAGTGAGTACAAGCAGAAATCCTTGCAGAAAGGAGCCTCTCCAAAAAGATAGTTTTGTGGTAATATGAAAATATATTAAATTCTACAGATTTCCCAGAGGAAGGAGAATATACAACAAAATGCCAATAATGTTTTCAAATTACAAAAAAAAACAGTGTCTCTGCCCACAGTAGTCGGAAACACCTTGCTAAAACCAGCCAATAGTTGAAATTTCTGGCATAAATACAATGCCTCTAACACAGTATTGCTTAGTATCTGACAGTTATACAGTATCAAAATCTGTTTAGGAAGAACAGTTAATGCTCATGCATGCACACAGTTCTATTCAACATGTTTAGTCAAGCTCAGAAAAAGACAAACAGACTCAATTATTTATAAATTTAAATTATGTTAAATCACATTAGCTCTTCAAAATTACCTCTGTTTTTCATAAAGGCTATGCACAAGTGTTCCTTTAACTGAATGGATGCTTTTATTGTAGGGAAAACTGAGCACCTGTAGCATGGCTTCTCCAGTATGTTTTGAATTAGAGGCTAAGGGCAGCTTCATGTTGACAGCCGAGACTTCAAATTTCACAATTAAATTCACCACCACAAAACACCATTAAAACCCTGCACTTTTTTCTTTATAAATTTCAGGCTGCAGGCTTCTCAGTCCTTGTAGGGTAGACCTCTCTTTAGGCTAGAACAATTTCTGGACTTGCAGGGTAAGCAAATGTCAGAATGGCAATGCTAATGGGAGATCTAACTACCAGTCCTGAACTATTTAGCGTTGTTTCTAGTGAATCTAACACTTCATGAAAAGCATTAGAGTGCCCTTGGTTCTTCTCCTGCTTAGCCATTGATTTGCTATATGGTTCTTTAAATCTTCCTGTGCTTTACCATTTGTCACATCCTCTTCACTGAGAAGCTCAGCCAGGTTGTGATCCAGTACCCTCATAACCAAACAAGCCTTTTTCTACTTACTGCTAGTTAAATCCTTGGAAATTCTAGGCAATTCTATTTCATTTGACTATTTTTGTTATTATTTATATTAAATGAATAGAAAGAAGAAGGAGAGAGTGACCCAGGCAAAAAAGAATGACCCAGAAAGGGAATGAGCCAGAAAATGACCCAGAGAAAAGAAAGTATTTTGGCTTTCTTCCTCAGAATAGCTATGGGTTTCCTCAAATGACATTTTTAAAATTTTATTTGAAAGCATTAAAAAAATGCTGATGAACATTACAGTAGAAGCAAGCTTGGCTCTTGGTAGGGAAACATTATGATTTAGAGCCAAGGACTTATTTTTCACATGTGAATTGTTTTTTTGAACAGCATTTCCTGGCTCAATGTCACTGCACCACAGATAGATATGACAGCAGATAAGTGCATGAGATTTTAGATCAACAAGAGTGTTACTTTTACAATGAATACATTTGTTGTCAGAGCTCAAAAGTGGTTTTATTTCTGCTGTGCATGAAAGATATATTGCACACTGTTTTATAATACACTTTTCTTCTTAAAATGGAATGTAATTCAAATTTTCTGACACTGCAGCTGCAATTTGATGGTTGGATTTCCTAACCATGTGGATTTACAGTAACAAACTTCCATTTTCTTTCCCCCTCTAGCTCACCTTTCTACCACCTTGATTTATTTCTGTTTCACAGCTGTGCCTACCAAATGATTCTTGCTCTCACTCCACACTTTTCTCCCTCTTCCTGCAGCTGATCCAAGCTAAAACACAAATTTTATGGGAGTGTGAAATTAAAGAACTCTCACAGCAAGAATACAATGTCCAGAATTGAAGGGAACAATTTACCAGAGGGTGGGGGGAACAACCTGAAGGCTAGAGGTTCAAATTCAGAAAAATAAAAAATTCTCAGCTTAAATTCCACCAACAGTAGCCACTGCAGCATACCAGGAACTCTTCCCTTCTATGAAATGTACCCACCTCTGGGATTTTACAGCACTAACTACCACAAGCAGCAATTGCTTGAGTTATGAAAATAAAGCCCCAAATATTCCACTCTCAAAATTGGTGCTGCTGCTGCTTTTAAAACTGGCACCAAAAAACCTTAGTAGCACAAATATTATCCAAAAGGCAAACCAATCCAAACAAATAATGAAAACCAGATAGAAGCAGAGAACAAGGGAACACCGAGGACCAGCAAAATGAAATTAATGGGTAAAACAATGATGAAAACTGAGGGAGCCTGCCCTCAGCTCCTTCCCCTCTCCAGAGCAGCACAGATGTGAAGGAGAGTTGGGTGCTGTGTCCCAGCCAGCAGAGAACTTCCTTTTCATTGGCTCACACAGGGATTCAAAGGAGTAGAGCCCAGGATGAAACTGTAGTGCTGTGTTTATGTATCAATTACTGAAAAGTTACTTACTTCAGCCATATCCCAACCTAATGAGCTTGGGCATTAAGTCCTTCAGAAAGGGAGCTGAAGGAAACCTTCTGGCTTGTCTTTACTCCCGAGTACCCCTGCCCTGAGCCCTTTGTAGGAATACTCAGCCACTGGCCGTCAGAGGCAGGCTCTGAGGGAGCAGCAAAGTGTGCAGACTTCAATTACAGGGACGCTGCACTTCCAGGGCAGCCCAGCTGCCAACCACGCAGAGATTTGCAGCGATAACAATTATACTTAAAAGCCTCACTACACGTCTGAATGCATTTACACATTCTCCTTTTACTCTCTATTTATTATTAATGGCAGCTCAACTAATATCAAGACCCCAGTGTGTTTGGCACTGGAAGTGCACAGAAGGGCAGCAAGTTCTTGCTCTGAGGAGTTTACAGTCTAATTATAAATGACAGCAGATGGAGGGTAAACATTGTGAGCTGTTCTGCTTTTCATTAGGAAACTGAACTCAGGTAACAATTTATAACCAGATAGAAACAATTACACATTCAATCATGCACCACAGCCCAGGCTGCACACATAACCTAGTCAGTCTTATGCACTGGGTTACAGTGGCCACTTCCAGGACAGATAACCAGGTCCCAGGAGATTCAGGGCTTTACAGACCACCACCCATATGGATACTGTGCAGGAAGCAAACAGAAAAGCATGTATTTAAATCCACATCTGTTCACCAAAAGACTTAATGTGTAAGCCCAGAACTTGCGCCTGATGGCATTTTGTACTTCCTTGCATTTTAGGTGTCATTCCTAAGTCCACCTTAAATTAGCTGCCTATGTAACTTCATCTTAATCAGCTGTGAGGTCATAAAAGTCACAGGTGACCATTACAGATCTCCACAAAAAGAGGATTTCGAGGCTGTGACTGATAAATTTTTGTCCACCTAAGGACCACACTGGTAATTCACCAGGAAACAGCAGCCTTATGTGTTTTACACGTGTTGAAACTCTGCACACACCCCTGCTGAGGTAGCACAGCCTGCAGACCCATACCAGAGGCAGCAGGCTCTGCATGGGTGGGTATGAACTGCACACTGACATTTGAGGACTCCTCAACAACCATCGTGTAGGAAAGCACTGGGGACTGAGCTGAGCTAATAGTACTTGGGGAAGAACTCCCAGGGACAGCCCAAACGTCGGGGAATAGGATAATACTGTACAGCAGCCCCAAGGCTAGAGCTTCAGGAGTGGGTTCAAGTGAGCAAGAAGCCCTGTATCTCCTAGATCACAGCTGAGCCTTGTGCCTTGGGTGGCAAACACAGCTCTCCCCGCGCTGAGATGTCCTGAGCAGATATTTTTACATTCAGCCCTCTCAGAAGCCATACCTCAGTACTGCAGAGCACCAGAGACCCACCAGCTGTGCTTTAGATCTGAGAGATTAATGTCATGCTGAGACTTCATCTGCTGCATTTCCTACTGCTTTACAAGAAGATTTGGACTCTGACTCTGCAGCCTGTCCTGTGGGATTGGCAGCCTGCTGAGCCCTTCCTGGGGCCCTGGGAGGACACCCTGGGAAGGAGCACCTCTTGTGCAGAACCTCGTGCTCTCCTTTGTTCACCAACAACTGATCCACGGGTGCAGGAGGTGCCAAGAACCACACGTTCTGCTGAAGGCAGCCAGTGTCACAGGGGACTCCCAACCCCACATTCAGGACAAGCGCTGAATTTGCCAATATGAGGTACAGAATCACGGCGCCACTTCCCGGATTTGACAGAAAATGGGCATGGAAAGTTCAGATTCCCATAAGAGCAAGCTGTTTTAGAAAGCCAGAAGTACCTAGCAAGCTACTGATTACCAGCCATGTCCATGTAGAAGAAAGGTTATTTATTGCACCACACTGTGGGGATGACAGCATCAGCTAAGAGTCCTGGTCTTAAAAATCATTTTGTTCCCATTAGTAAATTCACAAACAACTCATGGAACAGGGGCAAAGGTCTTTATGGCTCCCTCATTTCCAAGGCCTCCCCAGGCTACCTTTGTCCACTTTCCACAGCTGAGACACCTAAGGCTCCTGTCACCCTTCCCCATGCCATGAGAGAACACGAAGCCACACATTGCCAGGGGAGATCTCTTTCCTGAGGGGATGTACAGCTACAACACAGCTATGCCAGCTAAGGACACCACAAGATCCAAGCTCTTCTGGTTATTCTCTATCCTCAAATAGACAAGGGTTCAGCCAGGAGGATGTGCAGGTCTCTCCAGAAGACCCAGCTCTCCACACTGCAGATGCAGGCAGAGGGGAGCTCGTTGTTCACACACACTGAGCCCTCCAGCAGCTCCCTGGGCTCAGCCTGCCGTGAGTGTGGAGGGTTGGCTCTCACACACAGGCTTCTTGTTGTGGAGCCCAAACAGGGAGTCCAGCTATTGTTCTGGAGTAATAGTACATATTTGGGAGACATTTCACAGCACAAAAGGGTGAGAAATGCATTTTGCTACTGCAAAAAATTATAAAATTTACTTAGGGCAGAATTGGAAAATTAATCTTCTGAGATTCAGTCTTGTCAAAAATAGCCTCTGTGTCCTGTAGAGAGTCTGCAACCTTCTTTATGCCACAGCCACATAAAATGTGAAGAAAAAAAAAAAAAAGACAACTCAGGGGGAAAACTTCATATTTCAGACTTCTCCTTCCTAATAAGCAAAATCTGTGATAGAAGACTTTTGTCCCAGTCCGACTACAAGAATGATGTACAGGGACTGCAGAAACTCTGAATGTCTCTTGAGGATCCTGATGATTCTCCCTCAGAGAAACCACCATGGATCAGCTAAAGAAGAAATTTGAGGAGGAGACTGCTGCATATCCAGATTACACTTGTTCCTAGATACTATGCAGAGGAAAAAAAAAATGTTTATACCCTTGGAAGACAGAATAATAATTTGAAGTATAGGTCTCTCCTCCCAGGCAGCACCAGGATTAGACAACTGATGTAGAAAGCAAAAGATTTGAGAATGGCTTGAGACTTTACCATACAAAGTTTGTGGCAAATTTTGAAAAAAATCCTAAAGTTATCCTTGAGTCTTCTATTCCTTTCTTAAATGATTTCAGATATTCCAGCAGGCCAGGGGAGAGGGCAGTGAGTCACCATGGGCACTGGTGACTTCAAGGTTGGCTGCACAGCAAATCAGCACCAGAAACAGAAACTGGAAATCTCAAAGACAAGGAGGGTGCTTTCTATCTCACACACTTAATGTAATTATGAACTTGATTTCCTGGGGGGCTCCAGCCTCTGCTGTAACACACAGCAGTTCATGGCAGTCCAGGACTGATCCAGAGGCAGAGTATCTTCCCTCCAGCAGCTGTGGGCTGAGAGGGATTTCTCACCAAAACCGTAAAGCAGAGCTGCATGGCAGCACTGGGTAATGCAGATTAAGGAAGCCACAAGTGGTTTCTTGTTGCCCTGCACCCTCCACTACATCAGCTAGGAGCTGGCAAAAAACCTTCCCCTCTGGCTTTCTCAGGCTTTCAGCATATTCCAAGTAGGGGAAGGGCACCTTGGCTTGCAGCAGCACACGCCTGGCCTCCTCTCTCTCCTCACTCAGGTAATGGAGCTTCTGAAGGACTGTCAGCAGTGAGTCAGGAGTCACAGCATCAACCATGTAACACTGGAAGAACCTGGACAGGAGATAGCTCTCACTAGGCTTTGTGGGGCAGGGAGAGTTGATACTTATTGATTCCTACCTGTTTCAGTGTGATTCTGCAGCTGATAAAGCACTTTTGAAAAGCAGCCCAAGAGAGACACAGAACTCCACATGAACAGCCTTAGTACTGGGGACTCCACACCATCACCTAACCTAGGAAATGACTATTGAGGCACATGGCCCTGGCAACACACAAAGGTTTTCTTTAATATGTGGTCTGATTTCATGGGAATATTAAGGAACAAAGGAAAAACAAATACATATACACATTCATGCACAGCTGGAAAATATGAGTCTAATCTTGCAAAGTGAAGAAAATGTCAGATCTTGTCAATGACTTCATACTCACTGTGAAGCACAGAAGGTTTGATTTCTACATCTTATTCCAACAAAGTTGTTCTGATTTTCAGGGAGTTTGGCTTTTACAATTGGACAAACATGATTATGAATGATTTGCATGAGGGACTTTCCCAGGCATGCTTTATAAGCTCACTCAGACTGCTGAAATTGTGTCAGTCTTTTCTGTCTCACAGTAAAACTTTAAGATTTCTTTCCCAGGGACTTAGAACTGTGTGCACAGTATTTTGCTATTAAATGAAAACCTTTCCTATAAAAAAAATCAGAGTATCTGGATCCCTGTATCTTCTTTCTCATCTTCCTAGAGTCTTTCTCCCACTATGTTAATGTTGTAAGTTCTGCAAACAACAGTTCTTAGGGCAAAAATTAGGAAATGTTCTTTCCAGGCATTTAGCACTGAATCGTTATCTGTGTCTATGAGCCCTCTGAGAGTTTCACATAAATTCCAATTGCTTTTCCACTCCATTCTTTTTTCCATTCTTGAAGATGGTTGTTGCATAAAAGTCTGCAAGATTCTATTTTTTTATTATTATTTTTGATTTTTTTTCTGTCATATAAATTATCTGTTTCTATCTGGTAGTTTGTTTTTTTGGGGTTTTTTTCAATGATTTACTTTTCTGTGAAGGAGGAGGAAGATAAAAGCAAGTTTCAAATATGCAAGTAATTACCTAGGTAACTGCAGAAAAAGTCCACTAACTGACACCATGAGATGGAAATCAGAAATGAAGATGAGAAGAATTATGCAGCTAATAAAAACTGTGACTTGTTAGACACATCAGGAGACTGCTGTGACCTCAGACCTGTGGTTACAGAAGCCAAAATCAGCTAAAACCTGTAGAGAGCATTGCAGATTGTATTTAAGATTTCCACTGAGATCTCCACATTAGAAACTCTGCTATTATTTTAATTGTTGATTGATGATTGAATGTTTAAGTTAATTTTGGCTTTTGCTGTTTTAAAAATGAAAACTAATGGTTTCATGGCAGTCTTAAGGAAGGCTTTGTCTCATGTGCAAAGCAAACACCTAGTGAAGGGTACGATTAAAGCCAGACAAGTAAATGTTTTACAGAGATAGTTTAGAAGCTACAGCACAACCAAACAAGTATTCAGTTAAACACTGAAAATCTGACCTGTGTGCACAGATGACCCTTTTGTCTCCCCCATCTTCTTTTTATTTTTTAATTCTATTCTTTTGCTTGGAATTTTATTCAAAACCACAAAGAGATTTTTTTCAGCCCCAAAACAAGTTCTGGTGCCCAGTTTTTCAAGAGGATATTGCCAGTAGTGAGCAGGCTAAACATAGTTTACTGAAACTGCCTTCAGCAACTATGGCAGAGTGCAAAAGGGGGTAAGGAGAAAAATCTGTGTCTTAAGACTCTTAGCAACTGCTGGAAAAGCAGAGCATACCACAAACTCACTAGGAAGCAAACAGACATCTCCAATGGACATTTATACCCAGACATCAGACTATCAGAGGGCATTTCACAGAGGAGCACACAGCCATTTTTCAAGGTGCAAATCTACAGAGCCAAAATACAGAGATGCAGCTGACCTGGACCCTTCTCTGCCTGTTTCATCCTTCCCCAGAGCAGGGGACGTTTTGCCAGCACAGCACATCCCTCAGCACGGGTACCCCTCCAGAGCCTGGACCCCAGGGCCAGGAGGGCTGGCAGGGAGGACTGAGCTCAGGCCAGGTACCAGCCCGGGCTGAGCCATCTGTGCGCTGAAGATCCGCCCATTGTGCGGGAGCAGCGACCCAGGCGTGATCCTTCTCTGCAGGAAAACTGCCATCAACATAAAAGGGTAGTTTCCTGCTAAACAGGGAAAGTAATCGTTGGGAGCAAAGCTGTGCAAAGCCATTCGTTGCACTTTTAAATCTAAGGGGTTTTCCTCTCTTCTCAAAAAAAGTTTCCAAGAAATCCTCGCTGCTCCTGTCTGTAAATGATAGTTTATGGAGAGGAGGGAAAACACAGGACAGGCAGTAAATCAGCCACTAACTGATCCAGAGTCCATTACCAAATGTTTTTCATTACATGTATGGCTTCACTAATTTCTGCAATGCATTGTAGGCTATTTCTGGAAGCTTTAAAAATGCATGATGCTTCTGCATTTTAATACTTAACAGTATGGTTATTTCAGTTTATTAAGCAAAAAAAAAAGGAGGATTCTGCTTAACTGCAACTGGCTTTCATGTCACAAAAGGACTAAGCCAGCGCAAAAGCATCCAAGCAGGAACCCTATTTAAGTCCAGCATGAAGAAAACCTTTCCAACCTCTTACACCAATTAGGATAATCTGGGTCTTTTGATGTTAAAATCCCCAAGAATCATATGGAAATCATAAAAAGCACAGTATTTAAAACAGACTCAGAATGCAGATAAAATCATTTTTCCTTAACATTTCCACCAGAGCTGGGGGTTTGCTCTCGGACAGGGATGATGAGGGAGGCTGTCTCTAAAAGTAGCCAATCATGAAACAACAGAGCACCTGGGAGGCAAAGCTGGGAGGCAAAGCTGGGATGCAGCTGGAGCTGGGCCAGGCAGGCACCGAGGCCAGCCCCAGGCCCTGGATGAAAACTGCTCCCAAGCAGGGGAAAGGAGACTGAACAAGGACACAACGTGATCCAGAGGACAGCTTCTGGAATCTCAGCCCTGGGATGCCTTGGTGGGCTTGTACAGCCTTCCCTAAGTGAATGGCATCCTTCATGACCACAAATGAGGCTAAGGCAATTGAAGTAACATGCTTGAATCTGTGCAATTATCTTTAGGTGAAAAGTACTTTAGCCTTGCGTTGCTGCTTTATATTGGACTATTTCTGAGAAATCCAAATTTCTCCAAGTGTCCTGCTTCCAAGGAATCTCAGGGCAAGAATTCTGTTTGCCTTGACAATTTAAAAAAAGACCACAGACAGGAAAACAAGGGATGTTTTGTTGGATGCAGTTTTGAAGAGGGGTGTTTCATTCTCTTTAAATAAAATTCTGGTCAACATGTTTTACTGTGAAATCTGACACACAAAGACAAACCTTTATCAAAGCCACACACATATTGAGAGAGAGAGAGGGAGAGAGAGAGAGAGAGAGAGAAAAGATAATTTTACAATATTGTCCCAGACCATAACATTGTATTTTCTGGAGCTGGTTACGTACCACTACTACTACTACTACATTTGTGTACGATGTTGTACAAAGTAAAGAGGCAAAGTGAGGAGGAGGTGACAAGACTGGGGCAGAGGTGGGGAAACCCAACTCAAGAACCTTAAATTGGTATTCGAATAAACTGAAAAGTAAGCAAAACTGTTCGTGTTTATACAAGCAACTTGACTGTACTCTAAGAGAGGACAAGGGTATGAAATTATGTCCTTATAAAGTAATGCTCATCTTTTACTTATCTAACAAAAAGAAACACAAGAGAGAGGTCAGAGGCTGCTGGAGGAGAAACACCCAAGTGTTAAGGCCAGAGAAATGGAAAACAAAGTTTAAGAGAGATAGGAATATTTGCAGATAGAGCACACAGAAAATCCCCTTAAATACAGCTTATTTTTCTATACAAATAAACACAGAATATTGTTGTCAGCGGCGTGCACACCTCTGTGAGAGCCTGATATTTAAGCTGTCAGTTTGACAACTAATAAAAATAACAGTAAAAAAAGAATAGCATTACAGTTCTAGTATACCTATAAGAAGAAAATTGGTATAAGCGTTAAATTTGTGAAATCAGCCTTCTAACTAATCATCACAATTTTCAGCTGTGTTACAAAATTCTCATACAGATTTTGGATTTATTTTTACATCTTAGAGTAATACCAGACCTGTAATTAATATTAATTACAACTTCCATAATTCCAATTTTCACAGTGCCTGAATTGCTTGCTATTCTGAGTATTTGTAGGAAACACGCCATACAGCTCCTGGCACAAATATTATTCCTTATTAGTTTTGCAGCTGAATAATATTCAGCCTGTAACAGAATCCTCCTAGGACTGAAAAGTACTCTTGTGCACACGGATACACGCACAAAAACAACAACTGAAAGCTAAAAGCAAACTCGCCGAGAACTTCTGGGTCAGCTTTTGACATCACCCATAGGAATGAAATCAGACACCGACCAATCCGGCACCATGAGGCTGGCAGTACAAAATAAACAAAAGCCGGGCCCAGGGCTCCACAATGAGGAAGGGAAGTGGAAGAGACTATTGTTCCGAAAGCTTTTAAATGATGTTGCTTTATTTATTTCTTTTGACAATGCCTGAACTGAATCTTTAAAAAGGGAAAGGACCCTCTTTCCCTTCCCCCCCGGGATCTGTTAAAGCAGAGCGTGGTGGGGTTCTTTTCCCCGGGCTATTTGTTCTCTCGGACAATGTTTTGCGAGCCCTGTAAAGCGCACAGCACTATCCCGGCGCGGCGTGTGGGAAGGCAGCGTTCTTCCCAGCATCTCCACACAGGCTCAGCTCCGACACTTGGTGCCAGATTTTCTGAAAAGCTGGCCAGGCTGGGTGCTAAGCTCTTTTCAAAATCTGACCCTTATTTAGGTGCCTTCCAGGAAGCTGAGGTCTTTAGAAATCTGGCAGCGAGCGCAGATAGCGAGCATTTCGGGAAGCTGGGGCAAGAACTGCGCGATGAAACCCCTGGGTGTTCCTCCCGGGAAAAAAGTAACATTAAAAAGACTCTTTTGGTCTCTTTGCTCCTTGCACCGCTGAAGCTGCCCGAGCTGAACCCCCTGCATGAGCCCATAGGTGATTATTCACACGAGTGGGCCGAGGAGGACAATGACCCGTGCGGGTCACAGCCGCGGCTGGTGCACAGCCGATGATTCACTCCTTGGACACTCCAACCTGTCACCGAACTGCAAAGATTTAGGATTAGGCCCTGAGTTCACTAAAAGCACACTTGGCGTGGGGTTTTTTTCAAAGTTCAGCTCAGCTGAACAAAGCTGGCTGAATGACTTCAATCCTCTCAGTGCTTCCCCAAGGAAAAAGAAAAAAAAAAAAGGCAACATGTGTCTGAGTTTGGTCTGAACCTGCTGCCCCCTTTCCCATTTCTAACCACGCTGCACAGACAAGTGCATAGGGAAAAGTACATGCATTCCACAGGGAAAAGATAAACACGGGCCCTGGAGTTGAACAGGTAAAGGATATCAGTCATCCTTACGTCTTTCACAAAATAGACCTTTTTCTACTCGTGCCAAGAAAATTAGTCCTAAGGTGCACACAAATAATTACATATTGTGGAACAGTAAATTATTACAAATGCCACAGAATTCAAGCAGCCCCAAGTCCGGGCCAGATTTTCAAATGTTTTGCAGATGTTTATGGTTTGCTGCAAAACTTTTGTCAAGTTACCCACACAGCAGAGCATTTACTGAAGGATTTTGGCACATGGTAATTCATTTTCTTTGCACAGGTGTTGCATTCCAGAAATATTTTGTCTTCTAATAGAAGACTGCTGGAATTCTGCTTAAAAAAATCATCTTGAAAGAAACCAGATCCTCTCATCTGGGAGAGGAAAAAAAGCACCCCTCAAAATCAGTTCATTAGACTTTATCTTTCCTTTCAGGTAAAGAAAACCTCTGTAACAGGTAAAAATATATTCAAAATATGTTGCAGATGTCTGGTATCTCTGTAAAACTCACATACTGGGAAAGCACAGCCCATTACAGGGTGAAGCCCCAGCTGGCCTCTTATCAGAGATATTGGAGAAGCAGGTCCCAGTAGAGTTCCAGTGGTTAATTTTACTTACTGGGAGCTCACACTTGGTGGGTTTGCTAAGGTTTGCTATTACTTGACTGCAGTAGGGAGCCATGGAAGGAGATTTTGCCCAGGCAGAGCCCCAGTGGGGCACAGGGCAGGAACAGTGTGGGCAGCAGCAGCAGCAGCATCCCCACGTGCATCCATCACCTTGGTCCCCCTCAGCCCCACCACAAAGGCACCACGCACACCCGCAGGGCTCCCTTTTGTCCCCAGCTTTTATTCCACACTGCGTGGGGCAGGAAGCAAAACACAAAACGGGGCTGTGCAGCGCTTTGGACCTTTCCTTGACTGAAAGGTTGCCTGGAGGCAAAGAGAAATGAAACCCTCGGGATTGAGCGATTTTCCCTTTTAAGCATATGGAAATTAAACATTAAGCCTAAAAAATTTCCAGGAGCAGATATGAATCCAGATATAATATTGCTTTGTAGATATGGAAAAATACAACCAGCTATCTTCAACTTCCTAGACGTGCAAGCCACTAAGTTTTCCTCCAGGGTAGGAAAGCAAAGACGAAAATGCCAAAGGACTGTTAACCTTTAGAGACACATTTTAAGAGATAACATGACTGAACTCAGATAAATCGGAATTAAATTTAATCAACCTCCCACTCCTTAGCTACACTATCAGAAGAGAAAAATCTACAATTAGGGAAGAAACAGAGGGATACTCAGACATCTAAAACTGAGCAAGCTTCCATCTCTGCTGTGCAACTTCCTGATGATACTAAATACTGCAATTCCCATGTGCAATATTACAGACTTGCTGTCTTAACAGTCCTCTTATGAGTAATCAGTGGAAGGGAACATTTAAATAATGTCTTGGAGTGCATATTATCTAGATTTGGCTGTTGTTCTCTCATTTAGAGCAAAATGAGTCTAAATTTACAATTTAAATACTTTGCGTCAAATCCTTAAACCACCCTTCTCATTCTGTGAATGGAGCTGTGAACATTTTTGTGCTCCAATATAGCACCCAGGAATATATAATCCTTTAATCTTTTGCTCTGTGACTCCACCCACAACTCCCTGGCACTAATTTCAGAATACAGACTGTGATGTTTCTAAAGAGCAAAGCATTAGAGTAAGATGGACTGTCACAGCCAGGAATCTGTTGCCCAAAGTGCTGCCATGAAAATAGGTATGAAGGTACATACTACAGGAATCTCAGTTTCCAAAGGATGGATGAGGAGTGTTCCAGCATGAATATTAAAGCCTATATCAAAACAAGTTTAAAAGAAGTTTAAACATATATTATTAAAATACCAACCCTCCTATCAAGTGCATTTTTTTGTTTTCCAAATTAAACTATTAAGTTATGATAACCTATACCACTTTTATCTTACCCTAAACTTTTTCTTTAAAAATTGATGTGATTTTATGCATGTGTCACTACTCACTCTTAAATTTTCTGGAGAAAGCTAAGCCATTGAGTAGACAGCTTTCACTGCCTAGGCATCTAAAACACCTTGTTGAAGCTTTGCCCTGGGGTTTTTTTCCAACAATATTTTTTTCTTCAATTTACAGCAACAGCTCTCTTAATTTTCAGGTAGTTCAGTTTATAATTAGTTCACTGTAAGTCAGGAAAACAATTAGAAAAGCAGGAAAGTTTGTTTTACTCTTTGAATTCATCAATAAAACTGTGATGTACAATTATAACCTACATAAGTGGCTCACAAATTTTGAGGCACTTGGTGTTCAGAACCAATGGGCTCAATGCAGTAGCTGTAGATATTAGTTTTGTGTAACAGATCAGCTTTAAAAGTACAACATAATTCAATAAAACTTTTTGTCTTGTATTCCAGAACATCAAACACAGACCACTAAAGCAGTCTTGAAACATCACTTTTGTATATTTTAATTGAATTCAAACTACTGTGAATGAATCACATGAGATTAAAAGATCTATTATTTTGACTAAGAAATGCGAATCACTGTTGTCTAGCAAAAGTAGAGTGTAAAAACATAAAATGTGAGTAAATGTCCGTAAGCAGTGCACGTGTGTTTAGAGAAACCCAATTGTGTACAACAAACAACTCTGGTTAGCAAATTATATTGACCAATAAAACTGAGCCTTTGTTTAGGAAAGTAACTGGAAAGCAAAAATGCAAAACTAGATTACACTTAATTATTTAAATCAAAGTGCTCTGCTTGTTGATTTAAATTGTGATTAAAATCAGGGATTTAAATTAATCCACTCTGGATTGCATAAACACCACCTTAATAAGAGGGAGCAGTAGCTTCATCACCCAAGTCATTCAGGAAGAGCCCTGTGATGGAGACCAAAGAAGACTGAGGAAGTTCATCAATGGACATCCCTCTGCTGCCCAAACTCCTGTTTCTCCCATGGAGAGAGAAAGCAAATACATGAGTGGGAGGAAATATTTACAGGAGAGTGCATGCACAAAACCATGCACAGGTACTATGAGGTAAAATAATGGTAATTTTTCATTAAAAGCAGGATTTCTCTCTCACACAAAATAAAGCAATTACTCATGCATTCCAATTATTCTTTCTTGTTTTAGCACTAAGGTCCCTAGGACAGTCCATGCTCATACTTGTCCATTAGCAGGAATATGAAGCATACTCCCCATTTACCTGATACTGACATTTAGTCAGTGTGTCACTTCAACGGAAAGCAGTACTAAATGTTACACTGAAAAGGATTTAGCTCTGCACTCAGACACCCACACCCAACCCCTGTTCCAGCTTCTACCAAATTCTGGACACCATATTTCTTCCTAGATGGCAGGGAGGCAAATACCACAAACCAAACAGTACAATTTACTGTTAAAGGAGATCTCCTCCAATTTAATTAAATGTCCAATGCATTGCCAAAGTGATCAAAATACCAATATAATGACAATGGAGCACAAACTCAGGTGCTTGACAATACAACCTACAGCATATTTACTCCAAGGACGCTTAAATATCTTATATGAGAACATCCTCTCAAATAATATGATTTCATTTTCAGCAGAGGTCCAATTACAACTAAATGAATGCAGCTAAGCCTTTCTTCTTTCTGCTTTGCAGCTCAATTTTGAAGGACAAACTACTCTGGTTGAGGCTACTTCTAAGGAACTACTTTTCTTCTTTGATTTTACAAGAAAGTGTTTTACAATCCAGAGAGGATGAGTCATCAGAAAATCCTTGTCTCATTGCCAAAAACCTGCCCCTCTTCATTATGAACATAAAGATAAAAGCTCTTACAGTACATTAGCTGGCATACGCCTACACAGACAGTACAAATAAATTAATTGTGCCTAGCCTCAAACATCCAAAGAGGTGTAGTAGGAGCTCAGTCCATCTTGTTTCATTAACAAATTAAACTGTAATAGAGCATCAACAGTTCTCTTATGTACATAAGCTTGGCTGTTGTATAGAAAGGCTTTGCAGGTATCACGAATCCTTACAAACATACATGGTAATTCTTCAGCTACTCACAACAGTTTGCACAGACCACATAAACACCAACAAAAATTGTATATGCTGGAAAAAAACTTATTAAAGTTGGAGTAAAGGATGTGGGATGTTGGTCTATTTAGAAGCTGCATAGGATTTTGGAGCCCAAGACTGAGGCAGAGGTGTTTAATAAATTGGGAATTTTGAGTATGACACTATTTCACACATGCCAAATGTACAAATTGTCTTGCATCTGACAAGAAAGGCAAGTGTATTTGGAAGTGTGCTATATTCAGGTTCATAATTTGGAATTTGAAATTTTCCACTACCTTCAAACATCAAGGTTATTTCATAAAAATATACAGACACATGTATTGTACAACTGAGACAATGAGAATACAGATCAAAAGGAAAGTCACTGGGTAAAGTACTGTACATGGACCAGAGGCCAGAATTACTGGAGATAATCAACATTTACCATCAAACTCTTGCTACAGACAAACTGTTTTCCTTCTGGAATGCTCACAATCTTCAGCATGAGAAAGTTATACACAACCAACTTGAAAAACAAGTTTAACTCTACTTAGCCACAAGGTAAGATTACACCCTCAAACACACCTTTCTAAGATTTCTTATGAGAGGTTTGTTTGTGCAATACAGTTAAGGGCAATTTGTTAAAATTGCTCTGTGATTTTCTTTATCCCTTAACTGCATAATTTAAGCAACCTGCATTTTATAAGTTCAAAGAAATTTTTTTTGTAATTATGCATTTTACCTCCTGAAAATAGAAAAGCTGTAGAGAGAGAATACAGAAAAAAGAACGGATGAGAGAGATTGAGATTGAGCTCAGTCTAGCACAGAAAGCAACTCCTCAATTAACGAGAGCAGAAAGTGAGTTAACATAAAACACGAGGGTTCAAAAATATCTGCACTGTGTGCTACTGCTGCTCTACCTCTTTGGCCTCTGCCCCCAGGGCTGGGAAAAGCCAGAGAGCAAGGCCAGGCAAAGCAGCGCTGGTAGCCAAAGGCCAGCACCTCCCACCAGTCTGAAGCCCCAGCGATCCCTATGCAGAGACTTTTACCCACAGTGTTTTGGCCAGGCAGTTGTTAAGATGCCACCCAGGGTACAGCAGCGCATGGCTGTGGCTGTGACATCCTGGACAGCTCTTAGCCAGAGCTGCCTTCCAGCTTCATCCCTCCTTGGGTTCAACTTCAACCAGAGATAGTGTTTTCCTTCTCTTCCTAGCTCAGGAAAGCACACTGCTGCTGTCTGTTGTTAGTAGCTGTTAGGTGGTATTGCACACATGGATGCAGCCTCAGCAGCTCCCAGACAAGCTCCAAACTCCGTTTGCAGTGTGTTTTCCTGAAGTGTGGCCAAAGACATGGATGTGCACCTTGGAGCAGACTGTGGCTCACTACTCCCACTGCACATGCACTTTGGTTTTTTCCAGAGATCAGTTTTGACAGGCACCAAGGCCAGTGCAGACATACTGGCCCAGACTCGTGACATCACCTGATTAATAAATCCAAGGAAGGTTTGGCAGCTCTGGCTACGGGCAGCCAGCCCATGGGAGAGCGGCAGCCACGCATCAGATAATGCAGTGCTAACCACTGCCCTATGCACTGCTTCAATCAATAAGCAACTTTCTCACGAGCCCACTGTACTAACCATCTGTTCATAGGGCCCCTTCTGTAAGCCCCAAGGGACTCCCAAAGCAGAGGCCAACCCCTGCTGTCAGAGCTCCCACTCCTGCCCCCAGCCAGAGGGATACACGGGGTGCTGAGGATGTCATCCTCACGTAGCAATGGCAGTGCCACAGAAGGGAGGTGGCAAAGAGCCCTGGGACTGCGACTCTGTGTCACTGACCAGAGACCAGACCCTGCCCCAGGATCACAGCCAAACATATGGGAGCCTCACCAAGCAGCTCCATCCCACCAGAGCACAGCCAGGCTTGTGGCTCTCAAAAATGAGGCCACTCTAAGTCCTATTTTTTCTCTCTTTATGAACAGCACCTCATTATTGGAGAATGATACGAGCACCTAATTAGTGCTATGGGTTAATGACTCTGCCCAAGGAGTTTCCCTCCCTTTCATGAATAAAGGAAGCCAACCCAGGTTCCCGTTATCCAGCTACCAGCACAGGCTCTAACAAAGCTCCATCTTCAGCCAAAGCCAACCACAGCCATCACACAGATACATAATGTCTGATGTATAACTGGTGATATCCTCTCTTTTATGGGGTTAATAGTTGCCCTTGGGGATAATTGTGCAGGACTTCAGATGAGAGATTCCCATAAAAGGCAAGTAAGAGTCACCCAGCTCAAACCACACATAACTCAAGCTAGTTTACCCCTTTGCATTATTTAAATGTCTCTCTTTAATGTGAATGCATCAATTTAAAGGCACAGTGCTGCCAGCGCTCCGGGCAGGCAGCTCTTCTCTGGTGACCAAATGTGTCTGTTCAGAATTTAAATGTGCATGCATTTCAGAAATGTGCCTATTCCTAGGCCTCCTGGCTGTCAGGAAACAAAGGCAGGAGCCTACCATTCCCACTGCTGTCAGGGTGTCAGATTTGCTGCACTGCTGTACCTTGGTGTCAGCAGGTGGGGGCTGAGCCCCCTCTGCACATACTGAAATCCAACACACTGGCATTTCAAACCACTGGTGCTGGCAATTCTCCTGACTCCAGAAGAGCACCTGGACACTCCGCAAGTGGACCCAGAGAAGGAAGAGAAGCCACTGGCCCTCCTGGCCCTTCCACTCTGCTTCCCTGTTCTTGGTTTTGGCTCAGGCTGTCCTTGCAAGAGCTTCTGCTAAATCAAAATTTACACCAGTACATGCAGGTAACCAGAGACATTTCCCACTCACTTACAGCTTGGCCTTCCATTTTAACATTACAATTTTTTCCCCCAGGTTTATAATTGTACAGAGACTACCACAAGGTTCAAGTTACAGCAATTAATGGAACTTAACTACATGAATAGGGAGAGAGTCTTTTTAACAACAATTTAGGTTTTAATGTTAAAAAAATGCAGTAATAAGACTGAGGTAGAAATATTTTCATTTGATTGCCTGTTTCTTTCTCTGGCTACACGTATGAACTTGTTTCCTGGTCAAGGGGAATTTTTGAGGGTAGGAAAAAATAATTCTGCCATCCATTCAGTCCTTGAGTGTCTTGTTTTTACAAGGCAGAAAGGTTTTGTCAGTCAGGTTACCTAGGAGTGAAAGTTATGTCTCACAATCCATAATTCTATTGCCTGTTACACACCATCTGGTGACACGGTCAAAGATAATCTGATTTTTGTCTTTTAAAAACATCACATAGCTGTATCATATGATGCATGCAATATGATAAATTACTTATTTAAATATGCTATTTCTGTACAGTTTACAATTTCATGGTCACTCTCAGCCTGAAAGCAGCTTTGAACAGGGTTTTTATTGATTTTTATTTCAAATATCTGAATCCTTAACTGAGGTTTTTACCTATTTACAGTTACACCTAAAATTGTATGATTAAACACCTAACATCTAACCAACCTTTAAAAAGCTTTTATTGGAATTGAAAGCTTTGCATCTACAATGGAACAAATATCACAACAAAGCTATTTCATGTCCCAAAAGGAGCAATGTCTTTTCCCAGTGTCTTTACCAGGAAGAGCCTGATATAATTTAATTCCAGACTACTCACTCAGTCTGATGCAGGAGTTCTCAAGTATTTCCATAGGTTCTGGGAGTCTACCCAGAAAAAGCTCCTTGCAAGATAATCATCCATCAATACATCTACAGGTTTGCAGCAGGTTTGCTTTTGTCACTTTATTTTCAGTCTCCAAGATAGCTAAGTGAGCTGCCAAAAGCTGAATCCTCACAAAATAAATCACTAAAAGCGAATCCATCATGCTGGGCAAAAGAAAGCTCTTACACAACTAACCTGGTGAAGGGAAATAGGCCATTTGCTGTTGCTCAACTCCTCTGCCAAACTGTTTCAGTGGCCCTTACATTCTCCAAGGCCAAACCTTCAAACAACAATCTCATCCCCTTCTGATGCACAAGACACACCCAAGACATTTTCAGGAGGGGTGGAAAGTAGTAAAAGAAGATTTCTGTGATTTGCAGTCAGGTTCTTCTGGGAAGATTACATATTTCTAGGAGACTATAATGTACACATGCATCTGTACCTCTGACACAATCACATAATCACCATTCAGATCTAAATAGCTATTTTTCCACGCTGATTTTTATTACTTTCTCTTCCTGGAACAATTAACCACTTTCAGATTTTTTTAACTTAGGAGAAGACTTAATTTTCACCTGACTCTTCAATTATAATTCTGAATGATTCCCATTTTTCTTGCAGACTATCAGGCTGCTGAGCCTTTTGCACTGGTAGGTTTTATTCACACCAGAGCCTCTGGGCAGAGCACAAGCCTACAATAATCTCATTTGGTGATACACTTGCATCACTCACCAGACTTTCCACGGTCCCAGGCTTCATTTGGAGAGAGGAAGGCAGCAGTGCTCCACTGAAAGCCAATTTCTCACAGAGTTTTGTGCTGGGCCCAGCTGCTGGGATGCCAAGCCATGCTCCATGGGGAGCCAGGGAACATTTCTGAAATGTGGTAGGAACGGGGATGGCACAGGAGCTCCAGGTGTGAGGTCACAGGTGTTCCATTACACTGCTCCTCTCTCACACACACCTGCAGAGCCCTAAAAACACCAGACCTCATCCACAAAGCATGGGAAGCTTGTCCCATTTCCTCTGCCCTCTAAATCTGATCATCCCATTCGTGCTCCTTCTGACCAGGCTGTCCAGCTGCCTATGCCTGTCAGGTATATTCTGCTACTAGGAGGGATTTGGATAAAGCATTTAAGTATCTGGCAAGCATTTTCTTCAATGAAGACATGCCATAAGCTAGGCAATCATATTTTTAACTGTGCTGCCTGCCAGAAAAGTGCACAAACTTCCAATAGCAAAGAAATGAGGTCATTTTGGTCAACTGCCAAAATCAGCACATTTCCTCTTTTGGTTCTGGATGCTGCACCTCCACGCTCCACACTGTGTGACAAGTCGTGAGCGGGAGGTGTAGTTTCTCAGGGACAAAAGAAAATAGTGGATGTTAGTTTTTTCTTTTAAAAAAAAGGGGAGGAGAGGAAAAGAGGGGGAAAAAAAAAAATCATGAAGTGTCCTGATGTCCCATGACCTCCTCCTGAAGATCTGTTTAATTGGAGTCTAGTATAACCTTCCTAAGAAGATGTCACTAACTTATCCTGATGTGTTACAGCAGTGTAAAGCCTCATCCTGTTAAGGAATTCAAAAGGCTTACATGAGGGATGCAGCTTTTGTTTAGAAGGCTGGACTGGAATTTAGTTAGATGAGGATTAAACCTTGATCTTGTCACAGGTTTCTGAGGGGCTTGAAAAGGACTCCTAAATACCCTTGCCTGAGACCCTATCTGGTGCCTGGTCTTGTGCATGTAAAAACTTAAGTTTTCCTGAGTTGGAAATATGGCTTTACAGTTCAGCGGAGTCTGGAATGGTGGATTTTGGATGCTCATTTAGGCCTCTTAATGCTAATGCAGCACAAACCGAAATGACAGTAGTAGTAATAATAATAATAATTATCTCTCAGTCTTTATTTTCAAGTTAGTGTCTGCCAAAAATGTTAGAGAAGTTTCTCATTGTGGCAACTACTGTATTTATGTGCATAATTTACAAGCAGCTCATCTGAATAATTTTAATTTTTTATTAAGATTATTTTCTCATTTTCTATTGAGAAGCTTTCTTAGATACTGACTCACTTTCAGCCTTGTGGGGAAAAGTGCCAAGCATTTGTTTTTCTTCTGTCTGCAGTAGTTATTTGACTCCTGCATTAAACTCAGCAAAGCCAAAACTGAATAGGAACAATCTTAATTTAATTATTAAATACATTTCAAGCTTCACTGTGATTTTAAAAAGAACTTTCATGTGGGGTAGTGGAAATGTGCCAGAGAAATCTAAAAGAACTGTATGTAATCCTCTGTCCCCACCCCTTCTTTCTTCCAGGCTGTCTCAAAAGGAGGTTAGGTGAACCCAAATCTAGCGGAGTCAGGGTGAGCCAGTTTCACTTTAGGTTTGCTTGGCAAAAAGTTACCAGGGCATCCTGCCAAGCCTGCCACTTTTGAGATAAATATGACTTTCTTTCAGGGCAGTTTTATGAGGGGCACAGCAAGAGGCTCATATACTCTGGCAATTCAATTGCAGATTTAGCTATGCAGCAGCTGCTGCTGCTCCATTATAAACAACAGCTCGCTCTGAAGTTCTCTTAAGAAGTTTACAAAAGGGACAGTGTATTTATCTGACGTCTGTTACAGTGCTGTGGAGATACACAGATGGCCTTTGACTCTCACCTTCTGCATCACACCCAGCCAAATCCCGTCCCACAGAAAGGGTTAGGCTTTCCATTTGGCCTGCTCTTTTCCCGACGACACTCCCTTCATCTATCTGACAATCAGAGCCAGCTTACTTTCCTTGGGAGGGTCAGATTGGCAGATGAACTACAGTGAGGAGAGGAAACATGCTAAGTATGAAAACATTCTCATAAGCTCTCACAGGAAAAGGATGTAGCTAACAATAAAAGAGAATACTGCATTTCTCTGCCAAACTTCATCATACAAGATTATGCATTTACAAAACTTACATTGACACCAGTTAAATTTCACTAGTGCTACATCTACAGGAGGCATATTCCAAAGCACCCTTCCTATAATCCCCACAGTCAATCAGTTCTGGAGGTTTATTTTTGAGGTCAGCAATAGGCACATGGATCAGCACAGGATACTCCCACTGAAGTGTAACTCCCACCAGGGTGCTGGGAGTTGCAAAAAGCTCCACCACTGCCTGACCAGTGCTGGGAGTGACCCTTCAGGGAACACCTCCAGGAGCCATTCGGGCAGGGCTGTGAGGGACTGCTCGAAACAAGCTCTGTTCCCCAGGTCCTCACCCCTGTACCGATGGCCTCATGCTGGGCACAAATACCCTTTGCTGTGCAATTGGAAGGAGAATTACTTAAAGTTCATCCATCCTGCTCTGGAGTCCCCTGCACTTCTCCAGTTTTGCACAGCTGGAACAGTAAAAACAAGGAGCTGATAAAAGCATGGTCTGGGCCTAGCTTTGAACTGCTTGCCTTTGCCTGGCTTAATGATCATATCATCTGCAGTTTCAGTGAAAAGCTCCAACTCTGACTGTCCTGGCCAAGTTTCATGGCTTCTTGTACCTTTTCAAGGAGCAGTCAGAACGAGCTTTTTGACCATCCCGAGTCCAAGCGTTGTTTCCAGAAACGCACCAGTCAGCACAGACCTATTGACCTCTTTTGGTTTCCTCAGCCCCACCTGGGCAGCTGATTTTGCCTTGCTCCTCATTTTGTTCACCTGTGGACAAGTCTGCCAAACAGGCAGCACAAGTGGTTTTTGCTGCACACAGGCTGCTGGACAGACTTTTGCAAGCAGCGCTTGGTTTACATTCGGTGTCTAACCAGTGGAGTGAATTCCCAGGTCAATACTCAATTCTACAAATGCAAAAGAAAAAAGAAAAGCTGCTGGTGGGTCATTCTCAGAAAGGGATCACTGGGCTCTGTTACTTGCCTTATTCTCATGGATCTGGAATTACTGCACGCGATGAAAGCAGTCTATTAACAGTTCATCATAAAACCTTCTCTGAGATTTTATGTCCTAAATTATGTATATGATTGTTTGGCCTGCTTGGTGACTTAGTGTTGTGAGAAATCTAAATCATTGTTATTACACCTCTAACTAAGGATTTTTAAACTATTATTTTAATTAAAGAGGGGAAAAAAAAAAGGACAAATTCTCAGAAAAAAATACTTCAAAAAAAGCTGTGATCATTCTTTGAGCTTAAATACGAGCTTGATATATCCTCTGATCCTGGGACACACCAGTGTCAGCATGTTATATCTGCAAGGACTTACACCTATGCATTTGTTTCTGCACTTAAAAATGGTTCTTCACATACATTTTCATAATGAAGCACTTTATAACTGTTACCCAATTATTCCTTAGAGCATTAAGTAAAAAGGTATTATTACTCCAATTTTACAGAAGGGAACAAATCATGAAATCCAAAATACTTATTCTGCTTTTGCGTAGGCTTTCTCATATTAATTAATTATGAGACTTAATTACACTCAATCTCAGCACTCCAAGCCAATTACAGAAAATTGGGTAAAGTAAAGAAGCGTGGAAATCTGTCTTGGAGACAATCACTTACACTGACAACACTTTCCACATACGTATGTAAAAGGATTTTGCAAATATTCATTTGCCCTGTTGATGCAACAGGATGGATTTTTCTCTGATTTTTCCCTACTGTCCCTACACCAGTAATCTGAGCCACAAACACTTCTCCCAGCTTCCTCTCTCAACTCTGCCCCAGAAACCAAATGCAAATCTCTGCTCCCTGACTTGTGCCTTAATCACATGATCACCTTCCTGCCCAGAAGCAGTAAAAAAAATCTCCAGGCATGTTAAAATCACCAGATTAGAAGAGCTCTAATCCAGTGATTTTAAACATGGGTTGGTCAGAATTAGTATATGAGAAAGAGATAGATAGATAGATAGATAGATAGATAGATAGATAGATATAGATAGATAGACAGATAGATAGATAGATGGATGTTGCAAACTATGGTTAGCTATTTATTTTGAATCTACAGCAATTTTATTTACTGAAGTTTGTCCCACAAGGGGAATGGCACATCCTCTAAAACATCCCTTTAAAAGTTTTTCTTTCACTGAAGTATCTATGAACACCTTCTGTTGATATGTTGAAACATTAATTCACTGTTTCCCACAGCACTTAGCCACAGGGACTCACAACACATTTCAATGCCTTCAGCAGCATTCCACAGGGAACCATTCTCCACTTTCCAAGTCATGGCTCTTACAAACATGGACTAAGCCAAGGCAAACTGGCCTTTTTATATTAATACCAACTGATCCTCCCATAAAATGTGTACATTTAAAATCAGAGGAGAAACAAGAGCAATTATTATCTATTGCAGTTTGTCTAAAGAGGGCTATGAGTTCAAGTAAGTCTACTTGATTAAAATTGGGGAGAGATATTGAATGGACAAATACTAGAATTCTTCATAATTTCTTTACTCTGTTTGCCTGTGAGTAAAGACTTCTACAAAATACTTTGTGAATAAAGGTGTAAATGCAAATGGAGGAGACTCCATTCATTTATGGCTTTGACTTCCCTGGAGCCAAGATTTCACCCAGTCTTCACAGTTGTGACATTTTGTGCTCAATCTGGCCTATTCCAGCAGAACATGCAGTCTGTGCTCGCAGCAATTATGCCTTGTTTGCATCACACCATGACACGCGTGCTACGAGAGTTTCACACGCCGCAACGTACCACAGTTTATTTTAAATGCTCTCCAGTTCCCCAAGTCAGCCTCATGGCATGGCAGCAGAATTGAATACAATGGGATCTGGCAGGCTGCATTCACAGGACTGCATTGCAATAACAGGGAAAATAAACATTAGCATTTTGACTGTTTCTTAAGAGTTTTTCTAAATATTCTTAAGTAAAAGAGAAAATACTTTGCTGGGCCTGAAAAACCAAAGAATTTGCAGATGCAGTCAAATTAGGCAGTTTTTAAATATACATTCTTCTTTACACAGCAAAGCTTTCCCCCTTCTTTTCCCAGTGATACTTCCACCAGGCCAGCAAAGTGCAACTACAGTGTAAAACACTCAGAGATAACATGGGCATTCAAAAGACTGAGATGTTCAAATCCTCACCTGAATTCCCATGCCTAACGGCAGCTTTATGCCCTCCCAAGTAAACAACTACATCTCCTAAGGTAGATGCCATCCACCTTCATTCAGGCACAGAGGCTGGGTAGCCAGGACCTCCCTCTGGAAGCCTTCAAAAGCACACAGCTCTCTCCTCTGAATACACAGATAACTAAGTAAGACTGGTTTACCAGGCACCAAAAATTTAGCAATAATTTAAATACACGGTCCTCTTAATTTGGCCCCTATCTTCCAAGCTTCAGAACACTTTTCTCGCATACACAAGATACAAATTAAATTGTTAAAGCAAATATCAGCACAAATTCTGTATTAATGAGAATCACATCTCTTCCATACTTCTGATACTAACCCCCGAGCTTAATTATTATATTTAGCGTCTAGGGCAGCATCACTTCCTACTCAGCACCTGTCATGGGTCCAGCAATTAATTGCATACCAGTGACCTTAATAGAACACCATGGAAATTTTATTACTGCACAACACAATTGCAGTAGTATAACACTGCCCTAGAACTATGTCTTATTACAAAAAAATCATGTGCTTACAAAAGGGATTGTTGAGCCAACTGAACTATTTATAATTTGAGAGAATAAAAAACATTTCACAAGGTTTGCAACATACATACATTAAAAAAAAATTTGCAGCCTTAATACAAAACAAATGTTACCAAGATTCACATTATAGACAAAAACGGAATGGAAAATATTCCCCGAAGTCATAATGGCAGGGTTATGCAGTGTGCTATTTAAAAGCTATTCACCAATGTCTTCTTCCTTTTAGCGAGGACTCTATGGCAGAAATTCAATTGAAGAAAGTCAATTAATTGAAATTGTTGTTCTACAACTGAGGGATTGGATGTGTAAGATGAAGCAGCTGAAGGAAAGGACTATGCTTGCACACGCTACTCAGTTCTAGACCCAGGTCTGCCACCTTGGAGTTACCTCTCTGCAAGTTTGCTGCTTTGAGGGAGCTGCATCCCGCTCCAGTCCTGCTGCTGCGGCTTACCCCAGCTGACAAATCCAAAATGCAGCCCCACACCAAATACGATAAAGAAAATTAACTCCATCCCAGCCAAAAGAAGCACACCTGCCTTACTCTTTTAAGAAAATGCTGCAACTCAGCACATTTCTTCAAAGTTCAAGAGTCTCCTTGCTCCTTTCCAAACCAAAGGGTTCACAAAATAAATAATTATTACGTTGACTACTGTAATTTCAAACTGGCATGCTAAAGTAAGTCAGGGCAAGCAGACTTTCTCCCTGCTTTCAAGGGCTGCGTCCAGGATGAAATAACTTGTCACACCCAAATTCCAATGCCAGCTTCCAAGTTCCCAGGCTCAAGTGACCCAGCAGGACACAGCCACAAACCTCCACACGCACACATCTGCACCTGCTGCAGACTCGGGGAAGGAAAAGGATGGTGTAGGAGGCATCTTGGGCTTTGTGGAAGGTCAACACATGCACCAAGGGGCACCAAGACCTGCTGCTTTGATAATTTGCATTGTTCTTGTGCACTTCCAAGGTGCTACCCAAATTTCTTACTGGAGTGATTGATAGGCAGCAGGATGGCAACATGTCCACATGCATGGTGAGGCAAAACACCCATCCCCTAAAGTCAAAACCCGAAGAACCCCAAGAGACAACTATGGAGAAAACTGGAGGTCACTGCCTAGATTTCTTGAAGTATTTTAAAGCAAGTATAATATTTTACTTGATTTCCATCTCCAAAACACCTTGTTTGATTTTCCACAAGCAATGAAAAATGCTTCCCATCATAACAAATTCCTCACATCTCAGGCAATGGATTTAACTTCACCAAAATGCAGTTACAATTGGGTTTACCACATCATTATAGTTTCACTTTTTTTTTTTGTTAAAGATTTGTAATCTATACTGCCAATGATAGTAAGATTACCTAGCAAACAAAACTCATCAACAATGCTTTACTTTGAAGAATTGCCTACACATTGAATGGATGATGTCTGTAAGGCAATTCAGGGCTGTATGATGGTTGTGATTTTGTTGTGAGATTTTTTTTCTTTCTAAGAAGTTCATTACAATTTTTCAGTTGATATAATAGATTCTTCCATCTCTTCAATACAGCAGAGGAAATGAAGTGAAACTAGCTTCATTGTAATGGAAACATGATCTCATTATTTAATTTACTTTGCTCCCTAATCACAAATGTTCAGAGCCAGGGAAGGAAGGTGTAAAGTGATGCTGCAACATAGCACCCACAATTAAAAATCTCCTTTCCTGAAGAAGTTTGGGCTCCAAACCAGAATGAAGCACACGTTATTGAGATTACTGAAAAGTTGTGGGCAAGGTTACGATTTAGAGATAACAACCCTGCTCTGTTTGAAACTAAATTCAAAATTCCCATTGATTTTGTGAACACCTTGACTTATATGTTCTTGAGGCTTGATCACAGAGCATATTAATACACAGGGAGGTGCCAGCAATGACTTGCTATACAGCATGACATAAAAAAGAAGTTACAAAATGAATACAAATATGACAGACAAGCCTCCCCTCTCCCAGCCATGAAAGCTTTTATTGCCACCTCTTCAACACTTTCACTTCTGCCAGAAGTCCCCTCTGCCTGCCTGGCCTCTCCAGCTGTCCAAAGTGTCTCCTCCAGACAGCACTGCTGAGCAGGCAGAGCATGGATTAAACCATATTACATGTTCTTTCTGTCATTTTGTTTTCAGTAATTTAGAAACTAATTTTTCTCATTGTGGATATTCTTAAATAGGCTAAGGGAGATTTTACAGAGGAAAAAAAAAAATCATGTCCTAGATCAGAATATATCAGAAACTTGACAATCCTTAACATGTCATTGTGACCATGAATATGTACAGAAACACACACACATACAATTAAAGTATTTTGGAGGAGGTTTAAAGAAATAAAATATGCTCAACAGGAAGAGTCTGTTTAATGTAGGATTTAAGCAAGGCTCTTCCATTTGCATAGATCACTTACAGCAACAGCAATTCATTAAATTCTCCCACAAAATCGTGCTATATTTTGTCTAAAGCAACACATTCCTTGCAGATCACAGTGCCTTTCTCATGCTGTTAATAAGATAATCTGTTACATGAGGCTTACAAATCCATTTAAATTGATTTTAATTAATGAATCAATCACTAGCCACTGATGATTTGGTCTACAGACAGCAAGCAATTCAAAGCCCCAGGCTTCTAATCCCAAACCAAAATCCACATTAGAGCAACAGGACATCTCTCTGATCGATAGCAACACAAAGATGTTCAGTTCATACACATTTGAAGTGTATGAACTGGATCAAAATGTATCTCCAGATCTTATGCATTATAATTCCCATATTCAGGACTGTTCAACTAGAAAAGCAATATTAAATCATTTACATTTCTTTGCAAGGGGAAAAAATTAAATCAAGCACAACTATAACCTGTTTCTAAACTTTAGATGCTTATTCCACTTAAAGGTTCTTCCCTTTGTTCTAAACAATCCCTTGTTTAACATTAATTAATAGAAAATTGCACTTCTTACGATCACAAACAGGAACAATGCTTTTTACATTTGCTTTGATGCCGTGAAAAGCCACTGCTATTCTCCGCTGCTCAAGTGTTTACACTTTCCCTTAAACAGAAAACAGGAAAGAAGCAAGATTTCTGTCCCAAAATCAGCAAGCAGAAGCAGCGGGAAGAACATCCTTGTTATTTTAGTAAGTTAATTATTATAATTATTGTTATTACAAGAAGTTAATTACAACGCAGTAAGTCAAATCCACAATGGGTGGTGTGATGCCGAACACTGCAATCCCTGAAGCATCAGCATCTGGCTCCCCACGGCAGAGGGGACACACCTGAGTGAGGCTGCTTCTCCTGTGTGCACAAACAGCTGGTGCTCCAGCACTGCATCTGTGACTCAAGCACCACTTGAACTAGCCCAGAGAAAGGAAGGAATGATGCATGCCTCCCCAGCATCCTCCTCCAGGGATGCAAGCCTCTTCCGAAGGAAGAGATGCTCCTTCTTCGAACATGACAGAGAAGGAAGGGTGAGACAGGCCAGCTTGCCTCCAAAACTGTCTCGTGTTTGTACAGCTACACTGTGCTAAGCCCAGGCCACTCTGCTCACATGATGCTCTGCACTGCACAAGCCTCATGGCACAGATCACTGCATGTCTGGGATGTGCCTCTGCACTGAGCTCCTCAGCCTGATACAAAAGTTTGCCCTCAGAAAACTGCCCTTGTAGTGATCTCCAAGAGCAGAAGGCACTTCCTGGACTAGACAACCTAGTGCTGAGAATTGCAGTTATAGAGTAGTTACTCTGGTTTTGATTTTTTTTTCATGCTCTCTGCACCTTTGTGCCCACTAGCATCCCCTTAAATATTCCAAGAGAAATCCTAATCCCACAGATTCAACAAAGCAGCTTGCTTAGATGTTCACTGACATGCCAAAAGTCACAGCAACCCACCTCAGCAGAGCACCATGATGATAAAACCCACGTAAAGACTCTACCTGTAGGGATGCTACCAGCCCTACCATTGGGGGAAAGAGCAGTTGGCATGAGCTGTCAGAAAAGTGCCAGGAAAACTGTGCTGACACAAACCTGACAAACAGGAGGGGACAGCCTCTTCCTCTCCCCTATGGGCAACCTCATCCAGAACTCCAAACAGTTCCTCCAAGGCTCCAATGTCATCGCCTGAGTAAGGCATTGACCCTGTCCAGGTCTTTCCCATGGGCATGGAGATGCAGAGAGAGTGGGAAGAGGTGGCAAAGGTTTCTGTTATGGATATCAGTCTCCACATGAAAGGGATCTCAGCACCCAGCTGCCTTCAAGCTGGTCTGTGTTCCCTCTTTCTCCCTAGTTCAATCCTTTTCTTGTCCTGCTGGACAAACACTAGACTTCAGCATGGATACCACCACAGGATCAGCTATGCCAGCCCTTTGGCCCCAGAACTCTCTAAGCACCCACCATCACACTGAGGTCAGCTTACAAGCACTGAACTGCACCAGCTAAGAAAGGATCCAACTTGCAACTTGCTTTATTAAAGCAATTTCACTGCTCTGTATTTGTTTTTAATCAATACTGCATATACAGTTTAACTAATGCTGTCAAAAGTAGACTTTCTTTTTTAATGCAGTATCTACTAATTTATTGCTGTCGATATTCTTGTTCTTCCTAGTTTATTAAAAACAAATTGTGTTTTGGAGGGAAGAATAAAAAGAATAATTAAAGAAGGTGAGTTTGGCAAAAGCCAAATTAAATGTGCTGCTAATTAATTAGTGAGTTAAATTAACCAAATAACAAGTACAAGATACCAAGCAATCTTTCATAATATTTAAGAAAAGCATAAAGGGTTGAACACTTCCCAGCTGTAAATACATTAAGATCAACATTGTACCAAGCCTGAATCTGGCCCCATTAGCTCAACAAGGTAAATAGTGCATCTCCTTGCACAGATGTCAGAGTGTACAGGCACTCCAAGTTTAAAGGACAGATTCTGCAGCCAACAATGCCCCACTGACATAGAGACAATCAATGTGTCCTTGATTATGAGGAGGCAAACAGTTTTCACTGCAAAAAAAGGAGACTGAAAAACAAATCATGTGTTTTTGTTTTATAAGTTCCAAGTTTGGGTTGGGTTTTTTTCAAGCCCTTTTGGAGCACTGAAACAGAATAAAAATAGTTTGTTGCACAAGCATAAAACAAAGTAACTGCTAAATAAACATTTTAAATTTACTCCTATGTGTTCAGTTCTCACTCCCATTAGTCTTCAGGAGTTGGATGATTTCACTAAAATACCTTCCTGTTTTCTGGAAAACTGATTAGATGGGGTTTGTCCAAGAATTGTGCCATAATGTGTTCCCTTTATTTCATATGCTGAATATCACTGCTGGAAAATGTACTGCAGCACAGAACGTAGTATATGCCAATGCATCCTGACATTCAAATCAAGACCACAAATTATAAACAGTTTCAGCAAATTGACTTGAGTGCCTTTGTTCCTCAGACATACATCTTCCTATTGCTTACAAAAGCAGCATATACTAACCACTAACGCTGCTATAGCCAGTACTGGGAAAGGAAGTTATTGAAGCCTGGATTTCCTGCTTTCAGCCGAAGCCAAGAACTGTGAGGCTTGTAGTGGTTTCAGGAACTGACTCATCTAATGATTCATGGATAAGATACTGGTTTTAATATATTTCTGATCATAAGACTCAAACTTCAAAAACAGTGATGCTTAATTTTTATTTTAAAGTAAAAAAAAAAAAAGTACATAAATCAAGCAGACAAATATTGTCATGGGACACATGGCTAATAATTATAAATGTGTTTTACAGCAAATTCTGTTTTAAAAAAAGATGAATGCTGTGTTAAACTTCCTGGAAATTAATTTCAAGAGAATGTAGACAATTAATTAAAAATCCACTGTCAAAAACTTGAATACTTTCACTGCTGTCCTGATACAGCTGAAATTCCAGTGGAGAGCAGCTGGGATATCAATACATTTTTAGATATACTCTTAGGTACAGGTAAGACTGCTACATCCTAATCAACAAATCCTAGAGCTACCACTGTTACTGCACCTGGTTCCTATGGCTGTGTATGGAAAGTATCATCAAACACTGGCTGGTAACAAACACTCGAGTATTTGAAACAACAGGAAAGTTTTGTTTTAGGAGTGACTGAAACTGCCGAGGTCCATTGCAAAGCAATGACTAACGCTGGATTTTAAGTGCTCACACACACACACCTGCATTTTGTGCTAATTCAGAATTCAAGCCCAGCCATTTTTCTGCATTTAGTTCTTCCAGAGGGAAGCATGCCTTCTAGAGCATCAAAATGCTTTTTGCCCACAACACAAATCTCATCAGTATGCTGTAACTTGAACTGCCAGGCTCTTGCACCTAAAAAATAGCTGGTGATGGAAGCTGAATTCTGCTAGGCTCATGTATGGAAAAGTACTGGTTTACTTTTTAATTTTTGAACGGCAAGCTGCAGCCACTCACACTCTCTGAGCAGTACGGTGGGGATGGAGGGGGACGTTAGCATTTCTATATTTCACCCTGTGCACAGCTAGCACAAGAAAAAAAAATAAAAAGAAAACAACATGCATCTTGCTTGGAGGAAGAGAAAAAAGAAAAGTAAAGAAAAAACCAGCAGTTAAAACACTTGACAAGAAAAGGCCAAAGTGCGCTCCGTGGCTGGCAGTCATTTTATGGCTATAGTCCTACAGCAGATTTACTTAGATGACGTCAGTGGCTCCAATCCAGCTTTTCTTTGGTAGCATTTACCACTTGCCTCTTGAAGCCTCCACTATGCTACAGAGCAGTAGACCATAATCAAAATTCCCTTTGTGAAATAGAGTTTACCTCAGGGCACAGAGGCATTGCGAGCTGAATTGCAGGCTCTTCACCCTGTACTGCATGCCCAGAAATAAATAACCTACAATACTGTACTCTCCTTAATACAGAAGAACCATTAAAAGCAGCCTGCTACCTAAAAAAGGGTTCTTTAGTTTGTTTCCAAAATCTCAGAAGCCAGAATATTAGTTAATTTTCCAAGCAACCAAGAACTATAATAATTCCTCTACCCTTTGGACTTCTTCATATTGTTTTTAGAGATTTTTGATGATAAAGTTATTTATCAAATAACTGTTTTACCAGCAAAAATTATTATTAATGCTAGAGGCTAAAGTGAATCTGCACAGGAAGCTGCATATTTAAAACTGTCTTTCAGATGTGCCCCTTCAACTGATTATCTACAGCTGGTCATTAAGCATATAGTAAATATGCCAAGAAAGAGAGCAAGAAATTACTATGCATAAGTAATAGTGAATTTAATGAGCAAAATGCACATTATTTGGAGCTATGGATTTCCTACCACAAAGCAATGGCTGAAACCAATGGAACACTAGTAAAGCCAAGTCAAGTAGATACCAAATAAACTAAAACTTCACAGGCTCTGAAGTTTAATCAAAATAACCCCCACAACCATATGAAAGATGTATCTTATAGCACCAAATAAACATAGATTTGTTGTGTTTTAATGGACCCATCAATCCAAAGATAGCCATACCCATTATGGGTGACAACTAGATACATTAGTGAACTGAAAATTACCTCTCCCAGTTAAGCACTTAGAAATAACTTACAGGGAAGATGCACACATGCCTCAGAGAGCTGAGAGTCTCAATAACCCTCCTTTCCCGGGTCTTTGCTTACCTTCCCCCTAATCACCAGAATGAGAGATCAGAGGTCTAATCTGCAATGAGCCAGAAGCCAAAAAACACTGCTGTCACCAAAATGCATGGGTCACACCATGGACCTGAACTCTAAATCTGAATTTTAAACAGATTTAAAATTTGGGGAAATCCCCAAACCAGCTCTAAGTGGACAGACACTCACATTTCATGTCCCTGCAGAGTCACCAGAAGCTCTTTAGCAGCCTCAGGTGCCAAGCCAAGGGCAGGAAGCCTTTCTTGTTTTCTGCAGGTATCAACATCAGCTCAGGCAGAGCAGCAAGGTGGGAGCATCACCTCTCATTTCACTACCCAACCAGATGACCCCAGGTGCTTTGTCAGCTCCTGCCTTTTTCCAGGCAGTTCATCTGGGTGGACTTTAGTGAAATGGTAAAGAATGGCCACTGGTTGGACTGTTCATATTTCTCTGTCCCAAATGGACAGGAGAAAAATTTACTTCTCTTTGACCTCTTTTCATTGCCAAAAAAGTGGTGTCAGCAAACAGATTTAGAAGATGATTGTAAATTCCTTTGAGAGAGAATCTGGTCCTTTTCTCGGTCATTAAGGATCTAGACATGAAAAGCATGAGAAGCACAAGTGGCCCTTTCTTTCCAATACCCAGGGCAAGGAAGGACTGAAAGCAGCAGGAAACTCTGATGGGCAAAGGAACCCAACAGTGACACCAGGTCTATGAGCAGCAGCAGAAGAGACAGGATAAGGAGGACTTGGCAAGATGGATTGCTAAAGGAGGGAAACAAAAAAATCCCACTGATCCAAAGGCAGGAGAGCTTAATCAAGTGCTGCCAAAGAGCAAGGACGTGGATTCCCAAGGAAAGAAGAAAGTCCAGGCGACCAGGGACAGCTGTGGTTCCCTGCAAGGAACAGCGAGACAGAGCCTGTAGGGCAGAAGACAGAGGAATGTGCTGCAAGGTCAGAGAGCAACACAGGCAGATCCAACCCTAAGGACACCATGGAAGCACTGAATGGAAGACTGTATTTATGGCTGGAGACTTTTCCTGCAACAAGATAATTACTTCCAAAGAAAGGCAGGGTAGAGGGAAGATGAAGGAACTTCTGTTGAAACTTCCGGTCTTCTACAAGGCTTTGAGTTGATTGTAGAAAAAGCAGAAAAAATCCCCAAACTTTCAAAGATCAGCTGACAGCAGATATAGGGACATGACTGTTTTTAAAGGTTAATTTTTTTTGAAAGAATGAAGGTAAAACCAGGGATGTGGAAAATAAAAACGTTTACAGAATTTTGCCTTTTTATTTCAAACCGTAAACCAGCTTTACAACAACAACAACAAAAGTATGCATTCATAGTGGTGATAGATTAAGTGGGAATAAAATTTCCTTTCCTGCATTAATTATTGTCCCAAGTAACCGTATTTTTTTAAAAATAGAGATACACATGACAGAAGCTTTAATCCTGTAAACCTCTACAAGTTTACCTTTTCTTCCGGAGTCTGTTCTGACATTTTCTCCCCTCAAAACCAAAATGTCATTCCTGAATTATAATCTCCCAAAAGAAAGACAACCACGTAAAAAAAAAAAAACAAACAAAAACCAAAAAAAACATGCCAGCTAATTCCAAAAATAAGCACCACTGTTCACAGCACCATGGGGTGAATGAATGGTGAGAGATTCCACCAAGGGAATAATTGTGATGTCTATAATGTTAAGGAATAATTTGGCACCAAAAATACCCAAGGCCATACTGGTTGGCGATTCAAACACGAAGCATATCAAAACACTACTGATAAGCTAAATTAACAGATAGCTTATCTGAAGCATATACTGGCCATATGGTGCCACAACTTCTGTTGCCTGTTGCTGGCATAACAATAGGCTACTGCAGTCTTAGACTGGAAGCACTATTTGACAAACTGTCAACAGCATTTTTATTTTTTTTGCAGAGCTCTAGGGCAATGGCACACTCGCCTATTTGCATTTTTTTTTAAACAGGTGAACAAAGAGTAAACCAGATGTCGACTTTAGAAATCGAGCTGTCTGGATCAGGAGATTTAACAGAGGCAGGCATACTGCTACAGCTCAAATCTAGACAATGAGCTTTTCTAAAAACACTCTGGCCTAGGGGAGTGGCTATTTAAAACACTTGGCTTCTTTTATTTCAGCACTATGGAAGTGAATTCTACTCTTAAGTGCCAGCTCAAATGAAGTCATTTTGTTTCACTGGGGCTTTCTTTGCATTTCAGAAATGTAGCATGTACTGTAGTAACGGAAAAGACAAAAAAATGGGGGGGGAGTGTGTGATGTGGAAACCAGCAATTCGGTCACATTAAAAAAAAAATCTTTGAAAGGATAATTCAAGTGCAAGTTACATGAAATTTACTTTTCCCCTTAAAAAAAAAAAACACCAACAACATAACAAAAACAAAACTGACAACAAAAAATAAAACCCAAACCACTTCTGAGTGCTTTAGAAAGACCTGATATTTACAATCCCCTCAAGCTCCACAAAAACAAGGTTTGGATACTGACCAGTAAGGACCATTGCAATGGGACTTGAATATATTACAGAAACACATTCACGTAATTTCTAAAGTATCATGCAAGTTGCTTTCCTGCTTCATTTAAAAAAAATTAAATCTTACTATCTGAGGAGAAAAAATCTTTTCATAACACAGTGATCCACTCAATCATTTCAAAAATTGACAAAATAAAAACTACTGTCAATCAATTTATAGTAGATCTTCATGATATTCAATTATGAAAATGTGCTTTTAGCTGTGTTCTGTAGGAGTGTGAAAGACATAGTGAGAAAAATAGATAACTTTCTGTTCTAATAATCTGTTCTGCTTTGATAGGCAGTTATGGGAACATATTTATTTTCTGACTTATACCCAACTAAGTATGTAGCATTTTTAGATTATCTTTTCAAATTGTTCCTGAACATTCTCAGTTAAAAAAAAAAAACAACTCCTTTCATGTTAAGTTGAGATTGCACTTGAACTCTTTCCAAAAGCCAGAGCTGTACTGAATTATGATAATTAGAAAGCTGTGCGCATAAAAGGCAGCACAGTTGATGCATTTAAAAAAGTTCATGCCAGAGAATATAAGTTCAATATGTTCTCACATAATTAACATTTCCCATCATTAGCAGCAGTTTTCAGTTCATGTATCTGTAAAAACAACAGCACTCGTCATTGTTTTAGATTCCCAGTCAATAGCATTTTAATAGTTTTACACATAATCCTAAACTTTCCTTCCCTTCCCCCTCCCCGCACATGGAGATTTCACATTCTACCTCCTGACCTGCTAGGAAATAAACTTGGGTTCTGTGCTCATGTGCTCCTGCTGCCACACAGACTGACTCCAACCCGAAAGTTTATGGAAAACCTAACGAGAGCTAGAAATCCAAGAAGGCCATTGCAAAGGTACAACAGGATGCACAGGGAATAATCACGTTGTCCCAATAAACAATGAGTAGAAGACAAAGAACAAAAAGTTGTAGGTGATACCTTTGACTGGACAGGAGCCAAACTAAAACAGGCTGCCTCTGACAAACCAGGCACTGGCTGGAAGGAGCAGGAAATGGGGTCACAGCCCTGCACCGACCAGGCAAGTGTCTGCAAACCCTTCACACACTCCGCGGATTTCCATCGCGGTCTGGACGTATGTACAAAAACTCATCCAACCAACGAGGGCATGTAGCACATGATCTGTTACTCTTTGAAACATCCATGGACTTCCTGTGTAGAGTATCTCCAATTAGTTGTTAGGAGCTGGATTATGGCTTCAAAAATTTTAAAATTAATGTAATTCTGGTTGGACATTAATAAACTGATCCAGTATAAAAAGCTGCTGAATCTGCATCAACACAGAGAGAAATTTTGGCGTTACTAATAACATGACAAAACTCACAGTGGGATCAGGATTTCATACAAAAATGAGAGGTTTGGTGAATTAAATCAGAAAACCCTTAGCTGAATTTTGTGTTACAGATCTGAGGAGCAGATTTGAAGTTGCTGCCTCAAAGGACTGAAGTCTGCAACTTTTCACTGTCTTCTGTTTTGGAAATGAGCAATCATTAAAACCAAATACAAAATTATTCCAGGAAATATTATTCCATCCTTGTTCCACTTGCAAAAGTCAAAAGGAGTTTTGTCCAAGAACAGAGAGCAAGATATGGTCATAAAGTGGGAATTTATTGCAGAGATTTTTCTTCTGAAAATGTGTCTTTAGCACAGCTTAAAGTCAGTTGGCTTTACAATAAATAATGCCATCAATCTGTTCATATATCACAGGACGCATTTTAAATTACGCAGCACTTGCAGGAACTGTCACAAACCTTCCACCAGCCCTTGCTTTCAGGGAGATGATTTACCTCTTGAAAGTTCTAAAATTTTGTTGAGATTCAAATAACTTTTTAATAGTAAATGACTGCAGTTTAGGAATATAAAACATCGCTGCTCGCGGCAAGTGCTAATGGCAGAGTGCAACACGGCGGCACAACAGTAATTAAACCTCAGATCCCAGGAAAAAGGACTATTTCTCTCATGAAAGGGTAGGTACCTCTGATGAACCGGAGACTTCAAAATCATTTTTAAAGGGCCAATTTGCACCCTCATTACAGCCAATGTAATCCAGCAACAGGCCGTACGAAGTTGATAGAATTAACCTGAATCTAGACCAGATTTCTAAAAAGTCAGCCCTCACCTCATATTTGCACATGCTATGAATAAGAGCCCGAATGGAATGAATGATCAACTGTTAATAGAAATTTGCCTTCAAGTCTTAGGCAGATTACAAGTCAAGCAGAACATAAACCCCGTGCAAAAATTTGAAAAAGTATGTGTGTCAAATCGATATTATTTTAAATCAAAGATGTCCTTCTTTAGACATCAAATATCACACTAACCATGTACATAAAGCATATACTGTAAATATCTTAGTATTTGATCCAGCAAATGTTTATTCCTATGAGTCATCCTGGTCACTTTAACCTGAGTAAGGATTAGATCCAGCAAATATTTTCTTCTTAAATAAATGGAATCACCACAGAAAGACAGCTTTTAAACTATCTCTGGAGGGATACTGGATTAATATTAGTGCCATGAAGAAATTCCAGATAGAATGAGCGATGTGTATATATATATGATGCATATCCAGCAAAAAAATGTGTTCATAATAGGTTTGAAAGTAACCTTCTCCCAAACACACACATTCAGAACTGTGTTTTGGGAACAGTCTTAGGCACCTTCTAATAAAATCAGATTACTTCTGGTGAAATTCTTCCAGAGTGTAACCATCCCACTTTACAGATTGAAAACTGACAGCTACATCATAATACACAACTGTATATTTTTACCTTTCCCTTTTTTTTGAAGTGAAAGACACCAGTAATTCTCTATCACTCCAGAAGTTTTTATTCCTGCGTTGCCTGTACTGTACCTTGAAAGTTTGCTCACAGTATTATCCACAAAGGCCGCTTAAACAGAAAGAAGGAAGAAATGTTTTTTCCCTCTGCATGTGACTCAACTGAACTTAACTTTTTCAAGCATGGACAAACAAAGCCTAGAAACCACTTTAACGATATCCAAAACCACTACAGCGTCCAGCAGCAGCAACAACAAAAAAAACACTAGTTCCAAATTACACCAAACATGCTACACACATGCTCACACATCTCCACACATCACAACACACTATCATTGCTCAGCTGGACACCCATGGCCGGCTCTAGCTCGTAATTAAGTTTCTGCTGTTCTTTTCTAGCTGTTTAATTAAAACTCCTTTAAGCACAGTCTGTCTTAACTAAGACTCCTGTCAAATCAACATTTTTCCTCTGCTTTGCTGCTCGCATACTCTTCACTCAGCACCGACTCTGAAACTGTGGAGAATATAAAACCATAATTTGAATCTCAAGAGCTGTTGTTACACTCTCTTGGCTGAAAAGGCCAATAATATTTACTTCACCAAAGCGGCGTAGGCAGGATTGATTCTCAAAATACACCGAAAGTGTTTAACGACAAAGTACTTTCCAAAGGTATTTCTAGATGGCTAAGAAGAAAAATTGAAAGAAATTGTTTGCATCCAAAATTTCTGCCTGGTCAGCTGATAAAACCCTGGAGCAAAAAAAATGCAGAATTATCCCTGCTGGTATAGAAAACGCCTTATGACCTAATTAAACACCAATACAGTGTGAAAAGATGTCTTTTACCACAAAGGTGAAAAATAAATGCACCTCAAAAATGTTTACCCTTAATGAAAATAATTTCAAAAAGTTGATTTTAAAAACTTGCAACTTCAGAACGTGACCCAAATATAAAATCTTCAATTTTGTGTTTTAAGAACATCCACTGTATTAATTCCTGTATTTCTATTCCTAAATAAAGGATGCATATGTGTGTATATAAAAATACATATGTTCACATAGAAACAAACATGCAAGCTTCTTTCCCACCCCCAGAAGTAATTTAATATGCAGGTCTGTGTCATTTTTAATAGCACCATCTTAGCATCAGTACAATCTAATATTCTGTAATGGTATTCCCCAACTATTTATAGAGATAGAATACATCATACATTACAGAAACACATTCCCAATCTAGGGTTGTAAGAAGAATCCTACATAATTTTAAATTAAGTCCTAATGTAATTATAATCATTTTTGTTTTCATATTCAATTGCAGGTAGCACTTAGTTATTTACATGAATTTTCCTGTTAGAGGCATTCCCACAGAGATTTCCATATTAGATGTGCTGCATAATAACTGAGCACACAGCTAGAGAGAGCAGTATGTTATCCATACAGCTCCCAACTTTGCCATTACCGAGGTCAAACAGCTCTGTAAAACCGCTAACTGGCAATATTGCATTTCTAAACTTTATCAGCACAAAGAGAAAGCAAATATGCTCCTGCTAATACAGGAATACAGCTGCATATGTACTTTTTCTCCCTGAGGCTCTGCCATTTCGGCTTACATTTCTTATAAATGCTATTTTAAGTCCGAAAACACCAGTACAATCTGATGTTTCTTGGCCTTTTTTGCCTAGATGGTGTTCAACAAGGAACAGTTAAAAAATACCGGGAGCCATTTACATTCAGAGAACGCAGGGCAAAATTGCTCCCTAACTTTCCAGCACTTCTGGAGGTCACTTTTCATTTCTTCATATCAAAGGCAGGCACTTGTTTCTAATAAGTTAACAACTCTCCTGAGAAACGTGGGTGGCTGGTATTTCATTGTTTCATAAATATTTTTATACTGGTAACACCATTCAACTTAAAACAGATTTCAAGAGGAGAAAAATCACGACTAGAACTGTGTTCAACAGAGGCAGGAGCGCAAACTTTTTTAATTGGTGAAAACAGAGATATTTTTCCTCTCCTCCCGCTTCATTTCGCCTCGCTGTTTTTGTCTGGTGGTGTGGAGGGGGCCGCTTTGTTTTAATTTGGGTACAAAAGCCGCACTGTATAACTTTTCCCTCCCCCTTGGAAGTGTACTTCCTTTGAAAGCGCTCCTCTGCGAACAAAGGCTGCCACCGGCCCTCCGCACCAGCGCTGGGGACAGCTGTGCGATGGGGCTCTTCAAAACCTCGCCGAGAAATTAAAGAAAAAACCCTGCGGTTCCTACCGAAAGGAAGTTTTCCAGGGACAATCTCCTCGGTGTTGCAGTAACTGCGACTTTGTCTTTTTTGGATACAATGTTTCTGCTGACTCCCGAAAATTTTCCACTTGAATGTGCAATTAACCAGCAGCGGCGGCAGCAGCAGCTCTGGAGAAGGAGAAGAAGCAGCGAAAAAAGACATTCCTTCTTTCATCTTTTAGAGGAAAATAAAAGAGGGGAAGGAGGCAATACCGGGGGCAGCACGGCGGGCAGAGCTCCGCGCCAGGCCGGGCCGCCCGGGGATTGCTCCTGAGTGCTGCGAGCCTCTGCTCCCAGCCCGGGGCTGCTCCCGGCTTTCTAGCTTCCCCACGGAAAATAAAAAAAAAAAAAAAAAAAAAACCAAAAAACAAAAAAAGTGAAAAATGCCAAGGATCGGTGCGCGCGTGTGCGTGTGTGAGGGGGGAGCGAGCGAGCGAGCGAGCGAGCGTGTGTATGTGTGTGTATGTGTGTGTGTGTGTGTGCGTGTATGTGTGTGTGTGTGTGTGCGAGCGGCGTGTGAGCGCGCCCGGTGCCGAGCGGTGACTCAGGCAAGTAAGTGCGAGCGGCGGCGCGGGGGAGCGGAGCGGGGCGGGCGGCAGCCGCCTGTTGCAGCTCCGGCCGCGGCCCCGCAGCGGCAGGAACTCCACGGGAAACAACTTCTCCCCCCGCCGCGGCCCCCGTCCCGCCTGCCCCGGCACCTGCGGGGGCGCCGGCCCCCCCCGGGCAGACCCCGGCCGGGACCGGCCCCCCGCCCCGCCGCACAAAGCGCTGGCGGCGTGCGCGCCCGCGGCTCCCTCTTACCTCCGCGCCGCGGCCCCCTCCGCGCACCGCCAGCGCGCCGCGCTCCGACGGCAAAACTTCGCCCGCCGCCCCCGGGCCGCCCCGGCTATTTATGGCCCCGCGCCTATTTTTAATCCGCCGCTTGGCTATTTATACCGCGGCCGTAGGTTGCCGCGGGCCGGCGGACGGAGCCCTCGGAGGATGAGTTGCTGCCCGGCCGGCGGCGGGGCGGGCCGGGCTCCCGGCCGGGCTGCGCGGCGCCAGCGATGCGAGGAATGCGCGGAATGAGGGGAGGAATGAAATGAACGCGGGAGCGGGGCGGCCGCGGGGCGGAGCGCGGCCCGCCGCCCCCTGCGGCCGCGGGCGGGCGGGCGGGGCTGCGGGCGGGGCCTCCGCGCCGCGCTGACCTCATAGGGGAGCCCGCGGGAGGGGGCCCGGCGGCGGCGGAGCGGGGTGGCGCGGCACCGGGGAACGATGCCGTCCTGCCCGCCCCGCGATGGAGCGGCGGCGGGGTCCGCGACGGGGCGTGCGGTGCCGTGAAACAGAGTTCCGAAGGATGGGCTGCACAGGGTTCTGCCGTGGGTCACCGCGTCCGGCTGGGGAATGGATTGGGAGGCTCCCCTGGGAAGCTTAGTGTACCCACGCTCACATCCAATCCTTGGATGCCCCGCAAAGCACTGTGCAAACCCTCGTCAATCCCTAAGAAAAGCAGATCTGTGTCCAAAAGGCCAGCAGAGCGCCCCAGGGCCCAACAGAGTCCCAGAGCACGCAATTAGAAGACATCACACCCCAAATCAACATGGACTAGCATGGCCCAGGGGTCCACGCTCTTCACCCGGAATCCAGAGCATGACCTTTCTCACAAAACTATCCCCAGCTCCAGATTTCACAATATCAATTTTTCCACCACTCCAAATGTGAGCCTAAGTGCCATTGGACTATCTGTACCCTTCTTGTACTTGTGCAACCCATCCCCCAAAAATGCTCCCCAAGCAGCATCATAGGCATGTCTCCTTCAGTTAACAATCCGCTACCTTATGGAAATAATTGCAGGGAAGGCACAGCTGTTGTGCTTGTGAAAATTCATATTTGCATAAGCAAAATGGATAACTGGACACCTTGATGTTTGTGAAATAAATTGCTTATTTTGATGTGCAAACACACATTTCTATCCACCTTTGAAAGTTTGCCCAGCAGGGCTATCGCGTTTGGAGCTATCAGGAAAATCACGTTACAACCTCAGAAGAGCAACATGTTGGTGTCACCGGGCAGCATTTACATGTTCACACTGCATGTAAGCTCATGACATGCTGGTGGAATCCTCAATAAATTCCCTGTATATTGCTTTGTGTAACATTGAGAAGGGATGCCCAGCGTGTCATTCTGTGAATACCAGAAACATGCTTGTCCCAGTGCTTTCCCACTGCCAATCTTGTGAGACAGCCATGCTGTTAACAGACATCATTGTAGCCTGTGACTGACCCGAGAGCCTCTTGAAAAGCAGCCACTTAAAGCTCACTTTGCAGTTTACACGGAGGCTGCAGCTGTTTTTTACCTTTGTGGACCAGGCACGGATTGTGTACGACAGGAAGTGCAAGCAGAAGATGCAGTGTTCCCACAGGTCACACTTATGACACTGACTGAAACCTGCTAAAACAGCCCTTCAGAAAAGGTGTGCAACAAGTAACAATATCAAATGAAGCCAAAGTTTGAGCAGGTCTTGGTCAAAGGACTGTGAGAATGCAAAAACAAATGTATTTTAGGGTATTTTTTTCCCCACACCATTCCACACTGGGCTGAAAAATTACTTCCCCAAAACAGGCTACAAGAAACCCCTTTACACATGCAGAATTTCTTTTCTCTTCCACTCCTTCTTTCCAAATAGCTCTAGTAATATTGTCTCCTAAGTGTCTGAGTGCCTGCACAATTGGTAAAACTCAATCACTTTGCAGATGTCTGCACAAAAGCCATAGTCTCTTGAGTGCACTTAAAGTTTACCAACTCTTTTCCAAAGTTGGAACAGAAAAATGGGACAAAATATTGCCCCCTAACACCTATAACATGGATTTTTTTAGTCACTAGGCTTAAACTCCCTCCACTATGCTCACTGCATGCACACAAATGTGAAACATCTTTAAATGAATGTGATTCTTTTTCCAAAAGGCTTGCAGAGGAAGTACCAAGAATACTGACTCTTAAATTCAGTGCCCTGTGCAGAGCCCAAACAGTATCGCAGCTCTGTGCATGTGGAAGGAGAGAAGCAAATCTTTGGAAAATGGGGAAGTAAGAGTTTGAAAACTCCTTACCTGTAGCAGTTCTCACAAAGAAAAGTGATGAAACTTTTGCAGGATCATGCTCTTCTTGTGTAAAAGAAAAACAAGAGTGTCTCTGCAGTCATCAGACACAAATCAGACTCTTACCAGGTTGCAGCTGTTTGCTGTATCTGCACACAGACAGGTCATTAGCTCTTTTAGAATGCAGAATTCAAAAGAATTGTAGAAGAATAATTAAATTTACCTGATGCCTGCATCTTTTGCTGTTAACTGCAAGCAGCAGGGAAGGTTCACACAATTCTGACTATTTCCCAGGTTCTGAAACTTTGTATGTTAGTGTCCGTCACAGGAAGAAATGCTCCCATGGAAGAAAGGCAAAAACAACTGCTTGGGGAAGACTGGAAGTCTTCCACTGGCACAATGCAAAAGTTCATCCACAATCCACAGTTTTCAACTCAAGGCTGAATCCTGACAATATCTTGCTCACAGGCAACTGTACATACCAATTAAACAACCAAAACTGAGGCCAGGGTGAACAGCAAACCAGTGTGGTGACTAAACCACGGCCCTTGCTAAGCACAGCCAGCAAGCTCCAGACAAAACCAATATCCTCTGAACACTGAGGTAGGGAAACTGTCAAGTATTGATCTTTCTTGCCTCCTGGCTCATATATTCTGTAGATTGTCATGTCATGCCATGCCATATTGGCAGTCACTTCAAAAAATACATACCTGGAATGCCCATTAATTTCTGGCAGGAAAAAATGGTGTTCTGGGGAGAGAGAGGTCTGTGCGTTTTGACAGATGGTAAAGACAAGGAAAAACAACATCAGTATCAGGCAGCCTGTTAGTCCAGCCACTGTCTCCATGCAAGGGGAGGCTTTTCAGGGCCTATGGATAAAGAAGGAAGGTACATTGGCAGCACATTCATAGACACAACTTTGATGAATTGCCTGCCCTCTCTTTATTGATGAATAGCTTCTTCAGGCACACAGGTGAGCTGAGAATTACAAAAGCTGCAGAAAACAAAGGGACATTGGGACAAGCCCAGACAGGGCCATTTCCTGGGGAGAAATGCTTATCTCAGCTAGAAAGGAGACATACAAGTGGAGAATATGGGAAAATGTGTTAAGAAAGGGAAAAAATTAGATTCAAGAGACAGACGCCAATTAAAATACTTCAGGGAAAGAGACTGGGGAAATAGAAAAGACAGAGAAATGAGGAGATAAAGTGAGAGAAATTTTTGAGACTACAGACAGAAAAAATAAAAAAATGAAAGAAAGTTTAAAAAGGGTGATAAAAATGGAGAAATAAAAAGCTGGAAAAGAAAATAAATTGATGAGGGAGAAAGAACAGCTGAAAGGAAACCAGCTGGGAGAGCAAGAGAGACTGTAGTTTAGGAGAAGAAAAAATAGGAAGTGGTAGAAACAGGAGACAGCAGTGAGGGAAGGGAATTAACCTCACCATGAAAAAAGTAAGGTAAGGAAGGATGGAAAGAGCAAGCAAAACAATTAGAGAATAAAGGTCTGTAGTACTATCAAGTCTTGCATTTGTCAGTGAAATACTGGTTTGAGTGCAAGTCCTATTGAGTCTGGGGCAGAGGTAAGTGCTAACATACTTAAAGATAAGGGGGAGGCTGGACTGTGCTTTACATACAGGAACTTCTTTTGTCTGCATTAATGAAACCACTGATAGTAGGGGGCACTAGGTACAGGGAACACAACTTACACGTTTCATCCCAGCCACCCAAAACCAGATGATGGTTTTGAGGCTCCAGGAGATGAAACAGCACCCTAAAACACATGGTTAACAGAATTCCTTGCTTACTCTAGGAGTAAGTAAATTCTCATCTGTCTAGAGAACACTGGCAGATGAAAACAAGATGGACTTCACAAATTCTAGATCCAGAGCCCAGTTTGGACTTGGAAAGAACCTCAAAGCTCAGCAACACTTGGAATCAGTGTTTCAGTTACAAACATGGAAAGAATTTTAAAACTTTGTATTTGGATTTCAGTTCAGATTAGGAAAACCACTAATCCCAGGAAAAGCTTAAAACAGTGCATAGATTAGGGTTAATCTATAGTGTGCAAAGAATTAAATATTGAAATCAATGTGCTGCTGAACATGCCAACAAAAAATGCTGTGGGGAGGCTGTAATGTAATGGAATAGAGCTCTCCATATTACAAATCCAGCTGCTGAGCTTTGTAAAGCAGCAGACAGCGTAAAGAATGAAAACAAATAACAGTTTAATAATGAATTACAATAATTGAGTCGAGAGGAAGCCAGGACATGAACCACGGCCTCAGAGCCCAGCTGAGTTAAAATAGTACAGAGAGTGGAAATATATAATTTCAGACAATCCAGGGTACTTATTTCTAAAGGTGAACTGAGAGCTTTTTAAAATGACACGACCAGAGTCCAGGGCTGTATATTTCTCCCATTGATGAAATCACTAACACCAAAATGGTGTAGCTCTTGTCCTGCTTTAGAGCAAACAATATAGGCACAGCAGCCTATTCCTTCTCCTGATAGCAATAATTCCTAGTGCCACTGATTGAAATGAATTGCTGTCGAAACCTCTTGTGTGGTTGGGCTTTTAAAAATGTATTTTGCACTACAAATTTCATGGTGTTACCATCCTTTTGTGCTGGTAGATAAAAAAGGAGGAAAAAATTCCGATTGAAATTCCCAAAGTATCCCTTTGATTCATAAAAATTTCAGGTTTATGAGCATTTCTCAGCCTGCTTAATATGCAAGTGACATATTTTGTTCTCTCCCTTCACTTTGGTCTGGATTTCTAATGGTGTTTAGATGCTTGATGTTAGGTACAGGAATTTTTAATCCTCTTCAATATCTAAGTACCTAGTTTCTTTTGACTTCAGTAGGGTTTAGGGGGGTACCTATTCTGGGAAATCTTAATGCTGATCTAGACACATTAATAATAATAGTAGTAATAATAATAATACTACAAATAGCAATAAAAGTTACAGTAACAATAATAATGAAAGATACCTTGATGTTTATCTTAACCACCTAAGTACTGTTACAGGCTTCCCTTGGACCGTTCTCGAAATCTACATCCAAGGAATATTCCAAAGCACTTAAAAGCACCATCTGCTGTGAGATCTGTTGCACAAGCTCGTTCCCAAGCATCCACTTATCTCACCAAAATGACTCCACAGGTGAGTTCTGCAGGCAGAGGCATTCTGCCATCTCAACACAAGAAATGGAAGGTATTTCACTAGAGAAAGTGACAGGCAGCTTCACCAGAAACACAATGTGATCTTGTCACATCAAGAGCTGCAGACACAGACTTCTCTGGCTCCTGCTTCACTGAATCCCTGGTAAGCCACATTCTAAGGGAGAATTTGCCATGCATGAGGAAAGGGTACCAAAACCAGTGGACCACAAGTGACAGTGTCTAAAGTGGAAACAAACTGTCCCAGACATGGAAGCATTGTTTAATAGCCCTTACCCATACAAACCCCAAAGTATCACTCTGATTAAGTTCTGATAACTACAAAACCAAACTTCATGTGAGTGGCCAACACATGATCAAGGCAGACAGGACAGATTGCACACTGAAGGCCCAACTAGAGTACAGTTATCCTTATTTTGCACTGGTTTTTCTATTTCTCCACTCATAATGCAGGTAGAATCACACATAGTCAATACAATTGGAGAAAACAGAAGTGAGAAGGTCTGGGCTCTGCAGAGGTGTTAAGGGCAATGTTGCTAAGTAAGGAGGAAGTCAGAAGATATCTGTCCTCTTGTCACACACTCTTCTATGTCATCTACATAATGAGACTTGCAAAAAGTACCCGAGTTTCTCTTGCTTCACTGTTTTCTTAGTGTGTTTTCTTCTGCTATAATAAAATACAAACTGTTCCAGCCACCTGAAAAGGTCAGTGTTCATTCAGAACAGAGCAGGGGAGCTGAGAGAGCACAGCACCAGTTCTCAGGCAATACAAAACTATCAGGATTCAGTCTTTCTACTTTTAAAGGGAAAAAGAGGAAGAACAGAGGCAAAGGAAAGGGACTCTTACAGGAGTATTTTCCTATTTTCTGTTAAACTTGACTTTTTAGATGTTCAAATGAGTATAAAAGGAAATCTAAAGAGAGGTAATGCATTCCTTACTGCAACTAATCCTTGAAGGCCAGGTTTACATAGCTTTTTGGTAGAAAAATTACAAAAAGTAATTTGCAGTTGATTGGTAATGAAAGAAGAAAAAATTACCTAAAGCTGCTGGGAAATCATAATGGTGTATGGGTATGTAGTTAGATGGGCTCTGTTCACAGGGATGAGAACCACTGAATCAAGTTTCTGGAATGGCTATTACAGAATTTGTAGTAGTAAATATCACCATGTAAATCCCGACCTTTCCTCATCCTTCCCAGGGGGAACCACAAATGCTTTTCATCTAGCTGGTATTTAGGAAGACAGTTTAGAAATGGGTAAAAAAAAGAGTCAGCTGAAGATGTAGGAGCCACCGAGGCTACATGGTGCTCTAGCCCATCAGAATAGGACCCTCACTTTTCATTTCAGTATCAGACTGTCTCTTCTCTCACTGCTTTTTCTGTCATGTTCCAGAAATTACAAACACTAACTGGACTGACAGTGTTACTAGAAATTAAAACAACTGTTTAATGCATTTAAAATTCAGAGGTTTTGCAGCTTTGCAAGCTCCAGTGGATAGAATGGCTGCTATGAAGCTTAATCCTGATTGCAAGTGTTCTCTTTGTTCTGGCATTTCTGCTCTTATGCCCATGATGTGTTACATCCCATCTAGAGCCAGTGAGGACACACTGCCAGTGCTTGGAGTGGTCCATGGAAATGGTGGACCATCCCAAACCGGTGTCCTGCAGGAAGAAAAATGCCTCCCAAATGTGGGGGAATAGCTGTCCAGTCTTAATGGCCAGATTTTGCCAGAAGGAGGACAGGGATGAGCACAAGTCCCGCTGTTCAGTAAATGCTCCCAGCCCAGGGCTGTGTGCTCTGCCCACAGTGGGTGTCACAGGGAAGTGGGACACACTCACACCTGTGAATCACAGGGCCTGTACATGGTCATTAAAGAATTGGGTAGAAGAGTGTCAAACAATGAGATGATGTAATGGACAAATGTTTATCATAAACAGAGAGTCCTGACCTCATTTCACATGTGATTTCATCTTAGGTAACCTCACAAGTGCAGTTACTCTACCTCCTGCACAGTCTTGTCTGTTTTATGCTTCTTTTACCCTCTAGATCCAGAGGAAATTAATTAATTTGCTATTTCTCACAATCAGTCCCAGATGGATGGTAACTGTCAGCATTTTCCAGTTACATAACATTTATCATTTTCAAAGCACTTTATACACACTAAGCAGTTGGCCCTCACACCACCTCTCTGCCCTAAGCATTAGTATTTCCTTTTTACCAACGGGAAATTGTAATGGGAAGTCAGAGCAATCCTCACAGTAGCTAAGGTAACAGCAAAATTCAGTACCATCCAAATACACCTGTAGCACCTCAGACTTTCCTAATGCAAACACATACACCACACTGCCCTCAAGTCGTTATTTCATCTTTCTTATTTACATATAAAAATCCTCTCCTCTGCTCTGTTGTTTCCTGCAACTTTTTCTTCTCTGGCATAGTTGATGAGCCAAGCTCCCAACTTGCCCACAAGTCAGCTTCCAAAATACTCTGAATGAGTACAACTTATATGTGCCTTAAGATATTTTATCCCAAATGTTTTTCAGGTACAATCAATAGTTTTAAAAAGTCACCTTTCTCATTTATGCACTTAATATGAGGTCACAGAGTCATCTAAATTCCTTGTGGGTAAAGAACTGAGGTTCACTGAAAATCAGGCCCCAGCTGAGCTTTGGTGAATTTTTCAAGTAAGCAATTAAATGGCTTGTAAAAGAGAGGTATTTCCAAACTGACATCAGTAAGTCTTGGAAAGAACTGAAACTCAGAAGGGCTGTGTTCTCAGCTGCAGTAGAGTGTTCAGCAGTGTTAAGCTCCTTCCAAGCACATACAAAGGGAAGGAAGTTTGATTTATTAATAATAATGGCCTTACATTCATGTTGTAGGCAGGTGGAGGCTTTTGAGTCACTTTTAACAGCCAAAGGCAAGCAAAGAAGAAGCCCCAGGTTAGACAAAATTAGAAGCCTGTAACCCTTTCCTTGGGCAGTGTTTCCTCCTCTAATCTTGTCCATACTAGCAAAGCTTAGTGGTACCTGGCTGAACTCTGCTAGAACACCACCACCTGCCACCCTCTCAGAACAAAAAGGTTCTGTGAGCCCTCTGCTCATTTGAGTCATTTACACAAAAATTACCTGAATAAAACCTCAACAAAAGCACCTTTTTATGAGAATATGTTTTCCTTCATTCCTTTTAAAAATGTTTTTCCTGTACTGGCCTAGGTGACCCCAGACCTGATGCTCTTAAGGGTAAACTTCCCCAACACCCAATGTTGCAACCCTGACTGACGTGTTTGCTTTCATGTTTGATGCAAAGGACAATGCTTGGGAAAAGGCAGGTTTCTGAGAATGAGACTCAACACAGGTAAATCAGAGCTACCCAGTACCAGCTAAAAGGGAAATCCTCAGGAATGCAGCTAGAGCCCTGCCTCCTGGCAGCATAAAGACACTTGTTTGGCATAACATGAGGTGGTCTCCTCCTGTGATTTGGACCCCAGTGGCCTCTGCTGAGTGTGGGTGTCTGTGCTCTGCTTTTCAAACTGACAGATGGCCTCTCTGCTTTACAGAGAGGAAGATGGGGACATTGCCATTCACTCCCTTGGAGCAAAGTAGTTAAGCTTTGGTCCACTCACCACTGAAGGAAACTTAAGTTGAATGTCCTTCTTTGCGTGAGATAAATCCACTTCTCCAAGCCCCATGGAGAGAGCACTGCCTACCAGGAGGCTGCTTTGTGGCAGAATAGTAGGTTCTCCTTCAGAGATATTAATTGCATTTTACCGTCCTCCTTGCAGAAGAAAGCAGTGGGTCTCTTCCAGCATTTCTGGGCAAGTCATTAGTGGATATTCCCCTCCAAACTGGGAACTGAAGTGGGATATAATCTCCACTTTCCATGAGACCAGGAGCACAGCCACCAGTGTACCTCTTAAAGAGGTATGGGGGCTCCATCCGTTGTGTGGCCTCAGTGTAGCCTGGGAAAAATTTACTTGTTGGCTTCATTTGGACTGGAATTAGGCATTAATGTATCTCTGCATTGTAACTCCTGCTCACTCTGCTCCCTTTTGCAATAAAAGAATTAAAGGCTGAAAAAGGGCCAGAGGCAATGAGAACTCCAAAGCCAGTTGGAAGGAACAACTGCTAAGAAGGAACATTCATTGACTTTACGTTTCAGTCTCTAGGTCGTGGTCCTTCTGACCATGAATTATAGCAAAACAACAGGGAAAAGAAACTTGCATGGGATTGAGTTGTTTCAGTAACACATTAACACCCTACATTAACATTAGCATCCTACATATGAAACACTGCCCATACCTCTTTGTTCTGTTTTCTTTTCTCTAGGTGACTGTTGTCTAACCTGCCTCATTAATTTAGGCCAGTGGAAAACAGTAAGTAAAAACTGTTTGTTTGAGACATGGGCTTGTTCTGCTGCCCAGGTTTGAAGGGTTTGTGGCTATTTGTCAACATCTCACAAGCACTGGCTCAGAAACATGAAGCAGTTGCAGGAGCTTAGCAAGGCAATGCACATCAGCTGAACTATGGCTGCTCAGTTATGTCAGGGATTTTCATGGCATGGATGTGAATCCTGCAATCAGGGTGTAAATTTGGCATCCAGGCTGCAGCACTGGGGAGGGACTTTTATTTCTGCCTAATTTTTAATCTCCAAAAGCATGAAAAGATCCATTAAAGTGTGGCAAACGGATAACACGTGCTGTGCTCTTCTATGGCACCATCATTAACAACTGATGGCTTATGTGATTGGTGAGGAGGAGAGTTAGGCTATTAAAAACCTAATTTACGTCTCTTTCTTCAGTGTGTGTGACTCAAACCAGTTTTGCAATCAGTTACAGGTTAACTAGCCAGGGTTAGGCAGGGTGGGGCCTGCAGCAGATTGCAAAACTGGTTTATTCAATTCACAGAGCAAGAACACATCCTTAAAAACAGGCATTCTAGAAGAAGACCAGATACCTTGCTGTCAATTATGGCACATCATGCAACAAAACAGATTGTCAGGCCCCTCAGCTTTTGAGGCCCTGTTGACTGCTGCAAAGCTGCCTTGCCTGCAGCCCGGGGCTGTGCTCAGGGCACACCCCGCCTCACCTGCAGCCTCCTGTGCCACTGCAGGTGCTGAACACAGCACGGATCACACCGACAGCTGCCTCGGCACACGGGGCACGGAGCAGGGGGAGCTGCCGGGCTGCTCCGCAAACACGCGAGGTGCAGGTCTGGAGCTGCCTGGAGAGCCACAAGCACGGGAAGAAATGGGGAAGAGCTGTACTGTTTTCAGCAAACCAGTAATCTGTTGCCTGCAATCTGTTGTCTCCTGCGGGGTTTTGCCCTTTTTGAGAGGGCAGGCAGAAATGCAGAAGATGAGAGCTGCAGACTTACCTGTACATCTCCATGTGGATGTGGGATGTAGCACACAGTAGGTGTCTCTGAAAGCTCTCCTTCGGTGTTAAACTGAGGAAGATGCAATACACAAAGCATGGGAAAAAAAAATTAAATTACATCAAAAGGCTATTGTATATGTGTTAAAATATGTGACAGATGGTTTCAGAATCTCGCACCCTCTCTTGTTATCAAGGCAGTTCTTTTTTTTACTTCCAGACAATATAAATATTGGTATTCTACAACACTCTCAGTGAAAAGATGAAGTATATGATCTACTTTTCTTTCTGCAGCCAATAACATCATTGTACTCAGGAGTTTTTCCAGTCTACAGCCTTGGAAATGTCATCAGAAACTGAGAGCCCTGCTTTCACTTACATTAGTGGGCCTTTTGTATTGCTCCAGCAATGTAAAAACATCCTATTTTTTAAGTTAAAAACATACTTTAGCTAATTTTACCGATATCACAGAATATTCTGAGTTGGATGGGACCCACAAGGATCACTGAATCCAACTTTTAAGTGTAATATTATCATAGCAGTGAACATTTGTTCTGGTGAGACACCAGAGCAGACTGATTGGTGGGCCAGAGGAGCTTCCTTCACGGGAAGTTTTTGGGAAGCTAGGATATGTGTGTGCCAGGGTGGTCTGGGAGTACTTGATCCCACCTCAGTGAAGGTCTAGACTGAGTGATTTTCTGAAATCCCTCATAGCTCTGCAGTTCTAAAGGTTTCTGGTTTCTCAAGAGACAATTTCTTTGTGTGTCAGTCAGTGTGGTCTGGTTTTATCCCCAGAACACTGCTCCATATTTCTGCAAAGGCTATCAGTTTACCTACTGTAGTAGTGAAAATTAAAAACTACATTCCTGAAACTGGCCCATTTCCTAACAACATACCGAAGAAAAGTACACAGAAAAGGTATCTCGCATCATTTAATGAAGATTGCTTCTTCTGTGGTTGCTTCTTCTGTGTTTTGTGTAAACACATTTTCACTTCTTGCTCCCCCAAACTGTCCAGCCCAGCTGAGTAGTGTGCTGTGATTCTAAGGACATCCCATTAAAAATGTGTGCTTTTAAAATATGTAACTAAAGATTCCTCCTTTCATTTATAAATCTCTCAAAACTGTTTGAAGCCCTGCTCTACCTACATGGCAGACTTATTTTTTTTTTCCTCAAAAGATGTCATTTAAAAAAACATTTTAAAATGAAGCTGTTACCTTCAATTCTGAGCACAGTAGCCCCTGTTTGCTTCACAGCAACAACTGTTGGGAAGGCACCTTCATGATGCTTCTTAGTGAAACTCCAGATTTAACAGCTTTAACATCTAGAATCAAAATCAGCATTCAAGTTGTGTTAATCCACAGCTCTCCTGTCCCTTGCCCATGGAAGTGGCCAGTTTAAACCAAAGGTGTTCAAATGGCCTCATGCTGCCCCACAGAAGAGGCATGAGAATATCCTTGCTGGAATCCACAGTGTAGCAGAGAGAAGCAGATAAGCAATCTGGCTTGGGAAATGCTTCACTGTTGTCCCACAGAGCTGCTTTGCAGGGTAACTAGCCCATATGGTGGTCTGGGCTGCAATATCAGGAACCCCTTCAGTGCCAGTGCAGCCCAGCTCCCAAGTTGCTACTTTGAAAAAAGAAACTGCAGTTTGTATAGGCATTACTGTCAGCCTTTTGCAGTGTCACATTCATGCTAGAGGCATCAGTCCCAAGGGAATCAGACTAGAGCTGGCATTTCCCTTCCCTGAAAGGGAAGTGGAGCAGCCCTTGGCCAGAGCTGCACTCTGGGTGACTGAAGTAATGAGGTTCTGCAGTCCATAACTTTTCACTGTGCATTTCCTCCCCAAGGAGTCGCAGGCTGGTTTATTGAAATCACACACAAATAGGTCTCAGTGCATTTCTTAGCAGTAGATATTAGAAAAAACCCTCAGATAATTGTGAAATGCTCTGGTGAAACCTGCAGAAACCTGGGCTTTGTTCATAATTTTGGGACCAGCTGGAGGGTTGACTTCAAAGGAATCTTTTAACCCCTTTGTGTTTCAATTCCCCTCAGCTGTAGAAGAGGGATACTCACCTGCTCTATGCTACTGTCATGCTGGCATGGGCTGAGCTCCTTCTGGGAGCAAGGCTGGCCAAGCCTACTGCTGACCTCCCACACTTGTTCCTTGCACATCTGGACAGCTTCAGCTCCAATGGCAGCCAATACAAGACCTTCATCAGCATCCTATCCACAAAACAAGCACGTATTTTTGTCATTTTTATGATTGCAGCTGGTTGACAGAAATCCCATAAAACCTGGGGTTGTAAAAAATAATAAAAACATTTAATGTTACAAAAAAGTTACGTTGATACTAAGTGCCAAGTTGGCATGGCCAAATGTGAAGCGTCATGAACACCAACACTACTCATACTCCTTCCACTCATCAAGAGGCTTGGGCCATTCTGGACAGATCCCTTGGTCCTGACACCACCTCAGCTCACACCTTCCTGGAGAAATTCCCAGCCAACCCTTCCTTCATTCTCAACTCAGGCTCCTTCAGTAGCTGTAGCAGTGGCTCTGGGTTGTGCTGCTCAGTGCCAATTCAGAAATTGCACTTGATGAGGCAAAAGATACGTTGCCAAGACTTCATGTTCTGGACCCTCTGCTTGTGTAATGGCATATCTGATCATTTGGTGTAAGCCACTTTGTAAGCCAAAGTCCTAAGTTTTAAACTGCTGCTCTGCATGTCAGTCATCAGATTTGATCCGCAGTTATGTATTATCTTCTATACCATGTGAAGTATTATGAAGCTAGCATTTTTCTAGGGCAATAAAATCTGCCTTTCAGAAAATGTTGAAAAAATATTTTTAAAAAATTAGGTAAAGTTTATTTTATTTTAATTTTTATTACTCCTCTGGATGGCAGGACAGCTGTATTGGCTGCACAACATATTTTTTAGAGTTAGAAATATATAGCCATCTGTTCAGCTCGTAACATGTGTTAATAGGTATCTCAAATTTCAATTCAAGAAACAACCATCTTAATAAATAACGTAAGAGCAAGAAACTTGGGTTAACTGATGGAGACCTAGCTGTAGTAGAAGTGCATCTGTTTGAGTTAGTCATTACAGAAATATTCAGGTACAAAGTACTCGGTTAAATGGGACTTTTAGCTAAAAAACATTAAAGAACTGTATTTCCTGAAAGTTTGAGACTGAGACGAAAAAAACAAGACCTGGCAAAAAGATTTGCAGCTTTGTGTTGATACTTGAATACATTTTACAGAGATAAGAGATCTTTGCTAGCCATTTACTTACCTGAGCTTCATAAATTTCTCCTTGGTTGGAGAAATTTCTGGACTTGTAGGCCAGAGATGACCCTTTAGAGAACTTCAGACCCACCTGGATTCAGAGCTCAGACCTCTAACTCTAGAGAAACAAAAATACCCATGCAAAATGTCTGAGTTAAGACCACCATTAATCTCAAATTGTGCAGCCCCTGTAGGACAATATCCTGCTTAAATGGTCTCAGTGCAGACAACAGTCAGCTCTGAATTTGTTCTGAAAGTTGAGTTAGCACTGGATGATAGCACTGGATAACCTTGCACAGCTAAGCATGAAACAATAAAGTAAAAGAGTGGTTTAGGATTTTTTCTGCTCCAAAAGACTCTTTTTGTTTACTGCATGGTAAAAAGAAGTGTAAAGAGCTGTTACTCCAGGTCTTTGGTTGCCAAGATGAAGAAAATGTCACTCTCAAGCAGATGGTGCTGTTGATGCAGAAGGTCAGAGACTAGTAAATGCATTTAAACAACCCAAAACAAAAGCAAGGGAATGGTAGTGACAGTCAGTTATTATCTTTGGATATTAAAAAGAGGGATGAGGAAGCACAGCAGAAAATGAAAGCCACTTTATCCTTAGATTAGCAGCAGAAGACATATTTGACTTCCTTACTAAGAACTAGAGGGAATCAAAAGCCACCAAAAGAAATCCTGGTCAGATCCCTGGACCTCTACAGATGTGGATCTTACCTGACTATGGGGAACCACAGAGGATACAGTGTCACCATAATTAGTAGTCTTTACCCCATGTTTCATTGCAGGGATGCATTCCACTTCTCCACTAACCAGCTGGGTGCTGGAGGAGGCTAAGTTCCCTGGTGCAAGCTGTTCCTGGCCCAACCCTTAATTTTAGGACTGAGAAGAACACAGAGCAGTTGACATCTTCTCCTATCTCTAGACAGCTTCCAACTCCAGCTCAGCAGACTGGTGAATTCCAGTCCTTTGTGGCTAGCATGGGGCAGATGTGATACTGGAGAAGTTACAAGAATATGACTTTATGATTTCATAAAGTACCTTCACAGGAACTAATTAGGGGGTAAGTTATTAACGGAGAAACCACCGAGTTATGAATGAACTGTCAGTTGCTGTGCCAAGTAACTTGCATCAGCAATTACAGTCCTAAATGTTCTGGGTAAAAGCACACTTAATAGGACCCTTTCACAGGCTGTGCCGTCTCTGTCACAGGAACAATTTAGTGGTTCCTTTGTTTGTGCCAGCCACAGAAGGGCCTGCAAGATCTGTGATCTCTATTCAACTTCTGTGACATGAATTTGCACCCATCTTTGCTATTCATTAACCACTTCCCTCCCCCTCCCCCAACATTTAGCTCTGATGCCTGGGGAGAAAATGTGATTCAAACATATTTTGAAACAGCAAGATTTCCCTGAGTCTGCAGAGAGCCTAATAAGATGCTTGTGAATATGAAATGCCCTATTCATATTGATCAGTACCTTCACTGGTCTCGTAACCATACAACTGCTAATTTTTCAGTAATATACCAAAATTAATTGAATTTTTCATGTGGGCTTTGCCAGAGACACAGGACTTTACACTTTGTGCCTATACTCTGCTGGAATCTCCCAGCAGCAGTTTCTATTTCAGTGGTTTTCCTAGAAGCAGGAATCTGTGGGATTGTGGTCCATCACTCCCACTCTCTCCATTCAGCTAGGCAGCTGTATAACTCACCTCTGGCTCAGGCCCTGCTGGTGTGGCCACACTGAGGTGACTTGGAGCAACCTGGAGCCCACACCAAAATTACAGCTCCTGCACCCACGCTATGCCTCTGGATCTTCAAGATTGCTTATAAATGGGTATTACCATGTGACAACATGCCAAGCCATCTACCTACAAGAAGCAAAATCAACCAGTATGTTGTATTTTTTCATGCTCTCCTTATCCCCTGAATAACTTGTAAAAATCCAAGCAGATTTTAACAGTTGCACAGTAAAACACAAGCATCAACAAGTTTTGCAAACACAGGGCTCCAAATAGAAATAATTCCCACACAAATAGCCTGTCATAACTCAGCAGCACACACAGAGTTTGAAAACTCCTACAAACAGAAAGAGAAGTGGCATCTGACTGGAAAGAACAACTTTCTATCTTGAATTTAAAATGGAGTAAAAAAAATATATCTCCCATTTTTATCTGTTCCTTATTAAGAATCACATCACAAAAAGAAATATTCATTTCAAAGTTTCCTAACTAAGAAACTGGCTGTTGGTACAGTATTTCCTATGTGTTAGTATTCAAGTACTTCCAGATTATGATTAAAATATTATGAGCTGCTTTTATGAGAGCTGAAGTCATGTAAGGAGATTTATATAGGCTATTGCAACCTCCCTATCAACTGCAACTTTGCTTAAGGCTACTGTTTATGCTTTCAAAAAATACTGGAGATATCCAAGGTCTAAGGCACTAGAAAAAAGGAAAGGGAGACAAGCATCTGTCATGCTACATGGAAAATGAAACCTTCTGGCAACTCCTGCCCAGCCCTAGATTAATATGGATTTACAATTAACATCATCAGTGAATCAAGCAGCGTTGTAATTGTTTTTGCAGCTATTCCAAAACTTTCTTCTGCACAGACATAACCTAATTCTAACTTAGTGAGACAGAACAGCTTGACACATTTGTTATCTAAAGACCACTTCAGCCAAAGAACATAATGAAAAAGCATGGGAACTTGACTCAGAAGCAAAGGCTCTTCTTTAACACTGGTTCCAAAAATAAAAAAGCCTCTCCCCCTTACAACTCTCATTATTTCTTATTCTTGAAGGTCTAATTTTGCCCCAAGGACTGCTTCAAAAATACATTCTCTTTGATAGGATTGCTTAATACTGCTCAGTCAAGTGGGATTAGAGCCTTCTGAGGGAAAGAACATGTTTCTTATTCATTTTCTTGACTAATTAGTAAAGATTACTTTGAGAAACCTTAGCTGTAGATGCATCACTCACCTCTTCTTCACAGTGGGGATTAACAAGCAGTGGGCTCTTGCCCAAGAGAGTGACAGGCAGTTCTGTGACACCAGACCAGAGCTTCATGGAGTCAGCACTGTGGCTGCAGTCTTCCTGTAGCAACTCTGGTTTCATCCATATCAGGAGCAAACCTGTTACTACCTCCCACAAGCACACTCTGATTGACTGCTTCACTACAGTACCTAAGCATTTCTACCAAGGGGACTAACCAAGCACAACCCCATTCTGGAGTGAGGCGTCCAAGCAGTCTTCAGGGAGATTAGAGTGAAGTATCAGCTTATGCACCAGCTGATATATTCCAGTAGGGAATATACCTGTTGCCAGACTTCTGAAAGTTAAGTGACAGGAAGATGAGCTGGAAAAGACCAGACATGAGGACAGAATCTGTTTGCTGAGAATTAATCACAAACCTCCAAGTTTCTTTCCCTAACTAAGTTTCTTATCTTAAACTCAATGAATTTGTACAGACACACAGAGTAAATAAAAAGAATGTGCCTGAGTTTTTTCAGCTATGAAGTCTAAGAAGAAAACAAGGACTCTCACTATGTATGGTACTTTGTTTTCACTGTGTGTTACACCATCAATACACTAAGGTATTGACACTTGAAATAATTTCCAATAAGGCTGAGAAAAGACAAAATCAGACCCAGAGATCTGAGTCTACCACTCTCATTAAATCAAAAGCAGGAGTGCTGTTGACATTTATGCTAAATAATGACTCAGACCTTAAAACTCCATGATGTTGACTTACATTTGGGTTTTTGGTTTTTTTTTTTTTAAATATATTTGACTGTATTTAGAGTTCTACACATGGGTCCAAGAATAAGACCCCGCCATTGCATTTCCTACAGCTGATTTGCTGGAGTGCTTTTGTAATCCAGTAGATAAAACTGTCAGGGTGTGAGGCAGAAAAACAGGCTTTAGGAAAAAAGCATGAGACAAAGCTGAAAGGAACTTCTCAGCATGAGGAGAAAGGGGTTTTTCCTGTTCCTCAGCACCACTGCCCACCAGCTGAGCTGGGACAGCTGCACTACAGTCACCTCAGATGTTTGAGCCACAGGGCTATGAAAGGTCTCCTGACTTCCTTGGAAGGCTGTAGCTCTAAGCATTGCTCTCTGTCTTTCTGGGCTAACTGTGGATGTCAGATAGATGCCCAGAATTAAGAATAGAACACAGATCCTTCAAGAGGTGTTAATCTTTTCTTCTGAGAGAGAAAAGGGCTCATTTTTTGTGTAGAACCATACGCACCAATCTAGGTAATCTCAGGGTAACATGTTGGGAATTGTCACTTCCTCATGCCCAAACAGCATCTTTCACTTGCTGTCAGAGGTCAATAGATGAAAAAAAAAAAAAAAAAGAAGAACCAAAAGAATCCAGGAATATCATTCTTAAAGCACTGCCAGAGCTTCCACTTAGACAAGAGCAGTTGGGTCTATTACAGCAGGTGATGAAATCCATTTCTCTTCACTTGACAAAATGGGACCTGATCATAGGATTTAATAGCTTGTTTCTCTTTCTTGAAGAAGTTCTGTCCTAAAAAATGGTCTCTGAGCTTGACAACATAAGCAATATTAATTCTGCTTGACAATAGTTTGGGACTTTTGCAAAGACCCCTCAACTAAAGCTGAGCTGTAAAATAATTCTATTTTTTCCTAAATGTAGCAGAATGTGATGTGTTGCCATGTCCACCAACTGCAGACATGATTTTTCAACAGCTACAGGGATTGATGTAATACAGCTGTAACCATGAAGCTTCTGGAAAGCACAGTGGGACCTCTGGGACTCTGCAAGCCTCCCTGACACTTTGAGAGAGGGGTTCTATGTCCAGATTTCTCTCTTAGGACTAAATCCACCACACCAGGCAAAAAGGAATCTGTGAATAGCTTCCAAGTCTGAAGGATTCCAATGTAGCATTTTACCTTCCCCCAAAATATCAGAGTTAGTCTGAAGAGACTGCTATGCAAAACCTTTGCTAACACACTTGCACAAAGCAAAAGAACATCCACCAGGACCACCACAGGAATGTATATATGACGTCCCTGCAAGAGTCAGCACCAGTGAGAATGGGGCACGTTTGGCTCAGTTTGGCTGCACGCTCACCGTGGATCATGTGAATGGCTGTGAGTTCACTGCTGTGGAAGAACAACTGGCACCTTTGGTACTTCTGCTGAACTCTGTACCAAGGAAGAGGGCAGCCCCTTTTCCTGACAGATACACCATTGTCATGAGGCTGCTGGGGTGTCTTGCAGGCTGCTGGCAGCCCCATGGTCTCTGTGTGTGTATGAACCAGGCTAAGAGGAATGGTGCTGGGATGAGGAGGAAAGGGCAAAGTTTTTGCTGAACATCCAGTGAGACTCACAAGAAGTCAAATGTTAGAAGATGGGGATGTTCATAGGGTTTGCCCTTCAAAGATGCTAGAGTAACAATCTAGAGGGCTATGAACAAACAAAAGCCTAATTCTTCAGTTATATTTGGGCACTTAATTCCTGTATGTATTGGCCAGCACTAGGCCTTTAAGGACACAGGACAACAGTTCAGATTTAATTAGACCAGTGACCACCACAGTCCTATTGCTTCAAGCTCCTGCTTGACTCTGACTTGAAGCCAGACATTTAGGAATGCTTGACACTGGCAATGAAGTGGACATATCTGAAAAGCCCAAGTAAATTAACCATGGTCTTGATGGAAACAGGGTGGCAGAGTAATGAAAGGAAATAATCTTATTGCCAGAGACATGGTTCAATGCCTTAACTTCAGTATGTACTTAATTTCAGAAGTCATAAGCAGCCATAACAGAAGAAATAAACCAACCAAAACCTTTTCAAAATGTTTCACTAATAATAATGTAACTGTCTGGTTCCTTGCTACAACCAGAAACAGATGTAAAAAAGAATAGTAATGATGAATTGTTAATACAAAATGAAATTAAAACAGTAATTTAAAAAAAACCTCTATATAGCATGTACATTTGGTTATTAATCTTGCTGGGATAACATTCTGGCTAGGAGACAGTTAAACTTTTGTATTTTGAATTTGATCTTGTCTTGTCATTAAATGAATTTGAAAATTCTGTAGGTGGTATCTATTAAAAAACTTCCAGTCTGAAACACATGATTATCATAGGACAAATGTTCTACATTAATATGCATGAAAGGTTTTCCTTCGAAGATTTTCCTTAAATCAGAACACTTTAATGAGCACACGTTCTCTATCCACCCACTGCAAAGTAGGTCCTGTGGTCAGGTAGAGCACTTGGGGCTATTTCCTAGGCAAATAGTTAATGTGCATCACAACAAACTGTCACGCGCTAGGGAAAAGCAGTTCTGCCATGGTGTGTTCTGAATTACAGGCAGGCCTCAAATGGTCTCCAGATGCCAACTCACCAGCAGCCCAGTTCAGATATCCCATCTGTCCAAACGTCTATTGCATTTCTTCAGAGCTTTGGGCACACGAAGAAAAGCATTTTTTGTTGCCTCTCTTTCCCCTCTCACTCTCCTTCTCCAACATCACCTCCCTTTAGGATGCTAAGCCTCCAAACGGTTTTGGGGGCAGCTTTTGCAAAGGAGTCCCAGTTTGGATGCTATTCTGATTCACCACAGGAAAAGAAATAGCCGTTTCTCCTCCTCACATGGTAGTGCACACTCTTAATTTTGCAATACAAAATCCCTGATCCAAATACATCCCCAATGTAACTTTTCTGAAGTTAATGAAACCACTTCAAGAATTGGTTTGTCTGTTGATTTAATATCAGAAAAGTGCCTCATCCAGCAAGAAAGTAGAAATTTAACACAAACTTTGGTGCATTAGACAGCCCTGCAGCCTCGTCACCACAGCTCTGTATTTGCTTTTGAATAGGTTTATTATCCATATCCGTTACTTCTAAATCTGGATATTGCATTTGTTACGCAAAAAAGAGAATTAGTTTTACTACTCAAGGCAGGGACTGCTGAGACAGCTGAGTTCCAGCATATGTTAATAGTCCAACTGTCCTCATTTAAAGAGATATTCAGACCTCTAACAAAATCTTCATTTTTAAAGGTTTCCTTGCCTAAAGTACACGTAACTACCATGTACCATTGCCATCTAGTGGAAAGGTAAGTAAGGACACAGGTTTTCTCCATTTTAATAGCTATCCATGATGATCACTGAGGATTATTTTAACTAATTTGGAAAACCTCTAGAAAGTCTATTGCTGGAGTCCACACATCTCTAAGTGCCTGCCCTGCTCCCAGGGAAATCGATACCTTCTCATTTTTTTTTTTTTTTTTGATATGATAAAGAGAAGTGTATGATTTTTGTGAGCTATCTACTGAAAAGAGGGTTTTTTTCCCCTGAAACAGAGGAAACTTTGTTTTCTTATCTTTGATTAAAAGTAACATTAAATAACTTAATAGAAACGCAGCATGTAAGGAGATATGCAGGGTCAATGAAGATGTATTTCAGAGACAACTGCTGTGAAAGGGGAGGTGGTGGAATAGCAGAAATAGAAATAACATTGCAGTCATGCAGTTTCTCCTTGGCTTGTCTAAAAGAATGAAATTAACACCGCTTTTTGCTATTAAAAGCCTATGGAAGTTTTGGGAAGGCTGGCAGATTAAGCAGTAAATTGAGGGGCTTCTACACAAAAACTGTAGTCAGGCTACAGTTTTTGTGTAGAAAAGACTTTATTTCTTGTAGCCATTTGTTTAATGAGTTTACATCTGCTGTAACATTCAAAGAAGTCAGCAGAGCTCAAGTGTTTGACAGCTGCTCTTAAAAATCCCAAGGAGGGTGCACTTTGCTCATCTTCCTTATAGCCTTTAGATAAGGATGAGAAATGTTACAGAGATCCACTGGAAAGCCTCAAAGGCAAAATATATGATATCTAGTTTTACTAGATTCTTATCATTTACAGTTCACCCTAAAACTCCCACACATTTGTTTCTTAATGTCCCTCATGCTCCGTTAAACCTCACTACAGCAATGTTCCCATAGGAATGTGGCCACTTGCCAGATTCTCTCATGAACATTTCATTAATCTTCTTGGCTCTCATACAAACTACAAAACATTATTTGTTAGCAATTTAACTGTTTTGCTCCCAAATGTGATCTTTGCTATGCTTTCATTCAAGAATAGACGAGGATAATTATATAGTAAATGAAAGGAGGTTTTTTTTTACATTTAGCAAGAAACAGTGCCAAGAAAGGTAAACTGATTATATCTCATTTCTGGAATTAATTCTCATGCTACCCTAGATGCCAAATCTCTCTCAAATGTTAAGATCTAACTGAAACTTAGCAAAGTACATATTTAGATACAGTTTTATTTCATTACATTACACAAATATCTCTGACTTTTTTGAATAATTCAGACCATACCATATAATTGACTTCAGAGGATAACTTAACAGAAAATATTATTTCTGTTTTCTGGAAGTCTGGCCTGACCCACGTCCAGTGATGTTGAGAAAAGACAATCACTGGCTTTGCAATAAGGATGAAGAGTCTTTGAAAGCCTGCAAAGCTTGCTAAAGAGAAGGAAAGTGATTTAAAGGAGCTTCATCTTCTGCAGAGCAGGGGAAATTAATTCTAGACAAAATGCATAAAATGGGAAGCTTCAGAGTGGGATCAGTGGATAAAGCTGTCCTGAGGTGCATAGGACACTGTTAGAAAAGAAGGAGGTTTTATCACTCAGTTTCATCTGGGCTTTAAACCCAACAGTATCACATAGACAGAAATGCAGCTCAGCTTCAAGTGAGATGTGTAACATCTTCATTTCCTAACTTCTATAACCTTCATATGTGTAAACTCTATGGGGTTTCGTTTTTGTTGGTTTGGGTTTTTTTGAACTAATCTGTAAGAAATTCAGTTAATCCCTCAAATCCCATGTTCACTTTGTAACAATGGGACTATTTTCAACGATATGCTTCCATGGCACTGAATGCAAAAAAATGTGCATCAGCAATGGCAGGGTGAAGAGTAAAGAGTGAATTGAGACTGCAGCCATTTAAAAGGACAGGAACAGAAAATTAAAGGGATGGGAATCAACAATAGCACATTTATTGACCTTTCTGTTTTCTCTTCTGACTTCTGTAAGTGCATACAGGAAACCAAAACATTTGGGAGGTATCTAAATTCAGGCTCTTTTGAGGTTTTCCCACCACATTTCTGATTTAATATTGTTCTGCAACATAATGGGCAGAGATACAGAGCCACACTCTTCACGTTGTGCAGGCACAAAACTTCAGTCTGTGTGAGCAGACATGTATTTGACCAGCCATGAACGAAACAATGCCCCCAGCTTGTTTGCCGGGTCAGAATTCGGATTCTTTTCCAAGAACAATCCTTCGGAGAAAAGAAGCAAGTATGGCAAATTATGTTGCAGAATGTACTGGGTTCTGGCAAGAAGTGATTGATACAGCTCTTGCAATCCTACCTTTTCAAATTACAGCAGGATGAGTGAGAGATTGTCTTGAGTGTGTCCATAGAACATGAGAGGTTGATGATCGAAATAAGAAGCTCTATCAGCTGTTACATGCAGCCAGATAAAGAAACCATTCAAAGCCTTCAATGGGGCTTGAAGAAAAGAAAGAAGAATAGTGTTTAAGAACAGTTTGGAAAGAATGGGGGTTTGGTGAAACAATGGCATGATCAGCTGCATGATTTTGATTGTTTGGATGTCAGGTTAGGCAGCTGCCTTCACCAGGGAGAAAGAAAAACTAGAAAATTTATGTCAGTGGTAAGGTACGATCAGATTGAAGGGATGTTGGAGAGCTGGCAATTTTTGAAGGGTTATAGTAGTTAGGAAAAATTTGGTACAAAGGCTCATACAAAATCTCAGGAGAATCAGTCAAGCAGGAAATAACCAATGGCACGCAGGAAAGCATCTGCTGTCATGGTGACAGGAGAGCTGCTGCAGCTCTTTTAGCACTGGACCAAGAGCACTTACCTACAGCGCTGAGAGGGTTAAAAAGCAGAGACAAGCCCACATGACTTCTGTCCATATGTGCAAGCCCACGGACAAGCACATATGGAACTTGCCATTTGGAATGAGCACTCCCAATTTAGCTTCCCACCAGTGGCAAAGCCCAGTCAGAGCAGTGAGATGCCGAACACAAATTTAGGCAAAGCTATGCTGCTATACACTCCTGAAAGCTGTAGGACTTGAAGTCAATAGAGTATAACTGACCTAATTTCTTATTTTTATTTCATAACTAAAAACAACTCCAGGGAACCCTGAGCATACAGTCTTGCTCAACCCACACCATAATTGGACTGGCTGATTGAACTAGCTGGTTGGCTAAAATTGTATTCTGATTAAATTGTAAGACCTTTTCTCCAAATGGCAAAGCTCTCCTCCCTGTAATTCCTCAGAGAGCCATCCCAGAATTACAATCTAAAGAAGAAGAGAGTGCACAGTGTCAGGCAGCCTCTGTTGTTCCCCTCAACAAGTTATAAATAAATACAGAATACTTACAGTGCTCTGTACTAGAGAAAGCCAAGATCAAGGCCAAGTGTTGCAGTCCTCCCTGAAAATAATTGCAGCATGCAATATAATCCTACATGCTCTAGCAATATGTAGTCTAAATAGAAATGAACAGCACAGAATTGGATTGTGGGTGGTGGAATTGTACTAGACCCTGGGAATTTTATGTTAATTAAGAAATGCTGATTAATAGAGAATGGTAAGTTTTAATAAGCCAGTAATAAAAGAGAAATTGCATTTAAATACCAGGCATGTCTTGATTCCTTGGAACAAATATTCTGATTTTAACTGGGGGAATTCACCTAGTGGAACATTTTTTCTGACTTAAGAACAGCAGTTTTCTGTTGGTGTTACTGTGGTTTCATTCCCCATCCCACAGGTCTGCCTGGGTAACTGAGCCATTGGGAAAGAAGTCTTAGAAGCAGCCGATGTTAATGATCTTGACACCAAAATTACTGGGTGAGGTAGTGTCACTCTAGAGGAGAGAACAGAGAATCACCAGACTCCTGGGGTTAAAGTGTTGAAGACACAGCAGCACAAGATAGTTCAGCTGAAATTCCTGGAAGTTCTCAGAAGGCAAATTACAGTTTTGCCAGGAATTATTTTAATAAAGGCGCTGGGACTGTTCTGCCCAGCACGCTCCATCCTCCATGTCACATCAGGGTACAAATGCTTCTTCCCCCTTCTAGTGGCACAACCACACATAACTTCTTAAATACAAAGCAAAGGACAGCCCTGGATCTTTTCCATTACTGAGCACGCATGGTAACAGGAACATCCTGGGGTTTGATGCAGATTTCCTTGTACAAATATCCCCAAAGGAGGGAGAGCTGACTCAGAAAATTGCCCATTAGTATCCAATCTCCACATCATCCTCTGCACCCTGGTGCAGAGCTACAGTGCTTTTTAGATTATATAAAGGAGCTCTGTCCAATGCAGGGACATTATTGTAAGCATAAAAAAGGAATCTAGGCAGGTTTGGTAATCCAACCTCAATCAATGTGGGCATAAAAAATCCACTGTAGTAATGGAAAAATTAAAAGCAAGGTCGTTATCAGCAATGGAATTTCAGAAGTTAATGCTCCAAACTTCCAACTGAGGAAGTACACATGTCTAAAAAGCAGCATAACTGTTCACAGTATCAGTAGATAAATCTGTGCCCTAAATCTGACTCCTGCCACGTGGTAACTCTCTACAGTGATTGGGAAGTGCAGATTGTAACAATCGACTGCCACGCTACCCTTTCTTGCACAGGAGGACAGTGTCCCTCCAAGACAGAAAAATCTCTGAGTCTGGACATTGAGCTCTGGCTAAATGAGGCTGAGTCTGCTACGTGCCTCTAATTTCCTTGTTTTGATGAAAGTCTTAATGTCAGCACTTAGACAATGAGAAGGTGAGTTAGGGCTTTATCAGGACTAAGTGGCAGCAGGCAGAGCTGAAGGCAGATCTCCATTAAGCAGTCTAAGCCACTGGAATTAAACTGTGGGACTGCAGAGGCCGGGAAGTAGTGGTCCACATGCAAGTTTTCATTTCAGAGCCCCTCAAACTAAGCCTCCTTAAAACCTGACCTTTTCCCTCCAGCTCTCCTCTTCATGCTACAGGTAACCTGGAACATGGCAAAGTAGAAACTTATCTGATTAGTCACCAGAGAGCTGGTGGCACACAGAGCGTACTCCTGATTAATTTATCAGTCTGGGTTAGTTTCTGTCCTGCTGGCCGACCCTTCTTGTGTTACATGAGCATGCTGCAAACTATAAAGTGTTTGTAGAAAGATACATTTCTCTCTCTTCCCCTCAGCCTCTCTGCTTTCATTCTGTGCTTGTTTCTTTAGAGATTGTGGTGGTGTGGGATGGCTTCACTGAGTATCTGAATGCCTGCTTCTCATTTGCATTAAGAATCCCTGAAATGTCATGAAGAAAGTTTAGTGGTAAGTAAGATTCACGCTTTGATTTCTGTCAGGGTTAGAGAGGGGTGGTTTTATTTTCCTGTTTTCCTTTCTATTCTTTTAACACTGTGTAAATACAGTAAGTATTGCTCCTGTTTTGACAGCACTCAGTAGTGGCTCAGATTGCCCTCCATGCAATATATATTTTAGTTTATTTGATTTTAGTACTGCTTTATAAGGAGAAGGCACAATGACCCAGTTAGAAATACTGATAGGAATACTGACCAATTCATTCTTTACATTTTATCTTAAAAAAGAAAGGAATAAAATAAAAGTTCTCAGGTAGCAAAATTATGAAAATCACAATGGGAAGGGCCAACTTAAGACTGTACCTCCATTGAAATTCTAACCACCACAGAGTCATTTTCCATTTGTCTGAATCAAGACTGGGAATATTTTCCCAATGTACTAGAATTGTGAATTTCTTTTTTTTGTTCTTATAGTTTGCAAGGTAAACAAATCAACAAGATTAATTACCATACTTTGACAGTCTGTCAAATAAGGCAGTTCTGTCACTTACCTTTTAGGCTAGTGCATTCATAGTTATCTTTATTTTTTGTAGCATCATCTCATAAAAATACATATGCAAGTTTAGCACAAACCATAAAAATGTGTTGTACACTTCAGCTAATCTAGTATCTTTCATTTCTAAGAAGGATTTGGGTGGAGGCCAAGTTAATTAAAACCAGAATAGAAATGTGCTCTATTCACATGAGTCATATACCTCTGACTCACAATAGAGTCTGTGCAGCTAATGGGTTAATTTGTCCTGATAACAAAAAAAAAAAAAAAAAAAAAAGAAGCTAGAGGTTATGACTGTTTGGAGTGAGTGCTGGTTTCAGACAGTAGATGTACAAGGTTTTTATGCAATTGAGAATACAGACCTGCTCTAATGATGTGCTTTCTGTCTACTCAAGTGCTGTTACAAACAGTTCAGAAAGATGGGGAGGTACAGAAGGCTTAGAAATCCAGGACTGCCGCCTTCAAAGCTCTATTATTGTAATATGCACAGGAAAGTGTTTAAGCTACTGTCACATAGAGCAAAGTCTAAGTCACATGCAAGCAGCTTGTAATGCTGGTAATATTCCCCCAAGCTGATGGCCCTGCAGCACTCCAAGGGGAAAAATTCCTCCCCCAGCTACCTAGGAAAACCACGCACTTACCTCAGTGGCCTGAAGCTCAGCAGCTAAATCTTCACCACAGAAATGTGGAAATCTGTTAAGCTGACAGCCTTCTTAACTCTTCTGGTCCCTTTGCTACGGGGGACTGGCATCCACACCAGCCTCACTGGTCACTTTTGAGCTCCTTGTTTTACACCCCAACTTAAAGGCAGAATGGTACAGAAAGGGGAATAATACCCAATAGTTCCCTAATACCTATCATTCTTATCATGAGATAGAGAAGTTCACAGCTTTTCTCCTCCTGCATTCCTACAGGACTGTGAGCCATTTAAGACAATGACTCTATCATCGTTTCATAACTCATGTATTCAATGTATCATTACAGATATACTGCGCCAAGTAGGAAACAGTCTGTGCAGTCAACCACACTATGGCAATGTTGGAAGAAGAAGATGCTTTTCCAGTTTTCCCTCCCCAGCCCATGTGAGGTTTTCTGCTCTTTGCCCAGAACACAGGCAACACGGTTGTACTAGCTCCCCCTGAAACCATCTAAATTCACCCTTGATTTTCAATTTTAAAGTCCCTAGCATGTTATACCTGCACACGTTCAAAGCTGACCCAGTCTCAATGGGACTGAGTAGTTCTGGTTGTAATCTGGCAGGAATCCAAAAATGAGATGTAGCACTCAATCCTGTACTTGTGCTCAGAGAAATTTCCAAGAAATCTCAACTGGCTTTATAAACAAAGTGCAGTGGTGTCTGCAATTTTCCTAAAACACCACTTGGAGATGATATGGTGCTCACCTAATGGCAAGAAAACAGGTAGGAAGCAGAGTAGGAAATTATTACTTGTTGTGCCTGAGGAAACGCAAACCTAATTCAGGCTGCAGGCTGGGTGGGGTAGGAATACCTTCTCTTGGGGCTGTTTTGACAGCAGAATCCTGGGAGACAAGAGTTAAGTAAAAGTTCAGCAGGAACTTTGCACTGAAACAGAGGTGATTGTCTGTTTTCTCTTCAAAATGTGTTTTGGAATTTTAACACCTTTTGATTGACTGAAATATAGAAGCAGGCCTTACAGGAGGCCCAGAAGATAGGGTTCTTCCCCCAAATCCTTTTCCACCTTTCCAACAGCTTAATCAAACCAGCTATGCTCCCTCTTCTGCTCTCCTGTCTCAGTCAGTTAATGTGGAGTTACGCTACACACTGAGTTGCAACTTCAGCTTAGGTGTCAACAGTGCCCCTCCAACAATAATAAAAACACTATCACCTTCATTTCATACTGCAGTTTTCTAAAAAGGGAAAGAAACGACTCCCATAGCTGCAGAAGGGTATTAAACCCAGATCTTTCACTTTCTGTGTGAACAGCAATGAAAAGATTGAGGTAGCTAGACTGTGACCTTTGTGTTGTACTGCAATGTTTGAAGAAGAGCAAGTCTACTTGCCCTTCAGGACAAAATCTGTAAAATTCAGGATAAAAGCTCTAAGTGAATACGGTGGGGGTTAAGAATGTGGATTCTAAGCCGACAGAATTATTTTTATGCAGCCCTGAGTAACAGACTGGGACTGAAGACTGGCATTAAAACTCACCCTGTCTTTACTGTTCCCTGTTGATTAGGCAGCTCTGCTTGGTGGTTTCAGCTTTACAAGCAGACCTAAAGATCAAACACCTGCTTCTGGATTCAGTCCAGTAATTCAGCAGCTATAAATGTCGATCTGGAGCACTTTAGATGCCTATATTTTGGACTGGTTCCAAGCTCTGCATTGAAGCTCCTGCATTAAAGGGTCACAACAAAAACAAGCTTATAAAAAACAGATCTCAAAATCTTCCTAAATGCTGTTATTTTCTGAAATAGACAATATCATTTCAATAATTTTAATGCTTCACTAACATTTTGTTAGATTTAAAATTAACAAAATTTCTCTGCAGAGAATTGCGTTATATCCAGTGGCAGTATCACCACCAAAGTGTTCAGCACAGCAATCTAAAAGTAAATGTATACTTTGCTACTTTGAGTCTAAGACAGCATTTGCCTGACCTGCTGCTGTTAATCATTTCAAACATATGTTTACATGACTGCTTTTTCCAACCCACTTTCAGCTGTCACCAGCCCCCACAGAACATAATAATAAACACCTTGCACACCCACAAAGGAGTTACTGGAAAAGGGCTGGATGCATGGAGAGGTCTGGAAGTTTCGAGAACATAAAACACACAGCTTCCTATTTTTTTTTGTCAGACAAGTCATACTTTGACCCCAAAACCATGAAGTGTTGATTTTCAGGTGCAAATTTTATTGTGGATCATAACAAAAGGTTTCAGAAAAAGCACAACAAGAAAAATCAGTAAGAGTGTGTCTTTCACTTACAGAGTACATATATTCCATGAAAGCTACTAACTGCAGTTGAAGGCAATGCAGCTTAATTTAAACTAATAATTATTTTCAGATACATGCTTAGCAAACTTTGAAAGTATTCTTTTTTCTTAGTTGGTTTGATATTGAAATTGAGGACCAAATATTTCAAGGACTTCAGCATTGTTGAAGAGTGCATGGTATTAAACTGTTAGACAGAAAAGAAAATCTCATTATTGCAGAAAGAAATAGTCACATAAAATATTCTTAAAATACATAAAATTAGCCCTTATAAATGCTGAATGACTCAAAACCTCTTTGGAAAATATGTCGATGATGAGGTATGCCTAATTTTAAAATTTTGGTGATGCTATCCCAATTTTTTATGTGACAAATCAAACTAAAGTATCTTAATGTAAACTAACTGTAACTTTTTATAAAGGATTTCTTTAGTCTGTAAATGTACTTTGACTGTAAAGAGAAAACCTACACTAATTCTTACAGTAAAATGACAAAAGTCTATTTGGTAAAAGTGTAAAAATCTTGCAAGAGGTCTTCAAGGCACTGTTCTTTCTTTGGGATGCTTGGCCATTCATGAAGGCTGTTTTGAGAGGAAGACAATAACAAAAACTAGACCTAAGGCTGGCATCTAGTATATTAAATATCACATATATCTTTCTCTAATGAAATAAACTTCTAAAAGCCACTCTGCTTTGCAACACTGTGGCTTGCAGTAAGGTGTCTGCTAAATTAATCTGAAACATGAATTCAAAACTGTACTTCCAGAAAAAAAGCAAGAACAAAAGACAACCAAGTAAAATTTACCTCAGCCATGGTCTCCTTGAATGTAACAATTCCCAAGCACTGTAACCCTCTGCAAAACAGCTCTGTTGATTTCATGTCACTGGTTGATATGGAGATGTGCCAGTGGGCAACTTGGTCCACAGTTCACTGAAGAAAATTAGGACCTTATCCAGCTCCTGCTGGTCCACTTGAATTCCTGAGCTATGTAGCTGAAAGAGCTGCTAACCTCTGTAACATGGAGATACTACCGACTAAGAAACATAAAGAACTGGATATTGTGCAGTCAGCTCAATTAATAGGAAACTTGGTTCATCTGTACTCCATTAGAAATACAAAGTAATCCAATTCTGGGCTTTACGAGTGTGTCTTGGGTAAAATTATGCAAAGGTCCCTTTTTATAGGGCCTGTTTTTTATGGCAAATAACAGCCAGCCAGCTGAGAAAGAAGTCTGAAAGGAGTTCACCTCAAGATATTAGGATTTTAGGTAATTATTTTGACAACGCCTTATTGACACACTATGAAATATCTGGAGCTCCTCTTTAAAAAAAACTAAAACACACTAAGTTTTGTGTGGTTGAAAGAGCATGCCAGGATCCATCAAGAGGGAAAAGATGCCCATTTCCACCCACAAAAGAAACCTAGGTACCATACTGCTGGATGCAATGGATGAATTATATGTCAGGGAAGCACAGCAAACTGTTCTTTTGGTGCTTTCATAATGCCCTGGCAGCAGAAATGTTTACTTCTTGTTTGCTACTCACGACAGGCTAAGAACCAGCTGGTTTTTGGTGGACTCAGCTACCTGTGGGCCTTCGTGTGACACAGCACAACAGACAGGCACATTGGTCTGGTGGATGAGATCCACACACTACTGAGATCTTCAGGCAGTGGCTTGCATTTACCCTACCTGGCTTCACAATCCAGCCAAAGTGCTGAAGCCTTGAGACCACAGGCTCTCTCTGGGACCACTAGAGAAACTGGCCTCTCCAGCTGGCAGCTCATGTCTTACATAAGCTAAAGCAATCAATTTGGATCCATTTATTAATTATTTAAGTGATTATAAATAAACTTGGGATTGACTAAAATTTAAACAACTTCTATGTTAATATAAAGAGTGAGGAAAATTCTGTTTTCAGCAGTACATCAGTATGCACTGCTGTGTATCAAGAATAAAAGCAAAGTAGGTGTGGCAGAATTTGGCCCAGATAACTTTTCCCTTTCCTGAAGGAAAGGGCTGGCCTACACCAACTGCTGAAAAGCAAACTGTCTACAGTAGTATTCTATATTTCTATAATATTCTGAATCAAAGCAATAAATATTAGATATAATCTCTATATTAGATTTCGTATTTATCTGATAGCTATTTAAATCTACACTGTCAAAAATATAAGCAGTGACCCACTCCTACATGGCAGCATACACTATTTGTGTGAATGTGTTAAAACTATCACATGGATCTATATTTACATAAGACACTGTTGTTTATATAGCAGATTTTAATTTACATAAATTCTTACCATAAGATAGATAATTGTGTAAAGGCTGTTTAAATGTTTCTATAGTTCTGCAAAATTGAATTTCAGCATGAGGATTTGATCGTTCTGTCTCAGCTAATGTTTCTTAAAAATGGAAATAGAGTCTGACAGACTAATCTCCAATAATGTTATACCAATATAGCACAAGAAATACTTATTTTCAAGTCCAGGCAAAGAAAACAGTTTCACTGTTCACTTTATGTATATAAATCTCCTCTTTAAAGAAAGTGCACTCCTGAAAACAAAGGCAATCAAAACCTTTCGGCACTGTTGAAATGTAACAGTGTTTCAGCTGAGCATGGTCTGCAAAAAAAAAATCATACATTTTTTAATTAGCTATTACAATTACTACTAGGTGTGCAAATGAAAAACTTACATGTTAAACATTAAAATAAGGTGAAATTGCTGCTGTTATATACATGAGAAGTTCTGTCTCAGTTTGCTCAAAAAATGCTTGCTTATTTCCTATTGTTTAGCTTCTCAGATACTAAAGACATGATGAAAATGTTCATTTTCATTGAGGTCAAAATGTCCAGTTACTTCTCCCTGTAAAAGGCAAATAACTGTTGTTTTCTGTACCTCTAATTTCAGAAACTCAGTTAAAAAAACAGAGGTAAGATTAATAAAGATATTTAGAGCGCTTATAACAATGAGATAATTTCTGAGTTCAGAGAACATCCAGGTTTTGTCCTTTGAATTAAATACTGACTTTACTTTGAAAAAGCTCATATTATTTCTCAGAAAAATAATTTTGTAGCCCCCTGGCAGAAGTCAGTATTACCTTATTACTGAACATCAGTTGGTGTTTTTACCAAAGACAGAAAGTAACTGCTGGAGTTCCCTCTGTGCTAATGCTGTACTGGAAAACTCTACATAAAAGAAAAAAAAAAAACCAACCTGGAAAACTGAAAAATATGTAATGCTTTACATCATATGTAACATAGAGCTGTCATTGACTGTTCTTGCCAGCACTGCCTTCCTCTTAATGAAAGACTCAAGAACTGACAGATCACTTTTCCTTTTCCTTAAGCCAGTTCTGCATAATTGGATGGCTATTAACAAGTCTCATTCCTGCGCTAAGCAGTCCAAAGATTTCTGAAGAGTTATCTAGGAATTTCAGCCTAAGGATTTTTTTTCCTTACTGTGTAACCCAGGATCCCAAGAATTTGTAGTTGCAATGGAACTCTTTGTTTAGAAAGTGATCCAGGCAGTCTCTACCAGCTTCTTTATGGAAACACAACTGGTGCTTGGTATCAGTCTAAGGGAAGAATCAACTCCCATTTCCAGTTTGTGTCTTTGTTAAAGCTAAAACCAAACAGACAACAGTTTATATTTGGTGATAATTAGATAAAAAAAGTATTTGTAGTCACGTAAAATCACTGAAGAACTTTACACTGACACGGAATCTTTGCAGATGGGAGTAGTTTTGGCCATTTCTAGAAAATTAATCTTATTTTTTTGTGTTGAAGATTATGCAGCAAAATACATTCACCATAAAATCAACCCAAGGGAAAATTCTAAATTCTATTTAGCAATCTAAACTTGTAATCTGATAATCCTGTGATTAAACTACCAAAACAACAAGCCATTCTTCTACTTTCTAATACTATGTAATAATACAAATACCATAGAAAAACTGTATTTTACAAGTGTGTCTTCCTGAAAAATGTCCTTTGATAAAAAGGTCTCTGCCTTGAACAAAAACAAGTGAATAGCTGCAAAGTACGCTTCTGTGGAATGCTCAACAGCACGCACTGAAAGCAGAGTATCACATTATAGTAAGTGTGAAGGAATAAGTAGCCACTTCAGTTTGTACCCATAAAATTGAAGCCTAATAATAGCAGTGGGAATATGTATTCATCAGGTTAAGTTTCTTCCTTTTAGCTGTCATATGAACAAGTGTATTTAACTGTTTCTCCCCATGCACATTCCTCTCAATTATAACGGAACTGTCTTATCATGGATAGAAAATATTCTTCCCCTTCCCAAATTAAAAAAGATATACGTAAAAAATATTAAAGTACTCAGTACAGACTATTCCTATGATTGGCTTCAACGGCTGATTTGAATTAAACTTACTAAATCTTCTTTTTCATTGTTGCTTCACCTATTAGAAACAGCGTGAAGACAACTGAGACATTAATTCTCCCAGAATATACCCAAATACCTTCCACCAAACCTTTTTTTCTTTGTAAGTTATATTAGTTTTAAATCTACTATGAAAATAGTAGTGCAAGAACAATCAATTAAAAATTCTTCAGGTAAATGGTTTAGTTCCTTTTAAGATAGAGATGCAGAGGAATACCGATGAAAGATAGGCTAGTTATAATGCTTTCATTGTTAACACTCCTTCGGCACCCAAATCAATTCTTCACTCCACGTTCCTGTATTTGGAAAACAAATTGTACAGTACTCTCAGTGTAGACTTCAAGTCACAATTTACAATATCTAGAAAAAAGACAAGGGAAAACAAATTAGTAACTTCATTAACTCCAAATATTTTTCAGAAACAAAGTGCCCATTCTCTACTCCCTTCTTTTGCTCACATTAATATCCATGAACTTTGGATCACAAGGATAGTAAAAGAGAGTAGAAATATCAATAGAACACAATTTTCAAACTGGAAACTCAAAACTTGGTGTTTTAACCACTTCTAGTTAGGGATACAAATAGCTATTGCTGCTGATGTTGAAATGCAACCAAGGTTTAGCTGCTCCTGGGACAAAGTGTGCCCAGGATTACCTATGCATATATGACTTCATCTTCAGTCAGTTGTAGCTGAAAAGTAATGATTTTGAAAAAAAATTATCAGGCAATAATCAATGGAACCTTCCTCTTTCATAAGAATTGTAGGATTTGGCACATTCTGGGCTGCAACATCCTTTAGTAGGCCTAATTTCAGCAAGATAGCTAGAGGCAAGTTTAAATTTTCCAGAGGATCTAAAGAAGCTAGGTATACAAGTGCTTCTTGAACAAACATCTGAAAATTCTTTGAGTTAGCTGACATTCATGGCTGAATCAGTCCTCAGAAACTCAACATCTAAAGTAAAGGATTTATACGAAACAAAAAGCTAATGAATACCTTCTGTTTCAAAGAGTAGCTCTTGAGAAAGTCAATATTATTTCACCAGAAATCTATAAAACAAACTGACAAGTACTACTGCAGCAGTCTACGCTAGTGCTTCAAGGAATATTCAATCTCAAACAGGGATTTAGAATTGCCCTCAGAAAGAGCAGAGTAGAATCAGAATTGCCCTGTCTCTTTCTGTTTAACGCATAGGAACTCAAATTCCTAACTTTGTTTCTTGGAATTGGCTAAAACCTCTGTGTAAGCCCAGTAAATTGTGTATGTAAAAATCCAAGTTTAGCCATTGTATTTATCTACATTGATGTTTCTCACAGATGATGAAGGGGTCACACTATGAATAATTGATCCAATCAAACCTATGCATGATGTCCCAAAGCATGCAAACTAAAGATATTGGCTACATGGCAAATTTACATCCATGGACAAAGGGTGAAAAACACTCAAGCCTAGATTTTATGCTGAGCCTATGCATGGTCATGAAACCACAGCCACCAGGGGTTTGTGGCTCTTAATAAATCAGATCAAAAATGCTTGGTATAAAATGAAGAGGAAGTGCCAAAAGCTGCAGGAAGAATGCACTGCCCCAACAACATCCCATTGCAATCTGCAATACTGTTTGCATGTAACATCAGAAGTTTCCTCTTTCAGGCCAGCAGCAAGGTGCAGAACAACTTTCTTTCCTAATACAGAACTTCAGTCATTAAAGACATAACTCTGCTAGGTCTTTGCAAAGATACCAGGAGACTCCACCACCACAACAGAATTCCATAGAAAAAAAACGTGCTCTCAAAGAAAGATTATTTCCATTGCTCCATGGGTTTGACCACCATGTCTAACATTTTACTCGTTGCAAGATTCTAAAAGAGAAAGTTGAGTTTGGCTTTGATGTTCACCTTTCAAGGAGTAATCTAAAAAAGCTCAAACTGCAAATGAATTCGTTATAGACTCAGCAGATTAATGTTCCAGCCATTTTAAGTAAAAGGTCACGGAAAGCTTTTTAAGACCTTTTCAATTATAATGCAAATAACCCAAATAAACTGTTGACCCCATAAAAATCATTGGTTTTCATACTCATTTATTTAACTGCATTCTTTTTTTTCCCACTTAATATGTTTTTCATATTCTAAAGCAGTTTTCAGCATATTTTTTCCTCAAGAACCTCAAAGAAACACTGTAGGAATTTAAAGAGTATTTAGCGTACACATTTAGGGTAAGATCTTTTTCAATACTCTTTTACTCACTGGAAATTTTAAGGACGGGCATTGTGCCCAATGTAACAACACATAAAACAGATGTGTTTTTCCATTCACATTGGGCAGGAAGTTTCATATTAAGCATTTCAATAATTGCACAAGAAATGTCTTATATATGCTGAAATATCCTTATGGCTTGATTTATACTGGAAAAATTAGCTGTCCCCTAGAGCAATAAATACCTGAAAAATTAAATGCCATAAGAATTTTAAACCTCCATGGGGAGTATGGGATCACAGATACTCTGTGTTTTACTTGGATCCCTCGATTTCACTGTTTCCCCCTTCTCACTTTGACTATTTCAAACATAAAGGTTTGTGATACACTCACCACTAGTTTAGTTAAGCATGTCTGTGGATTAGAGTTCAAGCTATCAAAAGAAGTGAAAAAATAGGCTGGGTAGGTCCAGATTTAATGCACAGGCTCGATCCTGTTTGTGTGTGTGCATGCCTCTGCGGCTGTTTCAATCTGGAAGTTGGGAGGGATGGAAAAAATCCTGAATGGAGCAGAACCTGATTCAGCAATGAGTGCCTGAATCTCCAGAGAGTTCTTACTATTAGAAGCAACACTCTGACATTAGCTTATGTCAACTCCTCAGGGAATGACAATCCAATATTGTGGCAGGAAAAGACTGCAAGCACCATATAATGTGAGTCTGAAATTGGTCTTGAAAAGACACAGCTACGCTGATTATTATGGTAGGCAACCAGCAGGAACCCAGCTATCCTGGTGGGAAGAGTGGAGCAGAAGCTGCACATCCAGCTCCTGGATGGTAAGAAGTGGTAACTTCTCATGGGACGAGCCTCAAAAAATACCCTATAACCTGGTGAATCAAGGGCTCTGTATCCAAAAAGCTGGATTTAAACACTGAATGTATTTGAGCAAAGAGGAGTGGAATCCTCATACAGCAGTAAAACCTTCATCCTCCCTGAAGCACATTGTACTTTCAGTCTCCAGCTCTATATCTAATTTAAATATGCATAATTAGGTCCTGCATTCAAAGGTGGTCATGTGAACATTTGAAATTCCTCTTCCATAAGATCTCTCTCTTTTGTGAAAATCTTGTAAATTACACTGGAATATTTGAGGTTTAGTGTGAAAATGTGACATGGGAAAAATGGAGCAATTGGAGCAGTTCACATTTGCCAGTGACACCATTCACAACTGTGTTCTCTTTTTCTCAGGGAATATTGGAATATCACTGCATATGTTTGGCCACTGATGAAAGGTAGCATCGTGACATTTGAAAAAATGCATTTAAATTCCCTGAGCACTTCAAAACTTACCTTGCCTTTTGCTGTAGTATTAACTTAACCTTCCTTTAGCCATTCCACAGCCCTGTAAAATCTCACCTAACACAAATTCTTAAGGAGATAAAAAAAAAGGTAAAACAGGTACCTTCTGGTCTTGGCTTTGGTTTTTCCAATCCACCATCCTGCATGAGCTCAAATGCAAAAGAGACATTGACAACCTAGCAATACAATGAAGGCAATCAGTATTGTGAACTTTGCATAGTACAAATGGTCAAGCCAAGATGTATTTAAAGCTGCCCACCCAGATATTCAGAAGGAACAAACAGTCAGGGCTCTGTATATCTGGTCCATGGAATCCACACAATCCATTGTTTTGCTGCTTACGGGTGATGGTGGTTTCAGAAATATAATGTAATTGTAAGTTAACATTTGTACTAACATAACCCATAGAAAAATTACTTACAAGTAAGAATAGCCCACCTCCCACAAGTTCAAAAACTGGAACATGATGGCCCCTGAAGTGCTCTTGTCTTGAACAGACAGATGAACTGCCTGGATAGTTACAGACACTGACATAATGTTGGTTTTAAATTGACACATTGTACATATATGCCTTTATGCTTCCAAAACCCATTAAACCTTTCCAACATTAAATTCTTGGATTTTGGACACAAAAAAATCAGTTCTGTCATCAATGCTTGTGTGTAATCCTATATACATTATTGAACAGTAGGTCTTGTTCAATGAGAGCATCACACAATGGCTGCCAAAATCTGTTAATACTTGCTAACCACCCTATCATTAATATAATTTTGTTTTATTCAAGGTAAGTATTAATACTGATTTTTTAAAATAAATGGAAATGGTTACCAGTACAGTCCTTTCCCGATTTCAGCTATTAACACCAAACTCATGTGGAAAAGTTTGTGCTATCCTTGTACAACTAGACAAATTTATATATTTGTTTTCAACAGAAAAATGAAATCTAATTACCTTCTGTTCAAAGCTATCAGGGGTCAAGAAAAAGCTGTGCAGAGGAACAAAATAGCCTTCCAGGAGACCCATTAGCAGGACTAAGTACACTCCATCTGCAAACTGTGAAAAAAGACATTTCTCAGTACATTTTCTGAAAAATATCTCATTGCTTTTCTTATTGAACAAAACATATATTGCCTAATGCAGAACTGTCAACAAACTGCCAAAAATATTTGAAATTGCAACAAGAAGATGCCGTCCCACTTCCTTGATTTCATTTAGTTAGTTATGCTATGTCTGATTTTAAGTGTCTGTAATTATAGTGGAAGTTACCTAATTGCTATGATATATGTAAATTTCTATTAAAAAAAAAAAAAAGCAACATCCCTAGGAAGAATATGGGCATGGGGGAATGAGTCCAAAGGAGGCCATGAAGATGCTCAGAGGGCTGGAGCAATTCTGCAGTGGAGACAGGCTGAGGGAGTTGGAGCTGTCCAGTCTGGAGAAGAGAAGGCTCCAGGGAAACCTTGTAGCATCTTCCAGCACCCAAAGGGGCTACAAGAGAGCTGGAGGAGGACTTCTACAAGGGCACAGAGTGACAGGAAAAAGGGGAATGGCCTTAAGCTGAGAGAGGTTTAGATAGATATTAGGAAGAAATTCATTACTGTGAGAGCAGTGGGGCACTGGAAGAGGTTGTGGATGCCCCATGCCTGGGATTGACCAAGGTTGGATGGGACTTTGAGCAACCTGGCCTTGTGGAAGATGTCCCTGCAGGAACTGGATAATCTTTAAGGACCCTTCCAACCCAAGCCATTCCATGTTTCTATGGTTTTATCACAGGCCTCTCACTCCTACCCTTGTCGCATCTGGTCTATTAGCAACCCACCATCTTCCTGAGGTAGGTAATTTTCTTTAACTGATAGAAATACAACCTCTTATCTTAGAGAATACTGTTTCAGATAAATGTTTAAGGAGTTTCCAGGTACATTTGAATAACATGTTTTCCCCCAGAGTAAACAATGCAATAAGCAGAAATAGGGAATGCCCTTTTGAAAACCTTTACACATGATTTCCATCTAAATCCTAATTTTACCTTTAAAAAAATCTCTATCAGTTTGGTAGGTGTCTAAATAAAGCAGAGATTCTTAATAACATGAATCAAGACATAAAGCCTGACCTGAAGACACCTGGGTTTTTTTGATAGTGCAGATCCTATCCCTTCCTGCCTGACCCCGTAATTTTCTTATGATAACTGCAGCAATTGTTCACATGGGGAGGTATTAATACAGCAGGATTAAGCTTTTCTTTTAGCTTCTTTTCAGCCAATTTAGCAGCTGAGAACAAGAAAGAAGAGCATGTAGCACATTATTGCTGTGGTGCAATCAAGCCTGCAGCCCAGCTGTACAGCTGCCTATACACTTGAGTAGCTTTACTCTCGAGAATCCCTGAATTCTCCCTGAATAGAGCCATTGTAATCCCATGTGGCTGCGTGCTTGTGGAAAGGTAGGCAGGAAACAACTGCTCAGCCTGACGTTGGAGCAAACCAAGCGGACAGAATTCTTTCCTGACCAAAACAAGCAGGTTCTCCTTACAGCACTTGGCAGCACCCAGAAGGGAGCATTTGTTAATTAATTTTTATGCTAATGGAAGGACAAAACTGTTTTAGATGCCTAATTGACGAGGGTCTTCTTCATATACAAGTATATTTAGAAATTAAGGGTTTCCTGCTGAAATAACATCTTAAGAGCTCAACCTATAATAATTTAATGAAATTTCTGGATAAAGCTGGGGGCACAGTGCATAACATAGTACAACTACCTCTCCCCTTTAAGGAAGGCTATAAAACTCTACCTGTGTGTCCAGTTCAGTCACCTCCAAATTCAGTTTATTCAGATGCTTGTTCACAAAGGTGATGAGAGTCTGAAATATGAAAACAGTGCAATGAAGGCCTGTTCAGCAGGGCAGCAGTTCAACACAAGCAGTATGAACTCTACTCACAAGAGAATCTGCATGAGTGAAGAGACTGCAACACAATCTCTAAGTTTTAAAAGTGAAATATGACATCAAAAATTGTTTTTAAATTAATTGTCACATTTGCACAAGAATGAAGAACAGAAATAAAATGAATGTGACGTATATATAAAAAATACACTGTTAAAACACAGAAACCTCCCAAACTTTTAGCAGACTGTAGGAAAGTAGGTAATTGGACTCCACTCAAATCCGACAGCAGCCAAAATACTCTAGGGTCAGACCTCTGGCAGCTGTAAACTGGATATCTCTTTGGCATCAGTACAGTCAATGTACCAGTTGGGTTCTATTCAACATACACTTTGTGAGAACTTTTCTGATGGAAACTGTGATAACTGTATGTTGTTCCATGTTCCAAAGTTAAGTTCATGCTGCTAAACATTAAATAAAAAGTACCATTATAATCATGACTTTGTGTATTTAAGCATAAAGCTTAATTGTATTTAATGTATGCAAAGCATGCCAGTTATATATTATATCCACACACACTCACCACATAGACACAATCTGATACACATAAGCATGCACATGCACACATTATGTATTCTAAAAATAAAAACCTTCCAACCTTTTTCACTACATTGAGCTTGTCTGGAGCATGGTCAAATAAAGTGTCGAATGCATCTCTTTCTGAAAAACATTCAGTGACATTAATATACTGAGCAGCAGTTGTTCCAGTGCAGAATAAACACTGAGACACATATTCATTTGAGACAACACAGTCAGCAAAATGTGTCAATATAGTCTCTGTATTCCAAGTATCAAGCAGTTTGCATACTTCTCTCTTATTTTAAGATGCTAGTAACTTATTCTCTATTATTTACAAAAGGCATCATTTTCAGGTAGGATTTGGATTACCTAAAGACCTCTTTTCTCAAAAATGAGCAAAGAATAGTATCTTAGTGCATCAAATCTTGAACAGCCAGATAAAGACAGCTAAGTAACCGAATCATTTTCTGCAGAAGAACATGAGTTTACATTAGTTACTACATCTGCAGATGAAGATTCTCCCCATGAGCCAATGACTGCATTATTAAGCACCTCAAGCAGGTTTATGATTACACATCTGCAATACAATCCTTTGTATAGATGTTTTGGGCCATTCTCCTATGCAATTTAGGGCACTACCAGGACAACCTAAGGTAGTGTGACAGGAGCGCTACTGTAGTCACCTTCCGAAGAAAACAGACAAAAATATTAAAAAATATAGAAAAAGGCACCAGAACATTTTCTCAGCAATTTCTGTTTTGACAATCACCTGAATGACAGCAAATGCCTCCACAAACAGCTACATTCATATTCCTCAATTAAAATAACCAAAAGCTAGAGCAGAGCCAAAGGCATTTGTAGAAAGCAGACTTTACACAAAGCAAGACTCAGGTGAGTGTTTTCTGTTGGCCAAGCACTTGGCCATTCTCAGTCCCAGCAGTGAGACACACCAGGCACAGGACCTTGCATGGTGTGCAAGCTTGCTGAATAATGACTCAACATCTTTAAAGTACAGGTAGGTAATGGATGTAAGAATATCACCACATTCACCAGCTGGTTCATGATAAGACACCACATTATGGTGGGAACTTACGACCATTAATACCATTGCAGTAATGTTCTGGAGGTTAAACCACAAAGCACCTGCAAATTAACGTGTGCTGAAACGCAATGAAATGTGTTTTAAAGATGGTCAGAGTGATTTTAATGCTTTTTTCCCCTTTGTTAACTGCCACAACAGCCTGTGGTGCATGTTTGCCAGGGCAACTGGAAATCCTCTACTTTCTTGCAATTTGTTCAAAGTGACCACCCACTGCAGAACTCATGTACACTCTGGCTGCCTCAAGAAAAGAGGTAATAATCAAATGAACTTACCATGCCTCCCTGATAATGCCCTATGGAAAAAAAAAAAAGGAAAACAACAAAATAGTTATATATAATTCACTTGCAGATACTGTGTTACAAAAGAAAACAATATACATGGTAGGATCTTCAGCTTGGTGAATACCAGAGTAGATCCATGGAATTAAGAAATATTTCACCAAATTACTCCAACTGAGGATCTGGGTTAGTCTGGAGTCTATCAATATAATATCTCTTGGCTTCACTGAAGTCTCACAGGAGGCCAGATCTTGTATTTCCTACTTTGAACCAAATCAACACACCTTGCCTGTGTGAAGAAAGCTTTTTCACATTGATTTTGTGAAAAATTTTCCCTCAGCTTTGAAGATGCATCTATCACACGAACTACAATACAAATCCAGTCAAAACAAGGCTTGGGCTGGTTTCTTAAGGACTGCACCATTTTGCTCCAGTTGATCATTCATGTAACTATCACACATAAATCCATACACATTAACAATAAGTCAATAGTCCTGCTTCTCTCCATTCAGTTAGAAACCAGGATATGTTACTATTGTTCTCTTTTGGTTTGGAATAACTTTTCTGTTACAAAATGTTCAGTGAAATGGCACATACGGGGCTTACTACCATGATTTCACATTCCTAAAGTCCTGCTTTCAGTTCTCCACCTCTCTATTTCCTCCTCCTTTTTTATTTTTAAATGTTTGTTTGCAGCTTTTGAAAAGGCTAAAATACAGTCACTGGCTGATGCATCATCTTCCCTGGAACTCAAAATATACTGAAATCTAAATATCAGCAAATGTTTGAATTTCTGAGACACATCTGTGTTCAATTACTGAACTGCTGGCAAAAGTGGTGTTGACATACTCAGTGTTACCAGTTATTTCCTCTTGGATTTGTCGAGACTGGAGGATTCCTTCTCGTTTCTGGAAAAAGTAAAAAAGTGACATTTTTCTCAGTCAAATTTAAGGCCTAGGGTACAGTAAAAATTTGTGATCCACAAACATAATTAGATAAGAAACCTGCAGAATAAGAACTTTTCTTAAACAAATTTGCAGTAACATATTATTTTACATTGCAAGTATTTCAGAGAACTCTTTTGTACGCTAACAAGAAACCCGAAACTCCACCTGTAGAAGGAATTATTTCTTTTCCGTTCTCCATTGTTCTTAATTCACTTTTCTTTTAAAAGCCCCAATTCAGCAAGACATTTGAAACACCCAAACACATATGTAAGTATTTTAGTAGAGGTATGTCTAGGTGAGCTGAATTAAACCCAGTATTTCAATGAACAGCTTGGCAGACGGTGCCCATGCTTCTGTTTTGCAAAAATCTTGCTCTCAGGCTATTTGCTCCTTCTGCCCTGTTCTTACTCTTTTTTTTTATTTTTTCTCCCCCTCAATCTTTTCTTTCTCTCCAGACAAAGAGCTCTACTAGCTTCTGATGGGAAACCAAAAGGGAGTTTCCATCCACATTCCCATCCTGCTCCAGCACTGACTCTGATGTTCTTCAGAAGCAAGAAGCCCTTCGTCCCTGGTGCTGAGTGGACTTTGTCCAGAGGCTGTGCCCAACATGGCAGAAGCCAACTCCAATCACTGCTGTTTGAGTCAGCTGGAAAATGAAGCACTTGAAAAGCTTGACATTGTTTCCAGTTTGCTGATCACAGTCATCTGGTGCCGGTGTAAATACCACACATATGTTTCGCCTTTCTTTGTGTTCTGTCAATTCTGTCTGCTGGTATTACCAAACTTTTGCAGTGCAGAAAGAAAAGTCAGGCAAATGATGACAACTTCATTTAATGTCTAGACATTAGGCAATTATTCATGATTCTTCACTCTCTGTCATATAAGGAAATGAGAAAAATAGATTTATGCTGGTCCTAGACTTGCCTTCTACGTGGAAAAGAGAAAAGGAGAACAACCTTGAGGAAAAGTCCTTCATGGCACGTGACCTGGAGCTGCTGCTCTTCCCTGCCTTGGAGAAGACAGCACATCCTCATCTGAGGCAGTCCTCGGTGTATGATATACTGAGGACTTAGCCAGGCCTGAGTCTATTCCTTCTGTACTGCATTACTAAAAATACATGGGAAGATGTATTTATTTCTGCAAGGAAGTTGAACATAGCATCCTCTGGGTCACTCCAGACTGGCACCTGGAGTAATCTGAACTGTCCTTTCAATGAGATGACAGTTTCAGTGTGTTTACATGATATTTTTTAAAGCCCTGTTTCTAAATATTTTTTACAAGATAAAAAAATGCATTCAGGGAGGGCCTTCGAACATCAAAAAGACATAGTGGAGTCCAGGGTGTTACTGAATGAGGGGGCACAGAACAGCTGCAGAGACATTTCCTGAAGAAAAATTATGTAATTTAGGGCTATGTTCACTTACAGCTTCTGTGGACAGCAGTAAGTGCTGTCTTCAGTACTAACTGAAATAACTTCAAGTTACAATCTAGTTCATGCAAGCTCAACTTGGAATTCTACTCTGGGATTTTTGTTTATTTTTCCCTTTGCTGCAGGGTGAAAGGAAACTTTTATTTCCTCCCCATGATGACTCTGACATGCCAATGATGCCTTCTGCAGCAAGAGCCCTCTTACTCTCATCTCCTACAGGGGTTGGGCATCACAGAAATGCAGCTGTAGTTTTCAGAGACCATTCTGGGAATAAAGGAGCATAAAAAGGTTTCTAGTGCTCTACACCTTCTCTCTGCAAGCACACAAAAACTGCCTAAAACATACTTTAGTACTGATATAAAAACATACTTCCCTTTTCGATAATCTGCAACTAATATAAAAAAAAAAAACCCAACTTTCTGCACCTTAATCTTCAACAAAAACAAAGAAACCCAAACTGAACTGATACTAAGCCCTAGTTTTGTGATACCTGACCGTTAACATTAATGGGATTTCCACATTGCCCAAATATGACATGCATCCACGGGACACTTATTTGTCCAGCACATGTCAAGATAGTCCTTCCCATACTTTTATTTGTTAAAAGACTGGCAAATTTCCAATGGTAACAGAATGGACCTTCAAACACAAGTCTAAGCACCTTCCCTGAAGGCTGCTTCTCATACATCTTTTGCACTTTAAAAACTCATCACCTCAAAATTGACCCTAACACTGATGTCACCTATTATGAAGCTTGTCTTATACTAGACAGAGAATGACACAATATTCCTAAAAATACAGAGAGGTGCTACTCAGGACTGAAAGACTGTCCAGCATGTTCCTTAAAGGCATCTGTGGCTAAAATTGAAACAACAAACTATAAAAATCAACTGTTTGAAAGTCACTGGGGAAAGAGGCACGAATTAAGATTTGCCATTAAAGAGAAAAGCTGGACATGCATTCCAGCAACGGCAGAAGACCTTAGTGAACAGGCTTGGCATTTTCTCCCCTCACAGCTAAAAGACTTCACAAAAGGCACTGAAGATATTCCTAATCACTTACCATTTAAAACTGGCAACTACTCCTAGAACTAAAAAAAAAAAAAATCTGAAACTTGGGTAGTACATTTGGAAATGGAAAAGATATCTTCTTATCTCCTTTTGTGTCAGCATTTTTATGTAACTGAAGGCCAACTGCTTAATTTCACCCATGAGGTCCCAGTCTGAAAGTCTTCCCACTATTTGGATGGCTTTTTGCCTATGTCTTGCTACAATCCATTTCACCTGGAAGATAATGTTTTATAATTGCCCCACCAAAGTGAAATGCAGAATTCTTCTGGAGCTTGAAAGAACAAATATATTTGTCACAGGTTCAGACCAGACTTCTTGGGAACCTAGAGGCAGTGCTGCTTCAAAACATTTCATATCTTTCCAGGTAGTAGGACCAATGAGCTCTGATTAAGGCAGTGATTTACACACTCATCTAATCTAATTAATTTCCTAGCTTTGCCTAAGAGTAGTTTATGCACCCAAGAATTGCTGTCCCAGAACATGCTGAAGCCATTCTGGCTGCTCTGCCAATGCATTCTTACACTCTCTGACTTCCGTCTCTTGGACACAAACAATCTGTCATCTAACCATTTGTGGATGGTATAAATACATAATTTTAAAAAAGAGGCAAAATGATGACAAGGGCCAGCTCTCCAAAAAAGCTCTCAGTCATTTCAGTAGATATGATCAAACAAAGCCTGGGCTTTGTTCAAAGTTATTTATTGTACTGGTATGGCAGGAAAAGAAAATAATATACTGGAGTAGTTACAAAAGGTACAAAACTATCACATTTTTTTCCTAAATCAGCCTAAACCCAGATTTCATATTACTCTCATTGCTAACAGTTTTTGTACAAAACAGCCAAAGGAAACAAGCTTTCATAAGAACTATGATGATTACCTGTTGGACATGAACATGTTTTTTGTTTCACAAATATATTTTTTTCTATTTCAATAAACTACATCCAGACAACATGGCAACTCTCACATTTTATGGGTTTCCATACACAGCAGAATTTAAAAACAGCTACTGCAAAGTCCGTTAAGCTTCCCTAGGCTTGATCTTTCTTTACAGAATGCATGAGTGTTTAGAACAGGAGGTGTGCACATCTGACCACTAAATTAGCCTTTAGGATCTGCTGATTGTTGATTAAGACTCTCATGAGTTCAAAGGGTACATGATGCATGATATAGAATCAGTCCCATGTGACATGAAAGACAGATTTAGAAACTAAAATTAAAAAGCCCACTCACCATAAAATAAAAACAAGAAATGTCTCAAACAATTACAGTAAATATACTGGCCCCCACTATGTGCTAATAGGAATCAGCAGAGCTTTGGAGTTCCACTGCTTGGCTGTCACCAAGGTCAGGGTCTGCCGAACAAAATCTTCTTCAACATGACTTGGATTTTATTCTGGTGCAACTGCTTTTCCCTGCAAACCACTGGCGCCTGAGCTACAGCTGTGTAACTAAGAGTGAGCCAGATTCTCCCACTACTTATTGTTTTCAATTGGTTTATCTGTACTGACTTCAGTGCATTTGCTGTTGAACTGCATTAGCCTGTTTAACAAGAGGACAATTATGCCCATTGATTTCAACTGGAATTTTGTCTGGAAGTATGGAATGACAGCAGAAGTTCTGGTTCTTTATTTTAGGGCTGTGTTCTTTTTTTAATTTGGTTTCTCATCGTAAAGATGCCCTGCTCACTGTACTTTTAAGTTGGTTTTGGTGGAACTTTGAGATTAACCAGCGTAAAAATACATTTATAACAGCCAAAGGAAATGTTCCTTTGAAGCCTTAGACACCTAAGTGCAGATTATCAGGGATTCTGCTTCATCATCTGTAGAGAAACCCATGAAGCAGAATCTGAGAGTCAATGAGTCACTACCAGACATCAGTGATGCATTTACCAGAGACTCTCCTTCAGATTTCTCCCCAAATTACAAAACTTGTCCTATTTGAATTCTAGCAAAGAGAATGTTTACTTTTTCAGATCTGTCTCACAGATTTTCAACCACACAAAACTTGAGCAATAGCTCTTTCCACCAGTTACTTCAGGGTAACATCAGTTAAAAGACATAAATAAAGACAGTTAGTGTGAAAAATAAAGGCAAAGTTAATCGGAGAGAAAGAAAAGCAGATTAAATGGGAAGAGGCCAAATAAGAGTAAGCAGAAGTTCAGCTGCAAGAAAAATGATGAACAGAAAAACACGAAGAGCTTGAATGGATGAGGTCTAATAAGGAGACTGACAAAAGATTTAGTTGACGGGGTTTTTTTGCATGTTTATGAGAAAACCAACACTGTAATCAGACTAAATTAGCATGCACAAGGCTGAAAAAGAATAGTTAGTCACCTAACATGAATCTGAATGTAATAAACAGTGACAATTCATCATTCAGTGCCAAAAATGATTTGAATCTCTACACAAGTAAGAAGAGCGTCAAAAAATGGGAAAAATAATAATTCTAGAGATCATACTGGGTGATAAACACATTCCAACAATAATAATGCTTCATATATTTTTAATGTCACAGTCTGGCCCATCAAAATAAGCTTTTGTGAGCCACAGCTCAATCTAGGAAAGCACTTCTGCCTTTTCCTGGTTGAAGCACTGTCAGCAGGGAAGACGCACGTGTGTTTCTTGTCATCCAAAGAGACACACACATGCCTGCCCAGACAGAAACTCCACATGCCTATTTCAAGAGACCCCTCAGCCAACTTAAGAACACTACCAAGTGCTGTCTAATGCCCCTCTTACCTGCACAACAACCACCTGAATGGACACATGATCAGGGAGTCGGATTGGTGCTCGAAAATACTGAGATAATGCAACCAGAAGATGAAGTATTGCTACGAGACTTTTAGCATGAACAGCTGAAATATAGATTAAAAGCACAAGTTACACACCACAAACAAAGTAACTAGGGCACTTATTTTCACTTCTATTTAGGATGGAGGGATTATGGGATTTTTTCTCCTCTTGCCACCTAGAGCCAGGGGGCACCTTTAAGGCGCCTCATCTTCAGTGGTCTCCTGCAAGATGCGTCAGCACCAACGCACTACCCTGTGCAACACGTCTGGATGCCACAGGCTTGTGGAGATGGAAATCTAAAGCTGATCCAAAAGCCAGATTTTATGTACGACAGTTTAAGTGCTGTCTCTGCATTCTCCTTGCCTCTCTTTTATTCCCTTTATTTCAATAAGGATTTATGGACTATCAGAAAGATATTTTTGTACTCATAACATGCACTTATTCATTTTTAAGTGTCACAATGTCTGCAGGATGATAAATGAGCCTATTTTGGCACAAGCCTTAAGCAATAACTTACTAAACTCAATGACTCAAACATTCCTCATGAAGTTGTTCTAGTTCTGTTATTGAAGCTTTTTTGCAGCAGGTTTCATGTGCGTAGTTAACACTGACACAACTTACAAGATATCAAAAGCCAATCTGTAGGAAATCATTGATCAAGTATCAAACAATTGGCATGAAAGTGGATAATTTCCAATCCTTATTATCGCCTTTCTTCTTCTTCTATTTTGTTTTTGCATTCTCTAGAGTAGAATTCCTAAAAAATCTTTGATAGCTAGAGTGCAGCACACTTAGGTTTTTCGTATTTGAACTAATCATTAAGTACTACTTTACTTCACTGCTGAAACACAGTCAGATTAACTAAAATATCCTTCTTCATTATCTTCCAATGTGAGTCTCAGCTATGCCATGGAGATGATCATTAATATAAAATGTGGCATTGCTGGCAAATGTTGCTGGAGTGCCAGTGGTCAGGGATGAGGTGCTTCAGCAGAACATCACAAAGGTGTCTGTCTGCCTACCACCAGTGTGTGCTACAGCTGGGCCCAGCTGCTGCTCTTTATCTCTACTGCAGCTCTAAAACACATGTAAAAAATTAAATTAAACTAGAATAAATTGTCAGGCAACTCCAAACACCCTGCCTCCAGCTGCATAACAGAGACTGGAAAAAAACCTCAGGGAGGTTGAAAAGAGAAGGGGACAAAAAATTCAGCAGGACCACAGAAAGGGGAGAGTCAAAATGCCTAATATTCACTCTTCCTCCCTCGAGATATGCTTCTCCTTCACACTAACTTGTTGTGAATGGAACAGGATACAAAACTGCTCAGCACAAGACAGGTACAGGAAACAGGAAAATGTGATGTACTGGTCAAGGTATTCAATAGCATGAAATGATTCTGAAAACCAAACTTAAAACAGATAAAGTGGCCTAATTTTCTAAAACTGATAATTTGCTTTCTTTCATCACATATGCACAAAGTCTCTCTTGCTGGGTCACTGAAGGCATTTCTATTAGATACTGCTATGTTCATTCTCAATACAATAAAACAGGAAGGGCGCAGAACTAGTCTTGATGAGAGTTTTGTAATCAAAAACAGTGGTTCATCATTTAGCCTTAAATGATCAGGAATATTATTCATATCTATGTTGCAAATTTTACACAAACAAAGAGCTCTAGGACCTGACTCTCCTTCTGCCTATCTACTGCACTTCTGCAGGTACTTGCCTGTTTTAACAAACCAATATAGCAAAACAAAAATCAAGCTGGCATGCACATGGACTTCAGAGCAAAACCACCACACTTTGACAGATTCTGAAAAGACACCTAACTGCAACGGAAGGCTGAGCACCAGTAAAGAGGGTAGAATGTACCACACCTGGAAGCTCCCTTTAGAGCAGTTCCTACCATAAATACCAGGTTTCAGCCCTCCCTTATCATTGGATATTTCAGAATTACAGATAGCACCCATTAACTCCTAGCTGTCAACAAGGGAACAGCATAGCAAACACACAACTTACAGTCAACATTCCACTTAATGCTTCTTGGAGGAAGTTTAAGGGTTTCATTGATCTTTTCAAGCACTGTCTGTAGCTTCTGTTTCTGAGCAATTTCAGACTGAGTAACTTCTGCAACATTCAGCTTCTCGCTTTCAAGCTTCTCTGAAGAGATAGAAGAAAAAATGGAGGAAAAGCAATTGTCAACTCCAAGAAGAATACAAAGACATTCCATGCACCCAGAGGTAAATTCAGGTGACATCAGACTTCCTAGTTTTAGTATTATCTGTGTTTTCTTCCAGATACACTTTCCCCCCCACACTTCTCAGCTCCTAAAGGTAAGTTCATATTTTCCCTTTAGGTAGACATTGACAAGGGAAAGGCCAAGTATTACTCTATGCCACAGCACTGGCTAACAAATATTTGCTGCAATTCCCTCTACTCTAAGGAGCACCAGACTTGGAGGTAAGGCCCATAACTTCTACTGCTACTGGATAAAAGTAATTCTTCATACAAGTGGCTTGTATGACAGATCATCAAACCTAGGAAACAGACACCAACTTTAAGATTTATTTCATCAGTCTCAGCCCCACAGCTTCTACCTCAGATGCAGGAGATGAAAAAATTTTACTTGGCCCATTTGTGATAAAAGCAAAGTGATTCTATATTCATGGAGGGTGGAGGATGCACCAAATAAATGCAAACAAGTATTTCTGGAAGCATGACAACAACTAAACCTCAGGCAATTTTTCTCTAGGAAACTACAGGCCTTTTCTGCACTCAAAATGTGCAGTACATTTTACAATACCTCATGAATTGGTTTGTTACTAATTAGTACAGATTGCTATGTATATACATACATGGCTTAGTGTTTACCTTAAAGAGTAAGCAAAAAAAATTTAGCAGTAAGAACTCCCTGGTGACAACACCAGAAACAAAATGCATGGTCGCTTGTCAATTTACTTCTAAAAAAGAGTATCTTATTAAGAGATATCTTACTTGGTAAGAGCTGATCTTGTTCTCATCAAAGCCAACTGAGTATCTTCCCAAAGGAAGGGAGCCTAAACTATCACCCTAAGAGACTGCTATTTCCTAATCCAGCTATATCTTAATCCTGCCTAAAAAGCTGCTATCTCCATAGGTTTCTTGTGCCTCTTCAGAAATCAGTTTGTGCATAGTCTCACCACAAGACCAAAGATTTAGTGAGCAGAGACCTGATCCACAAGGAATTAAGGGTAAAGGAAAAGATTCCCCTGAAATCAAAAATATGCATATTTAGAACCAGGCTGCATCTGATATGCAATTTTGGGTGAAAGGCACTGGAGGTCTGCCCATGACAATCCAACTGCTCAGTCTAGGGCATATCCAGTCCATCACAATACATTCAATAGCTTAACCATTCATAGAAGGGAATAGTCTGTGAAGTCTTTATTAGAAGTGCTCACATGCTGTTTCAAGATTCATTTAGGATACTGGAAAGAAATTTACTGGAGACTTTATGAGCTGTAATAACTAAGAAAATGGCTTTCAAGCCAACAGTGTAAAAAGCATATGCCAACTCTGCATTAGCAGTTTCTTTTCTCTATCTGTTTCTCAGCTGAAGCTCAGTTTGCAGTCCACTGGGCACCATTACCTCAGTCATGTTAAAAGCCAGACACCAAACCAGAAAGGAATTCCAACTTTCCAGAGGAACCTTGCGATGTGAATAAACTATAGTATGAAAGGAGCAGAGATTAAAAACATCCACCGTGGTACTGAAAATGCCCTTGCCTTTAAACTTACTTTCCACTTGTAACATGGTGAAGTTTGTGCAGCCCATATGCAGATAATAAATTTAATTGGTGTGAACAGTGTTGCCAAGAGAAGAGCCCTCCCTCTCCAGCACCCCAGGTAGGCTTTGTGCTGTTCTCATCAAGTGCAGAGCACCACACATTGCACTGCAGCCATGAGGACTGTGCACACAGCCTGTTGCTCAGGGGTCTCATAATACAATGCTATTTTTATATCATTTAGTGGCATAAATGTAAGACGAGACCAAAGCTCCTCAGCAGGAACAAGAGATCGACTTACTGACAAAGTACCTCAACAGTGTGCACGTGTATTTTTTCTTACCAAATAATTTCTGTAGTACTTGTCCATCATACAGGTCTTCAGCCAAGTCTTTCACAATGATCCTCTCTCCTACCAACACATCATTAATCCAGTCAATTAATACCTATATGGGAAACACAAATTTGGCAGTATTACACGCTATTCATTTGCAATTTAAAACACATGTCATTTTTCTTAGCAGAAAGAATACCAAAGCTGCAGTAGCTCAAAATACAGTCTGACATACCTTCAGGAGCAAACAGGAAAGACTCAGGAAGGACTATTCTAGGGTGGCTGCGCCAATGCATCACAAGTTCTAGACAAATACTAATTGATGCAGTGCTTTCTGGAGTGAAATCTTTCCCTTGATTTCAGTAGCATTTTAACATCTTATTGTGAAGCAAAAGGTGCTGAAATTGATTTTAATGACACGTCCTGCTAAAGTTCTAATCCCAAGAATCACAAAGACGAGGGAAAGTCAGTGTGATCTTAGACAGCGGGTGGGATGCGACTGAGAATCTGGATTCAGGATTTTAATCAAAATTCCTAAGTCTCCCTGTGTCAGATCTAGAGAAAGATACTGCAATAAATGACCTCCCCATTCCACTGGGATATACCAAGTGGTTTCAACTAACTTATATCTAACGAGTGCTTTGAAGTGTTCAAGTGAAAAGAGCAGGGATGGCATTAAAAAATAGTTTTACTTTCCTGAGAGGGTTTACATGCTTTCATTACCTTCATTAGTTCTTGTAATTTTGGATCATTTCTTGAATTTGGATCAACCATTGTTCGGACTTCATTTTCCTCTGGAAGGTTTAGAAGAAAAACATTAGAAACTATCTCAGGCACACCACTTTATTTTACATCAAGCTTTTATGTTGAGATGTAAAATTGTTGTGAATTACCTAGCATAGTGTCCTCAGGGTCTAGTTCGAATGGAATGGGACTGAGAGGTAAGTTAATGGCATTTATTCCTTCTTCCTGTAATTCAGACACTAGGAAATAAAAAAGAAAAGCTTGGTCAAATCTCAATTTAATTTTACTTACTATTTCACTCTCACTAAAAGTAGCATTAATTGTCTTAATTTCTTTATAAGAACATGACTCTATGAGATAAGCCACTGGGTGCAATTACAGCAATAAAGTAAGGCTAACAAAAATGGGAGGCCCAGCCAACAAACCTTTACTTGTCTGAGTAGGTTTTTCATGGATAATGGTACCGGAATGAACGCAATTACCTCAAATCTTTTTCAGGATACTGCCCATTGTCCTCAAATTTTTAAAAGGCTCACTTGCATTTTAATGGTCCTGACATTTTAACACCAATGAATCATTTTAGCTGAGGATAATGATTATTGCTCTCAGTATGTCACCGTGGCTCTGGAGATGCTTCAAGTGTAGCTACTTGAGAAGACCTGGGCCTGGCTATGTACCACACAGGAGTTACCAGATTTAAGAACTATTTAGGACTGAGGGTGCAGCTGCAGAACACAGCAGCATGTTCTGTTGCTCAGGATGCTGATTGGTCTGCATTGCCTAGCTGCAGCAGGCTGTGGGTGCTTCTGGCCTGTGTTCTTGGCCCTTCCTCAGCAGAAATCACAGCAGGAAGACACAGTGTAGGATGATGAACCCTCAAAAAGTATTGCCTTAGTGTGGAGTCCAGACATAGGTTGAGAAAGAACTTGGAGATATGAATGGGGAAATAATCCAATATCACATAGTCTGGAGATGCCAACAGTTGTCAGGAAATATGGAGAAGGTCTTACCCTGCCAAAGTCCCCAAATGCTACAAAAATCAACATTCTTGAGAGGAAAAGACCAGAAAGATCCAGAGAAGTGGTGTAAAGGGAAGCCTGCCACTTGTTCTGTACTGCACAGGTTCTGTACCCTGTACAGGTCACAACAACTTCATTCATTCCTCTGGGTGACCCAAACTTTAATAGGTTTCAAAGACAAAACCCTCCCTTCACTGCCCAACCCCCATTTACTGGGAGGGTTATTTATAAGGGAGGGTTTGTGAAGCCCTCCCTTCACACCCCCATTTATTCCCACTCTAACAGAGGGGAATAAATACCAACAAGCCAACACACAATCCTGTGCTATGGAAGAACTCCCAGCACTGAGCATGGAGGGAACCACAGTGGTGATCACATAAGTTTGTTGCTTCAGTTTAAAATAGCCTTATCCAACAATCCTACATATGGCCTAAAGATTCAGGCAGTTGTCCACACCTTCTGACATGAACTGAAACATATGACTTATGTGCAGATGGAGACTCACCATTCAACAGCTCAGATTTACCAGCTGATGTTTTCCTTAATTTATTCTAAAAATTACAGAGACAATTTGGTTTCTAACAAAACATGGAAGTACTCTAAAGATCTTCTGTTTTGTCTCTGCTCCCCTGGCTGCCTCCTAAGTTAGCTTTTGGAAGTTTTACCTCTCTGCCTAAACTTCCTTAGTGCAATAAGTACAGCTAAATTCACACAAATACTGTGATAATCAGTCAGTTGGTGCAATAACAGGACTTAAAAATTTCCAAATATTTTCTATGCTTTCAGAAATGTTTTGTGGTCTGCCATATGAAATGTCTGTGCATGCTTCAAGAATCTGTGTAGCTGTATTCAAGCATCTATGTAAGATTCACAGGACTAATGGCTGCTAGAATGTTTATTACTTTTAACTGTACAAAAAGAACTTTGAAAAATCCACTACCTTCCACACTGAACCTGTAACTTCACTCCATGTATTCACCCTGCTTATGTATCTATAAAATACAAATACTGAGCAGCTCTAAAGCATCATAAAACAACACTGACAATAATAGTTCCCTCGATTGTTGTATATTCTCTAAAACTGAAGGCTGAAAGCAATGGACCAAATTAATCCCTCATGTAACTCCACTGAGTTCTGAGGAGTTATAGCAAGGATGAAGTTGGTCTAGCATGTAAAATCTCGGGAACTGCTTGCACTTAATGGCAATTGTTGGAACTGCTAGCACTCCTTAGAGAATATCACGGCTGGTTTAATTAACCTCTTTGATTTTTATTTTTGGTTTTTTAATGTTTTTTTATTTTTATTTTGGTTAAAAATGGTTATGGGCATAAAAATGTCAGAGGGTAGAAAACTTCCATGTGGAGGACTTTTTGTTCCAAAATATTTAGCTCATGGAGGACTTCCACACAAAGTATCCTAGGCAGAAAACGTGGGATTTTTTCACATCAGTCCCAAGGGGGAGCATAGTAAATAAAATCCATTCAAGCGAACTGCCTCCACTGAGCCCTCTTGTCCCAAAGGGCTGGATACTCTGCTTGGGCAAGACACACTGGAGAAAGCAGTCAGCTCATTTTCTGAGTGAAGGACACTAATGAAAGTTTTTGGTTCCTCTCTCCAGGGAGCAACACACTGGCAGAGCTTGCTGACAATTCTCCAAGGAGACTGAGTGGACCTTTCAAGGTTGAAGTTTACACAAAGAATTTTTTACATGGCTCACTGAACCTCCCCATATCTGTCCTCTATTGTGTACAACATTCTACCTTTAATAACATGTCCTCCATCATATCCTCAGAGAAAATAAGAGAAAGCAAACAAACCCCTGCCACATCTTTGCATGAAAAGGGAATATAAAATACAAATAAAAACCAATAAATATACATGGGGAACTCAAACATTGATGTGTTCTAGAATGCAAGTGTTAGATTTACTGCACAGCAGGGGCTAAGCCCTGCTTTCTGTACTCTGCTCTAAGCACAGACATTTTGCACACCTGCCAGAGCCATTTGCAGAACCTACACCTCCAGATGATCCAAAGAACTCAGATAAATTCAGTTTTTGGAGAGGACAGCTCCTCCTCAGCCTCTGCATTCTGCAGTGCACAACCCATGCCCCCGGTTAGTATTTAGTCTCATAATAAAGGTTCCTCCTGCCCTCCTGTCCCGCACAAGCTGAAAACATGACGCAGAAATCTTGCGCCTGAGAGCATCTTTTTCACTTCTTTCCCAATACTGAAGAGCAAAGGTTTAACCACAGATTAGTAATACTACTAAATGGAGCAGGTAAGCATATGCATTATATCAAGCTGTATGTAAACCAAAAGAAAACGTATTATGCAGTACAGTCTCACGTTCGAAGAATTTCCATCAAAAAATACCATGACAAATCACTGCTATACACTTAGGTGTTTATAGAGCAACCACAAATATGTGATTGAGGTTAAGAGTTTACATACCACAGTTTCAGCAGAGGAGTCCATTTTTCAGCTGCTTTTCATTAATTTAATTAATTTACATGGAAATCACTTCAGCAACTTAGTATTTTAATAAAAACAAAGAATAAAGTATTGGGGCAATTTTTGCAGCAGCTGAAATTAACACGAAATAATCTAATTTCTTGAACAACTCTGACGCATGATTTTGCAGCATCAGTAACACTTGCACTCTGAGCCTTACAGTGTAAAGCCCCAGGAAGGGAGGAGGGGATGTACCTGCAGCAGCTCATCTCCACCACACCAGTGGCCAGGAGCCAGAGCAGTGCACTGGGACCTGTGGCAGTTGCTGGGAAGGGTAGCATCCAGAGTTGTGTGCTGGCCACTGGACAAGCCCAGCAATTAGAGCTAAGACCCTCTTTGTGTTCTCACCCTCTGCTGTGACCCAGATACACCCAGTTCATCAGCTACCATGGAGCTTATGCTCATCGTGCTTATATTGGGAAGATTAGGGACTTTATCCCTTTGGACACTACAGCAAAATCCAGTCTTTCAAGGGTTTTTTTTTTCAGTCACTACGCCGAATGGAACTGGAGGAATGTACTTTTAAAGCAAGACCCTTAAAAGCAACAGCTACACATGGGCCAGACAAATCTCTGTAAACTGGCAACGTGAAAGTCCCAGTTTTAACTCTGGATGAGGAATGGACATTTCTGCTCAGACTTCTGATTCAGCTCCATGTGCCAAATTTCTTATGATGTAATCAAGTGCAACTCCACTGCTATCAGCTGTCAACAGACTTCCTCCCATCATGCCAGCACCAAATTTGGCCCCAGAGCCAGGGAGCCCATAAGCCTGCATCAACAGCAACTACAGCAGCTATTTTAAACTGGATGGAATTCTTACTGTTTCAGATGCTCTAGGATTACAAGGTCATAAACCTATGCTATCAAATCCAGGCATGTGCTCCGAGCCAGCCCCTGCCCTGTGATGCGTGCATCCAACTGCCATTGGAACTGCACATCTGAGAGTGGAGCGCTGCCCATACGGTTTAAATTGCCTTAATTCCTCCAGTACATGCAGCCTGTTGCTCCACATTGTATTTATTAGACAGTCTCATTTGGGTTTTTTACTTGTTTATTTTGTGTGCTGAAGGCTTTTTGCTGCCCTATTTAGTATTCAGGGCTTAGAGTTATTCTGATTTGAATGAAACACGTCTCATTATTTAACTGAGCTCAGCAATGCCACATCACCCACTGCACTCTCTGTGGTTTAGATGTATTTTAGCACATCCATCTGAAGAATCATGAAACAAATACAGCAAGATGCAGAGTAAAACAGCCTCTCCTCTGAGTGCTACAGCCTTGTCTTCCCCATGGGAAGTGCAACTGGTTCTGTACTTACAAAATTAAAATTACTTAAGTGCTACAACAGGAATGGGTGAATTCTGAAAGTGTGTGATTTACTAGAACCAAACTATAATGTTAGAGGAGCACAATGCCACACTGCTTCCAACCCCAATCCTTCAAACCCAGGAGATTTAAATAGATGTATATACACCTACTTACATATATATATATATATATGTACTGCCTTTCTCTAACACTAGGGTTTTTTCCATTCAAGGTCTTCTCCACCATTTTTAAGGCTTCATGTACTTTGGGTTGGGGTTTTTTCTGTCTTGTTTTGGGGTTTTTTGTGGAAGCTGAGATTTGCTGACATTCAGATGACTCCAGGAGTTTAAGCTTTATATAAGAAAGTCAAAATCTACCTGATATTTTAAAGTGCTACAGTAGGCAGTAGTTTTACATGTCATGTCTCTATCTTACGCTATTTTTTCCTGGAACAAGCACCATTTGGAAGGCTAGCTGCAGACATCCTATTGCCAGAATAACACTAGATATTTATATGTATGCCCATATTTAAACAAGCATGCCTATATTACATACATTTATATATGTAACCAGAAATTACAGCCAGTTTATAAGAACACAGATTTTCAGAAAGAAATGTCTTTAGAGCTCTTGTATAAGACATACACTCAATTATAGTTGAGCCAAATTTAGATTAATTGGGTTTTGGTTTCATATTCCCTTTATTGGGTGTAAACTTCTGGTAAATGCCCATGACCCTGATGGTTTGCTTTTGTAACCACTTGTGCACAACAGCAGATTTAGTTCTTCTACTAACTTGATAGCCTGTAATGCAGACTTGAGCATAAATGACTGTATCCACACAGATCTCAGTGGATTCATGCTGACTTACACCAGCTCACTGGCTTAGTGTGACTCCTGTTCCCTCTCACATGCTCCAGTTCTATAAACTGATATAACTCCAGTGGGGTAATTCTGGATTTGTGCTGGTAAATGTGTAAACTGACCAGAATTACTTAAGATGGCAAGAGAATGAGAGGGGGAAAAAAAAAAAAAAAGCAAAAACATTTTCAAAAAGTCATAATTCTGGCTTTTATAGAATGACACTATTTAGTCAAGCAAACTTACGTCATTGCTTTCTGGGTCACCTATCCAAAATATTAATTTCTAATACCTGTGCATGTGCATCTTGTAAGTCCTCAAAGGGAAAAGAAAACATTAATCTAAAATAGTACTGTCTAATTTTCTGGAATACATAATTCATTAAACATGGATTCTGGCAGTTCAACTTTAACTCCAAAACAAAAGAAATCCACACAAAAGACAATAAATCTGCATTACACATGGTACTAAAATGATCCAATGGATTTATAGATGTTTACAAGTTTGCAGCGTGTGACACAGCGTCCACCAGAAATTTGATATTCACAGCACAAAACATCATAAACATATGTCTGCAACTACAAAAGGGCCTTTTTATGTGGGGATCATTGTTAAAATTGTCTTCAGAACATAAACCTTAAGTTGTAAATGCTACTCCCCATTTATTCTCCAAGACATAACAAATGAGGGAAGAAAAGCAGAGATATGTTTGTAATTGAAAATGTTTCTCAGGAAATGATCTGTACAGGAACATCATTCTCATTCCATTAACTGCTGACTCCAAGCCAACCATTTGTAAAAGTAAATAAATATGCAAACTGGCTGACAACAATGTGCCTGCCTTTAATGTTTCTACATTAGTACTCTGTCTCAAAAAAAGAATCTATTTTCTTTTCTCATTTCTCCATTAAACTAAACATGGCATGCACACAAAAGGAACAGGAGTAATGCTGTTCATAAAAAAAGATGGGAGAAATGCTATGATTTGATTTTCATGCATGCAACACAAATTAAATGCCTTTTGCCTTGAACTTTCTTTAAAGTCCAAAGCCACTCTGAAGTACCTCAGCAACTAGTTTGCTGTTCCTTTTTTTTTTTTGCAATTAGTAGGGAGAAAAGTCCTACACAGACTGACAGATATCTGGCCTGGGTAGGAAAATAACAACAACAAACCAGGAAGCAAACTCAGTCCTTTTAAAGAGTACATGTGATTCTCTTTTGCCATGTCACAAGTAGCTCCATTAAGCCTCCCATGCTTTCATATTTCCTTTGGGATGAAGGATCTTTCCCAGAATTTCCCGGTAGTTTCTAGGAGGTAATAAGCAGTAAAGTGCCAAGCTAACACAGATGCCAGTCATTCCATTCATTCCTTCCACACATCCTCTCAACACATCTTTTAAAATACATAAGGAGTATCTGCAGTTATTTTGAAAAGCCTGTCACTCTACAGGTGTGTTTAAAATCCTACTGAAAAATCCCAAAAGGTGGCTTTGGGAACAAATACAGACAAGTGTGCAATTGGTGCTGATTCTTATTCCCACTGCAGAACAAAGCACGCATATGAGAAATACTGTGACCATTCCGAGTTCTTATCAAAATGTGTGGAATCTGATCCCAAAACAAACTCCAAGCAGCCTCTGATACTTTGGTAAGGTCTTTGTGCAACAGACACATACAGGTTGTTACCTGATCTGCACATGGTATCCATACATGTAAAATACTCTCTTGAAACAAATCCTTTGACAGCAAAATACTTTATGGAAACAAATCCTCTTACTGCTAAGATTTCCAATTTATTGAGGTATGCACTCAGAGATCTCTGAACTGATTTATTGAGAGATCTCAGAATTACACTGAATACTTGGGCCATACAGAGACAGAAGGGAAAGCATTCGTATCCTCCTCACTGACATTTTGGTATTTCTCAAGTTATAACAAATCTGCAGGTAGCAATACCCAGAAGAGAGGCAGACAGACCTCTTGGTGCAAGTGAAGACAATTGTTCATCTTACATGCTCACCAGCTTGCTGCAACAGTTTTTTTCCAAACAGTGTAGAGTGGAGAAGCAGATTTTATGGGGCTGACTTGCCTCATTTTGTGAATCACCAACCAGCTAAGAGCAGCTATTCCAACATCAACAAGAAGTGCTCATGCAGAGAAGACAAAACCAAGGATCTGTTCCAAGAAGTCTTTCCCAGCTCAACAAGTTCTAGCTATTCCTAGGAGAAAACCCAAAAATAGTTCTTAGGAATGTGAGGGCACACTAGTAGCAAGCTGAGGATTTCCTGAATTTCTTGCTCTTTTCTTCCTGTGTATATAAGCCTTGCTTTTGAAGGAGAAAAAGTTGTGTCAGACCCACTGCATCTCAGTAATCTAGATGACTGCTTTTTCTTGAAAGAAATAGAAAAATGACTACTCTTACTGGAGAGTTACAGTTCTCAGAGACTGCAAATTGGTTTATGTATCACACATGACCACCATTTTCAAACTGCAGTTCCTAGAAGTATTTGTGGTTTGAGACAAGCATCTTATCATCAAGGAAAGACTCTGTGACAAAGGACCAAAAGATTTGTAATAAGTGGCCAATCATTTCTACATCCCAGAAAAAAAAACCCAAAAAAACCAAAACCACCTTAGTGTCTTAAGAGTGCTTTGCATGCTTCAAGATCTTTCTTTGGTATCAAAATCGACCAGGATGAAGTTTGGGGATGACAGCAAGGCTGGACAAAGGGCAAACACAAAATGGGTAAGAGTCATCCAAATAAATTAAAATAATACTGAATACAAATATGTAGACATATTACTTATTTGTATAATTGGTAGTTTGAAGTCCATTCTTTGCTACCTTCTGTGTCAATCCTGAGCATCTAACCATGGTTCTCAGATTCAAGAGCAGAATTAACTTACAACATCTATTTCTGTTTTCCCCCTCAACTTTAAAGATTTTCAAGTTCTTGCTATGTTTCGTATTTGTGCCTAACACAGAGATGATTTCTTAAAGTCTCTGCAATATGCCCTAGGGAATTGAAGTCTGTAGTCAAGGACAGAATCAGGATCTAATTTGGGAATTAGGATCTAAAGACAGGCCCTCAACATGGCAAAAATAGGCTGTGGTTTTGGCTGGATCAACAGAAACTCAGCTATATTCTTAAAGAAAACGGGGTGGATTTGGTGAAAGGCAGCAAAATGAGACTTCAAAATGGAAGAAATGTATCTTCAAGCATCCTGAAGACTAAACTGCCCTTCAGGGCTCTTTCCTGGACAACATGGAGGTTAACATGCACTTGACAGCAGGAAATCTCCAGGCTTTGGCTGCTGCAGCAAGGACTAAAGAAAAGGGAAACTTGCTTCCCCACCCTTATCTCATGTGTGTGATTATCAAGACACACATCTGAGGTGTGGAAGCCCTTCTCCTTTTCCCAGCCCTACAGTATTAAGGGCCATTTGAGGGATGAAAAGGAATATATCAGGGCTGTCCATGGAAATCCCTGGCTAGAGGAGGGACTTTGGTCAGCTGGCATAAATCACAGTGTGGTGTCATCGATAGTGTGGCTGTGTTATCCTCCTAAAACACATTTACACTGAAGTATAAGATGATGATGCAACACAGGACTTTGGTAGCACAAACTAGAAACCGTGTTTGGCTTAGGAAAGCAGAATTTGTTCTCAATTTGCACAGGAAATAAATCAACACTCTCCAGCCTAGGTTTTCAAATCCCTCAGTCAGAATTAATTAGTTGAAAAGAAGAAAATAGCAGTATCCCCATTCTGCAGCATAGAAAAGACACAATTCTAGATTCAGGAATAGATCTACATGTTTCCTTTCTGGAGACAAACTGTACTTGTAAAATGGAAGCCTGGCACTTAAAATACAGCCTTAAAAGCTTGCTTCTAATGTGACACAGCCTGACAGCGTGGACAGGAATCCCTGCACCTCCTGCTTTCCAAACCTGTATCATGGCAAAGAGAACACCTCTTTTTCCATGTAACCACTAGTAATAATTTTCAGCCAGCCCTGTGCCTTGCCCTTCACAGGCCTGCCTAGTATCCTCCTGTGCATTCCTAATTTGGCTTATTTCATCACAAAATTCAAACTCCAACTTCCAAATGCCCTGTCTAAAATAAACTACCTCACTGAACTGTTCATCTGATGTTGGTGTTTCTGTGAGGACCAGCATTGTAAGGGTAAATCCCCAGCTCTGAACTGCACATGCACTGCCACTGTCTCTTCCAAGAGATCTCAAACAAGCTGGAATTTTGAAGCAGCACTTGCTAGCACCTGTCCAGAGCTGTCAGACAAGGGAAACACCACTGTGTGAAATCCTACCTGTTAAATGCATTTCATGGGTTGCTGTCATTGCCAATGTAGCAATTTCGTCATGGAACTATCGCACCAACAGTACCCATGGCTGTATTTCCTACTTTGCAGGTGAACATACCCAAACCTGCAACTCAATCATCCAGATAAATAACCTGAAATGGGTTTTATTTCATAGCATTAACACATTTGGAGTTTCCCAGAAATAACCTGCAGCCTTCAGCTTTGATGTCATAAATGAGTTTGTTTTCCTATTCCTCTTATAAATTGTATAGTATCACAAAGCTTTCATTTTAATAAGCATGAATATTAAAACTTACCTACTGCATAACACATAGCCCATTTGAAAAGTGCTATCCCAAGCATGCTTGTGACTAAAAATGACAACTTGCCCTGAGTGGAAATTCAGCTGATAAAAATCATTATTTTCACACGGAAGCCAGTGTTATCCAAAGACTGACTTTGTACCAAACTGAAGCTAATAGAAACACATAATCTTATGAAATACCACTAGGATGAAACAGCTAATTCTATTTCATATTGCAGAAATATTTTCATGGAAAAACACTAAATATTAACAGACTGCTGTATTTGCTTCTTCTTTTACCCAGAAAAACAAAGTCCAACAGGAGTAAGAAGAAAATAAACTCCCATTCTTATCTTTAAAATATTACAAAACAAAAATAACTCCCATTGTAAAAGTACAAGGTCAGAAAGCAATAACCAGAAAAGAAAAACAATCAAATGAGTTGGTCTAGCCTCCTACCTTTAGGGCAAAATGCTCCACAGCCCATCGTAGGGTCGCTGGGCCACCCTCATAGTGCATCCCAGGGGGAAGTGCAGTCCTGGAGGTGTTTGAAGCCCCTTGCAGGCCCCTTTGCTGCTGCTCTGCAGAGGAGCTGGTTTAGCTTTAGAGCCTGTTTTCCAACAGAATGGTCCAAGCACATCACAACTCTCGGCTCAGAGCATCGCTTCAGAACAAGCGACTGACTGCCTAAATAATTTAATATGATGCCACATGAGACTCATAGACCATCTGCAAAAGAAACTAAATCTGCTTTTTGCAGCTTGGCAATTTGCGTTCTGAAGGCTGGGATGCAGTTTTGATTGTGTGCTTTTGTTATCAGTCATACAACTAAACAAAGTGCTCAAAGGGCAAGTGCAAAACACACGTTTTTAGCGATCACAGTCTGTTTCTGTTCTAGGTAACTTGTACCTTTTTCCCTTGTATCTGAATAAAGTCACAAGTCCCCTCAAAGCATGCAAAAGTCTATTTTTTTTTAGTTGTTGTGAAATGAAGTCTGATCAACAGGAGTTACTTGAATCCTGTTGCTTGAATTGAGATGCACGTGTGAGATTACCAAATTCAGATCCTGATCACAGCACTCTTTTCTCTACAAATACTTCCCTACTGAAATAATTAGCAAAACCCAGATGGAACAAAGTTTAAGCTCTGAAACAGGCAAAAGCACATAAAAAGCTAAAAAGCAGAGGAAAGGAGAGGTATGAGCCATCAAAAGAATAATAAACTACTGGTAAGACATAAACTAGTTTTATGGTCTATGGGTCCTTCCAAAGGGGGAACAGTAATGAAAATATAATCTAAAGCAATTACTTGCTTGGGCTAAAAATCAAATTCCTATGAAGTTTTCTACAGACTAAAACTTTTCAGAAGCTGTAAGAGGTTTAAGTGTTTGTTTCAACTTGGAGCAGGAGGAGGGAAGTGACACATCCCTGGCTCATTTCTAAGTTGAGGAAAGTAGTTACCTTCCTAATTTCCAATCGAACTTCATTTAAAATACCAGTGCCAAAAGACAAGTATGGAGAATGGAGTGTTATTTATTGTCTGGGGTTATTCAGCTGTGCTACACAACATTCCACCCCCTCCCCCCCTCAGGTTTCATATCAGATGTGATTCCTTGCAGAGAAAGAGTCAGAACTCTCCTCAGTGTTCTGACATCACATTCATTGCCAGTTCTAAGGAGTCTCTGAAACACAATGGTCTGCAGCTTTTGGGTCACTCCTAAAAGCAGCTTCCCCTGCCAACATTTCTATTTCATGCTGCACTCACAAGTAGTAATGGGGCTCCCCATTCTGACTCTTGGAGTCTCATTGCCTTCTGGCACTGAAAACCTGCATTGCTGGACTGCTGAATAACAGCATTCAATTACAGGACAGTCCTGAGCTGGCAGTTCTTTACTAAACTTTCCTCTTCTTAATTTCTGAATAGAATCATAGGTGTCCCAGACACTTTATTATGGCAATCCTATTTGGCACACAAGTATAGCTAAGGAAAACAATGCTTCACTTGAAATGTCAAGGAGGATGCTGAAAATTATTATATATTAAAAACATCCATAAAATCTGAAGTCATGGCTACCTGCATCATCAATTCAACCTATTTTATAAGTGATTATTTATATCTGTTTATAAAGTGGCATTTTTTACATGCACTAAAGTAGTTGCTCTACAAAAATAGTAAATGAAATTTGTTTCTTTTATGCTGACTTTTTATACCTACAGAAGTAGACAAAAGATCATGCCCAGGTAATAGGTGAGATTACAGCAGAGTAAAAAAGCTGTGAATTAGCTAAAGCAGAGCTCTTTTCTCAAAGGGTATAACATGGCAAGAAGTTGACAACAGCAGGTCTGAAGTGCATAGCTTGGGGACCCAGTAGAGGAATTTCTACTCCTTCTCTCTGTAATTCACTTTCACTTGCCACAAACATAAACTGAAGCAGGGCTTGATTTCTAATCTACTCCTTCTCTCTGTAATTCACTTTCACTTGCCACAAACATAAACTGAAGCAGGGCTTGATTTCTAATTCCTGTAATGTAACAACAGCAACATCATCTTTCAAAAAGCCTGTGCACTTCCCCCTTCCCTTAGCAGAGATCACTGCAGGGAAAAAACTCAGCACACTGGTAAGATGCTTTGGGCCTAGAGTTTCCCAAACTGTTCCTAAGGGCTCATTTTCAACCCTGCAATTTTCAGCTTTGTAAAAACAGAAGTATAGCCAGAGAGGACTAAAGTCTTATTCAAGCAGTTTTGGCCATCAATACAGGAAACAATTCAGAGGCAACATGACACTGATAGCTTAATTTGTGAAAATGGATAAATACTGGATCTGCCACATAGCACATTAACCCATGTAACAAATAAATACAGAAATAGCACTGCAATACTTGGTTAAAAGGTTTTGGTTCACAGAGGAGGAAATTCAATTAAAGCATGTAATGTCAATTACTGTCATTTGTAATTTTATTTTGCTTCCCTAGAAACAATACAGATGCAGGATTCTAAAGTTACCTGCATGTTTGATGCAAATAGGATAAAATTATCTAGGTTCTGAGAAAATCCAGACAGTAGTAGGGAAAAAACACACAATTTTACCTAACCTCAGTCATGGATCTTCTTCAAAGTGCTGGTCACATGAGGACTGACAAGCCTTCAATTTAAACACATAAGCCAACAACCCGGACCTGAAACAAGACTTTTACATTTCAAAAATTATGTTAAGTCATCAGAAAGGCTGGGAGGAGAGCAGCATCTTAATTCTCAGCTACTGCAAATGGGTACAGCCTCACTAAAGCCAACAGAATAGCATTGATTGATATCAGAAGAGAATTCGGCTTACTGTTTGTACTGATTGATTCCAACTGGAAAATTACAGGGTCAGGTCCTTAATGCTTCTGTCTCTTTCACTCTGCTCTGTGTAAAAGTGACAGAGACTAAAAGCCATGTGGAAGACTCCAAGCATCTCACCAGCACAGTAACAAACATTGCCAAATCTCATCAGTCCTTTTTGCTCTTTGCCATGTGCAGTGCACTGCAGCATCAGCTCCCTGTTCTGCTTTTACACAAACAGCTTTGCAGCAGTAGAGCTCAGTGCTGCACAGAAGCGTCCTACCCAGAGCATACTCTGCTGAAGTCAGGAAATAATATCTAAAATGAATTAATTGAACTTACTGTTGGTGAAATAAATGCCAGACATATTTCTACCTTGCAAACTATGATCTGAGCTACACCAGAATCAGCAAAAAATCTGTTGTGAAGACATCCAAGCCATTTCCTATAACTATCTCCACTTCTAAATATGGAAGCATCCTGCCTTTGAAAACTCATACTTTCCTCAATGGTGTAATGCTACAGTGAAATGATGATTAGAATTATAGGAAAGAGCTAACAAAAGGAAGACTAAATCAATCAGATGCTTTCTTATGCCTCTAAATGATACACATAAATCGTGTATATCAGGTTCCCCCAGGCTATTTCAGGAGCAAGCAGAACACAAAATGATGCAGATTCATTACAAAAAGTCTAAATCTAATCTGCCTGAATTTAAAATACCAGGAATCATGTAAATGGAAGAAGAGATGACAGACCTTCCATGTTATACATAAGCAGAAACAAGAGTTGTATAAACTTGGAGCCACATAAAGCGCTCATTTACCAAGAAATTATGGGTTAGATCCCTGGCAGTGCCAACATCTACTGGTGTGTAACTGCAGTGAGGAAAGAGATGTCTCCAAACTGCCTTTGTGCCTTCCCCTGCCCTCCAGAGGATGACATGAGCCTGGCATATGGGACTTCAGGGGTGGCACTTAACCTCCCCTCCCCAGTCACCAGGGCTAAAATCCAAAAGCGAAGAAATCCGACACAAGCTGTGTGCTGCAAAGGGAGAAGGTACCAGAGCTGTATTTTTAGACACGCAAATTATCAATCGGTGTCCTTCCCAAATAACCAAGGTGAATGTTGACAAAAGTAATTTAAAAGGGGCAATTCCAACTAGATCTAGGTGGCAAATGCAAAAAAATAACACTCTTAACAAAAATAAAATGTCACTGACATGACACAATTCACCTATAATTTAACTGACAAATGGCTAAAAATATGTGGACAGGAACCTAAGGAATTACAGCTCTCACAAAATGTTATTATTTGCAATGCACCTTGCGAGGTCCAAGTGTTACTAAATACAGGCAGGCACATTGCCTTTTCCCCTAAACATGCCGGAGAAAGAGAATGATGTTACACCTATAAATACACACTCCTTTTTATATCTTATATCATAAACAAAATCTGAACTTACAACCATACATGCACACAAAATCTGATCATTTGGGACACTCAATAATACAGCCTCTCTCTCCCAACAAGGTAGTCTCATTCCCTTGCCATTAAATCAAGACACACACAGGTCTAAAACCTTCACCTGGAGCCAGACTTCTTGACTTGTTATGTGCTGACATTTTAAACTGAATACAGGAAAAACTCTCATTTTCTAAGCTACGCTGGATCAACATCTAAACATCAGCACTGCTACTGAGAATACAGAAACAACCTCAAAGTCAACAGAATCTCAGCAGCATGAAACTAGTATGCAGATCAGACCTGGATCATAACTCCTGCAGACTTCTCTTGTGGCACAAAAATATTACTCAGCAAAAGTAAATGCTGCACAATTGGTTACCAAGTAATTTATTCAGTGTCATGACACTATTCTCAAGTGAAAAAATGCAGTGTACTAACTTGTAGGGATGCACTAAAATTGGCTCAAAATTTGTGCCAGAGCAAGAGGAAAAACCCCTTGATTTATAGACCTGCACATTAACAAGTGCCTCTTTCTTGTTAGTCTCTCTCTGCCTTCCATTTAGTGTTCATGTTACTGGAGTTGGATTTCCTCTAGACCTGGGCCCTATTCACTGACTGCATTACTACCCCAATTCCACTCGAGATCTCCGTTTCCAGAATCCTGCCAAGCTGGCAATATGGTTCCTGAGAGACTACTTTCCCTGACATGCAGTAAGCTATTTATTGACACACCACTGTTCCCATTCAGTTCTGCACCTAAGCACTGCAGTGGATAGCAGTTCCATATGTTGGATCTGTTACACTTCTCTGGAAAATTATATTACTTTGGGTAAATAAAAAGCTAAGAGCAGCAGGAAAAATATCATAAAAATGAAGCCGAATTTGTTTCATCCTGCCTCCATCAGCAAATTTGGTCTGTGACCTCTGCATATGAGTCATGCAAGTGCTTTAAAACTTGCAGTGATTTATATTTTCAGGATAGGAAGTTCAAGGCTTATATTTCTGCTCCCCAACCATACATTATTTTTCTTTATACACAATTTCTTGATAATTATCTATGAACTAAAATATATAGGCATCTTTTTTTCCTACTTTGTGGTGCACATTAACCAAAACCATTCATCTCAATAACCAGTCTCTGGGTTCTTGGCAGAGTAGAGCTGAATGTGTAGGTTATTCCTGGAACCATACTAGGATGCTCTCATCATAGTTTTAGTCATGGAAACAGGCTTCTACCAAGACAGGCATTGTTTGTTAAAAAGGAAATTCCCAGCATATCTGTCAGAAACAAGGAGTAGTAGGGTACACCACTTAAAAATGTAGTATTTGCGTTGGGCTGTTCATCAGAACACTTTAGTCTGTTCTACAAATCAAGTGAGGCTTTTTGGAGCTTTGGGCTCATGTCCTGCTGAGAAATCTGCTCTCTGTACTCACAGTTCCTCAGCAGCACAGCTTCACTCCTCGAGACTTACCTTTATAAAAGAGCAACAAGTCAAAATACCACAGAGATACCAGAAAAAGGAAGATCTCACCCATCACATGCACACCAACTATTTCTGATTCCACATTCAGTAACCTGACTTTCCATTAGTTTTTCAAATGATTCTATAAAATCATGAGTATACATGCTACTGTTTTGCTGTCAGCCTGCTGATCAGAACCAGTGACTAACTCCTACTGAGGCAACTCCAAATCAAACATAATTACTTCTGGACTTCTGTAGGCTGCTATGGAATGGCATGAAAGCTCCAGTGAACTGGACTGTCTATTTTCAAGAGTATACAGCACTTCTATAACATGGGCACACTCTGGAATCATGAGACAAAAGGTAACTCTACAACCCACCATATAAACCTAGTACTGATTCTACATATTTGAGCTCTGGATTTTAATCCCAGAAGTGGTAGAGTCAGGGTTCAAGGCACATGGTCCATTCAGGGAGCAATCTGGTGGTCAGGATCTGGGTGACCTAACACTTCCCTGCGTGTCTTACAGGGCTCTACTTGAGTTCACAGTCTGCTTTGAAGAGAACTAGCAAAAGAGGCTACTTTTCAGTTTCTCTACACATTACTAGTTAGGCTTTTAAATCCACAAACCTGTGTTTTCTAGGGTCTATTTGACCTGTTTCACAACACTTGAAAGGTTACAAGGAAACTGATTTGAATGGGATAATTTGCTTCCCTTGTGATTCAGGCTCATAAGAACCACAGTGCAGCTCTAGCCATAGATATGTTGACTTTACCATGTAGGGACCAACTTAGGAATCACTGTATTGGTGAGCTGCCACTGATTAAGCACTCTTTGCATCATTCCTGTAAAATTTAACAGAGTCTCTTCACTGAAAAAAAGTGTAAAAATCTGTCTCCACAGACAAATTCTTCGGGGTTCTGTGTCCTCAGCACTTGCCTCTGCAGGATATTTTATGACAACAAAAGAGAAGTGTCTCGCTCATCGGAGTTTGGGGAGTTTGCGTGGCACTGGTGTTTATCCTGTTTGCTCTCTTGGAGTGGTCCTGCCCAGACAACAATAAAAACTTTTTCATCTCATTTCTCTAGAGAACTAACAGAAATCAATAGTTCTGCTTTATCTCACGGAAAATCTCTGGGGTCTCGTGAATCATATGTTGGCAGCTTTATATAGATGGAAATCTGTGTTCATCCCTCGGAAGACTTGCTTTAAAACAACTGTCTTTAACATTCAGTCTTTAGTCAATCTTTCAAATAATTTCTAGTCTGAACGAGTTAAAACACAGGTGAAGTTTCCCTGCTGAATGATCAGCTCAAGCACAAAACCTGACCTGACAGATCTGGATCAGTTTTAGAAGTCGGCTGCAAAATGTTACATCAGTGAGCAAGTTAATCCTAACCCAGGACCTGAAAGCTTCTGTTTTTCTTCAAATGTTTCCATTTTCATTAGTACTACAAGGCATGTCAGGCGAATCCTGCCCTTTGTTACTTGTGCAGCCCGATTGCAATTAAGCTAACAAGTCTGCTGTAGTACAGGATGGTGTCCAAACCCTTTTCATTGCTGTGGTTGCTCAGAAAGAAGAAAGCAAACCCTTAATTTGTCACTGAGGTAAGCATTTATCAACTGTGGGCACAAAGGAAGGTCAACACATCTCTGCTGTTTCAGAACTACAATGGCACTTTAAGCCTCCTGATACCACTTTGATGCAGACAATGGCCATTATCACTATTTCATGAATATGAAAACAAACACAAAGAAAAAAAAAAGAAGAAAGAGAATTTGCATGCAGCCTCAGAACAGGATTAGTGCTCAAAGGCTGCTGGTTCCCAGGCACAGGCTTAGTCCACGTTAGCAGCAGCCCCCCACCTACACCACTCTCACCCACATCACTCTCCTCTCACTCACTTTCCTGATTCAAGCTGCTCACCTCCTGAACACTTCTCTCACCTTGTCCATCTCTCCTTCCAAGGCCCGTGTTTGTTGTCACCTTTCTACTCTCCCACTCTGGTGCTGCTCCTGCCTCTTCCTCCCAGTGGATTTCCCCCTCTCCACCCTACAACTGCAGGCATAGAGCCAGACCTCTTAAGTCCAAGTGATCCTGTTTTCCAGATCCTGCAGAGAGCAGAACCAGACAGGTAAATGATGAAAAACAGCACCCCATGTTGCCAATCTAATTTATCATATTTTGAATGTAGGTATTAAAAATACTAAAATTATTATTGACTCCCTCTTGTCCCACTTAGTGGTACCCTAAAGTGACAGTTTGAACTTTGCCTTAGAAATCTGTTTCCAGTGTTAACTGCTGATTTTACATTACATCCTAGATTGAGTATTTCTCACCATAATCTCCAGCCTTCTCTGTTCCCTGTAAAACATTTCTTCCTGACAATTTTTGAAAAGTCTTTAAACAATATTAGGAAGAGAACCTGATAGTCTACGCTTCTAGAAACCAGTGTTGGCAGAACCGAGTTTAAAAGCACTGCATAGGCAAAAGAAAATATTTCCTGGATCAATCAAAGCTTAGTGCAAGAAAGGGAAGATGTTGCCTTTAATAGTCAAAGGAATCTACCACCTTGTGAAAGAGCACCAGGCAGCCAAGCTGTGCTGAAGAACAAACAGGAGATTTTCAGTGCCTGGCCCCTCACAGGGCAAACCTGTTGGTTTATAATTACAGCTCTCTCTGCTCTGCCAGGGCAGGCGAAAGGCCAGGCGAGAGCAGTGCCCCTCCACAGCAGCACCTGCATGCAAATGCAGCACTATCAGCTTAGGGGCTCCGAAGGGAACCACTTGCCATAAGTAAATGCACTTTGACAGCAGCTCCTAATAAGAGGAAGGAAATGAGGGAGAGAAAGAAAAGTGATAGGAGACAAAAGGACTTTATAAAACAGGGCTTTATTGCTTTCATTTGAAGCATTTTCCCTTTGTTCTGTTGAGCCTTCCAATTCCAGATACTGCACAAAAGAGATACCTGTCTAAAAAAGTTTATTTCAATCTGAAACTGACTTGTAAGATGCTTCACTAACTCAACAGCCCATTATCAGGAGTAACAATGAGCTACCTCTAATTAATTTGGTGCAGCCTTTGCTTCTGATACCAATCAAATCAATATTAATGGGGAGTTGTGCTCTCTCATTACAGCACAAAATGGGCACCAATCTTCTCATGAAGATTTTTGGACCATAAACTGTGTTTGAGGTCAGCGTAGTTGGCTTCTTCCCACACCCCTTTTTTTCAACCAGGATGGAAAAAAATATATAATGATGTGCTATTTAGTACCTGGATAAAAATCTACATTCAGGCTGCCGACACCAAAAGACTGAAACCAGTTCAATATGAAGAAATCTCAGTCTAAGAAAATAAAGATTTTAGTAGTTCGCAGAGCTCAAATTAAACACTTAAATAGGTAACACTAGATATTTCTCATGCTGCCTCACATTTCTCTATTTATTTTTATCTGCAGGATCAGGCGTGTTAGAGAGGGAGGCCTGGTAAGAATTGCCTCAGCCATCATTCTTGGTTACTTACATCTGTGGTCAATTTTCCACACTTTCTTCCATAAAAGGTAAACGAGGCACTGTACTTGCAACAGGATAATCTAAACAATATGAACAATGTTACTGTTGAAGACCATCTGGCTCATCAAGCACAGCTCCAGACTTTTAACTCCTTGAATAAAGTGTGGAACCCCACAGTGTATTTTTTTAATCCAAAATTCATTTTTAAAATGGTAAAAGTAGAGGTCCTGGAGACATGAGGGATTCAGACCAGGAGAAAATTCAGTTTCTGGTATTATCCTTCTTGTATCTTACGTATGTCGCAATCCAGGCTAGAGACAAACACTCAGATGTCAATTTTTTCTACAAAAAAAGCCCTCTGTGCGTAACTGGTATGTATGCGGTTGGTGTTTCAGAGGGGAGACAAGAGGGTTAAGTATTTCATAATTCACTTCAGCTTAATGGCCTGATTCTGCCACTTCTTAAAAGGTAATAAAAGTCAAAGTAGGGTCACCAGGAATTAGAGGAAAATAGGGGGGGGGGATAAGGGTGAATACGACCAAAGAAGGCTTCTGCTAATTGTACACACAATTTCTTATCTGTAGGTAAATTAACAAGTGGCTGCTCTCTCGGAGAAAAAAGTTAAAGCAGCATTGGAACAAAATAACATGGAAGAGGGAAAGCTGGTAGGGACAAAAAAGTGACCCCAAAAGTCCAAAGAGCAAAGGAAGCATTGGAGCTGGCTGTGCTCCATGCTCCAGAAGGCAGACCATGGCTCTGCCTCAGTTTCCCCATCCACCCACTCCCAGGGGAATCACAGCCCAGGGGAGCAGTGCCAGGATTCACCTCAGCTCCATGAAGCGCTCTGCAATACAGAATGGCAGCAAGCTCACGGCTTGAAGCAAAACAGCTCCAGAGACATACAGGAGTTAAATATTCTTACACTTCTAAAAGGCCACAGACTTCAAAACACTCTTGTTTTTGAACTGAGCAACAGAAAGAATTAGATTTTGTCACGGGTCTTTGTTCAGTTTTCTCTCAGCTCCATGATTTCTCGATTCTGTGATTTCTGTGCACAGAGCGGGTTAAAAAAGCCCTCTAAGCCTTGGCTGTAACAGGGCAGGGTTTTGGTCCTCAAGAGGGTTGTTATCCTCCAAAGAAGTTTTAATGGCATTATAAAAAGCAAAACAAAACAAAACAAAACAATAAAAACATCCAAAACAAAACCAAAAAACACACAACCAACTGGTTGTTGAAATAGTTCAATGCTTTTTATTTAATTTCTAAAAATATTTTTGGAAAGGAAAGCAAAGAAAATGAATTAGAGCATAGTTGGATTTTTTCTTTTTGTGTAAACACAAAAATTAATTTTCATATTCAGCGGTTCCTTGCTTTAAATTCTGCATCTTGCTTTAACTAGAAACATCACCCTATCTGGTTACTAGGTAGAGCACACACAGGGCTGAACCTTCCCCTATAGCAAGCTCTTCCAGCCACTCCCAAAAACATGTGCCCACAACCCTTTTTCAAAGTCTACTCTAATTTAGATCTAATTTTCATTGAAGCTATTATATCATAAGCCCACTGCAATATGTACTGACATACATATGCTGCATTCTTAGCTTACAAAATTGTTTTAAGATGCAAGAAGCACTTTTGTGAAATTATTTTTTTAAAAAGTCTTATTTAATATATGCTCATGACTCATCTTTTTTTTTTTTAAAACGCAATGATACAGTAAGCAAGATAGGTCAGGCAGTTTTATGATTAATGGGGTCAAAAAGTTAGAATTCATATTTAAAACTTTGGTTGCTCACACTGAAACAATTAACCCCATCTAGTGAGCACCAACTACACACCAGGTCCCCCAAAACAATGTACAATTTCCGAAAAAAAGCAGTACTATATTACAAACCCCTTATTTTTGTGTGTGTTCCTTGCCTTCAAAAACAGACCAACAGATTTCTCCCACTTACAAAGAGATTTTCTGAACGTAACTCTTCCAAAACAAATCTAGTTTTGAAGTACAACGTGTTAGAGTACAATGTGTAAACTAGGCATGCCCTAATGGCTATTTTGCTGCAAAAGCATCCTGTTTTCTGCTGTACCAACTGAGAGACCTTTCCTCCTACTTAAGCTAATATTAGGATTTGAAAAATGAAAACAGAAGTGATTTGATCAACAAGGAATTTGCTGCTGAAACCTTCTGTACGTTAATGACAACAATGGTTATAAAAGCATCTGCCAATTATATTGTAGCTCTAAGAAAAATCAATCCTTTAAATTTATTTTGCTGCTAACTCGACTGAGTGCTCACGATAGCGAGCATCAAATGCACTGTAAGCAACTCCTGGATTTTAATTAAGAGCATTCCACAGGAATAATGCTAACACGTGCTGAGTGATAAACATATAAGCACTAATACTGTTCTGTAAAGCCTTAAATTACATGCTCCAGTGCGCTGGATTTAAATCCTAGAAGACACTGGCACCAATTGCTGGGATTACAACTTTCAATTAAACCTAGAACTAAATTGCTGGATTTCAAGCCATTTCTTTAAGCCACACCTGTCTGCTAAGCCTTTCACCACATTCACACTTAATAACCCTTAACATTTTTCATCGAGAAAGCTCAAAGGTTCTTCCAGATTTAATCCCTATCACCGTTCCACTTCACACATCTGGAAACTGAGGCACACAATAATTAAATATCCCAAGCTAATGCAGGAACCTATGACCACTTTTTGAATGGAGTGACTGTACCTTGTTTCCAAACTTATTGATCATTCTCACTCCCACATGATCATCATCTCTTGTGCAAGTATTCACATGGCCTTACAATAAAATATGCCAGGAAAGAGCTTCAGATTAAAACTGAGGGTGAACCTAATTACATGCATGTAAATTAACACAGCTAAGTCTGCACCCATTATTTATGAGGCATATTCTAGGTGGGCACCTCCTTAGACTTGGTAACAGAAGTCAGCACAGCAAAAGTCTACAGCTGCCTTTGAAAACCTCAGTCATGTTTCCATCTAACTGAAAAGAGATCAAAAAAGAAAACAAAACCAAAATATTTTCTCCCTTCTGATTCTGTTCTCTATTTGAAAAAGTGGTTAATTGCTTTTCTAAACAATGTTAAGCATACTCAGAGTAAATCTCACCAAGAAGCATTTGGCCAACTTCGTATGAATTTCATACAGCAAAATAATCAAATTTTCTTAAAACATCATGCCCACACTCTTGTCCACACAACAGCTGAAGAGCTGCATGAATGCTGTGCATGGTGGAAAATTTAGACACAGGGGAGAGCTTTGCACCTGCATTTCCACACCTGGAGTACTGTGCCCAGTTCTGGGCTCTCCAGTGCAAGAGACACATGGAATTACTGGAGAGTCCAGTAAAGGACAAAAGGTGCTTAAGGATCTGAAGCATCTCTCATGAGAATGAGACTCAAAGTCCCAAGGCTCTGCTGCACTCAGTGATCTCCAATCCAGAAATGCTCAGAAGGTTCAGCTATTGAGAGAACTGGGGAACAAGAGCATAGAATAGGACGAAGCATTGACTCAGCCATGCATGCCCTCAACCACTCTTTACATGCACAGACATCAAATAACTAATTCAAATTAAAGAAATCTAAGCCACATGCATGTACACAAACTCCTCATTCCTTTCCTGCATTCCTACAAATATTTAGATTTATTTAGCATCCTGGTAAAAAGTGGTATATTGCACAAATATGCTCTGGGCATAAGATCTGTCACAAATCAAAATTGTTAAGAATTATTCTTTATTTTATCTAATGTTTGATATATTTCATTAAGTATGTTGAAATCCTTGTACACACGTAGAAGTAAATGACCTGAGTACTTTGAGAGGGGTGAAGCTAACATGTATCACTTCTAACAAAAAAAATTATCCTCTCCTTTTCTGAAGGCTGACCTTACAAAAGTAGGTAGGTGCTTCCTGCAGATGAAATCCCTGAAACTGCACATTCTAGTCAATACTCTGTAGTAACTGCTTTGAAGCAAAAATAAAAATGCTTGGGTTGCTGCACCTTGTCCAAAGGTTTCCGTGTCAGCAACAACACTGTATGTAACACTTTTAAAGCCTGATGAGCTAAAAGACAAGGAAGACTCTGCTACATTTTAAATCCCTTACAGTGCCTGGGTGAAACAACTGAAGAAAACCACTGCAGCTGCTTGTTCTGTCTCTAGGTTTTGGCATTCATTATTTAAGTTCAGTGGAAACTGTTCAGCCTTGAAGTTGACTGACTCATGCACTTTAACTTCCAATTTCCTGCAAACAATCCATTAGTTTTTGGCAAGTTTCACACTGCACAGTACTTCCCTGAAAAGGGCAGCTTCCAAACTCTTCTGATTTCAACAGTGTTTTTTGAGTTTAACGAAAGTAGAATTTGTACCCGTGCACTTAGAAAACTGAGTGTGATCCCCGCCTGAAGATGTCTGACATGCTTATCAAAGGCATGAATGACTTTGCCCAGAAACGTTCTCTCCAAATGTACTTGTTGGGACAAATCCTACTGCGCTGTACTGTATATTCCAGAGGAGGCAGTGGGCATTTATCAGAGAACAGGAGGTGAGTTTAGATGTGCACTGTTAAGTTCTACCTGACAAGGAAAATAAAAATAAATATTTTCATACTACCTACACCTCTCCCAAAAGTGCACTACCTACTCCTACACTTCTCTGGGCTTATAATACATGAAATGAGTTACTTGATAAGTAAATGCTGATTCCATCATTTGCAGCTACAATGGTTTTAAAATTTACCATTTCCTTCAAATATTTTGTCCCTAAATGGTATCTGAAATATGTCAGTAACTCAAAATGGAAAATAACTGTGGTATCTCCATTGCCACTAGCTGGTAACTGTAGGTTAATGTGGTCTAGTAAACACTGACTAGCAAAATCATTCTTCTTCCATCCCCAGTACGTAATTATTTAAAAATATGAAAAGAGGTGAAAGCATCAATACAAATACATGTGCATACAGCTTTCAAAGTACACAGTGCGATTCCAAATCTCCAGTTCAGATGACACAGTAAAAGAGCTTTGCACATTAAAATTAACTTTATTAATCTGTGCACCTTGCAGAGTGTGGTGCTGGAATCTTGTGTTTATCCACACTCTAAAAAGGCTACAGTAAACAGCAGCCCAGGTTTTCTCACCTCAGTGCATCAAATCGCCATCCACACAAGGCAATCATAAACAGGTTACAGAGTTTTCATGTTCATTCAGGTCCCTAGCCCTCTCTCCTGGGACTGTCAGCAGAGCAAGCTCCAGAATGTTCTGAAAGGCTTGTTTCTAAGTGTTTAAAATGCATTGTGACTACCAGGGATTTTATACGTTGTGGGAACTTAAGTGGCTATGGCTGTGGAACTTAAGCACCTAGATCTGCTATGTATTTGGGTGTTGAAAAGACATCCACCAGCTCTACAGGTGCTTCCATTCCAGCTGGGAAAGTCCAACAGATATTTAATTCCCTACTGCTGTACATGAACACCGGCATAAACCTGTCTCAAACAGCAGGTGCTTATTTCCCAGCTTCCTTTCCCAAGGAAAGGAAATACCTGTGCACAGGTATTTCCACTGTAAGTAAGATACACAAAGATGGCAGACCAAAGTTATAATAATTAGTTACTGCTGAGGGTACCTTATTTTCTGCACAAGCATTTGATGTTTCATAGCAATTCTAAGAAGGTATTAATTTCTTGGTATGAGTGTTACTATTCTCCACCTCGGAAAGAACTCTGTCCTACCTTGCTGAAGCCACTGGGAAGTATCCCCAAGGACTGGTTAAATGCTCACACAATTAGCACAAGCCTAACCCCTTTCTTCCTTGCTTGCTTTTCTAATGGACACGAATTTCCTCATTTTTAAAAACATGCTATTTTTTGCAGCTTTGCTTAAGGTTCATTCTGACAGATCCACTCCCTCTTTCCACCACACTTCCAAGCTGTAGCAGAGAATGTGCCTGATTTAATCCTTAAGCTCCGCCGTACTCCGACATGATCCACGTATGCACCTCTTTGAGCACATGAATGGTTTCTTGACTTGTCTCCTTGACTTGTCTCCTTGCATGCTTATTGTTAAGCGGGGAATTAAGTGGTTTGTCAGACTGATCCCAAGTGCTTAGCATCTGAACAGCATGAAGTTTTACTCTGCTGAGTAAGAATGCATTTCCCAGAACTTCATCTCTCTATCCACGTTAACTGCCTACATACAACTCCACTTCCCTGACAAAAGAATAAAATTTACAGACATTCTTATCTCCCTGGGATTTATTACTGAAACTGGAGACCGGTGGTTTGAACTGGGGGAGCAAATAAAGCAGAGGTGGTACACTAGTCATCCAGGGGTTAAGCTAATTTGTTAGTGCTCTTGCTGTTTCTTGCTGTCAGCCACTGTGCATCCACTCTTTAAATTCTGAAAAGAACACCGACCTTTAATCTGTGGTATTAGTTCCTTTGACAAAATGGAAGATTATGTCTTTCTCCCACAAGCCTTCATGCGAAGCTTAGCCAGCTTCCATCTGGTCTGGCTAATTAAATGTAAGTTAACATTAAGTTAAGAGCCAGCTCCAGCCCACAGACCTTCTATTCTGCAATGGCAGATTTATTAATTGGCTGAACTATTCGAGTATTTAATACCAAATTTTGATTACTTCTATTTTCTTCACTCTCTCATGAAAACAGGGAAATGTTTTTGAAGACATATTTGCATAATTTCAGTTCAGAAACACAAAACACCAAGACCTGCTAACAAGATTCTGAGCAGCCATAAAACTGTCAGACTTTTTTCTCCTGCATTTGACATGTTAATAAAGTACCGTCATAACAGTGTGAAGGATCTGCCTATTATGCACAAGATCTGGAATCACTGGAGCTGTACACTTGAAGCTGGCCCTGACCCACAATCTGGCCCTATATGTACTAAAACTACAGCCAGTTGTTGTATGCCTTATTCAGTCAAAATCTTCTTTGACCCTAACGGGCGTTCTGTCTGAATGAAGAACAAAGGGATTAGATCTAATATGGAGAGCTACTAATTAGAATCATGCCTGCAGTAAACTTTTGATACAATTCATTTGTAAAAATGAAAATACAAAGAATCTACTAAGCCAAAAGGGTGCTTTGCACTATTTTAACATTAACCCTATGTATGTCTGGTACCTGATCTATTTCACTGTATTTAACATTAGATGTGAGAGAAGAAAACTATACATGTCAAGACTTTTAAAATAAATAATGAAGCGAAGTTAATTTATAAATTTGTTTTAAAACAAATAATGACATTACTTTGAGGAAGACTGTTATCAAGTAAAATACCTTAAACCTCTTAACCAAACCTTTCTTCTTGGGGATAGAGGCAAAGATCACACTAAGAAATGCTATTTCTTCATATATTTATTTAATATAATGCCTGCTGCTACTATATGTAAAGCATATTTAAAAATTCAAACCCCAGGAAACTCCTACTTAGTTCACATACAAAAAACCTGCAAAAACAAACAACAAACCCAACCATTTAGAAGTTGTTTCATATAAAAATCTAAACTGTATCAAGACATGCATCAGAGAGTAAAAAAACCAACAAAAACTGTGAATGGCACAACGTTGTCTAATGGAGCAAGGCAAAACACAGAAATGAGGAGACCACTGCTCCCTTCCAGTTCTTTGCCTACAGAAGATCACATGAGTAAATCAATTCACCTTTTTCTGCCTCAGTTGCCCCAAGCAGATGGTGCAGGGAGAACAAACACTTCTCTTTTTCTGACCTCACTTTAAAATTCTCAGGTGTTCCAGTCAGATGAATAAGGGGAGACTATTAGCAGCTAATATCATGTTGGAAACAGAAATGAACAAGCAATTCACTTCTAAGAGACTGAAACAAAAATGCTGTTTTACAGGGTACAAGACCACCAAGAGACATAAATAATTTTTTATTAAGTTAATTATAATATGGGGTTTTCTTATCAAATTCTTCTGTTCTCTCCTCTACCCATTAAATTTACCTGCTTGCTGAAAAAACCAACCAACCAATCAACCAACCAACCAACCAAGAAAAACCCCTTCTCATTAAGCTTTCAATCTCTGTTTTATCCTCTACCTACTGTACTTTACATTTGTGTTCTCACTGTACATTCCAACTCTTGTTTATTTCCATAGCCTACCCTGGCAATGCTGTTCTGCCCAGAATTGTTACATTTCAATTGGGCAAAAGCAGAATGTCTGATAAAATCCACTGGGGTAACTCCTTAAGAAATGAGATATAAGACCCAAAATGCAATCTAAATTTACTAGTCTGACTCTTAAGGCTAGATACGGTTTTCTTCTAAAGGCCATTCAGATTCAGTTCATTTTCAGACTAGCAGACGTGCACAGAGAACTGCTGAGCTCCATTCTGACACAGCAGTAGCTGATTCCTCTGAACTCATTCCTGGCACTCGGGCTGCTCCCGCCAGCTTTCCTCGTGAGCTGGAGCCACCTTGTGCCCTACAGAGCACCTGCACCCTGCGGGCTGCTCAGGGAAAACTGTGTTTGCATGCTGGCATTTTGTGCATGAGACAACTCCTAAAAAATATTCATCTGGATTCTATATAGATCGTATAATCAGTGAGTAACTCTTTGAAATCAGTTAAAGATTATTTATTTGCAGGTAACTATTTCAAGTCAGTTAAAAATGATCAAAATAATAACGCTGCAAATCAACTGGATGCTGTTAATTTTTTTTTCAATTCAACTCACCACTGCAATAAGGTTTTACGAGTTATGCAAGACACTAAGTCACTTTGAACACTCGTGGTATAATGAGAAATACCACCACTATTTTCCAGTTTATTATGTGTTCTTTATGTATGACTGAGAATTCTAACAAAGCAGTGACAAGAATGCAAGACCATGAGCTGCTCTACTGCATGTTTTACTTTGCAGTAAAACAGTAAAGTCTCTTCCTCTGCAGTAATGCACAGCTAATGCAGTTTTATGTACAGCATAAAAATATTTAAAAGTCCTGCAGTTCAGATTTGGCCTCTAGCCATAAAATTCAAATCCAGCTTTGAAACTCACTTAAAACTCAGAGTAGACATTTTTTTTTCTCATTATAAAATAGGGATCACATGCATCAAATAGATCTGGACATATTTCCAGAGGCTACTGGGGCAAATTCTGACTTGGGGCCAAGTCCACCATATTCATGTTCTTTTATTCTGACAGGATCAATAGCAGATGTGTTGAGGACTGAGGGTACTGAGCCAATAGATATTTCCTTCTCAAAGCAAGAGTGATGTTCTTTATTCCAAGTGGGTAGGACAGATGTGATCGCACCTTCTAATAAAATTAATACTTATCATTTAAACACATGAGACCTGACATTTCTTCTTAAGCCTGAAAGCATAGGCCACAAAAAACCCCAAACAAACCACAGAATCCAAATCCCTGAACTACACAGTTACAACAAAAGTGTTCTGATCTTTTACCATTTTTCTTCTTCATGCACTCTGACGACAAGTTAGGCATATCATCTTTTGAATTCAGCACTGCAATACATTATACTGCATTTACTCTGAGCACTCTGACATTATCATTATCTTCTTTTGTGCCCGACAGCAACTGCAGCTCCTATAATGCCATTATTGTAATTAAGAACAATCTGAACCATTGACAGCATTGCCTCGTTTGCTCTAGAATCCCCTGTGCATTAGTGCTCTTCTAAACCAATATTTCACTATTAATAGTTTGCTACTTTAAAACTGCCTAGGGTTAAGAAAAAAAAAATTAGGCCTCACCCTAACTCGATGGCCAAAGAAAAACTTGCTAAGAAAAAAATGAAAGGCAGTGCACTGGCAAACTGTTACACTTTTCTGTACACACGCTGAAGATGAATTCACACCCTGCCAACCTATTCAGGCCGTTACCCAGGTGAGGAAGCTTATTTTGGCTTGCTTCAAAAGGACCACCTGTACAGATACAAAAGAAAACATCTCTTCTCCCACTAAACACACCCAAAGTACTTCTCTGTCTAAACTCTCCCTTTCATTAATCCAGCTCACAGTTGGCTAAGTAGGGCATGCCAATTTAGACATTCTTGTCTGGGAAATTCTGACTGCAACTCCCACCCCTGCAGCACACATGCTCTGTAGGCTGCCTGCACCCCATCCGTTTGCTGAGGGTGACACCTGCCTGTCCCTGAGCCAGGAAGGTGGTCAGCCACAGCCCTGTGATCACCGAACAGCAGCCTTTCACTACTGTAATTCCAGGGAAACAATCAACTGTGGGCTAAAGAAGTGCAGTGCAACTGGCAGGTCAGCACTGACACATCAACATGTACCTCTTAGAATCCAGAAAGCCCACAAACGGCCAGGCCATCAGAGGCAACATCAATTTATCCTCTGCACTAAATGAGAAGCTGGAGTACTAACAGAAAAGAACGCAGCAATCACTACCTGCATGCTGTCTGAAAAGGGGTATGTCGAAGCATCACTGGTAACATGGAGCTTTATATATTTTTAGTAGTGTGAACACAGACAAGCACCGTATGAAAATGACCAAAATATGTGGCTAGTGGAAAATAGCTGGCACCTCCCAAGGAGATTTAGACAAACGTGGAGGCAGACCTTTTCTTCTTGTGAACACACATTCCATTAGAAAATTACAAACCTTGAGGTAAAGAACATTCAGGAAATTATAATGTTTAGGATACAGGTGGAATTTTTTAGTCTTTCAAAGCTTTTGCAGTATGAGATTTTATTTTCATGCCTGGGACATCACTACTGGGCTGGAAATAAACACCTCCTCACCCTAACACACCCTTCAGTCACTGCCAGAGCTTCTGAAGGGGAACAGTGCTCACTGACAATTGTTGCATCCCCTCTCCTCCTAAAGTCCCTTCTTCCAAGTGGGATTTCATATGAATGAAGGCTAATATCACCCATCACTGGGTCACTATGAATAAAGACTAGTATCACCCATCACTGGGTGAGTGCCACAGACTGCACCACCACTCCGCAGGAAGGGCAAAGAACAGGAGCAGCTTTAAGCTAAGCAGGAAACAGAGAAGCCAGAAGGACTTAACCGTGACTGCAACTATCAAGAATGACTCACAAAAATATATGCCAGGTGTTTTTTTCCCAAGAAAAAGTAACATATTGTCAACCACGGTACACTATATGCTGCTTAACACAAAGATGAATAAGAAGTCAGGAAGAGAAATGCAAAGACTAAAAGAAAAGCAGTATTGCTAAGTCATGACCTATATGCTCTCTTTAATTTTGTATTAAATCCATATATATGATACAAACATTTCATAGCACCATACGCAATTATTTCACAAGGGACTACAACAAAACTGAAAGGAAACTAGAACATTTGGGACTGTAGAGCCTTGTTACTTAACTCTGCAATTCTTTAATATTTTGAGTAAGATCACTGCTTGATGAACAGTGGCTCAGTCCAGAGCCAGGTGCCGGATTTGGGCGAACAGATGGTGGCTAATCTTCCTAATACAGCTCTGCCAATACAACTCACTCTTGACCAGTCACATCCCTGGGTTCTTTTTCTGGCCCTTGGTTTTCTCTGGCCTGTGCACAGCTTGTCAAGGGGTAGATGCAGAGTACACTAAGGATTCACATGAGGCTGTTGATCTGATTTTGTTTTTGGTCCAAGACATCTTTTGTTTATATTTCAGTTTGGTCACTAAAGTGAATCGACTCACTGGTGCACTCAACACACAGATACACACCCAATTCCAACAGGGACAAGGGTATTCAAGCCAAGTAATGTTGTTTATTAGTAAGTATTAGCACACCAAGCAGAAAATGCATGATGATACATGAAGAGAGCAAGGCTACTCAGTGCTCCAACTACAGCCACACACTCAAAAGTAGCACAGAAACTACTACAAGCTGCAAAAGGCACACAGAACACACAGAGAGCAAGCTAAGTCTTCAGCCCCACATTTGGAAGAGCTGCAAGTGAAAATGTGCAGCACTGCAAAATATCCTGCCTTCCAGCTCATCCTCTCACGCAAAACAGCATTACACTGCTTCCAGCACAGCACTGACTGGACCACCTGCAGTGTCAACTGTCCTCTCAGGATCATCTCCTTTTGGGTTTGGCTGCAGTTTAGCTAATAAAATTGCTTATTGTTAGGGATACAAGTCAACAACAACTGTATTTTAACAGGAACTGGTGTGGGGTGGGGGGGGAGGAAAAGGACAGAAGCAGCAGAGGGAAAAGCAACACAATTTTAGGTACACCTCAACAACTGCTTTTCTAAAGTTTCACTTCACAAAGAACTGTGTCCCTACAACTGCTGATTTCACCTTCAGTAACATCAGCATTCTGCTGAAAAAGACTGCAGAACTCTGGATTAAGTTATTAGGAAGCACTTGATCTCGGATACAGTGACACAACAAAAGAACTGGACTGTCCTTATCTTAATCTCTGTGAGAAAGGCAGAGAGACCAGTATTAAACTATTTGGTCTGCAGGCATCATTCAATCGTTGTGAAAGACATTAAAGAAAGAAAACAAAACTTATCATAAATCCCAGAGATTGTGTCCAAGGGAGACTCCAAGAAGCTCAAACCTGTACTTACAGGAAGCTGCCTCTAAGGTGAGAGGTTTCAGAAGATGTAGAACCCACAAGCAGTAATCAAATCCAGTGAGACCTTTTCTCCTGGTCTGAGTCTTGGTCTCTGGGTCTTCTCTTATCATCAGGGCAGATTCCTTTAAACGCCAAGGGAAACAGCAGAGTTCTAAAACTCCAGATTCTCTTGACAGCACACTCATCATGAAAACTTCATCCTCAGTTGAGAACCTCTTATTTGCTCTATTCTGCAGCTTTACTTAGCTATATCCACCTTCACTTTGCAAACCAGATACATGTTTTTATGAGGATGATATAAGGGAATGCATATGTTAAATCTGGAGATGTAAAGAAAAAACTAGCACTGAAACAAAGGTATATCAGTCTGAGATGGTCTCTAATTGGTTTTTTTATCTTTTCCATGGCTCCATCCTGTAACCTGAAAGCCCTGGAGGCTCTTCAACCACTTGTTCAAAGCATGGTTATTTTTAACTGAAACCTCAGCTCAGAACATGAAGGAATTATTTAAATGGCAAAAACTCAGGAAACTCAGGTATACTTCTGCAGCATCTGACTTGCCCACATAATTTAGGCTGTTTTTGCAAATCGAATGCAAAGATGGAGTTCGCTGACTCTACTGCCCTCATGCAGGTAGTCAAAGAACAACAGAATTCATGGCTGTTCTGGGTCAGAATAGGAGATCAAAGCCCAGGGCCCTGGTCCCTGGCAGAAATGTCTTCTTTACAATACACACAGGGAAGGGCAAACCAAGAGAATTTTGTATAAGCTCCATAACAGCTTCAGAATCTTAACAGATGTCATAACAGGTATTTTATGATTTCTGAACACAAAATGTTTGTGGTGGCCTACATGATTGCAAGTGGGCCACTGGAAACAGTGGAGGTCTTTGCCATCTAAGATCCACCCAGACCCACTTTTAGCCCCCACTGCCCACACCCTTTAAAAAGTATTTCTGACATCCAAAACATCCCATAGCAATAAGTTTCAGAAATTAATCATGTACAGCCTGGCTCTGTGTTCTTTTCACACTACATCTACAACCCCTCACTGCATGCATAGGTCTTCCTGCCTCCAGTGAGACACCACCACAGGCTCCTTTGCCTCCTCTCTGGCATGGAGGAGGTTGGCAGTGCTGTGCTTTGTGTTAATCTCAGCACTGTCAGCACAATTCCATATCCTATGTGATCTAAGCCCTTTGCACCTGCTAGAAGGCACTCACATAAAGCAGGCACAGATACACTCAGTTCTACCATGATAACTTTGGATTTAGACTCAATAAACTGTCTGGCAAAAAAGATGGCATTTGAGGCTCGCATGTTCCTACAGATTTGATTGTTGTCCATGGAAGACACAGTCCAAGCACAACTGGACTGAACCCTGCATTAATATTTGGTTGAAACAAAGAACTTTTTAGAATAATTTCAGGATTATCTTTTGCTTCTGAGACTCAGAAACACATTCACAGTATTTTCGTATCTTTCTCTGAACCAACTGGAAGCAGAGGGTATTAAAAAAGAGGGGTAAAAAAGCTCCAACCCAGCAGAGCTTGGCTCGACAGATGCCAAACAGCCTCAAGCAGGGTGGAGCTGTCATGTACATTTGTGCCCAGGAGCTGCATCTGGAGGGCAATCACCATCCCAGCCTGAGCAACAGTTGGGTGTTCAGCTACGCTTTCAGAGGCAATTATCTTCCTTTCCACCAAGCAATCCCTTCCACCACCACGGCAGAGGCCTCCCCAGATATCCCCTGACAATTCAGCTTCAAAGCATCGAAACAAAACCCCACTGCTGTCCTCCTGAGTAGTTTCTGTTCTACTATAGATCTGCTCAGAAGGCTTGAAGCAATGAAATGAAGACAAACAAAGCAAGTGGACCTCCCGTCTATTTTTCCTTTTTTCCACGTTCCTTCCACAGAACAGAAGTATTTTATCTACTTAAGAGAACTTGCTCCAAGGCAATAATTACTTCAATGGAGATACTAAAAGGTTTTGTCCAGCATCACTCTGCAGCTGTCTATAATGTGCCTGTGGCAGTACACCAGGGACACAGAAATACGCAGCACAGCATATAGGGAAAAGATTATAAGCACATTCCAGTTGCTATGCAGTGAGGTTGGTGGTAAAACACATTATGTCAGACATCAAAACCAGCTGTTCAGCTACTCTGATGGCACTAGAAGGCCTAGGGTTGATGTACGGATATCCTGCAGTGAAAGACAGAATTTCAAAGTATTGGTAAGAGTGACAAGAAAGCCTTTCCCATGCTTCATTTTCACAGGAGACACCACATGCCATCTTCGAAACACCAGTATGAAATCAGCATCCAGTGGTTCATTTTCATCATTCATGTGATACATTAGCAAATATGATGGTAGGAAACAGAGCAGCTCTTCCAGCTTTTGCTTTTAAATACAGCATCAGGCAAGAGCAGAAGAAAAGCCTCCAGTTTTTCAGCTAGCCTAGAATCTCTCACACAAGAAACTGACAAGCACAAAAATCTACTGACATAAAAACCAGTCATTTGCACTCGTGCATTAAGTGGCAGAAACAGGTCCAAAGAAAATGGTTCAAATACATCAATTAAAATTTAGCAGAACATTTCTTGTATACTTTTTAGTACTTTCATAGTAAAAGGCTCAGAACAAGACTAAGGCATGATCCCTCTGTCAGTGAGTCACACAGCAAAGCACTTTACTTGTGGATCCCAAAAAGACAAACATTTTACTTAAAACACCTGAAATGCTTTCACCACCCTACATTTACCCTCACTTGTATTCTTAGATTTTTCTAATTACATATTATTCCATAAAGTGCATGATGGAAACAAAGTAAAGATTAAGAAATGTAAGGTCAGTATAAAAAACCACCAGAATCTACAGTATTTTACACTGTTAACATACTCTTCCCTTAGTCACAAAGAGAATACTGCCTACTGTGACCCCACATACCAAAATTAAATCAAAACAAGACATACAACACAAAAAGAAGAAATATCGTAAGTGGAGGACAGCAGAAAATTCATTCTTTTTCCTGCCCATCAACCCCAAACAAAGTAGGCAGAGGAGCAGTCAAATTACTGAAAATGATGTCGTATCAATTGGAAAACTGACTGAGCCCATACAATTGCTCTCCAACAAATTCATGGGTCCAAGCTGTCTGTTTCCCATCTGCTCCTCTGCAATTTAAGCAATTCTGAACTTTGCTGTCCGTTCCCAAACGTGTCACTGATTTATTAGCATGTCAGGGGCCAATTCTTTACATTCTTTGCTAAGGTAAGCTATTAGGGGGAGTGAATTTTCTGTGTCTGTAATTGCCACGCCAGGAAAATTCAAGGAGGACAATCACACATGACCTTACTAAATCCCCCATGAAAAATTCATTAGATAACACAACACCCTCACACACATTTTTTTTTAAAAAGGCCATTCTGTTCTCTTCTTACATGTGTTTAAAAATACTTTTAGTACACAGTACAGACTACTACAAGGAGGTTACAAAAGATTTAATTAGTGGCTCCTTTTTGCTAGTATGATGAGCTCCACTATGGATCTGAACTCCTGACAGATAAAGACTGGGATCCTTCAGTAGCATTTATGGGGTGGCCCAGTCTTTGAATGCCTTTCAGCCATGAAAGGGATGGAACCCTACAAAAAACTACAAATCATTTTTGCACACTGCAGCTCAGTTTGCAGACAGGTCATCAAATATACTAGTATTAGATCACAATTCTCTCACTGACTAAAAAGCTAATTTAATTAATTCCAAACATACTTAATAACTTTTCATTTTTGCTACCTTAACAGAATGTAAACTCCATTTAAAGATGCAGCTGCAGATGCTCTCACAGGGAAGACTAAAGTACAATGTTCTCATCCTTGAATTACACCACTGGTGCTGAGATATTGTAAATGAAAACCAGACTGAGGCTCTACATGACAGATGACAACATAAGCAAATTTGAGCTTCAAATTCCAGATTTTATCGAATATTCTCTAACATTTCATGGCAATGTATTTTCCACATTAACATATGTCTTATGGTATGACTAATCCCTGCTTACACCATGTGTGATACCTCAAGTATCTCAGGTTACTCTCTTTGTTTTGATCAAAAACTTGTGCTGTCACATTAGAGAATTCATTTCACTTGTCTAGACTACCCTCACTTCTACCACTGGTGGACCTCTTACCATTGTCAAGAACTTTAAATTTCATCAGGAAAGGCTTTCTATATATTTTTTAATATGTTTATACAACTAAATTATTGTCATTACCAAAATCCTGTCTGATGTTGTATTATAAACTATTTTTGCTACATCTAAATCGACACAGACTTTACTCTCTTCATAAACAGTCTGTGCTACTTTTCATCATAAAGTCACTTCAGATCCTAAAGGATTTTCATTTGGTGGAGCATTTTGGCACTGGCTCTGTTGTTGCAATATATAAAAATGTAATTTTCACAATGATCAAAATGCCTGCTGATGACATGAATACAAAACTCACAGAGTTGTTATCACGTATCATCTACAGTTAACTACACATATAGCAGAGACAGTACTGAAGTGTAACCAGCATAGTCCCTACAAGAGATAAAACATTTTTGCATTACTAAAAACCCAGTTCTAAGCCCTTGTGGTAGAACACTGGACTAAATCAGTACATTGCTGTCCTTTGTGTAACAGCAGAACTTACACCAACTGCAGGACATGGAAATTTTCAGTTGTCCCTCATTTATCCTGACTTATACTGAACATTTTCCAATACATCTTGTGTGTAAACAGTTGAATAACCACATGCACTCTGTTGACCAAGACCCATCTCCATAGGAAACCTGCCACAGGTTGGTTAAAGCAGGAAAAAAAAATCCCTAAGAACAGAGCCTAGATGAACAAACAATCTGACCTCTGAAATTCCTAGCAAGGCTTCAAAAACACCTGGAGCCCTACAAAAAAAAAACCAGCACAAATAAGATGGAACCTACATGGGCCACAATCAGCAAGGAAAAAGGTGACTCGTTAATAGTTTGCAAACCTGTATTTATTTCTAGCAAAGATAAGGACGCATGAAGAGGACAGCCTTCACAGTAAGGTTGAAGCCATCTGAATGTGTTAAAACCAATAAATCAACAAACCAAAAAGATAAAATAGGATACTATCAATCTCACATCTATATATGCTTCCACCAGAGAAATGCCACAAATACATGCCCAAGTTAAAAGGATACTAACGTGAAATTAACACGACTTTTTTGTCCATAATAACGAAGTCGCTACAAAGTTAATTAAAAAACCCCAACTCTCTAAACCATTGTTATTTTTAGACAGACCTTAGAAATTTGAGAAACACAAATGCAGTTTCAAAACTTCAAAAGGATAATGAAACAGTGATAATGAAATGGCAGGTGCAGGTTTTAATCAATACATTAAAGTAATCAGAAGAAGTATGATTTCTCAGAATACATCTTTTTGCAAGATTACAAAATTATGGATAAAAGTAACTGCTGCATCTGTTTGCTGGAGATTAGTGATTCAAACATCTATCACTGCAGAAAACAGCATTTAATAATAAAAACAATAATAACAACAATATAATGGACATACCCACACCACCACAAATAGGCTCACTAAAATATCTCTTATAATACCTACAACATGGACTCATCAAGGAAGATTGCTGCTAGTTCAATATTGCTAGTAGTCACAAATACTCTAACAGAATAACGTCAAAAAGTGGGTTATTAATGAAGTTGCTATTCTTTACTATTTCATCAACGTCTGGTCCATTTGCAATGACCAGAAAAAGCCAAATAATGCGAGCACAATTGTGCAACATGGATTAAACCAAAAAGCAGGGCCAAGCATCACAGAAAGATGACGTGATAGCTACAGAATGAGAGGCTGTGCTCTCCCAAGCTGTCTCATCCTTGTCCACAGCACTGGTGCTACTCTGAAACACTGTACCTGGTTTCAGTGCCCAGGTGCACATGAGAAGCAAGGGGCTGCTGAGCCTAACACCCTTCCTCACACTTGCAAGCAATGAATGTCGCTCGAAAAACTGACTTTGCCTCCTTTGCATAATATTTAAGTTCAGCAGCGGAAAAAAAATGGGTGAGCGAGGTTAAATTCCAATTCTCTGTCTCATGAGGTTTCACACAGGCAAATTCAGCAGGGGGTGGGCATTGATTCACATGTATGGACAAAGAACCAGACTGTCCTACATGCTCGGCGCTCTGCAAAGGTTCACTGTCGCGGGCAAAAGCTTTTTGCTTAGCACAAGGCTAACTGCGTGTCGAGCCCCTGAGGAGCCATCAGTGCTACGAACATTAAATCAGTTGTGTGCATTGCGCAGGTTTCTCACAGCGGCGTGTGCTGACCACGCCGAACACCAACCCAGCGCGTTGTGAATCATCCGAGCACCGAGTTTTTGGGTGTCCGCACAGCAAATCTTGCTGAGGGAAAACCCCCGAGCGTTCCCAGGCCCGCCGGCCGCCTGGCACTCTGCTGGGAGCGCTGCTTCCCGGCCGGGCCGCACACAGGGCAGCGCTGGGAGCGGCCCCTTACACAGAGCCCGGGAGTGGCCCCGGAGCGGCCCCGGGAGCTGCTCCCCACAGAAACCCCGGGATTTCTGCCCCGGAGCAGCCCCGCTCGGTGCCGGCGGAGCGGCGGGGCCGGGGCGGCTCCTCCCTCGCCACTCGCCTGCCCACCCCACCCCGCACGTCCTTCCCCGCCAGCCCCTTCCTCCCGCTCCCCAGAGCCTTTTCCTCTCCCCCTGTCTCCTCCCTCCTCTCCCCCGTACTAAGGTAACTCCCAGGAAATATGCGAACCTGTTAATTTTTACCTTCTTTGGCTTTTTTCCTCCTGGCCAGCGTGCCGCCGAGCTTGCCCAGGAAGGAGTCATCTTTCTTTCTGGACGGGGGAGATTTCGGGGTGGGGGACTTGGGGGAAGAAGGGGACTTCTGCGGGGAGGTTGCCATGCTGGGCCAGGCGCCGCCGGCGCTGAGGGACGGAGCAGACGGACCGAGGCCCCGGTGCCGTGGGAGGCTGTTCCCGGCTCTGAACGGAAGCGGAATTATTTCAAGCATTTGAGGCAGCTCCTGCTCCACTCTCCCGGCTCTCCCGCTCCTTCCCTCCCTCTTCCCGCCCGCCCTCCCGCCGGGGAGGGCCTGCTCCCCTCACACGGCTCCGGCTCCCCTCACACGGCTCCGGCTCCCCTCACACGGCTCCCCTCACACGGCTCCCCTCACACGGCTCCCCTCACACGGCTCCCCTCACACGGCTCCCCTCACACGGCTCCCGCTCCCCTCACACGGCTCCCCTCACACTGCTCCCGCTCCCCTCACACGGCTCCCGCTCCCCTCACACGGCTCCCGCTCCCCTCACACGGCTCCGCAGCCCCGGGCGCTGTGAGAGCTCCCGCCTGGGGCACCCGCTGAGATTTTGGGGGGCTCGGCTGTACCCGGGGGCACAGGACGCTGCCTCACCCTCCGCTCCATCCTCCGCCCGCTGTCTGGGGCTGGCTGGGTTGCCCACGCAGGAATGGGGGTGCCGAAAGTTAAAGGCAGATGTGGACGGAGTGTCAGGGCTCAGCTCGGTTCATCCCAACTGCTCCTGAGTGAAGGCCCTGAAGGATAGGAGGGTCGCAGCTGCCAGCAGATGTTTCTACATCCTGCACTCAGCACCGATAGGAAAATAGAATCATGGTCAGGGTTGAAAGGGATCTTAAAGATCATCTAGTTTCCAACACACTGCCGTGGGCAGGGACACCTGCAATTAGACCAGGTTGCTCAGAGCCGCATCCAACCTGGCCTAGAATACTTGCAGGGATGGAGCGTCCAGAGCTTCTCTGGAGAGCCTGTTCCAGAGCCTCCAATAAAGAATATCTTCCTAATACCCTGTCTAGACCTACACTTCTTCAGCTTAAGGCCTTTCCACTTTGTCCTGTCACTACCTGCCCTTGCAAAAAGTCCCTCTCCAGTTTTCTTGTAACCCCCTTTTAGGCACTGGAAGGCTGCGAGTTCATTCTAGAACATTCTCCAGGCAGAACAATCCCAACTTTTTCAGCCTATCTTCATAGGAGAGGTGCTGCAGCCCTCTGAGCACCTTGGTGGCCTCCTCTGGATGTGCTCCAACGAGTTCACACCTCTCTTGTATTGGGGGCCCCACATCTGGACACACAAAAGAATTCATGAAATAATAAAGTGTCACTAAATAGCTTACTGCAAGTTAACGTTTGAGCTTACTGCATACATTTCAGTCTTGACAAATTTTTGCAAAGCGCTTCTGCCTGCAGGCTTCAGCTACATCTGTGGGAGAAGCGGTGGCATCAACATATCCACTTCTACAAAAGAAAACTGTTGTAGTCAGACCAGTATAAAAAGCCTGTGGAAGGAAAGGTGATTTAACACGATAGCTTGTCTATACCAACCCTGCTTTGATTTGCAGATGAGCAGCTTAAGGGAGAAGTAGGTTTAAAACAGATAATTTGCTGTGACTGGTTCAGGAGGCATCCAGGACTGGAACAGCATTAATGTCATCTGGATGCAGTACTTTCACTTACCACTTAATCACTTGATTAACAATTCAGGCAAAAAGCCACACACACTTCATGCAAATATCTAGCTATCCATTAGGCATAATAAGTGAAATGAAATTACCATGAGGATATTTCTAAATCAGCTAATAATTGTTGTGTTTTTACAAGCCGGTAACATTGGTTAGCTGATGAGGGGTAGACATCAATGCCTGTTTGTTGCATGCAGTTAGTATGTGCCCTGGAGAAAAACTTTTATTCATCCATCCTGCCATCAGTTATAAGCAGGAATGAGCCCAAACCTTAGCACAATCCTTTCTTTACGTTTGCTCTCAGGTTCATAGCACCAGTTATATCTCAGGCCTCTTGTCTATGAATTTCAGCCTGAAATTCCCATGTTATTGTCTTTTTATGGAAGGGGTGCTAATACAGTGTATGGATTAGGAGATGAACAGTTTGCAATAATTTTTAAGAACATGATAAGACAATTTCAAAAGGAGAAATACACACATCAAACCCTTTTTAAAATATGCCTGTAAATCTGTGGCATTTACAAACACAGCAGTGACCCAACTAAATCTCCATTGAGAGCCAAATGACTACACATGGATGTCAATACAGGATTTTGTGGGAACAGCAGAAGAGAGAATTTTGGAAGCACAAGTGTGCTTGCCTTTGTACCCCTGTGTTTCTGGTAAAGACAGAAGGAACAAGTAGGTACCTCACAAAGAGCAGCAGGTACTGGGCTGTGCACTACAGGGTAGTGTAGAATTCAGCATGCATCTGCCAAGTCCCTCACAAAATGGCTGAAAAGACCCAGAATCTTTCCTATTTCACAACATTCAGTATATGTAAATTAATGGTAAACACAGTATTACTTTATTTAATAGCCTCATGATCTATGGCAGTTTCACAAGGGGAAAAAATTAAATGAAACTGTGTTTAAGATAAACTTTATCAGATCTGAAAACTCAAATACTGTTTGCTTTAAGTAATGATGCTAAAGCAACAGCCAGACTTAAGTTTACAGTTTTGACTTTGTGTTTTTTAGTGAATTTTTTTTTCAGGATTTATGTGCTGCTCATTTTGTATAACATTATTGCAGTGTTTTTCCAATTGTGGTGTTTCTCTTTGAGGATAGTTACAACATTTTTCTTCTGTATCTTAAATTTAGAATTACAAATGCTACCTTCTTTTTATCTAGGTATATCTATGAACATATGGCCTTAAATTAATACTGCATTCATCGCAAAAGGCTTTATAGATACACACAAGGTCTAAGTTGTGGCAGCTGTGGGGATGGGGTTTGCTCTGCTTTATATTGGGCAATGGAATGCTTCCAGGATCATGCTCCAGGATCCCAGCACAGGACACAGCAGTCAGCAGGCTGCTGTTCAGGCTGGCCCTGCTGCACCTGGCATAGAGAAATCCGGAGCAGACCACGAGAGCTCTCGCCATGCTCCCTGTCAGCGCCTTGTTCAGACAGATGAGCCAAACATTACATCAAATTAATTGTATCCTGCTCACAGATGTACTTTTGCCAGGCAATAAAAGGTGGCTAAGTCCCCTCCCCCCAACACTTCAAATAATTCTTATTCACCTGCATATCTGTCTATGCACAGCTGGTTTTTATTTCTGTTAATATGAGACTCAGAATGCTCAGGAACAGAGTTTTACTTTCCCAATGAAACAGAAGAGGCAAGGTATGTAATATCCCAACCACAGGCTAAGCTAGTAAGAAAGAGCAGCCAGGCTGGTAAAGACTGTGCAATAAATCATACACTTGCCTTAGAATGTTCTCCTAACATTTTCCTCCTAGGTGTAGCTCTGCTCCAGCCTTTTCACCATTTGGTCATTTAAAGAACGGAAGTGGAATTTTTAAAAGCAATTTATCAACTTACTGCTACTGCTGTGCTTGCCTACAGGAACACCCTTTGCTGACTTCAGGAAGAAGACTAGACCAAAGTCTACACATTTTATTTTCCTAAGCCCTTGCAGTGTTGGCCTGCCAGCTCTGTGTGGTGAACAGCTGAACGTGCTCACCCCTCCCTCAGTTAGCTAACAGCACAGTAAAGGAGCCTGCTGAGCAAAGAAGCTGTTTGCACACCATCTCACTGTGGCTGCATTATAACAGCAGAAAGCAGCTTATCAGGGGTGGAAAGGCTCCAAATCTTCATTTCCAGCATCACCGAAAACTCACGCTTGAGGATAAATTTGTTTCCAGCTCACAAGGCAAATTTAAGATTGGGCATATGCATATGCTTGGATTTAAAACAGAGCTGTGCTTTCTACTCTAACTTAGTTGTAACTCTACTAACTTTCTACTCTAACTTACTCTAACTTATTCTCTTTAAATAATATAACAAAATAATGTGGTTTCATAAAAGTAACAGGGTATTTCCAAATAGATTCTTTAAAAGTACAATGAAGTTTTATGGTACATCAAGGAGCAAAAAAGATAGACTAAGATGTGATGAGGAAAAATATATATGAAAGACAAAAGATACCATGTTGTATACAGACTCAGAAATTAATTCAAAAGCTTCCAAGGAAAGAAAGTGGATTTAAAACTTTTTGTTAGAAGGGGAACATCATCCTTTAAGTAGTGAAGTAGTTATTCACTACTTCAGGTAATATGTTGTTACATCAATTAGTTATTTATAAAAACTGGGCCAAGTTTACTTGCATTTACAACTGTCCTTCTGGAGATAGTATTGGGGAAAAAAAAATCAATATTATGATTTTTTTTTAAAATAAGCTTCAATTGTACCCTGTTGGGCCTATAGTTATGTACAGGTGTGTTACATGAATATTCCAGGAAGCACAATATTGGCGTGCAGGGCCATCAGGTCTCTTCATAGTTCATTAGAACCAACAGAAGAAACCACAATTAGTTCATAAACATCAGGCAAAGAGATTTGGGTGAAATCCAACAAATACCTTGCCCATCAGATTTGCCAGGATCTAGGTTCATGAGCTGTGGCTGCCAGGAGAGCTGGAGGGATAGTATTTGCATGTTAACACAGCAAAGCCATTGTGCTAAATGATGCCAAAATGTACAGTGCATGCAAAACCCAGCAGGAACAGCTCTAGATCTTAACAGGAGAAAAGTCTTAAAAGATGTACAGCATCTCCAATCTGCTATGCCACATCCTGTTACTTGCTCGAGCAAGAAAGAAAACAGTATATCTGTCTGGAAAAAGACTGCTAAACTAATGTGAAAATCTTAGTTGAAATCAGATATGCATTGGGCTACAAAGCAGAAACTTCAAGGTACAAGACCTCTAAATTTGTTTCTTTTGCCCAGAGAAACCTGGTCAAATACACTAAAAATCAGTGACGTGTCCCTTTACCTTGGGGGCAAATGGATTGGTCGTGATTCAAACAATAGTTTACAAAATTGTTTTCACAAACTTTTTATAGAATCACAGAATTGTTTAAGCTCAAAAAGACTTTTAAGATCAGACCCAACCATTAACCCAGTACTGCCAAATCCACCACTAAACCATGTCCCTAAGCAGAAACTGAGTTTCTTTGTACCTGTGACCTTTTGAAGAGGGGACAAGAAGGGTGTGTGTTTGCACACTATCTGTGATTAGGAGAACCTCAATAAATTCTTATGGTGGCATTTCTGCCCTGCTCCAGGGCCAGAAAAGTCCACAAGATGGAAAGGACAGGACAGTAAAAGGAAAATCTCCATTCAAAGATGCCAAAAATTACCTTGACCTCTGAAGAGAAGCAGCTGTCCATCTGTGCTCTGAGGAGAGCTATCAATCAGTTCAGTCACTGAGCAGGAGACAATCATGCCAGGCCCAGTCTTGCTTGTCCTCTTATCTCTTCTGGGCAGCACATTGTCTTGGTCTGTAACACTCTCCCAATGGTAGAAAGCAACAAAATAAGATGACCAGCTAGAGGTAAAGTTAGTGGTATTTGAAAATGGACAATTAACTGACAATTAAGGCTTTGATCACCATTTGATCAACACTTTTCCTTCAAGTCTTCAGAGAGCTGTCATAATTTGTGTGTCAAGCCTAAGGAAATCAGCTGGTGAATTCCAGTGTAAGCAGGAGTGGAAGCTGTTGATCTCATGGGGTTTGTAATCTCTTCTGTTAAACATGCCCTCTAACTTCAGTGTCGCTATTTGTGAACTACAAAAGGAATCTCTGCACTGCAAGATGGTGTGATTTACTTACCAGTATAAGAGTTAAGAAGATGATTTAATTTCTTACCTATAGATCTTTCCTCATCTCACATTATTATGCTGTAGGTGTCAATGGAGAGAAATTTCTATGGAAATGATTCAGGGACTTCAAAGAGTGAGAAAGAATTTTATTTTTTCAAATAGAAAATTTCTCACAACCAGACCATTTAGACACACTCAGTACATTCCAGCATATCACGTTATATCCCAAAATGACAGTGCCATGAACTTAAAAATGAACAAATCTATTATAAATTAGTGAGCCAAGTTACAGAGAAGATTGAGCAGCAAGAAAACTCATAACCAAACCAGTGCTTAAATACATTTCTAATACAAGCCAACCACATCAAATTGACCTGTGAACAGTGCATATAGCTTCTCTTTTTTTTTACCCCCTTCTCTACTCACACAACACAAAGACCTGCTTTAAATAACTTAAGACTTTTATGATTTTCTAAATCACTTCCACAGTTTATTTTTGGATCTAATCTTGTGAGGTACTTGGTATCAGGCAGGGTAACAGCAGCCTGACAGTTTTTCCACCCAAGAGCAGACAGTTTTGGGTGGAGCATGTGTAACAACCACAGGGCATCCAGAAAACTATTTCGTTAGAAAAGAATATTTTTGAAATCCATAAAGTTCTGATGGCCCTCAGCTTCTGTGGACTCTGATAATCTCAAGAATGCAAATCTTTGGAGCTAAAGGGAAAGCACCCCTTTGCATTTGGTTTTATAGCTGAACAGGTATCTGCTGTAAACTGAAACCACAGGGCTTATTTGTAACAGCAACACTAAGGTGAATAGACTTTTTAATTGCAAAAGTGAGGTGAAAAAAAATCTTTGATGTAACTGGAGGTTTCTGCAGAATTTTCCTCCTGTGCAAAGCTAAGAAATTTTGCTTTCAAACTTTCTAAAAATACCTTGAAGACATTATGACTCTCCCAGAAAACTATGACAGATTTCCTAGACTGTCTTTTTCCACAGTACTAGATGAGGCAGTATGAGGAGACAGTGATAAAACCCAGAAATTTTCTCTGCAAAACTGGAAATACCAGCAGATCTCAACAGAGAAAATTAAAATATTTATTGCTGTTCTGCCTCTCCTAGTTTGTGTCAGTCTTAAGTAATAGAGTTCGTTTAAAAAAATCAGTCACTGCAATCCATCTCAGTAAAAATGTCATCTGAAGATCAGGTATGCTTAGCCTATGAATGACAGGGAAAAAAAAGTCTGGTGGTTATTTTGGAATACATTTAAGGATTCTGCCATATCTTTCCAGTGTGATGAAAGACCAATTACATGTTAAAGCCTTGAATGCTGTATTTTAAGGGTATCCCTTCAAGTTACAGTCACCAAGAACCTTGTTTAAAATCTTAATTCATATTTTATTGCTAATTATTTACCAGATCTATAAAGCTGTCTACTCTAAAGTGCACAACTTTGCTGTACACAGTTGTTAGAAATACACTTTTTTCAATCAAAATCAGAGACAACATCCAAACTGTAACCAGACACTCTTACCCTCTTTAAACAGTCTAATAAATAAATATCCATAAATATTGCAGAGCAACAGTATAAAGCTTGCACCAACAGAGGTATATTATTTATCTGTGGCCAACAGCAAAAACTTGCTTTTACCTTTAGAAAGGGTATTTCAAATTTCTTGCAATACAGCAAAAAACCCCCCCAAAAAACCCCACAAAAACAAAACAAACAAACAAAAAAAAACCCCAAAAAAACCTCAAAAAACCCCCCAAAACCAAAAAAACCCCTGAAGATAATTCATAAACTATTGTGACAGGATCCAGTGTGTCTGTTACTTTACAAGTACTCACCAAGAGGTTTTTCAGTTTAAAGCTTTTTAAACAGGAATGCTTCTCTCTTTGGCTGTACCATAGGCAGATGCTGCAAGTTAGCACCATTTATGAAATAATGAGAACATCAAATCTTCTCAGAGCATGAGGTAAAATGATATTCAAAAAGAAACAGTCTTTCAGTTTCCCCTTGGTTTTTTTCAGTTTGAAAATCTAGTGCATCACACATATAGTTGGGAATATTACCAATCTTAAATTGCAGAATTATCTCAGATTTAAGAAGTTACTTAAATTAGAAGAATTTCTGCATGCTGTTTTGCCAATATTTACAAATACATATATAAAAAATAGGAGATATGGTCCCTTTAAGCAAAAAATATGCATATATTCTCAAGCAGCAAGATAAATGTAACTTAAATATACCCACAATACTTTCTGTCAAATGTTGATATTAAAAACTCAATATTTTTTGCAGTCCTTTTAAGGGATTCTTCTTGGGGAGGCCTATAACTGCTATACCATTCATCACACCCACCAATACAACTTGTGATGTATTTTATGAGGAAATTGTAAATTGTACCATAGTAAAGTCTGCCCTATAAATAGCAGTTGGGTCTGAACTACTATTTTTAAATGATCTTCTATCGTATTTTAAAGGCATTAATCTCTGATATACAGAAACTTTTTTGAGCATGTAACAGCTGTAAGGATAGTCACCCCTCTGATAATCCCTTACCATTTTACAAAATGCAGGGATTTAATATTGCTTTAACTTCTTGTTCAAAAATACACAGTGCAATAAAACTTATAAATACCTGAAAAATTAATTTCTGACGTTGCATTTACAGTAGTTTTAGTAAGTGCTTATATGTAGTCATTAGACAAATGACTCCTCCTCCACCAGAAATAAAAACTAACCCTATTTTTATGAGATGCTTGTTTTCTGACTTTTCTTTAGTTGACCATGGCTTGGCTGTGCCAAAATATTAACAAAGCCACACAGAGATTCAGACAAACAGATGGAAAGTAAGGCTGTCTCAGAAATACTAAACGATGTCATCATGTTCCTCAGAAACTCTACTCTCCGCATTAAAATAAAATTCCAAGGGAATAATAGAGCTCTGATTTCCCTTTCACAGACCCTGGTGCCCATCAGACAGGCAAATCTGTATCCCAGTGATCCTTTGAGCTGACAGTGAAAAATGACTGTCTCTGGTATGAGCAAAAGAACTGCTATAAAGCTTTTGGTAACAGAACGTGTTTCCCAAATAAGCTGATTTTAAATTTGAATTCCTTCATTTTTCAGAAGACTCTATCTCCATGATAGGGAATATTGCTGAAAGGATGCTTATTTGGATGTGGCTGTTTAAATCCTGCTCAGCTGATAACCTGTACATAACATAAGGTTTTCGATGTGTTGGTCTTCTGCTCTTTCTTTCACTCTCTGCTCTTCTAAGGTACATACGAGTCTGTCCCTTTCTTCAACCACTTTCATCATCTCAGCAAAAATTTCATCCTCTTCATTCAGATCCATCTCATCTTTAAGGCTGTCTAAAAGGTCACAAAAAAAGGGTTAAAAACCAGATCACTGTTTGCATTTTAACTGTTAAAGCTTGCATTAACATTATAGTTGATGGCAAATGTAGTCAATAGCAGTTAGCATTTTTCGAGGTACAGTTCAGGGAAATTTTCTCCTGGATTTTGGCCATTTGAATTGAGCACCAGGGCTCATAGCATCTAGAGTAGATTGTTTAACAAAATTTAGACTGGAAGGGGTAAGAAAAGAGCTACTTATTTATAAAAACAACTAAGCTGTAGTTTAAATTTACTTGATAAGGTAAAAATCCCAACATGAAATGTAGTACCTATAAGAAAATGGGAAGTATTTTTCAGAAAACATTCTGAAAACTGCCAGCACTTGCAACCCACATACCTAGAACACAACAGGATATTTTGGGGTATTCAGTGCTATTGAACCCCTCTTCTCCCTGCATCCCTCTTCCCCATGTTCCTTTTTTAAATGCCAAAAGAAAGGACAAGCCCAAACTGTAATTCCAAGTACCTCAAAGCAGTTCTGGGGTTACCAGCAATGCTATTTGAGAGCAGATAACCTCTTTTGCTTGCGTGCCTGAAGAAGTTACTTCCCATTGCTGTCCATCATCAGCTAGACACTGCTGATTGGAGAGCACAATTAGTGTAATTACATGTGCAGTGCTGATCCAGGTGAGTGCAGAACTGGGCAGGTCAGCTCAGCTGTATTCCCTAGCAGTCAGATGAGAAGATCTCACATTTTGCTGGCTGAGCTGCACTCACAGGGAGCACAGGAGCTTCCTTTTTGAAGCAAACAGGGTTGGCATGGTACCTGTCCCTGTGGGCTGGAGTACATTGTCCCCTTTGACTTACCATCAATGGCCATTTTCTCTCTCAGCTTTTGTTCCAGCCTGCTTTGGTGGTCCTCCAATTCTAGCTCTTGGGCTCTGGGTACAATAAAAAGTATGTTAAAGAAGAAGCTTTTCTCAATGAAGACATATATGTTAATGTTATTTCAGTTACAAGAAACCGTGTTCTGTTTATCCAGTATTTTCTCCTCATGGGCAGCCAAAGCTAAAGGGTTTACCTGTGCCAACATCTCCAGAGCAGCTCCAGAAGTACCACTACCACCTTTTTCTTTATGTATGGGCTTAAACTCCCCCATACACTGCAATGCTCAAGGCTTTGAACCATCTGTGTTTTGTTGGTGGCACCCACAGTGTAATTCTGGATGAGCACTCCCACACATGCAGGTCCTCACCAGGCCCTCTGCACAGGAACAGGTCGTGAGGCAAAGGAATTAACACATCCAGACAACAACATTTTGTGTCCTGCAGTGCTCAAAGCAGCCCACTGCTGCTTTTTTAACTCGCAGACAGCGTGAGAAGAAAGCAGTGCTACCACAACACCCAATGACAACGAGAGGGGCAAGAAAGGTTCAGCAGCATCAGCATTGCTGGGGAGAAACTAGGATGCAGCTGGAGCTCCTGGCTGGGCTGAGTGATATGGAAATGGGAAATAGCAATGAGCAGCCTGCACAGGTGGGAAATACAGGGTTGAGTAATGACTGCTGAGGCTCCCACTGCCTTCCCACATTGCTCACTAATAGTGGAGAAAATAGCTGATAGTCCCCTCTGCCTATCTTGAGTGTGTTTGCAGGGAAGCAAGGTGACAGGGCTACAGCAAGCATTGTTCCATCAACCACAACAGTGGCATCTGAGCTGGGTTTTATTTACTTCTTGTGTTGGTGTATCTGCTGGTTTCATTGCTGTAGTGAATTTCTAGGTATTTTTTCATTAGTCCAATAAAAACAGATGAATTTGTCAGACTATTTTTCTTCCCAGGAGAAAGCACCCCAGTGTTCCTTAAACTCACATTATGTGAAGGCAGAGCATCTATATGCTATATGGGTTCAGAGTGTCATACAGAACTGAAATATTTGAACCACTGCAAGAGGGAAAGGTGAGGAGGGCTCAACTGCAGATCTATGTTCAAAACAGGTTGTAGCTACTCTGGTTATGTTTATTCCACAACCGTCTGAAACTGCAGCACACAGCAAGGTTTTCAGATGTTTTGTGAGTTGTGAGTACATTTTTCCCTCTCCCCTCCCCATCTTTAATACTAATGCTTGTCCTTACTTACATAATCAGGAGCTCAGACTCATAACGCATTAATTTGTTCTTCTCCATGACCAGCTCAAACCATTCATGTAGCATCTGATTTTCATCCCTTGTGCCTGAATCTGTGTAAAAGAAGAGACTTCAGTGTGCTTTACCAGCTTTCTTTCCAATGCTTTTGCCAACTAAGTTCTCTTTGAACAGTCCTCCTGTGTGACACTAGGTGACTCCAAATGGAGATGGTTCTGCTGTATGCAACTTACACCAGTAATGGCTGGGTACAACAGGTGTAACATTTTTGTCTATTTTTGATTGAATGTTGTGGCTTATTGCAGTCAAAGATGCATTAGATTTTAAAACACTTTCATCTTAAAGTTCTTCCTTTCAAATAACCACATAGACTTTAATGAGCACTATTTTTGTCTCTTAGCTCTGCCTTTTATAAGATAGTTTCTCTGCTGAAACTGGGCTTCAGAGTTGAAGTATGTCTAAGTGGATATTCCATTAGCACAATCAGCCTCCAGGATGCACATGCTGGCAAGTGTCAACCTAATCCCTGCTTCCAGTGGACATCAGTCACACAAACAAATCCTCTTCAAATTTCCCTTCACTTGTCATCTGGCCTCTAAATCTGCATCTGCTTTGAATGACAAATCTGTGATTACTGGGTGGTTTTATAACACTTTGGGCTGAGGCATCACTGGTAGACAGTCTGCCTTGCTGAAGAAAAGGATGGATCTCTTTCACTGGGTGAGGACCTTTACTCTCCTAAAATACCATCTGTGCAAAACTCTTTACCAATGAAGAAACCCTGCGTGTTTCCAACCAGCAAGCCAGAGCACATATGTATTTCTTTTCCTTGCTGTCCTTTTAAACATCCTCATGACTTCACATTTTCCATTCATTTTTTCACAAGACAAAGCCACCCCACCTCCCTTCGATGCAGAATTACAGCGACACTGATGGCACTGCCAACACATCTCCCACATCTGTTCTGCCCACCTGCTGCCTGCTCCCACAAAACAGTGATCACTTGTAGGAAGCAAAAATCTTGCACTTCTCCAGACTGAGGCAACAATCTAAGTGACACACTGGCACCTTCAGAAGTGTGAAGCTCACAGCCAGCCCATGCTCCTGCCCCAGCACATGGCATTTGCACTCCCCACCACACACTGGAAGCAGAGATGGCCAGACTTGGAATGAAGCAAAAGGAGGTGCTGCCAGCAGGCAGGGGAACAAGCTCTTTGCTTCTCAGTCCTTACATCACAATGGTTGATAATCAAGAATAAAATCCCCACTAACCAGCCTGGGTGTTTGCTATGGATGGAAGCTTATATGATTTCTCCTACTTTAAGAGAGCTGCACCTTTATTTTATATAACTGAGAGCACTGAGAGTTAACCCAAAAGCTGTCAGGTTCAAGCTCCAGAGACACCAATTACAAGTGTATTATTAAACTAGGTTACCAAGGGGAGAGAGAGACAGAGTCATGGGACAGTTCAGCACTGTTTCTGATGCCTTTCTGTTGTCATTTTGAAACGTGTGTTGTTTTTTGCCCCAGGAGTTACCCTCTTGTCTCTACAGCTTCAGCTGCCCTCACTCCAAGGTCAGAGCCAGGATTTGACTCCACTCAAAACCAGCAGTTTAAAGCCCATCTCCTTGGGACAGCAACAATCTCACCCCATGGAGCCCTTCAGCCATCTTCCCGAGCCAAGGGAAATTGTTGGGTGTTTGGGATCAGCAGCGCATTTGCACGTTTTCACCAGACACCATCATCCCAGCAAAGCCAGCTCACCTCCTTCTAGAACCAGAAGAATTACATGGGCTGTAATTCCCCACTCCAAGGACAGGAGTCATACTGGCCTGGGTGCAGTTCTGCAATTTGTCATCAGGACTTGACTGCAACTGGAAATTGCCATGAAACAAGAGGATAAAACAACAGGAGAAGGCAGAGCAATCTTGCTTCAATTTCTGCCTGATTCCATTAAAACTTGGCAGTAATAGATGTGTTCCTGTGGGATCTTCCAGGTCAGCAAGCGGTGATAAAGTGTCTTCTCAGAGTGACTGCAGGAGCAGTCCTTGCTGGAACATGCCAGCTCCTCACAGGTCCAATTCAGGGATGCAGCATTACTATTCAGAGCCTAAGGTCTTTGTATGCCACCATAAAAATTAATTATCAAAATTTTATCTATTTTACTGTCAGTAAAAATGCTGCCATTGCTGTTATGCGTAAGTGTGGCTCAGACACAAGAGGTTACAATTCCATTTTTGTTGTTTTCCTCGTGTAGGCAAAAATATTTCTTCTTTTAACTATTCCTCTTTACACTTTAAAATCTCTAATAAAAGAGATTGTGTATTGTAGGCTGATTGAGGTAAGCAAACATAATGCACTTTGAAAAAAACCCATTCATTTTAGCAAAATCCTCAGTGCGAGCTGAAATAAAAATAGCCCTTGTTTTCCCTCCTCCTCCATCCCACAGAATGCCCCCTAAGTGTTCCCAGGGGCATTTTTTTCCCTGAGCTTTTCAAATGTCTGTTACTACCAATGTTAATAGTTATTTAAATCTGATGGAGTGCTTGATGCCTTCCAAGGGCAGAACAAACCAAAGAAGCATTTTGCATAATGCAGTTCGACAGATCTTTTTAAAGCGTAGAGGGAAAACAATTTGTGAGTTTGTTTTGTGAGCCATGTTGGCTTTTCCCTACAGCATTGCTAGAGCAAACCTCTCCTCCTGATTTACCCAAGTCTCCTTTGACTTGAGATCCATTTGAAAGTCAGACATTCTTCTAATTACATCATGGGTATTTCAATTTGCATCACTTTTGAGGGAATTGTACAGGCTGTGGAGTAGTATTTACTGAACACCGTTCTCAAAACCTGAACCTTCTGTTCTCCAGATTGATGCTACACTGTCCCTCCTTAAAATTGTCACACAGTAAAGGGGTCTTGGCCAGTTTGCACCTTTTTAGGTACAGTTAAAACTCATATTCCTTATTTCTACAGATTTACAACTGATTTCTTTTGACTCTGTTGAAAATTCCAAGACACCTCGGGTATATTTTTTATTAAATCAAAAATTAGCTACAACATGTGCAGATATTTGTTCATTTCCCAAAGCATGGCGACATTTCTTAACATTCTCTCAACAGAGGTTTTCTCCTTTATCATCATTGTTCGTGATTTGTTTAGTCAACTGAGCCATTATGCTAATTTCAGTGGGAAATGTGTTTTGAGATTTTTATTTCTGTATTTTCTTGTAGGCAGAAGCTCTCCATAAGCCTTCACAAATGTCAGTGGAAAACAAAGCAACGGTGCATCAGTGATTTATTATTTGGTATTTTGAAGCAGAATAAAGGAAATAACGAGCATGAAAAATTATTCACAGGACTGATATTATTTCTCAGATTTTTGGGGGGGTTTTTTGGGGGTTGGTATTTTTTTTTTAAATGCATGAATTGTTGTCACTACAATTAGAAGATCATCAAAACCTCATTTTGCTCATCAGTCTTCATGGCAGTTGTTTCGCACCCACGCATGTTCTCTTCTAATTCAGTTGAGGAGCTAATGAATAACTCCCCCTAACAAAGGGGCCATTCATCCCAGGCTCACAGAATTATTAGAGGAGAGTTGCGTAAATGTCACCGAAGACTGGTGTTTGCAGGCCTGCCTCTAAATTTGGTTATTCACAACCTTTGCAGCTCAATATTATTGCTGAACTGTGATAGTTTTCTAATTACCTTAATAATACCTATTAAATCACTTGAATTGCATAAGCACAGACCTGCTTAAATACAACTTAACCTAATAAACACCGGTCATTCATTAACCAATAATGCTCATTATTTTTAGGAAGGTTGAACAGAATATTAAACTCACCCATTCCTGCATCATTACACATATGTTATTACAAGCAACAAAGCACTTCACATTTTGTCTGGGAAACTCTCGGCTTCATGCTTTTGCACCAGAAGAGTTATTGAGAGACAGTAACATCCTACGTTTCAGTATCTGCCCTATTTGTAACTGGCCACCTACACACAAACAATCAACAGGGAGAAAAAAATAGTACTTTCACCTTAATGAGGGCAATCCAATTACCAGGGATGGTAAGAGAATGAGAAGCATCGATCTCTTGGCAGACAGCCTTCTTTAGGAAATGCGATTGTCAAAACAGCAAAAACAAGAGGTGGCTCTAGGCCATTTATCCTGCTATTCAGTGTCTGTCCCATGTTCTAGAAGCTTCTTGTCCCTCTCTGTTTTTGAGGTTTCCAAAAAACAGCCACCTTTATACAAATCAGCAGAAAAAAGCTAACTCTCCAAATTCTCAAGGCCTTTTTATCAGTCTTTCTCATGGAGAGTAATGTGGGTGCTTTTTGATAAAGGGTTGTAATTGCATTTAAGAAAAAATAGATGTTAGCTTTTTAAATAAAATTTGAAATAGACTGACACTATCAGTTCTAGGAAATTAGTTAGTAAATATAAAAGGCTGGGTGAATGCTCTCTTAACTGAAGTGATTAGTGCAGCTCAGTGCAAGAGCTGCTGTGAAATATGGCATTAAAAAGGCCAGCATGTAGGGGTTGGACTGGATTGCCTGGGTAAGACAACAAGATCAGGTGCCAAAACATATCTGGGTTTTCTGCATTGCCAGTTTCATGCAACTGACTCTCATGAAAACACAAGGCTCAGCTTTCTAAAGCAGAGGTAAATAAAGACACATTTGCATTCAGGCTGTCAGTCCCTTGAGCACAGAACCACAGCCCCCTCTGAAGTCCCTTATGAGCATGGTTCACACTGCCAGCCCCATTTTGAGCCTGGCAGGAGCCCCCAGGTGCTCTGTCCCTCTGCTTCACCCCACGTGTGCTGGGGAGCAGTGGCAAGGCAGGGCCAGGGCCAGGATCCCCCAACCCTGTGTGCTTGGGAATGTTGGCTCAGGGGAGGGGAAACCTTGCCTCTGGCTGGGGCCAGGGGGACATCCCTGTCATCTCCTGCCCACTGGGGGAAAAGCTGTGCTCTTGGGGTCCGTGTGCCTGCATGCTGCTGTTGCTATAGCATAGCCGCTGGTTCTAATCATATTAATGGCATTTCACACTCCAGGAAAGTCATTAAGGACTCTGTTACTAGGCACAGGCTGCTGCTGGCTTGGTAACTGAGATACAGCTCCTGGAAACCTCCCTGCTTCCCGCCACAAGATGAAATTAAGCTCAGGATGGGACTTAAAGAAGGAGGGGAGGGCTTGGAGGACGTGTAAATTCAGGTTCAATAGCATTGTAAATAATTCCAAATTTCTGACAACCAACAGAAAATTTATAGCAATGTAAAGATGCTTGAGCCAACAGAGAGTTTGAGAAAAAGGTTTCTCAATCATTTTTGTCCTGCCAGTTATTGTTCCTTTTCAGGTTTTGCACCAAACTATTTCTATGACAACCATTAAAACCCTCTGCTTTGAAACAGGTTGAAAACCCCACCACCAAACAAACAAACAAACACTGCTTTGTGTACCTGCTTCTCCTCTTAGTTCTCTCTCCAGTTCGACACCAAAAATCTCCAGAGCTCTTTGTCTTTCCTCAATTTCTTCTAGTTGGCGCTGGACTGCCTGAAAAAATGTAATGATATGAAAGCTACAGACATAGCTTCAAAATTCTGAGATAAAAGGTGGCCTCAGTGGTTAGAGAAACAGCTTGGAAAGGTCTCAGAGGAGTCGTGGCTCTTGCCAACCCCCTGAGTGCATCAGGCACCTAAGCAGTTTAATAATGCCACCAGGTACCTATCACAATTTTATGTGGGTAAGTAGCACAGGTAGCAAAACAACCTCAGTTTTTCTGAGTTTTAGCTCTCCCATTGTAAAAATGAGATCATAATGTATCTGTGTCTCCCAAGGTGCAAAAAGTCAATACTTATATATTCAGAGACATACATTCTGAGACATTACATTAATAAAGCTCATGTAAATAGGGAACATTTACAACTAGAAAGCTCTGCTTGATATTTTGTTGTCCATGGGATTTTGTTTGGTTTGCTTTCATATTTCACAAGCTTTTGACTCCGAAAGAAAAAGGTCTAATAGCTAATATGTGACAACTCAGTGGCACTTCAGGAAGGATTTCTACATCCATTATCCATCCGCTTTTGAATAAAATTTTCAGAGGTGTGGTTGGGATAAAAGGCATGAAACACCTTGAAAAGTTAAAATGTCAAAGACAGATGCTCAGCAGTTCCCATTTCAGGCTGTATTAAGCTGTTCCAAGCCAAGCCCTCAGCAGCAGCCAAACAAATATGAAAGATCATTCAAAAATCCAAAAAGTTTGGATTTGATTGTCTCCACAAAGCAGTAAAATAAGAGTATGCACGTATGCATCTAATTTTATCTCAAGATAATTTACAATTCTCAGATAAAAACTAAAACATAACTGCTCTTCCTTTGCATTAAATAGGATACATCTGAGATCAAATTGTGCAGAAGTGCATTTACAAATCTTAAACTGTAATTGGAAATAATAACACATCAGTAGAGTCCAGAGCTTTCCTAGCATTTTCTGAAGAGCGGGGCCTGTATGAAATGAAGTGACTTTCCATCATTAAGGAAAAAAAAAATTGTTCACTTTTGTTGTTATGGCAGGGAGAAAACAAAAGCCATGACTGTATTTTCATATCTTCCTGTAATACATAGAGGTAATAGCTGAGTATCTTGTATTCTATGGGGTTCACATTATTTCCCCTTTCTACCTCTTTCCCTCTTCAGTGTATTCATATTGCCAGTCACTATTCCCTCTTGTTCTTCATCCACAATTACAAAATTATGATGATCTCTGGGGATCAACATGGATTTGTCACACAGAGAGATGCAGGGCCCTTCCACACACACCTTTCTGCTCCTGATGGCTGAGGAGATTTAAGCACAGAAGGCAGAGCCACAGTGAGGAGTGAGGGGAGCTGCAGAGCCCACTTTGGGTACCTCCATCCTCACAAGTCACTCCTGAGAGACAAAGGGGACATCTGTGAGCTACATTGTCACCTGTGCTTTGTGAAGCCTCTTCAGCTCCTCTTGTTTAATCAACTGCTTTGTCTCCTTCTCCAGCTTCCTTCTCTTTCTGAGAGCCCTTTTTGCCTACAAAAGACAGGAAGAGAAAGAAAAAGGCAATCAATGCCATTGCAGCTTTCCTCCAGCTTTCTCCAGAATCAGGGAGCCGTTGAAGTCAGAACTCTGGAGACTGTCTGACCCAATCCCCTGCCCAAAGCAGGGTGAGCTAGTGCTTGGGCTAACCCAACCAAAATGAAAACATCCATGTTGGAATATTTACATGCATTTGCTGTGTTGACTTTAAATCATTACAAGCTCTTAATGCAACTCTAATCGAGTGGGAACTGAGTTCAAATCACAAAGCTGACTACATACAACATCCCACTATCCATGGCCATGCACAGACTGAAGAAAGCACCAGTTTAAGGAAATTCAATTAATTTCTATTGCTACAGCTATGAAGTAGTAAAATTCACATCATGGGACACTACCTGAAGCCCTATGAAACCTTCCCCAATGCCATTTCTATGCTGCATTACAGAGGTTTTTGCTTTTCCTGAGGGCACTTGTTGCTGCTGCCAGGAGATCAGGAAAGCACATTCTGCAGAGCTGGTTAGGGAATCACCTGCCATTGCTCCATCTTGCCTTTGACCCATGCTATCCTGAAGTGCTTCAAGGCTGTGCTGATCACATTTTTGAGGAGACAGGATACATGAGCACCACCCACCAAACAATTAAAAAATTAACCATCCAGGAAGCCACTAAATTTTTTCCCACCGAGTTTTGCCAGCTACAACTGGTAGTACTGGCAAAATAGCAGCCAGAGTTGGCATGAAAAGGGATAGTAGGAGGCAGCTGAAAGAAACACACTGAGTGGGGAATGTGCATCAAAACTGAATCACTACTAATGCCCATGTGCAACAGCTGATCCTTCTTCCCATTTCTGGCAGCTTTCCTGGAGTGCTGCCTTCCCATTGCCTGGTCCTGACCTCCTTGTCACTGCCTGAACTGCTATGCAGTTTGCTCCCATGTCTCCCTTTTTTTTTTCTATTTTGTTTAAACCTTATTTCATTTACTGCAACATTATCTTACTGTAGATTGCCTTGCCTGTAACAGGAAAATGAATGAAGAATCCAGACATAGAGCCATTGGTGACAAGTGCTGCCACGTGTTGCTGTGCTTTGGTTCCTGTGCTGGAGCTGCACAACTGGGTTTCCATTCAAAGTCCCACTTAGCTTTCAGCTCAGATGATTTTTCAGTGTTTTTCAGTACTTTGCTTTCTTTCCTCTTCCCCCCACCCCCAAAGCCAACAAATCAAAAGGCCACCTCATACTATTAATTCCACTTACTGATATTCTCCACAGGAAAGAGATAAACACATTTCTGATGAGCTATTCAGACAACAAAAGCTCTGTTTCCTCATGTCAGAGCTGGGTGTGGAGAATTCAGGATGCTGTAACACCTTGGTTCCCGCAGGAGCCCTTTTGGGGTACAGGATCTAAGTGTGACTTCATGGCTCACGCACTTGTGCTAATTAGGATAAACAGAGTGTTTTCCAGGCAACCTGCCTGCAGCACTTCTCAAATGAATCTGTATACCCCCAAAGGAAATCTGCATCTGTTTGCTTTAATTTTTTCAATAGTTTGCTTGTTGGGCTACGTATTAAGGCCACTTAAGAATGCAGCTTCAAAGTGGTTTCAGTGAAACATGTCTGTTTGTCAAATTAGGATCTCCTCTGTCAGCGATGGTGTAACCTGGGGGAATTAAAGATCCAAAGAGGTAAAAGAAATGTTGATGTTCATCTGTCTTAAATTCGTTTAATGTATTTTCTCTTTGAGACATGTAACCTCCAACGTTTGGATGCCCACTCTGAGAAACTGCTGCGTGTTTTAGATCAAAATCATATGATGAATTTTAAATACAGTCCAACTAAGCAAATACCTTTCTGTTTCCAAGACAAGATTACCTTGTGCGTTAATGAAGGCTTGGATTCAAATTCCTCATCGGAGGATGAAGTAGAATACTCAATAGCTTGTTTTCTGACAGGTAGACGTTCAAATCCTAAAATGCAAGAACAAAATGATCAGTGAAGCAAAAAATACTGTTCTTTAACTTAAACAGACACTTTGCACCTGCCCCGAGTTCTAATCAGCAGCACCTAGAGCAATATAGAAGTTCAGCTGACAGCACTAATTAAATTTTTGATCCCTGTCAAAAACTGTCTGGCCATATGTATATATATTTATATAGATATATAATTTTAGGAACTACAAACAAATAAATTAATTCCTTGAGCACCCTGCATGTAGTACACTGTTCTGAATGCACTCAACATTCATTAAAATGTATATCTGAAGTTAGCCATATTACCCAAATGATTGTATAAGGCTCACTATACAGTGTAATTGAATGCACAAAGTCTGAGCCAGCTCTTAAACAAATTACCCTTATGTGGCTTGTAGCATCTGGCACCCATTTTTACTACATGACATCTGCTCAGTGTAAAATAGTTGGCGTCAGAATGTCTGGTCATATAAAAAAATCACAAATGTAATCAGAAGCAAATGGACTAAGAGAACAGGGCTTTATCACACAGCCTCGTGCAACATAAATATTTCATTAATTATGTCTAAACAAACGTCACTTATTTTTCTGCTTTAGGAATATTATCACATCATTGGGCTGTTGATTAAAATGCCATAAGAAGTCAGGAAAATCCATACATCACAACAATACACTCCAGAAGGAAAACTTAAAGGCTGCCTTTGGAAGAAGCGTGCTTTCAGAATTATAAATTAAATTACACTTAATTGCAGCAATTTTATCATGCCTGTTTTCCCAGCATCTTGTTTCAACTGGGTGTAAATATTTGAATTTCTTCTTAATTTGTCTAATGCATAGCTTCATTCTCTTTATTTCAGAAAATAAAACCGCTTTTGGAACATCTGTCTCTGTGCTTCAACCTGCTACAGGGTTAATGATTAACAGCTGGGCATCTTGGAAATATACATTATTTAAAGCTAACAGCATTCATTTTTCTTTCTATCTACAAGGTAACAGTTGGCTTTCTAGGTGCAAGCTGTATTCAGATTAAAATCACCTCCCATTCTCCCAGTGTAAATGTTTCTTCTTTGCCTCGTCCTGGGTCCCAGTGCTAAAGCAGGACTTTTGCCTCCAGCCCTAATTTAAACCCAGGATCCATGAAACATGTTCATCCCAGACAGTAAAGCGATAAGAGCAAATCCAAGTAATTTGAGGCAGAAATTCTGTTTGGTCTTTTTTTTCTCCCAGCAATCTCAGTTTTAGCAGCAAAAAAACTTGTGTTCAGTGAAGCTGCCAGCTCAGAGGGCTCAGGGGAGCTCTGGGTCCTGCCATCCTTTTTGTGACAGAGGTCCTGGGGCAGGGAGGTGCAGTAGCCCTCCGTGTGGGTGTCCAGCGTGCCACACGCTGCCCATGCTCTGCCAACCCAGCTGCAATCCTTCTCTGTCCCTAGCAGGGACATACAGACACTCAGCCCTTCCCAGGTGTGGGGGCATCAGCCACATCTCCTTGCAGTGACTAAACTCACCCACCTTGCTTTTCCCTGTGCAACCAAACATTTGCAGTAACTGCAAACGCCACCGGAGAAATCAAATTCCACAATATGCAAAGGGCAAAGCTTAGAGCCCAGCAGGGCTGGAAACAAGCAATTCCACACTCCCCTTCTTCTCTCAGCTGTGCTGGGAATAAGCGACTGCTTCCCCTGTCATCCCCTTGGAGTGATATCAATAATTTAAGAAGTGTTACAAGGGCTGGAGGAGAAGCAGCCTGCTCCAACACAAGGGCACCTGCTTCCTCCTTGGGGCTGTGACTCGGGAACTCTCTGCCTTTCTGGGGCAGAGAGAGAGTCAGTGACCTCCCTGAGGGCTTCCAAGGACCATCTCATGAGCACAGGGAATCTGATGCCTGTGTATGGTATAGATTCATGGCATTCCCAGCCCTCCCAATGCCTCTCTGCTGTGGAGAGCCAGGTATGTGTACCTTGCTCTGCAGAGAAGAGCCATGTAGATTGCTCCAAACCAGTTCAGCCTTTCAGGACCCCAATATCCTGTTTACTTTGGCTGTTTCTTTGTGACAAAGACCAGAAATGTGGTCTAAAGTGCACAGCAGATGCAAATTTCAACTTCAAGACGACAAAAGTAAGACAAACAAACAACAAAATACCCCAAACCAAAATCCAAAAAAACCCTCAAACCTAACAGGGGGGTTAGGCAGAACTTAGCCAACAACTGTGAGAATTTGGACAAAACAAGCATAAAAACATTCAAACTTAGGGACTTTTACTGAGTCATTAAAATCTGAAATATAGAACTGCAATACTAAAGTTGGATGATAATAATTTGCCTCCTCCAACTATGCCAATCCTTATACAGAGCAGATCTCAAAAACACAGGGTTTTTTCCAAATATTAACTCAAATCTTCTCGACTTGGGTTTTTGCTTTCCAGACACCTCATTCCTTCAGACTGGCAGTTATTTATTACATATTTCTTATCAAATCAAAGTGCACTGCTTTTGAGAACCTCTCCCTTAACATGAACATCCAGGATATTCATTTCCCTCTGGAAAACGAGGGAAGTGTCACATGAAGAGGGCTAAGAAGGTGATCCCTTCTGTTAGATGTGGGAGCACTACTGATTGTCCTGGAGATTTACAGGGAAAACCCAGCACTGCTGTCAATCTGCCTGTCACAGCTCACTTCCCTTTTTTCCTGGGGTGTTTCTGTGTCATAGTAATGACTGCAGCTGTCCAAAACCAGAAGGAAGCTGGCATGAGGGAGGAGGTGAAAACAATGCCCAGCAGAAATTGAGTAAAATGACCAGTAGAATGAGAGGACTTGCCTATTTGGCTTTACATCTTTGCTTCTTCACAGATTTCTCATGGGGTCTTACACATGCAGTTGATATTCTAGTGCCTCAGTTCCCTTCTAAAATACAAAATCAGTGCCATAACAGTGTCCTCACTGAGCAGAACACTGCAAGCACCCAGACTTTCCATGGCACAATAGTGCAGTAATGTTAACCTGAAACATTTGCAAGCAATCCCTTCTCAGTGTAAGGGTGCACAAAATCAGCAAAGTGAGTTCACAGCACAATAAATTTTCTCATCAGCTGAATTGGTTATCCTGCTTAAAGTACCAGTAATGAACAAGGCACTTCAGGAATTTTTAACTTCAAAGGGGCAAGTAGGCTTAGGAGAGAACAGTTAGCCATCTGATTGAACAATTTTATTGATCACTTTTTTGGGGGGAGGTTTACTGCAGGTTGGAACACAAAGGAAGCATCAAAGGGCAAAAGCCTTAAGGATATTTGTGCAGTAAACCAAAAATCTGGAATAGCACTTAGGAATTCCAGTGTGGGCAGTTGTATATTCTATTTGTGGGCAGTTGTATATTCTACAGGCAAACTTTGGATGTACTTTTTTTCAAACCAGTCTCTCACTGGAAAGTGTGCCATGAACCCCCATTATTTCAGTAAGCTGTGCCTAGGTCCCACATAAGCTGTCTGTGCAGCTGGATCTCTGCATGGCCCAAAATTTCCAAGTGGCTCTAAAGACTATTTCTTACGAAACAGAGAGAAAATGTTAGGCAGAAAACCTTAAAATCAGATCTGGATATCAGAAACTGGAATGAGCCACATGGAAGGTGCATCTGCAGGTGTAAGTTTGAACAACAGGCAATCTGCTGCTAAAATTCTTTATTTTTTGTGAAGATTGCCTCTTCAAGCTGAGCTTCACCTGGGGGCTGAGCATGTAGCAGGAAAGGATGGGAGGACAGAACATATTCAATACTGGAAGTGGTTCCTAAGTATTTGGTTATTCCCCACAGGATTTCTCAGCCATGAGCTGGCCCAGGCTCATCTCAAGCCCATGGACTTGTATCACCCAGCTCATTCTTTGGATTCACAAGGCATTGAGGTAGAAAACATCAGCATAATGTAATACCAACCATACTTGCACAGAACAAGTTTGGCTCCAAACAGGATAGGGAAAACCTACTGCAAAGACCCAAGAGAAGTATTAGAGTCTCATTAAATTGGTTTCTGCAAGGTGCTGGGAGTATTTTTTTTTCATTTAAAAATCCCCTGAAATTTGTGGTAAAGTTCAAGAGAAGAAAATAATAAGAAATGTGGGCTAAAGCTGATTGTCACTGAATGACTAGATTTTGCCAAGCCTGAGCCTCTGACAAGTGCCAGTGTGAGACAGAAATGCCATTTTAGAGAGCCAAGCAGGACTCAGCTCTTTATTAGTTTGGTTTACTCAAATATGAATGTTTTAAAAGGTTCAGAGAGCTGCTGTGCTGAAACACTGAACACAACAGATTACTGAGCAAAAGGCTAGATTAGAGCTTCCTTTTTTTTTTTCCTAAACAGACTTTGCATTGCCTATATTCAATAACTGCAATAATTTAATAATATCTTTTGGCCTGCACAGCAGAGGAATACAACACGAGTTACACCAGCATGTTTTTCCAAAATATTTTCAACATAAATAAAGCATAGCATTATTCAAACCTAACAAGAACTGTTCCCATTTTAATAGGAGCACAACATTCCAATTATTGTAGTGCAGTTAGTTAAGAGCAAGTCACGTTGGCTCAGCTGACGGGCAGTGACGAGGTACAGACTCCAAAAAAGCCTCCCACTGAACATCACAGTGTGACAAATGTGAACTAGCAACTCTTTGTGGCTTCAGTGGAGTCCTTAACATCTTCTGGCTCCATGGGAATGCCTGGTTTTGTGAGTTGTCATATAAAGGATGCTCCAAGAATCTAATCCGAAAATTCAGGAATGAGAGCAGGAGTTACTCTGTTTTAGTGAGCTTAGGTCAAGTGGCTCACACACTGTATCTTCCTTGCAGTGTGTGGCAGTTCTGAAGCAGAGGGGAAGCAGAAGGATCTGGATCTCATTGGGAACATTTCTGTGACTTTACATTCTACATACAGATTTTATTGCTGCAGCACAGCAGCAATTTTGGGGTTACAGTTTGGGTTGCAATTTAATAAAGCAAGAGACAAACAGGTATGCTGACAAAATTCAATAGGTTATTTAGTGAAATAACTGAGACTTTCTGCAGTGGAAAAATGGATCACAGAGGAAGACAGGTGGGTGCAGCTCTTTGGCCTCATATTTCATACCTAAATCTGTGCTGCACTTAATTCTTTCTGAGCCTGTGCATTGGCTCTTGATCTGACATCAATATGTCTTGGACTCGTCTGCAGTTTTAATACTAACCTTGCTCTTGCAAGCAAACTTGAAAATTGATGCCTTTTAATCACTGCCCAGATAGACTCACAAATAGGTCACAGTAGGTCAATAAGGTGCTCTCTCCTCTCAAATTAGAGAACAAGGGGATATTAATGACACTGCAAAGCTCTCAGAAGTATGTCCATAGCTCGATCACTCTGACAGCAGAGCTGAAGAGACTCCTGCTGAGGAAGCACAAACACAGAGCAAAGCTTCTTGCTGTTACAGCCATACTGCTTCAGTCTCTGTGGGAAGATAAACAAATGTTCTCTGTGCTGTACTGGAGTTTTCAGTGCTTGTCCTTCTGCTTGCTTGCTGTAGTTCTTCTTCAACTCAGTGTCACTGCAGAAGCTGCTCTGCCCAACATCCTACCCTGCCTTACCACTGCTTCCACCTCTTGAGCACTTTTTCCTGATATAAACACATCTGAACAGCAGTGACCAGCAAACCAAACTTGGGTCCAAATCTACTCCACCCCTTTAAATCTGTACCGACCCCTAAACTTTAGCTCAAAAAATGTATTTATTAAGTCTTCTTATATAGAAAGTAACTAGAAATGAAACATAATGCACAATAGATATGTGCATGGTCACACACAGGTCCTTTAAAGGTTAAGTGCTATTACACAATAATAATAATAATAATAATAATAATAATAATAACAATAATGACAAAATAATCCAACTTGGGTCCTCACCTGTTAAAGGATAACACAACCTTTCTGGAGAATGGTCCTTCATGACAGGCAGAGATGACACCAAGGAATTCCCTTCTCTTTCATGAGCTTTGCTTCTCAGTCTATTGAAGAGCAATCCTTTTTGTGTGGAGTCATCCAGATTGTCCTTGAAGGTGTTCTTGGGTTCTGGAGATGAAGGAAGAATGGACTGTTCCTTACGGATACACATGGGAGCCCCTAGAGGATTGTCTTCAAAGGTAAACTTTTCTAGGAGTCCTGGGACTTCCTCCATCCTAGTGCAAGCTGATTTCTGAGGTATATGGGTTTTCTTGGAAGGCCAGTAGGAGCAAGGACTATAGGATGTGAAGGATACCTCTTCCCTGTAATCCCTTAGAGATATCTCTTCAGAGCTGGCAGAAGAATGAGATAGATTTGAATAAGGGCTCCCATCTCCTGAACATTTCCCTGCCCACTCCCTTACTTCAGGATCCTGTGACTGAGTGTTGTTGTTGTTACTGTTCCTTTGGCTTAGGGAGTACCCAGGAGTGCTGTGGGGGCTGAAGAAAACTTGTTCTGAAGAGCCTTTGACTTTGCCCTCTGAGTCCTGCTTTAATCCTTCTGTAGGTGAGGTTAGAGGGTCCAAAATGGATCTTTTGATAGCATTGGCTATGAGCCTCAGTGGGGATTTTGCCTGGCCAGCTGTATGCTCCCTGGAAACCACATCTGGAATCCTCAGAGCATCCTTTGTGGCAACTGACAAAGCTGGTGGAGCACCATGTGCATGTAAGAGAGGCACAGGACAGCTAGATTGTTTGAACACATCTTTTCTCCAGCCAGCATCCTTCTTCTCCTGAGTCCACAGGGCTCCATGGTTTTGGTTCCCTGGGCTGGTCCCAGGCTCTGTCCTGTTTGAGTCATACAAGGGTTGCTGCTGAGTATGAAGCCCCAGCTTCTTTTTTGCCTCCTTTATTTCTTGCTCAGTCTTTTCTTCTGGGTGCCTGGTATTTTTGCCATCTTTCTCTTTCAAATCCAGAGATGACAGCACTTTTGTCTTCCTCTTAAATAAATCTTCTGGTTCAGAGCTGTGTTTCTGTGTTTTTCCTTTCCAGTCCCGGGCTGAGTATGTCCCAGTGTCACCATCTGTGTCTTCAGGCTCATAAAACTCATCAGCCACTGTCCCATTCCCAAGAGGGATCTGTGGAGAACCTGTGGTTCTGCTCTGATAAGGACAGTGGGGAACATAGGGATGTGTATCTTCAAGCACCTCTCTGGCTTTTTCTTTTCTTTGAAATACTGGGCTGCATGGTTTGAAATGTCCTCTGGTAATTTCTGGTTGCTTCTTGTAAGAAGCCAACTGTGAAATGCATGAAAAAAAGATTATTTTAGGGATTTAAAAATACTGCTTTGTGTAGCTTCTATTTCATAAAATATTGTAATCAATTTTAATCTTAACATAATAGTAATAAACATAATATTTAATTTATACATGAATACACATGTAGATGATAATGTAAGAAAAGCTTTTCTCCCTAAAGGGCTAATATTTCTCTAGGAGTGGAGATCTAATACTACTGGAAATTTTAATAGTCTAAAAATAATGTTATTCATGCTAAGAATCTGTCATGTCTTTATGAATTGCCTTTAATATTTTCCTTAGAGAGAAAAAGTCCTATCTCCAGGAGAACAGGCAAGAGCAGATCTGCTCTCTTCTCCTGTGTGTGTTCCAGTTGTATCACCTTAGAGTTTTGAGCAAGTACAAGAGATCATTATCCATCCTCTCCAAATGTTTTTATAATATTGTGTGTTTATGTAGTGCAGGTAGGAATGAAAGAAGTTACCCAGAAAAGATTATAAAATGCAAGATGGTAGTGTTAAACAATTCAATTAGTTCCCTCTGTCATGATTATTTTTCCTTTGGTAAAGGTTTAAATTCATTACTCCAGCCACCAAAATCTTCTGCTGAAGATAGTAACAAGGATAAATACCCACATTATGTAGCCAGCAGACCAAAACTAGAGTTCTTTCTTCCTTCTTAAAAGGGAGGCTTTTTATCATCAGTGCTATGTGATAATGGATGGTGTGAAGATTGAATTCCTGCTTCCATTTATGTGCCAGATACCCAAATTCACATGGGTGAAGACATTAATCTGTCTGACTTTTCATTTCCCAGAAGCATCAGAAGTAAGGCAATAATGATTCCCCTCCATTTCACACTTCTATTTGATGACTGAAATTATTATTGGCCAGGATCTCGGATAGAAAAATGTAAGAAACACAATAAACAAATAAACACCCTCTCAGTCCTCCCTTTTAAGAGTAAGAAAAAGGCCACTAAGCAGGGCTTGTAGAGCAGGAGCTGAATGGAATCACCTCTCCTCATGCACAGCGTGGCCAAGGCAGCACTGTGCAGCTCTGCTCCCCTGGGACATTCCCTTCCTGGCCCCATTGTCCTGCACCAGATTTCATCTTCCACACTGGATGTGGAAGAGTTGATTTTTTCCTAGCACAGGCCCTGAGGTCAAGCGATTTTAGTCATGTTTAACCCAAGGGGGAGGACAACTGTCCAGGGCAGGGAAACTGTGGGCTGCTCCCTGCTCCACCTGGCTCTGGGAGTGCAGGGAGGTGCTGCCCTTTACTCAGGATGGTCGGTCATGACTCCTGCTGCACTTATGACAGGCCCGCCCTTCCTGCTCCTTAAAAAACCCCAAAACTTAAAAAAAAAACCAACCCAAAAATACAATGGAAATCTGAGATCCTGAAAAACGCAGAAAATGCTGCTGAGAAGTGGGAGATGTGAAGCCCTTTTCCAGCCTAAGCTGTTCTATGATTCTATGACTGATGGAACAGATTAATGGCTAACTCTTTGTGTGATCGAGCTCTGAGTTTCACAGCTTCTTGATTTGGCAATGATGACATGAAATCAAAGTCTCTTCCCTACATGCAGCACAACTCCAACCTCAGTGGTCACTCTGAGGACCAAAACTACTGGAAGGAGCAGAGACAGCCTGCTGAGACCAGACATGCCCCAGCAGAAGTTACAGTCATTGCACCCTGCATAATTCTCCTTTATACCTACCTGTGGTTGGGAATGCTCTTCTTCAGGACCACTCTGACAGCTGGCTGAGCTGTCTTTCCACTGTAGCCCAGGTTTCTTGCTGGACAGCAGAGGAAAGCCTGTCAAAGACACAAATTTTACCTTCCCATTGGTATTGATTTTGTCTTACATGAAGTCTGCAATTAAAGAACAAGAGCAGAAGATTAAACATCCACCTGGATAGAGTTAAACCTGGAGAACTGACCTACAACATTGAAGTTCATGGCCTCACTCACATATGTGTGTGCATGCTGTGCCAAACACATGTTGATATTTTCAGCGGGGGACCTGAACTGCTTCCACTTTTTGGCTGAATGTAGCGAAGCAGCTTTTGAGTTCCAGGAAACTTTCTGGAAAACCAGCCCTCTTTAGAGGGCCTTCAGGACTCAGAAGCAGAGGCAGTCAAAACAATCTGTGACTTTTGAACTTTGGGTAATTCCAAGAAATGAAGAAAGTGGATGACTTCTGAGAGGGCTGTCCATCAGATTGGAAAAAAAATGGGAAATGCATTCACCTGCAGGCAGTAAGAACAGAAAAAATCCTGCAGTCTCCCAAGCCAAGACAACAGGCAGCATGCTGGGGGCTCTCCTACCATCAGGCAAGGTCATTAATTGCTAAAGGAGGCAACTTGCACCTGAAGGGAGTCAGGAGAACTTACCAATATTTGTGCCTGTGGGAATTTTACATAAGAAATAATCTTTGGTCAAACAAAAGCATCCCTGATCCAAGATATTCTCATGTCCAGCTATAACATGGCAAGCATATTTATAGCTCAATTATTGACTCCCATACCCAACTATTAGTTCTGAAATCCATGCAGGTTCCCAAAGCAAAATTAGGTTCTTCTATATAGGAGAATAAGGACAGAAGCAACACTCCAGAGAGACAGAGGGCAGCTCCTGCATGTGGATTTCAGCAAAGGCAAGCCAGGCAGAGAGGCTGAATTTCCTTTCTTCTCAGTGTCTCACCTATTTGTACCCAATCTTGATGCAACTTGTTGTGTTGGATCAAGATTGGAGGGACACACTGTGCTGGAGCCTGTTAAGGAGCTCCTGCAGGGATGGCAACCAGGGGCTGACCTTTATATTCTGTAAAGTGAATTAAGCCACAAGAAAACATGAGAATCCATTATTAGGACAAAAAAACCACCATGACCACCTGCATAAGTGAGCCAGGAGGGTTCAGCCTGATCCACTACAGCTCTGAGCCCACAACACAAGCAAATGTCATGGCTCAGGGCACTGAGGGGAAATGCAAGTGCTGCAGCAGTGAATGCTGGAACACTGCTGAGGGCATAAAATCACCAGCCCAGGGGTCTGCAAGTGCCCATGGGGAGAATTCCTTCCCACTCCAGCTCTTGTTCAGGTGCTCACAGGGACAGGGGCTGCACACAAGGGAACATCGCTCCACACAAAGCCACAGCTCGCCATCTGTCACAGGGAAAATGGTTTTATTCCCACCAAGATGCTGAACCTATATTTTCAGCTTCACTTTCAAAACAGGATTAAAAAAAAACCAAAAAAAACCAAAAAAAGGTTCCCTAGGGCATATCATGATCTGCTTGGCCCAAAATCCCAAGATAAATTAAGAGCACGGTGTTCCCTGTGGCCGTGCAATGGGGATTAAAGGTTTTGAAAGGTAATATCCTGCTCTGAGCCTTTCAGCCAATATAGCCGTGACACTGATTTCCTCTCCTTGGCTGCATACCCTGTGCTGTTTATGAAACATATGTGTTTGGGGAAATATGTCAGAAAAGGAGACAGATTTTTTTTTTTCATGTGACTGATGATCATATGAATTCCTGTAATCAGATTGGATTAAATATAGAAACTATGACTTACAGTGTTCCTCCAGGGAGTAAAAAAAGCCTTTATTCCGTTCCCAGTCTACACTGACTGTGCTTTACTCCTCATTTTAACAGCATACTTGAGGTTCAGGCAGACTCATGCAGCACATTGCTTCCCTCTCAAAGGCTTTTAGCTCCCTCTAGAGCCCTTGGGGCACACGGAAGATTTTGACAGAACGATGGGAAAACTAATTGGGAAACCATTAAGTAATGTCCTTGCTGAGAACAAGCTGAAAATCAGTCAAAATTAAGAGTGACACCCCCTCCAGTCTCCTTTGCTTTCCTCTCTCACAGTCTTTGTTACCCCACACTCAAACCTGGATTAAGCATCATTATTATTGATCTTTTAAAAACTGATATCAGTTGAGGCAGGATTTTAAATCCAAGCCTCTGATGGAACCAAACTCTGATGTCTATGCCGATTCCCACATGCTTTACAGTACTCAAGAGGCAGAGCCAAGGCTGACAGAGATGCCATGAGACTCTGAGAACACCCTGTTCCACCTTCTCGAGCCTTCCCCAGGGTGGGACATCCCATGCAGCCCCTCAGAGCATGGCAAAGCCTCATGGCTCAAAGGTGCCGTGAATGCCAGGGAATGTAGCCCCAATGTTCCTGTCTGCCTGCCACAGCTGCCTCTCCAGGGCCAGACCATCACAGGGGGGAAAGCTGAGCTCACTGGGAGCCTCCTGTCAGGACCATGAAATAGCCCTGTGCATACTCTATTGAGATTTACTGAGTTATCCCAAATGTGGGGCACCAGAAGCCTCCAAGGGACTGTGGATGGGTAGGGACAGAACTCATGTGCACCTGACTTGAAGGCAAGCCTTGTTCCAGGAAGCAGAAATGCAGCTTATCTCATCTTCTGAGATATAAAAACTCATCCCACACTGGGTACTTGCAAATAATCTCAAAGCTTTCTTGAGCATTCAGAGTAAGCAAGCTGAAATGCCTTTCTGTTTGTGCACTGCTCCTGTAATTGGTACAGACATCCTACCTGTTTCAGAAGCAGAGCCATAACTCCTCTGACGGCAACTGGGACTCTGAGCAGCAGCAGAAATCCCCCCCTTTGCAGAGGGCAGCTCAGGGCAGGGTTAAAGAGTGGCTGTCACCACCATTCCCCAAAATCCACTGTCTCCATGCTCAGAAACTGGTCAGCCCAAACTCAGAGAAACTGCTAGAGGACAAGGACACTTGACACTTATTTTCACCAGCTCCCCTCTTGGGATTGGCTTTCTCCCTTTCGCTAACCCAGAAATATCACCTGGGTTTTTTTCCCAACAAAAAAGAGGTGACAGAGCACCTGTGGAAGAGTGACAATAGGCACCTCCAGGAGCATTTCTAGTGAGTGACACCATGTTAGGGTCAGTGTCCCACTTGATCAAGAGCAATCCGTGCAGGCTGGGCTAGAGACAAAATATGCAGCTCTGGGATAGGAGTGCATGTTCTCATCTGGAGAATTCAAATGGGCATTGCTTGCTGATGGGTATAGTTACACAGAGAGCAGTCACACAGAAAGGGAATTGGGTCTTTGGAGGGTAAGGAAATGGAAAAGAAATATTCATTGTGTTTATATCTCTGTTTTCTAATTTAGTGACTCAAAACCACAAAGATTCTAAAGGAAAGAAGGGCAAACAGACAAAAGACATGAAAACACACCGAATAGAAGATACAATCACATCTCAGGCTCTACTCACTCGTTTGGATTTTTCTCCTCCAATTCTGGTACTTATTTAATGCCATGGACTGAAAACTGTTGGCTCTCTGGAGTGCTGAGCAGGAACAGAAGGGACACAGGGTCAGCTACTGCAGCAAAAGCCAGAGGGCGAAATGGATACGGGGAAAAAAGAAAAGTGGAGGAACAAAACCCCAAACACCGGCGGCGGGGGGTCAGTTTTCCAAGCAGCCTCCAGCCGGGAGAGGGCAGCGCACACCCACCGCGGGATGCCAGGAGCAGCATCCAGTGGGAGAGCTCAGCAAGCCTCTCGCTTAGCCCCAGATCGACACAGGTGATGGGGGCAGGGAAATTACCGTAGCAGCCAGGGGTGGGGGACAGCATGAAACTGGAGAAGAAAAAGGATAAAATCCTCTAGTGGCTGTATGGGATCACACACTGCTGGGCGCACTTTGGGGGCTGCTGCTGTCCTTTTGCCCTAAACAAGGACTCCATTATTCGAGAGTTGATTTAAATTGTTGTATGAAATCCCCTCTTCTCTGCTTGGCTTAAAAACGCATATGTGGATGTGGGGGTGGTGGGACATTGGGATAAATGAATGCTGATGGCCTTTTATTTTTTGCAGAACAATTTCTTTGGCTGTTTTTAGCACATCTTTTAGTTCTGATCAACTCCAGAAAAGTTTCCATTTGAAGGAAGATTGTTCCCAAACCTCTCCCTACCTCCCTGCTAGCTGTATCCTTTCCTACGTGTGCTTTCACTGGATATGAAAACCTTAAGCAGCTACCTGTAGAAACACAAACTGTCCCAAGCAGGGCTCTCTAGTGATTCCCAGCATCACCCTTGCCTAGGCAGTGCTGCAGATATTGCATTGATCAATAACATCTTAACATTTTACCAGTGGCAAAACATTCATCCCATCCCTTTAAGCTAAGCACGAGGCACAACTCCTCCAGGTTACCCTGCACCATGGGAATGGTGTTTCAGTGACAGCACTGAAAAGGCAAACCCCCCCAAAAAGACACCATCAACAGACACAACCTGGCCATGCTGCAGGGAACAGCCTCCACTTTGGAACATCTCTCCCAGTCCTGCCTGCACCCTCAGGAGAGGCTGCTGGAGCACCCCAGGTCAGGATCCTGCTTACCATCAGCAACTTTGGATGTTTTGGAGCTTTCCTCTGGCACCACAGGGCTCCTGATGAGCGATGCCCACCTCTGGATGGGGCTGGAGCAGGCGGAGGGCTCCAGCAGCGAGCTCTGTCCTTCACTCACCTCGGAGTTCGAGGAGTCGCCATTGAAATCAGACTCCAGCTCAGAGCTACAGGGAAAAAGAGCAAGATAGAAGGGAAGTGGGACATTTCGGGGGGTGCAGCAAGCACTGGCTTGAGCACTGACAGCAGTGTGGGTGTTTCAGAGGAATAGGTGCTTGGCAGCCAGAGCTGTTGTCCCCATTCTCCTTCTTTCATCACCATTATTGCAGGATTGGAATTTGCTGTAGGTGCTACACAGCTGAGCCACCCCCATTCCCATCAGACTTTGCATTTGCACCCATAACCACTATGTTCAGCACCTGGAATCAAAGTGCCTCTGAGACAGACTGGGGTGAAATCCCTCACTGCTCAGTTAGCAAAGCCAGGCCCTTGTGCCTCCAAGGCTGTGCACCAGGATGAATTAAGGGAAACAGCATTTGCAATGCCGTGATTGGCCTGCAAACAAGGCATGAGCGTCAAAACTCTACACTTTTCACCTTTTTCCTGCAGATTTTTGAAAATAAGAGGAGAAAGGAGCCCAGAGGAGGGGAGTGAGGACAACCATGGGCCTAGCAAGCAAGGTTTAGTCAAGAAGCTGGAGAAAACTGTAACCATTAGTCTGGAAAGAGAGGACTGAGTGAAGCTACCTAAGCACCCTTCAATGTGCAAAATGTGTCTGTAGGAAACAAAGAAAAACTCTCCTCATTCCCGGGAGCCACTGGCACAGTAACATTGAGCAGTGCAGGGAAGCACCTGAGCTGATCACAGAGGCAGATTATGGCATCCCCTTGTGTAAATGTAATTAAAAGCACACCACACAAACACACGTGTGGATGACATGCACAACATGACCTTGCCTCAGGGCAGAACAACTGTTTGAGGTGATTATTAGCTCTTTTTCTAATAATCAGGCCATTTCTTTCATCTCTCAATCCAGACAGTAGGGAACAGACACCGTCAACCCTTCTGATGTGACCACATTCCCACTGCCATAAATGAGTGCAGCATGATCCCACTCAGCATCTTTTTAATGCAAACAATGCTGCCAACCTAATTCTTAGATTTACTGTGATGAATAATAGCTGTGCCTCAAAAATAGCTGTGCCTCAAAAAAGAGAGGAGCTCACACCATGAGCAGTCCTGCTGGCGTGGCAGGAGAACGCTTTCACATGTTTATACAGCAGAAAGCAAAGTTGCATTGTGACAGCCCAGGGCACAGTCCAGGAGAAGGAAGAGGTAAAGGAGAGGCTTCACACAACATGAAGTCATACATTTGGATAGAATCCACCAGTGCTGGGCCCTGGCTTCACACAGATCAAACCAGCAGTACTGGGAGGCCAGGGCAGGCAAGACAGCAGGGATGGGAGCACCTCTCCAGGTGCACTGCTCTCTCAGCAGGCAAAATCAGAGTAGCCTTAAATTTCATGCTAAAACATACTTTTTAAGCTGACTTTCAAGCAGTGTCAGCCATACAGATATATATATATGTAAAAATATAAATATATGAAGGCTTTGATAGCTGAGACCCTGTGTGGATGGGAGAGATACCACACTGAGATCAGGCAGAGTGCCACACCAAAGAAAAAGAAAAAGCCCTGACATTAACATTGATTGATATCTTTCTGTTTTAAAGAGCAAAACACGTATTTTCCATGGCCAGCAAGAAGGTAAGTGCTATAGCATGAGGTTTCTCCTCTCATCTCTGCTGGAACAGGGAGTCATTACTCACAGTACCTAAAGCCTGAACTGCAAAGTTGTGTCCCCGTTTTCCCAGTCCCAACAGGCTCCCTGCAGCCATCTCAGCAGTGCCATTTGTCATTTGCTATTTCCCTTGTCCCCTCTTTTTGGCAGGGGCAATCATGCCGGAGCAGCTCGATGGGGGGCGGCAGCAGGAGGTTGACCTCGGAGCCAGTGGCACCCGCTGTGCTGGTGACAGATGTGCTGTCACCCCTTGTGCCACGTCCTGCAGGCAGGGAAGCAGGGGCTCTGCTGTCCAGCCCCAGGGAAAGGAGCTGATCCCTCAGATCAGAGGGATTAGCCGGCTCTCATCGCTGCCTGGACGCCACCAGGGCACCACGAGCCAGAGGGTGTTAGCAAGGGATGCAGTACATGCTCTGCAGGGGAGCTGTCAGACAGGTAGGAAACCCTTCCCATTTCTGTGTTTTCTATGTCCCCATGGGGCAGGAGCCCTGGAGAGGTTCATCCTTCCCTGTAAGAGCACCCAGACCCACGCACAGAGCAAAAACCCTCTTTCAAAGCACCTCAGGGAATAGCAGAAAGTTGCATTTCTCAGAGCCAAGTTGCTCTCCAGAAGCTACACACAGCACCACAAACAGGTGTTTAGAGGGTGTGAGGAATCTGAATGAGCTTCCCTACAGAGCAGCAGTGTTTGCAATGGTTGGTCTTCTTTTCTTTTTGTTTTTCACTCCCCCTCTTATTTTTCAGTTCTCAGTAAGGAAAACTGCTTTACTCAGGGGATACCAATTTAATCTTTAGATGGAATGAACTGCCACAGAATCCTTCCCAAAAAGCAAATATATTCTAATGTGCACATAGAAATTTGGCTTCCTCTGACAGCTCCCCAAGGTTCATCAACTTTCAGATTTCTTACGGGTGGGCAGGCTCTCAAATGCCCCAGGAGAGGCCCAGGGTGTGGAGCTGCAGGATGGTGCCCAAGGTGGGAGATGGCCACGTCACAGGATGCACCTTTTGCCACAATACACCCACTGCCCAAATCCCTGTGTACCAAAAACTGTCGGTTCCAAGAGCTGAACCCAGGCTGATCACAGCAATGTTTTTCCCTCTGATTCAGGCCCCTGTGTGGGATGTGAATGTTTGAAGATTTCCTGCAAAGTGATTCATGTGCCTGGGGGGATTCATGGCTGTGGTTAAGAACAATTGTTATTCTGAGCATTTGTGGAGGATTTTTCTTTTGTTCTCTTCTTTTCCCCCCAGTTGTATATACACCCACCACTATATTTTGCTATGATTTTCTTTAGCATTCCAGAGAAAACCAAACTGCTCTTACAGGTTGACTTGTATTTTAAAGTACCTGCTGGCATCACTGGTGACCATGACTCGAACGGCGAGGAGGTTGTGTTCAGTCATCTCCTCCTCGGGGATGACCCTCACGATGGCCCACTCAGGGGAAGGGGGTGAGAGCCAGCTCTCCAGGTTGAGGTGTTCAGGGATGCTCTTGGCCTTCTTGGGGAAGGTGGGCTCATCAGCCACGGGCAGGCGGCAGCCTGGGAAGGCACAAAGGTGACAGCAGGGTGTTAGGGGAGGAAGGAGTCTGTGGGGGACCTTACTCCTGCACTTGAGTGGTCCCTGGCTGGTGGTTTCTGTCCCCAGAGGTGCAGGCAAGGTGTGTGCACCGGCAGGCTGGCACAGCAAAAACATCCCTCCAGCCCAGTACAGCCCTGTCAGTGTTCTTCAGCCTGGATCCAGAGAGAACAAAGCTTCAGGGGCAGCCTCAGCTTCTGCAGCTGCTCAGTGGGATGGGGATGGACATCAGCCTGGTGCCTGGTGGCAGCAGTGTCACACGTGCCAGCCACACAGGTAGGGATTTATGGGCTCTTTTCCAGCCCCTTTTGGACCCGTTTGTGTGACAGGAGGCAGATGAACCAATCTTGCTTGGATGGCTGAACCTTCAGCCTCATACTGCAAGCTTAGGTCAGTTTAGGACAGAGGGAGTGAGCAAAGTAAACACAGACTCTTCAGGTTATTTTTGATTGTGTACAGCAAATACAGACCCTAATTTGTGAAAAGCAGCAGCATCCCAGCAGTTAAACAGCACCATCCCTGAACTTCATGTTCAGATGGGAGGAATAAAGAATAAAGCCAAGTTTCCCCTCACTGAACCTGGGTAATTAAGACAGCGCCAAAGACAGGAGATCATCTCTCCCTGTGAAATCCTTAATTTCTGAGCAACCTCATCATATCTGCAAAGTCTCCCTGAGGCTTGATGAAGAAGGGACAAATGACAAGCTACAGGAGAGTGGCTCTGCTTGGTTCATTACCCATGTGTGCTGTTTTTACTGCATCCAATTCAACACTAGTGCTTCTAATTTACACCTGTGTAAGTCTGGGGAGGGGGAAAAAAAAAAAAAAAATCAAAGCTGGGACAGAGCTTATTTTCTCATCTACTGAAGCAAACTACCTAGCAAGCATCAATTAAACTCCTATTTAACTTGCAGCTCCTCCATTCGTTGCAGGAGTGCACTCACCCCACCCTTCTCCTTGCAAGAGTTTCTACTTTGGATGTGCTCAGGCCCTACATCCAGCTCAAAGGCACCACAGCAGCCACATGTTTCTTGACTGCAGAGGTTTCTTTTCCTTTGGGAGATGGGAAGAAATTCATACCTCTCTGATTTTTATGTCTGACTTCTACTGTGGCCCAGCCAGGCCACCCACCCAAAGATGCTGTGGGCTCCAGCAGCTAAGTAAAAATGAGTCTTTTGAGCCAATTTGTTAACCCCAAAGCTTTCAACTCAACTTTCTCTTTAAAAGATGGCGCATTTTACATGAAAATCAGAGCAAGCAAACCCAAATAACAGTTTGCCAGCTCCTTCTGTAAATTTTGTACCCATGCTGGCAATAAGCCCGAGGTCACTTCAAGGGGCTGCGGAAGAAAGTCAATTTTGCCATTTGCTTGCACACTCAATGTGCTCCCTTTCCCAGCCCACACAATAATGCTTTCCCTGCCACGCTAACAGGAAAGAGGAGAAAACATGTTTATGACTAACAGACACACAGCTGGAGACTATCAAAACCCACAGACAGACAATCAGACAGACAGACTACCTACAATGACTCCATGTGGTTCCTGAACGTGAACACTTTTCCAGTTAACATGTCCCTCTGCAATAGCTTGTTACACATCCAATTTTCAATCATTAGGGACATGTAATAGTCAGAGCTGATGAAGGACCTCAGGGTGTCATCCAGGACACCAGTTGACAGTGATGTGACACCATCACCTCTCTGAAGAGGCACATTTCTGTGCTTGCTTTCTTTTCTAGTTTTCTCTTATAAATTTCTTTTTGGCATCATAATCTCTCCCCTTCTTGAACCCTGCACCCAGGAGCTGATCTTCTCAGGAGTCTGTTGGGCAGCCAAGCCCTTCCCTAGCAGGGTAAGTTTACATCCACAGTGGTACCAACCAGGTTTAAGATCAGCATCCTGGAGCAGCATCCTTACCCATGGCAGGGGGGATGGACTAATCCCATGGAGGTTCCTTCCAAGCCAAACCACTCTAGGATTAGAAAGCAAACCCACTCCTTACTAACATATCTTATCAATATTTGCATTGTGACATATAAATTTAATAAATTATGTTGCACTCAACTCCACAAAAGCAGAGACTGGACCATTCTGGTGTTTCAGTGTGGGGGACACCCACATGTGCACATTAATTCCAGCACTGGGTTACACATTCTGCAGGACATTTGGAAGGTTTAAAGTGAGCACCTCTGTCCATCACAGCACTGTACCTTGGGTAACAGGCTCAAACAGGAAGCAGAGATGTCCCAGATGCCCCATCATCAGGTGATTTTTGCAGGCTCTGAGGATGTCACACACTTCAACTGGTCCCTCCCAAAAAGCAGTAGAGTTTCCAGCCCCTGAGGACAACAGGGGTATGGTCCAGGTTCAGACAGCAGGGATGCACTGCTGCTGGCCTCATGTAAGCACTGTGGGGGGAGAGTGTGGCCAATTCAAACACAAGCCCAGAGCTCCACAGGCCTGGATCCCACCTGGCAGTCATTACCTGCTCCCCACAGCAATGCAAACACATCCAGCTGGCCACCACTGCGATTCTGCCGTGGGCAGCACTGCCACTGATGTTTAAGGAGTAGCAAAAGAAAGAAGTTATGTTCTGATATAGATAAAGATTTCAAAAAGAAAGCTGGGACTTCTTTAAAGCTCTTATTTTACACAGTTAAATAAGAAGGGCTGTCTGACCTCATTTCTGCTGAATCAGCCCAAAGGCTGGGTACTTACACAAAGGTGAGGCACACATTTATGCTCCTGAACAGACGTTAGGCTAAATTAGAAACAGGACATGCAGAAAGTTCCAGCCTCACAGCTCTCCCTGAATCCTGAACAACCAACCATCCTTGCAGCACCAGCAAGGTCCTCAGTGAGATCTCAGCACTGCAAGGCTGAGCAGGAGGACCCTGATTTTCTGGAATTCTGACTTCAGGGTGGAAACCAGGCTGTAAAGCTCAGTGCCCTGATTCCCATCATACTGCAGGTTGAGAGTGAAGGACCTCATACTGCTATTGCTTGAGTCCTTTCCTGAGTCTGTGCCTGGCTGTACTTGACAGCTCTTGAGTATCTCCAGAGAGGGAGACTCCACACCTCTCTGGGCAACTTGTTCCTCTGCACAGTCACTGCACAGTAAAGAAGTTCTTCCTCATGTTCAGGTGGAACTTCCTGTGCACCAATGTCTGTCCTGTGCTTCTTGTCCTATTTCTTGGTACCACTGCAAAGAGCCCTGGTTCCATCCTCTTTCCACCCTCCTTTCAGATACTTATAGACATTGATGAGGATCCCTCTCAGCTGTCTATTCTCAAGGCTGAACAAGCCCAAATCCCTCAGCTCATCCTCATAAGAGAAATGCTCCACTGTCCTAATAATTTCCTCCCCAGGACAGGATATTTTCTATTAGAAGCAAAGAGACTGAGTCAGAAGAACTGAACTTTATAAATGTAAAAGCTGAAGAGGTATCCCGTGTGCAGGATGGAAAAAGCCCAGCCCTGTTTCCTGCCTGTGCAAACTGCCCATGCCACTGACCTCTCCATGGCAGCACCAGGCGTTATCAGAGGAAACCCCAATCCTCAGGAAACAGTCTCTCAAAATAGCTTTTGCGTAAGGCCTTACTTCATTTCCATAGCGCTCACTTCACATTTCCTATTCCCTGGGCCTCGGAATGCAAAAGACTTCCGGCAGGGAATTTGCCTGCTCCACAGCACGGTTTAGACTGGAGTCCCTGCTAATGTTTGCCAAAACACTCAATCCACCCAGGGAAGGGGGTTGAAGGAGCATGGATAAGCCATGGTCTGTCACACGAGCACGGCTGCAGGGACAGACAGCACACATGGAGTGTCCCTCAGCAGCTGGGTGAAGTGGAAACATCCTGACAACAACTGACCTGCACTTTCTGGCTGCTGAAGTTCCCTAAGCCAGTCTGCAGGAGCCAATGTGCTAATTCCCAAATCCTGCCTCCCCCTGGGGCTGTCCTGTGCAGGGATGAGGGCAGCCCTTGGCTCTGCTCGGGCAGGAGCTGCAGGTCCTCTGCAGCTGGCAGAGCTCAGGGTGTTCCTGCTGCTTTTTGATCTACACCTACAAAACTCCATATTGCTGTCCAAAGGGCTGATAGGATTAAGGGAATTTATGTTTTCCATTCCTTCAGCTGTTGTTAACTTCCTCCTTACTCCACTGTTACCCACATATGATGATCCTTGTGATCCATAACCCTTCCCCAGTCTTTGACTTTCACTGAGAGCAAATAACATGGATTTAGAGTGTACGGGGGTTTTGGTGGGTTTTTTGTTTTTGTTATTTAAGCACTGGAGCTTAGCTGCCTTCAGCTCCTTAAACAGCAGCAACAGAGCCAGTGATCTCAACAGAACAATCATGCATTCATCTGGCCTTCCCACTCAAACACAATGAAAAAATGTGGATAAAAACAATTTCTCCTTTGTCTGTATTTCAAAACTCACCTCACCCTACTCACATGGGCAGAGAAACAACTGTTTTCCTTACAGGGCAAGGACCTAGCTACACCCTGTGGTAACTGAGAAGTATTCCTTAGGCTTCAGCTTGTAGGGCTTCTATCTGGGTTGGCTCTCACCCAGGGGTCAGGGCTGTTCAAAACTCACTTCAATCCATGGGCTTGGCCTAAGAGTCCCTGCAGACCTGAACAACAGATCTGCAATACAAACCCCTTCCCAGTAAAACATAGTTTTTCCTCTCCATTAAGTGCCATGCCAAGTGTTTAATTCAATATTGTGCTGGCTCACCTTTGCATTTGAGACAGCAATGTCTGCACCAGGCCTCGAGTTAGTCAGAGATGTAGCAGTGAGACATTATGTAAGACCTTTCCCTTCATCTCTCTGGAGATGCTCTCCCTGGCTGAGCCCTTCAGGAAGCTGACAGGCTCAAGGCATTGTCATGCTAACCAAAAGCAGGCAAGTTCAGCACAGCTCTTCTGCTAACTCAAAGTTCAGTGCAACCCTGATTCTCTCAATGAAAGGCTTGTAAAATTCACATGCCTACAAAGTGATAATCCACCATAACTTAAAAAGCATTTTTGCTATTTTTAAATAACCTTTTGTAACAGCAACCTCAGTCTGGATGCATTTCAGTATCTAACAGGGCCTTCATGCAGCATCACCACCCTGCAAAAGCTTTGTGTCCAAGGCAGGAACATAGCAGTGAAACTTTATGTCCCCACAGTGGGGAGAGCCAAAGTCATCCCAAAGACCAGAAACAAGAATGGAGAAATCTCCTGGGATGTGGGATCACAAGAAGTTTTGCAAATATTTGAGTTTGCCTTTCCTCCTTGGATCCAAGGGTAAAGCTGACTGCCCGGTACAGCAGTGGAGAGATCTTTCTTGCTCTGCCGAAAACCTCCTGTGCAGGTTTTTGAAAGCTCAAACCTCGGAGCTGTTTACTGTCTCTCCGTGCCTAACAAACTGCTAAATGCCGTCCACCAGCAGGCAAGCTCCCTCTGCTAATGCCAAACAGGCAGACAAATGCATCACTGCATCACTCCTCCTGCTCCCAGAGGCTTTGCCAATGCGCCAGCCCGACTCAGGGAGGGAAAGGTGCTGCGTTACACGCTGGCGTCTCACACACACCGTGCCTATTCAGCTGCACACAGAGGCACTGACACCGACCTCTGTTACGCTTGAAGGTGCAATTACAATGGGTTTTGCTTAGATGATGAAAACACCACGATCCCCCGAGAGTCCCTGGCACGGGTCCCCTCCAGAAACGTGCCCAGCAGCAGCGTGCCACCGCAGCCGTGACAAAGAAGTGGCTCTTTCCGAAGGGGCTTAGCGTCCACCCACCCGGGGCCTCGCAGACGGCTCTCGACACCTTCTCTGATTACCATTTGTAAAGCGTTGATCGCTCCAGCATGTGAGTGCTTCCACCCCGAGCACCAGGGCCAGCATACGGACACGAGCAGGAGATGCTGCTCATGCTGCGAGTCCTGTTTGACAGGGCAGCCTGGCTCCGGACAGGCTGCTGCTGCCCCTGAGTCATCTGCCAAGCCAGCGCCGGGCAAATCGCACTGCTGGGACCTGGCAAGGAGGTGACAAGGGCTTGGGAACCAGCCAGCTTCGGGCAGAGCCAAGCTCCTACTGGGGCAGCTGGACCGGGTCAGCGTTTCCTCCCCACCTCAGGCAAAGCACGTGCTGTCCTCAATGGCACAAACCCTGAACTCTGCCAAAAACATTCCCCTCCCCACCAGGAGCACCGTGCCAAGCGGCTCGGACACCAGCTGGCTCAGGGCAGCTGGCTTTGATCAGCTTTTCTCAGGAGTGGCTGCTCCCCGTGTGCCTCTGTCCAACATGGACAAAAATGGTCAAAGATGCTCCACTGAAAATCCCCAACCAAGGCAGCCACAGCCGTTTCCCCATCGAGCCGGTGCTGCTGAGCCACAGACAGCCAGAACTGTTCATATTTCTCCTCCCTCCTCCTTTTTAGCTGGTTTTAAGTCATGTGAGGGGAATTCATTTTTAAGCAAATCCTATAGGATTTTTTGGCTAAAGTGAGTCAGAGTAAATGGGAACCCCTCACAAGAAGAAAAGGGGGAGTGAACCTCACCAAGTCAAAGTATGAAAACTACCGCAAACCCAGAGAACATCCCTGAAGGCAGATTAAAAGCACAGAGCCAGGAAACAACAAATTTTAAAATTATATCTACCTTTTTTCTTTGAGCCACAACACACTCAAAGTACTGGTGGTCAGGGACAAAGTATTTGCAGGGAGGCTGAAGGTCCAAGAAAACACCTCCAAGAACTCACGATCTGCCCAGCTTGGGGATTGCCACACACCAAACACAAGGTCTGGTAGCTGACCAGGTGGACACCACCTAGCAGGGCCCTCAGAAGTGGGCAAGAAATTATTCCTACTTGCTGCTGGTAGTGAAAGGGGACCTTGCTACAACTGCCCTGCCCTGAGAGAAGCAGTTCCACCCCTGCTCCACAGCTATGAAAAAGCAGACAAGAAACTATCAATTCCTTGTGGGCTTTGTCTGGGGGGATGAGGAGGAAGAACAAAACCTACTGGACTAAGGTGTGCCGCCCATATCAGGATGTGATGTTTTGACACCTCTGGCACACCCTGAGGGCTGTGAAGCAGGAACAGTACAACAGTACTTACCCAAAAACTGACCCAGCCATTCAGGACTGGCACAGGGCTTTCTGGTCCTCAGGTGAAAGCACCACCAAAACCCAGAGTGCTGCTCTGGTCAGCAGGCTGTGGGTGCCTGGGCACCCAGGGCTGGCACAGGGCTCACTTTCCCTGCTGTGCAGCTGACCCCACACAACACAGTGCCCCCCATTACAGACTCCAGCCTAACTTGCATCCTGCTTTGCTGGCTGGCAATCCCAAGGCTCTTGGCTTGCCATGAAACTGTGTCACCTCATAACTCATTCACGGGATAAGTGGACTTTGCCTGGCCTTGTATGGAGCTGCTGACTAAGGCACTGACAGGAGTGGGCAGTTCTAAAGTGGAGTTACTCACAAACGTGGGCAGCTCTGATGGTGAAAGCAAACACTGGCTGGCATCAAAAACTGGCATTAAGAAATTCAGTCAGCAGACCACAAATTGATCTGCAGCACGCCCAGCCCACTTTACTGCCTGACTTCTTACTGTGCAATATGCAAACCAAAAAATAACCCAGCTTACAAAACAGCAGTGCTTTAGGAAAGCTGTGGGGACAGAAGGAAGGCGTCTTAACACCAGTGCAGCATAAACACAGTGTTTGTGAAATGAACTCAGTGAGCTCAGATCCACAGCAAAAAGCACTCACCAGGGAAACACTGGGAGAGGGAATGGGGAAACACCTCCACTTGGTTAGGCCTTGGTGCTGTTATGCAGCAGCCAGCACTGGAGTGAAACCCAAGCTCAAACCTGTCAGCGCTTCAGCTGCATCCTATATCCTCAGCTCAAAACATGTAAGGCTGCATGGCAGCACTGCCTGTGTCAGAACTGGAGCTGAAGCCACCCCATTGAGGTATTTCACAGATCTGCCTTAGGAGGCTAGAAGGCTTGCAGCAGCATTCCCAAACTGATGTCCTGTCCAAACTTCCACTTTTCATCTCACCGGAGATAGCACCAGGCAGGTTTTTGCCCTTGGAAAAGGATTCCTATAGAAGGTATAATGGCTGACATTTCACAGATTTCAGTTCTGGCCACATCTCCCCTTTTTTTTCCTCATGCTTGCTTCATACTTCTAACAGAAGTAATTTCCACTTTATTTGGCTAACAAATGGAAAAGAATAAAGGGCACTGCTGCTCCCATTATCCATGGGGTGGCACTCAGCTTCCTGGGGCAGCAGGACCAGATCACCTGTCTGGCTTCCAGCCATCAGTGCCTACAAATACCTTCCTGCCACCTCTTCTCCACCCCGGATCCAGGGATGGGCTTCCTCCTCCTGTCCCCAAGCCAGGAGACCATCCTCTCACACTTCCCTGTGAGCCCACACCAGCACCTACAGAAGTTCTTCAGCATCAAAACCCCTTTTCCTTTTACTTCATAAACAGACACTTTTAAATTCTGGCACAAAATATAACCAGAGAATTTGAAGCCCTCAAAGCCAGACAGAGGCCCCCATGATTTTTTAACACATCTAAGAGGACAGAGCAGATTAACGTGCTAATACAAGCTGAACAAAAACAAATAGAGATAAAGGAGAAAAAAAAGAAACTTAGAAGAAACCTATTAGACATACTGAATATGTATCTTAAGGAAAAAATTATTGTCAAACAAAAACTGCTATGATAGCACGCTACTTCTATCATTTTAGAGTAAATATATATTTAATCAGAGCAATCTGTGTGAGTCTGGTATATTAAGGCATGTATTAATTGGGAATTTGGAGTGCAGCAACAACACTTTCAGTTACCAGTGGGTGTCAAAATAGCATTTTTGGACACAGATTCAGAGCACCAATAACCTTAAAGCAAAGTGGGGAATGAATGAATGAATACCTGCAGAATAAATGCTGGGAGAGCAAATTCAATGCTATAGCAACATGGAAATTTCTTCATTTCACATCTCAAAAAAACATTTCAGAAATTCCATCCATTTCAAACAAGTTTGGAGCCCACCACCTGATGAGATGAGATTAAAGCCTCCCTTCTTTTTATGTGAGCACAGTTCATGGAGAAAAGGAAAAAGACTTGGGGAAATATTTACATAACTTATACGTATACTTACATCAGGCATTGATACATAATGTCTTATGATCTTCAGTGACATGATCTTTCAGGCAAAAAAACCAGATCATCTGCAAACATGTCATGTCTTCTAAAACATAATAATTAATGCAGAATTCAGTGTATTTCAAAACTCATTGTTTTGATTGGAATGTGAGGAATGAGTAAGCCAGAAGTGAATTAAAGCCAATCATAGTAACTAATTGGCATAATGCTGTGGAAAAATGCAGACCATAGTCCTTGCTTGAGGTTGGAAGACACACAGAAGCAACTGTCACTGGCATTTTACAGCTGTAGCAATTTAGAAGAAACTCCAAGGAACAGAAATCGCACTTCTGGGTAGAGTTAATGAAAGGCTGGCGTTTGAATTTGAGCAACTTTAAGAAGTTTTGTCTGTGTTATCCTATTCAAATCAAGTATGTTTAAAACCTGCAAGATCTTTTTAATTTTAAAGGCTTAGCATAATTATAACAAAGGTGGGTTGCCTTTACTGAATCCTGACATGTTTGATTTTCATTAACAGACATCTGGGCAGTTAATGCTGCTTGGCTTTGAGAATGAAAGGTTAGCCTGGCTTTTCAAAAAAAATTTAATAAAGAAAATACACACATCTCTGTACTTATTTTCAATCCAAATGGTTCTTGTGACAACAGACAAGTTCAGAACCCATTTGAATCAGTGTGAAGAAGAAGAAAGACAGAGCAGCTCCTGAGCCTCCCAATGTCACCTCTGGCCTTGTCATACTGCAATGGCATCTGCAACAGCAGTCTTAGAGAGCATTGACTATGCAAAGAGGCATTAGTGTCCTCTGCTCCAATACCACAGGTTTGGGAAGCACCCACTTCAAGGTCAGGGTGAGCCCACAGCAGCAGCCTGTCTGCCTCCCAAATGACTCCAGCTCAGCAAAGGAACAGAGCATTACAGGTTTGGGGGGCACTGCTGCCAGCACAGGGGGACAGGGAGCACCCCAGGCTTTGGAGAGAACTCCAGAGCAGAGCAATAGGAAGGTCCAGGTCTTCTGCTCACAGGGAGCTCTGCCCATACAGCAAGATGAGGACAGGAGCCCCAGCTTGGTAAATTCACACAGAGCTTAACCCACCAGGCTCTCCCTTCAGTGGCATTACCAGGAATAAAACAGGGAATATGTGGTTTTATTGTGTAATAATTTTGACTGAGAGTGAGAGAACTAATACAAACTCGCTCCCCTCATGCTGATCATTTCGTCTGTTTTAGTTCTTATCCATACACCGTGTCCTGTCTTGTCCACTAGCACATGGGCTGTTTACTGCATGGTATATCCCTCTACAGATAGGATTGTCTAGTGATGTGACTATTTGGGCCTTCTGCATCTCCATGAGAAACAAATCCAGATTCGTAACATTACCCCAATTCCACATTATTGTACTGATATTTTAGCAGGAGTAAGTGAAACTGTATGAGAACAGCATGAACATCTGATGCCTCTCAAAGCTCCAGTGCCAAACAAATCATCACCTTCTGCAGACACAAAAAACCTCTTCTGATGTTTCCCTGCCACTGTCTCTGCCTAAAACTCTAAATTGTGCAAAGAGTAAATTCAGTTTTATGCAAATTGCTTCATCCATTGCAATAAAGTATTTGCCAATACTTTATTGTATTGGCCAAGTACTGTCCTCAATAGCATTTTTTGCCCACTGGTTTCATTATGGAAATCACCTCCCCCTCAGAGAGCAAAGTTTGTATTGTGCATGGTGGCTTTTCCTTTGGCAGGGAAGATGGAATAGGTCATTGAGAATAACATTTGTTCTTCTTTGGCAATGTTGTCTTTAGTAACAATTAAAAAAATTAATTTCTGTCATTCAAACAACCCCAGTGAGGCTCAGCTTTAATCCATTAAAAAAGAAATTGCACAATCTTTCTATTAAATTGTTGGGACTATTCTTGCTGGGATTTGTTTTTTTTTCTTGAAATACAAAGGAAGAGATTATAGTTTAAGAATTGCAGAGTAAGCAAAAGAAAGAAAATGAAGGGGAGCAAGACTTAGGAAAGCTCTTTTGGAGAATCTGCTGTTTAAAAGGAATTCAACCACCATCTCAAAATACAAAAATGAAAATTAAAAAAAATGAAATAAAATAAGGCAACTGTTAACAGGCAATAGGTAACCATGAGCTGCAGCTTCCGGGGGTCCAGAAGATACTGGGAAGAGTACTCCAGAGTGAGTAGCAAAGGTAAAGATTTATCCTCATTTATTACCTGCTTTTCCTGAACACAATATAAAATCCAAACACATTAACTTAATACCTTTATGGCATATGCTAATACATAAAATAACAACATAAGGAAAGGTAACAGAGGCCAAAGAGAAGAGGACAAGTGCTGTGTGTGTACGCAACACAAGCAACCCCCATGCCCACCAACACCAGCTTATCATTCCCAGGAAGGATAAATCCCAACACCAGGCACCTTGGATCTGCAGCAATGGGATAACTTGTCAAGGACCTTGATGTGCATCCCTTCCAAAAGGGACCCACATGCAATTACACCACCACAGTGAAACTCTCAGGCCTTTGGCTCAGGCCACAAGCAGAATAACACCACAGCATCCACCACAAGAGGAATTTGCAAAACCAGCGTGAAGTCACTGCTAAGTCTCTATACCCAGGAAATTATTATAAAAGGAAGAGATGAAACAAGGAGACTTATAAAGAACTACATTTATTTTTGTTTACAGCAGATATCATAAATAAAGCTAAAACAATTTTCACCGTGTGCAAAATACAGAATTTCCATGTGAAAATTTAAATACAGCGTTAGAAACTATTTAATAAAAATATTCAGTTAAGATAATAAAGTAAAATGAAGACAGAAGATTTAGGAGGAGAAGGACAGAATCCTCACTGGGCAGGAAGAGCAAGGAAGACTCTGCAACAGAGAGTAAAAAAACACAGCAATAGGAAGAGGTTTGAAATGACAGACCTTTATGTCATGACCTTCATATTAAAGTATGCTGAGCTTTGTAACAATGTACTGCAGCCCTGAAATACATAGGGATTCACATCCCAGCCATTTGGGCAGGAAGTGACGTTTAAAATACTCAGATTCTGTGTGAGCACTGCGTGGGGACTTTGAAAGCCATCAAGTCATTTTAGGATACCCACACAAATAAATACTATTGGCTGAGTCATGCAAACATACAGACCAGCAAGATAAGGAGCACGGGGCTCTGGCCCTGCTGCCTTCCACATTCCTGCCTGAGGTGTGTGAAACAGGGCCAATGGCAGAGGATGTTTGGCCCTTCCTAAAACTCCTCCTAGAATCTATTCCCAAAGACCCTTCCCTTTGAAAGGGATCCTTGGCAGGGACAGCTGGGTTATAAGCACATCAGCCAGACCCTCAGTGCACTTGCTGGTCAGCCTGAGCCCTTGCTTCTTGCTGGGATTCACTTCCCCTTCCAGACTGTCACCTTGGGATTATACAAACTGGAACTCATGTAAAAAATACCTACAAAATAATGGTGGAAGTTGGTCATGGAGTGGGGTGTGACAATATCTCATGCAGCAAGATAAATCCATTCAGAGTGCCAAACGGAGCCTAGTTAATAAAACCACTCAATCCAAAACACTCTGGAACTTGCCATGTTGATATTTCAGCCTGAGAACCACATGCACTTTTAAGCCTGCCTACTATGTCACTTGGGGTAGAAGACTAGAATTTGCACAGTTTTGCCTACTTTTTCTACAGAACCTTTTGATTCTATACTTCTCCAGTAGGAAAGCAGGGAAGTGCTCAGATGGAAATAGGTGCTCATGTTAACCAGGAGAATCAGCGGGGTAATCACACCCTGACCTTATTTTAAATCTTTCCTTCAGCTCTTTGGAAGAAATAAGGCTTTTACTAGGTCTTTCAAGAAACCCTTTTCTTGCCTAACTTACCTTAAAGGCACAGGGAAGAGCACATGCACAGACACAGAGAGAAAAACATTTCCTACAAAGAGCACAGACGACACCTTTTCTAGAATTGTGAACTCAGCAACAGGTTAAATGATCATGCCAAAGCTCCATTAATATACCAGACACACAGATTGCTCCAACAGTTAAAAAACCCCCCAAAACACACAATGAAATGCTGTCAAACAACAGGGTTAGTAATGTAATTTTGAAACTGGAAAAAAAAACAAAAATCACCTGAGAGCAGAAAGGCTTCAGCCAGTGAGCGGGTGCAGCACCGGAATGTTGAATTGGACTAAAAGCAATGAGGGAGATTGGCAGAGGAGACAGCAGGGAAGAAAACACAGAACTTCACTTGGTTATGTAGGAAAGCATCAGAAAGATTACACAGGTACAAAGAACTGGCCAAAATGAAACCGCTTTTTTTTTCATTCAGTTATCAATGAGGACAAGTAGGTATGAATATTACTAGCAGAATAATAAGATGAAGAATCTACCAATTGGAGTGATACCAATAAAGTAACCCTCCCAACAGAATCACCTGCAAAATCCCAGTGGAATATGTATAGTAATTAAGATTCCCCAAGAAAACATTTTCATTATGCAAGTTCCTGAATTCTGTTGTGAAAATTTAGGGGTTTTATGCCTCATTATGTAAATCTATATAAAACCAACACCACATTTTAGTTGGTTTTTTGTTGGTTTGTTTTTCATTTTGGTTTGTGGTTTTTTTTTTAAGAATCTTATTTTTAAACTTTTCCACTAGTAAGATTCATTTACTTTCAGTTCATTGGCCAGAGATTTCCAAGTTTCTTACTACATCACCATTTGCTCTAAGTTTACAATTATGGTCACTCTGCCATAGTAAACAGCAGGAGAAAACTTTAGGAAAAAGTGTTCCTAAAGACTCTCCTATTGACAAACTGAAATCAAAATCGATGGCAGCCCAAATTTTAAAACTTGACCACTCAGCAGTTTGCTGTGTTGCAGGAGGAACATGGCAAATCACACTCCAGATTGCCTCCATTTTAGGGTGAAACAGTTACTATCATAAGCAAATAATTTAAAATAATTCAGTGTTTCAAAGTAGGGCTTTTTAAATGCTATAAGAAAGGTACAGATAAATTACATATATACAGATGGCAACCATGTTACTATAATTATTGCTGTGTCCAGTCAATGTTGCAGCAAAGTTTGGCTGAATACATGTTTGAGCATTAATGTCAATTTATTTCAAAGGTATGCTACCTTATATCTAACAATTTTCTTCAAGCACTTTTTCAAGTTCAGTGCACATAATTAACAATTTTTTCCCAAAATACATAACCACTCTAAAATGCAAAAAGCTCATCCTCAGAGTTTAAAGAAAGTCATACTATCTAGGAGAAAGATCCAGTTTCTCTTTTATTTTAAACAGCAGACACATTTTCTTTTAATACCTAAGAGGCAAAACAATTCAGATCATCTTTTCCCACATTATATTAAAAAAAAAAAAAAAACCCTCAAAAAAAATTCAAAACAAAAACCCTTCCAGCCCATAAGCAGCACAGTCATTTGAGACCACTGGAAGGTGATCCTCAATTTTGGTACTAACTGAATGCAACAGTATTTCCTATTCTTTATGTCCCATTCTTTTGGCTACAAATAAATGCTACAGATGCTTTTAATTTTAGGCTACACATATTGCCAGGTTTAAGTATTTACCTATTTCCTAGTAAACTTCTGAATATATTTAAGTACTTGAAAGGCAGGGAACATGCTTACCTCACTGGCTAACTAGGCTGAAAATAATCAGAATTGGGATGTCGCTGTGTCCTTGCTGCTAAACAGATCATTTAACCTGTTCAGACACCTTCTGATTAAGGCAGACCTTGCTGAGGGACATCTGAAAGAAATTTACTTATCTGCTGCTCCAGACTTCACTTTTCTGCCAACAGCTGCACACATTGAAATGAATTACCCAAGTAAGAAGTAATCTCCTAAGAATACAGTTATAGGCTTTTCATGTTTGTTCTACACTTATATATTTTTTTAAATTCCAAAAGACACTGGGAGCAGTGCGGGCCCAGAAGCACAACAGGAGTGACTTCAGTTAAAGAGAAGTGCTCCATAAATTGATATTCCTCAAAGCAGCCACCAAATGAGGAAGCCTTGACTTGAGGAGTGTCAGTCTAGTTCTTTCTACCAGTTCCTTTGATTTAAAATTTCAATCAAGCCTTCACTCAACTAACATTGCTCTTCAAATTTATTCAAAAACTTTAAATAAATTAGTGGAACAGATAATACCCACTATCAACAAAAAGTATCTATCACATGTAAGCAATGCAAAAGGCATGACTAGGACCAATGTGAATTATATACACGATTTTTAAAAAACATATTCATGCAAGTTATAAACCTCAAAACCCAGAGCAAAGATGAAAGCAAGAAAAAAAAAGCTATGCGCCATACTCAGGTTTCAAAACCCAGTCATTTGTCAGAAAAAAATCCCTGAAAGAACACACATTCTTTCTTGGTCTAAATGAAAAAAAAGGAAAAAAAAGCTGGGAACAGCAGGCAGGGAGAAAAATGGTTTCAAAACATACCATCTTCCCCAGCGGTCTGATCACAGAATAAAATTGGAGGAAAAATAATCTACAAAATATCCTTCATCTGTCTCCATGTTGTGGAAATGTGTTTGGACACTGTCCTTCATGCTCTAACATACAGTACATTTTATGTTGAAAATTTCAATTGTACCTCGTTTCTATCAGAAGGAATCCACTGTTCAGTGAAGTCATGCATGAAATTGCATGAAAAGCAAAAATAAAACCCTCCAAACCAAAAAATCTCCCTCGAGAAAAACAGCTGGGCTGTTAATTTTGAAAATCTGAAAGGCACAACTGAGCAAGACACGTAGAAAGATTCAAACCCTACAGAATCTTTTGACCCATTCAAGCACGTTTTCAAGTGATAGCTCTGCTTCCCGGTACATGTGAGTAAGTACCTCTAGGAGAGCACAGAGGAGTGGCACACCAAGGCTCAGGAGTTCGTACAAGTAGGTATAGTTATATGCATTGTCCCTGAAATGGAGCTGGGTAGCGTGCAGAAAACCATGCATCCAGTTAGACAGGCGTCTGGGAATGTCAAGCAGATCCCTTGTCACCCGCAGGGGCCAGCTTAGAGTGCCCCTAAAGAAGGAAGTCAGGATACCTGGGGACCTGTCCTCTGGACTGCTAGCAGCAGACAAAGTGCTTTCTGTGGTGATCTCCCTGGGTTTGCTTGCTTCCACTTGCTTCCACGCTTCTATCGCCTCCTTATAAAAAGCATTTAAAAAAAAAAGTTAAATATGCTTCTAAAGTATGTAAGTCCAGTTTCTGTTACTATCTTCAAGTCTTTATATGCATTTCACATCCAGTTGCTCTTAAGTTCTTTACTTTGCACAGGAAAAGCTAAATTCCATTGAGAGCCACATTATAAATAAACCAAACTCACAGAACCAGGAGGTTTGTGTTTTAGCACACATTTTACTGCACATTAATTAGAAAACATCCCCACACATAAAAGTATTGCACCGTGCTCCAGATAAAGTTGCCTCAACATTGCATTAACAATATAATCAATCCATACCTTTCCATGGACCTGTATTGTTGCTCTTCTCTTTCTGTGTTTTGTACTCATTTTGCAGTGCGTAAAATGAGGTTTACAGTAAAATTTACCTACAAAAGGAAAAATTCAGTTATAGTATATGTTATCTATATGTATGTGGACTGAAAACTCACTGTCCCATCTATAAAAATATGAAACCAGGATAATGAATGGTTGGGAAGCCAAAGGAATGGGAAACTTGGCACTGACTCTGATTAACAGTTCTGAATATGTTTCTTTACAGATTTCGCAGATATTAGTTCAATAACACAAGGTCATTTATCTATAACTCAGGTATAAGATTAATAAACAGTAAAAAAAACTACATCCCATAAATACAAAGTCACAAAGACATCAAGCAGAAAAAAAAAGTTAAATAATCAGCTCAAAAATACATCTTTCCAGATTCTCCATGTTGAAAAAGAACCTCTTTGACCTTGAATCTTTAATCCTTTTGCAGAGGGAAATCAGGTCAATACTCTGATCTACTCAAATAATTTGGAAGAGGCAAGGGACTTTCTATTCAGTTTGATAATTCCATTCCAAACTAAGAAAAAAGAGAAAAAGAAGAAGGCAAACCCCAGGCTCTAGGTGGAATTGAGCACCCGAGATCTGAATATCTTGTTCTACAGCAGCCTGGAGTCTGGAATAAATTACACTGTGCTTGGCCAATTCTTTCAAGGCTTTCAACTCCTGACCATAACATCTTAAGAAAAAATAACTTATATTCCCTCCACCCATGTAAATCTGCCACTATTACAGCTTGTCCTTACAGATCACGTTATTTAATGGTCAGTTTTAAATGAGAGATAATAACAACTCTCTATTATTGGAGAAACCTCACCCCTTTTTCCCCCTTGCTTACTTTGACCTGTGATTGGACAAAGTGCCTTTTGGTCACTCAGCTTATTTTCCATTGAGGATTTCTTCATTTAAAGCTCAGGTCTGTCTTAACTCAACTCTTTTGAAAGACTAGGACTGCAAGTACAGGGACTCAAAGATCAGCATGGACATAAACAACACACTTGGCAGACCTCCTCCTGACCAAGCTACCAGGCCAAATCTTTTCCCCTAGTTCCACTAAAAGCACCAATACTCAGACATTTCAAAATAGTCCTAAATAGCTCCTACATTACCTTCTTCAACATCAAAGGCATAAATTCCTAAGCGGAGTGTTGTAGAACATATTTCACACTTGAAGCACTCCCTGTGAAAGAAGTGGCCTTCTGCACTCAGCCGCTCCATGACATAGACCCGTTTCTTGCAGAAATAACAAATGTCACTCCCCCCGATAGACTTAGGGAATTCTTTTCGCAGAGAACCCTGATAAAAGATGAAAAAAGAACATTAAGCTGTGCCTCTACACCCAGATAGAAATCCTTGTGAAGGGGGCAACTGCTTTAGCTGCTTGAAGCATTCCACAGCACAATTACAATAAGCATTGGTCAGCTTTTTTTTATTACTCATTATTACAGTTCTGTAGGTTTATGCAGCAATTAATAAATCAGACATCACAAGGAGTTTAAGGGGTGACTTTTATGCTGGACTTGCACCCAGTTTCCCTCTGGGAGTTCACCAACATTTTGATTACTCAGGTCCAAGAGCAGCGTCATCCCCAAGCGCTCCCTCGTCACCGTGCACCGCCCTGGCTCAGGGACTTGTGTCTCTCTCAGGAGGTGAGGGCACACCTCGCCAGCCTCAAACAACAGACTTGCACCTGGAGCCAAGCAAAGAGACAGCCTGAAGACTCAGGTCAGACACACTCTGGAGGAAAATGCAGGCTTGTGTTTTAAGGTCCAGGAGAAAAAGCAGACAGTCTTCAGCGCTGCTGTCTGAACCACCCTTCCCATCGCCACAGACGTGCCTCCCCTCTCAGCCGTATTCCTCCCAAGACTACTGCCCAACCTGGGGATTGGTTAACTTTAAAAGTTAGTTTGTTTCCTACCACAGACATTCAGAACATTTTTAACACATTGGACTTCAAAATACAATCCACATTAACAACTTGAAACTATTTGGAAAGTCTGTTGAAATTAGGCTGGTAATTAACATTCTTTAATTGCCACAAACCTCATCCTCTCTTAGATATACATGCAGGAGGTACAGAAACATACATTATAAATTGATCAGATGCCACTAGACTTCCCTTTTCTTATTAGAGGCAGGTATGAGGACATTACTTTGCATTGTTGTATGATGGTTGGTTAGAGGTTGGTACAGATGAGTGTGCTGTGTCTGCCACATCCATCACCATCTCCCTCCCCTTCCACCATCCCTGCTGTCACAGGAGAGGTACCACACATGGGATGGAGGAGTCAAAGTCCAAGGCACGTTCAGACAGCAGCACACAGTCCACACAAGCCATCTTGAATGTGCCAGCAAAAGGCATCCTTGGAACCATTTTTTAATGTTAAGTAGAACTCACAGCTGTCATTGTCACATTGTCTTGTCTTCTTAAAAGTCAAGAATCCTTTTCCAAATCTGCCATTAGCAATCCATTTTGTGCGATGGATCATTTCAGAGCATACAACTTCCCAAATGAACAACCATGCAAATGGAAAACCACACAGATGTGTTTCTAGAAACAGGGTGTTAATAGATCAGATGGTTACAACGAAGCTGAAACAACTGAGTTTAGTGCTGGCTGGTAAGTAAGGTGTCATCACCACAACACAACACGTTACTTGGCTTCCCAATACCTGACAGCTCTGAGCAGCGGAGGCAGCAGATGGAGAGTGAGGAATGGGGCAAGAACCTGCAGCTCTGTCCAGAGACCGCTTCTGAATTCAACACAGAACAGTGTCAGAGTTAAGAAACAGCCCTCTTCGAAAGGAGGCATGGTGATTCAGCACTTGTGTGTTAAAAATAACTGCATAAGCATGTACTGCACAAAACTTTCTTTAGAAGCCACCCTGAATGATAATTGTCTTCTGTTACTAATTCTATGGTAATTACATTTAATAAAAGCCTCCTGAAGTTTTAATTCATGCAGTCAAGTAATAAAAATATAAATAGAAGACATGGTGAGCAACATTTCCAACACATTCACACATCAGCATATTTTGCCAACGTGCACTTGATTCTTTAGTAAGTGTTTAGACTAAGACCCTTCATAAGGCTACAAGTGCTCCACAGCTGGGGTCTTAAGTAAGGAGACATTCTGGAAACACTACTCTTAAGTCAAGTTACTGTTTCTTTGTGGGTTTAGTCTTACCAGTTCAAGCTGTGGCTTGGGTCTGTGATCATTCACATACAGATTTACAAGAACTTCAGCCACAGCTCCAATTGCACGTGAGACCTTTCCTACAGTCATCTAACCAGGAAAGGGGAGAAGATGAAGAATAGAAGGAAGAGCTTTAGTTAGCCTTGAAAGAGAATTTAAAGGCAAAAAAGGACAAGAAAGATTTGGAGACATGCAAACATGGATAAAGGGAGGCAGGAGAAAGAGCTGAGGGGAAGCCTAGCAGAGCACAAGCATGTTCATGCGTGACCAGCGTGGTCCAGCTGGGGCCACAGAAGGCTTCTGTGCAGCCCACCCACTTTTCCCTGGGGATGACTGAGAAGCTCTTGATGGGAGCAAATGCTGCTTCTGCAGCACAAGGCCTCCTGCTGTGTCCCTGAAAGGCTGAGCTGGGAGCCACTGCCTGCCTATCTGAGCTAGACATTCTGACAGATTTTAAAAAACCCCCTATTGTTCACTTCAGTTTCTCTGGGACTTTGTTGTTACATTTCAGAACAGGGGAGGGATTAAACTCCACATTAACACTCCACAAACTCTGACATTTCAGGGAAAATTATACGAAAATGCACGTGCCAAGTCCCACACAGAAATGTTTTGTTGATGCTCACAGGGCAACCATTTGCCCTCTCCCCAGTGACTCATTGTAATGCTAGGGAAACTGGAGAAACTACACTCATGAAAGGGTAACATCTCCTTTAATCTGCCTCACCACACTATTGCCATGAAAGTTAGGCTGTTTTTTAACCAAATTTGTCAATCAGGCCTGCAAGGAGACATCAGTTCCTTAGGCTGTGGCTCCAAATGCACAGTAGACAGACTGATGACTGCATGGTCCTTGTTTCCCTGACAGGACACACGCCTGGGGACTGGACAAGGACAGATGTGTGTGCCTCAGTGTGTGAGTGGTAGCAGGTAGGTAGGTACTCTGGTCCTAGAAAAAAGACTGTAAAGACTTCACATGTTTATAGAAATATTTTCTACCCTAAATCAAATTTCCTGTAGTGATTTGGATTTTAGCTTTCTATTTTATTCTATGTAAGATCTCACAACCTCTCTGGTACCAAATGCAGCAAGGGCCATCCTGGTCTGGCCAGGGATCTGGTATTCTGCTTCTGATGTCAGGGCATTGTCATGTATTCTCAAGAAAAAGACATCAGATCTTACACTCCATCTGCCTCCTACAGAGCCCAAATGTTAAGGAAGTCCCACTCTTCTCAGTGAAATGATTAGTCTACTGCCACTGCACCAAGTCCTGCTAATTGGGAAGTTTTAAAATATCAGAAAGTTACCATGAAGAAAGGAGAAAAACAAAAAAGCAACAGTATCTGCAACACTTCAAAACTATTTTAAAGTATTTTCTGTAAAGTTTAAAAACACCTATAATGCACTGGGGTGTGTTTTCAAAAATTAATATGGCAAAAAATACCCTTGCTAATAAAAAATTCAAGGAAACATGTCCAACCCCTTACAGCTCCCCTTATATTTTGAGAGTTCTCTCATATTAATTTAGTATCCAGGCAGGTACAAAATAAACATGTTAAGACTACAAAGGCCATTCAAGGGACAAATTTCTGTACTGTTTGGTTTTGTTTAATATAAAAAGACTTTAAAATATTATTCAATATTTCGACAACTTTTGGGTAACAACTGTAAAGTAACCTGCTAATTACATACCACAATGCTGTCCCTGAGTGGTACACCAAATTATAAACCAATGCAAGAAGTGCTACTTGCTACTACAGGAAAAATACCTTCTTTTAATTTGTTTAAGAATATGGAAGAAAGGAATCTTTCTCCCCAAGTTCTGCACTTCTGAATATGCTCAGCAATTTCTAGGCCATGTGCAACTTCTTGCACACAACCTCCAAGGTAAAAGAAAGCATTCTAAGTCAGGTGAAGCAGAAAGTTTGCCTTGAACTAGATAACAGTCAGTTAAATAACAAGGCTATGCTTAAAGTGCAAGTAGTTGCATTTCAGGAAAAGTATCCTTGAGCCTGAACTACACCTTGAAATTCATCAGGTTGGCTGATTTCTGTTCTCCACCCATTGGAACAATCTATGTCAACATTAAACAAGTCAAAACAAGAAAATTGCATGTTTATATATACTTAAAAATGTTATTAAAAGGAAGTTTTATTGTAATGAATGTGAATTCACATTCCAAGTAAAAGCAAATGGGATTTCCATTTAATTTAGTGATGATGCCCTTAAAACCATGCTTTAAATTTTGGTCAGCCCTGAACTGGTGCAAAGATATTTGTTGTACATCCAACAGAACTATTCTGTTCTATTCAAATGCCCCTCAATCACCAGCAATGAGGATCCACCAGGGCAGCCCCAAGAGCACCTGCCACCCTCAGAGACAAGCAGAGAATGTCCTTGCTGCCCCTGAGGCCACTGCTGTACATGAAGTCACACACACAGCTTTGCAATGCTTAGGCCACCACCTGCATGAAACAAGCTACTGCTCACAATCCAGGCAGGTTCATACCAGCAGCTCTAAAGCCTTTGTTGAAAAGGAATCCTAAAGAGTTCCCTTACACAGTGAATTTTAGGAAACAACCAGAAAATGCTTAAAATCCCTAGTGTTTGTGATTTCCTCAGACTGTGGACCTGTCAATGGCATGTTGCTTTTCAGTAGGTTGATCAGGGTGCTTATTAACAAGGCAAGAGAAAGCTACATTCTGTATTTCCCCGTGCTATTATTCAGAACTCCACAGCCAGCCAAGTAAGCCTCAGCATTATTCTCATAAAACAAAGGAAATATGCTCTCTGCCTCCAAAAGCATACAATGCTTTCCCTTTGTTCTTTCACATCGTTAATGATTTTCCTGGTCTTATTTTGCTTTGAGGTTGATTTATTTGCTTTTGGTACAACCTGCTACATATATTTTCCTTCTGAGATAAACAACATTTGAGTAATAAGTTACTGTGTGTAGGAAACACCCAAGCCCTGCTTACTGCTGGTAATTAGTCACGTCACTGAGGGGAAGTAGTTGGTCCAAGCACTGCAGGGAGCAAAACCTTTTGATTGCAAAAAGTTCACTGTTCTTACGACACACTGTGTGGATTCACTCGTGCAGAGCTCACATGAACAGAGTTTTTTAAAAGTCAATCCAACTTCAAGCAGAAAACAGGAATAACCAAAGCCCAGCCTGTAATATAATATATGCTGATTCACAATTCCAGCTATGTGAATTTTGACAGCTGATTAAAACTAGAGGGTACTTTTGATTATTACTGGCATATTGCACACAGAAGGTAATTCTTATTAAGTTGTAATGACTGCATGTCTTGAAAGAAACAATATGGTCCCACAGCCTTCAAGTGTTCCTTTCAGGATTTAGACTTAATAACAAGTTTCTGTAATTAGACAGTATGATTTCATAGCCACCCTTTTCAATAACTGTGTCACCATAACTAATATTGTTCCAGTGAAAACTCAACAGGTGCAATGGATTGTCATGTCTGGTAACAACCTCAGAACTCACCTAAAATTAAAGTGACAGCACTAGCTATTTAAAACCATGAGAGGGTGCCAATATTTATATGTCATATCATGACACCTTATAGAACTCAAAACACTTCTATTACCTTCTGTTTTTCTGCTGGGAAAAAAAAGCAGAAACACTGACAACACACAGGAGCTCTTCCTGTTGGTTTATCAATCCCAAAACACTTTCTGATACTGAAGTCTAGACTTACCTAGAGATAATTCTCAGAACAGAGGCTAGAAATACAATTTCTGAGACCTATAACCCCCTCCAGATAACAGACACAGGCGATTCCTGGTACATATTCACAGCAGAGAGGTCCAAACGTATTCTTGAATTATCATACACAGCACTTGAAAATGCACACTCTGCATCTGAAATACTGTAGAATTTTTATTTATATAGCAATGCACATTTAGTCAGTGTTTTATAGAGTAGGATAAAATTCTCACATTCTGAAAAGAGTGCAATTTATCAGGATAAAACACAGGGACAACAATTTGACCATGAAATGGCATGGACAGATTCCATTGCCACATCTGCCCAGACAGGAGGAGTAAAAGATCACCTGATCATTTCCAGACCTGCCATTTAAAAATTCTCCAAAATGCCACACAAAACACACCACATTTACACCTAGGAAATGCATTCATTGTACAAAAAGCCCTGAGCCTGTACAACCTATGGAGCTCTGTTTACAGGCATCAAGATGCTCATGCATGCAGATCTACCAAAGTGTAAATGCAGTCCTACTTAGCCAGCCAAATATTTACCCAGCGAGATGAACATATATTTACTGTGCTAGTGACAGAACTAGATTTTCTTGCTTCAACTGTGCTGCATTCTGCCAGTATCTCTAGAGAAAGCATTTTTCAACTGAAGTAAACTCAGCCTGAGTAAAACCAAGTCACAACAAATTATTGCCACACCATTTAAATACAATGGCAAACTAATAAAGGCTGTCAGTGCACTTTAAACTAAATGCAGTTTTTAAAATATACAAAAAAAAAAGATTGAAGAAAGGTTCTACAAGAAGAGATGTTAAAGTCCCAATGAAATTATTGCTCACAGCATTTCCATATGATTAAAAGCCAAGTTCTCATATTCTAAAGGGCTTTTCAGATGGCTTGGGTTTGGTTTAGTATGTTTTTTTTTTAAACTCTCTTTGCAGTCACAATAGCTCTCCAAATCAAATGAGTATCAGCCCCCAATCTTTTGGAAACCATGACTAAGCTTAAAACCCATCACATGCTATACCTCTTAGGTCATAAAAAGTAAGTGGCAAATCCAGGCAAAGGAATTATTTTGAAGCTGAAGGGAATTAGGGGATTACTGCAGCAAGGCACCTGCTGAGCTTGCAGTGTCCTTGAAGGGCTGTGGTCCCTGTATTTCCCTGGGGAAGGAGTGCCAGGCATTTCAGCACAGCCCATTGTCAGCCTAAGTAGAAAGAACTGAGAATCTCTGACTCAAGTATCATCTCATGTCTTTCAGTTTCCTTTCTCTAAACTCTGCTGTTACAGAGAACTGTACTCCAGCAATTAACATGCAGAAGCAAGTTTAAAGTACAAATGATTAAATAAACAAACAATAAAATGTCTGTATTGGTTAAGTGCTCATACAATTCTAAGAAATGTCCTCTGGTTAAAATAACCATTATTGTGCAGGTTTTCCCCAGCAGACCAGATGGATATTCTTATGGAAAGAAACACAAATGCCACCCAAGGACAACTAACTAACCCCACAGCATCCAGTTTGCTTTACAATGTGAAGCTTTCTTCAGCATGCCTGTGGTATTATCCAACAGCAGATTATTTAAAATAAGCAGCAATGCAAAATTTTCAGAATTGAAGTAAAAAAATGTTAACTATTTGCCTTGTTCTTCAGCTTTTACCTGAGCCATTTCTGATGATTACATTCTCTTACAAACATGCAGATTTAACAACAATAAACAGAGTAAAGTTTGATTCAAATGTGAATTACAACCTATACAACAGGTCTGCTGGCAGCACCTTCCATCCAAGCCATTTCTCAAGCAGCTTGAGTACAAGTTTGGGTTTTACATGAAAAATCTCTTAATAGAGTACCTGTTGAGAAGAAACAGCAGAGGAAGCTGAACCAACAGATGATGAAGCATCAACAGCTGAATGATGAGGTGGAGGGCAAGAGGGAGATGGGGGCTGAGAATGGGATAAGCCTTTAGTAGGTAGCTTATTCTGTGTAGAGCAGAAACAGGAGAGTTACCCAAGAGACAGTGACAAACACAGGTTAAGTTCACAGTCATGCATCAAAAACACCAGAGAGATAACAATGACAGTTCTACTCTTCTCTGTATTTCTGCACAGTAGGGACCCATGGAAATCATCACAGCACCTTCATGGTAAATGATATTATTGTACTAATTTTTTAATTAAAATATTCACAGTGGGCAGTAAGGTAAGATAGTGCTGGGAGAAAGCATAATGAAATATAGGAAAAAACAGAGCGCACTAAGTACCACTGCTCACCAAGTGATTAGAAACTGAGCCAGCAGTGTGTGCTAAAGCACAAGACAGTTTATTTGAACACACTGCTCTCCTGGTAAAGCACTCTGATTAGCTTTATGATTCAGATTGTGTTCTACCTCAATTAAATTTTAATATTTAAAATAATATTAATTTTACTATTTAAATTTTATTTAATATTTCCATTAATTTTAATTTATTAAAATTTAGTGTTTATTAAATATTTAAATTTATTTTAAACAAAACTTTTTATTAGTTTCAGTGGAATCCACATTACTTTTCAGATCCACACAGAATGAAAGGAGAGTTAAAACCAAAACCACTGCAATTTTTCTTCCATTCATGAATTCTTATATGTCTTCCAATTCAGCAGTTCTTCAGCTGCAAAACTTAAAATTCACCTTCGGAAATTCCATGTATCCAAACATTGAGGCGAGATGTGCTGCTTTCTCTTTAATGTTCTTTTTATGGAATTCCCTATTTGCTATGGTCTGAGCTCTTTTCTGCAGTGACAGCCAGGGAAGGACAGCCAAGAAAAGAAAGAGAGATATTTCAATTAAAACCACATCCATCAAAAGAACAAAGGAGTTTGTAGAAAGACTTCTCATAGTCTTAACACAACCTACAGTCAACAGAGAACAAGCCAGCAAAAACACAGTACACAGATTATCAGATATACTCAAGAGACAGAAAAGAAAAGAAGTTGCTTGTCACCTGTTTCATTTTTTCCTCCAGGTGCTGAAGACGCTCAAGCACTCCAGAAAGTACAAATGCAGCAGAACAGGCAGATGCGAGATTTTCAGAGGTTTCTGACAGACTGGGCTGGGGATCTGTTTTTTGCACAGTCTTTGCTCTCCTGGCCATATGATCAGAACCATTTAAAGACTGTTTGGGTTCCCTGACCTCGTGTTCACTCCTAGCTACCACCTGAAACTGGGAAACACTTGAAGTGAAAAAAAATCTGCTTTCTGCATTACCATGCAGTATATGCAGCTTTTAAGGATGCTTCCAAAAGCGCAGCAGAGTCATGCACATAACTAGAAATAAAAAGTTCTCACATCACTCTTTGCAAACCTACTGCACCTCTGGTGCTTGTGCACATGCACTGAAATCAGTTCTACACAACTTGACATCATACTCTAGGTTTGTGAGTTTTTGTGAATAACCTCAGACAGCATCAGTGCAGAAAAACTGCATCTCCTTCTAGGGTTTATAGCAAAGGTTTCGGGTTGTTTTTTTTTTTTTTAGCATCCCATCTGCCTGAAACCAAGCTTAAAATCAAATTATAAGGATTTAAAACAGTAGTTCTTGCCATAGTTCTAGATCTAGTCTGACCCAAGTCAGCATATAATGTATTTCAGATTTAAGGCATTTTCTGAGGAGTTCAGAACACATCTCTGAATTTGAGTTTTCATATAAAATAGCTTCTGATCTGCAGATTTCCACATGCAACACAGACCTCATTTTCCTGCAGACTGCTCTTGAAATGCCACTACAGGATGCTAACTTCAATTTAGAACTCTGATGTAAAGTGAGTATTAACACTGTTTGAGATGAGATTGCTGTCAGTGAAAGTACTAAGAAAAAGATTTAGACTATGTCATCAAAATTTTTCCACATTCATATGACGCTGCAAGAGCTTTCAGCAGAAACTCTTATCACAAGTTCTACTTGTAGAAATAAAACATCAATATCATTGTTTCAATGCTCAAACATTTATCTTAGACATTTTTGCCAGGTTTCCCTCTTAGCCTTATCATTACAATAGCCCAAAGCATCAAGTACATGCACAAATATTCCAGTACTGCTGCAGTTTTCTCACATGTTAAATGTAGCTGTGTAATTACATTTACACAATTTGGAGTCACAGAAATCAATGCTTATGTTTTTAGGATATTTCCACACTTTCAGATAGTTTTCTCATCTGGTGAAGCAGGTTTAAGATAGCCTTAAACTTTTAATGTGGTTTTCACAATTCTCACCTAAATGTATCTGTGAGCTCTGCAGATGATATCCAAATATTGCTTTGTACATTGGATTGTTATGCAATAACAGTGAGTTCCCAGCAGTAAGAGAAATGCTGTGCTTGCCAGGTGTTACCCACATGAGCTTCCTACCTGCCTTTTTGGTTGAGGTGGAAGAAGGCTTGGATCCATAGGTTTAGCAAAGCGAGGATTAACAGCAGGGTCAGAAGAGAGCAGGGCTGGTCTATCTGTTAGCTCCTTGTAAAGCATTTTTAAAGTTGCAAAGACAGAGTGAAGGGAAAGAAAAGAAAAAAAGGAAGACAGTAAATAGAATTGAAAGAAATTTTGAGGTAGAGAGAAATAAAAGCTGCTTTTTAAAGACACGCTACTATGAAGCTTAACACCACATTTTGCAGATATTTGCCACCCACCCATTTTATTAGCAACTTCTACCATCAATTATATACCCAAAGTTGAAAACATTCAGTATTTTTAACAGAGTTTCTGATCAGAATAACTTCCTTCAGTGTGGCCAAGGAAATCTCTGGCCACTTACCACACACAGAAAGCTCAGAGCATTGACAAGCAGCCAGCCAGTCTGCAAACAACTTTGGTTCCAGAATAGAGAAAGTCACTGGACATCTGTAAAGCCTACACTGCTGCAGGACCTAAATATTTAAATAAACAAACTGATACAAGGACAAAGAATTAAGAAAGCCACCATCTTTGTCAAAACATCAACCCCTCGCTCTTCCTTCCTTCAGATATTTCAGGTGACAGATCCAAACCATTTCCATCTGAAGTGGGATTTTGAGCTTCTCATCTCATCCCTACCTTGGCAGCATGGGATTATTTTTAAAACATGTCTAATCACACAAACCAAGAAAACACTGTACAATGCACAAATGTGCTCCATTCTGCCTAGTTATGGAATGGAAACAGCAGCCATACACATCTTGCAAAAGATTAGGTTCCCTTCTGACACTTCCTAGATTTTCCACACAAAAGGACTCCAATGGATATTTCGTGTCCTTTATTTGAAGAATATAGGCAACAACAGGCTTTTTGCAATATTATCTGCAAGCAGCTTAGACTTCCAAATAATACAAATTCTACAGGCTGACTTACACGAGATTTTTAGACATTAGATATTAATACATTTATACGCATTAGTCAATCGATGACAGTTGTATTTGTTCACCAAGTATAGAGAAAAATACTTTTAATTTGCATAAAGTATTAAAAACTACAACCCAATTCAAACACCTAACAGATCCTTGTTCTCCCTTTGGAAATCTGCATGACCTTCACAGGGAGAGACTACTGTTTAATTTCAGAGATGACTTGCACATTCATCTATGACCTACCTGTCTCCGCAAAATTGTATTTGAAGTGTTCTCTTCAAACTTTGCCAACAACTGAGTTGCCATTGATTTAACTTTGTTCTGGTTCATTCCTTCTTTGCCATCACTCTGTTCTTTCCCATTGTTCGTCCCTTGGCTAGAAAAGCCCGAAGCCTGCAAGGAAACAACAAACTGTGTTTTTCTTAGGTTTCCTACAACATTCATGAAGAGAAGAGAGAGATAACACCCTTATCAGCAAAGGGTGAAAGAAAATACAGTTTACAGTATACTAAAAATGACATGTTTAGCATGCAAAAGTCACCAAAAAGTATTTTCTTTGGTCCCAGAGTACAGTAAAAGACAACATTAATCACTGCTGCTATACATAAAGCAGAGTCACAAAGGTAACTAATCAGAGAAGGGCTAGAAACCAAGCTGCAATGCAAACTCTTTAAATAAAATATTGTCTAAATAGCTGAGTTATGGAAAGGAAAAACCCCAGTGCCTTAATTGCTCTTTTGTCAGAACAGAAACTAGTGCCATTTAGTTAATGCTCTACTCCTTTACCAAATTATTTAAATTAATTTAGCTCTTCTTTAGTGCACACCACAGTAAATTCAAGGTTTTGGGGGAGAGGTTTTTTGTTCCTGCCAAGCTCCAAAGGCTAAACTTTGCCCCCCCCCCCAACTCCTGCTGCTTCCTCAGCTCTGGTGCCCATCTAGGAGCTGGACACAGGTGGGCACCACTGAACACCAACCTGCTCAAAGACACCAAAGAGTCCTTTCCGACGTCTTTTGTTGGTCTCACTTTCTTCTGTTTTCCCTTCAGCCTGAAAGCACAAGTTCCATGGGTTACTGCAGCAGCTTCCAAGTCTACCCCATCAGTTCCTCTGAGGATAACAACTTCCATCACCAGGCAGGTTAGGTGTGGCCTGTGCTCAACCAGGCACCCACAGATGAGCAGTGCCAACACATGGGGGTCTCGTGGCCCCACTAGATGCCCCAGCTCAGCAGGATTGCTCCTCGGGGCAGGGATCAGGTCAGTAAAAGCTGTCCCATAACCCCTGACTGGGAGCTCTCACTGGACTCTCATGGGTGAGAACACATGCTCATACACTTGGCTGAACACTGGCCCTACAACTTTGGTGTTTATCTTCCCCTCTTTCAGTACTGGAGAGTTTATAAATTCATAAAGCACTAGCTCATCCTTGGAGGAAAGGTTTTACATCAACAGCTATTCTGTGAATTTTCATCTAGATTACATGGTTCCTAGAGAAGTAACAAAATCCAGAAACCCCTCACTCTTCCACTATAACTGCCAAATCCTCTCTTAACCCACTTGTCTGCATGCAGATCACAAATTCATAACACAGTCATAATTTCCTTTTCAGACTAATTACTGACTGCCTTAAAGATTTGTCTCCCTCATAAGTTTCACCTCCCTAACTATGGATGAACATTACAATACTTAAGCAACCAAATTGCCTCTTTTGTGCTCGAGCTATTTCATTACTTCACTCAACTAGAGATTACACAAATCAATAATACTTTATACTCAGTCTGCACAAACTTGAAAAATAGTCAATGCTTAGAATTTTTTATCACTTCTTATTAAATTCAGTCATGAAGATTTGATACAGTGGTAATTTATGAACAATAAACTACATTCCACTTATTTGCATTTGCCCACGCTGTAACTCAGTGACTGCTCAGTCAACTTAAAAAAAAAACAAAAAAGGAATAAAGAGAGAAAGATCAAAGAATGCAGGCTTCCTTTTTACATATACACTGTTTGTAGTAAATCATTATGCAGTGAATACAAGTAATCCCAAACAACTTCTGGGCAAGCACCAAAAGAATCAGATGACAATATTTTGATTACTTTATTTCTGCTTTGCTACATTGTCTTTCAAGCACCAGCTCAGTATAACCCAGCTTTACACTACCTATAGTCATCAGTCTACCCAGAAAGGGTGAACACAGAACAGCACAATGTATTCTGTATAATAGCCTGTGCCACATAAAAGCAGAATTTGCCTGAGTGAATGGAGCAAACAAGATGCTGCCTTTCAGAAATCCAACACAAAGGACTCTCATTAACATGTTGACAAAGCAGTGAAAGACAAAGCAATTTAATTGCCGAGCAAGACTCCAAAAGGGCTGCACCCTGTATTGTGTAAACACCTCCATTCATTTATTAGTCTGGAGCACAGGAAATCTCAGTTCCTCTCCAGCCGGGCTGACACTAAGAGGAGAATGGAAAACATGATCCAGCTCGGCACAGGCTGCCAGAACAGCTACAGCCACACCAGCTCCAGGTCCTGCTTCCTGGTCTCTCACAGCCTGTGCCCAGATAAGGATCCCTCCTCCAGCCAAATCAAAGAACAAACTCCATGCCATGGAAAGTTCAGCTAGCAACACTCTGTGCTCTCCCAAAGCCTGGACAGAACATTTAATATATATACACCTGGATAATGCTAAGCACCACTTTTTGCAGGGAGAAGAACCATAAAGCTGAAGCCACAGCCAAACCCCAAACTCAAGCAGTTGCTTTCCAAGGAGCTTCATTTCCCAGCTAGTTTTAGACTGTTATGACACTCCTAAGTCTGTCCTAACCCAAATACTCTCACCCATTTTGCCTAGTTTCACGCCCTATCCAGAGCTGCAAAACCTCACACAAAATGCCTCATTTCCCAAGCTGATTTGGGAAATACCACTTCCACTCCTCATTTCGAATGAGACCCCATAGTGTGAAACCAGAGGGGCCCTTCAAGCAAATCACCTTGTGCTTTCATGTACTGCCAAGAACTACAGCTCCTGCTATGACAGAAGGCTTATTTCATGACAGGAGGTTAATCAGAGGCTGTATGACTTAGTAATGAAAAACTCTCTCCACCGCTAAAGGTCTATTCTGCAGACAACTCTTTGAAAAACAACACTGTGGTCATGATAAAAGATTTTTCTTCTGAAGAAGTCACCCACAAGAAAAGGCAAAGTTTATTTTGTCTGTTTGTTTTCTCACTGCTTGGTTATCTAGGAAACATGTCACTTGGTTTTGTGTATATGTGGGTGGCAGGGAAAAATCATTTCCTAACAAGCATATATGAGGTTAGTGGACAATTGACTGTCCACAGGTTTTGAAAATGTGTCTGTGGATGGAGCATATTCAAGACAAAAGTCAGCATAAGAAGTATCTGGAAATTCTGGAGTAATTCTTCAGGTGAAAAAAAAAATAGAAATGACATTTCTACAAGACCAGAGAGCAACAAATTTAAATAGCAATATATTAAAATACTGAGAAATGCAGTATATATGAACATGGATTAACTCAGGACTCTGCAATGCTTCACAGCTCTGGAGTCTTTAATCACCAGTGTCAGCATGTATGGGCATGGATTTTTTTGTAATACAGTGATGTAACAGGGCCTGTCAGTAAGTTTTCATTAATAAGTGACCAAGAGAGAAAAGTACATGGGCATGACTAAGAGATTATTATCCCAGAGCTGCTGATCAACCTGCCCACTGTTTGTTACCGTTGCAGGTTTCTTCTATAAGAGTTGAAAAGCACCTTCACAGCATCCACAAACTGTGCAAATCACTTTTTTTTAAACAGTGCTCCCTCCCAATCAATAAACAGCCTAGCATACCTATTATTTGAACTAATATACAACAGCATGGCTGTATATTTAACTTGAGAAATATAGAACTACAATATCGTTCTTCTCAAAGGTAGAAATAGCCCAGAAAACTATTGCAGCACATATAAGAACCCCTTATTTCTGAGCCTGAAAGTTTATTTTCATATTTTCAGGAAAAAAAAAAAATCATAGGGCAAGTCTTCCTTCACAACTTACCTTTGGTACTCGTTTTCTTGGTAAAGTTAAATTGATATAATTATTAAAGATGAAATTCGATGATTTTGCTGAACCAAGGTCGTTATTTTCTCCATTTTGCTTCTCAGCAGCATCTGTTCAAAAAACAACTGCTTACGATATTTACTTAGATTTGTTTTTAAATCATTTTGACTAAGCCAAAGCTTTCCAGTTGAACGGTGGTAGCAATTATATATAAGAAACACAGGCAAACAAAAGTCAATACATACAATGTAGGGTGACTTTTTTACAAAAGGAAGAGAAACACACAAGCATGAATGTGCATGTGCAGTCATCCTTACCACGGGATCAAGCTAACAACTTGATACATGAACTTCATGATGTCAAGCTGCAGTTATCCAGCTGCTCCTATTCCCTGAAACCACCAAGGACCCACAAAACTTTGGTCTTCAATCAAGCTTTCCCCCCTTTCCTGAGCTAAGCCCAAGGTAACTATTGCACACAGGCATGCCAGAACAGCTCAGCTGGGAAAGAACTCTTGGCTCCAGAGCAGTGCTCGTCAGCAGCCTGGATGAAGTGCTTCTCCTTCCCACACTTTCCAAAGGTGCAGGGACTTGGCTTACCCACTGCCTGCAGAGGGGTGCCCCGGAACAGCTCGTAGAACTTAGACAGGTACATGACCATGCTGAGCTTGTCAGGCTCCCCAGCTGAGCCCAGCTCCTTGGCTGTGGTCACCGGGGGGATCCCAAACTCCTGCTCGGCCACATCAAACGCCAGCTGGTTGTTTTTGACAACATCCTCTTCGTTCAGGGCATCAAAGTCACTGTGGGGACAACACATGGCATCAGTGGCTTTGCTCTCTGTTCCCCTTGGGCACATGCAGTGCTCCCTTGCAGGGAGAGGAGCACAGCAGCACCAGAAGTGAGGGCACAGGCATTTCGCTGGGTCAGAGCTACAGAGTCCACACAATTCCAAAGGTAAGAGTCTCACAAAAATCCCATTATTACAAATACCAGCTTAGCCAGGAATGTAATTTACTTTTTCACTGAACTGGATCTTGATGTAGTCCCACAAAAAAGGATCCCCTTATTTATGGGGAAATGTAATTCTTTCTCAGAAGTGTTAAGAATCTTTTCTCTCTCAAAACACAGCTGCATTACTACAGACTTCATCCATTAGCAACTGATTTCTTAGGTTTAATCAGCTCTATAAATCATCAAAGCCATGAGAAATAAATTTAGGATAGCATTCTATGGAAGTAGCATGTTATATGTGTGTGCACACACATGCAGTCACTACCTTTCTTTTTTGAAGGTGTTACACACACAGTTTGAGTGAGGACCTCCTGTCCAGGTCATAACTGAATTTAGCAGTGCACTAAATAAGTACATCACACATCTGGAACTCTGTTATCCACTCTCTAATCCATTTTCTATGGGACCTATTCTAAGACTCTGATCTTTTGAACAGCTTCCAAAATTCATGATTAAAATAAACATGTGAATAAATTACAAAGCTCCAGGCAGGATGGTTTCTTTCTCCTCACAATGAAATGTGAGTTTTTGAATCTCCAAAGAATTTCTCCTCTCAAGCCACCCACTGCTCATTTCTGAAGCACAATCCAGATTCAGAGGGGTGTCACTGGCAGCCACCTCTCTTGCCTGCCTGGCTTTCATCTGGCCAAGTCCTTCAGCAGGCTCATTGAATACAAAAAGCCAACAAGATCTAAACACAATGTTAATTAAACAGCAGGAGGTCTGTTAGCTCAGAAAGATAAATTTACCGCCTTTGCAGACAGCAGTGCTTAAGAGACCTGTTTTCCACAGGCACAAAAGATTACTTTGCTTTCTATACCTTCTCCCCTCCATAGTCACAAACAGATCCATAATTCTATTTTTTTTAACTTACCCAAGGCAAAAAAAACTATCCTATTCTTAAAATCCCAGCTCTTCCTCTGGCAGAACTGTACAAACAGGCACTCCTATTTTTTCCAATTTATCACACCTCATAAAAGAGCTCAATCATTCCTTTCACTTATCCACAATAAAAGGAGGTTGACAATAATTCACGTGTGATGCCTAAGACTCCATAGGACAACAAGAAAATGCACCCACTGCATTTTGGAGACTGCTGACAAGAAAGTGTCACCCCACTGACTGCACCCAGCAGCACCAGCAATTGTCATTTCCTCACACTTGTTACACACTGACCCTCCTGGTATCTAACTAAGGGACATAACAAAATATTCAGATGCATGAAGCTGGGATCACACAGCATTAGGACCTCAGGAACACTGCCAAAAGGGGAATGCTGGCTTATACTAAATCCCTAAGGCAGTTAATTTTCAAGGCCCATCCCTTGTTGTGCCCATGTGAAAGGGCTCTGTGCTCTCCTGGACAGAGAGCTGTGCAAAGCCTCCACCTCCACAGTCCAACATTTCCCTACTTGACTGACACAGCAACCACTACAACACATGAAGTATGGCTCATTCCAGGCTCACCCAGGATTTCTGTAACACATGACTGCCTCTATGGCTATGGTTTCAAATGGACACTAAAAACCTGTCTCCAGGACCCAGGAATGCTCTACACATTCCCCCAGCACTGCAAATTTCATTTCAAATAGGCACATGACTCCCACAAACATGATAAATCACAGAGTTCAAAGCCTTCCCAGCTCTTTGAAAGCACATATATATTTCGTTTTAAATGGTATGCAAGGACATACAGAAGAAACAAAGCAAAACCAACCCCACCCTCTCCACCCCCTCAAACATGGTCATGGTGTGCACTTCCTTGCAGAAAGCAGCCACAGAAAGAGACTGTAGAGTGCCAGTGCTGTTCTGGTTGGTCTCACACTACACTCTGGTAAATGCCTCACCCAACAAGGCCCATAGATGTCACTTACATGAGGTCAGGCCTGAAGCGATGGATGATGGCACACAGCGCGAGGCCACTTTTCCAGGAGGTGGTCAGGTCGGTGACATTAACATTTCGGTACCCCTCTGTCTGCTTCTGGCACCACGTCAAAAGCTTGTTAGGCCGAATGTCTGACTCTGCAGAAACAGGAGAATAAACATCTCAGTCAGTTTTTGCATGCTCAGCAGGCCACAAATGTTAAGCCACAGCAACCGTGAGATGCCACTTACCTTGTCTTGTGAGATTCACTGATCTTCTAATAGAGCTCACTCTTTCAAGAGGACAGTGCTGTAGCTCATTGGTAACATATAATTGTCTCACCTACAAGGAAAAGCAATTACCAGCAAAATGTCAGACAAAAAACCAGTTTTGTTTCCAGGTTAACTTTATCAGCAGCTGGTTCTACATTAAGCAGTCTCCTGAAGGTTTTGTTTACACACTCCTTGCAGCTCCTATTTATCCTAGACAAAAAAAGAACTGATTTCACAAGCAAGCCTTTTAAGTACTGACCTGGTGAGGTCGAACACAGCTCGAGTTCAAGTTCGGGTATCTCGTTCCTGGGTCAATGGTGTACTGGTCAAAGTTCTTATTAATGTTTTCAGGGGTTGTCTGAGGCAAGAGTCGGTAAATGCTCTCTCTTAGAGAGGAAAAAGATGCAAGAGTTACATATTAAAATAAATATTTATTTATATAAAGAGACTGGGGGGTTTTTCCAGCTGCCTGAACCTTATTTTGGTTCTGCCAGGACAAGTGTTACAGGCTAAATGCATAATGCATCCATCCCATTTCTTATCCCCACTCAACAGAAGGATGCCAGACAGAAAAAGCACAAGACAGACACTTAGAGCTTATGCCCATATTTTCCTGAGGCAGGAAGTGAGCAAGAAAAAGAAGAAAAAAAAAAAAAAAAAGGAGGTTACATCATCCAGTCATCTGGTTTTGCTTTAACATCCACTCAAGGAGTAACTTCTTTACCACATAACAGCACTAAATCCTGTCATCCTGCAATTCCTATAACCACCACAGCTTATTTTACTATGCTGTTCAATTTTCCATTTGGGATTAGGCTGTGTTTGAGTCATCCCACAGGCTTCTATCTTAAAACTTCTCAAAGTGCTGTAGTTAGTAAAGCTCCTGCTTGCATTACCACAACCATGACTATTCCTATTACATATCTGCCCCAAAACAGCCTGGGCAGCTGTAGCAGAGCAGGGTGGCTGCCAGCAGGAACAAATCAGCAGCTTCATCCATCAGACCACAGTGACACCAGGACTGCTGCTGTACTTATCAACAGATTTTTTGCTCCAGTCACAAAAAAGCTTACGGTGCAGCATTATAACAATTCTCCTTTGCCACATATTTATCAGCCTAAAGAGAGCACCACTAAGCCAAACTGCAGAGTTAAAATCACAAAGACCAACTACAAAAGCTGTTAGTGTTGAAGCATTTATTTAAACTTCTTTTAGGATTTTCTTTTTCATATTTTAGAACAAAAAAATCAGGCGTTGAGATGGTTGGAGGATTGGGTTTTTAAATATATATATACAGATATACAAGGTATCTTTTGTTTATTTCTCTAAGAATCACACTTAATTCTAGTGATTAAGTGATGCAGATCAGTGATTTAAACCCTAATAATATTTTTCCTGATGGCATTCTGAAATCCACTGCCTTCTACCCATGGTGTGACTCATTAAAACACTGGAAATGATGGAGACCAGAGCAGCACTCACCGTTCAGCCAGGATCTCCAACGGGGGCTTCCCCTGAGCCCAGCTCCGCACCATCCACGCAGTATCAAAGGCAGCCAAGAAGCCTCTTGCACAGCCAGTACCCATTGGCCAGAAGGGCTGTAAGAATCATTCACACTTTAATTCCTTGCATTTCTTAAGTGCTTATTACAAAAGTAACTCTCAATGCGGATTTGGAGTCTAGGGTTTCATACTGTCTTGGAAAAATAGCCCAGAAAGAGTCAAAATGCAAAATAGGCAACACTTGCCGGTTTACATGTGTCTCTCTTCCAATTATTAGGTAAGGAAGGAAAGACTGCTTCTTTCACTTCTTCGTTTTCTTAACTTATATAATTAAAAACAAATTTCTTAGCCTCAAAAGGTAAAATCTCAAAAAGGTAATAGGAGGAAAAGAAAGAAGACTCAAGAATTATTCAAGGAGAGAAAGTAAAAAAAAAAAAAAAAAAGATGCCCTTCTCATCTAGATTTGCTTTGTACTGTTCTTTTTAATTGCTTCAGGTTGTCATTGTGAGTTTAAACAAACAAAAACAAAACAAGAAAAAATAGTTGCTACATACACTTTCCACTTCAGAAAAAAAAAAAGGAACATACTACAGCAAAGAGACTGCAATAATAATATGGACCACGTTTTTGTCAATAATGGAATTCAGGAAAATTATGTCATGCACCCAAGCTGAGGACACGGAGCTCACAGATTTCAGACAGAAACACAACTTGCATAAAGCAAAATGGGATCTCAGCCAGAGGCTGCCAGCCAAGCATTAGCTATGACAAACTATGGCATAAAAAGTGAGAAAAAAAAAAGAAAAAAAAAGTCTATTCCAAAGAAAGTACCACTGCTTCAGGACATGTAAAAGAGGTCATTTTATATTGGAAGACAAATTTAATGGTTGGATTAAGGAATTAGAGTAAAAAAAATTAAAAGTACTTGTAAGGCATTCCAAGATATACCTCAAGCAAACTATCTCCAACAAGTGCCACCAGGAGCTGATGTCTGTGCCTCTCTCTTACCAGCGCAGCATTTTCAGATGCATACATGGAAGTAAAATCAAACATTGCTACATCTGGTTGGCCATAGTGATTAATTGCAAAATCCAAGGAAGGCAGTTGGTAGTTGGTTGCAAAGTCAGCAGCTTCTCTGGCATAGGACAGCAAATTGCTCTGGTTCACATTTTCCCCACAGAGCAGCAGTTCGGTATCAACGGAGTCCTGCAAGGAGAGAAGGATGTGGGATGAGAGACTCCAATATCCTCTCTGCCTTGGAACACTGCAGTCTCACAGAACGACTGGGAGCCACACATCTCACAGCAACAAGAACTGAGTGAGACTTGTCATCTCTTCCAAAAAGCCAATGCACAAACATAGGAACTACCCCAAACAGAAACTTTCCTTGCCAACACTGAACAAGCAGCTTTGTTTACAACAGAACATTATAGTTTCTTTTAGTTCCTTGGTTATGTGTTACTTTCAGAACATTATTCCCTCACATTCAAAAAGATAACATCTTCACTGCAATGCTTTTCTGCACACATGCACCCCACATCTGAAACCACAGGAGAGCAGAAACACTGATGATGTAGCATGTGGGGCTCAGCCTCAAGGTTTGACTCAACCTCTCAATAACACCACCACTTTCAAACTTAGATCATAGCAGCCTTCTGTTGTTCAGTTTTGGGCTGGGGTTTTTTTTGGCCAGAGTGATAAAGGACCCTGCCTTTACAGGTCATCCTACTTAAAGCCAGTGATCATTAATAAGGCAGGTTCTATTTCCAGCCTAATCGTGGATGAGACCCTTAATCACAGATGATACCACAGAACCGCTATTAGCCCAGTTGTTCCAGACAGACTGGGGTGGTTTTTTTTTTTTTTTTCCACTAAGACCTGAGTAGGTCAGGAAAACAGTTCTGATGAGCCACAGCTGCTGTTCCTCTGCTCCAAACTCCCCACAGACCTCCTGGGACTGCCCCCTCCTACAAACACCAGCCCCACAACCCACTCCCCCCAAGGGCTTCTGCTCTTCCTCTCTCCCACTCTGGCTGGTCATGGACAGCTCCTCTGCCCTGGGAGCTCCTGGCTTCCAAAAGGGCAGGGAATCATGGCACTGAGCTAAGTCATCTCATCAGAAAGCCAAGAAGCCCTCTGATGGTTCCCCACAAGTACTTCCTTCAGGAAATTACACTTGGCTGTTTTGGCACTGTCTTACTTTGCAAGAAAAATTGACCTCTCTTGGGTTTTCAGGAAGGGAAATTTAAGTGGTGCCATAACACTTTCTAGAAACAAAAGAAAATAAACCCCTACATTTGACAGAAGACAAAAAAAGAAAAAAAGAAAAAGAAAATGCCTCAAAATCCCAAGTACCCCTCAAAGTTCAGACCATCATGTTTATAGCCGCCTTCTATCATCTTTCACCCACTTCAGAGAATTTGCAGTTTAGCCTAGGGTAGGCTTTTATGCTTCCTTATTTGCTTGATAAAACTGGACAGAGATGTGTTCAGTTCATTCTTAGATAATCAAGGTTTTTATTTTCTGGTGTGATGATCACATCACATATTTCCAAAGTGAGTCAAGATCTCATTTCGGCCAGTTTCAGAACTGATAAATTTAGGAAGCATTGTTTTCAGTTCTCTATAGAAACTTTGAGCTGACTGAAAGGAAAAGCAAATTCTAAAAATGTCAGAGCAAGGATCCAAGCGACTTGAGCTTGAATGAAGTGATTAAGTCTACAAACACCCTCTCTAACATGCAACAACGTTTATGCAGATGTTCACACTTATTCTGTGCCAAGTAAATAAAACAAGGCTTTAACCAGCATCTTTACATACGTTAATAATCACTCCTTTGTCCAGAAGACTCTGCTTTTTTGCTGTCATCACAAAATAATGAGTGCTGTCTTTATAGTAAACAATATTCTCCAGGTCAATCCCTGAAAAGAGATACACATTTGTTACCAAGTGCAGTGCCCTGCCTGTGTCATTTACTATCAACATGTGATTGATCCCGGCAGGTGCCTTTCCTTCTTGGGATGCAGTTGCTTTCCCAGCTGGGATGAAGGATTAGTGGACAAAATGCAATGAAACAAAACAAGAGAGGAGGTTTGTCTCACCCAATAAGAGGTTTTTCTCAGCACAATTTAAAGTTGTTCTTTCAGGAACAGCCAGTTAACTACCAGCAGAGGTAGAACTGGGCGCCAAGGGAACAAAGTGTTTTTCAGGTTGCTAGGGCTCTGGCATTGAGTCTAACCAGGGGGTTTGATTTCAATTACAACTTAAAAAAAAAAAAAACAAACAACTGTAAATCAAGACTAGAATTGCTTTTACTAAGAGTGGATGCAACTATTCTGAAAGCCCTTTTCATTAAGACGTACTTCACAGTTTACATTTTTAGTATTTATGGCAGATTCTAGTTCTTCTCAGTTTATCAGCTCCACACATCAAAAAGCAAGAATAAACTCCTCCCAGAAGGGCAGAGACTTTGAAAAAGGGTTTAAGCTGTTCAGCATGTGAACGGATAGAAACAAAACAAATTATGTCTTAAGGGAAAATCTCTGGGCCCTGAAAATGCTCTTCCAAATTTGTCCAACATAGCAGACATTTTTACCGTAGAGAAAAATTTAAACATTAAAACAAACCATGATGTGGCAACACCCAAGCTAAAAAAATATCCCACTGTACCATAAATGGACACCTTCATCTGCAAGATTCTGACATCAACAACATTTTATCACTTGGAAATTTTTTATACAAAGTTTTCCAAAATCATGTCACCAGTAACAGGAGGGTGGCCTGGCACATAGAGTTCCTCTGCTGCCTCTTGTATTCGGTAGAGGAAAAAAATGAGGATGCACCCACCTGTTTCCTCTTTAAGGTCCTGGAAGAATTTCTGATTGAAGATGAAAGCAACACCACTAATTTCTTCTACCTTGGCTTCTGCAGTTGTATTTCTGTTTATAAAATTGGCAGTGATTGCTATGGCCAGCTTTCCACGAAATTCCTTCCTCCTGAAACCTGGTGAGCAAAAAAAACAATTAAAATCACTGAAAACTTCAAACTGGACTTTCAGGGATGGTCAGCTCAAGGCAGCTCAGTATCTTTCCTAGATCTACTCCTACACTTCAAACACCACACCATCAGTAGATTCCGCCATTCCTCCAAAATTCCCTTGAATATAAAGTCTTTTCTGCCCATTTTCAGCGGCAAAACTAGAGCTGTGCTGCATTCTCATTAAAAAGCCAGAAAGTCTCATTAAAAAAATGGTTGGGTGTAGAAGTAAGAGAAGAAGTCAAGGAAAAATTATGACTAAAGAAAAACATGGAACTTTTTTGGACATGTCTGGAAACAGCACGGATCAAATTCAGTGGAGGGAGACATTTTTAACATACTAAACGGCAAATTAGATATTTGTTACAGAGGTAGTAAAGAGCTCATGAAAAAAAGATGGAAGAGATCAGTAGTCAAAAGCAGCAGAGAAAGAGGTGAAAAATAGAAACCTCTGTAGCAGTGCTTAGGTGCACACACTAATGAGACTTTTCAAAGACATTTGGGTTTGAAAAACATTCAGTGGCTCAAATGTTCTATTTCCAAGGTGAGACCAACAGAGAAATTCCTCTCTCTCTCCATCTTTGCTTCCACTTTTCACAAAAAAAAGCCCACTAAGCCACAATCTTGCAACCACATATTCAAGTTTTTCCATTCGTATGTTCCCCTTATCCATAATTAAATTAAGTAGGACTGAGGATCCTTAGAATATTTTTAGCCCACTGCAGATCACTTCAGAGAATATGTGTATTTTATAAAAAGAAATAAATTGGTTACAAATTTTTTCCTCTCTGCTTCTTGATGTGCTTGTTATTTCATTGGGATAGATTTAATACGACAACACCAGCTTCTGTACATATCTTCAGTGCAACAATTCTCCCCTAGATCTTGGTGTGATGATAAACATTAAGTTCTCAATAGAGCCTGCAGCCAAGGTAAGAATAATTAGGGTTTGCTGCTACCTCACTATTTAAACAGTCTTTTATGGGGGACAGCTGGCCAACAATGTAGGGAAATTTCCAGTACAGCATTATAAGGAATTAGCTGTAAGCACACTGTGGTTGGCAGATAAAAGAATAAGCAGACAAACTACGAAGCTAATTAAAAAAAAAGGAAATAGTGTACTTAGTGAATGGAAACTAGCATGGCTGTAATTAGAGTTAAAAGGGAAATATATAATTAAGTAACAGGCTGGTCTGTGTGATGCAGGAGCAGCTTATCTAGTGTCTCTCTGGGAAAGATATTTCAGGTGGTCTGAATTCTCAGCAGTGACTCAAGTTCAGGAAGCATTTACCCCCACTCCTCCCACACACCTTAGAGCTATTTATTATATTTAGCTGTTGTTTCTAAAGGAATTGCTTCTGAAGCTTAGTTTCGTTTACAAAAAAGCAATGCCTCTGTTGCCCTCATTAAACACCTGGCAGTCACCTTGTGGTCATTAGTTCAAGCATACAGGGCAAATTCACAGCACAACAGCAAAGGCTATGCAATTCCTGACATGTATCCCATCAGCCTCCTTCAAGTTAGATCATCACATAATTACTAAAGCTTGAAGCAAGCCCAATGGCACCATAATACATTCTGTAGGCAGTGCAGATACACAGAGCTCAGAAGCAGTAATGACATTAAGTGTCTTATTTTGAGCAACAACTTAACAACAAAATCAAAAGATACCACATAAAGTAATAGCTTTCACACAGACTTCAGCAGATTGAAAGGTAACCTGTTGCTTTGTGTTCTCCTCTGACTTCCTCTTCTCCTTTCTGTCTTTCAAGATATCCTAAAGATCATTAGTAAGTTTAAAGACACACATTTACCCACCTTCTAATGTGTTCCTGCGGCCATCCGCACCGATGATAACATCAAATTCATACTCTGACAAAGGGTGATCCATGGGGAGAAATTCAGCCCTCCAACCAGTCTCTGAAAACATAAATAGTATTTACTAATTCTTCAGTATTACAGTGGAGAAGTGATTTCAGAGTCTGAGGAAAGGGCACTAGAATAAAGGGTTTATTTCTCATTCTCTGACCACCTAGTGCAATAACCTTCTCTGAGACGCACATCACAAGAAAATGCTCAAGTACTTCATTCTCACAGAAATAACCCCACAGCCACCTTACCAGGACAGTACACACATGTGGTTGCAGCAAGGAAGAGCTGGCTATCAAAAAAAGAAAAATAGCATTCTATCATCAATGCTTTTAATTGTCTTCTAAACAGAAACTAAATGGAAGCATACTCACAAAGCTAAATACAATCTTGTTACAAAGCTGATTATGTGGAAGGGCTTGTACTGCCCCTATTTTAAAATTATACATACTTTAGCTACTTAAACCAATATATGTCACTACATGACCCTTTAAAGAAATAGCATAGTATTTTAATTAAACTCAAATTTTAAAATATTCTCTTGTTACCACATCCTAAATACTAATATTAAAAAATAAATATAAAGAAAATGAGAAATCTTTTTCCATTGTTTAAAAATCTTGCATAAGAATTCCGGTAAAACTCAGTGTGCCAGTGGGAGTTTTATCACATGTGAAAGCAAAATGAGGCCCTGGGCGCTTAATCCATCCTCAATATTTACATTATCAATCAAAATTTGTTTTTGCAAGAGGATCCCAAGCAGCCACACCAGACTCCCTACAAAGCCTCAAATGCATGCCAGGAGGCATAGTGCAAAACCTCAGCTTCTCAGCCTGGGTTGTATTTTAAGATTTATCAGTGTTCTGGCAGACTGATACTTATCAGGCCTATAACTGCACAGAGCAAGGCTGGCTGAATAAGAAGAGCAAAAACCTCCTATTTTTTTAAGCAGAGTTCAGCTGCCTTGAATGACTTCCAATAACACCTGACACAAAAAGAAGTTGCTGTGAACAGAACTATATTATAATAAACCATACTTTGGTTTTCTTGATCTTCAGGAGGCTCCAGGACTTTCACAAATTCCAGGTTCACGTGAATTTCAACTCCCAGGATAAGTGCAACTTTGAAGAGGATGAGTTGAAGCTGTCGAATACCTGTGGGCAGCAAGTAACAAAGATGTATTTGATAAGCAAGCAATCACAGTTGCTACCAGCCTGCTAGGGAACTAAAATTTGTTGTTAACACAAGCATGTAGCATTACTTTTTCCCATACTGTAATGAATGCAAATGTAGCAACCACCACAGGACGTTGTTCTCTTCCTTCTACTTCTCCTCCTGCAGCACAATCTTGGGGGAAAAACTCATTTCAGTTGAGTTTCTTGGAATACTTTTGTAGAAGTTTGCCTCTTAATGATATTTAAAGGATCTACTAACCTGAGTGTTTTAGAAAATTTTACAGCATATTTCCCTGTAAAGGAAAATATGTCCACTCTGCTATTTGTGTCTACCTCCAACATACTGGAATTAATATCAGTTTCGTCATAATTCATAATCAAATTGTTTAACAATACCAGACTAACAAAAAAAGCTGCTCCATAAGACTAGCTCATTCTATTGCCACTTTGCTTACATGAGACCATTTTTTCTCCTGTGTGCACACATGCACTTGCACATGTTTAAGGTGGATGAACTTTCTGCTAAACCAAGAAAGACTCCATTAATCTTCTGATCCTGGTAACCTCTTATCCGAACAGTGCCTGTGCCCTCAGATACTTACTGATGTGATCAATAGATCCTGCACAGAATTTTCCATAAAACTTCTTTGCTCCCAGTCCCCGGAGGTCGTGGATGGTAAATGGCCAGAGATGCAGCACATTGTTCCTCGAGAAAGTGTCCCGCTTCTCCACGACGACAACTTTGGCTCCCAGGAAGGCAAGTTCTATGGCAGTGCGCAAGCCACAGGGGCCACCTCCAATAATTAAACACTGGCAGAGAAAAGGAGGAGTTTGATACAGCGTTTTGCATTACTTCCACACAGTTTCCAGCTTACTCTATTGGTCTGACTTGAAATTCAACTAGACTTGCACTACTGAGAGTGCAAACAATTTATTTAAATCAATGAAAATTAGATTTTTTCGCGTGTGGTGTTCAGCCAATTTGTATAGGAGGATAAACTGTGCTTAATGGAGACATAAAAGAATCAGGTGAAGAATAACTGAAAGAACAGCAAAAAGCCAAACACATTTCTAACTCTTAGCATTTCTCAAGTGCTTGCAATAAACAGCATTACAGCTGTGTAAAAGGGAGGAGAAAGGAAGTAACTGGTTTTAGTGTAGGCTTTTCTTATTTTAAAGAGGAAATGGGTGTACATTTACTAGATTTGTTAGACAAACCAACGATAAGCCAGAAGCTTTACAGTACTAGCTACTCTCTTTCAAGCAAAGGTGGATACAACAGCCTGATTCACCTATTGATATAAAGCAGAACACGTCAAGGGAGCTCAGCAGACCTGTCCTGTTTCACCAGGGCCAGGGAGCTCGGCCTGTCCCATTCCATTTTACCTAGTGCTAAACATCCTCACCTTCAGGACAATCACATTTCAGGAGCTTAAATCTAAGTTTGGGCATCCTCAGAAGAATCGCTTCCAAAACAATTATGGAGGATTCTTGCCCAAATTTTAGTTGACAGCTGTAATTTTTCACAGACTAACAGGCAAAGGATTTCCAGAAAGCAAACTAATTAAATCCCAAACATATCTAATGCTTACATTCAATCCCTTCCCTGATTACTAAAAACTGATTAGAAACAGTCTTATGGCTGGACAATGCTGCTGTTCATACCTCCTGCAATCCACCCCCCCTCCCTAAACCCCCCCAGATTTCCCAAAATCCATGCCATGAGTTCCAGCTCTGTGGTGGCTGGAGCAGGGAGAGCTGAGGTGGGTCTGGGAGGACAGGAGAGCTCCAGCACAGCCGAGTTGGGCCGTGCTGAGAACCCAAGCCCATTATGTCAGAGGCCAGACACGCTCCTGTTCGTCCCACACACAGAGCCAGACAGTGATTGCAGTTTCAAAGTAAGCTCAAGCTGTATCTGCAGGCTTGCTGGATATGAGTCTGGTTCCCATTACATTGCAATTTCATAAAATAGAGTCATTTATTTTGGTTTGGTCATCATTTGTTTTCAGATTTAACAACTTAAGCAAAAAGTATCTGGTGCTGACTTTCGTCCAATCCAAATCATAAAAGTGTAAAAATGTCTTTTTTATAATTTAATAAATAATTTGAATAAATTCCCACTGAAAGACAACTGTGAGGTGCTTTAGCTTTGCTTTAGGCAAGCGTTTTGTTAACCAGAGATATTAAAGCTAGGCTGTTGCATTAGCCACTTGGCTTTGTTCTTCTTAAGAGAATGTATTTAATTCACAATTTCAGAAGAACATTCCTCACTGCAGGATGAATATTAAAAAAAAAAAAACAAAACCCCACAACAAAAACCAAAAAAACAACAGATGTAACACTATAAAAGAAGAAAACAGAGTGCAGATGTAGCCCAACCGAAGAGGCTCCCTAGTGGATCTGGATCACTTTTGTGCACACGTTTCTTGTGATTAACATGGGAACTCTGAACTCTGACCAGTGAGTGACTCGACTGAGCCTTCACAGCCACAGAGTTTTCCAGTCATGCTGAGCAGGCAGAAACATTTTACAAATAAAGCCCATACATGGTCTGATAAGGTGAGGCTGGTTTTTTCGCTTACAAACTGTATTACAAATAAATAACTGCAACTTAAAAGAAAATATAAAAAGAAACAGCAATCTTTGGAGGTTTAGTCATAGTGGATCCTGCCAAAACACAAAACCCATACAGAAAACCCTTCGTTCCTCCTGGTGCTTTGCAACACAGTATGTAGAATTTTAAGGAGGATTCTGCCCTCTCCCCTCCTCCTATCACCACTGACAAAGTATCTTCATAATTGCCTAGAGACACCATGAAAAATGGTTGTATGTTTGCCATCACCCATGGTTACCTTCCAGAAACACATTTATCTACATCACAGAGCTATTTGTTCTTTGATTTATTAAGGATACTTCCTGCTGGTGTAGAACTTACTCTTGGCACTTTTTCATCTGATTTTGAAACTTCTGGGGTCAAAACCAGCACAAAACCCTTGCAAAAGTAATTCTTACAACATTTGAGTTCCTATCTTTATTAAGTAAGGGAAGGGACCATGCCACCCAGCAGTCTGCTTACCAACTGTCGCAGAAGAAACCTTGCAGCCAGCCTACAGCAAACTTTGAATGAAATCCTATTTTCCCTTCCTGTTATCCCAGTCTCCTGGCTCATCAGGGCCTGCTTTTGAAACTAATTTCTTGCAATATAACACAGATCATGACAAGTGGCATCACGTAAGGGAGTCTCAACCAATCAATCCTGAATGGACAAATGCCAACAGCTTCTTGACATCCACATCACCATTCACACATCAACTGCCTTTTAACAGTGCCAGATCATCCCCCACAAAGCTAAAGGGCAACTTGACTTTTCAAAGCATCTTCTACAAATTATTCAATGTAACAGTTGCTGAAAAGAAAAGACAAAGAGCTTTTGCATACTTCTTGCTCAAGATGGAAATGAAGGGAGAAAGTCTTGTACAGTTTTACAGGGCAGCTTATGAAAGAATAAGATCATGACCAGACTTCTGTGACCTGCCTGAAGAATCAGTATCAAGTCAGATGTTACATCTTGTTTTACAACTGATAGAACATCGTGTCAGTGAAAGATAGTAACACCGAGAGAAGACCTTTTTCTTGGTGAAAACTTCTTAGTATAAATGGCTAATCTTCTGCCTGTAAATGTATGCAAATATTTTCTGTCAAATGAGAAGCTTCATTGAATTTAATGCATTCCCCAAGAACAGCACCTACATAAAGGCAAAGTTACAGAAAGAATATGGGTTAGAAAATTGCCATTGAAGGAGGCCAAGTTTCAAGGCCAGTAATAGTTGCCTAGTGACTAACTTTGGACTATTTCAGTTTAAATTCATACTTAATAAGTAAAGCATGGACACTTTTGCACTTCACAATAAAACACTAATAAGCCCATGCAAATTTTGTAGAAGTTGTTTATCCAAGTTGCTGGGTAAATACTATGTTTCTATGATACTGTTAAATATTGTACTGTTCCCTAAAAAGATAATTGTTTCTGTATAAATCTTGTCCCACGCTATTAACCAAGCACAGTACTCAATGCTTTATTTATCTTCAGACTGAAACAGAGCAGAACTTCATGGGTTTCTTCCTGCTACAATTAAAATATATCAGAAATTTTCACTTGTACTAATATAAACACACACAACATTTGGTAAATCTCATAAGCTTGATTCCAGTCAAGGGTCGGTCTGACTGTAAGAGATGCTACTTTCTCTCTACAAGTATGTTTAGGAATGGCAGTGCCTTCAAAATCTCCAGGAAATATTCCTAGTGCTGAGCTAAATGGCAGCACAAATTACCTCTCCAATAGCGCAACAGCTACTGTGCCAAGCACAGGATTATGAGATGATCTCCTGTATATAATGTACAAATATATGACTCAAAATAGGAGAGGAACAAAGGAAGAGTGCAAAGCAGGGGCCTCTTGCCACCCCTCCTGCTCCCCACTATTAAATTGGCAGCCTGTGAATCCAGGCACCTGCATCCCACTCTGGAAAAACCATATGCAGTTTAACAGCTGAGAATTTGCAGAATGCCTCCATTGGTTCTCACACAGTAAAGTAAGCTTGCAGAAACAATGCAGGGCTTAGAAGAAAGGAGTGAAAGAGCAACAATACCACCACTGTTCTTAACCGAAAAAAACCCCCACCAAAACCAACAAACCAAAAAAAAACCCCAAAACAACAAACAAACAAAAAAACCCACCTCAAAATAACACTCCACAGCAACCTAGTCACAAAAATCTCATCTGCTATAACTGAAAGGCACAGCCTATGCATTGACCTTGAAAAATGTAAAATAACATTAGCTCTCAGCATTTACATGCTCAAGGAATCTACCAGTAGCTAGTAGCATGGCGGGGGCTGGGGGATGCAACAAACACCAACCTCTTTGCATAGTTAAGAATAGATAAATCCTGTTGTAGCCCAGTGCATTATCGCACTGTGGTCATCCCACTCCAAATCCCTCACTCCTCCCCTGCTCAAGGTACCCAAACATCAAATTAATCCTGGAAAACAAAGGGGTGTAAAATGATGATTCACTCCCTGTATTTTCTTGGGATGAAGACAGAAGCTTCAACCATTCCAGGAATCCACGATTTTCTCATTTCTGCCGCCCAGTTGTTTTGGAGGTGAAAGAGAGGACATTATTTTTAGCCTCCAGCTCAACAACAGCTGGATAGACACAGACACACCCTTTGTTGTCCTATGGCATGTAAAGTGAGAAGTGGAAATGCACACACATACTGATGAAAAACTAGAAAAAACATCTGCCCAGGTTATTCAACTGTCTTTAGTTCATACGCAATATTTAGCTAGATCATCAGTTGGAAGACAACCTACAGGAATGGCTTGTGCTCCCAAAAAGGAGCACCAAGGGGTGGCTTTCCCCACATGCCTCAAAGCCCCCTGACCCTTGTGACTGCACTGTCCTCAGCAGCTGTGGGCCTCCCTACCCAGTGACAGGAGGCTCTGCCTGTAGGACTCAGAGGGACACAATGCTTTGCCTTCCCATGGCAAACCCTCTTCCATCACTTGCTCTGAGCCTCAGGCACCTTCATTTCCGCAGCCACCAGATCCGTGACTTCGCCTTTGTGCAACATCCAAAGTGACAGGGGTGCACCAAGGACTGATTTGGCTGATTCCAGAGGCTCACATCCTACATGGATTTAGACAAGTGTTTATTAGTGATAGGGCTTAATGTGATGCAACATGAGACAGGCACGAAATGTAATGAAACAACACATTTTCTGGAACAGCAGCGACTGTTCCCCTGGAAAGGCTCCAAAGAAAAACAGCTGCATAAGCAGCTAAGGCAGACGGCTACCAGAAGCTTTCTGCACCACAACGCTTTTCAGTCCATCCCCTTTACTAGATATGAAAATGCTTCTGGCAAAAATAGGACTGCTCAGTGGGACATTCCTGACTTACTGACTTACAGTTCATCTCCCATTTGCAGCCTCAGATTTTATCACATAAATTCACTGACAGCCACCGGATACAACAGTGCAGCCAAATGCACTCTGAACCCACTGAATAATCAATCTAGTTTTAAAGTTTGAAATATTATCATGGAAGACACTGAAAAACGGAAATCTATATGCCACTTCAGATAACATTAAAAATGTCACAGGCTGAAGCTTTATTTTTAATAAAAATTAATTCCTCCATCAAAGAAAGAGGGGAAGGAGAAGGCCTAGGAGCTAATTAAACCTGCACTACAAAGATTATACAATCTTTTAAAGTGTATTTTTCTCTGTTGTACTGTTTTATGAGCTCCTTATAGAAATAGTAAGGTTAAAAATGTGTAATTTGACAAAAACAATACTCCGACGTATTTTAATGAAAGATCCTAACTATCCAAAGGGTTACATGGACACTGCTTAAATACACTACAAATAGTTCCAAAAACCTACCTTAAAATATTATTAAGACTAGCTGGATCTTGCTGAACGGGCATTTTTGGAGAGTGAACACCACATAAATACCACTGTAGGGGAAGTTCAAAGACAGCTGAGAACAGTGAGGCTCACACACCCTAAATTGCAACGAAACAGTGTCAATTCATTAATTCAGTGCATCCCCATGAGTCTACTTCTGCTTTCAATTCCTCCAGTATTTTACCCTTTGTACCCCCAGCTGAGCACCTCAGAAACGGGCAGCTTTGTCCTCTCCCAGATCAGTGACTGGAGTCACAGCTTTCTTTTTTTTTTTTTCCCCCTTCTAAGACTGTAACATGGATTTGGGGCTACCTAACATAGGCTGATTTTGGCCACAGTTCTTTCCCCAGCTCTGTGCCCTGCAGCTGCTGTGCTCGCAGCTGGACACAGCACAATCCAGGGATCAGAGGATCTATCTTTATTGCCCTCCTGTTTCACTGAGTCAAAACGCCAGAAGTGAAACATTAGTACATTTATTGCATTCATTTGGCTCATCTTTACCAGGATTTTTTTCTCTTTTTTGGAAGATAAGCTTCTGCATGGAAAAAAGCATGTGCCTTCATTTTTCCTGCATGTATTTGGACACACTTGTCCATCCATCCTCTCTGTCACATGGATATATGTACTAATATTAGATCTGTTTATTTTAAAAAAAAAATCTTTCCATAGAGTTTGAAACTAAAACAATGGTATGAAAGATGTCTGAAACTTGTATTCTGCTATGCTGCACATTAAAGAGGGGCTGCGTGCACTCAGGGTGTTAGAAGGTCAAAAAGTGCCTTCCATGATTCATCAGAGCTGTCAGGACTTTGGAGCTTTTCTGAGGAGCTCTCTCAGGTGGCATTGGTCACATTTAAATATGGTGACTTGATCTCAGATGTTTTATAAGAGTTTGCAAAAATAATTTTTTTAAATATTGCAATTGACAGACATAATACCAGAGAGTATCCCTAGTAATCTTCCGTTCCCCTGCACCAATTACAGTCACCTGAAAAAACCTGCACATTATCTAACAAAAAATGTTATATTTATTTCAGTCAACATATCCACCAGAAACCAGACAACTGCTTTAATCCAAAAATCTCCTTAAATAAAGCACAAAATAAGCCCTCTAACATCCTTTGGAATTAAGTGTGTTTGCTGTTCTCTTACCTGCCTTTCATTGTAACCAAAACACAGGGAAGAAAAAAAAAACAATCCCACACCCAAAACCCAGAAGAGATTGCTTTCTTTTCTTTTTTTGGTCAGTTGTTTAAACAATCAAAGTGAAAACAAGATAAACCTTGCAGAAAGAATGTTGACTGACTATCCCAGCCATGAACATGGTTGGCAGCAAGTAAGTACCTGGCCTGTTTTCTGTAGGCTTACGCCTGTCACACTGAGATAGTGCTCCAAGGCTATACTTAAAAACTTAGCCAAAAGAGCCCAAAACGAAACCATGAAACATAAGAATTCACCAAGAAACAAAGAACTAATGAAGAGAGATAAAGAAGGGCACTGAGAGCCTCACCTGTGGGCACAGCAGAGGCCAAGCCTGGAGTCTTGGGAGCTTTGTGAGTAGTGACTGAGAGAAAATGGTTAATGCTCTACATGGTTTCCAGGGCCAGGGGCTGCCTAGCCAGCAAAGGACTTGTCTATGTACCCAGAGGAAAGGATTTCTCATGCTACATGGCATCTAAAGCATGCAGGCAGGTTGGTCAACAACCATGCCTTTGTTACAGCAAGAGGTTGGTAACACGCTTTAAAAATACACTCCTATTGCTACAGCCTGGCCCCTCCACAGCAATGGGATACTACACTGAACCTGGGACTTTTAACCAAACAACAATCACAGCAATCTAATCAATGAGCTGAGCTTCCACTTGAAAGCTGCTTTTTCAATAAGTGGTGAGTCAAGTTACTTTGAGGATATTTCACAGTATTTAGAATATGTTCTAAAATACAACCTTCTGTTAGGTGAATTGTTAACCAACTCTCATGTAAGATGTGGCTTTTAGAAGTCAATCCTGTGTAAATAAGCTCATATAGAGCTAGACATCAGGTCTGAGTCAGAACCCAGATTTTTAAATTATTATTTATTTTAAAGGATCTTAATCACTTAATACCATCATTCCTAACTCTCCTAAGCAGAATGACTGTACGGCAGTGCAGATGAGCTCAAAATGCAATACTGTACAAGAAGGCAGTAATTTTGGGGTCCTGGGGTAATTTTTTTTTTTCCAGATCATCATGCAGCCTTCAAAGTCACTGCATTTCCACTGCTATCACTCACAGACACTTAATAAGTAACACTAAATACAGCTCCAAAAAGAATGATAATCTGATTTTTCTTCTAGTTTAACTGGTCGCTGGCAAAACCAGTTTACCATCGGTAGACAATGCTTTTACTTTTTACAGTTTTTCTTAGAATTTGAGAACACTATGAATTACCAACCAGCACCTCTTATAAACATAGCATCCAATAGTGCCAGCAAGCAAGATGGACTTGAATTGTTCAAACAAACAGAATTAAAAATATTTACCTTTAGCACAACATGTTTTAGGAAGCTTTCTGACAGCAGGGAAAGTTAACAGCACTCACAGGACCCACAAACCAGGCTGCTGGCAGCAGGTCACACAATGAAAGTTAAACTTCAGCACCTCTGGCTATTATTTCCTATACCATTTTTGGCTGAAAATAAAGAAGGTACATAATAACCCTTATTACTGATGGAAAGGGTCTCAAAAGTAAAATTAAATATAAAATGGCAAAAAAAGATAAAAAGCATGCTTCAAAAAGAGGGGCAGAGAGCTGAAGACATAAAATTTGGCAGCAAATTGCACATCATAAGGTGTATTAGTCCCTTTTACACCAACATCCAACACAATAGAAGGGAGATAAACATACACAGAAGACCAGTGTTTATTTACACGTATTAATGAGTCTGTTTTCACATTCCAAGCAGGGTGAAATTCAGATGGAGGCACCTGCCTCAACAACACCAGCCACGCTTGTTCTGCCACTATCAGGGCTGGATCTGGGCTGACAGGCAGTGAACTTCCTACCCCGGGTGCCTCCAGCCAGGCAGGACTCACAGAACCATGGCTGCCCAAGCAGGGACCAAAGCCAGCAGCAGCCCCACCAGTCACAAATGGCTTCCTACCCGATGCCATTATTTCCTACCTTGCTAAAGCACAAATAAGAGAAAAAGGCAGGGAGAAGAAACCTGAGAGAAATGCTTTTGCCTTCCACTGAGCACTTGCTGATCTGCATAACTTGTTATTACTGCTCTGGGTGTGTAGTCCTTGGCAGGAAGCTCACTGCCATCTCCTGCAGTGTTTTCTAATCTGAGTTGCAATTTACCCTGGAGCAGTTGTTTTATCTGAATTGTAAATCCTGCAAGGATGGCAGAGTGCAGGCAGGACAGGACTGGGAGGAAGGAGCACTTGCTCTTGCACAGGTCCTTTCAGAGCTGCTTTCGTAAATCTTTCAGAGGGGCAGAAGAAGGAAACAACACAAGGCTAACTCACAGCGTGGCAGAACCACATGGTTCCTGCTCAGACAGTATCTCAGTTAGATGAACAAATCCAGAGAGTGATGCAATACAAGTCAGGCAATATCTCTTGGTTGGTTTGTCAAGTAGAAACAGCATGCCCTTGGAAAAACACAAGCTGTTCTCCGGGAGCAACAAATGTCCAGGGCACAACACAAACTCTGAAAAGCTAATCAGAACTTGATCTACCAGCGTCAGCAAGACTACAAGAGACAGAAGGTGAAATGCCACAGCAGTTCTGACAGTGCTCCAAGTAGCTCCGTGGTGCTCCCCCCCAGGCTCTTCCCCAACATAGATTAAGTAAAGGTATTTAAGGCTCTCCTGCAGGTCACATTCTCTCTGAAGTTCTGACTATTCCTGCTGCTCTGCTCTAGACTTGCTCCAGTTTACCTGACAGAACATTTTAGCTGGGGTTCCACCTGCACCAAGAAGGTGGAAAGGAAACTACCCCAGTCCCTCACACTGCAGGCCTCCTCAGACATCAGCTCCCCTTGGATCAGCACCCTTTGGAATCAAGGCTGGATGTGAGGCTCGTTACAAGCACCAGATCATCTTCTGCAGTATATTCCCAATTTTCTCTGGGTATTACACTCCTCTGTTGGAAGGTTCATAGTCTTCTAGGAGTTTTTAGCAATTTTACCCTGTTGATTTCAGATTAACACACAAATATCTCAGAGACCTGAAATGGCAAACAATTTGCAGAAATCTGGCTGTTTGTAGACATGGATTTTGTGTGTAAGCACAGACTTGTTAGGAAATGTGGGAATGTCAAGAACCATCTGACAAAAATACTCCACCTTTAACAGTGTAGCAAAGAAAGTACAGCAAATTAAACCAATTTCAAGGGCATTAAAAGGGAATTTCTACTTTTTTCTGCTTTGATAGATACCAGTTAAACTTCTTTTTTCACCATGAACACCATCACTGTTACGACCTTTTTGGGAGAAAATGCAAAAAGAAAATTTCTTGTTTGTTTAAGAAACTAATCTTCTACTAAAATATTTTACATTTTCTCTTATTGTACAGCACCTTAGAACTACAGTATTTTCCATTCTATGAAAAGTATACTAAAAGCTATCTGCACTGAGTCCTGAACAGCAGATAATGTAGAACTATGCATGTCAGCAGAAAGAGAGCAACCACATCCCAGAACCCCCTGTTCTCAGGGCAGACATGGGAACCTTGGGAAGGACCTCAGCTGCAGGAGACAGGAAATTGCCTTATTGTCTGAAATCTGGGGTTTAGCAGCCAAGTGTTTAATCACTTCTTGGTAGCAAAAGTTATGTATTTCCTCACTTATCAGTACACAAACATTACCAGAGCAAAGCTGGAAGTGTAGCTAACAACAAACCCCTAATGACCACATCTGGCACTGACCCCCTGACAACCACATCTGGCACCAAGCCCCTAACACCCACACGGGGTCGCTTGGAAGGCAGGAGAAAGACCTGACTGGAGCAAAACATCCTGCCCTGGAGCACCCCTTGCACCCCCAGAGCAGCTCGCCTGGTGGATGGACACAGCCCAGCTGCTTCAAAGAACCAAACCCCAAAACCCTACAAAGCAGGAACACACCCTGTCATAACCTTTTTTTTCATTCAGACCTAATTAAGCCACTTGCAGTGACAATAGTGGTGGTTTGTGTGAAAGTGACTGTGTCTCACTCCCTGTGGGAATCTTCATAAAATATCTAGGAAATCAGGTCAGGGTGGGACAGTTCCCTTCTCTTGATTACTTGCAAAGCCATTAAGTGAGGGACAGGGAAACAGCACACTTCTGTCAAAATACAGATGTAAAGCTACTGTTACCTTCCAAGCCAAAAAAAATTTAAATTCCAAATGCCTAAAAAGTCTTATCTAGACTGTCTGATTACTCGGCTTTGGCCAGGCTTCATTGCTTTTCATGACTGATAAAGCTGAAAAAACTGTGTGTTTGTGGAAATGTCTCCAGGATAATGAAAATAAAGTGATTTCATTACCCAATTACATGCCAAACATTTGCTTTTGCTGATGTAATTTGGCCCAATCTCAGTCTAAAATACATCACAAAGAGTCAAATACTTTGTTTTTTTTACAAAGAACTGTCTGCTGTGTGTCCTGTCATCACCCCAGCTTCTTCCTATCCCCACTCTAAAAATCCTTAGAGAAATGAATGCGTATGCAGTGTTCAACAACTATTGTTTCACTGCATGTTAGAGGTGATTTACTGCTTCTCTACTCATCTCAAGCAAATCTTCCTTGCCACTCATCCTCATTAGTCCTATATTTTCTACAGCTTTGAAATAGAAATGGCTTATTAAAATCCTTAAAAATAAATCTAGAGCACAAATTCAGTGCAAGGCTTTAGATGCCCTGTCCTAAAAGGCAAAAGCAAAGAAGCACAAATACCAAAATAAACAGCTTGTCTTTCAAGTATACCAGACACACCTAGGTGCCACCTAAAGTCAGTAGAACATGTGACCTTTAATATTCCCCAAACCTTGTCAGCTTCTGGATTCTGCTATCCAAGCACTGCTTGTTTGGTTTCTTTAAAAAACACAAACACACAAACACACACACAAAAAGCAGCTGAATGTCTCTTTGTAACAAGCCACAACCTTTCATTCCCTCAACTTCCTAAACTTGGCAGTCATCTTCTAGCTGACTAGTTCAAGTTTTATGAACTTCATAGGAATGCCTTTTTATTAAAATAAGCAAGTTAGGAACACTATCTAATATATCTGCAACAAGTTTGGTGTGTTCATTATAAACCACGATTTATCAGGTTTGGAAATATCCCCATTACAATAATTATTTTGAAGAAATCAGTAAATCCAGCAAAAGGGATGGGTATTTACTATTTATGAAGAGGTTAAAGTTTTCATTAAATTATGGATATTTTTTCTGTTGGAGCACAACTGGCATCCCCTTCTTTCATCTTACAATTCAATTACTCAATTAAAAACCAAATGTTTGTCTTGAGGGATGCAATCATTCAGGTCAGCTGAACACTCAAACTTACAGGCTTCTGTACTGGTATGCAAAGCACTGGAGAAACCTGGTTGAAAATCCCAGTTGCCTCTGAAGGATCAACAAATGCCAGCACTTGGGGAGGAAATTTATCCACCTTACCTGCAGGTTTATACATGCTGGATTATTTGCTTAATTAAGGGACAAGTATTTGTTTAGCACGGCAGAGGAAGGTGGGGAGAGGAAGACATATGGAACTCAACCTGCCTGGTTTATCATGAGGGGCAAGGCTACAGAATAGGATGTTTGTAAACAACTGAGGACTGGTAGGAAGCCAGTTTCTACCTAACAAGGAGAGAGACCTGGCACCCACTGCTCATGCTGCTGATCACCCAGGAGCTCCTTTCCCTTTCTCAACTCTGTGGGAAGGAGAGCACAGGGCCAAATAGGTTGTGTTAACTCCCAAGGCATTCACTTGGCAGTCTTTAGAAATGGAGACAATGTGAAAAGGAGTGGAAGGGGTTTGCAGATAAAGACCATCCCCCGTTTAACTGCTCACAGGTACACCAGTGTGGTTAGAATGGGGAGACACAGCTCAGGTTCAGTCACAAAACCTCCAACCCCAATGCTGATCCAGGGCTCCTCCTCTGCTGACTCACACCCTGGCCAAACTCCCCTGAAACCACATGCTCTCTGTAGCGCTGTGTTGGCTAAAGCATCTCCATGAAGCACTCTCTGCATCAGGAACATCGATGCCACCGAGTCCCAGTCAGACTGACAGCACATGACAGTACCAAAAAGAGCCACTCCATTCTTAACTAAGTCCTGGAAACATAGTTAAAAATAATTTTAGAGTCATTCTCTTGCAATAAGTCTCCCAACAGGAGCTTTTGGAAGGAAACCTCATCGATTATAACACAAGATTTGAAAGGCTGAGTTCAGGAGTGAGTAAAACCAGAGAGGCATTTGGGGACCTGATTTAGTGGTGAACACAGTGGTGCTGGGTTAACCAGTTGGACTCAATCTTAGAGGCCTTTCCCAAACTAATGATTTTATGATAGACTTCAAGATCATTGAATTTGTTTTTTAGGATTTTATGTGATTCCATATACATATATTCCATACACATATACCTACAAATGCACATACATATGTTTTTAAATGCACCTTGCTTTATGCTAATATTGTTCAGCCTCAAAACAGGAGCTCAGATTGTACAAGTCCCCTGCCCAGGAACTGTGCCTAAGGTGGGATCTAAAATACAGACAATGCTCAGAAGACCAAAGCTGTGCCTAGGAATTTGTCCCTGCCCTGTGTGCTGTCCCCCTCAACTCGTACATCCAGGGGGAAATACCAGAGTCTACCAAGGCAGTTGATAATTACATGGTAGCACTTTAGGCAAAGTCTTCTTAGTTCTCAAGTGTAAGCATGTATTTTGCAAAAACAGCATGCACATTTGAAGGGGAAGGCAACACTACATTTGCATGCTTTAGAGAACCAACACCTCCTCTCAGAGTAAGTCTGGGATGTTTCCATATGCACAAATCCCTGCTCTCCTGAAACATGGGAGAGCCAGAATTTCAGGTGCACAGCATGAGCCAGGTCCTACCCTCTGATACATATTCATACCTACCTCAAACACCAGTGGGAGCCTCATTTATATGTGCATGCACATATTCATATCATTTACACAGGTAAACAGAAAGTAAATTTAAATACAGTAATGAATCTGCTCCATACAGAAAGGCAACACTCAGATGTCTTAAAGAGGCTAATGAATATACTAACACTAGCTGGATGAATTCTTGCTCATCATTGCATTACGCTTTGCATGCTCAAAAATTGACAGTGACATTCAAACTGCTAGCATAGGGAACAACATGCATTAAACCATTAATGTTCTTCAATTGTCCAGCTTCATTCCCTAAAGAAATAATCACTTCAGATTCCAAGCATGCTCCTCTGCATTAATTAGTGGAAGATGAAAACCAGAGAGAAACTTTGTCAGCATAAAAAAAGTGCTCTTTTTCTATACATATTTGCTAAAACCACAGTGTCATATATACAGTTTTGCTTGATTAGTACAAACCTCTTTCTCTCTAATGCTGGTGAACTGGGCAGGTGCCAGCTCCAGAAACAAATTTTGAACAAGACTAACTCCCAACTTAAAAGTTTGAGATGGAAGGAAGTTAGTGTTTTTTACAGATTCCATATTCATACAGGTGGACTCCAACAGTTTCAGGAAGTTCATTTCTGCCCCAATTCTGTGCATGTTTTTCTACAGCACTCTGGTTTTGTTTTGGGTTGGTTTTTTTTTCTTCAAACAAAGAATTCAAGGAAAAATAATGCACCCAGTAAGACAACTCCGAAATAGCAGAGGGTTTGAACTTCTTGAAAATTGCTCAACTGCTTTTATTCATCCAGCTTAAAATTGTATCATTGTAAAAACTTTGAAAGCCATATTTGGCAATGTTCTTCAAGAGCAGTTAAGACACAGGATTATTGTTATTTAGCTGGAGTGGAACATTCTGTATGTATAAAACTTGTGTATATTGTAATGAGTAACTTAAGTGTGGCTGAAGAGTTTAGAAGCACAGAAATCAACAAGTGCAGCATTCAGCTCTTAAACACCATGCAAAAAAACCCCCCCAAATAGTTTTGGAATGAGGCAGCAGATTTTCATTTTGTTTAAAAAATAAAAAAAAAAAAAAGAAAAACCAACTAAAAACCTCCTATGAGTAATTTAGAACCCAATTGTATTATATCTGCTTTATCTTCTCCAAAGATTGGGAAGATTGCAAAGCCGTATCTAAGAACTATGAGCTGCAGGTTCAGCCACAGCATTCAAGGCCACAACCTCATTTAAAGCCTTGAAGTCATGTATTTTTTTTTTAAATGATGCCTACTAGCAACCTTGGCTCTGTTTACAGAGCTGCAATTGCAAAAATCCACTTAGCTCATTGCTCAAGTTGCGATCCTGCTTTAACAAGTAGGATTTTTACTCCAGGCTGATCTACTTCAAGCAGTCCCCAGGCAGCTCCACAGAGATGAGCACTGGGCACCACTGCCAGGATGTAGCTGTGAACTCCTGCTTGCCTGTTACACCACTAAAAACAGAACCTGGCACAGCACAAAAAAGACAAAGTTAAAATCACCAGCTGCACTGGAGGGAAAGGGTGCTATGCCTACTGCAGCCTAATCTCAGTGCATTGGCTGGGCTGCCAGCATTTCTGAGAATCCCTTATCTGTAAGTGGGGCTGTAAGAGCACAGCACCGCAATGAGCAGGGGCTCCACACTGCTCTCCCACCACAGCAGGGCTCCTCTCCCGTAGGGATAGACACAGATAGGCTTTGCAGCAGCCTGTGATTCACACACGAGGAATGTTTGGTAGATATCCCCACCGAGCCCGCAGACTGTGGTTGCTGCTCTCGTTCCCAGCAATCTGAAGATTCATGTTTCTCTCGTTAAATCAGTGATGACACAGAGAAGTGCAGGTCTGGGCACAGTCCAGGTTCATGATGAACACCCCCAAGTATTTCACAGAATATCTATACTCACACTGTTCACATACAGACATTTTATATCTATTTGCAAGTTGGTCATATGTGCATGACAAATGTCCATTAATTTCTGCAAATACTTACAACATGCCATTAAAAATAAATCTTTAAAGGGCAGTAATACCATTCTTTCAACACTGTGGAAGGTGTTGATTAGCCTCCTTCTTGGCAACCTTGTAAAGCATTACACAGGCTATATATTTTATGTACCAACCCATTTCCACGAGTGTTCTCACAAAATAAAAATTAATGACTTTACTTAAGAAGTTTACAGAACAAACCCTTGGCTTTTTAATGTCACTACTTGAGAGAAGACTTCGTTTTTATATTTCACATGGGTCTTAAAACTGCTTTTTTGTGTCGCAAATACTTCCTCAAATTCACAACCATGGAAGTTTGGACCTGGGGCTGTATGTGTATGGTGAGGTGCATGTGGAATATTTCCTATAATTTGTTAATCATCAGACACTTTCTCATTCCTTCCCTTTCCTGTCTGTTTTCATCACAAAGATGCTCCATGACATATGTTCAAAGACTTTTCCAGAGAACAAAAGGGAGGAAGGAAGCAGAGGTCAAAAAGAGAAATGAAGGGAAAAAGGAAAGGAAAAAAACCCCAGAGCCTGCCAGGAACACAGTGCAAATAGCTGCAATGATACTCCTTTACTACGTAAAACTATATTAAGGACCCTTATGACCTCAGAAAACATTAATAATCATTGGGAGCTTATGAAAAATGAATAAAACCACAGGAATCTGTATGTATTGAAGGTAACTTGGTGTCCTTCTCCCTCATGCTTTCAAGGATTTTCAGTCAATGACGCAAACCAGAAGAAAGAGACTTTCAACATGGCCTGTCTACTGAGTCCATGAAATAACACTGCAGTGATAGTTTTAATTTAAAAATCCTCCACATTTTGCTGTCTAGTTATCCCCCAGTGTGCTCCTCCTCTCTATTCTACTTCTACACAGTCAAGTAGCTTCTTATAAGTTACCCTTCTTGAAGTAACTTCAGTAAAGAAGTCAATTGGTCTTGGGACAAAGCTAGTAGAAATATTCTGACAGCCAGATGAAACAACTGGCAAGAGCTAGAGTATTTTGTATGGTTTTGTCAGCAAGATTTATACCAATATTCAGTGGTGCTCTCTATCAAAATATGTATTGCATGCTCTGTAAAAAGAAGATCATTTCCTGTGTTCTCCACAGCCAAGCAGACCATCTCCTTCAGGAATTACCACAGAGCAATTATCCACATTCTGCTTGCAAAAAAGCACTACCAGGAAAGGGCTTAAATCCATAAATACTGCAGGATTTTCTTCTGCTGTGGTTTAGCAACTAGAGCCAACGCCAGGTGACAAAGACAGATCCCCTGACCTCCAAGCAGCACTTCCAGAGAACAGCTTGGGAACTGCTGCTGGAACACATTTGGCCAGCCCTGGTCTCTTACAGCATGCACAAAGCTGAGGAGCCTGCTGAATATGTTACAGTCTGTGCCTTGCAAAACCCTGTTTAATAAAGCAAGTAGCTCTTGAGAGCCTGGAATGAATGCAGTCTACTTCTTCAAAAGTTTGCATGTTATGCCTGTTTGGTGATGATGTATAAAAGGACAGAAAATCTCAGTCAGGCTGAAAAGCAGGCTGCTTTAAAGCCCACTCTTATAGGCACTGTGTTTGCACAGAGCTTTCAGAAGAAAAATACCTTAAAATTTGTCCAAATCAGTTGATACCAGTTTTAGTATATTAAAGGGAAGGTTAGATAAACCAACACATTGCATGTGATAGTAGAACCCTTGCTTCTGCAGAAAAACAAGTTTAAAAGTTTCCCAGCTATGAAATCCAAAACTGAACTCCACTTACCTTAGTGTTCATACAAGACTTTCCACGTTTATACTCTTTGTGACTTGCTCTCTTATCAAGCTTGTTCCACAAAGCTTTGGCCTTCCATGTGTTCACTCTCGATTTCAGTTTTGTGTAAAAGTTTCTATTGTCCAAGGGGTCTAATTCAAGTTGGCGAGTGAGAATATTGAAGGCCTGAATGGTGCCTTTGCATGTTGATGCTTGTACAAAGTTTTCAAATATCTGGCCAGCTTGATTGTATTTTTCATCATCGTTTTCCCCCATGTTCTGAGAGTTTGAAGAGGATTAAGCTGGAGCTCTTGTGCCGGGGTACAGGTGATCAACAATAGTGAGTACTTCTATGCATGTTATTCCTAGAAAAGACAAACACAGGTCGCATTAGAGCGGGTTCTGTGTGACAAAATTAAACCCACAAACTGCATATACAATATGAATATAAAAACCCAGCATACAGGGACTAGACAAGTAAGCACAAAAAGCTAGTAGTGATACCCAAGTGTTACAAACTAACAGAACATACTCGTGCTGTCATCACTTGTACTCACAAAGACTGTTCTAAAAACCCTGCTAACTCAAGCCTACTGCTTCAAGAAGAACCAGCTTCACTGAGAGCCTGAGGATTTTTTTTTCTTTTTCTTTTTCAGCCCTAGATAACTGATGAAGAAACCCCAAATGTCCCAATTCTTTCCCCAAGCAGAATTTATGTAACAGTAAGTGACATTTTGGTCTTAAGAATTCATGGAAACCTGCAGCCAAAATTCAACACTGTTGGATGGATTTTTTTTTTTAATGCTGTTGCACAAGTTAGGGCCAAGAGTGCAGCTTACCCAGAGTAATTTAGAAGTGGCACAATCCTTTGCCACAAGCAAATGTACAAACCAGGCTAAGCAGAAACATCATCACAAGTTACACCAGCACTGAAGAAACAGAAAACAAGTAATCAAAGAGCCCCCCTTTTCCTAACTCTCTTGCCAAAATGAGAAAGGGTTTGGTGCTCTAGTGTATAGAAAGGAATTTTATCTCCATGTCTCCACATGTTCAGTGCTGAAGTTATGTGTTTGGAGTCTTACCTTGTCATGTGCTGATGATATAAAGTAATGATGTTTGGCCTGCTAAGCCCCACTGGCTTTTCCTAGTAACATGATCACTGTCAAACTGTGCCTGATATTCCAGATAAATTCCCTTACATTCTGCAAGAGCAACGCTATTCTAAATTAACATAAGTTTCAAAGAACTAAAATACTTTCACTGCGGCACTCCCTTATCCTTCTTTAACCTTGTTCTCCATCTCTAATGGGGAGCATCTTAGAGTCAGCCAAGGTCCACAGAAAATATCCAAGCGGCTTTCTCATTTTCCAAGAAAATTCTTACAGGTTATGTATAAACTTGTCCTCAGAAGAGGGTTTACCTGGACTCAAGTTCAGAAATTTAAGTAATGTATTTTTTTCTTGCTATTAAAGAATTATCTACCAGTCCAAGAAACCAAAAACTAAATCAATGCTTGCCTAACTTCCCACATAATTAGTTATTTTACTTGGAACATCATCTGTTGGCTGATAGTTTTAGAATAAATTGTTAGAAAGGCCTTTGAAGTCATGCTTTTCAGTTTAACACTGTTCACAAACTATTCACCTTCTGCTAGCATTTCCTTCAAATAGGAAAAGAAAAAACAAACCCAGTGTATTTAAGTAAAGAAGAAACCTACCATGTCTATCCTACCATCCTCTAATTCAAAAAAATATTATGCAACTTATTAAAGAGATCCCATGGGGAGATATAAGGAAGCATTTGGAATACTCACATTCCCTGTCTGCACTCAAAATAAATAACCTTTGTATGCACATCAGTCTGTTGTTGGTTTGTGGGTAAAATAAATTGGCAATGTTGAGAGTTTGTACAACTTCTTAGACCAAATGTCATGATTAAATATTTGGTGCCAAGAATAAGTCAGGAAATTTTTGTTTTCCCCTCTGAATACTTCATTTATAGTACGTTTCATGCCCTTTTCTGAAGGGCTTTGTGGCTTTGTGAGGTAAAAGCACAAACATTTTATATGCCCTGCCTTTCAGAAGGTCTAATTTTCCAAGCAGCTGAGTGCCATGAACTCCCATTGACTCAAAAGGAGTTCAGGACATCCTGCAGCTTCCCAGGTTCAAGCCCTCCAAGAATTACATGTTACCAAGAGGGAGCCCAGCCACCTTTGCCACCCTGGTGCAGATGCAAGGGAGGCCCAAAATTCCCCTCACTAGCAGTGGCTTTGGGAATGCAGAGCTACACAAAGGGTTTAGGTCAGTCCAAAAAGGGCCAACAGATACAAAAGTTCCATGGAAAAGGCAGGGAACAGCTGTGCAACACAATGTAAGATTCTACAATGAGGCCTGAACAGCTCAATATACATGCACCTCAGGATTTGAGGCCCATTTAAAAAAAAATATTCAAAATCAAGGCTAAACACTTTACCTGACTCCTACGGTTGCCTGAGATATTTTTATAATAGAAAAGTCAAAGTATTTTCCCTTTTCTCTCAGAACAACCATGAGCAGCTTCTTGGGGAGCAGGGAAGCGTCAGTGAAACATCCCACCCTGGAAACTTTGGCTTGAGGGAGTGGCAGCCAGATAAACTCTCCTCTGTCACCATGAACTCACAGAACACTGCCTCCTCAGAGCTATCAGAGACTTTGACCAACACAAGAGCTATAAAACAGTGCTTCCTCTCCATTGTTTTATTAGCTCACCACAAGGCTGCTGTCATGTTCCTAAAACACCAGCACCTTTAAAAATTAACTCTTGGCATAACTGATGAGTGACTGTGATCACAGGCTCTTTAATTCAGTGTCTTTTTCTGCTCACAGAGACAAGAGTTTTATGGCCTCAGCTGTTGCCATCCAGCAAGGAAGTGGGGGAAGAGCAATGCTAAGAGAGGAAAGCTGTATCTGTGCTAACCAAAGAAGAAAAGCAGCATGTGGCAGTGCTGATAACAGTCAGGACAAGGCAGAGGAGATGACCAGCAGGACCCACTGCAGGCAAAGAGAAGGGGACAAAAAAATTTTTAGCATGGAGTGGAAAAAGGTATTGCACACTTCTGCCTTTCCACTGAGGAGGACAGGCAGGACACCTTCTACAGACTTACAATCTCCCTTTTCCAAAACGACAAAGCCAAGAGACTCTTTTTTCTGGGCACAAAATCTTCTCATGAACTCCCAATACACTCCCATCTTATCCATAGTGAAAAACTGAGGAGTGGCATTTCAGTAGAGACATTTTCTCACTAGGGAAGCATTTCTCCTTGCTGTGTCAGAGGTCATATTCTCAAAAAAAGTAACATTTTGTGGTCAAAAAATCAGGATGAGACAGGAGACTTTGGTTACTAAGGTTTCTGGATTGCTGGAAACACCACTTCTTTTCTCTTTTTTTTTTTTGGCATGAACACTGTGTTGACAGATGACAGAGCTGAAGATGGTGTTCTAAGTGTATGCAGCTGATGAAAAGTACACATTTTTTTCTGAGGAGTCACTGATATTTCACTGCAATATTGTATTTAATTCACTAGAAACAATGCAATAAGGACAAGAAATTCAACAGTCATATAATTAAAGTTTCCTGCTTTATAACTGTCTCAGAGATTTAAGAGGCAATGCATTAACTGCTTACCTGTAGTAGAAAAATTAACAGTGTTTGGCAAAGTACTCTAGTTCTTAGAGTATTATCATTTATCCTTTTCCTTCCTTCATCATATAGATCACTCTAGGGATGAAATACAGAGCCAAAAATCTCAAGGTGAGTATCAGTACTGAAACTGCAAACTATGCTTTTTAAAGTGACTATTGAACTTCCTCTAGAAGCACAATCCAAATATATAATGCAGTTTATTTGAAACTTCACTGAAGCGCTACAGAGCCCAATAAAAATTTGGGTCAGTGAAAGGAAAAGAATGAGAGAGCAGGAAGTAGTCTGGACAAACAGTTCTTTTAAGCCAGAACTGAAGCATCCGTGGGTTCAAGAATTGCCATTTTAGGTCCCATGCATGATGTAGTAAGAACATATTAGAACTTGGCCTTCCACCCAGCTTCCCATGGTATCACAGGAGTCTCTGGAGGGCATAAAGTATACTGGGGAGAAGAAGGGTTGTGTCCCTTCCACTGTCAGAAGTTATCCCTGCCTCCTTTCTGCCTCCAGCCAGGGCAAACAGGAATGTCAGATAAGGAAAGCTGAGAAGTGCTGCTCATGCCTGGTGGCTGCCCAAGAAGAAAGTGAGGATCTTGTTACAACTAAAAGGAAAGCAGTGCAAAAGGGAGAGAGAGAAAGCACAAGTTAAAACAAAGGTACACATACGGATGCATACATAGGAAAGCAAATGTCTCCAGTCTTGGCTGTCATTTCTTGTCAGTGAAACAAACTCTGCTACTGCAGACAATTTTAGGAATCCTGAAAAAAGCAGCTCCACTCTCAGGGCAACTCTACTAAGTAGCTCTAGTCAAATGGACATATGGAGCTGGTTCACACATGGAGTCTCTCAGCAGCAAGCTGAGCAAGCAGTAAAGTTGACATACATGAGTCATTATGTCACAGGAAAATAATGTAACTTTTTGACTGCAGCACCATGCAAATTGCTTGTCAACAAGGTCTTGAGGTACAATTCGGAAAAATTAAAAACCTCTTTCGGCTTTTTTGTCTCACTGGAATGTGAACAACCCTAATTTAATTCAAACTTGAAGCACTTAAGTTCTTCCTTAGTCCCTTAATGCACTGCTTCTAATACGTGAGAACATGTTCCTCAGGGAGATTGGAAAAGGATTAAATTCCTTGCATTTCAATATCACTAATCCTGATTCCATTTTCAACACAGCCCTAATTCTGTCATGTTTACCAAGAAGAAATTCTTTTATTAAGACTCTAGTTTGGCATGCATTCAGGATACAATACATTTATTGTTTGCTTAAGGTTAGAAACAACAAAAGAAACAAAAGACTGGATTCTGCAATGTCTGTGGTAATCATAGTAGTTATCTCCTTCAGCCCTTCCTCATCATCAGTGAAAACTACAGTATTTCTCCTGTCTCTTTGCTTGATTGAACTATCAGATCAATACCATCACAAGAAGTGAAGTTTGCAAGTGAACATGGCCATGTTACAGGACCTTGTAAATTTTTCACCTTACTTTGTACTGTGATGCACTTTGTTTTTGTGGAGACCATTCTAAATATAAACATTTATAGCTGGAGGAAACACAGCTTTTGGTGGTTTGGTTTCTTTGCATGTTGTCCTAAAACTGACATAAAAAGAAAAAAAAAATTTATATGTGATTGGTAACAAGTGGAGCTCTCCTTTGCTAGTTAAAAGCACATTGGTCTGAAATACTTGTTTTGTGCTGGCAACAAACAGAAAACACGTTCCTTAAGATGCACAGTCCTACCAGAAACATCAATGAAGGGAAACTGCTTCTGAGCAAAGCCTCACAAACTGTCTCTATAAACAGCCAGATTACTCTTCTGTATTTTTATAAAAAGCCGACTTCCACAGAACTCCTGCAAAATAACTTTTCAGGCCAAGTATGGAATTCAAAAAAGCTCCTGCTGAGACACTCTGTGCCTATGAACTTACAAGGTTACAGTACAAAACCTATCAGCTTGTTTTGCAGCAGTTACATGAGACATTTCAAACACAGGCCTTCCAACAAGTGCTGCTGTGCCAATTTAACCTGCTGCAGCTGGAAGCATCCACGAGAAAATACAGCTGGAAACATGTACAGTAACGTTTGGCAGTGGATATTTTAGATATGTTCACAGGAAGCATAAAATAAAATGACCTATTGGTAGGATTTTATCTGCCACACAGACTAAGTCACATTCCACACATTTTAAAGCTGGAAGCTTTAAAAATAGTCTAGTTTGTTTCTTGATATTAGTGGCCTGAGCTTTACTGTGGGAATGCACTAAGACTCTGATAAGTAAAATGAGATCAGTCCCGTAAGCCAGCAGCTTGCATATGTCTCCATTCACAGAAACATACAGAGCTGGCATGGATAAAGCATGGGATGCTGCCCGAGGGTCCACATGTGCAATCCCAGGGATGGAGACTCAAGCCTCTGCCCCAGCTGCTCGTGAGCCCAAAGACACAGCATTTCCCAAGTTTCATATAAATCCAAACAAAAGTGGCAGCCACAGGGGTCACACCCTGCACAACCTGCTGCCTGCACAAGAAGTCCTGTGGGCATCACTAAAACCCCCAGATGCTCATTTTGCAAAGCAAAAGCACAGGTATTTCAAATGAATGACAATACATCATTTTAAAGACATTTTTATGCAGCATATACTCAAACTTCTCATCAGAAATACCATAATTTCTGAAGAATGAGTTCTAAAATAAGGAAATTCTTTCCTTTTTTTTAAAGCAGTGTTGTTGCACATACACTACTGGAAATTGTAACTCTAAATCTTCAAGTCCAATGGTTTTAAGGAGAAATGTCTCTAGCTCAATTCTTATTCCCCACAGGTTTCAGTAAGTACTTAATTATTTTTTGCAGGGCTGCTAAAAGTTCTGCTGCAAAGTCCCAAGTTTCCATATACAAGTCTACATCTTCAAAGGTAACTGTAGATGATTATGCCACAGTCATTTGGGGTTAATGCTATGCATAAACAAGATATTAAAACTTGACTCTTGTTTAGACTGGTTACAAGGAAGAACATTTTTCAGCTCTGTTGTAGTAGATCAGAAACACAACATAAACTGTAGAAGGATTATGCTGATGTTTTCCTAGGTTAGGATCACAAGAATAAAGGAAGAAAGTATACCATAAGGGTAATATCAACCTACAAGAAAGCATACCTCTTAAGAAAAGGCACCTGTTATTTAAGTTAGAAAGATGTTATGAGTGCAGTCTCAGTGAAAATAATTAAAAGGACAATCTTTAAGCTCTTTGAAACACCTACCTTTTTTTTCCTATAGTGACATTTATCATTTCATGCTCACAAGCTGGAACAGCATAGATGTAGAAGTTAATCACAGAATAGGCAGTGTTGGTTTTCTTTTGATCAGCACAAGATTCTCTGCTTTCAATAGGATGTCTGGAACACTGAGCCAGACTAATTTGGAGAGCAAGTAATACCCTATTTTCCATTCCCAAAATCACAGCAGCATGGAGATGGCAGGGCCAGACACATGGAGCAGGGATGGACAACACAAGAGGATGATAGAAAGGGAACTCTGGCACTACTCCTGCCCGGTTGCCAGTGGGAACCTCAACATCCCACTTCTCACAGCCCTGTGTCTTCCTCTCTGTTCCTCACCCTCAGGTCACAGGGAAAACTTAGACAGCACAATTGTGACCATGAACAACACAAAAAAAGCATACCCTCTAACTGACAGAGCCATGTCAGCAAAACCCCTGGTATACATGCAGCTATACCAACAAAATTGAGCCACATTTGGCAGCAGTTCCCCTAGTACAGCTTTCCCTTTGTATGCATGGGGTCATAATTGCGGAGGTAAAAACACCATAAAAGAAAACAAACACACAAAGCAGTAAAAAGCAGACTCTCTTAGTCAGCAATCGTGGAAATACCATTTATGGTACTTTGAGAACTGGAATAACTCAGAAGGATGGGTGGGGCAGAGAGATAGGCCATGAACTGACACAGCAACGTGGGACTGCCAATGCCTCTGGCAGTGCCCCAGGAGGAGCCACCACATTTCTGGTGGACCCCAGCAAGGAGCAAGGGACAAAGAGTGGCACCAGTCTTGATTCCTTGAAGCCACCCAATACCCAGATACAGCCCATCTGTCCCCTTACTGCGATCACTCCCAACCCAGTGAGCAAAAAAGAGCAGCAGTGCTGCTTCTCTAACTGAGAACTGCCCAAAACATCAGCTGGAGACACCAGAAAGTGCCCTCAGAGAATGCTGCATGCCAAAGCAAGGCTGCCTTTTGTTTTTCCTCAGGATTTCTGTGAGAGAGGAAATTAGTATTTGTTCAGGGTTTTCTGAAGCTAAAATATGAAATTATGGCTGTGCTGAAGCAAACTGCCCAAGCTATGTCTTGGGGGAGAAAAAGAATAGTACCAATGTTAGTTTTTGCAGATATGTGCCAAAAGGTCTCGGGAGTATGTTTCAGATCATCTTTCCAAGAATGGATCTGTAGATCTCTGCTCTCCAGTATGTGTCCCTCTCATTATTGGGGCTGTGGCAATTACCCAAGAGGAATAAGGAGCCAGCACTGGGGCTGCAAGACCCTGAGGGCTCCAGTCCACAGTAATTCATTTGGCAGAGCTGCCCTCATCTGTAGACATCAGACTTCCAGATCAGTAGTGAGGATTAATCCATTGAAAACACAGACAGAATTGCTTTGCCAATGATCAAAGAAATGAAACATTCTGGGCAACATTTCATATGCATACACACATTTTTAGGAATGAACACATTCCATTGCTTTTTTTTTTTAAAAACACAAGGTAGCACACAGTCCTTCCTATGTTTTATTGGGGAATTAATGTTATCAGTCACGCTGAAATTCATGGGAACCACAATGTTAAAGAATCAAAGAAACCCAAAAGTAGTTTTGAGTTGTAAATGATAGGTTCCTTGGTTGCAGCAAAGCCAATTCACCACCAAAAAACAGCCATTGAATGATAGTGGAGAGCTGAGAAGCCGCACCCAGACAAGTCAGCCAGAGGGTGATGGGAAACCAGAAAATTAGGTTAAACACCAAACTCTGCTCCAAGGAGCATTTACATAAAAAGACAAAAACAGTAAGAAAGCTACTGTGTTAGCTTTGTATCTGTTTTATGTTTTTTGTCCTTGTAAATTGGACCCACAGTTACCAAAAGAGATTAGAAAAGGCATAGTTTCTGAAAGTAGAAACAGTATTTTTGGAAGAAAATGTGCAGGACAATTTCTACCCTCCCTCTGCCTGGACTTCCCAAAAACTGAAGAAAAACAAAGTATTAAAAACACCATATAAAGATGCCAAGAGAGTTACAAAAACATGATCCATTTCTGCTGCAGAAAAATCTTCACAGACTATAGAATGCATCCTGAAACATTAGTTTTGGGACATCCACCAGCAAAAGAAAAAAACCAAACCAACAAACCCATGGGAGTAGTATGTTGGGAAGCAGTCCCATCAAGAAACTAAAAAAACAGTTTTGAAGGAAAAACATCATTAACCAAGAACATGAGGGATGACATATGCACCACTGTTTTCACAAGGCAAGCTGAGATATAGTCAGGATTAAATTATGATTCATCTTCTCCAGTACAGCAAAATTTACTAGAAAATGTGAAATACCAAAAACACCACTTCTTGATAATAATTGTTCATCACACAGCCTGGCTCCAGAAGCCTAAGGCTTAAATTCTCTGTGTTAGTCCTGTCAACAGTATTGAAGGTCAAAAGATTGTACCTTCTCTATTAAAGTTTTTTACGCAACAATGGCCACTTGCTCCTAGTCACCTACCAAACTGAATGACCTATGCTGTAATACGTAGAAGATGTTATCATCCTCTTCATTAGTAATCCATTCATTTGGAAAACTTATTTTATCATGTTCCTGTATTTCATTGCATGTAAGTGGGCAGACACTGGATTAATGCAAGCCCTTTTAAAGTGCCAAGGCAAAGGACAATGTCAGATTATTTCCCCACTGTAATCTAGTCCTTACATTCGTTTTACAGTACAGAAGAGTCAAAATTTCTCAGTGAAAGCATGCATCTGTGGCCAGCATCAACACACACATACCTGAAAGGCAACGTTAACAGTGCATTTAAAGAGATGAGCCTGTGTAAGTGCAAAGACATCACAGGTATGCTGCACATACCCAGGAAGTTTTAAGGCACTGCTGCCATTTCATTCCCATATATTGACGTGAAATTACGTGGAGCAGCCACAGCTGTTTGGGGATCCTGAAATGATGCCATGTGTGACTACATGGTGCTTACTTGGGCATGGTGTTTTCAGTACAGAGTAGGTAGAGGCATCACATTTCTTCTACAGCTACAGGAAGACAGAAGTAAAGGTGCTTTGGTGCCCCAACTCTCAAACATCCTGTAATTTTCAGAAAGGGAAGGGATTAACTGGTTCTGGGTTCACAGAGTGCCTAGTACCCAAGGTGCTGATTAGAACTGGCTTCGTTAGAGAAAACAACAATTTAGGAAGGCATGTGGTTTGCAGAAACATCTTGGGTCAAGTTGGTTTTGCTTCAGCTGAGCCCGCACCACTGAGCCCCTGGGCACCACGTTTATCCCTCACTGTGCCTGCTCTGCCAAGAGCAGGGACTGAGGAATGTCAGAATACTGGAAGTTGTTATCCAACTGCTGATCAGAAAATGCAAAATCCATTCATCCAATGTGCCTACACGAAGCAGACCAACTGAAGACCCGAAGACATATTTCATTGTTATATGAAATAATATAATAATAAATTAAAGTTCCTTAATATATAGTTCAAAAAACGTTATTATTCCCCAATTCATAGACACCAAGAGGGAAAACAGAACTGACCTTCAGAAAAAGGATGGAGAGAGAAATGTGTGAATCTAAACTATTCACAGAAGAAATATTGTTTAGTTCTCTACTTTACAAATACAGTTTTTTGAAACCATTTTGTTACTGAGCCCAAGACCTTATGTTGGCCTGGACTTCATTCTGCTTCTATATTAGCGCAGATTTCTCCCTCTCTTGCGCATACAGGTAAACAGTATTGCTTTCATTTCACTGAAATGTGTAACCAGATCTCTATCTATGCTCCAGTTATCAAGGTTTAGTTTACTAGGAATAAGGAGTTGGCTGATGTCCTAGTACTGTATTACCACTGTGATTAAATACCAACACAACCAGTGCCCCTAAAGCCATATGCACAGAACAGGCTTTGTTCCATCATCTTTCAGAAGTAGGACATCCTTGGAGCTCACTACACAGGCTCTGAGTGGTCATAAACACGTGAAAACAGCACAGAACCTCAGCTTTTCTACCCAGACAGCACTTTTAAAATTTTATCCCCTCCGCAAGAGTTGCTTGGAACTGCTACTTGGATTAGCAAAGAGAATAATCAAGTGATAGACTGCATAAAAAAAGTTTTGGACCATCGGCACACCATGACCAAAAGGATACAATTTGCACGTTATGAGCTCAACCCATCAAGGGGGAAAAAAAAAATTGAGCCAGCATAAAAACTAAATCTCAGGTGAAGATTAAAGGCTACTTATATCAGCTCTGGAAGCAAAAACTTCAAGAAACAGTGCTTTCTTTTTGTGTGCCAGTCATACTACAGCCAGATACTGCTTAAAAGAAAACTCTCAAGCCAGTAGCCAGAAAAGAGGAGAAAAAAAAAAAAAAAAAACAGAGCAACATATAAAGAGTTCATATGACAGGCAAGGTATTTCCATAATGCGTTTCTAAATCAGAAAACCTTATGAAAGGAAGTCTGGAAGTGACTGCAACAGTCACAGAGTCAGTCCATTTCCTCAAGGTACAACATGAGAGGCTTTACCCCTGCCCTCATTCCTGCAAGCACAGAGCACTGTGAAGTACATTAAGTTCAAATCCTCCAGCACCTCCTGTGTGTAGCACAGACCATACCAGCACAGGCTGGGAACATCCCTGTCCCTTTGGTGCTGCTCCTAGTGCAGCTGGGCAGGGCTGTTTCACCTCCTGCTCCTACCAAAACCATACTGAGCGTGACTTCTTCACTGATGCTATCAACTTCGGACAATTCCTTTCCAACAAGACCCATCAGACAGACCACAGTCTGTGTCTGGGGAAAACAGGCTCCTCTCTAGCCAGATTAACCTGCTACCTCAAACTGCCGTATTTAAAACTGCACACACACAGATCCAAGCAATATTACAGTGATCTGGCTTGTGAGCACATATTCCAGCACTCCTGCTGCCACTAAGGATGTGGAGTCTTCTATGAGAAGCTTTGCTGTATTTCATTTGATGGTTTCTCACTCCTCAATAATCAGAATTCCTCCTTCCCCCACCACATATAGCAGAGGCTCTTCCACCTCTGCCCTTTGGTGACCACCAGTCCTGCCACAGAACACAGCCAGTGCCCTGCTTGGGGAAGCAACATAAGCACACTGAGAAAAACTCAAAAGCCTTGGTAACGAAGGGTTTGCTTACCAGATGCCCTAATATGTAAGTCAGTAAAATCCAGAATAGTTTATTCCTAGCTTTCTGCAATTGACAGGACAAGTTAATAGTTCTAGAACCCTATTTTCTTCACGGTACAAAAAATGCCACAGGTTTGCATAAAAGAAAACTAAAAATATTGTGAAGAGGTACAAGTTACATTTGTTGAGTAGGCCACTACAAACCCTCCTCATGCTGCCCGTGAATATATAAACTGAGGCTAAGGGAGATTGCTAGGAAAAAAATGCAGAAGGCAGCTCTTCACTGGATTCCTAATATCCAGCATATCAACTAATTATGAATAGACTTTTGCAGAGCCCATTTCCCCAAGGCATCTTGGCAGGCAGCATAGGGCAACACACGAACAGTTCACCTCGGTATTTTCAGGTCAGTGCAGCATCAGGCAGAGAGCACCATTGCTTTCCAAAAACAGAAGCTGACAGCTTCACACAGGCCCCTTCCAGCCCATCTTGCTGCTGGGGCAGCTGCACTTACATGGTTGCTCCTTTTACCTTTGCTGGCAGGGCCACTCCGGAGTCACCCTGTCTCGTCTGGCAGCTCTTTGGCAGAGGTCTGATCATCTCCAGCGGGTTAAAAGGTCAGGTGAATAAATCTGCTTAAGGCAGAGCCCGGCAGGCAGGGACAAGGATCACAACAAGGACGTTCAGCACAGCCACTGCTAATGTGGCTTCAGTGCTCCACAGGGAGAAAAAAACGCCCTGTGCTCACAGGTACTATGGGCACAGAGGGAAGAGTGCATCCAGCTCTCACACTGTGTGACTGCACAGGCACAGACACTTCAGGTGTTAAATACAATCAATCCAACATCCCTGAACTCCCAAACAGAAAACATGGATTATTAGCAACAGCTACCAACACAATTACCAGGTGGCTTTCTCCATTTTCTTGCCTACGCCCTGTTTTTCTGATCCCTGTGAGGTTGCACTCATTGGTGCATTTCACGAACATAATGTAGAATACAGATTTGGAGGAGAGAAGAAACAGGTAAAGGCAAAGAAACTGAACGAGCAATAAAGTACAATTTTGGCGGAAGAAAGAAGCAGCTTTGGCCCAAGATTCCCTGCCACTCTGACACCTGACAGAAGTTCACAACAGTCTTGTAAGTGACACTGACCAAAACCTTCAAGTCACAGTATCTTGAGTGAAATTTTTAAACATGCTATACAAGCAGAAAGTTCAGCTGTGCCCGCCTCCCCTGAGCATTGGCAAGGTTATCATTACACTGTCACTGCTGTAAAACAAACCCAGTCATCTACAGTTGCACCACGGAGAAGATGGCTCTGCTGAAAACAGGGGAGGGACTGCATCTGCCGGGGTGTGCCAAGCGAAACTCGCCATCAGCACAGCACATGACTAAGCATGTATTTGGGTATGTCAATACCCAGCCACCCATCTGAAAAGCAAGGTAATTTCTTCTTATCTCCCCCCTCCCACCAATTGGGAAAGACAGAGCATTTCAAAAGAAGTTTGAGAAGCCTTAAGGAGAAAAAAACCCCAAAACCATCAAGATGCAAACAACTGTTCACACAGGACAATGACTACAAACATTCTTTTTAAAGTTAAAATTTATCAAGTAAGAAATACTAGAAATGTGGATCCCATTTCCAAAAATAAAAAGGGGACTGTGGATACACTTAACAGAAACTCTTCACATGAATACAGATCTGTTAGGTAATTAAATAATTAATGTAAATGTTACCTTTTCTTGCTTCACTCTAATTGTGAGTGGTAATATTTACATTTTCAATACTAGTTTGTAGTGATGAGGTCCAAAATAATCTATTAGTTTTAATTTTAAATTCCTCAGACCTGGCAGAAAAAAAATTGTCTCTCTTCTGGATATTTTCCCCCAAGAAAGCAGAATGATAATTAAAATCATAACAGAATCATCATCCAAAAGGAAGAACACACTGTTTGACTTAGCAGCCTCCTCCAAAATTAAAAAATTTATTTCAGCCCTGTGACTCACAAAATGTCCCAGCTAAATATCAGACAACAGATAAAACCCAAAAGAAATGTAGAAAATTTGGATTCAAAACACAAGCTGCTTCTCAGTATGGCAAAGGTGTATTTTTTTCATTAGAGAAACAGTCATTAAAAATAAATGTAGTGAAGGCTTCCACAAACTCATCAGGAGCACTGATCACACACAACCTTGCAATGCCTCTTGATACCTAGCAAGAAAGTTGGACAAAGTCATGAACTAAGCTGGCTTTGCAGAAGTCCCAGTAACTCTCTCTCATGCCCACACTTTCAATAAATTTTGCATGTGGGTTGGCATACTGGCAGTATAACAGCTGATTAGACAGAAAGGCAAAGAAAACCTTGCCATGCTTTGCTACTTCAGTAGAGCAAATAAAACTGAAAACTAGTGGGTCACATTCTTTGTTCCCTAGCACAATAAAAGCTAAAAAAACCTGTGATGTACCTGCATTAATATTTAGCTCCACATTAAATCTTGTGTGCAAAGGCAGATTTGCTATACTATATACGTCATTCCTGGATTTATCTTGGAGTTAATGAACTAAGACAGATACTTATTCAGCTGTTTTTCAGAAGCTAGTGCTTGTAGTTCTATTGGCTTGAGATTTCAAATGAGCCAAATTGCCTCACAAATATGTATCCTATCAAGCTCTGAGTCAAAATCCACAAAGCTTCACCACAAAGGGCAGAAGCTTCATATTGGCACTGCTTTGCAGATCCACCTCACCACGTGAAGGATGCATACAAATGCTCCCTTAGAAAAAGCTGAGTCAAGAAACTCTGTCAAACATAGTGTTGAATCATTCATGTATTTTATTGAGTGTCAGGTGGAACCTGACTTGTCTTGATTAGAGAAAAGTATAATAAGCAACACACAAAAATCTCACTTTGCTCTAAAACAGCCATGTAATTCTTTTTGGTCTCTAGTAATGCCTGATAAAACATAAAATAGTTGGGAGATATGTTTTGATTCCATAAATGAGTTTGAAAATGCCTCTACACAGAAGATACCAATACCATCAATCATTAAGCCAGGTAGTAGCTAAAGAAGTAGCTATAGACAGGTATGGTGGTCTATATTTAAAAACACGTGTAAATAAGGCCTTAAGATGCAAAGCTTCTGCATTTGTCATGAAATGGCATCAGAAATACTGCTGGAGCTCTCTATGTGAATGCATTCAGCAATGCTGGAGCCTTCTGTGTAAATGTGTTCAATGTGTAAATAATCACAACTCCTTCCTCAGTTAAAAAGAAAACACTGCCCTTCGCATTTTTGCATAGCTAAGTGTGAGATAAATACCAGTGCCTGACACAGCTCCTCCTGCCCATGCCAGCACCTGCTGCATCACATCTCCCAAAGCCACATCTCCCTTACCCAAAGCCACATCTCCCTCACAGGGCTGTCAGCCCCACGACACCCTAACTCTGCTATAAAGCACAAAATTGCACTGCCTGAGGTCAGCATCCCACTGAGACCCAACACTCCTTAAGGAATAACACCATTCCCCTCTGTTTGCTATTCTATCTTTAACCTGAAAATTGATATGTGAAGTAGTCATCAGAATTACTCCACAAGGGATACTAAGGGCAGTTTTTCCCCACAACATGCACAAAGCTGGCCTAGAGCATATTAACCTATTTTCCTGTCTGCTTATCTAAGCATCGAAGCTACAACTAAGAAGTGGCTGACCTGTGGCACTCTGTGGTTGTGCCTTCCTGCACCGTGCAGAGCAGCTCTGCAGTGGGTGCTGGGGAGGATTACATTACTCATCACCCCTTTTCTGCAGCTTCAGCTCAGATGCCTGCTCCCAAACATATCCCAGGTAGCCAGGACAAGGCCCAGGACATCGTTAAATATTTGGCACATTGTCTCCAATTCCCTTTGACACACAGGGTTATTTATACATCCGTGGCACATGGCAGGTCTCTGCGACAGGACAGCATCACACAATGCTGTGTGTCAGCAGAGCAGGCAACAAATTTAAACCAATCCCTGCTTTAAGACACTTTTACGAGGAAGCAGGTCACAAACTGAGTAATATCCGTTTTGTGTGCTGAAAAATGTATGCTATTCATTTCCAAGAAATAAAGTTAACCACCCTAACCCTTCTTCCCCCTCACATACACCACCTGAACAGAACAACAGAAAGATGGTTTCTTTTGTCTGAACAGGTTCACTGGGATGTATTTAGCTCTTTACACAAGCTTTACTCCTCATAACGCATTTGCTAGGACACCTAATGTTGACTTGGTGCAAGGGCATAGTTCCAGAGAGTAAGTACAGCAAGAGGTATTTGGTTACATCCACAAACTCAGTTTTTGAACACACCAATAGTTCATATTTATGGAGCTTTTGTCCAAGCCTTACCCATGTGCATGTTTCTGACATTCATTCAATCACAATAATGTTCTGAACACAAATATTGTATACAGAGGTGTCAGCTGTTAGTTATAAAAATCCATAGACAGAAATGGGAGGAACCTACACTCTGCATTCATACTCTGAAATCTTAAAAATGGTTCCTGACTTCAATATTCTTCAGTGCCTAGAGCCATGTAATTACTGAAACAATTTTCTGAACTGACAGAAACAGTTGGCCGCATAGGTGACAACCATAGGAATTTGTAGCACCCAGTGAAAGAAGTAAATCAAACACCAAGCAGAAGGCCAGGAGTTCAGATCTGAATGAGAACTCGTTCACATAAATTATCCAAGCCCAAATATCACATTCCATCAGAAGTTCTTTCAGTTCACTTCGGATGGAAATGAAACCTGGAGAAGTAAGCTCTTGTGTCAGGATGCTCACTCCTTTACTGCCTCTAAAAGGAGAAAAGCAATGGCAATTCAAACGTACAAGCAGATCCTGTGTCTGACCCACAGCTGGGGTGAATCATGACATGGGGATGATTAACACTGACTACATATTTACCACCAAGAAGTCAAGCCCAACACAAGCCCTATATTTTCTTCTAATCAGCTCAGATTGCTACTTAAAATTATTTCCCAGATCAGCACAAGGTGCCATAAAGACAGTTAATGAAGAATGGCCTGATAACAAGCACATACAATAGGTGAACATGAACAAAAGGAGGTTGAACTATGAAGAAGCAGAAACAAAAAAAGCTACCCAGTATCTTGTAAAGTTCTTGTTTAACCAAAGGGTTTCTTCAGCTAGAGAGGGTGCCAGCAGAGAACATTGCATTCCATTATGAATTCCTCCCTTTGCTTTTAGCAACTGCCTTCAGAGCCTGCATTTGTTTCTCTAAATCCTTCTGTGCTACTCCCTGCATGCATGAGTTTAGAGGGCAAGGGTATTGCACATCCCTTACACCACTAACAGATGGGGCTCACCTCAGCCAATAACACAGATTATGGTCTTTGCAATACACTCTTATCCGATTACACACAAAAAAGAATTCCACTATCTGCCAAACACGAGTCTTCTCAAAGAGAGAGGAAAATTTATCTTCTACTCCTGCTCCACGTTCTGCTTTGCTGCTTACAAAACCGGTAATATTTTTTTTGCTGGACTCCATCATATATGATTTGCACATCATAGGCTAGGAAAAAAATCTTGGAAGATTTATAACCCTTCCAATTAGCAATGGGAGTAACCTACTAGGGTATGAAAATGACAAAACTGAACTACGTATTTTAACATTCTTAGTCTTCTAAAGGTAATGCTGTATAATAAAAATATCATAGTTGCAGTGTCTCACCACCCCCACAGCAAAGAATTTCTTCCTGAGAGCTAATCTAATCCTGCCCTCTTTCAGTTTAAAGACATTACCCCTTGTCCTATCTCTACCTGCCCTTGCAAAAGGTCCCTCTTCAGCAATCTTGTAGCCCTTTCTGGTATGGGAAGGGTGGTCTAAGGTCTGTTGAATCACTATAAGACTATTTAAAGTTGATTACAAAACATCCCTGCTTATTCCCAACAAAAATTTCACATGGCTTTGGGAATTCTATTTTGATGCTTGGCAATGGCAGCAATACAGAATGATGAACTGTACCACCCCTTGGGGCATTACTGCGGTCTAAACAGGCAATAAGCTGGAAGCTTAAAAGGTCTGAGAAGGATTTATCATGGACTAACAGACCCAAAGAAACTGCTTTTTAGGAAGCCAAAATTCCCCTACACACACTTACAATGCCAGGCATAATCATTTTAAAAACTGAATTGGCAATGTCCCCTTGGCTGAATGCAGGAATTGGAGACACTGCTGCCATTATTTCTCCAGACCATTGCAGAGGAGATGCCAGAGCTAAGAACAAAAGTTTAAATCTAGTCCACATATTTCCATCACACAGTTCCACAAATGTGTCTTCTAATTTGTGCTGTGGTACCACCTACCTTTCCCAACACAGAATGGGGTTGCTCTTGTTCCTCTCCCCACACACTAAATTGCCCACAAAAATCTGGAGGAGATAACAAAAACCCTGAAAACATAACCCCCACTGAACACAGAGTTATCAGCCCAGAGCAGGAAGAGGGCTCGATAGCAAACATAGCTCAGATTTAAGGACAAGTCTGAATTTTTTTCCTTTCATGGAACTAGGAGTCCAAAAGATAATTTTGGGGAAGTTTTTACTTGCTTGTAAATGTAAGTATGCATACATGAAAGAGTTAGTCATCTCCTCCATGTCAAAAATAAACACAGCAATTTCCAGAATGTGTCACAATACAATATTAACTGCGTATCTGCATAGTCACTGAATCAGTGGACACTCAATAGCCTTAATTTAGAATATCTGTATCTTCCAGCATCAGTCTAATGTACCCTGAACTACTAACACATTTCTGAAAGAGTCAGTTTGCAGTATAAACACCTCCAAAACTGGTCCCAGTGGTGAGAAACAGTGTGCCCTCCCTACACAGCCAAGCTGCCAGTCACAGATGAGAGCCTGTGCTTTCCAAATTCGTGGGCTCCAGAACAGAAAAGGCACATCCAAGAATTTGCTCACACAAAATGCACATGCAAAATCCCTATTATACAGGTACATATCTATTCTAGAGATGTATGCAAGCCAGAGTTGCACGGAGAGCAACCCCTCAGCCTTTCTGTAGCTCCTCAACTCCAGATTCAACATGTGAGCAAGCTGAGAAAACAGAAGGACCATTGGGAGGCAGATCTCAATTTCAGTCACCTGAAATTGTCTTCATTTTAAGGGAATCAAAGCATACCATGCCCTTAAGAAGCAAAGCCTCTTCCACTAGGAAAGAGAGCTTTTCTGCTGACACCAGGGGAATCAAAGTGAGAAGAAGGAACAGATACAGGTTACCAAGGACTCACAACAAATGTTACAGCCACGTGGAAGGGTCCCGATGGGAAATATATACCATTTCAAAGTTTTCCCTTGAGTTTTCAAGATACTAATTATAAAATACCAGAGCAGCAAGACAGTTGGAGCAGATACAAGGTATGTGCTGAAAGTGGTGAAAGACTTAAAGCATACTCATGGAGAAACTGGATAGCAATCACCTCTCTTGTTTTATGGTTTCTTACACCTAAAGAACATCTCCAGCCAAAACACAGGCTCTCATCTCCCCAAGAAATGGGACACCGACACCAGACTACAAAACCCTGCTTCAGCATATGTTAGTAAAAACAAAACCTTTCCAGATCATCCTTACTTCTAGATTCTAGACAAAATTGAAGGAAAATTGATCTCCCCTCAAACAGCACCACCCTGATGTCAGGGATCTGGTACTGCTATATAACTTCAGAGCAACATTAAGGCAATTAAGAACAAACAAATGAAATTCAGAGTTCGAAACAGAGACGACTTTTCATTTCTATATACTTTTCTTTATACTAGTTTGTTAAAAATTCTCCTAGTTTTAGAGACAGGGCAGGAAAAGTTACATCACTTGCTGGAGACCACACTGCAAGAGGAAGCAGAATGCTTCAGTTTCCCTTCAGAACTTCATGTCTCCACCACACACTCTAAGATGCATCTGCATTTTTCTAGTACTACAAAGAGAACAGCACTAACAAATGTCAAACAGCATTTTAAAAGCTGTATTTGTCAGGTAACAACATTACAGGTCTGTTTAGCACAGGGAAAGACATATTGCAGCAACAATGCTGAAAAGGAGAACTGAATCAAATGTATGAGTCAAATGCACTGGTCAGCCCTGTCACAAAGCAGCCTCCCAGCACACAGACCTGCAGAATGGAGGAACAGAGATGTAGGAAAAGGACTGAGAATTTCTCAACCCAAGGTTTCAGGTGAAAGAGACCATTGTGCCTGTATGGTAAGGTGGTGTGTCCACTCACATCAGCTGATTTATGGGATACTGACGTCTTCTGGTGTATGTTGTTGGTGATCCCATCATCCCAGCTGCATGCTATTGCCACTGAAGGCCATACCTGCCCGAGGGGGAGGCAGCACTGATATGGAAAAGGTGGGGAAAGATTCAAGCCAGGGGCATAAAATGGCTAATTACTCCTTTGGGCAGCAAGTAAAATGGTTAAAAAAGATAAATTTTATATTCTAAAGCTTGTATTTTCAAGCAGACAACTGTAAAATTGTATGGCTTCCCTATTTCTAAAGAAGTGAAACATGACAAAAACTGAGACTGACATAAGATTCAGACAGAGTATGATTTAAGATCAGGGACAATGCTGAGAGCTGAGTCAACATAGTTTTAATTCTTAAAATCTTTACTAGCCTCATAATACACAGAAAAAAAAAACAACTGTGTAGTATCTCTAGAGGTAGAAGCAAAAGTCTATTGATGATTCAGTGCAGTACTTTAGAAGCACATTTCTCAGATGCATCCTCCAAAAAGGATAAACCCCACTGTTTATAGAGAAACACCTCAAACTAAGCGTAAGTAGGCATACACTCACTTAGAGTGCTTGTGTCAATGATAACAGACATGAATTCCAGTTTGGTTGTCAGATAATCTGTTTTCCACCCATGTAATATAATTAGCACCCAACACAAAGTGGTGAAATGAGGGAAGCAAGATGCCCTCTTTTCTCCCAGATCAAGGCACTTCATGAGCATCAATTAGATGTTAATGTCCCTAGGAGGCAAGCGTGACAAGTCTTATTAAGCCATTTTAAAGATTAGGACTCTCTGAGTCACAGAGAGATTAAGAACTTCCTCAAAACCAAAAGCAGAGTCAGAGAGGGGGCAGTTACACCCCAGCTGGGACTGGCAGCAGAGGACTGCGCTGCTCCACCTTACTTCAAGGTTTAGCTCTTCTAAAGAAAAAAAAAAAAAGTTCACATTCCCGTGAAGTTTCCTGCCCATGCCAACATGCCTCCGTTTTGACCTGCAAGGGACCATCTTTAGATACAAGAATGCAGTCTCATTTCCACGCTCAGATCTCATTTTGGCTGAAGGTACCAACAAGGTTGCCAATTGTAAACAGTTTTTAAAATCAACAGAGACCTCCAGATCTTTTCCAATAAGGTTGAGAGAGAACTTAAAACTTTTTGATACTGGTTCAACCTTACAGGCGCAGGGGCAAATAAATCTACAATCACCAGTCCACGAGCCAACTATGTGAATTCAAGTCACACGCCGAATTTACACATGAAAAACGGAGCGAGCATGACAAGACAATCACTATCACAGGTTAACAAACACTTCAAAGCGCAAAGAGAAACTCAGCAGATGCCATCCTCAATTAGCCCAAAAGGTGAGCAGAGAAGGATGTTACGCTGATTAACACACTCATTAGGACGCGTCCAAACTAATAGCCCACTCCAGTGTTGTAACCCATTTGGAAACTACTCGGCTGCCTTAATCGCAGGGTACTCACGGAAAGAAAAGATTATTTTGACTTTTCCTTCGCGGCCGCCCAGGACGCGCGGGGGACAGGTACAGCCTGGGCTCCGTGAGGGCTCCGAGAGCCCCGCGGCCGGACCCGCCGGTGGGGCAGGGCAGGGCAGAGCCCGGCTGGGCACAGCCCGCCCGGGGCAGAGCCAGGCGGCCCCGAGTGCCGCCAGCCGCGGAGCAGAGCCCGGCTCAGGGCGCTCCCTCCCTCCCTCCCGCTGAGGGACACCTCGCGCCCAGCGCCAGCCCGCGGGCTGCCAGCCCCGCTCCCCCTCACGGCGCCGCCGCACCTGCTCCGCCTCTCCCGCCGACCTACCGGCTGTGGCTGCGGCTGCGGAGCCGCTCCTCATGCTGCCGGCGCTGCCTCGGCTCGGCTCATCTCGCCGGGCTCGGGGCGGGGCCCACGGCCCGCCCGCCCCGGCCCGCCCCGGCCTGCCCCGGCTTCGGCCCCGTGCGAGCCCCGCCGGCCGCGCTGTGCCCGCCGCAAGGTGCGAGTGCCCCGCCGCCCCGAGCCGAGCCGGGCTGGGCTGTGGCTTTTTCCCACGGCCTCCCGCCTGCTTTCATGAGGGTCCGGCCACCGCCACCTGCCAGCGGGGGAAGCGCTGAGAGGGACAGCGCGGCATGGGGAACTCGGGGCGCTTCCTCTCTTCTGCTTAAGTTCTGGTTTTGGGGAAGTGTAAAAGTTGTCACGTAGTCGGGAGGTTCAAGGACATTTCGGTCAGCAGGCAGAGAGAAAACCACTGGGGAGAAAGTTCAAGATCAGCTAACAGCACTTTGACTCCCCGCCGCCGATCAACAGTAATATCTGGCTTACAGCACAAGTGAAGTTTTATGAAAAAGAGACAATCAGGAATCACTTGAAGTGCTGCGGCAGGGAGGGCGAACGAGCTAAAGCTCACATCTGCTAACCTGAAGGCTTGACAAAAGCCCCAGCAGGCCCAATTTTTAGGTAGCCTCAACCAGTCATAAATACTTTGACATGTGCCACACAGTCACTGAAGTGACGCTGCAGAAGGCTGGGGCAGAACAAGGGAGCGAGACCCTGGTCTGTCATGAATTCTGACCCTTTTCACACTTGAGCCAAATTTGACACAGCGTTGGATAACGTGGAGAGAAAATAAGTGTGAATGTGGCCCTCTTTATCCATGCACAGCTGAATGGAACAATCTCTAAGAACCCAAGTGGTTTAGCCAACTCTCTAAAACAATTTGTTGATCCTAGGACAGGAATTTTGCTGTATAAAATACTTCTCATTTGGGCTGAAATTTGTCTTCTAGTTTTTTGCATCGTGCTTGGCTGAACCCAAGTTTTACTCAATGATTAACTTTGAATTGCAGTGTGTTTGTCTGCTTATTTAACTTCAGGAGATTATCTGTACTTTCTCCTCAAAGGGATAAAAGCAAGAATATAGAAATAATGGTGCATACCATTTCCCTGTTATCTAAAAGACTATCATCTTTAGCAGCCTTGGGGAAGGCAAGAACAAGGAATGAGAAAATCCTCTTGGCAAACTTTCAGAACAAAAGGGGTGTAGTTAGCAAAGAGGGATGTGTGTATGAAAGAAATCATATCTATATGATTTTTACAAAGTCTTGCTAGTTTCGGTCCACCACGGAGAACCCAGAAAATACAAAGTCAGAAAGAATTTAGCCCCTACTGGGAAACATTCCAAAACTTCTTCCTTTAGGATAGATGTTCCATTTTGGTTGGAAAGATGCTTACAGCACTGGTCTCCCACATATCTGTTCACCTTCACAACTGTCCTCTTTCCTCCATGCCTTTCTGAAAAAGTCAGTAAGTCCATAAAAAAATAACTCTGTCCTGCCAAGTTCTTCAAAAAATTTTATGCATCATCAGGGGCTGCATGAAGATCACCAGGAACCTTGCTGTTTATTAATTATAATTAATGTATTTACTCATTGTCCTTAACTGTATGATCTTTGAAAGTGGCTGAAAGATAAATGTGTAATTCACACTTATCTTAACTATCGTCACAACCATCTTTAAAAATTATGTTTCATTAGATGTTACTTAACCAGAATGAAGAAATTCTTTATTCACAGTCACACCTACCTCTCTCCAAAGGAAAACATAACTGAGATACAGTCTAATCACTCTGGGCTAAGATGAACACGCATCAGTAAAGATTAGATTAATAAACATTAATCAGGAACCACCAATCTAGCATTGCATGAGGCTCTGTGGGATATCCTAGCCTCCCCACTCCCTTCTTTGAGGTGTGGGACACACAAGCATGAAGGGAAATACCAACTTCCCCGGCTGCTGCACAGCCTCCCCTTCCCATGAGACCAAGTTCCTAACCTTTTTTATACCAGTGCAGCTGCTTTGTAATTTTTTTTGTTCAGTCCTAGCCTGTTCTCCATTGAAAGGAGAGGAAAAAGGAATAAGAAAGTCCTTACAAAGAACAATGCCTCCTTATTGACTGGTATAAAGCCATGCCTGCGAACTCTGCTGTAGGATGTTCATCCCTTTCTGTGGCTGGTGATATGCAGCACTCCCTTTCCTCATGTGTGCAAGCCTATCTATTCAAATTCTTGTAAATGTAGTCCTATCTACATATCCAGCACAATAAAAGCCCTTCTTGTGGTATTCAAACAGCCTGTCTGATCTTCTCTGATTAACTGTGGATGTCTTCAAAGTTAACTGAATTTTTCATACAAAAGAGAGGGCCTGGTTGTGGCCTGGCTCTCAGGAGACTATAGTGAGCACCCTTGTCCCTCACTTATTTCCTTTATGACTTTGAGAATTCATGTACACATTGTGTGTCAGTGATCTATAGGGTGCAAGTAATAGGACTTCTTTCCCTTATGGGGGTTCTGAGGGTAAAACCTTGACCTTCTGCTGTATCATGTGAAAGACCACTATGGGTAACTTGGTATTTTCCTGCTCTGGGTTTGAAATTACTCATCATACTCATCTCTGGTGAGAATCAGTAGATAAATACAAATTTTCACATTCTCTTCCTTCATTAATGCTTTATTTTACATCTACATATAAAGCCATTAGAGTAGTTCTTTTAAAGGAATTTCGCTTTATAGAGTGAGGAAAAGAAAACAGATCTAAGGAAAGGAAGCTGGATTCTTTATGTGGGAGCATATTATTTTCCTGGAGCCTGGAATAGCTGGATTTTCTTACCACATGTGCAGGAAATAGCCCTTCCTACCCAATCCTGGGTGTATCAGATAATACCCTTAGCATATAAAGGAACCATTCTAGTGTGAGACACCTTCTAAACAACATTTCTGTTCAAGTTTCCAAGCACATTAACAGATTTATACAGGTCTATTGAGGAAGAGTTCAAAACACTTTGGCTCATTAGAAAAAGCAGACAGAAGTACCTGTGAAGCATGCACAGCTAATTTTCTAGCCTTCTTCCCATGGAAAACTACAAGTTCATTTGTCAGGGAAGTTTGGGGATGGATTCTTCATCATCCTACCTTCTGTGAGCACTTTCTCACACACTCAATGCTTCTGCTGTAGAAACAGGAGTGAAGCTCTCTCACGCTGCTAGGTTTGCACTTGCCCTAAGTTGCCTCTGTCCTTTAAGAGCTCTAACAAACCATCCCTCAGCACACCTGGTCAGTAACACATCCCTAAGCTGTCAACATTAGTCCTTCTTTCCTCAATGCAAATATTGTTGTTTGGCTTTTGGACATGTGTGTGGGTGGTTTTAGTTTTTCCATATGTGTTTTCTCTGCTTTCTTACTTTAATCAGGAGCTAGAACTTGTCTGATGAAGGTTACTGACACAAATCTAAGAAATTTCACCCTTTGGGTCTCATGTCTTTCCTGGCTAAATCTCCCTGAAGCTATGAAGGATTCTATATGGCCACAGGATAATCTATTCCTCCTGGTATCATTCAACATTAGTTGATTAATTTCCTAAGACACTTGGCTAAATACAGTAATTTCATAGAGAGAATAGCCAGCTAGCCAGCACCAGCCTCCTCAAAATCTTCAGCTCATGAATCAAAAAAATTCCTTATTTGAAGGCAGAAGAAATGCGCCTCACACTCTCTAGGATGTCTCATTTTAGTAAGGGATAAAATTATGATCCCAGATTTGTTCCTATAATGGAGTCATGTCTCAGTGTCATTTTACTTCATTAAGGGATAATGTCAGTTCTGGTGAGGTTCTAATTACAAATCATGGAAACATTTTTTGAGTTCTGAAAAGCAACAGTCACAACCTTAAGAAGTTTCAAACCTCTCATGGGGCACATATCATCTTGTAAGGTGTACTTGAATTTTGAGAAGATTTGACAGATAATCAAATAAGGTAGATATTATGAAGGGTAGAATAAATCATTATTACAAAGGGTTGCATCTTTTTCTTTCCTTCTTGTAGCCAGGCTTTTAGTCAGCTGTTAAAAGATCTAGTCTTTCATAAGGATATGTTTTTATTATTACCCTTAGGAATACCACTAAAGGCCTTAATTTTATTAAGGTTAAGTCATCAACGTTTATTCCATGGATATTTTATATTTTAATTTCTGACACTTGGGTTTGTGCGCTCAAAAGATTTTTCATAAAAGCTTTTGGTTCTGCTTTGATTTGCAGTAATCAGTACTCTGAGAAATTCATGAGAGATATCAAAGCCACGGAGCTACTTCTGTTGAAATAAATGTCAACATCTCACTGACTTCAGAGAGAAAGGATCAAGTAATTAAACGTTGTTTTGCATGGATTCCAATAGGCTTTGGATCAGACCTCATTTCCCCAGCCAGTGCTTGCAGCTTTGCTACTTTGGATTGTGCTGACAAACGACTCTCTGTAAAACTAACCCACCAAGCTCAGCAAAGCTGATAAGATTTCCTTCCTGCACTGGTGTGCTAACACCTTCCCTGAAAATGTGCTCTGACTTTGGTCATACTTGATTTCAGATTAAGACTTTGCAGAGAAAAATGAAACTTCAATGTGATAAAGTGATAAAGGAATTTAAATTAATGTACAGTTTTCCGAGCCAAGTGATTCCAGGCTGTATGCAGCTGGGAAATAGATTCTGCTTTGTTGGGGTGCTAAAACATCTGCATGAGCCAGTAACTGCCAGCTGCTTGAAGGATTGTCACATTGCAAAACAGGCAGAGAGGGTGCTTCAGATTCTATCAGGAGAAAAACACAGTGCTCTGTGATAGACACGTTGGGGAAAATTTGTGAGAAAATAAAAAAAAGCAACCCAAACACACAAACAATAGAAACATCTCACACACCTGCATGAAAACAGTTCCTAGAATGTGACTGTCAGTGAGTAAGGGGAACATTCTATAAACATATTCTTAATACAAATTAACTTTTCTGTATGTGCTGTCAGCAAGAACCTGAGATTATTTCTTGTCTGTGGGAAACCTTCTGTCAGAGACAAAGATCACTTTCCACATGCTTTGATCTTAGCATATTAAATCTTAGCACAGACTTTATTTAATTAAATGTTATTTATGTTTTGTGGGTGTTACTGAACAAATACTTCCCTGAGTGTCATTAATGGAAGAATGACAGAGAGTTTGAACCAATGAGGACCATGATGGCAAAGCTAAATGCAGAGATATTTTAGGGAAATCACTATTTCTCAGCTGAACACTCAGACATACTTGCCTAACTCAGGGATGAAACCACACTTCTAAGTGCCATCCTTGCAGTCTCACAGATTCTCATTCTTCTTTTTAAGTTAAACCCCTGTAGTTAGCCTGTGCTGCTGAAATTGTGTCTTTAATGGCTATGACTCCATACACATGAGCAAACCCATGTTAGAAGGTCAGTGCTAAATCTCAGGGAAGGAGGTACTTTCTTTGGCAATGCCAGAGTTTACTTTGGGAGATTCTGACTGATCATTTACTGTGCTGCATTGCACTGTGTTAGAGGAGAGGTGACCTCACTTCTCATGCTTAGCCAGGAATGAATGGCTAGGAAGAAGATATAGTCTTTAAAAAAAAAAAATCTAACACAAATGTTTCTGACTTGCTCTATGGAGATAATAGAAAACAACCAACAACTGCTGGGCATGAGTTTTGTCTGTTATACATTATTGTCTGTCTTGACAGCATAAAATTAATAAATTATATGTATTCTAACCCCCTTTGTTTAAAAAATAAGGTTGCTAAGAAACGAGAGTTATGCACGTTTAATGCCATTTATGGATTTTCAAAGGATCCTGTCAATAGGAAGGGAATAACTAAGGAGCTGTAGGTTCCACAGAAGTTTTGCTCATTATAGTTAAACATACTGCAGCAAGCAGTGTTGATAATTATAAAAATTTGGTTTACCTATAGGTTTGCATTTCAGTATGAATCAAATATGTTATAAATATTTGTGTATGTAAACTTTGTTCAAAACTGATCAGTTTTCATGGTCCAGGAGGTAAGTGGGTATGCCCAGTGAAATGTGCATATTGATGTTTTTCACTACTATTCTTATTGTTGAGAGAGAAAATTCATCCAGCCTCCTATATTTCCCTGGAGTCAGTGCTGTGCTTATTTAAAACAGTAACAACTTCTCTTCTGAACTTGCTCAACTGCCAAAAAAAAAAAAAAAAAAAAAAAAGAAACCAAAAGAAGAAAAAGAAAAAAAGAGAAAAGAATGACAAATGGCAGCACAGCAACACAACTGCTAGACCTGAAAGTATTCCTGATCCTGACAGGCTGCCCACAGTACAGACAGAAGAGACTTTCCCCTAAACCTGGTGTTACAAAGTTGAGAGCTATAGCTCTCTAATCACTGCCTTAAACTTAGGAAAATTATCCTCAAAATATTGCAAGTCTTGCTGGATAAAAATACAACCGTGTTCCCAACCTGCTACTCAGGAATATGCTCTTCAAAGTTTAATTGCTTTTTAACTACTTACTGCAACTCCAGGGTTTTTTTAAATTTTGTATCTAGCTACAGCAGCACTGAAGATTTCTCTTTCTTATCTGATCACAGGAAAAAAAAAAAAAAAGCAGCTTATTCCTGTTTCCACCCTTTCATCCCTGGTTTCTTAAATGGGGCCTAAAGCCATTTACCTGTTTAACCTTGTGGGATAATTAAGTTGTTCAAGCTTAGTCAACTTCAGTTTTCCCAGTTAAACTGGCCCCCTGCCAGCATTGTCAGTTTTCCATAAACCTATAGGGAAGAGCTCAGCCTTAACATCTGTGCTGCCAGGGAAGTTCAGTGCTGCTTTTCTGATGTGGGCCATGCACAGACATCAGCACTGCCAAAACCCCTCTGCTACATTCAGAGTGGCTCAGGAGGATACAATCCTCTTCAGCACTGCTTAGGAGAGGGAAGGCCTGTGCCAGAGTCCATGTGGCCCAGGAAAACAAGTGTTTTAGCAAGCATTTGACGACGTTGAGACCATGTGTGGAATAAGGCTGTGGTCATTCTCCTCCCTGCTGGAAATTTTGGGGATGTGAAGGATGTTGCAGCTCCCCAGGGATGCCAGGTTCTGCAGCACCCCATTTCTAGCCACCACTTGGCCATTGGCTCAGCACTTGGCAGAGAGGTGCCGCCTCTCAAATGGCTGCCAGCTCCCAGGGGAACACCAAGGCTTGTTGAGCAGCCTCCTTTCCCTTCCCTGCGTTTCCTCAACTCACTCCATCTCACCAGATCATGGCACAACCAATATTGTTCCTGACAACCTGCAAAATATTTTTATGAACTTCATCGTTTAGTGTTTAAACATGTCATGTTAGCAACTTCAAACAGACAAGCAGAGCTTACAGGGAGACCTTTTCAGACTTGCACCATCTGCCAGTAGCTCTCCCGTCTCAGTGCCAGCATAAAAAAAAGTATTCTCTTATGAAAAACAGGTCCCGTGCATCTGCAAATTTGTCAACAGGGCAGATCGCATCCCTTCCTGCTCTTCTCCACCCAGAGTTTGAAAAAACAGCTCTCAGTTAGTGGAGGAAGAGCCTGAACGCACTGAGAGCAAAACCACTTAGAGCTGCCTGGAATGGCAACAGCAGCACTTGGGGAAAAAACAAAGCCTGGGCACAAGTGCGTTTCCTCAACAGCTGAATGAAGACTAACTGCCACATTCCCAGGGGAAATCCTGTTGAGCAGAAACTCAGTCCATCCGCTTGCTGTAGAATTGCTCCGTGTTACTCACGGAACTGGTGTTTCTTTTAAGTGCCGTGCATCTGGCAGTATTTGCAATTCACACGTGGGATGGACCTGTGAAACTCAGCACAGCTCAAAAGTCTTCTTTTGCCATTCAGCCTTCCTGATTTGCAAGCTCTTCTTTCTGCATGTGAAGTGCTTCTTTTAGCTCCCTATATTGCATCCTTGCAATTTCTTAATGAGCAGCAATTATGCTGCTCTTTCAAGATATGCATCTGCCATCACCCATTTACCAACCCACTGTTTAGCAATGTATAAGATAAAGACTAAAAGGCATTTTCAGAATTTGAAAAAAGTCAGTTTGAAATATCTCCATGGGATTCGAATGGTTTATTTACTTCCTGGTGATCAAGAGATCACTGACCTTTTACTTTCACCGACAGAGACAAATATTTGTTATCAGATGGCAAACAAAAGTTTAGTTGTACATGGATAATTCATATTAAATTTCAATACAATATGAATGCTATCCAAGATTGTTTCAGAGAATGGTTTATTGTGAAACTTCACAGATGAAACTTCCTTATTAAAAAAAAGTTCTGCATTTCGAGTAGACTCCCATGTTAATGATTGAGTTAAAGGGCTGGTTTCCTTCATGCCACTTCTCTTGTCATTTACTGCAGACAGTGACAGAGCAGGAATTTTTCCTTTGTGCACAGTATTAGGATTTTTAGCAAGCACATACATTTCACTGTGTGCTCATGGAGAGAAAGTTTATATTTTTGTATTTTTTATTTCACAACATATCCAGACTTCAGAAACTTGCCCAGTCTCTTCCCTTCTGTTTTGCTTAAAACATTAGTCTACAAAGTACCAATAAGCATCTCAAACTAAACTAATGTATGCATGTCATTATTTATAAATATGTGGGTGCTTGCCTGGAGGTGAAAGAGCCCATGATACTGCTGCCATTTACTGTTACTTATATATAGTTTTTTCTCGTTCAATGTGGGTCTTTCTGCAGTATTATTTTGTTCCAGGTTTTCATGTTGCCTGCCCCTGATACTGCATGTAGCACCACGTTTACCCTAACAGCTCTGGCCAAAGGGGGTAAGCTGAGAACAAGGGCTTGGAGCATCTCCCAGGGCCTGGCTGGGCTGCGTTACCAGCACTTCTGAGGACAAATATGCAAAGTTTAATGAAGTCAGTGGAAAGACTCCTACTGGCTTTGGGTTAGCTTTGGATCCAGCTGTAAATTATGGGAGTTTGATTTTATTTCCATTACTTGTCCACAATATTTTTTTCTGTGTTAGCAACATAGCTCCTCTTTAAACAATGACAGAACTGCTCTTTCCAGTCAAGTGATCCATCTGTTAGTAAATTACACTGTAATATGACCAGATAGGCACCCTAAGGCTGCTGCTAGATGGAAAAGGGGAAAAAGAGGCTCTTTATGGTTTTGTGGACAGTCACTGACTTCAGGGGAATCATATAGCATCCTATTATGTTTTGCATTCAGCATTCTGAAAAGGAGGAATAGTTGTTATCCTACCTTTCCAGAAGAACGAAGTGAAGATAAATCACAATTCCAGGAAATTACAGGAAGATTATAGCAAGACTGGTCTATTATGACTCCCTAGTTTTCCAAAGGCAGAAGTAATATCAACACAGGAATTCTCAGCTCAAATCCCATTCCTTGCTCTCTCTGCACATATGACATGTGACATACACAGAGTGTGTCACAGAGGAAAGCACACAGGAAGTGCACAGGAAGTCAGGATTTTGTCAGTTTAACAATTTTAAAGAAATATGTGCTCTTGGAATCAAAAGCACAGGCCCTGGAAACAAAAGGACAGCTCTCAAGGCAATTTATTTTGAAGTTCTAAAGTGATTACTCTCCCTCCACATTCAGCTAAATAAATGAAGATGTAAAGAAATAGTATTAAGTAATCAAGGGGATTTCAATTAGAAAAAAAAAGTAGGAAAATTTTCATTAAAAATACTGGTGGTTTACAGCAGACAATGTCTATGCAGTCATGTATCAAGCCTTTGCTCTCTGAGTAACAATTTTCCCTCAGAACATTTTCTATTTATAACCCCCCTAAGCCTTTTGCAGTATGTTTCCTGTTCAGACACCAGAAAATGACTCAGCCAATCAGTCCAGTCACTTCCCAAACATGAGATTCAAAACTGGTGAGAAAATTATGAGCATGCTCAAAACTTGACCGATGAGTCAAAATACTGTTTAAAACTGATTCTTTTTTTTTTTTCCTAATTGGTTCTAAAGGTATATGTTACAAATTGTTCACCTTGTCATTGGGAGCACTCAGGGACTTGTTCACCAAGAATGATAATATTTTGCTCATTCATTCACTGTGAAATGCTTTCTATTTCTGTAATTTCTTTACCACAATATTATATTTCAAAAGCAATGGCCAAAAACTGTAATATGGATAAGTGTCCCACTGCTCTTTTTTGGTCTGCGGTGGGCATTATTATGAAGAAGTACTTGATCCTTTTAGCTTGCATAAGAAACTGTCTTGGAATTACAGACATGACTGGCTACAATTGTAATTTTCAGCTTATTTGCCAGCTCATTACTTATTTTTAAGCTCTAGAATATGAGAGATGTTGCTACATTTTGTATGCACTAAAATGAACACTATTTAAATAATCATTCATAAAGCTCCTCCAGCATATTCATCTGCAAAATAGTTAGAGATGGAATGGAACTGTAATACATATCACAAGCATTCTCAATTCTCCCTTCAAGAGCAGAAGCATTATCAAAAACTAAGGATGGACTTTCATCCTAAAACAAGAACTGATGCATAACTACTATCTGCTTGATTCATCATGGCAAAAACCACAGAAATTCTTCCACACTCCACAGCTGAAAAAGAGAAGTATTTCCTTTTATTCAGATGTAAAAGCACCACATTTCTGGCTTTTCAACCATTTAGCTTAAAGACAGGCTCACCTGCCTGTCTTGTCCTAATCTGTTTTCTCTGACAAAAACCCAGAATATTCCTGACCCTTTGGAACCTGAAAAATCTCTTTGAGTTTATGAGACCGTGCTCTATTAAGAACAGGAATACCCATGATCCATAGCTAGAAAATTACCATCATTTGACATCTACTTCAATTTATTTAGGTTTTTTTCGGAGCGACTAAACAGTGTTTCTCTAATCCCACTGGCTTTCTTTCAAGCAGATTTTTAGAACAGGTTGGAAGCGGCAGAGGAACATGTTAAATACCTACACAAGAGAGGGCTCTTGAAATTAAACCTTTTCCACATTAACTAAGTTAAAATCATATTGAGAGTCTTCCTAGGCCATTTATGGGCATATGCACGGCACGGCAATAGATGCCCCCATCCTGCACTGCCCTGATTTCATGCCAGAAGTGGTCGGAAAAATAAGGATGCGGTATCGGCTGACTGACAATGTCATTGTGATAAATGGCTGAGGTCACATTCCAGCACTATCACTGCTGCTCTTTCATCTGCAGGAGCTGTTCTCTCACTGTCACAGCCAGCACTACAGCAGGGGCTTGAAGGCAGAGGGAAAACATGCAAGGATAACTACCATAGAAACAGCAGGGGAAGATCAAAATACCAGCGTGCTTCCAGCTACAAATGCAGTTTCTGATGTGTTAACATCTACCTGTACTCCAAGTTTTCTTCAAAGTGTCAATCTTTCTACATCACTGCAGGCTCACCAGGGGTTCAGAATGGAAAACTGACAGGTGTGAGCCATAAACTAGCGCTTACAAAAGCTTTGTATATCTTGGTATCTTCAAAATGCCGTGGTTTCTCCCATCTCTTCTTGGCATTTCAGCTTCCACTTTTCTGCCCCAGATACTGAGTGATATTATTATGGTAATAATGAAACTGCTCATTTCTTATCTAGAAATCTAGATGTGCTTTGCTAAGTCTTTTCTCTTAATCAGGAAAATATATGTTTCTAAGGTATGATATGCCTTCTTTCCCTCTTTTTTCCAAACCAAAGTTCTTTGAGCTGCTCCTATACGGGACAAGGTCACCTCGACTTCTTCTGAAAAATAACATTTTCATAGCTCTGCATTATCTGCATCTGCACATATTTACTGGGAGTGGAAAGAGAGATGGGTCTGCAATGTCATCGAAAGTTTTCCTGCTGACCCTATAGGGCAAGCACACGTGACCCTCGCCTTATAGCTGCAAGAAGTTTTGATTTAAAATTTTGTTTTAAAATAGATTTGGACAACTGCCTAAGTCTGAATGCCTGGTGCTGTGTTCTGCAACAGAGGGGAAAGAGGCAAAGAAGGAGGAAAGAGGGAAAGAGGGAGGAAACTGGATTAAAAAGAAAACTCCCCAAGTAAACATAGGTGAAATAATTAGAGAGACCTTGAAAAACTCCATCTACTTTAAAGTTCTTAGGAAATAAGGATTTGGAAAAAGCAAGTCAGCCAAAATATAATTAAGCAGTTCAACAGTGTACCTTTTATTTAACAAAAAGTCATTATACAACTGCATTTTTTAGATTAGATGGAGCAAAATAAGTTGTCTACAGAACAAAAAGAAACACTGGGTACCAGTGTTGCTTTCCAAGGCCCCTGCTTATCTTGTGTTATTAATGAGTCCTTCACTCTCTTCTGTGAAGGGTAACTTGTTTAGTTTCTCCTTTGCACGTCCCCCATGCCCTGATATGGTATGTTTGGATGTGGATGCAAAGACAAAAACTGCTTGAGTTCAGCTTGGTCACAATCCCATCCACAGGTAATTCCATGTACCTTTCCTGGGAGATGGCAGAAGCAAATTTCATCAAGAAAAAACAAATTAAGATACACAGCAAACTGGTGTTGAGATATATATTTCCTGTCAGATAGAACAATAACACCCCTCACCAAGGAGCAATAGATCAGTTGGCCTATGGTTAAGAAATGCTTAAGAAGCATGAATCTGTCAATTCTGCCAGAAACAGTTCCAAGAGAAGCACAGACACAACAGGAGAAGAGGTCTTTACTGATATAGTGACAAGTCAGATTAAAGCTTCTTCCCTAACTTGCCCTGAAAGAGCCTTCACACTGAGGAGGAACTGAGAGTTCCCCTGAGGGAGCTCTGTCCCCTAAGCTGCAGGGATGCAGCCTGAGCATGTTTTGCACATACAAAAAGTTCACAAGACTAATTAACACCAATTTAGCTTCATCCCACTTCCACAGACTTCAGTGCTGCAGGGTCAGATCTGCATCTGGGTGATGAGAAAGCAACTTATTTTCTTACAACAAACTATAACCATATTCTTCAATGCTCTCTGGAGAGCTGGTCACATAAAGGTAAGGCAGGCTGAGTGATTTCTGAACCCAGTTATGTCCTCTTGGCTGGGAGTTGCTACTGCCCCAGATGAAGCACCTCATCCAACAGTAATGCCATTGCCATGCAAATTAAATGGATCATCATCCTGCTCTTTACTGGAACTGAACATTAAAACATTCAAAGTATTGAAATGTTTTAAAGCCATTCACTACTTCACTGGTCCTGATAAAGTTCTGTGTGAATTATGTGTGTGTGGAGATAGCAAATAACAGGAATAGAGCCATGTCTTCTACCAGTTCAATACATGTTGAATATGCCCCTGATAGCAGAGAATAGTAATAATCAGAAGGAAAGTAGGACTCAAAGGAAGATACATACATAAATGAATACCTGAGGAACTTTATCTTAATTTAATTAGGTTTCCTATCTAACATGCGTTGTTAATTTTTAACCATACACTTTCTGTATACAGCATTATAGTACCCCTTTCAGAAGTATTTCAGCCTTAACTAAAAAGGCTGAAATATTAAAGAAGCTTCTGAATACCAAAGAAAATTGCACCAAGAGCTAGCTTGCCTCAGAATAAAAAAAACCCTGCTGCTGCAGGTTATTTGTAGCTTGAACGTATCTAGTTTCTACTTCCAAATTTAGGGTGTTTCTTCTGCTGGATTATGGAACTGACAGTCACCTTTCCTTTACTATAATTTAGTTAAGTATTTTAAATTGCTCTTCTCTCTCTCTCTCTCTATTTCTCTTTTTTTTTGTTGTTGTTTTTGTTTAAACAGAATGTCCAATGTTCTTAGGACAATGGAATCATATATTCAATCAACACAGGTGTGTTTGTAAGCTACACTTAAAAATACACATTACATGTCTATTGTCAAGCTCTATCACCCATAAAACTGTGTCAACTGATACTATTATATTACCATCAATTATTTGTTTTCTTACTGCAAACCATCTGGGATTTTGCCTTATTTTGCCTCTGGCAGTCTTAAAGTAACTTTTCTGAAGTTCCTGATCCATACCTTGTCTCAGTTTAAATACTGGTATATCATCTATTTTTAGTCCATTTATCCTACAATTTGGTAAAAATGCAACTTGATAAAAAAATTCTTTAACCATCCCAGCTATATCCCTGAATTATTGGACTACAATCAAGGCAGAACACATATTTTTGTGTATAAAACAAATTACAAGAGGGACACGTCATCACACAATACCAAGGATCAATAATAAAGTGACTTTAAAATTTAAAAAGATTATAGATTTCTGCTCTCGATATGTTGACTACAGTAAAACCTTCTAAGAGCAGTGTCTGAGCAGGAAGTTTGGCAGCATTCACAGTAATCCAGCCTGAAGTAAATAAAGGTGTGGGCAAGTTTCAAAACATCTCGGGTGGTGACGGGGTCAGAGCCTAGGACTCTCCTACCAGTGGTGAAAAGAAAATGTTCAAATGCTTGAAATACTGTTCTTCAGTGGGAAGATTAAAAAATAGCACAACAGCCTGAATCCAAAAGGGTACAGCAGCTGAAATGTAATTCCATATAAAGAAAAAAAAAATAAAATCAGTAAATTCAGTAAGTGGTTATATTTAGAAGGCCTCAGTGCCAGATGGTTTTCTGGCAATGAATTGTCACCAACCCTATTCCTCTAGAGATTAATATCAAAGGGGCAGCTATTGATCATGAGAAAAAAACACAAGGAACAGGAACAGGTCATGAAGGGCTAGTATCATAGACGGTAGCTATGCAAGGGATCAAAACCTGATGTTGAGGATTTCTGTGGCAGACTTACATCAATCAGAAGAAATAATTTCATTCACAGGGTTGAGACTCTTGGCTCTCAGACACTAAGTCCAGGTTTACACTGGCCCTAAGCCCATTCACCCTTGAACAAACAAGTATGACACTGAAAATCAGGGCAAAATCAGCAGATAGAGCAGGATTTTGAAAATTCAAAACAAGGTTTGACTTTGAAAAGTCACAGTAGTATTTTGTCTTTTATGAAGAATTTAAATCTTCCAGTAACTTGCAGTTAATATTCTGAAAGCTTTTTCTGAGTTAAGCTCTTTGTTCTTTTCCCATTGATAGATTTTGTGTGTATACTTTTTCTGTACAGGGTGATTGAGTGGATTAGAAGTCACTGGTTATTCACATGGGAGAAGACTGTTCCACTGGTTAAGTATAATTCTTCTTCCAAACACTGCTGGACCAATATGCTAGAACTGGTAGTGCGTATTGAACAAAATCCAGCTTGTGAAGAAAGCTGTTTGTGAAACAAGCAAACAAGACAGCTGTGATTGCACATGTGACACGACAGAATTATTTCCCTGCAGAGCAACAGAACTGTGTCAGCTGGAGATCCTAAATTTAAACCCAGCAGCATCAGGTTTCAGATATGCACCAAAACCACCTACATGTCAATATTTATTTGGTCTTTTGGATCTGTAGATACTTTTGAAAGGAAGAAAGATGCTCAAGCACAGCAGATGTACTGAGTTTTAATTCCAGTTCCTGTCTGGGTAAACTTGGCTTCTCCTCTCATCTTCAACAGGATGTAAAACTATTTAGAAATGTTTCTTCTCTGTAAGGAAGACTTTACTCATGTGATTAGTGGGTTAAGAGGTAAAGATTAATGATTGTAAAGTGCTTTGAAATCCAAGATGAAAGGTAAAGGTATTATGCAAGAATTATTATTTTACAGCATTTAGTATCATTTGTTCATGGTGATGTAACATAATGAGAGAGGAAGTATTCTTAAACTAGACGCCAAGATCTGGCAAGAGAACTTGTATTCTGGCTGCCACAAGATTTTCATGCTGGGCATGAAATGCTACATAGCTACATCACAGACCCTCCCCACAAAAGACAAGTGATGACAGTTTTTTTCCCTTTAGTGTTCTTAAGCAGAACTAATATGTGTTTGTGATGGGTGCAAAACTGCTTGGATACACATACACACCACATATAATGTCATAACAGGGCTATCATCATATCAGACAGGACAACATCATTTCTGTAGGTCTGAAATGTGGGGAAAAAGAAATACCTTTTTTTTTTTTTACACATAAAGTCTTTCAGTCTAGCATGTTACCTTCCTTTTCTGGGCCTCCAGCCTTTCTGGTGCAAAAGCAGATTTACAGTATGCAGAAAAAGGACTCACCACAAGAAGAAAAGAGATTTGGGGTTTTTTCCCAATCTTTGATCACCTGGTTCTTGGACATTCAGGGCAGCCGTCTCCCACTGTCATCCTGTCAGCTGGTGAAAGAAAAAAGACCCAAATCTCTCTCTGTATCATTTCCCCAGTTCTGCCTGCCACACCTGTGAAACTGAGGAAAGATTTTCCTGACACAGGGAAAGCAGAGAAGTGAAAGGATACAAGTGGATGGAGGTGGTGACCTCCATGTCACTGCAGCAGGTGACCCACTTGTTTCTGACAGGCACTGACAAAGCCCTGATACTTCTCCAAGACGCAACCTCACACACTATATAAGTAAATCCATCTCTCTGTGTGTAGCCAGAGAGAAATATTTACACTGCTAAGCATTTGGATTATGAAAGCATAAATAAAGGGAAGGCTACTGGAGCCCCTGTAAGCCATGAGAGGGGTGGCAGCCTGAGCAGGGTGAGCTGCCCCACGTAATGTGCCCTGGATGTGTCAGTGCTGGGACACTGGACTGTGCTTTTAGGCAAACCATATCTTCAGTAAGCACTGGCAGCATCTTAATCCCTTTAGTATGGCTCTGATACACTGATCACCAAAATCTAGGGCAGGCCTCTGAAGTAGCTGGATCAGGCTCTAATACTCCTTTAGATCATAATCCTGCAAAGATTTAACATTTACAAATAACTTTATCATGTGAGTGGTTAAATGGGATGTTGAAGACCAGGGTCAGAACTGGAACATTCAAAAAATTCCAACTTTGGTTATGTCTAGCAAGGATACAAAGGAAACAAAAAAGTTAGGGTGGCTGCTGAGAGAACCTGACTCTTAGGAATATGAAGCATTTCAGGGCTTAGATATCAGCTTAAATTCACCACAATTATTCAGTCTTATCAGCCTCAAAGGATTTTAATGATTATGCAAAGCTAAGTACATCTGCAAAAGATAGGGATTGGGCTATAGCTGTCTTTCTTCTGACACAAATATTCTGCACTCTGCCCTGACCCAATGCCTATTTTAGTGTTTTACCACTTTTGTTTCTAAAATTCCTATTTTTAAAACATTCATCCTCCAAACTGGATACCTCAGCGTGCAAATGCTGTGAGGCTTTTACCTGTTACAACCATCAAGATAACACCAGAAACAGGAGAGCTGAAAGGGAGAAGCTGCTCTTTAATTTAAAAGCTGAGTAATGAGTGTTTACAGCCCTCAGCTGAGCTAGGCTACTCTGCCCTTGCCACCTCAAAAATTTTGGCTGTGGATTTGGCCTGTGTAAAGCACTGGAAATTTAATTTAAGGGAAACAGTTGCATTTCTTGAATATGTTTTATGTGGTTATGTGGGGGGGTGGACGGGGGGAGAGGAAACTGAGCAGAAAAAGGTGTAATAAATATGAGACAAGAAAAAAACACAACAGTAATTAATGCTGGTTTTGTAGATCAGTGTAAAATTAAGATTCAGATACTAGTGGAACAAAAACAGGGCAAGACCAGAGTATAAATAGTAAGTTTCTCAATTCCTACCTGTCTGAAAACGAGGTGTAATTGTTCAAATACTGAACAGTGCAGCATAAAGGAACAATCATTAATATGCTATCAAGAATCTAACTTTGTTCAAAATCTGTCCATTATTTATAAATTAAATCCATCTATTTCATAAATCACAAGTCAAACATCCTTGCCCTGGCAAGGGAAACATTTGGTACGGATGTTTCTTTAGAAGTCATCACTTCCTGTTGTCTTTCTTAGTTCATTTCCAATAGTTCTGTAATGAGTCAACTCTTTTTTTATAGGCTGCAGTGATACAGGGCTTGTAAAACTGAGTTTATGAAATTAAAACTCTTTTATAACAGTGTGTCCCTGCTCCCACAGCAAATTCACAGCTAAATCTGTCTACTGTGCTTGTGTATTGATTTCACTCCTGATAAACAAATAAAATTCCCCCTCTCTCATTACAGGAGGTGTGCTGCAAAATTCAAGGTTTTGAACAAACCTTCACATTAAAGTAATTTATTAAAAGTTTTAACCTTAAGGTATTGAAAAGCTGCACAAGTCAGAAATACAGTAGCAGTAGCTATATGCAGAGAATGTCATAATATAATAAAAGAACTGACCTTGCTAAATTACATTGTTAGAGTCCATCAAGACCCCATATGTGCTTAAATCCTTGCAAACTGAAGGCCTGTAGTAATCCTTTACCAATGTTTCAAACAAGTTTCTAAAATTTAGTTTAGACAAATGAAAAATCAAGATACTAATTGAAGTATCTTTCTATATTTTCTGTCTGAAGAGAAGGAGATGCTACCATTATTTGCTATATAAAACTCTGTGTTGATTAGGTTAGAACTGAAAACTCGAGTGCAGAGTTATTTGTTTAAAATAAAAGTGACAGGGTATAAAAATAGGTTGCTGTTTCCAAACCACACAACATCCTGGAAGAAAAAAAACACATCCAAGCAAGACCTTGAATGTTGAGGAGGTTTTTGGGTTTTTTTTTTTACAATTCTATATCTAATTAAAAAAAATATTTTCAAAAAGTTATATAAACCGTATTTTTTCTAGTCATTCTTTAAAATACAGTGTTCATTGTAGGTGTTTTCCGGTAACTAAAGGCCACACTCATTAAGTAGCTAAGATATTCCTGGTTTAGAAACTCATAAGCAGAGGGTCACCTGACCAGCCGATAAATACATTTAATTTTTATAGCAATTGGCTAAATTATTAGTCTCATTTCTAGATATGCTGAAAACTACCATGTGCCTAAGGCAGCACAGTCAGTGTGTCTAAATAGTCATTACATTCCTAATCCAAAATTTTCCAGTAATCCTGTCTCGTTGCTTGCCTGCTGACAAACAACAAACAACCATGCATGAAATATCATTTATCCTAAGCATTTTATAATCATGGCCCTAGTCTGAAGCTTTCTCCCACTAAATATGCCTGTAATTTGCTTTTCACATAAAACTGAGCAGGTTATTAAGTGCTTTTCAGCAACCACAACAGCTTGATATGTAAGCTGTTTTCATTTTGATTTTAAGGTAAAAAATCCAGAAGCTGGAGTTCAACAACAAAAAAAAATAAAAAAAAAAACAACCACCACCAAAAATCACGACACTCCTATGTTATTGTGAAAATCCATTGGTGAGACTTATGGAAAAATGAACTGATACTAGGTGTTTAAAAAATCTGATTTAGTTTAATCATGACATGGCAAATAGGCCTATCCAACAATATTAGCAGGCATGATAAAAGGCTCTTTTATCAAAAGGAATTAAGGTAAGACAGGCAAGCTAAAAAACAGAGTCCTGAGAGATCAAAAGGAAAAAAAGGAAACTATTTGCTTGCCTGCAGGAAAAGGAAAACCTCATTTAACTTAACACCCAGGAGAAAAGGCAGCACGGACAGAGCTTGAGAAGTTCCATCCACAGTGCAATTTATCCTCTTGATTCCATCAAATAGTGGCTGGCTGGACCTGCACACAAGGACAGGCAGCCACATTCTGTTCTCTGCTGCAGTCACGCAGCCCAGGCGTGAGCAGCTCGAGCAAAACCAGAGCTTAACCAGCCACTGCTGTTTTACCTCCCTGCACTCAAACACGTTCACTATTTATGTGGATGTAAAATTCAGCAGTGTTTGTCCCATATTTCTTCCATTGCTGCACCTCAGGCCATTCCTATAAGACAGATTCTCAGTGGAGATGAGAAGAAGTGATACCTGCCCCAGTTCCTTGAAGAAATGCTGTAAAGGTGAGCTGTGAGTGCTCATCCAGCTGTGCTCCAGCCCCATTCTTGCACGTAGCCTCTGTTTACCACAGCTGGATTTCACAGGAGTCACTAGGGCAGAGTGCAGCCACTGGGTTTCAAAACATTTGCAGAATGTTTGGGTATAATTCTTTGAGGAGGATTTAATTTTCTTAATGAGTCTGAGTAAAATCATTAGCTTCCACAGGGGCACAGAGAATACTTCAGGAGATTTTATGAGGTATATTTCAGCAGAGCAAACAAAACACAAAGTCACACTTGTTGGACATATGATCTCAAAACAGAGTGAGCTGTTCCTCTAATATTTCTATTGCACAGTGTGTTTTTAAAATACCGAACAAACCAATCACACTGATTGATTTTACTGCACCAGAAATTATACTTAATTTTTTTCTTGACAATATAATTAATATTCCTTCCCATGTAATGATTTTACAGTAAACACCCATACTGAAGTGCCTTCATCCCTAAAATCAATTAAGGAATTACTTTGATAAATGGGAAAGTGGAAATCTTGTGCCATTGGAGACAGGTCCTCAGTGTTCACTCAGCATATAACATTTACTTGGTATGTTTCAGTGGCCAAAGATAGGGAAACTAATCTCTGGAAAATGACTGTCACAGCCTGCATGAACTGTGTGGGCCACAAGTCCAGCTTGGAGTCCAAGTGAAGGGAGCATGACTTGGTTGTGTCATTCCCACATCACTCTCTGCCTGACTCACCTTTCTGACACCTCCCCTGCCCTGCCTGGTCACACTTGCACTGTGCCACCTGCTTGGTCTCTCTCAGCACAGCTCGGCTTGTGCAAGCAGCAAGCTGTTGCAATCTCTCAGAAACCCATGGGAACAGTGGCACTCTCCAGAACAGGGCAAAACGGTCCCTAAAATAACCATGTGTATGACCTGCTGTAAAAGCTGGCACTCCTGGGATTTATTCCTCATTGCCTCTTGCCTGGCAGCAAAGAACACAACCCTTTTAAATGAGCACCAACTCAGGTGGCAGGGAGCCATAGGAAAGGTAGCACTTCAGGCTAGCACTCCCATTCCCCTGCTCTAACCCTTGTAGTCAAATATCAAAAAGAATGAAAACAAACCATAGCCGCAGCCAGTGGTGCATTACATTTTCAGTTCTCACCAGCACATTTTATAGGTCACTGTTTGGCCAATGAAACATAACACGGTGCTCCTTCACCGCTTCCCCCTTGCCCCCCTTTTTAAATTTGAAAACAGGTATCTTCTTCCAAGCTAAATACTTTTAACTACCGAACTTCACAGAAAAAGAAGGTCACAAGCTGACTTGTCAGCAGCCCAGACAGGACACCAGGTCACGTAAGTTGTAAATGCCAGGTACAGAAATCCTCACCACCCAAGGAAACAGGTGTATGTGTTCTTAAGATTTCTTGTGATTTATGAAGTAATAAACATATTATGCCAGGCCATAATGTCCTGGGCCTGATCTTCCACTGCTAATGATCATGCACGTGTATATACATCTTCTACAGCCCGTGCACAGAACAAGCTTTCAAATAAATCAGAGCAGAAGGGGGTCATAGCCCTTGGTGTGAGGCATAAACACACAACTGTTGACTTTTAGAAGCTGACCCACTAAGTTCACTGAGAGTGAGAAGGACAGTTGCTAAAAAGAGTCTAAGCCTTTATCCAAACAATTTGTATTCCAAGCACTCAAAATACAGGAAAAATGTCCTTTGCAGTTACTATTTGGCACCACCAGCTGGATGCTCTAAGGAACTAAAATAGAGATTTTTTTTTACTGCTAAGAAGTAGAAATGTCAGCAGTGTGATCTTGTGGTATATAGTCCTGTACTTTATTTTGTCTTGCTGGTAATGTGTAAATACCTGGTCCCTTCTGCACGAGAGAGGGTCCCTGCTGAATTTCGTTTGTGTTGAGCAGTAGTGTGATGTCCACAAGGTGCCCACAATGTGCCAACAAAAGCTACTCTGTCACTCCCATCTTAAGCTGGACAAGGCAGAGAAAATACCAATTACCATCGCAGGAAAGTAAACTCAGCTTGAGGAAAATTAATTTAATTTATGACCAATCAAATTGGAGTTGGATAATGAGAAATAAGACCCAAATCTTAAAACACCTTCCTCCCACCCCTCCCTTCTTTCCTGGACTGAATTTCATTCCCAATGTCTCTACCTCCTTCCCCCAATGACACAGAGGGGCTGGGGAATTTGGGCTGTGGTCAGTTCATCACGTTGTCTCTGCTGCTCTTTCCTCCTCTGGGGGAAGAGCAAAACCCACTTTTGAAATTTTTTCTTGTAACAGGATGTACTAGTGTGATCTGAGGGATGCACAAACCTCAGTTCTCAATGCAGACCAGTACGAACACATCAGTCGCCAGTGTTCTGCTCCCCTTATCCTTCTGCCAGGGGTGAAGAATGCCATTAAAAGAAATAAGAATGACCTCCTGCATATTCAGAATAGGTGTGGTGGTGGCAGGAGATTGTATCTCTACTCCCAGTCCTGGTGGCATAACTGCATACAAACGTCCATTTTGTCTGAAACTGGATCCTTCTCTCTGCTTGAAAGGTGAAGTGGTTCTGTGGCAAGCACAGCAAGGGAGGGGTGAGCAACGGCATGAGATGCCAAGATTTATGTCCAGGGAGCTCAAAGACACCATCCCTTCCCCCAGAAACTTTTGGTGTGAACAATTGACCCCTAAAGTTTTCCAGAATGACTTCCCCTCCTCAGACTGAATTGCTGCGCTGTGCAGACACAGAGTGCAGCCCTGAGGAAGCAGGTCAAGTGGCATGGTGACAAGGACTGAGGATGGAAGAGGATTAGAGAGGCTGAGTCAGTCATCATAAGCAATGATTAACTTCGGGGTTCTCTGCATTTGGCATTCAGATCATGTAAAATCATGGGATTAGTGCAGTGCCAGTCAGCCTCATGTCAGGGCCCTTCCCTTCCTAACAGCTCCGTGGAGGAGACAGATCTACCAGCCGAGTAAAAAGTGAAAGCTGAAAATGCACAAAAGGTATTCACAATATCTTCTGCTTCACTGGAAACACTGCTAGAGCTGTAAACAAATAAACCATAAAATTTGGCACAAGAGGGGCCTGGGACTGGAATAGCAGGAATGCTGCAGATCAAGATTAATGTGCCCTGGCAGAGCAACCCGGAGAAACATGCATGGCACCTGTCCCCACAGTGCCTGCCTTGAGCTAATGACAGTAATCTCCTGGTTTCACAACCACAGCGTTCAAACCTGCATTTTAAAACAATACTGTGGAGATTGTAAAGCATGTTGAGGGAGATTTTGCTGAAAGGGAAAAACATGTGTACGTGGGACGAGCCAGAAAGCAATATGTATTTATAAATGTGTTTGTAGAGGAAGGATCTTACCTGTTCTTAGGAACATATATGTGTGTATAAAACGATGTATGTTCCATGTATGTTCCACTGATAACCAAATAAGCACTAAAAGGTGGGACAAGTGAGATGAGGACCTTTTGCAATTCCAGCCAGCTGAGGTGCTGCATAGTTCCTCTCAGAAAACCTTCTCAGTTTCTACTGAGAGTGTGCTGCTGGATTTATGGCAGAAATTCCTAGCCTGGATGGAATGATGGAGGATCTGAAGCCTTGCTGACAAATACCAGCAATAGGCATCTGATTAGTTAGATGCCATTATATTATTCAACCACCCTTAAATAACTATTACACCACTGCAGCCACTAATCCTTTCTGAGAAAGACAAGTAAGAAAGCATTAATTGGGTGATCATTACATGAGTACTGTACTTTCTTTGGGACTGAATGTACTGCAGGTTTTGCAGTGCTGTATTCCTTCCTGAAATATTCCTCACTAAGCCCTAACTCTATTAATGTCAAAACTCCTACTAATTTTAGTGGGTCTAGAAAAAAACCTTTTTTCCCCATCAGCTAACAATAACTCCCTCAAAAGATATGGGAGATAGTAGATACAGGATTTCATAACCATGTTTCACATTAGGATAACACTGTATTTTCATATTTTCACATTAATTTGTCTTGAAGACACTAAAAAGTATGTACAAACATACCAGCTCTCAAACCCTAATTAACTCCTTGTTCTTACATAGAATGCATTCTGAGAAAATCAATACCTTTTACTGTGGGGAGGGTATGTCAAGCCTAAAAACTTCTCAATGTTTTTCATTTCTTTTAAAACTCATTCAGTAAATTTCTGGACAAACGATCAGATATATTTTAGGGTTTTTTAAGCATAATGGACTCAGGATACTCTGCAGTGAAAAAAGCAGAGCAGTCTATAATGGAAAGTGCATATCAGACATTGTACGTGGTTTCAGAATAGCCATGTAAAATTGGAATAATTTTACAGGCAGTAGGAGGCTCCTAATTTTGTTATTTACTTTGAGGGAAATGATAGATGTGCAGCTGCTCTAAAAACAGTGGGCAGGCAGTGTCCTGCTGTGTCTTCAGCTCAGGGACACCCACTAGATGGGGATATTTCCATAGGACACTCTGGCTTCCCAGCAATGTTCAGTGAGCCATGACTGTACCAACACCAGCATATAGTCATATCTCAGCGTTAATTTGTTACAAATACTAATTCAGGGCAGTTTGGGGCAGATTGGGGCAGGCTTTGAAAGGCAGCTCAGACATGCAAGGCTTTGAGTACAGACTAGTTTTCCAATGGCCTTATGTTTTCTGTTAAAACAAAATTTCAACTCAGTTATGCATTTAGGAGTATTTCAGGTTTGCTTGAAAATCAGAAACTTTCATTTTTTTATGTGTAATGTCCTTTTCTGCAGCCCAGTGTTTTTCAGTCTGTAACAATCTGGTCTCTATAAAATGGGAATAAGGCCTACATGGGGTAGTCATTTATTCTAAGAATAAGAAACCTCAGAAATGCTGAGATTTATGAGATCCCCTTTTCTTTACAGGTGCTAACATGAGAACTGGAAATATGCCTTATTTTCACCCAATGTGACAAAGATTTGGGAATCTGCTAGACCCTCCCACTTTGTGTTTACAAGATTCAAAGAATCCTTTGGGTTGGAAAGACCTCTAAGATCATCCATCTGTTAACCCAGCATTGCCAAATCCCACTAAACTATGTCTCTAAGTGCCACACCTACACATCTTCTACATACCTTCAAGGATGATGATTCCAGTATTTCCCTGGGCAGCCTGATCACCCTTTCAGCGAAGAAATACTTTCTAATATCCAATCTAAACCTCCCTTGCTACAACTTAAGGCTGTTTCCTCTCATCCTATCACTGATTTCCTGGGAGCAGAGGCTGAGCCCCACCTGGCTACAGCCTCCTTTCAGGCAGTTGTAGAGTGATAAGATCTCCCTTGAGCCTCCTTTTCTCCACGTTAAAAATACATAGTCATGCTTTTAAAAGATTTCTGTCTTCTTTTACCAGTATTTCATCAGTGTTGTCTCTACCTCTCTGTGTTCCTAATGTGTCATACTAAAAATAACTGAAGACTGAGTTGTTTGGGGTTTTTTTGAAATCACTTACAGTTAAAATGATCTTTCTTTCTGTGAGACCCAGGGAAAACAGGTTGTACATCAGCTCCACAGGTTCCGCTTGAACTTCACACACTTCACAGCACAAAACAGATTCCAGAGACCTAGGAAGTCATCACACATACCACTGAGCTGAATCACTGCATAAATGTTATCTTTGTTAACTATTTATTCCCTTATGCCTACAGCCTGGATAAGAGCACAGGAACTCACACCTCACTATCAACAGGGACACACTGCTCTTTTTTTTTGTCTCACCTCTTTTCCATTGCACTGATAACTGTGGATTTTTGCCAGTTGCAAGTAGTTCTTGGCTGGAATTTGAGAAATAACTCAGCTGGTGGCTGGGAAAAGTATGTAGAGATGATCCACTAGAACAAATTAACTCATTGGTCTCTGCTGTATTTCTTTGACACAGCTAGTTTTTCTTTAAGTATCAGTTGCAATTCAAATTCTCTGAAGTGCCTTCTTTTGTCCCCCTCATAATTTGTTTAGTCAGAAGTGTTTCAAATGGCAAATAAGAGGCATGCTTTAAATTAGAGAGTATAATGTAAGGAAAAAATTACTTACAACCCCATCTCCTTACTTGTACACACCATGAGTAAGAAATCTGACAATGTATCCACAGCCTGCAGTTTTTCTGAAATAAACCATCAGTCAGTAGTCAATGCAAGCCTAATTCTGGACAACTTTCCAGCATCAGTGATACAACCCAATGGAACTGTCAAAAAGCATTGTTCAAGAGAAGCTAATCAAAATTTGTATTAAAAAACAAGGTGCCTCTGTAACATCACATTTTCAGAGAAGTGTTTGCCCAGTCTCTTTTTTTCTAATCAGCAAATTGCTACTTCTTCAAACTGTAACATCCCATTAACTTAAAAAACCAAATGTATTCCAAGTGTTCTGGGGAGCACCTTATGTCTCAGTTTGACAACACACTATTGCAAGAAAAGAATCAGAAGCTCTGTTTTAAAGGCTTTTCTTGATATTTACATGCCTTTTAGAAAAAATACCTAAATTAAATTCATGCATGTATGATATTGAGGTCCTTTCTGAAATATGAAAAATGAAAGACTTCCAGAGACCAAAATACCATGGGTGAAAGCTTGCTGTGAAGTAAGTAGAGAGTATGAGATACAAACTACAAAAGAGAACATCATAATCACAGTCCAGCAGCTGTGAGCAAAGGAAAAAAGGTCAGCACATTGTAAAAGGCAGGAGGGCAGCACCAGGACCACAGCTCAATAATCCTTGCATTAAAGCAAGGATGAGTGTGTGATGGTGCAGACTCCCAGGGGCCATGACGCCCTCTGAGACATGCCCAGGCATCAAGGAGCTCAGCCCTGCAGTTCAACAGAGGTTACAGAATCCCTCAGATTAAAAACCACTTTTGTTTTCCAGTCCTGCAGAGCTGAAGAGAGAGTGATGCATAGCAGCTGAGAGCTAGCCCAAAGCAGCATATGAATTACAGAAACAACAGTGAAGACAGTAATTTATAATGATTCATTTTTAACACTGGCATTTACCAAAAAAAAAATATTACTCACTAGAAAATGCTTTTGTTACAGCTTTGTTGTGTTCCACGCTGCAAGTATGACCCTCTTTTATCTTTTTATGAAAATGCTACCAGTGTCATGGTTTGTATTATTCAACAGCAAGTCTCATTCTCACAGCTCCTTATCACACAAGCACATCTTTGTACTTCCACATCATTCCCACCATGGGAGAGGGAAACAGTTTTAATTGAACTCCACAGAGCCTACAACTGTTTTGAATGTCATTTAAAAGCTAGCCTCACCAGGTGAATAGCTGTAGAGATGTCAGTGATGTCAGACCAATCAGACCCAGTTCTCACCAATTTTAGGCCCAACAATGAGCTCTGTGTGTTGTATGGATCATCCTTCAGCCCAACCCTCCTACCCTAATTCCAAAATCCCAAAAAAACTAAGAGGGAGGCTGTGACTGAAGTGGAAAAAAAATCAGAATGAATTAAAATACAGCTGCAAAAGTAGATAACTTAGGGTGAAACCTTTTTCTTCCATGACTGACACAGTGCATGCAGCAAATACATACAAATCCACCCATGTGTGAGAATTATGCTGGAAAGAAACACACGTATCTTAGAAATTCACAGGAAAAGCTGTGCTTTGAATAGCATATAATTTTGCTAACAAAACCTTGAGATAGATGGCTTATTAACATATCTTCTGCCCCAATGATAGAAATACTGTAGCCTTCAGGGAAATGAGACACAAACATATCTGTCCCTTGCTATTTCTGTACCACATACACATCACTGAAGGAGTGAAGAATACAGAAGAATCTGCCCCAAATTGGGCTTTGCTTTTGCAGAACTTGTCAGATCAGTAATGGTGAAAGTATTTGTCTGACTGGAGTCTTGGGAGCAATCAATCAGAGATATAAGCAAGGCTGCAGTCTTGTGAAACGGAGAAGCTGAAGTATTAAATGTTTTATTCCAGCTAAGTGACAGTAACATCTCCCCAGTCAGCTCCTGGCCACAGGACCGCTGGCCCTGGGCTGTGTCAGTCTAGAAAAAAAGTGAAGACTCAACTTGCAAATTCCAAGCCCTGAAATATGTAAGGGTGTAAAAATCTAAGATTCCTTGCATGCTTAGAATCCAGATACTTCTTGCTGCAGCATTTACTTTATTACTCATTTATTTCTGCAGCAAGATGTATTTTCATGACGTAGGTACAACAGAATTGTCAGGTGACATAGTCCAGCTTACAGGTTACCAAAACCCCCCAAAAAAATTCTTAACACAGAATTGAATTAACTGAAGTTTGTACAATGTTTTGCCCTTGTTGTTTCCTGCCATCACCACCTTACAGGTCAGTCAGGTTATTGGGATCTGTGGTGCTGTCAGCCCCCTTTGCTGGTGCCAAACTCCTTGTTGGGTCAGGAGAGTCTCTGCACAGTCAATATTCCATGCTGCAATTGGAAGGGCAATTAAAACCTGAAGCACTCACTGCAGCAAGCACAAAACCTTGTGGTGAATGCAAAGATTTAAGATAAGTGTAGGAAACTGTTCCATGAGCTGACAAAGCTGATACACTACACAAGGGACAAGGGCATAGCCTGTAAGCTGTTGATGTTCAGAAGCCCAGGAAGATGTTCAACGATGCTGAAATAAAAAGTAGCCTCTTGGAAGACTAACACACCTCCAAAGGCCAGAGAAGTCACATTATTCAGAAAGGCTTCATAGGTGAAAAGGATGTGCTTTGTGTGACTGGTCCAGAAAATGACTCACTCATCCTGGGCAAGCCCAGAGTGGATGAGCCCTTCCTTGTCCCTGCATAGCTGTCTCACATTTGCTCTGCACCCGTTATCTTATCTCCGGAAAGTCACCATGACTGATATTGCTGCAGGCTGACAACCGTGTTGATTCATTACTTTATTTTGAAATATGACTGTGTTTGAATCAGCCACTGATTGCCTGGCTGTGTCAGACACATCATGTTCCCTCAGTTCCCCCAGATTCTCTCTCTTCTGAACAAATGGTAATTCCTTTTACCCCTGTATTAATTTTGGGCAAATTAGGGATGTTTCTTCCTCTCTGGAATAAGCCTACATTAAAGTGGCCATTGTTAATGCTTTTCAGAAGTTCTTGATGAATTTTCTTCTCTGATTAATTGCTTTCTGTCCACAACTTGTGTTTTACTCCCAGTTATTCCCTACAGCTAATGAACATGCTGCTTTTCAGCAGGCATTGTGATTCTATTGTTTTTTCTTTGTTTAAAGCTTAGTCACATCATTGGTTTTTCTTTTATTCTTTCTGACAACCTGTTTCTACATGATAAATCTGGCGTTATGGTACAAACTTCTTCCAACTATTCTTCCTTTTCCTATGTTTGCACAAATATAAGATCATCATCAGGAATGTATCTTCAGGGCTTGCAGTTGCATGGCAAGTGCTATCTTTGTGGCTAAATGCTGGTCAATAATGCTTTGTAGCATTACTGTGATCCTCCTCAGCTGTTGCTGTGCAGCCACATGCGTTCTGATAACATTTATGGCAAATCCCTCCTTCCCTGCCTGAGCTGCTTCTGTGTCACTACTGTCACTCCTTCCAGCTGCAGAGCTGCACCATCTGCTGCTGGTAAAGTCTCTGCTTTTAGTGCTTTTTTGTAGTTTCTGGTGATCAGTTTTAACAGCATTTTATGGTAGGTGACAACCTTGGCCAGATTGCTTTCATGGTATCACTTGTTTATTTTCACAGTTCTTGCAGCAATACAGCAACTCTTGTTGCCATTGCTCCCCACATGCCACTCCTCTAGCACATTTTATCTAGCACATTTTATCTCTCCTTCGTGCCATTTCTGAAGTCAGTGTCACCTAGATTTTGTTTTACATGGTGTTGGCAGCCCCTGTTCCTTTAATGTGACCACAAAAATTCACTCCACAGTAGCACTCTGGCCCACTCGCATTCAAGTATTTCAAAATAACTTGCAAAGCAAAGTACTTGCTATAATTTTCATAGTTACATTCATTGCCTCTGCCCCAGATCCTTTCTGATTCCTAAACTCAGGATTCAGCCCTCCATCAAAAGTAGAATCCTCACTGGTACTGAACTACACCAAAGTATTTGATTTTTTAAAAAATCAGGATGCTTATGAAAACCTTTTCCTGTAGATGACTCAGTATCAATTCTGTTATTTTAGTAGGTTTATGGTTTTTATATATATATAATAACAATTTAGTTTCAAAAACTACAAGGTTACCACAGTCCATTACTTTCAATTTTAAAATATCCTGCATTTAAAAGAAAATTGCTAAAAATATTCTTTTGTGCATAATAAACTTGTGTTAAAGCTAAAGAAGAATAGTAGTTCCAATAGATTGTAAATAATGCAAACTTACAGAGGTATGTGCTTCAATTTTTAATTTTTTTTTTTTTTGCAGATGATATTCCATATGGATTATGAACTTTGCCCTCCATATTTCAATAGGAATTTATGTAAGCATCTTGCCAGGAAAATACTGGGGGAAAAAAAGCTGGGAAATGGCAGCCAAACACACAGTGAAGTGCTAAAGTGAAAAAACATACTAATGGAAAAAAATTGATTGTATAATGATTCACAAACTCAAGAAAGTCGAGATGGAGGGGGCACCTGTATTTCCTTAATGAACTGCATTTCTTTCTTCTGAATCATTCAAAGACTTTTTCATGTGTACTCTAACAAAGACCATGTGCAAGTTAAATATCAGTGTGGCAATGACTTTGTACTGCCTCTTGCAACTTTGAAGATACAGAGTCAGCTGAGAGCACTGGCTAGTCCTAGCTTGAGCAAAGGGATTAGAGCATCTTTGATTTATGGATTTTAAAAGTCAGATCTTTCCAAATGAAGGATTCATATGTTTTTGTAGCCTGGAGGAAGCAGCCAGCTGTGAATGGCTAACCTTTATTGTGGGATTTCTGTTCTCTTTCATTTAAGACACAAACTTATTCACCATAACAACCACTAAAAACTGTGTGGCATGAAGCAGAGACAAAAAAAACGGCAGCAATACCCATCCTTGAAGGAATACTAATTCCAGACAGCTTCAATTCCATAATGGAAAGATGTACAAAATACCGTAATTCAGAATGGCAGGCAATTTTAAACTGAAAATTGGAATAGTTCCTCTTATGTGAGTATAAATAATGACAAATGTGCTAAAATCTGTGAAAGTACAATGCCCAATTTTGGTCTAGATTCTGTTCTGACTTCTGTGAAATTAATAATGGGATGTTAGATGCACTCACAGGTGAAATATGTTCAAAACATTTAGAACAGCAAATGGGAAATCAGAGTATATGAATGGCTTTTTAAAAAGGTTTTATCATATTGTTTGCATTTTTCTTTATTTTGAAATGACAATGATATTAAACTAAGTTTTGACTAGGTAATAAACCAGAATATTTGAATAATAACACTCACAATGTATTAATTAGAAAGATCTATTTTCTTAGGTCCTAATGAATTATGAATTATGCTTTTGATGATGTTTTAATGTTCAGTTTTGTATTTCTCTTAACTTCATAAATGTTTACAATGCATGGTTAAAGATCATCTAGCCTGACATTGTCAAAGCTTTACAAAAACTATGTGGAAAGATTGGATTGCTTGTATGATCTATAATGTTCTCCTAACACACCTGTCATCTTTGTGGTTTCTGATAACAGCAAGTGTCATTTATAACATAAAAGAGAGGAAAACTTGCCAATGTATGACACCTATTCTTGACCAAGGGACACAAAAACTTTATCCTCATTGTGCTGATTTTGGTTGGGCTAGTTAGTTTTGTTCACAGTGGCTTGTGTGGGACTGTGTTTTGGATTTTACTGAACACAGGTTGATAACACAGGGATGTTTTTGTTATTGCTGAGCAGAGCTTACACAGAGCCAAGGCCTTCTCTGCCTTCACACAGCCACGCTGGTGAGGAGACTGGGGCTGCACAAGGAGTTGGGAGGGGACACAACAGGGACAGAAGACTCAAGGAATATTCCATTCCTTATGGCATCATGCTCAGCATATAAAGCTGGGGAAAGAACATGGAATGGGGAAATATTTGGAATGACAGTGCTTGTCTTCCCAGGTCACCATTAGGTGTGATGCAGCCCAGCATTCCTGGAGGTGGCTGAACCTGCCTGTCCTTGGGAAGTAGGGAATTAATTCCTTGTTCTCCTGCCTTTGCTTGTGCACATGGCTTTTGCTTTCCCTGCTAAATTGTCTGTACCACAATCCTCATGAGAATATTTGTAGGTATGGATTGTCACTCTCCTCTTTCCCCAAGAAAAACATATGTGCACACTTCTGTAAAAATAATTAACGTTTTCATTTATCAGACAATATGGTACTCCCTGTGAATTTAGAAAAAAATGGCGTGCAGTACTTTTAAAGTGTAAATTGATTGTATAGAATCATAGAATCTTTTGTAAGGGAAATGATCTTTAAGATCATCGAGTCCAAGTGTTAACCTGCCACTGCCAAACCCACCACTAAATCACATCCCTAAGTGCCACATCTACACATCTGAATGCACATGGACAATATATTTGAGAAGCAAAAAGTTTCCCATCCACTGCCATAGACTTATGCATTAAAAATAGAAATAAATAAATATTTTCTTATAATTTTCACAGCCCTATTGCCACATAACATTATTTTTAAATGGAGGCAAAATCTTGGAGAGGCATTTAAAGTCTCTAGGACATTTGCTAGAGTACAGCTGTTTGCCTGTGTATGTGATTTGCACTTGTGACAGCAGAAAAGAGTCCTTACCAGGCTTTGCAATCCATGTAAGTCAGAGCAAATTCAATATGCTGTATTTCTGTGGTCTGGAAAGCAGATCCTGTTTAGAGTTTTCATCTGGTTTCTTGTTGTCACAGCTCTGATAAGGTCAGGCAGGTGACTCACTGCTCCATCTGCTCTGGTCATGAGTAACTGATACAATGCAAGGCACACTAAAATAAAAAAAAAAAGAGCATTGTTGATTAGTTAGGTCTTCACCAGTTAAAACCTGGAGTAACTTAAAAAGAAAATTAAATCTACAAAGCAGTAAAAATGAGGTCAAAGTATGTTCATATTTCAGATGTTTAGCTGCTATCCTGCTAAATAATGAGCCACTAAAAATGAACAATATTTGTATTTGCATAATTCTATTTTTCCTGAGTAAAGCACAGCTGCCACATGAGGGCTGTGTTTGAACAAACTGTCAGAGACATGCTGTGTGCTGGTAGGTCAATGTTTAATGACTCCTTGACATAGAATAATCTAACGACCAGAAAATTTTACGATAGTCAAGTAACTTATTGTCCCAATATTTACAAGTTTCCATACTGTAAAACCTCATGTGATTAGAAAAGGATTCTTACTACATCTTGCCGTTCTTTTTTCTGCAACTGACCAATTGATTGATTGTTCACAGTACAGTTGTTGGAGAGGGAAGAGAACTATTAATTAAATTGGTAAATGGACATGCAAAATAAAAGATGTTTGAGACATGGAAAACAAAATATAATATACTGCCTTTAAATGAAAAAAACATGTGCGGGAAAAAAATAAATCAAAGATGCACAACTCCCTACCCTGCTGCTTTCAGTAACATTATCTTTTGTCTCCAAGCTCATCCAACCAGAAGGTTGTTTCTATTCTCCAGAATCACTGATTCAGATGATGCCTTTGACAAGAGTGCATTCCCCGTGACGGGGAGCCGTTTGTGCATCAAAGCCACCTTCAGGGTCTTGTATTGACACTGATCTAAGTCTTACAAATTCCTTTGACGCTATAGCTCTGAATTGTGTTTTTTTTAAACTATGCATGCATGTATTCTCAAATTATTCCAGCTCATTTTGTCCTTTCTAGATTAATAAATTAAAGCCTAAGGACAAATTACGTCTTGGCAAAAAGATCATATGTGGTTTTGTGTGACGTAAGTTTTTTGTGCAATATATGCAATTTTAGCTCTGTTACTTTGCCTCAGAAAAAAATCACCTCTCTGGGCTGCACCTTGGCTATGAAAATTTGTTATAGTCCAAAACATTCTTTGATGCCCTTTACCTAACATAATTTTGGACAAGACTTTGCTCCAGTCCAGCTTAAGAACATACTGTTCATAGTTTGCTTTTAAACAGAAGAAGTATTTTCAATAGACTTGACTTTTTTCCCACTGAAAACAAAAAAACACCAGACAGAACCTGATTACAGGGTTTCTTTACATCAAATACAGATAATTTTTTCTGGTTGTCACTGTTGCTTTAATCATACAAGATAAAAATAGTAGAACAAATGGCCAGAAGAGGTGATCAATACTACAAAGCCCTTCTGATCCTCTGTGGCTAGCACAGGTCTTTCTCTTGAGAACATTTTGCTGTGTTTTATAAACAAAGATAAAGTTTGGATGTTTTTGTAAACAGGGTCTCGAGATTTGGGCAGTTTAGGCCTGGCCAATTAGGCCTAGGGGGAGGTTTTTGACTGACCAATCTGGGTGACCTGTGAAAAGTCTATATATATGGAAATCAAAATAATAAAGCTCTCTTTTCTTGCCTGAGAACCTGGGTTTCTATTTCTCTGCTAGCGGCTCAACAGCGACAATCCTCAGTTTTTCTGTTGAAAGATAGAGTGCAAGTCGCTTCGGAATTTACGGGAATTTTCCCCCCAACTTCAGTGGGAGATTATTATATATAATAATAATAATATATTTTCAGTATAAGTAGTTAAATAAGCAATTAAACTACCTAAAGCCTTGATCTTTACAAATCCTAATTTTTAGGTGCACTACTATCTATGACAATTTTTCCCTCTCAGTTTGCAACATCCCTATGCCTGACAGAGCAGTTGATACCGAGGTGAAAAGCACCAAACTCCAAATCTGACCAACATCTGAAAAACGTATAAAGGCAGAGGTGGAAAAAAGGAGTTTCTTGTCTAAATATTTCTCTGCCAGTACAGGATTGTTTCATATGCCACACTTCCTGCAATTTGATTGAACACAACTAAACTCTTAATTGATTCCTGATAACTGCTAACATTCTTAATTACTTACATTGTGTAGTCTGAGAGGTTTCCATCTAAAAAAAAAAAAAATTAAATTACTGTACCAATAAACTAAGATTTATGATGTGTCCAGGATGAAATCTTGTGTGGCACTGAACAGAAGCATGATGTGTGGTGGCTGGGAGTCTGAGGGAAGGATTCCCCTCTGGGGACACAGAGGCATTCCCATCTCTGCTGCCTTCTACTGCATTTCTGCCAGCATTCAGAGCTGCCTGAAGCTCTCTTAGCCTGCCAGGAGCACTGGATTTATACTAGTGATCGTTGTAATAATGGGCTTGCAGGACATTTTCAATATTTTAGTGGTTTGCTCACCATTACTTCTCACCCAGGCAGTGCTGTGCTGGAGCTGTGAGCTGACTGCAGCGAAAGCCATCCATGAAACCCTCGGGCTACAGCACAAGGAGTAAAAATGATGTGGAAACTGGGGAAGACCCACACAGATACAAAGTTAGGGTGTAGCCTGAATATTTTTTGGGAGCAGTCTGAAGGGAATCAGCCAGGGAGAGCGGGGTGTTGGCCAGCCAGCTGCAGGACATGCAGAAAGCTAAAAGCATCTTTTGAGAACCTTCTCTGGAAAGCAAAGCACAATGGGGTCTGAACGGCAAGCTTACAGTGCTCCTTTCCCTCAGCATCTCCCTCCTTTCCCTCAGCATTCCCTTCTTTCCCTCAGCATTCCCCTTCTTTCCCTCAGCATTTCCCTTCTTTCCCTCAGCATTCCCTTTCCTTCCCTCAGCATTCCCCTCTTTCCCGCAGCATGCTTTCCCTCCTCTCCCTCAGAATTCCCCTTCTTTCCCTCAGAATTCCCCTTCTTTCCCTCAGCATTTCCCTCCTTTCCCTCAGCATTCCCTCCTCTCCCTCAGCATTTCCCCCTCTCCCTCAGCATTTCCCCCTCTCCCTCAGCATTTCCCCCTCTCCCTCAGCATTTCCCCCTCTCCCTCAGCATCCTTTCCCCGGGAGGGGTTTTGTTCCCGCCCAGGGCGGGGGGCTGAGGCCCGCCCGCTCCTCCCGCCCCGCCCCGCCCGGGGCCCGCCCGCCAGCCCTCACGGCTGAGGGACAGCGGCGGGGCCAGCGGGGCTAGCGGGGATATCGAGGACATCGGGGACATCGGGGACATCGGGGCCAGCGGCAGGGCCAGCGGGGCCTGCGGGATGCGGCGATGGGCGCTGCTGGGCGCGCTGCTGTCCGCGCTGTGCCTGGCCGCGGCGGGCGGCGGGCGGCGGCGGGCAGCCAGCCTGGGCGAGATGCTGCGGGAGGTGGAGGCGCTGATGGAGGACACGCAGCACAAGCTGCGCAACGCCGTGCAGGAGGTGAGGGGGCGGCCGGGGATCCCTTGTCCCGTATCCCCCCTGGCAGGGCCGCACTTGCGGGCATCTCCCGCCGGGCACGGAGGAGCCCGGGCTGCCCGGGCACAGCAGCCCGGCTCGGTGTCCTTCAGCCCTCAGGAATCGCCCTCTGAGCGCAGCCCGGGATGCCAGGGACAGCCGCCCGCCCGCCTCTGTGAGGGCAGACAGAGAGGCGAAGGTGCCAGGGGATGGTCCGGCTGGATCCCTGAGGGAGAAAGTAGCGTGGCGAGGGAGGAATGAAGGGATGAGTTACTTGATTGTCTTTGTGCAGCAGGAGCTAAGGCACACGCGGGTATCCCAAACCAGGATTCGGAGCTGTAAGTGTCCTGAGAATCTGTGGAGAAGCAGCTCGCTTGTGATGTAATTGCGTGTCTTGGTCTCAGATTGCTGTCCCAGAATCGCACAGGACTCGTTTCAAAGCCAGGAACTGAGACCAGACCCCAAGCCATTGTCTCATACGGCTGTCAAAACACCTTGTCCCTGCACTCCCCTTTCTTGTGTGCTTTTTTCCCCACTTCCTGTTAAGAATCTTCCTTTCAAGTTCTCTTTTCCTCTCATTCAAAAATACATAATCTACAAAAACATTTAGCTGACAATCCTCTGGGGAAACAGACCTTGGTTTACTATAATTACATACTTTCTGAATTTTTACTGTCATCTGGACAGTTGCTGAGATCTCCCTCTGTTATCCACTTCAATTAGACTGCAAACACACTGAGACAAGCCGTTCTTTAAAATGCTGCAAAGATGCTTAAGGATGCAATCAAAATTTCTGCCTGTTTTTCTATAGTCAGTTCTGGATTGAGGAATGGTCTGTGTACAGCACAAAGTGTGAATTGTTTGAGTAGAGTCTTAGGAGATAAATGGTTTGCACTTTAAAAGATTTGCAGCTGTTATTTAAAATAAACAGACACGCCAAAAGGATTTTTGTCCCTGGAAGAATCCTGTTGTTCATCCTGGTTGAATTTGTGGCCTCCTAGCTCTGTTACAGAGGTTGCAAATAACAAAGGGACACTATTTATTCTTGTGTGTTTACAAGATTCACGCCCTTCTCATCCCACAGACAAAGGGAGTAGGAACTGATATGGAGAATTAAATTCTGGATGCATTCACCCTCATCTGTAAGGCTGTTTCTGTTGACTTCAAGGGGCTTTGCATATGTTTCTCTCTCTTGGCAGGATATTTTCTTTTCTTTGTCAGATAGGAAAGTCTGTCTGAAGTCTTTAGTGGTTTTCTGTGAAGAGCAGAGAGCTGGGCTCTCAACTGACACCAGCCTGTGCAGATACCAAATTGCCATTAAGCTGCACACTTTTTTCCTTCACAGGGGCTGACTTTGGCTTCAACAGCCCAGAGCTCAAGGGTTCAGCTCAGCCCGGTTTTTCTAGTCCTTTAAAAGAGCTGCTGCAGGCAGTGCTGGAGCAGCTGAGTAAGAGTTCCCGTCCAGGGGTATCCACAATTAAACAGGGGGTCACTGGGGCCTGCACAAGAAGAATGGCTTGGTCTCTTCTCTGTCATTTTTGCTAATTTTCAGTTGTTTGGTTTTTTTTTTTTTTTAAATTTGGCAGATGGAAGCTGAAGAGGAAGGGGCAAAAAAACTGTCAGAAGTAAGCTTTGAAAACTTACCTCCCAACTACCATAATGAGTCCAACACGGAGACCAGAGTGGGCAACAGAACTGTTCAGACTCATCAAGAAATTGATAAGGTATGAGAAAACTTATATGTGGTGAGCTCTCCATTCTAACACAACTCTTCTTCAAAAAAAACCAAAGCAAATTTTATATATTTATTCACAAAATAATTTGGAGTGTAAACTTTCCTCATGATAATTACTTTGGGATTTTATTGTATCCTCTGTACTTGACTAGTCACAGTGTTAAGAACACCTGTCATTAGAGGTTAGTGTGAAATAATAATTTATTTTGAAAAAGGTGCCTCCTAAAATAGAACACAGCTACAGCTATTACATGGGTCATCAAAGAGTGACCATCTCCTGCTCAGTTAGCTTCTTTACAGTGACATTTTAAATGGATAAGGAGGTAGCCCTGTCATCTACTTTCCCCACTCAGAATAGGGTTTATTAAGAGTGACAGCAAAATGGGAAAACAAGAGGGGGTGGGAGTGGGTTAATTATTGCAGAATGTAGGACTGAGAGTAACAAAGGACTAATAAAAACTGTTGTTTGATATTTTGTTCTTTTCCTGTATCAGGTTACAGATAACAAAACTGGATCAACAGTTTTTTCTGAGACAGTTATTACATCCATAAGAGATGGAGAAAACAAAAGAAATCACGTAAGTGAACACATTTTTTTCCTTTTGAGAATCAAACAAATACTTTGGGTCCCTTGTTCAGAAGACTCTGATAGAGCTCACCCAAAAAAAATTTAGAATGATTTATATCACACAAAACTAATGGGGTAAGCAGTCAAAAATGTTCATGTTTTTTAATTAATTTAACTTAGGAACGTTATGAATTGGAAACAGAGTTTCAATGATGTGGTTAATTGATGATTGAATATTCATCTCTCAAATATAAATGTTAATTAGCGTGGTTACACAGTCCTTTCCAGTGAGTGTGGATAAACCCTTAGTATAATACTGCTCTTGTCTTTCACTAAAAAAATCCTTTATAGACTTTTAACACTAGAAAATCCCAAGTCATCTATTAATGAAGAATCTGTGGGACAGTATATGGCTCTATTTTCTTTCCAGCCTAACACAGTGATGGACAACTGGTTATAAAAGGTCACTTTGTGGAGGGGGAAGAGAGGAGGGATGAGAAATTCCCTTCTCCTCTCAAAATACAGTTGTTTAAGGATTCTCAAAGAAGTTTAAAAGATCAAGAATATTCTTTACCTGAGTCTTGCAGGCACAGGTACATTTGCTAAACATCAGTAGTCACATGAGAAATACAGCACATATCAGTACTGAGAAAAATTGTTAGGTTTTCTTCGGTTGTAGTCTTACCAAATTGGACTTTTTTTTGGTGCTCTTCTTAAGACTGGGCTTGCCAGGTTTCCTCTGATAGAAGGCTTCATCTGACTAATAGTTTGTGGTTTGATTTATTTTAACATGCCCTGGCTTTTTTTAGAGTAACTTCCAATTCTTTCATAGAAGCAATTCTGTAATTATTTTATAAAACATTAAAAAAAAAAAAAAAAAAAAGTGGCAGTAGTTCCTAGTTTTAATGGGCACAGAACCTGGAATTAGTGCCTCTTTTCTATTATCATCCTCTAAAATTTTCCCTCTTTCAGCTCATATTTTTATACTGCTATTTAAGTTTGAAAATGGCAAGTAGCAATAAATAGCATACACAAGCAACTTTACTTTTTTTTTTTTTTTTTACAATTTGGCAAGGCTTATAGTTTAAGTGGAAAGTCAAGGTATGTCATAAACTCCAACCATTCTAAGCTACAGCTGGTTTTATACAAAGTGTTAAAGCACTACACAGTACTTTTTAATAAGGAGATTATGTCTAATGAAGGCAATCCAAATGGGGTTTTTTCAAGCAAACATGATCATCATCTTCAAATCCAATGTACAAAGGCAAACTTTTTAACCTTCTTAGCACTGGAATACAACTCTAGTGATATTTCATAATGTATTTGGCTTGCCTGTGGTGTCTAATCATTCTTCACAGCTGTAAAAATTATTTCAAAATTAACTTTCTCCAAGGTTCATGTAAAGTTCCTTATAAGCCTCATATATCAAGGTACAGCTGCATTTTCCATATGGGAAGTTTGCCTCACTTACCAAGCCAGTGCTGCATCCAAAACTCATCCTGTTATTAGTGTTCCAGCTGAAGAATTTGAGGACTGAATACAAATTTTTGTCAAACTTGGTGATGGCAGCCTTGATGCAGCTCTGAATGTTCATCAGCACAATGTTCATCAACATCCTCACGGCAGCAGCTGCTGGAACAGAACTGCAGTTGTTAATGTTTATTTCCCCTCTCACACTCATTTTGAACTTTCAGCATGTCTGTGGTACAAACACCTTATTTAGAGGTTGCCAGCTTAGATGAAAAGCAGCCTACAGATGTACATGGCTGTTATTTAAGGAGAGAGGGAAATTAATTTGACTAAGAGATGCCTTAGAGAAGGAAATCTGAAAATGCTTGCAAGCTTTAAACATTAAGGAGGACTATTTATCACTTTTGGCACTACAAGGGTGAAGAAATATTGTAGGAGTAATGCAATTAAGAATTGGAAAATTTGGGTTACAGCAAGGAAAAAAGTGCAGCTGAGAAGAGATCTACCAAGTAGGAGAAAAACTTTGTCAAAATTAAAAGGCACTGTTGCTTAGATCTGTAAATTTAAGGCAAAGTTATTGGGAAATGAGTTGCAGAAAACTTTGCACTGGGCCCTTTGTTCATTTTTATGTACAATAAATTTTCATACCTGAAGTTCTGTGTGACACTGTGATATATCCCAGTCACTCTCCAGGCCACAGGCTTCACAGACCAACAGGTGGTGGAAGAGTAATTCTGGTTTCAGAGGTTAAGTTTATAGGCTTACCTTATAAAAGTTAAGGATTCCCACAGCTCCTGCACTTTAGGCAAAAATTTGGGTGGTAAAAAGAAGAATTTTCCAAACCATCACAAACCACCTGCTCTGGGATTTAAACTCTAGGTGATTTATTGCTGCAGTATTTTGTGATAACTGGATGCCTACACCCCCTCACTACATGTATTCTCTGAGCTGAGTTATAAGCCTGTGAAATCAGTGAAAATTTTTCATGTGACATTTCTGGCCTTTGAGGGATGACACAAAAGCCTCACAAGAAGGCAAAGATGTGTCTGCATTGCAATAATAAATCCACACACTGGCTGGAATGAAATCCAGCACCGGAGAAGCAGCTTTGTGGAAAATAAGGTGTGCCTGCTTTTTAAATCCTGGTGCTTGTCCTCCTGGAGCAGGTGCAAATACACACACAAAAAATGCATATAAATAAATACATATAAGCATTTATACTACATAAAGTGCAGATGCACTGTTACAGAATGAAAATCCTCCACACACACTTCTTTCAGACAGGGTTTCCTCCTGGCTCTGCATCACAGAAGCATTCTCCTTAGACTGCTCTTTGTTGCTGGATGGCTCAGGGCTTCTATGGATGGACAGTGCTTTTATGGCCAGGAGTCTATTGATATTTGAATTCCCCAGAAGAGGAGTTGGGCTCTTTGCCATTTCTGGCAATGCAATCCAGTTCCTCAGAGGTGCTGCGTTTTTGGGAGGCCCCGCTGACATTGCCAGACTCACATTCACTTTCTCAGATGTCAGTGAGGGCTGGCAGCCTCCCCTATAGATGTCAGCCAGCAGTCTTGTGTCTTTACAGAGGCCAGACACAGGCAAGAGGTAGCTGCATGGCCATAAAGTCTGTGGAGGGCTTGACATCCATTTGTTCCTGGATTTAAGGCTCAAATGCTCTATCGTTTACTTCTCCAGGGAGCATCGGTTAGCCTGCAAATTAATAGAGTATTTTCTGTCAAAAGTTCAAATACAGAGCACAGCAAAAATAACAGCATTGCTCATTATCCTATGAAAATCAAAATCTTCTCCAGCTTGTTGGCTAGACCCGTTTCAGTTGTGATACATTAGCCTAACTAATGGAAAGCAAAGATGAAAAATGAAAGGAAAAAATGATAAGATTTGCTGCACAAAGATTTCTTCTCACTTCTTGCTTCTGTTCAGAGTAGTATTTTACATAAGCTGTCTCTTCTAATTCAAAGCTAGTACTTGAACTTTTGTCTTGTCTCTAGTAATTTGATAAATAATTTTAAAAATGCAATACTTTCTTTTTAGCAAGGTTGTTTTTCGTGTTTTTTTCTTTTTTCAAATTTTAATAGACATATAACTGGTAGCTTCCAATTCTCTTTTTTGAAAGAGATTTTTAAAGATGCTGGTATCTGAGGAGAGTGTATCAGGGAGCTGAAAGGGTATCATGCATTTCTAATTTGATTTTGGCACTATGGAGCCCATTCCTTTCTTTTTCTTGTCCTTGGTGGCAGAGGCTGAGGGCATGGCTGTGCCTCCTCATTATTTACACAGCACAGGTCAAAGTTTCTCTGTGGGAGGGTGAGCAGAGCTGCCCTCGGTGTGATTTGTGCAAGGTGCTTGCTCTTCCTCCACCAGGGCCGATGTGTGCTCTGTGTGTGTGTGGGACACACCTTCTGCAAGCACAGCAGCTGCTTAGGGAGGGATTTCAAACACCAGCAGTCCCTAGCAGGCAGACCCTGTGATGCCAGACCTTGATTTTCAAAGTAAAAGCTGTTGTTTGCACTGCTTGATTCCTATCCGGACAACTTGTGTATGATTTCAGCAAACACGTTCTCAGCCACGTGTCCTGGACTTGCTCTCTTTGAGGCTCATGCTGCTCCAGGCAGAGGATTTCCTACCAGTACTCAGTAGAAAGGAAGTTTTGAAAATTGAGAAAGAAGCTATGATGAAAGGGAAATTGCAATTTTTCCATTAGCAGTGCTGCAGGAGAGGAGTTGATAGCAGAAATTTGAAAATGCAGCATCTTGGTGTTGACTTCTGCTCCCTAATGCCTCAAGGAGGACACTTGTTTTAGGCAGTCTTACATTTGGGTCCAATTTTTTTGCTGCATTCTTCACAGAACTTTCAGTCCCTGGTGCCTTGCACTCAACAGCCTTAAACTATCAATAGACCCAGTAAGTGCATTCCTGGGTTGAAATCCTGGCCTCTGTCTAGCCAAAAATCATGTAATATCTAAATCTGGTAGGTTTTGTATATTTAATAATTTAATTTCTTTGTACTCTAAGTTTGCTTTTCTGTAAACTGTCCAGCCAGCTCTGCTCCATGAATCCTGTCTGGACTGGTACAGCTCTTTTCACAACACCCACCTTTTAGGAAATTCTTGGTGTAGGAGCAGATAAGGCAAACTACTTGTTTTAGAGAGCCATGGCTTCTCAGGCAGGTTTAGACATCCTTAACCAATCCTTAACATTTTATTGAACTCCTTCTTTTGTTCCCTTTTCAGTTTTGCTCCTGGAAATGTAGGATATGAAGCTGAGGGTCAAGTGCAAATAGCTCATGAGGACAAGTAGTCTGCTTGTTAGAGGAGAAAATGATGTGGAGAAGGATGCAAAGGGAAGGAGGATTTAGTCAAAGATGGGAAGAATGGTTCAATCAGCATTTTGAGTTGCTTTTATTAACCTGGAATACTTTCAGGCTGTGAATCTTGTTGCAGGGAGGGACATATTCTTATATGAAAGGTGTGATGGATTGTGTGCATATCTCTGAGACTTCATAGATAACTCCATAAGCAGGAAATGCTCCTTAGTGATGCAAAAGCTATTAAGAGATTTAATTTAGGTCATGGATGATAGGATGGCCTTACTTTCAGTCACAGTGTCTCTAAATCCAACTTTTTGACAGTTACCTGATGTTCACTGGACTGCAGCCAAAAAAAGTTTGAATGTTAGCCTCAGTGAAAGGAAAGACCTACCAGGAGCACTTTGAAAAACAAATGTCACCTCTGATCCTGTGGGAAGAGAGTTCTTTGAGGAGCAAGGTGGGAAATCTCTGTGATTGCTGGCTGCCTGACACACCCCTCAGTGTCCACATCATTATTTACTAAACTCAGTCCATCCCAAGCTGGTTTTCTCCCAGAGAATGCTGTGTAGAAAGTTGTGAGTCCACACAGAGAACCAGGAGTGGACAGTGTGTCCAAACTTTTGTGATATTATAGTGGTGCAATGGCCACAGTGTGAGAACTGAGACTGCAGTTTCCATGGGCTCAGCTCTCGGGCTTGGTGTCCCTGAGCAAACAGGAGGTGGGAACAGCTGCTGGACCTTATCAGAGGCAAGGGGAACAAGGTGCCTTTTGCTGAGAGGTGAGGCCAACCAGGCAGGTGTTTGGGCTGAAAACATAACAAGCAAAGGTCAGAGAACACAGATCAGTATCACTTTTTTTTTTTTTTTTTTTCCTCTTAAGTGGTGACATAGATTTCCAGGCAACTAACTGATGCAACAGCAAAAGGGTTACTCCTAATTAAAGGTGTCAAATCCTGGTCTTATTGGTATCAGTTGGAGTCGGAAATAATTCAGATGACTTTAGTAAATTTACTTTGTTACTAATGAAAAAAATACATTGAAAGAGTGACTAGGATTCCTTTCATATTTGCTATTAGTCTAGCTTAGTTTAAGTTGGGTTTTTTTTCTGTGAAGTTAAGGAAACAAAACAGTGTAGTACTTATAGTAGTACTTATATTCCAAAGTCTCCATTAGCAATTCCAGTCTATGTCTGTATTTAGAATTGTTACAAAATTTGCCAGATCCTCATGTGCTGTAATATGATATTTCTATTCCAGCTAAACCCCAAAGAAAAAGGAAATTTTTATGCAAATATTATGTTGTCTGAAGAGCCACCTCACCTTTTTTATCTATCTGGACTATTACTCTTTGAGTAGCTAAATACTGAAGAGAGAAAGCTTTTCTTGTAATAAATTTCTCCTCACCAAAAACAAGCTATTACTGTAACACAGTGTCAGTGGCCAGAATTGATTCAATGTTCTAGGTTTGGTTAGTAAGCGCAGACTGGTAAATTCATAACTTCTCCTGAAGGCTACAAAACTTTCTCTCAGAGTCAGTGTTTCATCAGTGTCCATGCACCACTTCTAAAGCTCCCAGCATTCTTGTTAGTTGTGGAAATAAATCCTGCCTTGTCTGAAGCTTTCCCTGTGCAGGGAGGCATGAAGCTTCCTGTTTCGCCCTTGTTTGCACACTGGTTGCCACAACCCTTCTGCCAGCCAGCAGTGGCAAAGGAGCAGGGTAAGTCAAAGGGTGGTTGTTCACCTTTCCCCTGGTTTTGGTTCAGTTTTCCCACACATAACATGCTGAGTTTAGGGTTCCAAGGCTGTGCAATTGTCTTTTACAGATCATGTCCAGGTTGTAGGGAGATATAAAAGCAAATCACCATGAATGATTTTACTTTCTGCCTCTCCTAGATCAACTTATTTATTCTAAGAGAAATAGGGGGTTTTAATCTTCTTTTTAAGGTAACATACAGTCAGGAAATTGAATCTTTTATGTGGCCTGGTGGCAATTTCATGTTCTAGAGACATCTGTTAAGAGACCATAGTATGGATTATCTTTATTAAAGGTTTACCAGTGGTGTTTCTTTTCTCTTGCCATACACGTGTCACAAACTAATCATGAGAGCAAAAGCTTTAAGGCAAATGAGAATTTCTTTTTCCACTGGTTTTGATTACATGACTTAATCCATTGGCTCCAGCACTGTTTATTTGAGATTTTAGCTGAAACTGTGTTATCTAATTAAGCAGCAAGCCTTAGCTGCTAGGGTAACAACTGTAGCTAAGGCTTTAGGAAACACTGGCTACAGCACTGGATGTATAGCATAAATACTTTGTCTGTCTTTTATTTACATCTGTTATAATCTTAAAGTGGTTGAGATAGATAGGAAGGATACAGAAATAGGTTAGATCTGCAGCTGGTAACATCTGTTTTGTCATAGGTAAGGTGGCAGAATTTGCTGTGGTTGGGAGGTTGGCCCTGTGACATATATATGATGAGCCTCAGAAAGAGAAAGAGAGAACAAGCACTGTAGAATGGTGGCTTCAAATGCATTGCCTTGAGAAATGCATTTCTGTGTCAGCTGAGTCTCAACTTAGTCCTTCCTCCCATGTGATTTACAAAGAGCATTTTGGCATCTTTTGTGCAGTCAGTGTGTGCCTGGCCTTCGGAGGGGCTATGAGTCACTGACAGCACTGAGGGACACCACACTGGTGAATGCATCAGCTGCCAGCTCGTGGTTGTTCACCTCTGCAGCTTACAGAGAACCCCCCTCCACCTATCCCACCCTCCTCCAATCCCACCTGTCTTGATTCTTATCTTCACAACAAATCCACTTCTCCCTTCCAGTCAGTAATATATCATCATGCAGCATGATTGTACAAAAGATGTGCAGGGTGGGGTGAGAATTCTGGATCTGTTTACTTGTTATTCTCTCTGGAAATGACTCAGAGCCTGTTTGTGAATTTATATCACATGAGGAATCCCTCAAACTTCTTCCCTTAGAAAGTCCAGGGGGAGAAGCAGTATCTGAGGGCATGTAGAGAGCTTGACATCATGGTGTCAGGCAAAGAGGAGCCTTAGTGATTTTTCTGGGTCCAAGATATCTCACGGCTGTCAGCAAGGGAAAGTTTTGGTACTCTAGTAGGTGTTTGTCTTGGACTTCAAATGTGGTGGAAATCTGTAATGCATTCATATTATTATGTCCCTTTTGGAAGGACAAAAATAGTTTGCTAAAGACCCTTTCTTCTTCCATCTACAGCTCATGGAAAATAAATGATTCCATTTCTTCTGCAGTAACAGCACTCTCCTACACTGTCAGCTCTGCCATAGGCAAAATCCATTGTATGTCAATCCTTACCAATGTGCTCCTGTTCCAGTATTATTATCTTTGGCTGGCACCTTAAGCACAGTCAATAAGTCTGTTGAAACTGTAGACTACCAAAAAAAGTACATTATATAAGAACAAAGCCCATAAAACTCAGGGTTTGAAATCAGTTCAGTGAGGAATGGGGCAGAGGTCAGCATCTTACTCTCAGCGTGCTACTCTTAAATTAGTGATTAAGAGTAGCCAGTGGCTATTAAGTACAGAAATCTTGTTTTCAAAGGCTTTTCTTTTCACACAGCTGTTTCACATCCTCGCTGTGTACAGCTACTCTGTGTTGTTTTGCTTTTACAAATTTGCAAAATTTACATAGTTCAGTAGTGAATCATGGAAACTTTGTGGCTGCCAATTGTAGAGACAAGAGCAGCCTGCATTAAAATTCAGCTCCCAGGGAACAGAGATACATCAAAGCTGTGTCTTTGTCTCATTACTGCTACTTACAAATAATGGCACTCCAGAGCTTTGTAGCACAGCTCTGCAGAGGTTCCACAGCTGCTACTGGATCTCAAGACATTTAGAGTAAAACCCAGGGTCTCTCAGACCACAAGTGTTTGGACACATCTTCTGGTTGTCAAAGAATTGTTATCCCCCAATTAACAGATGCACAGGTAGATGCATTTCTCTGTAAAGACCATTAATTGCAAACTCATTAGGAAAACTTTGTTTATAAACATGCATCAGTGTTTTGAGCTCACATATACATAAATATATACATATATATATTTATACACCCACACACACATAGACACAGTCGTTTTCTTCTTTCTTAGCTAGATAGCTCTTAGTTTCCAGACTAAGTTAATTACCTGTCAAATACATAATTTGTGGGGGGTTTTCTACAAAATTTGAACAGTTCTTCTTGTGTATCCTCTTTGATACTGTTGCAAAATTGATTGAAATGAGTACTTGGCACTGTGTTTCCTACACAGAAGCATTTGCAGAAGCTGTAGTCTTGCCAACATCAGGTTATTAGTACTGAGAAAAAAAAAAAGGGGTGATGGAAGAAAATCAAGTGATTGCTTCTGCACAGTGACCTGCTATTAAATTATTGCAGGGCATACAGAGAGATTTTGAACAAGTGTGAACAGAACATGATCTTAAAGAGCATCTGGGCACCATTTTTCTCATTAGTCTGAGCCACTGGTCAGGAATTTTTTTGGTTTTGCTTCTTTGGTTTTTTGGGTGTGGTTTCTTCTTTCATTGGAGTCAGATCCTTGAAGCTGTGGATAAGATGATATTTTATTTATTTCCTCTTTTGACATTGACCATTAACTGCATAAGGGGCTGATCAGTGAGAGGATCATGTTTGTGTGGTGGGGATAAGCAGGTGCTATAGAAAAGGATGCAGTTCCTACACTGGCTTTGGTGGTGAGCAGTTTATTGGGGGCCACAGCCTACTTCAATTAATTCCCTAAGCTTTTGGACAGCATTTTAAGGCTACCATAGCTGTTTTGCTTTGGGTACCTAAAGCCAAGCTCAAGTGCCTTCAGGCCACCTTCAGTTACGTCACGTAGACATATTTTGCATCCATTTCTATTGTGTTGTGGAAAACCAAAAACTAAGTTTTTTCCAATTAAAATCTGTCTGGGAAATAGAGGAAAAGGAATCAGAGGAGATTAGATTGATGGAGAAGTTCAAGACAAACCCAAGGGACTTGTGTGTTGTTATTTGTTAGTTTTGAGCTCAGAAGTCACATTCCTGTTGAACAGCCACCCAGAGAGCTGGCTTTCCTGTACCACAGTTTGCAGCTCATGTCTACTCTTTTTAGGATGGCTTTTTTTAACAGAAGTTCCTAATTTTATGACTGCTGTGTACTTGGCAGGACAGTAGTGAGACGCTTGCGCTGCTGGAAAGTATTGCAGAGGTTTTGAGATATTTCAGGCAAATTAATTCATATCTCATTAAAGACAAATGCATTATGTGCCCTGTCTAGACAACTGAGAGATTAGGAACTGGAATGCTACTGCATTTCAAACTGAGGTAGTAGTTTCCATAAAACAATATTCCATCCTATGTAATTCTGCCTTTTTTTTGAATACATGGAGAATATAAAACAAGTTTTATGCTTTTCTTTTTTTTTTTTCCTTACTACTCAGCAGTTTTTGCCATCTGCTGCAGTAATGGAGAGCAGCTCTACGTGAAACAACTTGTAGGGGTTGAAACAAAACCTACAAGGGGATTTGTAAAACACAGAAATGTTAACTCTTAGAAGTCCTCCTTGCTAAGAGATCTCAGTTCCCGTATGAACATGGCACTTCAGCCATGGCTGGAGTTAACACTGAGATTTACCTGAGTTACAGGTTTTTGTAAAGGGAATTGCTTTGTATGAGGAGCTTTTATTAAACATGTAAAGGGCCTTTTGTTCAGAGGAGCTTTTGAAGCACAGCTGTCCCAGGACACTGCAAAAGGCTCCCCTGTGCATTTCTAAGGTTGTCACTAAAACTTTCTGAGAATGTGGAGGTAGGGTGAGTGTGAGTGGGGAGAGGGAACAGACAAATCCAATATCAGTTTTGAATTTAAAATCAGTGATTCCATTTTGAAAGTCAGACAGCATTAGGGTAGACTTGAGCATTTTTTCTAGCCTACTCTTAGGGTTTTAATTAAGGATTAAGGGAAAAAGCAAAGCAAAATGAGTGTGATTTCAGTACATGCTGTATCACCAGCAACAGAGTATTAAAAGTACTGCTGTAGTGAGGTACAGAAACCAGATGCACCCTGCCAAAGAAAGTGGGTTTCTATGTGAAAGCAGGTTAACTTTGGCCACATTGCTCTGCTTTCTTAACTTGAAATGAGAAATCCTTTGCTTCCCGCTGTTTATCCTTAGTGTGCTCTAATGGCAGAGGGTGATGTGATCCACACCACAGTGGGGTACACTCAGATCAGTCAGGACAGGCTGCCAGAACAGCCTGTAGCACCTTCCAGGCCATGGCCATGCTGTGGGCTGGAGGCTGCAGTGACACATCACTTGAAAACTCTTTTCTTTTGTGCCTTTCCATGTGTGTGTAAGCAGCAGGCCTGAGGGAAGGCACTTGTGTCAAAGCTTGTTCCACCACTCCTGACCTGGACAGTCCTGCATCATCTATTTCAGTGCTCTGGGAGCTGTGCTCCTGCCATGTCTGACTGCCACCAACATCACTCAAATATTTATTTTATTCTCAAATAAAATGGACACTAACCATTCCTTGGGAAAGCAGTAGTCTTTGGAATCATCTACCAAAGACAGGAAACCTGAAGTTTCTTTCAGCAGCAGTTGTTTCAGCAGTCTTAGGAACCTTCTCCATGAGTTTCAGCTTTTTGTTGGGTGGGTTTTTGGTTTCTTTTTTCTCTGCTGGTTTTGGAACAGAGCCTAATGCCCAAATTGCTTCCAGGTGCTGTAGGATATTCACCACAGAGCACAATATTATAATAAGAGTCCACAGGATGCTGAGTGTGTCCTTGCAGGTACATAGATGGGATTCTCCATCCTGGCCTCTGTTGTTTATGGGTCCCAGTACACCCATTAATAAATAGACAGCACTGCTTTCACTCTGTTTTAATCTTTAGCACTTCCCAAACAGCATATTCCTTTGCTACAACATTAAATTAAATGGTGTAACACTGAAATGGATTTCATAGAGATGTGCATCATCACCAGTGTGGCTAATTCTGTCTTTAAATTATCTGCCCAGCTTGTATGCTCTGCTGCACATCAGAAGCCAGGACTCCCTCTCCTCAGTTTACACAGTTGTTCCTGCAAAGACAAAATATTCTGGGAAATAACTTAGATTTCACAATTCCAAATGGATTGTTTAGAATCTATTGCAGCTGATGAAGGTGTTCAGATTTGCTCCTTGTCCAGCAACTATTCTGTCTAGAGGTAGCTGAGGTATAAAAGGTCTGTTGCCTGATTAAATAAAGAAAAATAAAGAATTACAAAAAAATATATGGTTACACATCTGCATGTAAGCATTACTGAGTTCTGCACTGACTGTGGATATCTGAGTGAAGTAAATTGGTTTGGAGTGTGGCACACGGTTTGTCAGAGAACATGTGAAAGGAAGCCTTTTCCATGCCAGGAAAGAAAACCACACAGGGATTTTTTTGTCCTGACTGGAAACCCTCATAAAACTGAACGTCTGAACTGGTGGGACACAATTCAGTAAGAGGAAAAAGTTTTTTGGTGTGAGACTCATTAATTCAGGAGAAATCAGCGACTGGAGAATTGCAACTTTGGTGTTAGGTGGTTTTAGAGCTAGAGAAAGAGTTATTCCATGAGCCTAAAAACAATTATAGCAAGATTCCTCCTTTGTGGAGAAGGACAGTTGGAAAACCTGACTACAGCAAGACCTGGCTGTTTGCCTGGAAGTGGATGGAACAGGAATGAAACACTGTAGTCTATTCTGGGTATGGTTTATACAGGGGATTTGTAGAAGAAGCTGACAAAGCTACAAACACAAAGTTGGCCTAAAAGAGCATGGCTGCTGAAGAGAAGTGGCTGACTGCTCACTTGGAACCACAAAACCTCCTACATACTCTATAATATTTGGGTATCTGGATTTTGATCCACCTAATTATATAGCAACAGGAAAGGAGAAGAAAAAGCAGAACACACACAGTACTGGCATAATGAAGTTGAAAAACATTGTGGTAATTTATAGCAGCTTAGACCTGGTGATACTAATTCCTTAAAATAGCCAAAATGACTTCTTGTGAATTACAAACACATAACCTGAATGTCAAGCTATTGACTTGAGAAGAGTCAGGTCCTAGACTGTGTTTAGCTTCTGTTCTGGGTAATCAAACTGCTTGGAAACATCTGAGGTGTCCAAAATGGGTTACTTGGACAAAGCTGATTCAGGCAGAGCAGCCTTGCCCCACACAGGGCAAGAACCCTCCAAAAGGTTAAATCTGAAGAAAATGAGAGGCTTAGTGGAAACTTTCAGTACAGGTTGCACAGGTGGTCAGCTGCAGCAAGTGAGATTAGTGTCTGCCAAAGAGCAGTCAAGTCCTTACTTCAGAGAATGCAGGGATTTTTGTGTAATTCCTTCTCCTTTTTCCTTTACCTTTACACTAACAATTGTACAAACCAATGATGAAGTACAGACGACTCAGAACAGCACTATCATTTATTCTTCTATTGACTAGATTGTTTCCAGCCTGGAGAAAAAGGAAAAAAAGGCATTTTAGAGAAGAGTATTAATCACTCAATTTTTAAGATGCAACCATTGGATGGGAAAACAGTCCCTCCCTGTGAACCAGACATGAGGGTGCACAAATATATCCACTCACTCTATTCTCCTCACTGCCATGTACTCAAGAAGTGAAGCCACCCAACAATTCAAGGCCAGGTTATTTAGATAAGCCAGAGAGAGGGCATTGGTCTGTTACAGAATTGGGGTTTTCTGAAGAACCAGAGCAAGATCTTTTCTTGGTTTCCAAAGAAGAAATATAATCCATTAAGAGTTTCTGGTATTTCAAGTAGAGGTATGGATTTCTGGCAAATCACACTTTTATCCTTTTCTTCAGGAGTGTATCATTGACGAAGACTGTGAAACAGGGAAATATTGCCAATTCTCCACCTTTGAATACAAATGTCAGCTCTGCAAACCCCAGCACACAGTAAGTCCTGAATGAGATGTAATTTAATGTGATCTTTAGAAACTCAGTCAGTTATTGTTGCTAACGTCAGCAAGTCAAAATTGGCAGAGAAGAAGCTGCAAAGCTTTCTGCATGAGGGTAAAAAATTTTTCATGTTAACTTGGAGTAATTAAAAATCGAGATTGGGATGACCCAACACCTACTCCCCTCCCCATCTTTTCTTTGCAATTGTCAGTAGAACACTTGTAGGATAAAGAAAGTAAAAACTGCATCCTAGCTACACTTCTGTTTAAAGTGAGCTCAGGATAAAGGAGGTGGGTTCAATTTCCTGACGTAGAACCTCCACAATTACAAATCATTTTTGTCCTTAATTAGCAGGTCTTAATAGTGCCAGTGTAGTCCTACTCCTTGCTCTGTGTTGAGCACTGCCTGTGGGATCCACTTGAAAAAAAATACAGATTTTTTATGGCTGCCCATACAGGGCTTTACACAGACAGGAAAAAGCTGCTAGAATGCTGACCTTCTATGACTCTTTAAGATGTTAATCAAGCTACCTGAAAATGAAACAAAGTGACACACATGGTTTTTATTAGGTTGATTTCTTAGGTGTCTGTAGTTGAAACGCTGGGGCAATTGTCATACAAAGCTAACTTTAGCTAGAGATTTGCATTTCTGATTTGCAAAGAGATTTTTTTTTCAAAGATTCTTGGTTACCAATGAAGTCTGGTTCTTATTACAACTGAAAATGGATTTTAGAAAGATTTTTTTTTTTGCTTTGCTCTTTGAAAACAATTCTGAACAAATTGCAAATTCCTGACTGCATTTAACAATGGAAAAAATCAGTAATGTTCTCCATTGATGACATTTCATTTATTAGTTTTTGTTTCCCTTGATTTCAGAGCACAGAGTTCCAGGGAGAACTTAGAATAGTCTTTGAGTACCTAAAGGGGCTACAAGAGAGCTGGAGAGGAACTTTTTGCAAGGGCAGGTAGTGACAGAAAAAGAGGGAATGGCTTTAAATTGAAAGAGAGCAGGTTAGATCAGATTTTGGGAAGGAATTCTTTACTGTGAAGATGGTGAGGCCCTGGCACAGGTTGCCCAGAGCTGTGGATGCTCCATCCCTGGAAATGTTCAAGGCCAGGTTGGTTGAAGCTCTGCTACTCTACTGTGCAGGTTCCTGTGTGGCAATAGTTCTGTGTATGATTAAATAGAGAAATGAAGCAGTTCTACTTAAACAGTGGGAATATGACATATTTAAAGTACATCTTGTCTTCAGGCCCAGGGTCCAATTCTGTGTGTAGCTGTGTGTGATCTCTTCACTGAGTGCTAAATGCCAGTTTTCCCTGTGCTCTGTGCCTTTGGCAGTCCTGCACTCGGGATGTGGAGTGCTGTGGGGAGCAGCTCTGCGTGTGGGGCGAGTGCAGGAGATCCATTTCCAGAGGGGAGAACGGCACCATCTGTGAGAACCAGCATGACTGCAACCCTGGAACGTGCTGTGCTTTCCAGAAAGGTACACAGGGCTTTACCCTATGCATTTCAGCATGCAGGAGCACTGATATTTGGTTTTTTTTAGCCCAGGGAAAGTGCTTAGATCTCTACAGAATCAATAGGTTGTTCTCCCTTGGCCTGTGGAATGCACGAGGTTCAAAAACTTACATTTCTGAAGGGGAGTCTTACGCATTTAAAAGCAGCAGAGCTTTATATCAAATTTTCACACAGCAGAGCAAAAATAACAGAATTCAAGATGTGCAGAGAAATTAAAGAGCTGACTGAAAGTGGCTTCTCCTTTCTATCAGCAAGCAGACCTTCAAAATCAGACTGCAGATACATTTCATACTCCGAGTTTTATGTGAGCCTCCCAGGGCATCACACCCTGCAGTAGTGACCAGGCAGCCAAGAGAGACAGAGGAATAATGTCCCAGATTATATTGTCAGTCCACATGGGAATGTGAAACTTGATTTACAGAAGGGAGGACAGAGGAGAAGGTCTCAGGCCTGAAATCAATCCCCAGTCCTGTCTGGTTGGGTCCAGTTCTTTCTACTGTTTTATACCCGCTAGTTCCTCACTGCATTTATCATAACTCACCTTATTTTAGTAGTGACAGGACACAATTCCATCCACCTCCCTACACCAGGTAGATACTTCCAGATGCTTCCCTAGCCTTCTTCCTTGCTATGAGCCAGAGGTGACCTTGTACCTTCAATTTTAGTAATTATATATATAAAAATCAATTGATAAGTACATTGATGAAAATTGACAGAATACTATTATTATAACCTAAAATAGAGCTACTGGTTAATAGCAATTAATTTTTATTAACAGGTGTCTGCTTTAGCAGGGCTTTAGGGTTTTTCAGGTTAGGCCTAAGCTCAAGGCCTTTCTCCATCACTGGAGTATTGCAAAAGTTTATCGTAATAAAGATGTATACTTTTTATATAAAGCTTTAGTAAACTGGAGTATTTGCTGCTCAGTACATAATGTTTTGAAATTGGGAACTCATAGGTCATATACACTGAAGCACATGTGTCTGTGTATACACACACATATATGGGTCGTTTGACCAAGTCTGGTTAAAAAACTTAAATTTTGAATTCTTTTCATATGTTATCCTGCCATGTGAGTTGAGTGAAGACAAGAGGAGGAAGAGAGGTTTTATAGGAACATCTGGAAGAGCTGAATTCCAGACTGAGACTGGAAGTGACTGACATGAGGAAACCCAAAGGACACAATCTTAAATAATTTCTTACACAGGCTGAAATTCAGCTCTGTGTAGAAACAAAGGTGCCAAACCCCAAATGCTGTCAGACAGCTTTGCCTACAGCAGAATTACTAAAATATATTAAATGTCCGAGTTTTAGTTCTTGTAGCCTTATTATTTAGTCTCTGAACAATTGCTCTGTATTTGAAGCCTCTGCAAAGAAATAGGAAAAATACCAGAGCTCTAAAATACCAAGGTATTTCTCCATTCAGATTTTAAACCATTAATGCTACTCATTGCAAAGGATTCACTGTAATGTTAGTTTTCTTGGGGTTAGAATAGTGTTTGGAATCTCCAAGGGATGGAGCTGTGCTGTACTGTCTCAACAGCAGGCTCTGAGTCAAGCTGATCTTGCTCATCAAGGGTGAACTTCACATGTCTTACTCCCATCTAGTGGAAAAAACATTGTTATGGCTCCCTAATTGGTAAGGGGATTTTAAAAGAGATCAAGCCTGTCTTGACATCTTGCATACAGAATTAAACACAGGGTGATCTCAGTTTAGCAGGCAGCTATGGACTTCTAAAATGCCTTCACTCTGGCCTGCAGAGCTGCTGTTCCCTGTGTGCACACCCTTACCTGAGGAAGGGCAGCCCTGCCACGATCCTTCCAACAGACTTCTGAACCTCATCACCTGGGACCTGGAGCCCGATGGAGTCCTGGAGCAGTGTCCCTGTGCAAGTGGCTTGAGCTGCCAGCCTCACAGGTAAGGACCAAAGCTGGGCAGACAAGCTGCTTAGCATTGTTGAGGAGTCTATTTCTGTGGTAAAGAGCTACAGAACTTCAGATTCTTCCTCACTAGAAAAGGTTTTGACAACTTTTCTCATCAGTAGCATTGAAACTTTCTGCTTTATCCTCACAGATGTGCCTAATTGAATTTGGCAACACATTAATCTGGTGTGAGTTAAGTGTGTGAATTAATGAGGCTGGTACTGCTTTTTAATCAGTCAGGACTACCAGCTGTTGAGACACAGAATTCCAATTTAATTCTCTGCCCACAGTTCTTGTCCACCACATTTCTGTGTTAGATTGGGCTTCTGTCTGAAGTTTTGCTTGCTTTAAAATGTAAGACACACTAAAGGTATTTTAATACAAACTTTTCATAGATCATGTTTTAATAGTTCTTTAAAAGGAGTTATTTGAATCATTACCAGTTTCATTGGCAGAAAGTGAGATGTCAGTTTTGCATTAAAAGCAGTTTTAGAAAAAGTACATTTTCTATTAAGTAAATTCTCCAAGTTTGCTCCTACACTACCAGCATCATATTAAATTCCAACAAAAAATCATAGCTGGGATAGAGAGGTAGATTAATATTTCTCTCTTCTGCATCCAACTCTTTGTATGTTTCTTCATGCATGAAAAGGAATTGGGTAGCATTTTGTTTCATAAATGTCATCTAAGGAAGTAAGCAGAGCTGATTCCCATCCTTTCAGCACCAAAATTTTAGTTAATGCACCATTAACCTCAGGGTCTGTCAGCAAATGTCAGATCTAGTAAGAACAACATTTCAGATGAGGATATAGAAACACAGAAATTAATTAGGGTGTGAATATAGCTGAACTGTCCAGCTATAGTTCACAAGAATTTTCTATCTGACTTTGAAGAGTCAGGTAACATTTATTTGTTACCTGTTTTATTGAGAGCCACTGCCCTCTTGTGTCCCAGGATCAGACATTTTGCATCCTTAGGATCTCTGTATGTGACAATCTCATCTTTAACTCTCCAGCTGGCCAGCATGTAAGAATCAGCTGCTGGTGAAATCAGCTAGGGTAGATCCATTGTGCATTTAACATGTTTTTATGTGGGGAGGGAATGGAGAATTTCATAAAGAAACTATCAGAACACAAAATGATGTACTGTATGACCAGATGTATCTTTTTCCAACAGCCACAGCGCTACATCTGTGTGTCAGCTGTCTGCCAATGGAACCCAGAACACTGAAAAAGAAGATCCCTTAATTGTGGATGAGATGCCCTTTCTCAGCTTGATCCCCCAAGATCTTCTCTCTGATTATGAGGAAAGCAGTGTCATTCAGGAAGTGCGTAGAGAATTAGAAAGTCTGGAGGACCAAGCAGGTTTGAAGTCTGAGCCTGACTCAGCTCAGGACTCAGATTTGGGAGATGAAATCTAAAGCCCAAGCACCAGACAGTTTAATTAGTTATTTCTAGATTTTTCTTTTTGGTCTAACGTCTTGCTTGTACAAACCCTAAACATACACTGCTGGATAGAAGTGCAATAAACAAGGTGTTCAACAAGAATCCTTTTCTGTGCACCAAACCTGCATGTCCCAGCTACTGTGGAATCCATTCAATCCTTGGACCAAACCTTCTGTCAAATGGGAACCGTATGAGTGTTCTTCTGGATTTGTATTTTCCCCTTGTATGTCAGAAATAAACTTCTTAGTACTTGTACTCATTAAAAAATACACACAAGCATAACTAATTTTAAGTTACTATGGTAATTATAAGAAGTGATTTTTGAGTATGGATGTTTAGAATTGTTTTATTTTCCTAGGGTAAGAACCATCTACTTTGACACTGTTGCAGTCATTGATTTTAAGGATTTTTTAAAGGAATTTAAATTTTTTTTTCCTTAGAATTGGCTTACACTTTTAATACACTTCACAGGCACAAATTTGTGCATGTTACAAGCTGTGATTATTTTTACCATCTTAAAAGGTCATTGATTTAAGAAATCAATAGCAAGCTAAGAGTAAAATCCGACTCACCAAACTCCCAGCTGTCTCACCAGTTTGCTCCCATGGCTCCTCCCCTGTTAATGGTTTTCTGGGGTATGAATTTCACCATCTGTTGTTGCACATGGTAAAACACGACATGAGGTGCCAGCCAAGTAACTTCTCACGGCACTTCTTCCCAAAAGATCCCTAATGCTTATGTTAAGCTTGGAACACTAGAGCACCAAAAACAGGAGCAGATATTAGACTGTGCCACCAGTCTGCACATCTTTCACCACTTCTGCTCTGTGAAGGCTTTTCAACACATTCCTTGGGCAGCAGAATTAATGTTAATAACCACTGTCGTTATAAATGGGGAGGACCAGAACTGCCTGACTTTTGGTTTAAGGATTCTGCAAGCAATTCTCACACCAACACACACACAGACTCTGGCTCTGAGAGTTCGCTGACTTTACCCTCCCTTTCTATCCTGAATAAAGTTACTGTGCTTTAGAGACAGCCCCATCTATACAAGGGAAGGAATTAAATGTCACTGCAATTCTCCCATTTAAAAAAATACCCATGAGAGCAATAACTGTCTGTAAATACTGCCCTCTTCAGGACTTGATGCTGCAAATCCTAAATTTCATCTCTATATTTTTGCCTCTCCAACTGCCTAAGCTTGAAGAAAATTCATGATCCATTTGATAGGTAATTTTTTTCTCTCTTCCGAAAGCTCTAAGGATGCTTCAGCAGTCTATATATATATATATATATATATATATGGTAAATGGCAGTTTAATGAAGTACCTTACCTAGGGGACGGTACTCCCTCTGCGCTCCCTTTGCCTCCAACTTCCACCTCACCGATGCTGGCCAAGACACAGCACAGGACAGGCAGAAGAGGAAGAATGAGGGAATTCCTCTGTGCACTGCCTGGTTCTCAAACTGCCAGACTCCTCAGGATTTTTAGGTGGCTGTAAGCCAGCAGGCAAGGAAGAACTGAAGGTTCTGTCATGGAATATCCCTTTCCCTCTGGAGTGGAATTTAGCTGCCAATCATACTTGGAACTTAGAAGTTTCACTGGTGAGGAATTCAGTTCTGGAAAAGGAAGCTCACAGTTGAAGAAAAATTTGGTGTGAATGTAAAGAGGAGCAGCAGCCAGCCTATAAACCAGTTCCTGTAACACTCTGTACATTGGGAGGATTGTGCACATACACACAAACACACAGCCTTGCAATTCCAGCACTGCCTTGGGAAAGTCTGTATTTCCATGAAACAATTCCATAATTTTTTCAAATAAAAAACACAGCATTTAATGATTAAAATAACACAACAGAATGAACAAATGTTTTATTGGCATGTTCATTGTTGTAAACAGCATCTGGCATGAAAAAGTTTACCAAAATCTTTTGATTGTTATAAATTAGGTGGCTTTTCCAAAAACTATGGAGAATTGTTCTCTATTGATCTTTATGGACCAAAGCAAAAATTGCTGTTCCTAGGCTTTGCAATGAAATCATGTTGACTGCATCAGTCTTTGCACCACAGCCTGAACTACCGAGTTTGTACGTTGAGGTGTTAAGAGGTTGCCCCAATATTTGACTACATATAGCTATGGAATCAACTCTGGGAGAAATAAACTGACTTTCAGCGGGTGGAGAAGATGCAAACTTGCAATAGTCTTAAAAACAAAATGTACAAAAACAGCAGAACAGAACAAAAACTTCATTAACAAGGGGAAGTACAACCCTAAAGTACCCAGCATCGTCAAACATAAAATGAATACAGATTTAAATAGGCAACTATACTTCCAAATGTACACAATGAATGTCGATATGTGTAAAGAAATAGCATGGTAAATAGCTGAACTGCAGTTCTGGTAAATGGATAGGGCAGATTTTATTTACACATTGAACGCAATATACTAGAGCTGCTCATCGGCTTCCGTAACCTATTAAAAACCACTTTACCTTACAACAGCACTTCTGCAAACAAACAACGCCTGCCGGCAGCTCCCTGCAGACACCTCTCAGACCCCCAAATTCATGGAAGAATATTCTAAAACCTGACACTTGCAGCACTCCCATGTCCGGCCCTTTCCCGCTGCTCTCCTAGAACCAATGTGTTAACATTTACTCCAGACTCTCTGATGAGGTAATGCGTGTATCAGTGAAACAAACAGAGAAAAGGATTCTTTCATGGCCTTTGCACAGCTTTTATTATTAAGCTATGAGTATCCTGTTGGAGGCTAGTTTCACTAGCTACTATGTGCACACTGTCCTCAACAATTTCCACTCGTTTCCCTCCCCGCCCACTTTTGAGTTCTAATCTTTTATTTGCACATCCCTTTTAGCTTTACAGTACATTTGACTATAGTGCACAACATGATTCCAAGTCAAACGGTGGCCCAGGGGGGCCCTGCGCTGCCGGCCGGCACCCGCCCGGCCCGTGCTGGTGTCAGCGCTTTACACCTAATGAATGTCCTGCCGTAATGGCACTACACAGTAGTAGTGAACCTTTTGATTGGAAACAAAAAAAATTCCCCAGGGAAAATGCTATAGCAAGTATCAGTCTTGAGTCAAATCTTTATTTGGTGCTCCATCCAGATAAATTTTTAGTGCTTTTTCTTTACGGGGAGAGTAGGTTACCCGGTGTCCAGTTTTCTGGAGTCTGCTGCTTTCTTTTTTCATCAGTTCATTTCTTTGCTCATCTGTTAATTCCATTAATTCTTCTGTTTTATCCCTAGAACACAAACATATGTTCAAGTTCAGATCAATACAGTAACTGTAAGTAGATTTCTGCATTTTTTGCTTGAAGCAACTTAGTAAAAGCCACAACTAAGCATAATACTCTCACAGATTGCTTTATTCTGCAGAAACAGGCAATGTGTCTAAACCTGCTTTTGCAGCAGAAACATTCAGCATTCGAACTGACTACAGACCCAGGGGAAGAAAGAAGCCCATACTCCTCCATCTCTTACTCCTATTCTTTATAGACAACTACAGCTCTGCTCTGTATTTGGTCACAGTGCCAACAGCTGGAAGCAGTGTATTCGCTAGTCCCTACCAGATGTTCTCCCAAGTAATGTTCATCAAGACCAGCACATTATCAACCAGCTGTTTCTCCTCAACTCACACAGTTATGAAAAATACCACTGCAGCAATGTGTCTGTGAGGTTGCCCCAACCACCAAGTTTAGGAGAAATGACAATATTCAAGCTCTCAGTCCTCAACTCCTGCTCCAGGCTACTGCCACCAGCTGATCAACATTCTTCACATTAACAGAATTTTTATCATAACAGACTTTTTAGAAAGAAGCCATACTAATTTCTCAAAGGAATAAACTCAGAAAATAAAATCCTTGCTCTCCGAAACCTACAGCAAGACTCTCACTAACTCCACAATGGGATATGATTCTATTTTAAGAAATTAAATCCAGATACACATTCAAGCATAGCAACTAGCTTTAATTTCAGTGGTTTGGGAAGGAGCATTGAGTAAAAGGGTGCAGTGCTTGTTTTCTTAAACTTCATTAATATTCAGGTTTTCAGGAAGCTGAGGAGCACAAATATTTCAGCTGAATGTTTAAAACTTTTTCTTTAAGGTAAAAGAAGAGTATTTTATGTTCCTGTCCATTACATCACTCCTCAAATATTAACTACAGGTTTTTTTTTTCTGCATGGTTTATTATACTGTAATGAAATACATACCTATAAAATATTACTGCACCATCATCACAAATGTACAGGGGCCAGACATTCAATGTAGATACTTTCGGATTCCAGTCCAAATCTTGGTGAATCTCTAGTATGGAAATGTCACATGGAAAAGTTCCTCTACCCTGAAAAAAAAAATTACTTAGTGAATACAATAAAACTCATAATCACACATCTGTGCCATTAAAAGGTAAAAATACACAAAATCTTACTTACCTTTGCAAATTCTATGTTTTCTAAGGGTATTCCACTTATTTCACTTAGCTGTGAAAAGAAATGGTGCATTTAATACAATTCCAAAGCAACATTACACAGTGTCTACATAAAGTCAAGAGCTGCCAAATCTAGAAGTCAAAATATCTGGAAGTCCTCCAATGTACAACATGACAGTGACAAGTACACATTTTTAACACTTCTGAAGTTACCAGTGTGTGTCACAAGTGACGCTTGCTGTGACAGTATTTCATCACACTTCTCTTAATACTGAAGGGGAGACAAAAAATGTTCATAGAAATAATTAATTAAAAACATCCAAGTTCCAAGATAAAAAGAGACCAACTGCCTCATGTTAAACCCTCAGAAGTTTCCCTGTGTGACATGGCAGCTGTTATCCAATCAAGCTGGGAGCAGCACAGCTGTAAAATATGCATGACTAAGATTTACCTCCACTAAGACACACCTGCACTTCCCACCAGAACATAAAAACCAAAAGTGCTCCCTGCACATCAATTCTTAAGACAAGAAAACAAAGGCAGCCAACTCTTTCTTCAGATACAAGTGAGGAGGAATTCTTGACTGCATGCAAGAACCATTATGTAGTCATAATTTCATTTCTACCTGAAGAATACAAGCAAGCAGCCCATAGCTTAGCCTGTGTAAAACACAAACCCAGCCTGAACTAACCCCACTACCTTACCAATTCTCAGGGTCACTGCTGCCAGCATTTTTGCTGACATCAACATCCAGGGTGGCCTCCTAACAACTGGGTATGGCCACACATACAGAAACATTTCTCCAAGAGTGGATCTCTCTGATACACTGGATTAACAAACAGCCTCAGCAGGAGACACCTACTCTGGATTACTGCTGGGATGACACAGCTTGGCTTACCTGATAGAGTCCTGGCCTTAAGGAAAACCAAACCACATCACAGCCATACTTCTTTCTAACCAAAACATAGCTCAAGCTACTTGATACAGCAACACCACTCCTCACAACAGCTCTCACATTCATATATGAGGAGAATGAAAGGTTTGGTATTTTGGAATAACAAAACATTAGCTTGGAAAAACATGAAGCAGCAATAGCTTAGCTTTTCTTTCACATGTGTTTTCTGAGGCTAAGGGACACAGCTACTATCAGGCTGCTTAAACTTCAAGCTGTGACTTCTTCCGCATGTATTCACCTGAATACTTTCATACCAGACCATAATGTTAAACTAAGAAGGTGATAATTCATGTGGCTTTGGTAATAGTATGGGATAAATTATCAGTTCCTGGGGAAAAATAATCACCATGCAACAAGATGTTTGGAGCTATGACATCTTTGTGCTTCCCACCACAGAACATCAGTAAGGCTCTTGGTCATCACAAGAAACTTGCATGTTACACATTTTACCTTCTCTTTTAATTCTTCGACACTGCTGCTTTCTAGTACTACTTCCTGGAAGGAATCTAATTTCATCTCTGATGGCCTCCATCGTCTGGATAAAACAGCAAGTTGTGACATGGATTTCATCTTTTCTACTCCTAGCAAAGAAAGAGAAATTTATTCTATTAACATCACAAAATATGCTCTTTTAAATTAAGGTTACTTCATATCTTAAACACACTCTAATAAGGAAGACTGCCTTACACATACATACATGAATTAAGTGTGCTGCAAGCAGTTCACTTATAAAGGGGAGGAGGAAAGGACTAGGATTTAGTTGAAGTTTTCTGTTATCAGCTCCTTTAAAGAAATTTTTCATAGGCAGAATCTCCTTGAAGCCATAGAGCACAGTTTTCCATAACACCTAGCACACTTATCCATACAAGATCTATCTACCTAACCAGAGGCTGACTCCAGATCTGGCATTTGCATGACACCTTCCTCAGCAATCTGGTATTTATTAATGTGTTTCACTTCCTTTACCAAAATAAGCTTTCCCCATTTAACTTCTAGATTTCCCTGACCAACTCCACACTTGTTATTGAAATCTTTCTACCCACCACCTTCAAGAGTTTTAGTATGTGCTGCCCCCAGCCTTTTGACATCTCGTGTCAGGTTCCAGAGCTGTCTCTGGCTGACAGAGCAATACTGGTTCTATTGCAATTAGATATGCAGGAGTGATATGCAAGGGCTGATTTTATTTTTAATTAGTCTATAATTTTATCATCTAGCATGCAGAGCATGTGGCTGAGACATCCATGTTCTAACATTACATGCTTGTTTTGCATGAAACTGTTAGAGAACACTTGGAAGCTTTGTAATCTATAATCTGTGGGCTGCAGTGATCTAAATCTATTATCCTCACTACAGAAACAGTACAGCAATTATCTAAATCTAATATAAACAGCTTTTAACTGTAAAGTTTTAACTGCAGTGTGAGCTGATTAAATATGACCATAGGAATCTGCAGACTTCCTGAATCTCCCAGGTCCATTTCAAATTTTGATACTTGCATTGGCACAATTCTGTTAAAAACTGACAATACCAGAACTGAACACAGCTGCCAAAATATTCGACTAACAGCTAAGTGAGACTTCTTACACCAGGCATGCTTGGCAAGAAAATTCCTGAGTGAATGGAATTCACATTCTTCATCTATACATCTACAGCAGTATCTGTTAATCTAGAAGATAAACAGCGTGACCTACTTTTTTACCCTTAAATTATGCTTTTGCATTTAGAATCAAAATTTTAAAGGTATATGCAAAGGATCACTTAAGAAATGGCATATTTTAAATTATATTTAAGCAGAATTTCAGAAACAATCTGCTCTCTAATATTAGATTCCAAAATTGTTTTGATGAACCAAAGTTCTGGTCCAAAATGTAGCTCTTCATGACAGAAGTGTTTTTTCAATCCTGTCTGAAAACTACTAAATGACTGAACTGCTGTGCTGACTTAAAACAAATTATACAAATGTATTACATATATGCACATATATATTTCAGCTAACTTGTCATCACCAACACTAATTAAAAGAAAAAAAATCATTACCATCAAGTATTTCTAAGAACACCTCCCAATTGCTGGAAATATTGATATCTTCTTCATAGATATGATAATCCAGAAACACAGTTCCTGGATTCTTCCAGGTTTTCTTTCGTAAGCGAAACCTACAAATACATGACAAAAAAACCCACTGAGTTCCTATCTGCTCATGAAACCTTAGCACTGCCAGAGATCAAAAGTGAGTATTTTCTGACAAAATGGAAATACTACAACTCATTAATGCAAGGTTTGGTGAGGTTTAGCAGGAACAAGTTTAACATTCTGTAATAGTCCTGACAGCAGGATGTCACTCTAGTGGCTTAGTGCTAAATCATTCATAAACACAAGGAAAATAAGTCTGTGTTCTACTTGGTCAATGCCAGAAATATGTAGGCATTTAAAGGAAGAAAACAGCTTCTAATTAGGGATTAGCCAATTATGGCAAAGGGAAGACAGGCACAGATAAGTGCTGTATACACACAATGATGCTGCACAAGCAGTTTGCTGCAGTGATCTATGCTGGGCCTGCATGTACAGAGCAGGTAGCTTTTTTATGGATTGATTTACCTAATGCTCTCCTTCCTGAAGGAAATCATCATTAGAGAGATCTAAAGCTGTAGACATGTTGCACACAGGCAATTCTATGTAAATATTATCCCCTATAGAATTCATTCTGCATGAGATGAAAGCCAAGAATTGCTGAATTAGTGTTGGTATTCATCAACTGATTCAAAGACCACAGCAATTTATTTCTGCTTCTTTCATTACTTCCTTTTTCCACAAGAGGAAAGAAGTCCCCCAACATATTTTAATGTGATATTTCATCAGGTTTACCTGTCAATTGTCAAGTCTAGGCCACATTGTTCTCGAAGCTGAGGAAGCAGCTCTTCTTTGGACTGTCGGACAGTCATTCCTTTAGCAAAAACTGCATCTAGAAGAAACTTGCATGGCTGTGAACAGAAACAGAAAGAGACTTAGGACAGAATTCTTTTGAATACAAAACTGTAATTTACCTCTGTTTATGCTTCATGACCAGTCCCATCCACCTGGCAAAACGACCAGTAGAAGGTTTCTGATTATCAAGGCAGGCAATCAATTAATTAAAATGGGGCATAGCTAATTTGTGTAGCAGCAGCCCTTTGCAGGGCATTCAAACCCTCTGAATGCCTCTGCAGAAATAGTCTGTGCTGTGCTGCTAACTGCTACCATTACATTCACATTCCAAACAATGGGAAATGAGCTTTCAAACTAAACAAGCCACATGAAAATAAAAATGCCTCCTTCTTGGCTTTCATGGATCAGACAGAACTCCACAACTCCATGGAAGTTACTTTCAAATTTATCTTATTCCCTGCTTTAGCAGTTCAGCCTAGTCTCTTATCCATTGTTCAAAAAACAAAATTAAAGTGCTTCAAAGTCAACTTCTAAAGACTGCAATCTATCACGTCTACAGTCTACCAAGTCTACAGTCTATATAATCACTTCTGTATGCCCCAAAAGATGTAACAAGCTTATGAGTTGTGCTGTTGCAAGAGAAGCCCTTGTGTTTCAGGCTTGCCTTATGCAGAGAGGACCATTACCCAGATAACCACCCTGATAAGCACTGTCTGCAGCACATGAATGTGATGAATTAGAGCAGTTCAACATCACTGAAAACCACATCCACAACCAAGCATAGTTTCTTCTTTGAAAGAATGTGATGTGACTGTCATGCATTCAAGGGAAACAAAGAAACAATTCATTTATTCTCCATTTATACTACAGAAATAAGGACACTTGAGAGATACTGCAGATCACATTCCAATCGCTTACTTGGAACAGAAATAATCTCAAACTCCCTTTATAAATCCAGAAAAACTTGCAGGGAAATGTAAATAAAATAAAGACTTTCATTTTTTCCCAATATTTCAAAGGGAAGCCTTGGCCAAGGCACATATTAATATTTTCATGAATCAATCTTGAAATAATTCAATGCCTTACCTCAGGCTCATTTACCAAGAGTTGATAAACCTTGACTCTGTATTCACCCTTCTTCAGGGCTCTTCCAAGTCTAATAGTTATCTAGAAGGCAAAAGGAGTATCTGTTAGAACTGGTATCAAAATCAGAATTATATTTTGTAACACACTACCAAGACCAAAATTTTTTAAAAGATTCAAAATAACTTCTGAATAACCTTATTGTCATCAGAAAATGACGACAGGGTCTCGTTCAGCCGAACACTCTCAAACTCTTGATTGCTGGCATAGACTCTAAAGACCTTGAAGTGAGAAGATGGAACTCCAACAAAAGGCTCCAAGTGTTGCTTGAAGGCAGACAGTGTAATTCTTTTATCAACATGCACCATCAGCCCTAAGCAAAAATAAAGATAAAAATAGTATGAAACACATTGCTACCAAAAAAAAGCACTCTCATACAATTTCCATATATTCAGAGTTATCACCTGCAGCAAACAGTACTGAAAAGTCTGAATCATGGTTAGTGGCTACATTTACATTTTATCTAATGAAGTTACTACTGCCTTTAAAAGCTTTGCTGTATTTTAAGTGGTTTGGGCAGATATTTTCGGGAGACACAGCAGTTCCAAACTGCCCTGGTTTGCATTGAGTGATGTAGTGGAGCAAAGCAGTATCTGGTCTGTTCAGAAAGGCAACAAATAGAATCCCATGGAGCAATTGCACATAATCCTCCTACAGCTTTCCCTGCCGCCTCACGGGAGAGAGAATTGCTTTAATGTTGGGACTGGCCAGGCACAGGCCACCCAACCCCTTTTATTTTCTTTCCTGGCCTTCAGGATTAAAAGTTAGGTTAATTCCACATTCTGGAAGGCCACAGGATATCACAAGGCAAGCTCAAATCTAGATTAAGGGACTTTTTCATGGAATAATGGTGTAATTAAGGAAAAGCTGTAGTAATATGAAATTCTGGAAAGTAAATAGTTTATCTTTAGAAATTGTGTTTCTTAATATATGCAATTTGTGCTACACTACAACCTGTCATGATTATATAATGTCATGATGCTCTAGAACAAACTATTCAGAATATTGAACCGAACAAATAAATTATTTGAATTATACTAAAAATACATACAAGCTTTCCCCTCAGGATAATTTACACAGTGTAATATGAGAACATCAAAACTACTGCAAACGAGTAATTCCTGAATCCAACTAGACCTACCAAAACAAAACGGAAAAATGAAAGTAGTTCAAAATTAGCCCCAAAGGAAGACCATTCCAAGCTAAAGGAATAATTTTATCAAAACTTTAGCAGATGCAAATCAATTTCTGTGTGAAAAATTCTTCTTTATGTATTACTATTACAATCAGGGTTTCTGGATTGACATGAAAGCCTTTGCCTTTCAAAATATTTACCTTACATCCTACTGTTCTTTAATTATTATTCTGTTAGTTATAAAGTACATGCAGGTAGAGAGCATTGTTGAAATGATTTATTTTTATGACAACTATATAGCACTTAGGCTTTTATACTGAACTTGTTTGGACATTTTCATGTCAGCCATATGCCTTGCTGTACCCCCTTGTATTTGAGTTAGTGAATTAAATTGTCAATATCACGTACATTTGAATTTTCTTTACAGTCAAATGACTAGGGCTTTGCAGGTTTATTAGTCTAAATGGTAATAGAAATATACTGTTTTAACCACATTAAATAAGTGCATTCTGAAACAGGTGAATCATCATCATCAGATGCAACTATGTTCCTTTTGCTGGAAGACAGCTCATCTTGCTCTCCAGGGAACACTACCAATACAAGTAAATAGATGTTCATTTTCTTAAAAACAAAAAAGCAAGACACTGTTCAAGTATGTCATCACATATTACAAGATCAAAATTAGGCTAGATTTTTGCTAAACATCACATTTTTGCACTTTCATTAGTTTTAATTACACATTATAATCAAGCTTTTCAATATTGCCATTAGAATTTTTTTAACACAGCATATGTAGTCAGTAGTAAGACCTATTGAATTATTTTAAGGCACTTAAAGAATACATACATTTTTGCCCTTCTCCTGAACCTTCCTCTGCAGTGTAGGGTTCTGATTTAAAGTACATATACTGTGCTTCTCCTCTGCTCTTGCCACTTTCATCGTATTCACTGTCTGTTCCAGAATCTTCCTCTGCTGTGTCCCAGGTTTCCTTCTTCCCCTGATTGGCCTTTGATCGCCTACTACTGGTGATGCTGTGAGAATCAAGTCCATTGGCCAGGGGGAGGGGGGCATTGTCCACATTGCATAAAGTGTCACTGCTGTGGCTGGAGCTCAGGATGTCACTGTCCACCGAACTCGTACTCCTGTCGTTATTGACATCCGAGTCTGACCGTTCCTCTGACTGCAGATTTTCTGGATCAGAAATCTGAATTTGGTTTTCAAGTTCTCTGTTTTCTGCTGATGCTGAAGAATCTATTTCATTTAAAGGTGACTCAATGTTTTCAAAATCACTGGCTTCTGTGCTTTTGCTGCTGTCTCCATTATCTCCCTCCTGCTGCTGCTGCTGCTGCAGGGATAAGCTTTTAAGTTTTTCAGTGCTTTCTTCCAAAATTGCCTCTACAGATTTCATATTACCTACAGGTCCTTTTACTCTTTCACAGGGTTCATCCAAGTTGCCTGTACCTCCACTAGACTTCTGATAAAGCGCTCGTCTAAACTGAGATGCAGGAGCTTGCTCTGGCAACGAAACATACAGTCTGATGGTGTTTGCATGGCGATCCAAAAGCTTCCATAAATGAGAGTCTGTATAGGTCACATGGCGGTCTAAAGACTCTGAGCTTTCAATAAATACCTGAATATAAAATAAGTGGTGAACACTGACTATCAGGTGGTGTTTATTTATTTTAAATAAACACAACAACAGCAAACAGGCAGGACTGAACACACATTAGAAATAATGCCATCAAGAAACATCACCTTTTATCTAAATGTTAAAATACATGCTTAGTAAAAGACAGACCAAGGAGTCAGTGTATAACAATAACTTCATTTTTCATTATTTTCATAACCATGTTAGATTGGAGTGAACTGCAACCAGACTGACCAGCTGCAGTAAACACTTATGTTCAGCAGTGGATTCATAAACCACTGCATGTGCACCCTTCACCTGTGCATAGCACTAGCTGTGGTAGCAATGAGCCCCACAACTACAGAGGACAGTCTGTCTTATTTTCTAGTACAGTATCATAAGAAAGTTTTAAATGCATACTTATGCAGGCAATAATGATCTCTTTTCCCTTTGTCAAAGGGCTCTGTGTTGCAGTGACACTGATCACGAAAGGTCTCAAGTAACTGAGTAACAACTCAGTGCCATTGTTTAGGTCAGCTATGAGCCTCAGCCTCCACTGAGCTTTCTTCATCAAGAAGATTTAATATGAAGCATAAACATCAGAGACAGTGGATGTGCAAAACACGCTAAAATATGTGCTACTTCTACTGTAGTATAAAAGGGCAATGTATCCATTTAAAACATTAAAGTTATTTGAATACTAAGTGACTTTTTTTTTAATGCATTACACAACTATTATTGGAACCACTTATTAGAAATCTTTTCCTAAAAAATAATACAAATTGCCTAGGGGGAACCTGCATAGAGAAAACTACTGAATTTAAGATAGAAAACCACCAAAAACTTGCTTTCAGTGTTGCCATTTGTTTTTTAAGAAGTTTAATACTGAAAGCAGATACAGTTGTTCAGGTGGTTTAAAAAACACATCTAGGCAGGCTTCATAGCAATGCATCAATCTTTGTTCCCAAGAATGCTTGACTTTTAACAGTCAAATTCCCTAAAAATGCTTTTAACAGTCTCCTGAGGCTGCTAACCTCAGCATCATTTGAATCACAGTAACAACCAGATGTCTGATTCTCAATCCACTCTCATGTACACTTGGTTTCATATATAGCCTATCAGCTCTACAATACTGGGCACATAAAACCCCACACATTACACAGCTAAATATGTGATAGTTATCCATTATCAATTCCATACATACATCCATGCTTTTTACAACACAACAGGTGTAAGTCTACAAATACAAGGAATGAATAACTAAAAACCCTGAGGATGTACCTTGTTGCTTCTAAAAAAGCCTTCAGCTTTCAGGGTTTTGTTGGAAACATTCAGAAGACGCAAGTCATTGTAGCAACGTTCCAACACCACCCGCATTGTTTCAGGGGGCAGGTGTGTAGCCTGAAACAAGACATGGACAGGAAGAAAACATGCATTACACATACCTTCAAATAATCAAACAAGTGCTTAACTGTTGAGATAATTCACAGGGAAAGGAGCAGGTTTATCAACTTCTAAATTGCAAAAGGCAACATGGGGGGAAACCTCCCAAAACTGGTCAGTCCCAGTGCCTTTCCTCCACCCTTTGATATGTAGCAAGTGTCAGTTTTTCCAAAAGATCAGATGCATATAATGAGCTGGCTTTGCAGAGAACTGGAAAACTGTTAATGATGACAATGGTTTTGTCTTAAAGGTATTAACCAACTGAAAATAAAAAAATATTCTTGAGCAACAGGTTTTGCACAGTGTTCACAGTGTTCTTAATTATACTCAAATTGAACTCAAATTGCTGGAATCATGTTTTATAACAAACATTATGAAGTTACACCAACCACTGATTTATTCTACACAGAACTGAGCAAATGCAATCTGTGTCTTCCAATGCAATGGAAGCAGTAAACGTCCCTTGGTTCAAAACCATGTAAAAATCAATTTGCACCTTAGTAACAAGTGGCTGGTGGGATGAAAAGGAGAGATTGTACAAATAACATGGACAGCTTTGGATGTTATGTTTCAAATACTGAAGCTGGGGGGAAGTTACATGTTGGTTCAGTTGTGTGGTAACAATTCCTTAGTTCTGTCACCAGCTGGACTTTCAGTGAGGTTACTAAAGATACTAACTCTGGATGGAAGCAAGAAGCAAACTGCTCCTTTCAGCAGGAGTGAGCAGATGGACAAGCTCAACTGTAACCTAATTGAACTCAACTGGACAGGACTCTCAGTATGATCTACAAAGAGTGCAGGCTCTCATTTCAGATTTTTAAATTATGACACATTTTCACAGTCATAATGAATGAAAATTCTTTAAGTCCTTAAAGACTGTAACTTACCTTTGAAATTAGCTGTTTAAACTCTGAAACTGTTTGATTCAAATAAGCTCGCACACTTATCGGAGGAGCAACAGACTCAGTCTTTAGGTCGACCACGTGAACCTTTACCATAACCTCTGTAGGGAGGAGAAAAATGAGAAAGTCACAAAGATATACACAGAGAAAATTCAACAAGCAATGAAAGCACACACGTGCTTGTCACTGTAATGATTAAGGGGCTGCATTAAATACAAACTATAAGAACCTGAAAAGCAGTCCGATTTCAGAATTAGTTTTTCTGATCAAATTTAATGCCAAAAAAGAAAAGTTCCAGTCTGGCAAATTTTAGTATAACTTAGACCTACTTCAATCAGAAACAAGTTAACAGCACAGCACATTATGTAGTTCTGAATATTGACTTTGTAAAATTTAGTTTTAGTTTTTTCAACATCTCATATTGAAGCTCTGTTTCGCAAGCTTTGCACTTGTGCCATCACACAATACAGACAAAGATAGACTAAAATCATATATGTAATTACATGTCTTACCACCAGGTTTATAGCACTGGAAAATTTGGTCAGGCCTTCTTGTTTCCAACAGTAAGTCAAACATGTAGGTTGACTTGACTCCTCCAAGCAACAAGCCCATTGGTGTGTCCTCTTCTCCTTCATAAGATCGCTCCAAGTAGTCGTGAAACTCATCGTATTTGACAAGGCGACAGCAATCCAAAGGAACAGCCTCTTCTAAATCCATTAACTGAAACATGCACACACAACCCCCCCAAACACTTAGTAACAGCTTCTTTCTGAGTTTAGTTTTTAACTTGCAAGCTACAAATATCTCACTCTGTGTACACCCAGAAGGGATTTTGAAACATATACAAGCACAGGAGCGCGGGTCCCAGAAGTATTTTCTGAGGAATACACCAAGCCTTTCAAACATTCACACAACAGAAATTTAAAAACTAAGGACACAACAGAAAAAACTACATTTAACAATTGTTATGCATTGCATACCTTGTAAGCTATTTCCACAGCTTCCTTCAGTGTTCTATCCTTATGAACTTCCAATTTGTTCTCCATCATTATTTGCTTTGTAGGATGCATGCAGAATAATTTAATCTATGAAATACAAAAGGAAGAAAAATGATCCTGAAGGCATTTTCAAATATCTTTCCTATTAGAGCACATTTATGTTGAACACCCCATATTCCAACAATCTAATATGAAATAAATCTTTAACTCTACTTCAGCTATGGGATGTTTCGTTTCAGCTGGTTACACAATGGCAAAGAAAATGTCAAAGGCACACGAGGTATATGTGCATATCTGAATTTTTTTGCAAGCTATGGCACTTCTATAACTAGAACATCTTGTAGCCATAGGCAATGAGCAAATGTTCCAAAGCAAAATGCATGTCTGAACAACAAATGTGAAATTCCTTTTTTACACAGAGAGTTACACATTTTGCAGTGAGAGAACTTCCTCATATGAGTCACTTGATTCCCAGACAGACCAGCTGACTGCCATGCTTGTAAGGCACTGAGGACCTAGTTTGTTTGTTGCTATTGAATCTAGGGTTGGAAAAGATTCTGCTCCCTCTGCCACATAACTATTTAAAATTAGTTTAAGAAACACCATTTCACAAAGTAAGGGGTTGCAACATGGAAAGATTAAACAGGATGAAACACCTAACATGCAGCATCACACATCCTTTGAAACTAATTTTGCTGAACATAAGTGATGCCAGATTAACTAGTTTTGTTTTGGTTTTAATGTCAATTTAAATCCACATGCAAGACATGAATCCAACAAAAATGTCTGGTGAATACCTCTAACAGATGCCTGCACTATGTACAGGTTTACAACAGGTGTGCAATTCATTTAAAAGAATTGTTACTACAAACATTTATCACAAAGAAGTCCTTGTATTGTAGTAAAAATAACATTGTTTACTGTAGAAACATTTCCCTCTAGCAATGGATTGTTACTCAATCCAGCAGCTATTCTAACCTTGCACGTGTTGCGTTCAATTTCACGTTGCCTCTTTTCTTGTTCTTCTAATTCTCTCTCCTTCTGTACCAATTGTTTAATGTGCTCTGGGTACTCATGTGCTTCAAGAAACTCTGCCGGTAAAAACAAAGCAATAGTTTAAAGAAATACAGTTTTTCCACAGCAGGCAACACTTTAGGCATTGCAGGTATCTTTCTTGCCTTTTCCCCCTTTTCTCTTTTCCACCCCAATTTCCCACTATACCATGTCCTGTTCTCTTCCTCATTATTTAAGTTAAACTGAACTCAGCCTCTTATTCCCCTAAATTATAATATCAGCAATACAAGAAAGTGACAGTAGCAAAAGATTCCAGTATCAGGAGAGGAACCTTTGCTGTTGTAAAGAAACACATGAAGACTGCTGACTGCACTTGATCCTTTTTTTTTAAATAAAGGTAAATACTCTTCTAGGAAGTGCATTAGTTGATAATAAAAAAATCTCACATTATCACAAATATCATGATAAAATAAATATTGCACTTAATGCAGATTAGTGTACTTTATGACATTGTTTCATAACAAGAAAAGATCATAACATGCAACACGTAAGTTTAAAGGAAACCAGATGTCTAACTTACTTGCATTTCTTGATGGATCTTTCAGTCTATATATCAGCATGTAAGCGTTTGTGGAGCTGGGGGGAAGAAAATAAATAGCTGTATTTATCACACTGGAGACAATATTGACTTCAGAAGCTTTGGGGTTTTTTTACCTTTCATTAAGGAGCTATGTCATATCTATCTTACTAACACTAACCAAGAAGGATTTTCAAAAATAAATATCACATCATTTTAATGATCTGAAACAGCAGTCAGGGTAGTTCTTACAACTATCTGAAGCATCTGCTATTCATTTGAAGATAATATGTTAAGCACATGCACCTTGGCCATTCATTTGATTACACTAAAACACTACCAAAAAGAAAAGTAACATTACAGTACTACTAACCTAGCAAAAGCACTGGAATAATAGCCTCTGCTTCCAGAAGATCCTCCGTATGTTTTCTTAATATCTTCCTGAGTTATCTAACAGAAAATCAATTTAATGATTATTTGAGAAACTTGCACTAATCGAGATGCATTTATTCTCACTAGGAAACATGGCATTACACAACACACTGTATGAATAATTATAATTTTTAAAATATTTTCGCTCATTTGCTGACTTCCAAAAACAATTTTGAAGTGATCTGCTTCTCCATTTTACAGTGAATGCATACACACTTTAAAATTTTTTAAAGTAGGAACCTCCTAGAGAAAAATATACAGGTTCTTGATTGCAGAAATACCTATGGATGATACATGGAAATCCTGCATCAGCTGGACATGTTTAATAGCACAGTCTTGGCTGTCACAGATCTACAAATATACTTCTCTAAGCAAGAAATGTTCTTCACAAGTACAGAAGGCAAAATTCTAAATCCAGCCTGGTGTGCACATTAATAAATGTTTCTTTATGGGCCATACCACCTTCTCTGCCAAGGAGAAACACTCCTTTCCCCACCACATAAAAATACATAGATAAATAAATAAAAGAACTCCAAGACCCTAAAAATCTGTTGTGCTAATGAGTGAAATATATGTATATGGCAGAACATTAGGATGAGAGGATGAAATCAAGTAAATACTTGAAATAAATATCATGAAGGTGGTTTTATGTGTAGCTAAGTGGAAAACCACAAACCAGAAAGTTACTGGTCCATGCATGTGTAGAAAAGATAACTAAAAATACTATTTTTACCTTGCTAACATGCTGATCATTAAAGCTGTACCACTGATCATCACTGAAAGATTTTATACAGGCATAATAATGGCCACCAGCAGCACTTCCAGAATGAACCATGACAGAAAAGAGCTCATACAGTAAAGAACTCTGTGGAGAGAAGGAAAAGGTATGATATGCAACCAGTAAAGTAAAGCTAAGCAAATGGCCATTGAAATGTTGTAAAGCAATAACACAAATCCAGGTATGTAAATAATTGGATGCAAAGAGTGGATCTGTATAATAGAAATTCATTAATGCAATAGGCACTGAACAAAATCAGAGCTCTGATGTGCTAAACTTCATACAGGAGTTTGTAGTGACACAGCTAAGGTCTGTTTACCATCACATTTCTCCACACTTGCTGTCACACTTTTTTCATAGATAAACGGATGGAAACACAGGGCACTTAAGGACATACCTTCAGTGTTGCATATAAATGAAAAAATAAAACTGAACAATACTGACTCACAAGTGTTACAAGGATATTTTTAGACTATGCAGAGGAAACACTCTGTATATTCTCAGCATATCCTACATCCATTATTAAGACATCCCAACCAAAAAGCTTGGCATGACAGCTTGTTTGCCTTGAGAACAAGTAGTATGAAGTAAGTGGCCAAAGCTACTGTCAATACTTGGACGTCCCACTTGCACTACAGACACATTAAAATATTTTGGTCTTGTTCCAGTCAAGTGACTAGAATTAATGTTTTCATTTTTTCCAACTAAGACTTTCAGTATTCAGAACACCTACCAAAAAAACCCCTCAAATGGTTCAAGGTAAATATGAACAGGGCCAGATGTGGAGATTAAAATGCAAGTCAGCCTTTAAAACTGCTACTTTACGAAAGTAACAGCTGAAGCCAAACAGCTTCCTAACAAGTCTGAATAAAAGCTATGGTCTAATTTCAGATGAGTTAATGACCAACAATACACAAAGTACATATCGTAGACATTACCATAAAGTTCAAGATTTTTGATGAAAACTCTATCAAGTTCATCAGTGACCTCTGCCAACCTTTATGTTCAGCAGTAGGATGACTGCTATTGTGGACTGACTTGCTGCTCAGTTCCTTTAAATAAAGATGACTGCACGAATATTTAACATTTAGACCCTTGCTCTCATCTATACCACTGATGAAAACTTTCCAATGTTCTCTTAGTTAGCTGCAAGATGCTTTTGCAGCTAAATCTGGTAGGCCTTTGACAGCTGGCCATGAAGAAAAAACACTGCTTGCTGCTCAGACAAAACAGTCTTCAGTTTGAGGGTGTGCTGCCAAAACATCTTATCTGGAAATTCTCAGTCTGACAAGCTAGGAAGACCTTTATTCTCAGGTGACCTCCAAATCAGTTGAATTCTCTCCTTTGTTGTAGAGGTTCTGTTTTTGGAATTTGAATAAACCCACTCATGCCGAACTTCTCACCCCACTCCCAATATCATTATTACTATTTATTATTTCCATTTGTGATGGGTTGACCCTGAGTAACAACAAAGCATTCCTCCAGCCAGTCAGTCACTATCCCCCTCAAATGGGATGGTGGAAAAAATCAGAAGAGCAAAAATGCTAATACTTCTGGCAGAAGACAGTGACAGTTTAATAAATAAAGGAAACACACAAAAACCTAATAGTGCAGTGATGCAAAGGCATTACTCAGCACCCCCCACCAGCAGACTAATGCCCAGCCAGTCTCTGAGCAACAGCTACTTGGGAAAGTTCCCAGTTTTTCACCTGCTGGGCATGATGCTACACAGCAGGGAATACGGAAGAACCCTCTGGTGAATCCAGGTCAGCCTTGCCAGCTTTGTTCTCCTTCCAGCCTCTTGCCACCGTTAGCCCTATGTCCTCGTGGGACAGAGGCAGGATGAGAAATATAGAGGAAGTGGTGCAACATAACTCTGTTCAAACAGGAGACACCAAGTTAACACTCCAGTGTTAAACATACCTTTTCACTGCCAGCTTTAGAGATTCTCTCTGCTGCACTATTGCTTTCAAGGCAGATTCCTTCATCAACTCCATCATCATTAGAAAAATCATTGCTCATCTGATCACTGTGACAACTGCCTTCATTTTCAGCTCCACTATCAGTGCAACTCTCAGTCTGAGGAGACTTCTTAAAAATAAGACATACATACTAACATTATACACCATCGAAAGTTACATGGAACAAGAAATAACAGTGTTTGTGAAATGACAAAAAATCCAATCGGCAAAACAATTAAATTCCTCAAAATTCTAGAGACCTCTGCTACCCAGCACCAAGAACACACTTGTTTCAGTTGGCGTGTTCAGTCCACCTCTTCAGTATTTCTGGGTTTTGTGTGCAACTGAATGGTAATTAACAGCTTTCAGACTTGGCAAGATTGTATTTGTTAACAGCCTATTCCCTGCACTAGCTAACTCAATTCAGTGCCTGGAAGTCTAACATCAAATAACAAACCTGTTGTAACATGGCCCTGTCAATCAGAACTGACTGAAAGTATTTTCAATGACAATAAAAGATTTTTTTTTCCATTTCAACTCATCGGACTGAGCCAAGGTATTACAGTAAGACTGATTAGTGTTCTATTAGTTAAAAGCATGGTGTCATCAACACCTATGAGTGCAGCTCACTCAGTATATTCATCTCTTACCTGATGCTCTTGCCTCTGGATAATTCTTCTGATTTTCTGACAGTAGTTAATTTTATCTGAGTTCTATTCTCCCAGATCAATCTTTATTGTCATTTATCCCCCCTGCCTAGTGACACTTTGAGAGGTATCAAATTGACTACATGGCATACTTCCTAAGACAAGGGTTTGGATAGAGCCAGAAAAGCCTCTTCATATGCATATCCAGGCAGTATTTCTCTTACACCAGTGCAAGCCAACAAATGTTTTCAGGAATGAAATTAGAGGATGAATTTTGGTCTTCAATACAGAATGAAGAGTAAACACTTCTTGGTGAATGTAATTGCCCAACATGAATTTTCGTCAAAACCAGAAGAGTAAAAAGGCAGAAGATGGACAGGAAAAATAAATTTTTGAAATCGTATTTCTACAGTACATATTACATTTTGATTCAGAGAGAAGGAATTCACTGCTAATGATTTCTGGACTAACTTCAGCATTCAGATATTTGAAGCTTTACATCACCCCTTATTACCAACAGATTCAGACCCAAGTGTCAGAAAAATCTTCCATTCTGGAATTGCAGTACATATATAAGCCCTGAGACTCATATCTTGAGTGAAAATATAAGAAAATCTCAAACAGCTTCTTTATGGAAGCAGGAACCCCAGCTAGAGAGAGAACAAGTTTCCTTTGCAACATTAAAAAAAAATAAATTAAAAAAAAAATCAATCCACATGTACAGATTTAAAATGTTCAAATTATAGTACTACTATGGCTAAAGAGCATTTTATGTAGACAAATAATGTTAAAACTGGGTTATAAGACTGAAATGTTGATTTTCTTAGTGAGAAAATCAAAGTTAAATACTTTTCTCTGAAACCAAATATTTTACCTCATCTTCAACATCAATAAAGACACTCATGTCCAACTCCTCAGGAAAAGTCATGCGATCATTGAGTTTAATTCTGTGCATAGTGGTATAATCAAAGTCAAATCTCTTCAGCTGTAATGTCAGCAGATATGGAAAATGTAAGAACCGCAGACCCTAAATGAAACAAGGACAAGATTATGCTCCTGTTATCAGGATCGGTACTCAGCAAAAGTAATTTTTGCAAATCATTTGACCAGTCTTTACCTTCCTTGCATCACATTTCTTCTTACATCGCTCACAAAAGTACTGATTTGGGCCATCGAGGATCTCAGGCTGAATGAAAGCATGCAGTGCTTCTTCCTAAGAATAAAAACATGTTACCCCATTTTTAAAGAGTGTTTACTAAGCAGGTGTAAATTTACAATGAGATTGCAAACATATACAAATACTTCAATAAAATCTACCACCAAAATTTGATTGACAAACTTCGGTAGAAACACAATATTCAGGCAAACGTGACCAGAAATCAACCTTTCTACCCAGCCCAAGGTAAACAGTAAAACCACAATTACTGTTAACTGTATCTCATTCAGTATTTGATGAATCCCAATTGTCTTTGTTTTACTAAAGTTACATTTATTCCTGTTACCTTGCACATCACATTTGGTCATGTCTGTAGTGTCATCTGCTGTGAAAACGAGCTTGTTTTTTAACCCTGCCTTGTCCCTGTTTTCCCAGAATTTTGAGATGGTTCTTCTGCATTTCTAAAAGGGTTTTGCCCAAGAGATACCATCCAATATTTACAGGGGGATAGAGGAAATGGCAGAAAAAAGTGGTACTCAGTTCCTCAGTGCCTTGAATGAAGAAAGCCTTAGTCCTGTTCTTCAAAGGGTCTAAAAAAACTACATTTGAAGATACTATTTTTAAGTGACAGGTGGCAAAGGCAGGGAGGGAGAGGATTTGAGTTCAGATATGACCACCTCCTGTAAAGACAGAACTAGTTCCCTAGATAAACCTTATGAAGTAACAAATCAAGAACAGGAATTTTGTCTTCTGATACCTGCCTAGTTAGGGGTAAGTTCAAAAAACCCCAAAAGTTCAGTTACTAATCCTTACATCTGGGAATTCTATGATTTTTTACTTTGCTCCTCACTACAGCAAACATTCAAAATACAACCAAACTGATCATTAATTCTCTCCCTAACACAATTTGCAGCAATGACACTGCATATTAAGTTGTAGATACTTGAGAACAAACTTGTTCAAACAAAATTAACTAAGAATACTGAGATAGATTCAGTGAAGAATTTTACCCAGAGATTTTAAAAGTTAAAACTCATAACCCAGTCAGCTTGCAAGCCAAAAGGCTCTGAGTTTCTCAACTCCAAGGGAAGCCAAAAGTTTTCCGTTCACCCACAGAGGTGAAACAAATAAAACTTGCACAGAAACAATATTTTTAAATTCACGGTCTCTTAATGAAGGGCTGCTGCTTTTTCCCTGAAGTCTGAATAGGTAAGAAGGGTCTTAATTGTGCAGGGTAAACTCACCAGCCAGAAAGTGGCTGCCAAAGACTGGTATCTAAATCATATTGTTTGGCAAGTCCCCTTTGGGAACTAATCAAGGATATGCCAAGCTCTTCAAAAGGCCCCCAGTTCTTCTCTTCTCCCTTCTTTCTTTTCAAGAACTGAGGCAAGCAGCGAGAACAACAAAGCAAATATTTTACGAAAGCTCTGTTGCTGCTCTAGGAAAAAGAAGTTTTAAAAAAGGACTCTATTCCAGGTGAAAACTATTCACAAATGAAAAATCTGCCACAGCCCACACAACAACTGTACAATGAAGGCAGTTATCTCAATTTATCATTTTCTGACCCAGCCAGAAAGGCCTTTGAACAGGCCTGAAATCAGAGTTCTTAGGCAGAGACTCTAGACATGTGAAAATCTTTCAGAGTCTGAACTGAACTCCTGTCTACTGTCTTTACTCCGTAAATGCTACAGAGGCTGAGTTGCTTTTTATTCCAGGGCCTCAAACAGCTAACGTTTAGTGAGATTATGTACTGAAATGTGAGGAATCTCATTCTAAAACATAAGAAAAAAGACTAAACAAGTTAGAACCTGCTTAAAAGTAAAGCAGAAGAAATGTATTACTGTATTTTGATTATTACTCAGAACTACTTCAATGAAAGCAAAAAAAGTTAATGGCCAACACAGAAAATATGCATCAGAAAACATGACATAATGACATAATAATCATAGTGACAGAACTCTCTCTTATGAGCCAAATGCCAGTTAAGGTAATAAAAATATATTTCAAGCGTAAGAAAAAAGTCGCAGCTCATGTATCAACAGGAATATAAGCGGGAATATATAAAGGATGGGACATAAACAGTTGTGTAATGCTTATGTAGGCTCATGTGATGTGCAATTTAACAAGGAAACACCCTATAAATTTTTACATAAGGCAAGAAGTGATGATGCTTTAGATCCCTGAGAATGCAATGAGGTATTATTACATCACTCTTGAGGTTTCACTGCTTACCACACATAGTGAGCTGTGCTTTGAAAGGCCTGATTAAAACTCCCGGGACCTCCATTATTTTTGAGCTATATAAATAGCCATGTATTTTTCAATCCTTGTATAATGACCATTGCTGTTCCCCAGGCTCACTCTTTTGCCTCCTACACAATCTTCACACCAACATTAGTTCTGCTGATTAGGATGTTTCTTAATACAATTCCTATTCTAGTGCAGTTCACTACTCTCTACTCTGACAGTTTACTCAGCAAAACCACTGACAAACCTTTTAAGCTGCACAAGCCATCACACAACACACCCACTACCCTGCAGCTCCCCTAGAAGCCAATGTTAGCTTAGAAGTGATCTTCAAAGTGGAAACTGTTATCTAACCTTGGAGTCACTAAATATTTCCAACATTCCCTACACACACTTCAAAATAAAGCATAAGTGATCAAGCTACAGATTAGTATGACAAAAGCTGTTTAAACTTCTTTCTAGTTCAAAGAATCAAAAGAACAACACAGGCTGAAACAAATTTCTGGAGATCATCTGATCCTAATCCCTTGCTAAAATCATGTCCAACTTTAAGCACATTGCTCAGAGCCTTGTCCAGCCAAGTTCTGAGTGCATCCACTTTTTAGTATTTTGAGATTTCTATCACTTAGCACACCAAAGTGCTGTAACAATTCAACCTAATTATTGTCTGGCTCAAGAGAGGCACTTCAGACAACCTTCCCTCCATAAAAATGCATTATGATCTAGACAGTAGCTTGACAGGTATCATACTATAAGCATTCATGAATGTGTAAATTTGTAAAACCTGTGAATAGGAGTAGTAGAACCTTTATGAAAAATTACATAACAAATGGCACTTAGGCAAAACTGCTCTTGGAAAAAACTAGAAACTGACATCTCAGATTTTCAGAGCTCATCAGCTTTCCTGATGTGTTCAAAGAGTATGTTCAATGAAAAATACAAGGCCTCCTTGTTACTGATCTAGCTTAAAGAAAAAAAAAAAAGGAAGTATCACATCATCCATATTCTTCCTTCAACAGTTTGGCAAGGACATCGCAAAGTAAGTTCTCAAAAAGTCCAAATTAATTTCTGCCCTAAAAAAGGAGTACTTGTACACAGACTCTCAAAAGAAAAGCTATCACACAAAAGATCTTGAAAACTAACAACACTTAACAAAACACAACTGTATTTGCTTCACCTCCAGAATGCTTGTATCATTACTAGTTTTCTGGTATTAAAACTCTCACTGTTTTCTAGCAACATAATTTCAGCATCACTGCTAACTCCCAGTTGCATCTACCTTTCAGCTGTTCATCTTTGAAAATATTTAAGATTTTTTTTTTTTACTGCAAAACATTTCAGCTTATGCCTAATGCTGTTAAATTCAGGCATCTATACAAAAGACACTAGTACCTACCAAAATCAGTATGTGAATTGTTGCTCCTGTTTACCTCCCTGAAATTAGCTAGATGTTTTCATGCCTAGATTTCTACTGATCTTAAGAAAAGCCTGATTCAGGGTTTTTTTGACACCATGCCCTTGAATAATCCAGATAGCATAAGTACTTTTTCAGAAACCAACTTGCGTTACACACTGACAACATCTCAGTGCCCCAGAGCTGCCCTGGTGAGTTTGCAGCTATGCTGTCTTATTGCATGGAGCTGGGGGATAGCGTGGGCAATCAGAAATAAAAATTCCAAATGCAAACCTTAAGACCACACTGAAGAATTTCAGAATTAGTTCATATTTGGAAAAAAGAAAGCATGACATTATCCTTCCCAGTTCTTCAGTGTCCCCATGTATTGACAAGTAATACACACAAATTAATGCAACATTTCAAGTATCTACATTTCTTTGGTAGTACACAATGTCGAACAGTGGGATAATACTCTTTAAATGGCATTCTACAGATCAACCTTACTTAAGGCTCATCCATCCATTCTCTCTCATTAGAAAGTAATGGAAAATCACTTACCTCTAACTAGAGTTCTTTGAAGGTAGTATCCTCCTTAGATCCCCTATCTTGGGTTGTGTCGCCTGCTGCAAGTTCCCTCAGGAGCTGACTAGCAAGGTCTAAAAATTTGTTATCATTCCCTTCTATAAGCCCTATTAGCGCATGTGTGAAGTTTTTGATCTCTCACTCAGACCCTTTTACCTACACCTACTAAATCACCATCATCTATGGATCAATGGAGGATACTACCTTCAGAGAATTCCATTTAGAAACAGGCGATTTTTCCCTTCTCCAAAAGCAAGTATCCTCCATATCTCCCCACTGCTGAAGACTACAAAACTAAAAATTACATCTGCTATTGATCATACAAATGCAGGGAGGAGAATCAACTGAATATAATCAGAGTATGAATTGAAAAAGCTCAAAAATTGAAGCATTAATACAAGTTGCAACCATTTAAGTTTGTGTAACAAAAATCTTAAAACTATTTTCCTTAATGTAGTAAACCCAGTAAATGCTGACTGAAAGGAAAAATATCAAAAACTGCTAAAAGTAATCTGATATTTAAATCATTATTTGTTCAAGTTTTCTGTGTTTTTACAAATAGACAAAGTCTTTTTTTTAGCATTGCATTACAGACTTGTCCACTAAAGAAAAAAAATTTTCCACTTGAGACACATGTACAATGCATTGTTAAATGCAGAATAAAACTACATGAACTGAATAGTTTTCATTACTTTTAATAGACCATAAAAATCTCATTACTGAATAAAAATTACTACAAATAAAATTTGGTTCAGGGAATATTGCTAGAAATTAGCTTTAAAAGGTGAAGAGAGAAGCCATGTGTATAAAATATCAATCTTTAACAAGACAGCTTCTATTAGCTGTATAGTTCCAGAAAATTTTAATGCAATCTTAAAAAGAATTCAAAGGACTTTATTAACTTGAATCCTTTTTCAAAGATCAATGTTCCTTACCTTAACTATTTCTTAAGACTGGTATTTAAAGTTTCAAAGTATGAAGTATTTTGAACCTACACTGCAGTTTAAATTAATTCTAACAATTCTTAACAGAATTACTGTTAAGAATAATAGACTATTAGTGCTTTAAAAATATTGCCAGCGCACTAAACACATAAGGGAAAATACTTTATATATAATAAACAAGCCAATTACACAAGTGTTTGTTTAAAACAACATTTACTGAAAGACTTGTTTGATTTATTCTTATTCTTTCTCACAACTCCATCGATAGTACAGGCATCCTAAGCCACCATTGTGGAATTTCACAGTTTGTAATCACTTTTTTCAGGGGAGTGGAAAAAATAAAGCAAAAGAACTTCCACAGATTTACTAAGAAATATAAATGCTTGCCAGCATCGGTAATGCTGGAGCAAAAGTAACCACGAACATTGATGTATAACAGGATTTTTTAATCATCATCAAATTGCTTATTAAAAGGATTATGGTATTTAAGAAGTGAACTTTAAAAAGCACAGCAACAACATGGCAATTAAAGTAAAAATTTTATGTCAATGTTCTGTTCTTTCACTAAGGCTTTCAACAACGCTATGAAAATTTAGCAGATGTGCCAATAAAAAGAACAACTCAAATAAAACTTTGTGATCTTATAAAAATCTCTCAAGTAAATACTGAAAATTTTATCAGGAAGAAAATAATTGATTACTGCAGCCCTAACGCAATGAAGTTGCATTTCCCCTCCCCTTATACATGCACCAGTAGGACTCATTGAAGGGCAAAAGAAAAAGAAAAAAACCAAAACAAAAAATAAACCAAAAAGCCAAAAAAAAAAAAAAATCTTCTAGAACTTGCTAGCTGGTTCACTGCACAAAGACGAACACCCCAAGATGGAGTATCTAGGATGATACTTACCACAAAACCAATTATACCACTGTGGCATTATGTATTCTATGTGTGTATGGATGCACTATTAGGCAGCATAATAGTACACACCACGCTAGCAAACGCCTGGCTGGAGCCATAGGGCCGGATGACCAAAGGGATATCCAGGTAAGTGTCGATTCTCCAGCCTTCATAGCCACACTCTAGACATCTCACATAGTCCTTCAGTTTGCCTTGATACAGTTGATTTATAAGATCAGCCTGAAAAAAATAGATTCAGCAACAGAGAGTTAAAAACATGACAAACACTGTATTTACTTAGTTTTACAAGAAAATGCCTTTTTTAAAATTAAATCTTAATTGCACAGCTACACCTTTAAAATACCATTCCCCAGTAAGACATCCATCTCCTGATTTCTTATTTTGTCCTGCCCAAAACACATATCAAATGAGCTTCTCAAATCATGTTACGTAAGTTTCAGTGTCCTTTACAGTCACGTCTTAAGTGACTATTAAACCACCAAACTGAAGTTTTAAAACAAGGCTGATCTTGCAGACATTGTTAACAGATTGACCCTGCAGTCCCTTCCTGTGTCTCCAGAGACTATTTACCAATCTCAATTCTCAAAACTGGTCTGTAAGAAGATGGCTATTTATCAGAATGTATCATGTGCTATGAATATACTAACTTTCTCCTACATTAAGAAGGGAAAGCTTGAGCTTCAAGAGGCCACAACAAGGCCTAACAAATACTGACAGCAAGAAAGTTACTGTGGAAGTTACACAATCACTTTCTGTGCTTTAAGTAAAGACTAAGTATCCAGAGTGCAGAATATTCCACTTTTAACTGGGGGAGGAAAACAGATTAAACACACTCTTGAAAGTCATGCATTGTAATAGCTTAATTGCTTCACTGAACAAGAAAACTACCACAGATTTTCAATAAAACAATAAATGGTATTTCAATAAAGAGTATTTAAAATTGAGTAAATGAATTTTACAATCATCTTTAGAAAACCCAACTAAACCCCACAATACTACACCACTGAAGCAAGACAGTTTTTCCAGGATTACCTGCTCCGTTTGCTTCCATTTCTGCTCCAAAGCATCAAACATGACTCTACAAAGCTCCTGTACATCATGTTGCTGCCATGCTGTTAGAAAATGAAATTATTGTTAATTAATGCAAGAGATGTTATTAGTCTCAATACCGAGTGTAGCCTGAGAATGCTTCCTAAAAAACTACTCATTAGCTTAAGTCTGTACCTACATTATCCACTACTGGGCCAGTGTTCAATTCCAGAGGCAGCTGCCTCTCAAGTTAAGTCAGAAAAACAAGCAGCCAGCTTGCTCATAATGTTTATGCATAAACAAGAGCTGTGTACATAAGCAAGGATATGTGAAAAATACAGAACTGCTAATGTACACTGTCATAAAATAAACTGCTTCTGATTTCTATCCCACTTCGTGCTGATTCTGCAAAACTCAACTTCCAACTCCTTACCACCATGTGAAAATGGAAAAAATCAACAGATTATGGGGCAAAATTACACCACATAAGTGTAAAGAAGACCAATACATTCTGTGATTTGAAGCTGACAATAATTATGGGTAATTCCATCAATGCAACATGGGCATTTGACATTTGTGATTCTAAACAGAAGAAAGCTTCCTCTAAAGAATTACTTCTTTAGAAACAATTAATATCTGTAATGACAGTTTAATTACGAAAACGCAGTGCTTTTTATTTTAACAGCCCAAAACTCATAGACCATATTTCTTTAAAAATCAGACACACCCCACAACAAAGTATCTATCTGCATAGGCTACTTTGTTTGCATTGAAAAAGAAGATTTGGTTAATTATTTTTAAGTATTCTGGTATTTTCCCCCACAAACAGCAGTTTAGCCCATAGGAGGCAGTAGCTGAAGCAAATCACACATTACCTTCACTGCTATCCCATCCAAAACTCCGAGTAACATCTGTTGTTTCAATTGCCCTTTTTTTGCTGGTCTGCAGTAAAACAAACAGTCTTTGAAGCTGGTAGGGGATACTCCTCTCAGGATCCTCTTCAGATTCTTCAAATTCCCATCTATTTACCACATAAGATTTTTAACAATTAAAAATGCTTTGAAAACATTACTCAAAAAGGCATTAAATCAACACGTATTACATATCCAGAGGTCTGCCATGTCACAGAGGTTAATTGCAGCTCTGTTACTTGGGAGAAGTCAAATGCAGTTGCTTTCCATTTCTGCAGTAAATGGCAGTGATACTCTTTAAAAATGTATAAATCTAACAAAAACAAAGGAAAATTTTGAAGCCATTCACTGAAAATACACAAACTGCACTTAGTACCAAATTTAACTTCAAGTTTGATGTTTTCAAGATTCTTCAAAAAACCTTGTCTATGCCACAAGCAGTAACTTATATTTTACGAAAAAATCTGAAGCTTTTAAGCAGATATAATTTAAAAATCTACCCAGCTTCACTCTAATTATGCTTTCCAGTATCCAAAGAAGGAAATTTTGACAGAAGTTCCAAAGGGTCTCCTCTCAATACACACCAGTACAAATTTAAGAAGTTTTTGATTCTATATACTCACTTATACAATGCATTTCTAAATTCAGGAGTCATGAAAAGTGTTTGCAGAAGGCTGTTCAAGTAGCAAGTCATAGCTTGATTTACCAGCCCCACATAACCTAAAAATACGAGAATAATGAGATGGAAATAATGCAAAAAGGTGGGAAATCACTTTAAGAGTTAAAACATTTGACAAGAAAACAATTCTGAGATAGTGTTTAAGAACTGCATTCATCTGTTGTTATTTATTATTTACGCTATAAAAATGGAGGGAATGTTAGCATCCCTGAGAGCAACACAGTAATAGTTTACATAATAGAAATAATTCCCCTGAATGATATGAAACTATTTCATAATCACATTAATAACTATTATTTCATGCTGAATACTGCACCAATGGGGATATAGGTAATTATAAATATTTTAAGAGTAGATTTAAGCATATTCCAGAATAAACCAGAATTTTCCAAGAAACAATTGTGGTACCAGCTCTCTTATTGCCTGATGTCAGTTAAAAGTATCCCAGCAATGATGTTAATACAACTTGTATCTGCACTGGTTTAACTATTGTCTTAGAATTAGAAATTAAAAAAATAAATCTCAAGTGCCCATACAACACTACTATTCGAAAACCTTCCCCCATAAATAACTGATTAAAAAAACTAATTCAACTACTAAAACTCCATGTCATTTTTATTAGCTGAAAATGAAATTATTTACTTCTATTAATCTTAACTTTAAGATTTTCTCCAAAATATGCAATATTAGGAACAACTGATAAGCAAAGAGCATATACTGAAGCGTAGTGTAATAAATTAAATACTTATATTTAAATTCTGAAAACTATTGAAGAAAAAAATAATCTCAGTACCATACTAGTAATGAAAAGGCAGCTACTCCACACACGGGCATTTTCTGTGAAGAGACTGAGTCAGAACATACGTACTTTATTTACTGCTCTACACTATATAAATCATCTTTTCAGTTATATTAAAATAAAAAAGGTACATGACAGATCAACTTTCTTATTTGTCAAAAAGTCTTCAGCAGGTGAAGTGGTGCAATGTGAGTGTCAGCTTTGTGCCTGCTCAATGAAGTTACTCTGAGGAGTTTGTCTCCTTACAGTTGGAATTTGCTATCTCCTGAGCAAGAGAACAATGGAATAACAGCTCTCCCATTTCTAAAGTGATGTGAGAATATCACAAAAAACATGACAGAAAATGAAGAAGTGATGTGGGCAATTTTAAAATAAATTGCAATTTATTAAAAAAAAACCCCAACAACCTGAGGTGCTGCTATTTGAAAATGTGCTAAAATAATTACAAATTAGCATTGCCTTTACAAGAGAGAACACCATACCTGTCTCTGATTTGCTCAGGACTGAAGAATAAGAATAGCTCTGACTGACATAGTCATTGGTACATCCAATAGAGCCTTCTCTTGGAAGGGGGCCTATAAATCTCTCTTGTGCACCGTCATCTGTTGTACCTGACTCCTCCTGAAAACAAAAACACACCCATTTCATGCAAAAGTCAGACAATTTTTTTACCAAAACTATGAGTTTTACTTTTCTCTCATAGCTAGGAAATCAATTTTGCTAGGCACATCACACAATTTCTTCAAAATTGCAGATACACCATGTAACTTTAGTTCTGTCCTCCAAATTCTTAACCCCTTGACACATTTTTCTCAGCACTGGCAACAGAAAAGATCCTTTGGAATACTGTATAACCAAATACAGTATTACAATGCACACAACAAGCAAGTTTGCAATTAAGCATCTCCTATGTCTCAAGTTTTCTGCATAGAAATACAGAACAAGATTTTTTTCCAGACACATAAATTTCAGTCTATTCTTTCACAATCACCCTTAAATTCAGATTTTGAGTACAAATATTTACACGTTTATTTAGCCTTTTTCAGATAATAAACTCCACAACAAAGGCTATGTAGGCCAGCATTATGCTGATACAAGAGCTGAGTAATAAATCTTAATATATCACTAGTTTACCAAATCCTTGGTTTAAATAAATTGCAGCTATGTGTATCATACATTTGAGAACTAGGAAATTCCAAAAAATTTGTTACAGCAAACAGTGGCTTCTAGAGCAACACTGCCAACTCCTCTTTTATCTACATATTTATTTTTCTATGAAGGTGAATAGGAAATGTGGAAGCAGGTCACTGCTGTGGATGCAGGGCTGCTGTTTCCAAGAATTATTATTAATTATTATTCCAAAAATATTGCTTTCAAACACCCAGAGGAAAAGAATCAGATATATGATGAAATATGCATTGCTAAGGCTTATCTCTTAACATGTCAGACTAATTAATTACATAACCTTAGAAAATTACTTGCAGCAAACATCACATAAATATATGTCCAGCACAAATAGAGTGACAGCAAATCATTACTAATGGAATTGGTCCTATTCAGGAGAAATGTAAATATAGATGTAAAGTCAGTCTGCTGCTAAGGTTCCCAAAGAAGCTTATTATATGAAATACACAGCCCAGTTTTATTTCATTTTCTGATCTCATAAGAGCACTACAAAACACCACCTCTCCCCCCCCAGCACTATGACTTATGTAGCTGAGTGAAGATTTTACTCACCGGCATAACATGAGGCTGCTCACCATCCTTGTCTGTCAAATGCAGAAAGTTCTTCTTCCCTGGCTCAAAACCAGCATCAAGAATAGTTTTGTCACTATTCTGATCTATTGGAGTCTGCTAAAAAAGAGTAAAGCAACAGAAACAAGACTTTTTTAATCAGATCTATATGCAATTAACAGATTCCATCCAAATACATTGCTCAAGTAGTTTCTGACACAGTTTACATGGAAATAAGTAATTATCCAGTGAACAAAACACACATCATTAGTACTGAAATAACTTGGGAACAGTTTAAGAAACAGTTTAGTGCTTAGATGTTGGTTAATCTCTTCAGGAGTCAGACACTGGTCTGCAAGCTTCTTGTGAACAACACATTATCCAGTGTCCTCTACAGCTTGCGGACTTTTTTTTTTCTTTAAAAGAAAAAAAATTACTTTCAGTAGGCATAAACATGACCTGAAATAAACTCATGTCCATTTTTTAACAAATCTTGTAAAGTTTTCTAGGTGCATCTAAAGAAATCATATTAACTAAAACCAACATTGATTTACAATAAAACATAAGAGGGATATAATTTTTTTTATATAATACATTCAAATAGGTATAAGAAATGTGAGGAGTCACTATACAACATGCTGCTGTTGAGAAGAAAAAATTTCTCAAACAAGACCACAGGAAACAGAAATTATTTATAATGGGTATCATTATTAAAAATACATACTGATAATGAAAACTAATATTACATCTGAAAGACCATATTACTTTTTGTTTAAAGATTAAACAGATGTATCATTAAAGAGCACACTTTGAGACTAGAATGCAGCCAAATCAGCACAGTGGTGACAGTGTGCTATGGCACACCCACCACAAAATGTTACAGGAATTAAACAAGAACTATGCAATACACAATAAAGTTCTCTATACTGTGGAGACCGAAATGTTTGCTACCAGGAGGAAATAAAAAGCCCTCTTGCCGTACCATGTCAGTGACATTATCTCCATTGCCCCACATCAGATCAAAAGATCCATTCACGTAGCCCACTTTGGAAGCCACGTCTTCAAAGAGCCTTTTAAGTGGGGTGGAAGCTGGCAGGTTCAAGGTGACACGCTCATTCACTGTCTTGGAATTGGTGGTGTCCTGGATTATACACAGCACCCTGGGCTCCTCAGCAGCACTTTCTGCCTGCAATGACAGCAGGAAACAGTTCATGGGTAAAATTAACATTTAGCAGTTTATTTGAAAAAATCAAAACGATTTCACCAATAGAATGTAGTATACTTTTAAAACCCAAGGTTCCTAAAACCAGACTTTATTTTTCCAAGTAAGCATGAGAAATTAAGAACCTTACAATTTTGGAAAATACATTAAAAAAAACCTCCATTTTTATAGAACAAGAAGGAATTTGTAAGGGTGTGGAGAGAGAGAAACCACTCAAGTTCCTTACAGAATTTCAGCCAGCAAGCAGATAAAAGACTGCTTCAAAATCAGGAACAGACTTCCAAGTCATCACTTCCAGCTCATATTTTGCTTTGACACAATCATAAATCCTGCTGAGGTAGAATATACCTTTTGTGACTTTCAGGAATGCAACCCAGAAAATCTGCAAGCTTCCAAATAATCTTGGAAGCTGACCATTAAACAAAAAGTTTCATTATCAAAGCACCAACTTCCAAGTAAATCCACTGCTGTCTGAATTGCAAGAGATATTCTTCTACCTGAACAAAGTAAGAAAATTAGCATTGACAAATGGCTATTGGACGAAACTTCAATGTATCTGGAATCAGAACAAAAATGATCTTAAGTGAAATTGGCAATGGAATAGTAATAAAATTTTCTGGATGCAGGCAAGCCAAGAAAAATGGCATTTCTCCAAAACTGAAAACCTCGGAAGTCAAAGATCTAATCACAATCAATTAATTCTCTCAATTATACAAAACTGCAGAACAACAAGGAATAACTGATATTTAAACACAAATCTCATAATAAAGGATCAGGTAAGTAAAAGGAATTAGTCCTTCAGGGACTCAGCCTTTTCAAACTGTAACACACAGAAAGCATTAGTAATGCATTGTCAGAGTGCCCAAATCTCAGTCCACAGCAAAAGGCTACAGCATCTAAAAAAAGGAAAAAAAACACATGCAGTGCTATCACGATTCTCAGCGGATAAGAACAAGAAATGGCAATAATCATGTTCATGCTAAAACTCTCAGCCTCATCACAAGCATCTTCTAGAGATTACAGAACTACAAAGATCTGAACAACTTCAGAATCCCTTATATTTCTATACAAGCAGCCTCACAACACAGATGACCACCACCAAAGTGGTACAGTCCCTTTTGAGAGCTCTTACATCACCAAACCTTTGGAAAAGGAACATGGGACATTCCAGCTGATGCTGCATGCCTTCATTACACAGGATTTCAAGATTTGCTGGCAGTGCTCATGCAAGGATGGAATAAAATGTTAGCTGACTGCAGCATCTATTCCTATCATCGTCAGAAAAAAGTTGTTGGAGAAAAGCAAATAAAACCACCCTCGACCCAATCTGTATGACGTTGGTTTCCTTTAAACTGTGATTTTTCTTAAGACTTTGGAGTCTCATTTCTTTAGGTTTAACAAATGTAATATCCTGTGTGGAAGCCTTCATTAACTGCATGCTCAAAAAGATTCAAGGCACCATTTGCAGCAAATCTGTAACATTTCATCTTCATACATTTTATCTTTACTGGAGACTTTTACATTTATGAACTGCTTTCCAAGAAGACACACTAAACTGTTTCTGAAGCATTTAGCACATATTAAGAAAAAAAACACAATTTGGAAGTCAAACTAATTTTGACATATATCCTCACTTTCATCTACAGCACCCACAGAGACACACCGGGCTGTACTTAAGTAGACTAAAATTAAATTTCACCGTGATTACTTCTCCTGGGCTCTTTCCTTTAAATTTCACAGCACAGGCAGCATCTTTTTTTTTTAAAACCTTTTCTTTTTTTAGGTTTTTTTTTTTGTTCCTTTTTGGCTGAAGAAACAATTTCTCTCTCACTGTGTGGTTAGAAAAGAGAAGGTAAAGCTTGTTCAGTGGTCTTCTTTCTTGATTTTTTTTTCAAGCAACAGCTAAGACCCAACAAACTTATAAGATCAACCTATGTTTACATGCATGTTTCTCAGCAATGGTAAAAGCTTGCTCTGGGTGGAAACCCGCCCTCCTCTATAGAACAGTGCACGGAGGTTAAGAGGCATTTGCTACTATTCACACAGGTTCATCTCGGAAAATAGATGTTAATTTGGATTCAATTATCCCCACACTGATTTTGTATTGATTCTATAACTTGATGGGCTACTGTGGAGGATCATATCAGGCCAGTTCTCCACTGGCGAATCAATTCCTTGTGCTGCTGTCTTTACATAACCACCTCTGTAACTCCCCTCCTCCCCACTGGAGCTACCTATTAACTCTTCTCACTCACACTTTCTCTGCTACCTTTGATGGTGAATCAGTTGTGACTTGTATTAGAGCTGCTACTGAAAATAATTAGACACACAATATCTGAGGGATGGAACAAATTATAGAAGATTACAGAAGATTTGCTGGTGGGGTTGCTGGATGTTCCACGTCACACAAATCCTCTCTTCCTTGTTCACAGATGTAATTCTGACAGACTGAACTGGTTTAACTCAGGGTTGGTATAGCAAAGGGTATTAAGCCAACATTCATTCACACTGCCACTGCTTCAAGTTGTTAGTAGTAAATAGATATAGCAAAAACAACCTCAGCCCAAGTCTATTCATGGAGAGCATTCACACATACCATCTGAACTAGGAGACAACAATCCAACACCTTGTCAGGGGCTACTTCACCACAAAAATAGTGTGAAAAACAATACTGGCCAGTGACAGATCCCTCAACTATTCTGACAGGCTGTTATCAAACCAAGTCCACAACATAAACACACCAATTAATTTTAACCATTACATAATCCAATATATTACGAGAGCAAAAAAAGACTCTTTTTATTTTAATGCAGAGGTAGAGAAAGTCAAAATCTCACATGCCTGTGTAAAAGCATAGAACACATACTCAATTTGAAGTTACTCTTAAGACTGAATTTATTACATACATCATCTTTGTATCCAAATACATGCACAAAGAATTTAATGTCAATGGCTCATGCTCATGTTAAAATAAACAGAAGCTACAGCATCATGCTGTTATTATGTTTCTTGCTTATCATTTTATAAAGTTGATTTCATCTGTCTACCTGTGAAAATTTCTTCTTCATTTCAGCAAAGATACTTTGTCTGCAACTCCAAAACATGTCCTACAGTATATGAAAACAAAATTAACAAGTCATAATAACCGAAAGTTGGAAATGGACTTTTATTTTACATAAAGTCAGTTTCATAGTATAAAAAAAATACTATCACTGAGTTTAAAAACACCATTCAGAGAATAACTTTAGAAGGAATAGCCTATTATTTAGATGATCACAGGAGCAGTGTTACAGAAAATGTCATTTAAGTTGTAATAAACACACTACATTTCATAAAGTAAAAAGTGAGTGGATAAGAAAACGTAAACACCAATTCAAGACACACATTCATACTAACGCTTTCCTTGATTATCTTTAAAACGTGCCACAGACAAAGGGAAATACTTTACCTCTAATTGTTCAAGGGTAGGATTAATATATAACCTTATAATTCAGTTTATTATTGGATTTATAAATTATGAAGCTGTCCAGTTTCATATGAAACTGTTCTTTCATGCCTGAATTATTTCCTGTAGGAAAGTTTTATTAATAGGAGCCCATTTTAAAGTAAGCAGCTGAAGGCAGTAAGGAGATGAAGTAACATACTTTATTCCCAACAATCTTAAAGAAAGCCTGCTTTGGTATCTCTGTTGTACCATCAAAAACTCAACAACAAACATTAACTGTACAAAACTGTTTTCTGACTAAACATCAAATCAACCAGTTTCTGACTCTCGAGTGGTACACTTTGTATTTTTCCAGAAAGGAAAAACAGGAAGTGAGAATGAAGATGCTACTAACATCACTGCTCTTTTCCAAATTTCTTCAACTGCACCATCAGTGAAGATTCTCGAAACAAAAATCACTGACACAATCTTTACTGACGTGCCCTATTTGCCCCACCAAATGACCTACAAAAACAGCCCAAATTAGACTACAGCATTTAACTTCTCAGCAGGATGACACATAAGGGTTTTTTCTTCGTGCACTGAGAACTGCAGATTCAGTTTGGAAGTTTCAACATGCCAAGACTGTATCTAGCAGTTTCCTTTACACACCAGTTTGTAATTTCAGATTTGAGAGATTTCAGATTTAAATCACACAATTTAAATGTTTTTCTGCTTACTGGTTTTACCTGCTCTCAACTGAAAGTCACGTACATTTTGTTAAAATGACTCAAAGGTTAATGGAGTCCCAGAACCACAAATCTGAAACTGCTGATTTGTAATATTATCATCGTTATCAAATACATTGCCCTGTGTCCAAGACTTAATTAAGACTTCCAATTTTTCTCCTAATCAGGGACTCCGAAGAACCCTGACTTTAGCCTGAATTCCTTCTCTCCAGAGACAGGCAAGCCAAGCCTGGTACACACAAGGGCACGTGTAATTTTGTAGTGTGCTATCTGACTTGCTGCACTCAGTGGAGGGTGGACGGAGAGGACAGGCTCCAGGTATCACCTAGACAGAGCTATCCACAGGTTGCGTCTTTTATCAAAGTGCTCCTGTGCTGGCTTCTCAGCTCTTCTTTTCTCAGTTCAGGATTCCTGGATGATTTTCAAGAGCTACTTCACTAAACAAACTCCAGATAACAGATCAAACAGATCAGATTTACAAATTATACTGTTTATTTGATGTTCAGAAAGTTTAGAAGTAACTGAGAGTTTTCAGCTGCTCTGACAAGACAAATCACAAGTCACAGAATAACAAAACCATTTAGGTTGGAAAGGACCTTCAAGATGATTGAGTTCAACCTTTGACTGCTCATTACCATGTCAACTAGACCACAGCACTAAGTGTCACATCCAGCTGTTTCTTGAACATGTCCAGGGATGGGGACTCCACCACCTCCCTCGGCAGCCCCTTGCAATGCTTAACAATCCTTTCTTGTGAGGAAATTCCTCCTGATGACCAACCTGAACATGCCCTGTCACAGCTTCAGGCTGTATCATCTAGACCTGTCCCTGGTTGCCTGGGAGAAGAGGGCAACCCCCACCTGGCTACAGCCTCCTTTCAGGGACTTGTAAAAAGTGGTAATGTCTCCCCTGAGCTTCCTCTTCTCCAGGCTGAACACCCCCAGCTCCCTCAGCTGCTCCTCACAGGACTTATCCTCCAGACCCTTTTCTCCAGCTTTGCCGCCCTTCTCTGGACTTGCTCCATTATTTCAATGTTGTTCCTGAGCTGAGGGGCCCAGAGCTGGGCCCAGCACTTGAGGTGTGGCCTCAGCAGTGCTGAGTACAGGGGGTCAATCCCTGCTCTGGTCCTGCTGGTCACTCTATTCCTGATACAGACCAGGATGTCATGGGCCTTCTTGGCCACTTCCAGCTGCCCTTTTCCACTGGGCAGCTTTCCAGCAACTCTGCCCCAGCCTGTAGGAATGCATGGGGCTGTTACAACCCAAGTGCAGAACACAGCACCTGGCCTTGTTGAAATCACACAGATGTGTCCATCTCTCAAATGCAGCATTCTCTACTTTTCAATTAAAGCATTCACTCAAACACTCCAAAAAAACTTTATAATAACCACTAGTGCAATTCCACATTTTACAAACAGCTCCTCTCACTGGGGAAATTATTTAAGGCACAATTAAGAGAACAAAGGTCATTCGATAAAGTTGCTTAATTTTACCCTGATAAAAGTTATTCTGGAATGCACCATTATTTATTACACTTCACAAAATCAATAAGCATATCAACTACACAGTTCAAGGATTTCAAATTAACATACAGACATGCAAAAATATCATACTGCCTTTTCCTCAGAAGAAATAGGAGCAACTATTCAGGTAGCAAGCACATCTATCCAATACTTGGGAGATGTCCTCAAAGCTCCAAGCTGCTACTTTGCCAAAGTCTCACATAGTACACCAGTGGTTTAGGAAAACAAATTGCAGACTCTCAACTGCATGAGCACCTAAAAGGCAAATGCAGACTGCTACTTAGGGCTACAATTTATAAAATCATCCTGGGATTATTTTAGCACAGAAGCCTTCTCAGGCTAATATTTTGGCCAAGAGATATTTGAAACTGTAATTTCAACTGTTAACTGTAGTTTTAAAAAACATTAGAACACTGACACTTTCATCCCAAGTCACTCCATCTCGCTGAGAGTGGGAATCCAGTGAGATAGAGATAACCCTCAGCAAGTCTGCTGATGACAATAAGCTGTGTGGTGCTGTCAGCCTGTTGGATGGAAGACATGTCATCCTGAGGGACTATGGCAGCTTGAGAGGTGCGGCTGTGCAACCCTGATGAAGTTCAACAAAGCAAAGTGCAAGGTCCTTCACCTGAGGTGGGACAATCCAAACACACCTACAAGCTAGGAAGAGAAGTGATTGACCATTGGTAAGGGGACTACAGCACCTGCCCTACAACGACAGAGGTGGGGCTGTTCAGCCTGGAGAACAGAAAGTTGCATGGAGACCGCACAGCAGCAGTATCTGAAGGGCCTACAAGGAAACCAGGAGGCAACTGTAGGAACAGTTCAGTTCAGGAACTGTAGTGATAATACAAGGAGTAATGGACTCCTACTGAAAGGGGAAATTTAGATTAGATTATATGGAGAAATTCTTTCCCATGAGGGTGGAGAGGCATGTGGAATGCCTCTCCATTGTGGAATGTGGAATGCCCCATCCCTGGAAGCATTCACGGCCCTGTTGGATGGGGCTCTGAACAACCTGGTCTCATGGGAAGGTGTCCTTGCCCATGGCACGGGGGTGGAACTAGAGGATCTTTATGGTGCCTTCCAACCCAAACCCTTCTATGGTCCTTGACATTTTTCCATTTTTAGAAAGGTGATGACGTTAAACCTGAAGGTAGAGTACTATTTATGACTATTAGACCACTTACCAAAAACTCTTTACAATACAAATTAAGCAGTCAACACACAGATCTGACCTGGGTGGACATTCTAGAAGGGCGTGCTACACAAGCCTCTACATCCCATGTACCTTTCTAAAAAATATTTCATCTTTCTTCCATGAAAGGTCTGCACCTGCAAGTTGCAGAGCATACAGTACGTTGTTGCACTGAAGCAATTCAAGCTGTACATCCTAACAAAGGCAGCATTGTTATTAGCACCATCTGCAAGACAGACATTTGCTTTGACCATATAGGTTCTCTGTTTGTTGAAAATAGAGGAACAAAAAAATAGAGTGTTACTAGATCTGTCACAACAATATTCAAATGTAGAACTGCAGTGGTTTTAACACTGCATTTAGATATGGCTTGCTATTTTTCAGCCTTGAATCACCGAGTTAATTAAAATTCCATAGCAGCAATTCACAATTTTAACTCCTGCTTCATTTCTGTAAAATTATTTTCAGAGATTGAAAGTGAAACCTAAAGCTAAGGTCAAACTTCATACAGATTCTACCCAATACTTCCAAATTCCAATATTTCCAACAGTTAAAAATAGACAGCAAGTAAAAATCATAAGTTTCAGGTCAAAAGTTGAACCAACAGATGTGTGAAGTTTGACTGCCAAGTAAAGTTAATGGCCTATTGAGACTTGAAATGATCACCACTAGAAAAGATTCTACATGTCCACACCCTGTAAATAATTCTCACAAACCACTGGAACACAGAGGAAAGACAGAGATCAGTAGCAAGCAGCAATGGCAGAGATCAAGCTTATATTCACAGAATTACTTGGATGATTAAGCCTAAAACAGCTCCAACCTAATGCAGCTTCAGCAAATTCAGACTCCCATATGAAGTGCACACAAGTGACTACTGCCTGTCACGTCCCTGCTGGGCAAACATTGGAGGGTACCTTCCAGGACTGTGTAACTGATTGGATGTTACTATTAAAATCAGCTCTTTGAGAACCCACATCCATAATTTAGGAATTCCTTGGCCTATTCCAAGGGGTCCAACCCATTAAACACTGTCTTGGATACATTCTAACAACACTGCTTTCTGCAGAAAATATGAAGAGCAAAAATCTTTCCAATATACAACTAAGGGGAGAACACCCTGCACATTTTGAACCATGGACTCCAGTGAGTCCTTACAACCCAGGACCCCTTCCTGCCCCCAGCAGAGCTACTCGTGCTCCATGTTTTTTTTCCAAGCCCAACAAAACTCTTCATAGAGGCCAACTTCCCTGGTACAGCCAAGTGAGCAGGGTCACTCCCGTGGGAAGTAAACACAGGGTGATAAAGGTCCTCAGAATGAGGGAAGCATTAAGCAGGTGGTCTCAGAGTCACATTTAGCTGTATTACAGTGGAAAGAAACAACTTCTTTTTGAAATACAGGTTACTAAACTAATCCTGTCAGAGCACTGAGGTGTTACTCAACACAGGTGCTTCGCTGCAGCCTAGTCTGAGTTAATGAGAACAGTGCACTCAGAATCCTGTTACAAATGCCTGAACCAAAACACACTTACAAAGAAGTATTTTATAGCCCACTTGTGGCAAACTGAATACACTTTTTAAAACACATATCCCAGGAAGTCTTAAGCAGTAATTTTGAGCTGTTAACTTGATATATCTTGTGCTGGAATGCTTCCTGAGGCAAAAAAAAAAAACAACCTGAACAACCTTTGGACACAATCATTTAATTTTGAATCTGACTGATTTTACAGGTATCAGGTTTGTGAGTAGCTCAATAACAAATTTTATCCTCACCTTCAAATTCTTCATTATACCTGGAGAGACTTCAGGCAAAATCCAACAATGTTTTAAAGCTAGTGAAACTAAACAAAGGTCTTCTGTCCCATTACAAGTAAGGGGAAAATTGCTTCACAACAAGCTAAAATACCATCAAAATTCAAGAATATATATCCTGACTCTGACCATTTTCCTCATTATTGAACCTTTGCTCCCCTCCCCCCGACCGTTTTTTCCCCCCAGGATATTGTATCAAGGATTCACTTAAGGAAGCCCTTTCAGTCTATCCTCTTGACTAGAAACAAGGCTGTAAAATAGAAAGGAAAACTACCAAACAAGTGTGTACCAGGCCAGGCTAGAATACGGACAATTTTCTTCATAGAAGCCCAGAAAGAGCTATGCTTTAGATTTGACACTCAAAAAATGTTGATAAAACAGTGAAGTTGTAGGCCTCCCTGAGGAGTGTTTGCACAGCATCAAGTCCACCTCTGATTCCTACTCAGCCCCTGGCAATGAATAGATCTGGGGCTGTGCAAGAGGCTCAGAGGGGCCACACCAGGCAGGTGATGAAAACTAAGCAAAGAGATACTCCATGCCATGTAACACCATGCTCAGCAACATCAGGGGAAAGAGGTTTAGTTAGACTCAGTCATTGCCTGGAAATTGCCTGGGCATTGTCCTACCTGCAGAACATGGTGACTGACTGCACTCCTTGGTTTGGGTGTATGTTTTTGTTTAGGGCTTTTATTTTTCTCTATTCTTCCACTCTGTCACTTACTAAAATCATACGCTGACCCCCAAGTTTTCTTGCTTTTAGTTTTCCTTTCCTCCTCCTTTATCCTAGTGAGGATGGGAGGGGAGTGAGAAGCTGCACACTGCTTAGCTGCCTACCTAAGTTAACGCAACAGGGTGATTTTCAAATATAATCCTGAAAGCATTATCATTATTGTTTTAATTTGTCATGACTGAAATGTAGCTTTATTTTTTGTTTCTCCTCATTTCTTATCAACTTTTAATACCCATTCACCTCTGGTGGATCACACAGACTTCAAACAATTCCCCATCCACACAACTGCAGCTAGAGACTTCAAAGAAAGTGAAAGAAGAATCAATAAAAACGGATAAAATATTTTTGGAAGTTGTCAATAGAGAAAAATCTGAGACACAAAAACCACATACAGGCTAGCCAATGCCCCTTACAAAGCCTGATGTCTGATTTCAACCATGTGACTTCTCATCTATTTCAGTTCACACAAACTGCTGCACTGTTTCACTGAACACATTTACAGCATTATGCCCTTGGTTATGCCATTTCCTCTCTATTTCAATCTATAGCACTCAGCTATGCTTTCCTCTCATAGTATTTGATACACTTCAAAAGAACAAAATTGATGTGGGAATGAGATACCTCGTTAAGACCACTGCAATTAAAATATTAATATGACATCCTTGCACAACAATATGAGCATATCCACCTATTCTGGAAATTCAACACATGAGAATTATTGAATCTACAATGCACTATTAACATTTCACACATACACTGCAGCCTAAAACCTTCCAACACAGCCAAGCTTTGGTTATACAAGCAGCAAAAGCTGGAATAGCTGCAACTGCTGCCAGAAGAAATAGTCTTGCTCCCACCTGCTCATTTCCACCCCAGCCCTCTCCCCTTTCTTGGGCTGGGACACATGGTCATACAGCTACATGAAGGGCAGGCTCAGACAGCTAAGTCTTCTTAAAATTAATGATTTCTGGTTGCTTTTTCAATGGGTTAGCTTTAACCCAAGTCAGCCCTCTAGCTTCTCAACAGAATCCTTATATCAGTCCTTTTCAGGAGTTAACAGTACCAGCAGAGGAGTAGCAGGAGTATTTTAAATGCATGTATTATATGTAGCAGTAATTACATTACTAGGAACCAACACCACCCAGACATAAGTGCAACTTTCTGAGGTATCCTGAGGGACTGAAATGAGACCCTCCATCCCTAGGTATGAGTCCATAAATGGCAGTGCTGCTCATGGGACAAGAGGAGTTACTCCCCCTTCTATTTTGAAAGGCCTAGAAGAGCCAAAAGTGTCGTTACTGTGGCAATGCCATTGCTTCCACCCTCATGCCACACTTGCTGTAGGTACAGGATAACTGCTGCACATCCCAGAAGGCACATGGGCCATACTGAGAGCATGGCCCTGGCTAAGTGAACCCTACCAATCTTCCTATGGGGGACGACCTGATTCAGAGAGAAGAGTTACAATATCAGTTCTGTAGCAGAGCCTTTGTGATCTTGCTCGCTTTGGAAAATGGGATAAATGTTTTACTCTCTTCTCTGCCTTGCGCAGATTATGGATTCATTGACTGTTTTCAAAGACACCTTCTCAGAAATGCTTCTTCAGTAATAAAATGTTGGTTAAAAAGAATTGGAAGTGCCACCTCACTGAACCAGCTGCATGCCAGCTGTCAACTGTCACTCCTGGAAAATGGATAGGAGACAAATTATTTTTATAATACAAATACACTTCAAAGTCTAATACTTCCAGCTTTCCAAACACATCCAAAAATAACCCTGTGCCTCAGAAATAAAGAGTGTGTTATGAGGCTAGTGTTTACCTCTAAGAGTTTGTTCCTACTGTTGTGTATTACTGGGTTATTTGTAAAAAACACTTATAAAAGAATAGGAATGACAAAAAAGAGTTGGGATGGGGGCAGAAATAAGTACAAACCTGGAGGTTGTTCTAAAGACTACAGAAGAAGATATAGTGCGAGGGGACACATGTCTGGGGAGAGCTGAACTAGAGACCAAAAAATCCACTTTTCAGTTTTACAGAAGTTATTTTTCATATTTTAAAATACTTCGAATATGTCTTACTAAGGACATCCTGAAGAACCAGTCTTCTTACACTTACCTCTAAATGGTCTTTTAAATATGGTAAATTGAGGTGATTCAAGATTAATTACTTCCCTTAAAAAAAGTCAAACAAAGCAACTGTCAATAAGAGTGCAAAGGTCATGCCTATAGATAACACAAGAATTCTAACAAAGTTTCCTTAAGGGGTAACAAAGAATACCTTAAAAATTAAAACAGTTTTCTCTTAACCACAGGACATTTTGAGTATTTCACTCTCTTATTCTTAAATGTTGTAATTTAAACTGATCCCATTTTCTTTCCTCCTCTGACCCAAAGTTGTTGAACTTACAAAGGGTTTTGTAACCACACTAAAGTAATTGTGAGAATTAAATGTCAATGCAGTTATCTGCCAGACTCTCTACATTCATTACAGTAAAACCTTTACATTCAGATCATTCAGAAGCTTCATCTTTATACAGCTTCCTTTGCTTATAACTTCTGTCTATGTTCCTAATCAGCATGCTCTTTGTTTTTCCTTCAAAAAAACCCCAAAAGAGCTGAAAAGGGGGGATGCAAGAACACCACGAGATTCTTACTACACTTTTATATATTAATCAATACTTGCATCGTTTGTCTCCTCTGGAGTCACAGAAGCAGTGGATGGACTTCCCCTCCATTTCTTCAAGTATGAATTTTATGGAAACATAAAAAAACATGGAAACATGCTACTATTCTAAAGAACTTTCTGCTGGATTGAATTACAAATGCAACATGAGCATAAAAACAAATTAAGAGTCTGAGCAAAACTAGTACCAAGTTTTGTCTTTACAGACAAATTTTGAAACAAAGGTTTACTTCCCTACAAAATCACCAACAGACATGTATGCTAAAAAATTTAAATCCTATACAGTTTAGACATTAAAACATGACTATAGGCATAGCTTTTAATTCTTTAACAACTTTCTGATTTTAAGCTTCCCCAGCTGCTGCTGGGGTAAGGAAAAATAGAAGCTGAACAGCGAGGTAAGTTAGCAAGGATTCTTTGTGCAGCTCTCTAGCAATACTGCACAGAATGAAGGGTACAGCTCAGAATGGAAGCACCAGGAAATCTGGGCATAAACTCTGCCTGCTGCCACTGCCACAAAGGGCTCCAGGGAGAACACAGAACTCTGGAGCAATGTCTCCACAGAGGGAATAGAGATGGCAATGTGTACATGAGAAAGGACCCAGGCGATTTTTCCATATATAAACTGATGAAAGCAGTTTATTTACAAACACCAGGTACTACTTAAGAGTTTCTGTATCTGCTGTTTTTTCTTTTCCTTTATTGTTACTGATCTAACCCAATACCTACAGAAATCAGTGAGCGTGCCTGCCTTCCATTCCTTTACCTCTGCCAAAGTTCTTCCAAAAACGCTATTTCCATGTTCAGACATTATTTAGTGTGAAAACTTTCACACTATATCAAATGTATTTCTCCCACAGCTCCAAAACTAGAGCATTCACCAATCCTAAGGAATTCAAGCACACTTGCTCGTGTCAATGAGGCAGCTTTCATCACATGTGCTTATTGAGAAGCTGTACCTGAACTGCAGCATGATAACCAGCTCTAAGCTATTCACAGAAATGCCAATCTAAAAATAATCTGTTGCCATTTTTCAGAAGCACCTAAAGCACCCTTGTGATCATAATCTCAACAATTACATTGAATCAAGTGATCTGCACCAATTTCATCCTTTAGTATTTTTAGAACATGCACAACATCCTTTTTAGAAATTATTTCATCTGCCAATGCTGTGCAAGAGCACTTGCTCAGTGCAAGCTGACTACACGCCAAACATTGCAAAAACCAAAGACAATAAAAACCCTGACATTTCAGTGCCTGAAACTGAGGTCAAGTTATTATTTTATCACAACTTCACAAAAAATTCCGTGACTTACTAGTATTTACCATTATCAGTTCTTTAGAAACTAGTGGCATTGTTTGGAGAATCTTTCATTCAAGACAAGAAAAATAACAAAATGCCAAATTGGCAGCTCACCTGGAAGGTACACCATATTAAATCTCCAAGGTCAAAGTGTAAAATAACACCTTTAACTGTTCACAAAGGAATTAAAAACTCTTATCAAACTGAATAAAAAGGCTGAATGTGTACATGTAACTTAATCACTCTATTTTCTACAGACATAACTTTCACTCAGTTTCTTACATAAAACCCAACGTATTTTCAAATACAACAAAAAGAGCGAAGCTGTGACTGAACATATGAGCATTTGTACGTAATATAGTGCATTACAGTACCAATTGTAATGTACAGGGGGACAAAGGTTTAAAATAATACCCCAGCCCACTCCCATTTAACTCTGACAAGACTAAAACATGTAATTCAAGAGTAACACAAATTCAAGGTACTGGTTTACTACAGTAAGTCATCACAAGATTTAATGTTATATTGGTATCAATACATTCTATCAGCAAAAAGAGGTTGCACAATAATAATTTGCAGCAGTATTTGTGTGTCAGTACAACTAATATTTTAAAACTATGACGCAAGGCTGCACTGATTACATCCACAGGTTTTAAAAAGAACAGAAAATAGGATTTGTGGACTTTATTTTATAATGGCAATAAACAAAGCACTAGAAACTTTTTTTTATTGTACACTGATATTCTGAGCTCCAAAGAGTGCAGAATGCAACACTGACAAATCTCCACTCTGCCTCTTGGTAACTGCCTCAGAGCTTAGGAAGAAGTTCATTACTAGTCTGAGAAACAGTGTGTCGCTGCACCAAAAAATATAATTAAGGATTATACTTTTACTACTCATGCTTTTGATTCCAAAATTTTAATCATCAGTGATGCACAAAACAGTAGAGAAAATGGCATTTACTTTTGTGGTGGTGTTCAACATGTATTACTGCAGGAAAAAAAAAGAAGTATTTAGTTATTTAGTTGTCAGATTATTCCACTGAGTAGTAACTTCACCCAGCAGCATTTACAGTCTGAGGCTCCAGTACCAAGTAGTGCCCATCAGGCAGCTGGTACCTCTTAGGTAAAAACATTTCATTAGACAATCTCGAGGTGCTGATAGTTCATTATCCTGATCATCTTTCTACACTGCAGATTAAATACCTAGATGAGACCAAGGGAAAGTAAACAGTGGGTGGGAAGCTCCAGAGCTGAAAAAAGCAGGGAAAGCTCTTACATTCTACTCCTAAACCTTGTTCACCAAGCTAAGTAACTACATGAACATCGTTTGCAGGGAACAAATTACTTGGTGGAATTCCAAGTGGATTTTCTGTTTGTTTTCTAAATTTGATTTCCCAAATACCTGCTCAGGCAATGAATTAGTCAGTTTCTCTAGTTGTCACAACCATACCTTTATGTTTTATAATGGAGCACATGAGAAAGAAAGCAGGAAAAACTGATAAATTATGCAAGCTGTAACCACTTGTAGAATGTTTTAATACATGGGAATGATAAAACAAGGATGTCATCAGCATTGAAAAGAACAGCATCCCTTTACTTAACAGAATTGCAAAATATCTTAATCAGATTCCCACTCTTCTAATGAGGAAGTCAGAATGATATCCATCAAGAGACACATTTGATTTCCTCAGTGCAAAAGATTAAAATGGATTCATTAGTGTAGGGATGAAAAGACTCACATTAGTGAGCTGAGAAAGAACTCACACCACTTTGCCTGATTTAATGGCAGCAAGTACAAAGTATATATTTATATATATATTTATTCTGACAGGTGTACTTTGGATAGTTCATGCTGGAGCATGTTGAAAAAGGATCTGCACAGCATTTATTTAATCTGTAGCAAAGACACTTCAAAAACCTCATAGCAGAACATACTTCTCATATTCTCACCAATACTCACTAAGTTCTGATACATCTTGATTTTCAAAATAAGTCTTTGTGAAGTTCACTTACGCTGCCAATAAAAACACATGCCCATCTCTCTCATCAATTGTGTCAATAAGAATATTTTATTGTTTTCTATTGGAGGTAAATTTTGCCAAAGTAAGTTTCAAGTCAATTTTCCTGTAAGAAACACTGAAAGCCATAGAAATGTTTTCTCTTCTGATAGCATAATTTTCTTCTTCTTTCCTTAATTATCTTACTCATAATATTTACCCTCCCTTCCCAGGGTTACTGCTTTACTAGACTAACGAGGTAAAAAGCTACACCTATTAATAAAGCACATTTTAAAGAATATGCTCAAAATTTGCTACCAGGATGCAGCAATGAACTGTATTTTACTCAATGTTTTCTGTTTATTGGATATAAAGGAAAACTAAATTGAACCTTTTAATCTTTTAGATGAAGAAAGCAAAGTAATTGAGGATGGCAAGGAACAGGAACAGGGACCAGTTTACAGTGAACCCCAGATCCAGTGAACAGGGATTCTCACTGCCCCCACCATAAGCAATCACTGGTCACACAATTACAGGAACAGTTGGGGAAGCATTAGGTAGCAGTAGGGATGCAAGAATGAACTTACTAAATGCCTGCATAGCTCAGGCAAAAATCTTTATACAAAAAGAAATCTCAGCACTGGGTTACTAGAAACTGCTTTAATTCATCTGTTCCCAAGGGAAAAAATCTTTATCCCAAAGTTACGGAGCAGGAGAAAACAACAAGGCCCTGATTACCTGGACTTCAGAGATGCAGCTGAAGCTGGCCAATATCCAAAAGAAAACTTTTCATAAGAGACTAATAAAAAGACATTTGAAGTGCAGCAGTGAAACTTTGTAGCCACTTAGTATCCGAGAAAACATGGTATTACTCCTTACAAAAGCTCAAGAAAAAAATCCATGCAATTCTACTTTGGAAACAGCAATCTGAGCTCCTGTTAGCATATACAAAAAGATGGATACAAACACAAACTGGAGACTCATAATCAACTTAATACCCATCTTTCCACTCCAACACACACAGGCTGGTAGTGTTATAGACACCTCCTACCACTTATCTACCAAAGGCATCACGTAACTTGTAGACAAGAACCAAAACCATTTTCCCATGCACTTCTTGGATGATTAGTCATTCCCCAAACCAGTCTAAAGCAAACAACATTACATTTCTTCTTGTTCTTTTACACTGGAATGCAAAGGAAAATCTAATTGTGTACTCATCTTTAGCAGACACTGGTTCACAGCCCAGCTTAAATCTCTGAAGTGAGCTGTACAAGTGAGACCACTCAGCCCACTGGGAAGGGACAAAACCCACGAACTGTGATCCTTTATCCATCCCTAAGGGGCAGAGCTGAAACTCCAAATGATCTGTTTTGCCTCCAACTGCTGTTAAGGGCATAACAGGACTAGTTAGGAGAAGGCTGTTGAGAACTCAAAGACCTGGAGAATTCTGTTTACCCATAACTCTGTGTTCTCTGCAATGGGACTATTAATGAATCTCAGAAGGATTTAATGGGAATGCTGCAGTGTAACACTTGTTAAAACTCCCTATCATGAAAATAAAAACGAGGATATACTGAAAAACACTGCAAAAGTTGAAGATAAACTTCTGTTACAACATATAGATATAACCAGATGGGCTTAACACAAATAGTTCATCTGTTTTCTTTGTCAATTTGGTTTCATTATTAGTCGGCTCAGTTTCATTTTACTTAAAAAATGCATAGAAACACAAGAAAGAAATTGAAAAAACTCGCTGAGAAAAAGCAACTCCCACTAGTATTATCAATGTACAAAGTTTATAGATTTCCCACTGTTTGTTTAAGATATCAATAATCACACATACTCATCTTCCTTTCCCCATACTTCCCCCTGCCAGATAAAAGTGCATTCAAAAATCCTCGTCCAATGAGTCAGTTAAAAATACACATCTGAATCATAAGTATATTCTGAATACAACTCTAAAGCCAAGGGGGATACTATTAATACATATAACTAAAGACACAGCCTTGGCTAGCTGCTTTTATTAATCACCTTGTCTATTCCACTTAACTACAGCTACTGCCATGATGTTTCTCCTGCCACTCTCCCTTATCTACATGTCTGTTAGATTTTAAAATGAAATATTTAAGCATATCAGCTACTCTATCCTCTGTACCTGGTTTTGTATTTTTGAGGATTTTGTTTAAAAGCTAATATTTAAGCATACTAGCTAATACACTCCATCTCTTTTTTACAGTTTCTGGAGATTTCACCTTCCTGTAAAAAGACTAAATGTAGTCCTTTAAACCTTAGTATTTTAGGAAAGGAAACAAGAGGTAAAGTTACCTTTGCCCTACATATAACCTGTATTTACATGTAAAACTGCCTGCACAAAAAATTGTTTCTAATATTCAGTGCTGTTATTTGCTTCCCAGATCTGCTCAAGAACACCATTTAAGGATCAGCACCTCACTTTGCTAAGCTCCACAAAAATGAAGTCCTTATCTGACAAAGCTTCCTGTAAGAAAACACGACGGAACAGGTAAGTGTAACAAACACTGATGTTTGACAAAAAACAACGAGAAGAGTTTGAGTAATTTATCAGAACAGCAAAACTGTCAGAAAAGTTGGCATACGTGTAAGTGTACCTGCTCGGGAAACAAAGTTTCTGCTGACACTACCCTACCGGTAGCTGTTTCCACACATCTCATGCCATCACTCGAACTCCTTCCCCAGCACAGTATCGCTCCAACTTGACACGTGTCATTCGCCTATCGCAGCAGGACAGAGGCTTCGCCTTCCTCTTTCACTCGGGCTTTTATCTCTAGCCTATGGCCAAAAACAAGCCTTCCCCCTTCTCCCTGCTGCAGGGGAGAGGCGAGGGGCCCAGAATAAAGGCAACAACCCGCTGTTCAAGCCATTCCCTCCGGCACCCACCGCGGGCACTGCCGCCCGTCCTGCGGCGCTCGGGGAGACGCGCAGCCGCCCCGCACCCGGCTCCAGCCCCTGCTGCTGGGCCGAGACTCGCCTGGGCGCGGGGTCCGGCTGCCCGCTCTGCCTCTCGGCTCGGCGCCGCCGCCCGCAGCCCCCGCTGGGCGGCAGGAGGGGCCGCGGTGCCCTCCAGCCCCGTGACACCGGAGCGGCCCGGCCCGGGCCCGCCGCCGCGCAGGCCGGGCTCGCCGCATGCCGCGGCACGGACAGGTGCAGCCCTCGGGCCGCCCGGGGCCCTGCGCAGCCCAGGCTCGGCCCCGGCCTCGTCCTGCTCCCCTCGCCACCCCCTTCCCCCGCGCAGCGCCGTCGCCCCCGGCCCCGCACAAAGACGGGCCCCCGCCCGCCGGGCCGCGCAGGGAGGGAGCGGAGCCGAGCCAGGCCGGGCCGGGCCTCCTTCACCCCTCCTCAGCCGGCGCCCCGGGCCTCCCGCCCGCCGCGGGGGCCGCCGCCGCCTCCCGCCTCACCTCTTTGGGGACGAGCTGGTTCTCCTCGCTGGGCACCATGGCCGGTGGCGCGGCGCGGAGCCCGCAGCAGGCTGAACCGAGCGCCGTCGTCAGCAGCAGCGGGAGGCGGGGGGACGCCCGCGGCTCATCCTCCCCCTTCTCCTCCTCCTTTTCCTTTTCCTCCTCCTCCTCTTCTTCTTCTTCTTCCTCTTCTTCTTCTTCTTCCTCCTCTTCTTCTTCTTCTTCTTCTTCTTCTTCCTCCTCCTCCTCCTCTTCCTCCGCTTCCACCTCCTCCGCTCCCGCGGGCAGCGCCGCGGCCCCGCCCCGCCGCCAATCCATGGCAAAATGGCCGCCGGCGCGGTTCTCGCGAGAGCCGCCCCACCCCGAGCCCGCCGTGTCCCGCCGCCCTCATCGCTTCCAGCTGGGCCGCGGCGGGCCTGCACCCCAAACTGCCGCAGCCCCGCCCGGCCGAGCCGCACGGGTGTTGGCCGAGCACCAAGAGCGGTGGCGGAGCCGCAGCGCGAAACCTTCGCGGGCGGCAGGACTAGAGCCGCCCCGCGCTGCCGGGCCGTCCATGGCGCCGGGCCGCTGCCGCTCCCCCCTCACGTTATCGTGCCCGGGGAAAGAGCGCGGGGCGGCAGGGAGTGAATAAACGGAACGGGGCTGCCCGGGAGGTGGTGGAGTCACCGGCTGTGGAGGTGTTTAGGGAAAGACAGGACGTGCCACGGTGGTGTTCGGTCACGGGGTGGACTGCATGATCTCAGAGGCGTTTTCCAGCCTGAGGGCGGCCGCGGCAATGGAGCAGCAGGAGGCGAGGGGGAGGCAGTGCGGCCCGGAGATCGTGAGGGCTCCCCGGGGCGGCGGGCAGCCAGCCACGGGTGTGCCGGGAGCGGAGCCTCGGAGCCGGCCGGGCTCCAGCACACGGGCTGCGCTCCCCAAGCGGCCCTTCCCTGACGCGGGAGGCTATTTCAGTGTGTTTCCCTCGCTCTCGCACGCTGTTGGTGCCAGCATGGAGCGGACGCTGAAGCACAGCCTGGTCTCGCTGCCATGTGAGGCCCTGTTGGTGCCCAGAAGTTGTTCCTTGAAGTCATGCGATGAAGTTCAGCATGTGCTCGCTGTAAATCCGAGGTTAACAGCTGGTTTTCAAACAAGGCTATTTCTGTGGCGTTGCTTAATTGTTGAGTTTTGTTCATAACAACATGCGATATATCTGGGTTTTGTGCCACCTGAGCCATGCTAAAAGCCAAATCACTAAAATGCCTAAAGTGCACATTAGTGGAAAAGTAGTTTATGTCTATTTCACTGCAAAATAGTTTGTAAGTGAAAAGCATTCTACTTGGCTAATGAACCTATGGCTATATGGTAGTTGTGCATTTCTGCACAACTATTATTATTTTAGTGTCCTCTTGTGGAAAAATGCAGTACTGGGGATAGGTTTTAGTTTTGGGTCTGGGAAGTTCCATGTTGTGGGGCAATTTTTGAAACCCATTTTACTGGAGGCTATTGAAGATTTGATAAAATTATATGATCTCTTCTGCCTTCTCGTGTTCAAAATTCAGGTTCCTCTCTGCTTTCTCAGAGATAAGTGGAAGCTTTTGGAATCAGGATATATTATTAGTGTTTCTATTAGTATATTAGCACTTAAAAAAAAAAAAAGCTTCAAAATGGTAATTTCTGTAAATAACATCAGTGGTTTTATTTTCATTTTTCAAGTATGCTATGGTAAACACTATGTTTCTGGCTTGGGTTTTTTGTTGTTGTTTGGCTGGGGGTTTTTTGTTGTTTTATATTTTGGTTTTTCTTACATTTTTTTCTCCTTGAATGATGCACAGAAATCCTCTCATTGAGAAACTTAAAGCAGTTTTTAAGTGCATTTCTAACCTGTTTTCCATTATGTAACTTAATGGGTTCAAGTTATTTATCTAGTAAAGGTCAAAGGGTTCTTTGAGACAGGAGCTCTTGCCCTGTAGTTTTAAAATATGTTGCACCTGAGAGCCCCTCATCTTAGACCTTTCAGCTCTAATATGATAAAATCAAGTATGGGGACAGGAACCTGTGAGTCCCTTGCTGTTAATGTTGCTTTATGTTAAGCATGGGGTTATGAAGAGCTACCCCTCTACAAGAAGAAAAAAAAAATCTAAAATAGTTGGGTTTTTTAATAGGAAAGGCAGTATGAAATTAATGAACTCATGTCTTTTTGAAAAGAGGTGTTTTACTAATGCTTATCAGCTGTGTTAAAAGGTTTGGGATTAGATTGGTTTGTTTTTTGTTTGGGTTTTTTTTTTTTTTTTGAGGGGGACTTTTTAAAGTGTCTTGGTGTGAGAAGAGATACAAATTGCAGAAGAAATGAAAAATTATGTCAACATTTGTAGAGATTTAGAGAAGCACAGCTGCCTGGTGATCTCCACTTGTCCGGTGGTATCCAAAGATCCATGAGATTAGCTAGCAACTACTTGAGATGAAGATCCAGAGCAGAGCCAAGCTTCCAACGCAAGGGATACAACCATCAAAGCCCAGTGGTATGTGACTGACTGGTCTGGTGTAACTTCCCCTGTCCCCCTGGCTTTGGGGACACACCCCCAAAACCTCTCAGACTTGGGGGGATTCTTCCTCGGTGTTGTAAGGAAACCATAATTTAGCAACAATCAGTTTTCAGATGTTACTTTTAAAAGTTCTTTTGAGTCTTTAAAATGTTATGTTCTTATGGGGGTTTTTTTGCTGCCATTTGAGCTTAAAAAGGCAAAAAAAAGCTTAAAAAAGCTTAAAGGGAAAAAGCTGCAGAACTCAATGACTTTATTTGAAATATATTGTTCTGTTAGAATAAAGAGGTAGCTGCCACAAATATGTGCCTACTAGATAAGAATCAGGAGTTTGTTTTTTTTAAAGAAATACTTTGTTAGATCCTCCTGCCAGCCTTTAAAACTATGCAAACATCCAGTGTAGCATGTGTGCATGAAACACCTTTAAAGGAGTAGTAATCTCTAGTTAATAATTAAATCTCCAGGAGCTTTTGTAATTTGTGGATGCTACGGTATTTAATCACTTTCTGTGAGACTTCTTAAAGAGGAATATTCAGTATTTGACTTTCATGAAGGGAATCCTGGCCTTACATAAGGGCTGATTTAACATAGCACAGGTTTAACTTGTTATTAGTGTGATGGACAAAAATTGTTGTCTCAGATTACATTTGGTGTGGGATTTGCAGGTACAGGTAAATTTGTTGAGGCTATTGATTTTCAAAACTTGTTCAGAGATACCTTAATGAGAATCACAAGTGCTGCAGTGTGTCAGTTTTCAGTCAATACAGTGCTTGTCACACCAATGTATGCATTGGATTAATGGAAATACAGTCATGCAATGTCAGTGTGCTAAAGTAAATAGCAAACCTCTATTTTAAAGGATGATGAACTTGTAAATTAGTCTGTAGGAACAGGATACCTCTTTAAAGGTCATGCTCTAATCGTTCCTTCTTCTCTGTAAGAAGTCATTGAATCTTGTCCCAAGATTTGATAAATAATTTAAAAAGTTTTGAAAAAAGTTTTAAGAATGAAGTGCTGCCATCTAGCTCTTCCATTTGTGCAGCTAGGTGCTACAGATTGATGTCTTTCCCAGAGTAATATTATCCTACCTGTTTGGAATGGAAAGCTTGTGGAAAGAAGATTGCGTAGGCTAATGCCACTGATTTGGGATATCTTCTCTGAAACACTTGGTATTTGATTTTTTTTCAACAGGCTGTTGGTGGGAGATCCATGTCCTGTTTCAGAGGTAGAGCAAACATTGCAGTGCTTGTTTTTTATTGTGTTGTCCTGTTAAAAACAGCCAACCAAACAAAAGCAGAAAAAAACCCCAACCAAGCAAAAAACCCAAAAATCCCCAAAACCAAACCCTCAAAAAACCCCCTAAACCTGAAATTGACAGTCCTTGGCAAGTTGCTGACAAATTATCAAAATGTCATAGCCATTCTGTGTTTGCCAGCAGTGGAAATGCAGCCAGTGCTGATGCAGTGCTCATTCAGAGCTCATCTGCATTGTCAGCACTTTAAGAAAACACAGCTCAAGGCCTCTTCCCTTTTCAGTCTTTGGCAATTCCACATCTACTGACAGAAGGGGAGATGTGTGAAAGTTCAGGATATCACAGTCCAGCAGTTCATTGCACTCCTGGTTACTTCGCTGTTTGAGCCTCGAGTGACTTTTCCCCAATTGCACAGCAAGTTTTGAAGCCTTTCTCTGAAAACCTGCCTGCACCATCCAGTCCTTTCAACAGGGAAAGTTAAAAAAAACCACAAAACAGTAAATTCAGCCCTTATATGGATGGAGGGAAGAAGAGGGGAGAATCAATGGGAAGAACTAAAATATGAGAAGAAATAAAATTAGTAAGAGTGAAAAAGAGAAAATGGTAGAATTCCAAGACTTTAAATGTCCTTTTTGCTATAATAATCTCTTTAATCTTAGCTTCCTAAGTATGAAAAGGATCAATAAAAGGCTGAAGAGCAAATTAAGATCTTACAAAAGAAAAAACAAAACCACAGCTGATTTTTAATTCTTCTGTACCTGTCAGGAGATTTTTATATTTTAGCATTTTAGACTGTTTCATGAATGTGTTAAGCACTGGAATCAAGGTATTTATTCAAAGAGAAGAAATTATTAAATAATTTTCTATTATATGTGTCTTAACCCCATATAGACTTTCGTGCCTAAAGAAGTGTTTTTTGAAGCAGAATTTTAGAAAGTAAAAAACCTGTTTCCTAGAGTTGAGAATGGTGTGGAAAATTAAGACATTAAATGGGAGTTTTACTATGGAAAAATAACTCTTTTGATTTAGAGGGACCATTGTAGCAGGTCTTGTAGTTGTAACAGGTAGGTAAGCAGCCCTCTGAAGTTAAACTTCATGAGATTAAGGAAAAAATTATTTATGTTCAATGCTAAACATTGTGTTCTGCTGTTCTTAAGCAGTGTTTTCTGCCATAATCTTTATGAACATGCAAGTGCTTTTCTCCCTTCTGACATGGTATTTCATGCCAAGATCTTTTAAATCAAAGCCAGTGGGGGATTATTTTAATTAATTATAAATCAGCAGCCAAGATTCATTAACATTTTTGTTAAAGATTATTTTATTACTCTGGTTTCAAGATACCTAGTGTTCAGATATCAGTTTAGGAAGTTAGTTTTCTTTTCCATGATAGCATTAATCTTATGTATGAATTTCCAGAAGACTTTGGAGCTCAAATTACAGTTGTAAAGAGAAGTAGAAATGCTGCAGAGAGTTTTGCAGGACCATGGATTCCTTTATTAACATTGAGTTCTTTTACCAGCTTGACTTACAATTTTCAGCATTGTCTGATTGTAACTACAGAGCAGTTTCTGGCATTAGCAACCTAAACAAAACCCAGTTCCAGGGTGTTTGACCTCTTGATGCACTTGTCAAAACCTTGCTGGTGTCACTGGGAGTAAAAATACGTGGTAGCAGGCCAACTTCCACTTTGTGTGGTGTGAGTTTGGAAAGATATGTGGGCTGGTATCCTGCAGAGTTTGGGAGTTCCAAGTGAATCTCAAGTGGAGTTTACTGGCTTGATCACGTGGCCAGGCTGTCACTGGTGGATCCAAAACATGTGCAGCAGCTTGGAAATCTGCTCTCTTTTTAGATGTGCAGACTGGTGGAGTGCATGCATCCTTTCTGGAATGCGGGCTCCCATGTTATCCAGCCCTCTAAGGCTGGGAGGTGGCAGTGGGGGGAAGCAAGCTCCATGCACAGGAAAGGCTTGCCTGTGGGAAAGCAAGAAGGAAGGAGAATTGCCTTGAATGCATACCATGACAGCAAATAAGTCACCATCATGGTTCAGTTACTTTAGAGGTTCAAAAAGAGCTCACAGTGACATAGCCAGGGTGTTTAAAAACACTGAATTAACACTTCCTGCACATGAGGAGTTGCTGTTGCATAGTCAGCCTGGGAGCACAAAGGCAGCACTAAACAGGAGCCTGTGATGTGCAAAGTAAGAGTAGCCTGGATCCAGCATGCCCTCAGTATTCAGTAGCTCTCAGAATGGACAGTCAAGGTATTTATAGCTGCCCTTGGGTCCTGGGGAGTTTAATAGTTCAGGTTTGCATTAGGGGTTCCCAGTGACCCTTCACATTGCATCTGGTGACGTTTAATTAATTCCGAGTGAGTGCTAATTATGCTGTTTGCACCTCTTTGGGCAAGCAGGAAGTGGTTTCCCATCCTCAGCATGCCCTAGCACATAGAGAACATTCCATCCTCCCAGATTTAAGTTCCTAGGTGGCTTTCCCCTAGATGAAATATGTTTTCTTCACCTTTTCTTTGTTAGATGTCATGATCATCAATGTAAAGAGGTTGCTCCAAGCTGCCTGGGCTCCAGCCCATCCCCTCACTGTGAGGGGGAAGAAAAGGTACCTTTTGAACATCTCAGGTCTTGTGGTGTGGAGTACCAGGGCAGTACCTGCAGCAGGATCTGTGGTGTGATCTGCCTTAGACCTCTGCAGTGCCCAGCAGAGGAGACCTGCCAGCCTTCTTTACTGGGCAGGCCTGGAAAGCAGGAGGGGGCTGGCACCATGAATGGTGCTTACTCTCAGTGCTTGACACCAGTCTCTGCTTTGCTCTCTGCCCTCACCAATAGTTTTCTTCCACTGGTCATGGGAGGAACTTCGTATTTTGAGGTGTATTGGGCTGGACGTGGTTATTTTATAGCTGGTTTAGGATTACTGAGAGGAGGGGAATTGTTCTTCATTTGCCATCATTCCTCGTGCCAGGGCTTGGAACAGGCTGTGCTGAGGACTCTATAAAGCAGCTTTTAGGCAGTCTGTGCAGAGCTGGTGGGAGGCTTGGTCTAAAACTTGCTGCTGGCTCCTGCTTCTCCAAGCTCAACCTTGTCCTTGTTTTGCAATGTGCTGTGTCCTGAACATCTGCAGCCTTCTGGGGCTTTAAGGGCTACTCTGCTGTGGGGGTTGCTGAGCTCTTTCTTGCATTAATTAACGTAGCTTTACCTTTGGCAGCAGCCAAGGGAGCTGCCAGAGGTCTTACATAGCATTTAAAATGTCAGCTGCCAGTCTAGAGCAGCTGCCAGCACTGGAGCTCTGGGAGAGGCAATGTTGTCACAGGACAAATGCAGGGAATGTCAGTGTGGACACAGCATGACTCAGTCAGGGCAGGGACTTGTGTACAGAGTATCCTGGTGTTGGTAAAATGCCCTTTGAAATCTCCCAGCAAGTTGGCACCTGTGTTGCTTGGGTCATATATAAGGAAATGCTGCTGGCTCCTGGCTGTTGTGGTTTGTATTCAGACCTGACTGTAAGTAGTTGTCAGAGTGTGGGGTATATGCTGATAAAGTAATCCTGTGGTGCTGGGAGTCTCACTTCTGTGTGAAAGAGTAGGGCAAAGCACTGGTGCTAAGAGTGTCAAGAGAATGTAGTTTCCAAAAGCAATAATTCTGGTCACACGTGTCTCAATTTTAATTCTTTTTAATGGATTTTTTTCTTGTTAATGTTTGGAATTTGTCTATTGATTGAACTGAATTAACATGGGAAAAATAATAAAAAAAGTTTTGTAACTACTGTCCTTGCTTGTCATCATTGTCTTTGTGAATAGATGTGTCTGGAGAGCAGTTGTGTTTCTTCAATATTTTGATTAGAAGGCTTGGCTGCAGACATTTGTGCTAGTTTGAATCTTCTATCTGCTGTTGGTATGGGGAGTAAATTTCTTTTAATACTGTTACTTGTTTGCAATGAATTGTGCTAGCTGTTTTAACTTAGATGCATATCCATTTACCTCTCACCTGTGATTTAAACCAGGCTTGTTAATTGGGCCTGTTAGATGTGAGCACATCTACCAGAGGTGTCCAGATAGGTAGAGACAAATTCCAGATCATTTGAACTGAATCCAAATCCTTTGCTGAGACTTAAGTCTTCTGCAAAGACTTAAGTCTGAGACTTAAGTCTTTTATATGCAGTTGTTAAAGGAGGAGGAATTGTTGGGGTTTTTGGGTTGGCTGGTTACTAATGTGGGGTGCATCCATGGAATGCAGGGGTGCATGAATCAGAAGGGTCTCAATGCCAGGCTCAGAGATATAATCATAGGCTAGGTACTGTAGTATTTACCACAGTGTTTTACATATGGAATTAATCTATGCCCTGCCTTGTGCTGGAAATATGTGCCTTTGCATTTATGCAGAGTTTGTGTTACTTATAAGAGGTATTTTGATACCTCCATCAATGGAAATACTTAGAGGAAACCAAACTCGCAGACTTGCTGATGGGAATGCTCTTTACTAGGGTAAGAGTCACCTAAAAACGTCCATAAACTTTTTCCTGTTCTAGGTTTGTTTCTACCTACAAGAAAACTTGCATATACAATAAAGCCCCCATCCTGCTCTGCATCCCAGATCAGGGTTGTATGGCAGATTTTAAGCCTTTTTAAGTCTAGGAGGGTTTCTCAAATAGGGAAAATGAGAGCCTCAGATAATCAGAGGTTGTTGTCCATACTGCCTAAGAAATGATAAACAAAGATAATCAAAGCAGTTGTATTTGTCTTTTAGAGTTTTTATCTCTTCTGACCTCTGAATTCTAGGAAAAATAAAAGGATGATAATATACTTTTCTAACTGCAAATTTTTTGCTAATACCTTGACTATTTTTCAGTCTGTTTTTCCTTATGTTATGGCTACTCTCTCAGCCTCTTCCTTCAGAGACAGGCTGAAATTGAAACATTGTCTTTTGTTAATCTGCTTTTTGTAGTCCCATGTTACTTATTTTAATCTCTTTAAATTTACCCAGAATGGCACTAATGTAGTACAAGTTTCAGGCATGAAGGGGTTAATGAAGCTTTTACTGACTGCCTTGTAATAACATCCATGTTCTTGGCAGCCTTGGGATGCTAGTTGCCTGCAGCCACATACAAGGACTTTTATCCTCTTTGATTGCCACATTTCTATAAAGCCAAAATAGATTTAACAGGATCTTTAGGAGAGTCTTTTTCTATGATCATTGGTTGTAACAGCACTTTTATAGTACCTCTTGAAAACTGAAAGGGCAGCTTTTTGTAAGCAGGTGATGAAAGCAAGAATTCCTCTGTTGAAGTGAATAAAAATAATGTTTGTGAAAAGGCGTTTTGAAGATGCTTTTGTGATTTAATTTTTGGAAATAAATTCATGGCATAAGAAAGGATTGTCAAAGCCCCCACTGTTAGTTAGATTCTGGTCTTTTAGCTGCCTAAACCATGACACTCCCTTAGGATGAAGTACCTAGCTGATTTTTTTCTTTTTAATTGAAGAAGGGGAAAAACTGGAAGCACTAAGAATTCAAGTGGACATGCAATTTTTAAAAATCTTCTGTGGTAATTATTATCTGTGGGTATTTCAGAGTAGTTGCTAGTGCTGTGCTGGCTGTTTAAAATCCATCAATGTGACAGAGAATGGTGCCACTCAGTGCACTTGGATTGCTTAATGGCTTTTTTCTAGGCAGTGTTGTGTTGTAAAATAGTAGTTAGGTAAGAAGTTTCAACCACAGAGTTAGTTTGGTACTAATATGCAGTATGAAGAAATCTGGTTAGAACTGTAATACCTGGGGGACTTTCACAGGCAGAGCTAAAGAGATAGATATGAAGTGCAAACTCAAGACACTCCTTCTGCAGTACTTGCCTCATCTGTATAAAGTCTTGAGTGTGAGAAGTTTGATTTTGAATATGTGGTTATGTTCGGTCCTGTTGTTCCCATGACTATTTGCTTCAGCACATCTCAGCAGTCTGTAATTTCTTGTTTAGATACATGAGATGGTCAGTGTAGCTGAGTGTTGCTGCAGCTTTGAGTCTTGGAAATAGCTGAGGTTTATGGTTTGGAACTATCTGCTTTCACTAGCTATTTTGCATTTTCTTACATTTTTAAGGGGAAGTGCCTTTACTTATTAGCTTTATTTGTTTCTACTTAGCAAACATCCGAGTCCACGCTGTGACAGCTGAAAGAGTGGAGCTTGGAGCTTTGTATCAAGTATGCAAATCCTGAGATAATTAGAGTATTGATGAGTGCTGCTATTTTGAACCCAGAGAAGGAAGTTTCTGGTTTTCAGAACAGACTAACCCAGGCAGTCACTTCTACTGTAAACTGAATGTGTCTGTACATTAGAAGAAGTGAGGTATTAGAATTCTTTTATGAAATGTTAACTGCAACTTAATGTCCTTTTTTCTTTGAATTTTTAACATCTCTTTATTTCATTTAAAAGCCCAGCAACTTAGGGTTTTCTTGAGAGCACAGTTAGACCTTCCTCTGTCACTATGCTAAGACAGTTGATGTAAACAGATTAACATCTCTTTGGGTCTGCAGAAAGCTTATTTTTATTTTAATAATATGCTCTAACAGCATGTTAGCAATGTTTTCTCGTGCTTAGTGATCATATAGTCAGAAAGCACGTGAAAAGAATATGGAAATTTCAAGTGTGGGAAGTGTGGGAACAGCATGACATAGATGCATGTGAACATTAGTCTTTACCATGCATGATGCAATTTGTGACACTTAAAATTTTGCAAATTACTGTATATACTAGATTTTTTTCACATTAACTTTAAGACTTCTCTCTTTTCCTAAGCTCTCCCAGTTAAATCTGGAAGGAACTAAACTTGTTTAAGTTATGTAAATGTGAAGGTTAGTGTGATGATAAAGAACTTCCCAGAAAAGGACACGGCAAGGTGAAAGGCAAGTCCAAAAGGTTTGGAAAATAATGAGAGACAAAGTGAGAAAAAGAGAAAATGAAGTGTAATCTCTACAAAATCGAAGAGAATCTGTGTGTCTGGGGAGATGCATGGATAGCCATGATGCTGATCATAGAAGGACTAAGCATCTTTGAAACAACAAGCATGACACTGTCCGGTGGCTTTTTTGTTTTTTTTCTCACCCAAAGACATTCAGGGAAGATCCAAAACACTTCCCCATGTGCCTTTATAGGACAGAAGGCAAAAGCAGTAAAACTGCTTCCTGGTACTGCAGCAGACAGTGATAATTGAGAAAGCTTTTGATCAAAAATATCTATTATAAAAACACTAAAGCATTTATGTTAAGTGAACAAATCCATCTCTCCCACTTTTAATCCCACAACAGTCTTGTTGCTGAGAAAACTGAGCTTAATATATGGAATCACAGAGGCAGCTCTAGGTGTGAGACACCTTGCAGCCGGGAGCTTTGTGGCTCTGCTGGGAGCTGTTTTGGGGGTGGAATTAGAGCAGGGTTTGAGGAGAACAGGAAATTGCATAAGGACGTCTCTGTTGGTTGTTTACTAGGAGCCAGTGGCACTGGAATAAACAGCTGTGCAGCAGTACAGTGTCTCTTTTGTCATCCAGCCTGACAGAACTGGGAATGGAAACTTGGAGCTCAGGCCTTGAATTCAGCGAGAGAAGCCTATGGGATAAGGGAGCTTGTCAGAGAACCTTGGAAACTGGGTGATATGTGGTAGTTTTGATCAGAGACCAGAGCTTTTTAAATCCAGAAGTTGTTTTTGCCAGTATTGCTCACTAAACAAACTTTAATAGAAACGTTTTCCCTTCCCCTGCTTACCTCTCCCTTCCCCTGTGACAGAGGTGTTTTACAGTTTTCTTAAGGTTCTCTGAACAGAGAGATCTGTGGTGAAGAGAGTCAGGTTTCTCACTGCAGTATGACAGTGAGGAGGGGAAGACAAATTGCTCAGCAAGAGAGTGAGCAATGCAAACAGAGACCATTCACAGTTCTCCAGCCTCAGCCACGTCTTCATTATGTGGGGAAATATCTGCAGACTGACTCAGTAACCAGACCTCAGTTTGCCTTGCAGAATTAAAAGTGATGATAATCAGGAGTGGTTTCCTCACTAGAAGCTACTGGTGACATAGTCATGTATTTTCTAAGCATATTTGAACATTTGGATCCACTAAACATCTTCCTTATAGGTGTAGTACTTCCACAGGAAAGGGAAAATTGTGATTTCACCAAGTTGCAAATATTTAATGAGGTAAACTATGATGAGATACTGTGTAATCTTGTTTCTTTACAGTCAAAGGTGATTCAGATGCTGCATTTTCCAGAACACCAGACATGAATCCAGTGCCAGAAAACAGAGGGGGGGAAAAAAAACTCACCAGGAATTTAATAAGACTAAAAGATCTTTGTTGTTCCACTGCTGAGCTAAGTAAAAGGAATGTATTTACACAGATTCACTCGCAGTTGTTAAGACTGATTTATTTCAGTATGGCAGCATCTAGAGAGTGGATTGTGAAGAAGTGTGGCCTTATAAAATTATTACACCTCTAAAAGAGATAAAAAAGCTTGATTATCTTACTGAGGGCTGTATTCTCCCTAAGCCTTCTGCACAATAACACCCAGAGACCTCTGTGCTCCTTTCTACAACATCAGCCAGTGACGATGTCTTATAAGAATATACTTTTTTCTAATTTCTGAGCTGGGAATAGTTTAATTAGGTTCTAGCTGAATAACTCAAGCTCAACCACCATGTTTCAATGTTAATGTTAGGTTCTGTAATTGGAAAGAAAGGTCAGCTAAATAGGGAAGGATTTTTTTCAGCATTATAGAAAAACCTTTATATTGTTATTTTATGATACAGTAGGAATTGTCCTTGGTACCACAATGTGCATCTTGAGCATCTTTGAAGTCCTACAATAACTTACTGTAAGTTCTATTTAGACTGTTTTAAAAATGTGTTTATTTTCAGGGAACACCTAGCAAATCTCTGTGCAGTAGGTTGTGTTGGGAAAGGAGAAAAAGAGAGGCAGAAGGTTGAACTGAATGTTGGATTTAGGCCTATCAAATTGAAAGGATTTTAGAGTATGTCAAAGAAATGCTATGTGTTCTGGCTATTAAAAAAAATTGACACTAGTCCAAAAATAAAGTCCAAAAGTATTATGAAAATATTTTACTTGTCTTGTTAACATTTTATGGCAAATTAGTTTCTTTTTCATCAAAAGAATTCCAACTAGGTTTTGATTTAAATAATGCAGTTATTTAAATAAAGTTCTTTAGCGCTGCTTGTATATTTTCTAGAAAGCACTATATTAATTTAAAATTTATATGCAGGGAACATGAGCTTTCTCCTTCATCCAGCAATTTGCACCACCCATATATTCTTTTTTAAACCTTCAGATATAATCTTAAATATTTAAGGCGTAGCTCCAACAGAACAGTAGTAGTTTGCCCTTCTCTAAAAATTGCTCTCTGTTTTCTAGGTGAAATACTCAAAGTACTTCATTAGTGAAATACTCAAAGTACTTTACTTTTCACCAAAGAGTGCATTATTCAGGTAGTCTAGAAAAGAGAAGTGCATTATTGACTTCTGCTGCTTTTGAAAGTGCAAGTGAATATTCAGGAAATAAGGTGTTAAATGCACTTTGTTTGATGTGTGAAAAGCAGTGGTTTCAGATTCCTATTTCTATAGATCTGTCAGATTCAGTGTTGCTGAGGAAAGGGAGAGTGTGTGCTTTCTGATGGTGAGAGAGGTGGGAAGGCAGCCTAGGGATGCAGAGGAAGGATTGATGGGGAGTGCAGCTCCATAGGTCTGGTTTTGTGATCTCAGATTTAGTGTGCCTGTTCCATTCACAGTACTGAGGCCTTGAGCTATTGCTGATTTCTGTCTAGTGTGTACAAAGGGTTCTTACCTAATTCTGGTGTGACTGAACCAGAGTATTATAAACAAGAGAACAGTTAAATACAGGCACTGAACAAGAGTCTTATAAAGACATTTCCTTTCATCATCTACACCTGTATCTCAATTTCTAAATTTTTAAAATACTCATGGTTCATGTGTGTTTTAATTTCGATCAGGAATGTTCTTTTGGAGTAAATCTCCTAGTTCTTACTGTTTACTGTTGCTTGTCCCTTTCTCAAGCTGTCTCTTCAAATCCATATAATCTGTGGGTGCAAAGATCTCAGCACCACTGGTTTGGTCTACAGACGTTCTGCTGGGTGGGTTACACTTTCTGAAGGTTTCCTTCTGTTATAGAGAAGTTCTGTAAATGATGTCCTGCATCCTCCAAAATGCCAAGTAATACAGGATTCCTTTGTCCTTTACTTCTATGGTAAAAGGTTTCATTAATTTTTGGCTCCTCTGGGATAATTTCACTGTGTATACTTGTTGTGTGTTTACATGCTGTGCAGAAATAATTACTGCAGCCAAGAATGGTAACCAAAGAAGAAATTAATAAAGAGAAAGTAGTTTAATATTCAGTACAAGCTCTTAAGTATGAGAATAGTTCAAGTGAATGTTATTTATTCTAGAAACTAATGGTTTTGAGCAGCCTAGTGGTTAAAAATTTTTTGTGGTAACTTCACTTTGTAATTTGTTTTCTTTAATGTCTGTTTCTTTTCTTAAATCTCATTTTGGACAATAATGTTCTTATAAGCAGTGATATCGGTTGTGTGTAGCGTTGATAACTGTGAGCATTATAAAGGAAAATTTCTCTTTTAAAACTTTAGTTTAGGTTAATAGATATTCTTTTGTTGATGCTTGCAATGCATTAAACTATACCTACAAGGTGAAGCACTTAGTATTTTGAATTTTTTTTTGTAATAATTTTGAATTATTTAGTCTTTTGAATTATTTCTGTACCCTGAATAGGTCAGAGTCCTTAGCTGTTTCAGGAAATGATTTTTTTTCCAGAAATTTTCATGGAGATTCTTGGAATCCTGCTTTCCTTACCATACTCATATAAACAGCTAAGAATAGTTTCAACATGTATAATACATCAGATAATAGATGTATAGAAGGTTTTTACCACAGTATTCTCAAGATGTACTCTGTGAATCAGATGGAACAAGATGTGTCATATTTAGTCACGGTTTGGCTGAGCAGGGAGCTATATCTTAAGTTATATGGATATTTTAAGTTGCTGAATTACATTACTGAAAAATGCTTAGAAACATTCTCATTCTGAACAGTTTTGTGGTAAGAATCTCTCCAGTTTCAGAAAGTGATCTTCCATTTTGCTGGAACAACTTTTGCATAAAGAAGTCCAGTTATGACCCAGCCTGCTAAAATCTGAATATTCATGATGGATGCAGATACTGATAATGATCATTTCACTGCAGCTGTGTTGGATACTTGGCTCAGCTGAGGTGGAGATACTTTTGTAGATCTTCCCCATGAACATGTAGCCACGACTGACGCTCCTTCAAAAGAAGAAAGGAAAAAAAGGTTTTGAAGAAAAAAATTGAAGTAGAATTTTGTAACTCTGGAAATAATGTAGTCTTTACAGCCCCATTGCACTTCAGATAGAGTTGTGAATGTTCCCTGCTCGCCAAGAAAAGGTTGTTCTGCCATGAGAATTTGTGTAGGAAGCTCAAATGAGCTCAGGAGAGCTCAGGGGTTCAGACCTCATAGTTCTTGTTCTGTTGCCCAAACTTCTGGGACTGTTTGGCACAGAATTTGGGTTGTTCAGGTTGTCCAGCTATTCCTAGCCCTTCTAGGATGCTGCTGGGTGTGGCTAACTGGGAACTCAGGGCTGTAGAGGTGGTGTGGGGACATAGTGACCCCCAGACATTGTCACTGAGTCCTCTCCTGAGGACTTAGGCATTTTCTGGCTTTGGAGATGTTCGTGGTCAGTTGGATGAGTTTTATGGCTTTTCATGTTTTGAAGGAAGAACACTCACCGTCCTTGAAAACATGTCTGTATCCCACAGTTCTAATGCACCTGACTCTTTTTTTTTTTTTTTTAATAGGTTCAAGATGGCAAAGTAAGCTCTGGTATGTAGGAGGGGCAAAATACCTGAGGGCAGACTAACATTCAGAGGTGAGCCATAGAGATAAATCACATGAAAACTAAAGCCCTTTAACTTGAAAGGGACATTTGAATGCTGGCAATGTAAGGCTGGTTTCCAGGTGAAATAGGTACATTTCCTGAGTCCATTTTTTAAAGAGTTCTCAGACTGCAGCAAATTAAAAATCTCAATTTGTCAGCTGGGTAACCAGTACCAGGAAATAGAATGAGTGGGTTGTGTTTGTAAATGTGGGTCACATCATCCCTTCCCCTTACCTGCTCCACTCTTAGGCCAGAAAAATTCGTGTTTGCAGGAATTAGCATGGTAATGTGGAGCATCAAGTGATTCAGAAGCTGCTACCCACAAATCCACAACAGCTTTGCAGATGGAGGAGAAGTACAACATATTCTAATCTCTGCTTAAACACAGTTTATTTTAGGCTGTGGTTTCAGGTTAAATAACTGAATACAGAGTTTAGAGACTCCAGATGCCCTAAGTATATTGAATTAAAAAATTTAGGGCCATTGTAGTAAATAAAAGGCAATGTGTTTTACAGAGAAGGAGGTAGAATATATTTCTTGATTCACTGCACTTCCAGGTAATTAGGAAGAGCAGATCTTTCTGGTAATTCAAACAACAAAAACATTTTATAATTATATAAGGCCAGATTGTCTGGTTTACAGTTTCCTGGTGAAGAACTGTTCTTTGGAAAGCTTAGGGTAGAATCTCCCCTCCTCTGCTAGTCCTTCTGAAGGAGCAGGGAGAGAGAAAAAGGTGTTCTTGGCTCACACATTGCATGCTGGGGTGGTGATGTAAGCTAATAAATACATTGCATACAGTTTGCAACTAAGAAGTGCCAAAATGTCTGATAATTGAGGCTGTAGTCCTTTCCTTCAGAGACACCAAAACATTTTACTTTTGTGTAAATAGCTGTTATTCAAAGACGTAGAGCACGACAGTGGTTTATACTATTTTTCCAACGGAATAAATGAAGACCCAGAGCTGTAATAGACTGTGACAGAGCAAGAATAAAATCTAGCAGTATGCAGTAATGGCAGACACTCTCTACTCACCAGCTGCTTCAACTGCAAAGTAACAGATTCATTTCTGGAGCACCTGTGAGGGATTATTAAAATAACTTCTTGTAACATAACAAATTTGCTTAGTGGGAGAGAAGAGGTCACTGTTTATAGCTACAACTCTAAATGGTGTGAAGCTGTTTTGGATGTGAGTGGCTTGCAGGAAGACATGGATTTTGCAGGCAGGAAGAGAAGGGAATTTTTTTTCTAGCAAAAGGAAATGTTTAGGGTTGCTAATAAAATTAATTTTAGGACATTTCTTAGTATCCCTACATGAAAACTGAACGTGCATGCAGACTCTATGGTGTATCATCATTAGAAAACTATTACTTTTCTTGTTACTTTCAAGAAATGAAACATTATCAAATTGTATTTTCTGTATTACATATTATAAATATGGAAATAGAAGATCACAGTATTCCATTCACAAATATGAAGTCAGAATATTTTGATCATATTAAAGCTACTTTACTTTTTTTCAAACTAGACTCCTGCTAAGAGTGTGCAACACTTGAAGTGACATTTCAGCTGTAAAAGCATTGTTGGAAAATTTCACTCTAGATTTAGTAGCAGGCAGTGTTTCTTTAGCCCATGCTACTACATTCAACCCCAATGTAGGTGGTCCTAGTTCTTGTCTTGAAATCTGGTGTGTGTGCATTAGAATGACAGTATGGAGAATTAGAATATAGAGATTTAGAATAATGTAAAATACTTTGTTAGATTTAGAATAACAATGATCTGTTATTTGGTCAATAACTTAAGAAATTACTTTGTTCCCTTTATCTGGACACTGTTCCTTGATCCCTGATGTCAGGGATTGATGGATGGATGTAATGTCTGGCTGTGCAAAATGCATTTTTTTTTTTAATTGTCCGGTTTTCCAATCCAGCAATATAAGATACCAGCTGGGAGTGGAATTTAAAATGAAGGAAGTGGAGTTCTCCAGCTTGTAGCACAAACTGCCTGTGGTTCCTTTGCTTTCATTCCCACCTGAAATGCAAGTTCACTTAGTTCTGAATTTACCACTGCAATGTGAATATTCTACAGGCTGTGACAGTGAGCTTGCTTTGAAGAATTCTTAGTTCCTAGACAGTATTCCTTATCCCTCTCACTCTGTGTTCAAGGACCTGGTTTTGTGGGGGGAGAGCAAATGTCCAGCTCACATCCCTGTCGATTCCTTAGCTGTGTGTCCAGTCACTGCAGAGACATGTCTGGAATAAAACCGTGGATTTAAGCCTTTCCCTCACAAGATGGCAGCATTGCTTCAGGGAATAACACCACCTGCACCAGTCAGGAGGCCTTGGACATTTGAACATTTCCATTTCACCCAGTATGTGAAAGAAACTCAGATAGCTGTCCTCATTTGTGTTATCTGAACTTGCATGTCAGCATCAGGCATGGGACTTGATGGATTTCACTCATTTTCTGCTGTTTGCAGGCTTTGCCAGGAAAATAAGTTGCTTTGATGAGTTTTGTGAATTGTATTGAAACTATGTCATTATTACTGTGACTCTAGTTAACACTGTAGTTGCATTCCTGAGATTTCAGCAGCAAAATTTGATTGTTTCAAGTGCACTAAGCAGAAATACCTTAGAGGAATTTAATTTCAGATTCACACATATTTCCCTCCATGTCCATGGAATGTTTTTATTCATTCAAGACTTGATCCTGATCTCTCTGAAGTCAGTGTCTGAGTCAGAATTTTAGGGGAAGTCTTGTAAGGAGATAGAGCAGAAAAGAAAGGTCAGTAAAGTGGGGTTTTTAATGGCGGTTTTGATATTTTTTTCCTGCATATAAATAATCAGGAATGATGGAAGAGCTGCTGTTTGAACCAGTAGAAGCATTGACCTTCAGTTAACTCTGGGTAACACCTTTATTTTATTTCAGGGCAGCACTGATCGACTTCTAAAGGAATTAGGTCAAGTTTATTTCTGATTCTAAAAACAGGTCTACCAATTTTGTCTTACCCATAAGGAATAAAAAGCTTTGAAAATACAAGAATCCTCACTGTGCTTTTTGGATGAAGCTGACCTTCCTAAGAATATGGATATATAGATACCTTTTTTTTTAGTGTGTTGTTACCATTTTGCCTGTGATTTTGATTTTACAGCATGAGTTCTGAGCTGAAGAATAATACTTTCTAATTCATATGGTTGTTTTATCATTTTCTTCAGATATACCGCTAACAAGACTAAAACTTATCCTTTTTAAATCAGAAAAACATTTTTCATTATTGCCTGGAGAAATGTCTCTTTTATACTTATGGTACTGAAGGAGAAGTACTTTACTATCTTTACTGTTATTTCAAGGAAATATTGGCTGGTGTACAATAATACTTTAACAAGAAAATATTTAAAATCTTGTCTTTTCATTTTCTTGAAGGTTTTTATGCTGAGCACAAAAAAATTTTATCTTACCTTTTCTTTCAAATTTCTCAAAATCCAACATGCTTAAGAAATGGTTTTACTGTCTGGTGGTCATTTTGTTTGCACTCCTAGGACTAAGGCAGGTTTAGTCTGCAAATATAACTTTCTACTAACAGCCTAATGCATTGGACTTAATGTTCAGCGATATCAAAATTCATATGTTTAAAATTTACCAAACTGGAATGTATGAACTGAGTATTTAATTTCTTCTTTAATGTACCTAGGGATTTTTATTGGTGCTGTTCTCCTCATCTTCAGCAATTCACAGTGCAGCCTCCCAAACACAAACTTGTCATTTGCATTGTTTACTTTCGTGGCTTTGGACATGTTTTCTAAAATTGCTGAAGGAGGAAAGCCATGGATATAAATTATACTGGGAGAATGAAGTCAGGTCCTTAGGTGATAATGATTGCTGAATTCTGTTCTTCCTACACAGTATAGATTCTAAGGAAACAAAAGAAATGCACCTGATATCTTCCTTTGTAGATCTGGTGTCTCCACTTGAACATATATTCTGAGATGATGTAAGAACTGAACTGGAACACATGGACAGCAGTATGTGAGAGCTTCAGAAAAGTAAGTTCAAACACTGGAGGTTGTTTTGGCTGCTGCAGGTCAGCACGCCTCCATCATTTCACCTCTCTTTGGTTAAAAAAGAGAGAGAGCATCAATCTAACCTCCTGGTCACACAAAGCCTGTGATATTCTCCATGAGCCTCCTCACTCACTCATCCTGGCAGTAGGACAAGTCTGGCTTTCAAAGAAAATTGAAAGACATTCTGCTTTAAAGAGAAAGATAATTCAAGGGCTAGACTGGAGCAGAAAATTGAGAGATTGTTCAAGGAAACAAAATAATTTACATTAATGGTATTGAAATGCACTATTGATCACATTTAAATCCAACCTACACTGTTAAATGTCAGAAGGTATTTCTTAGTAGGCTGTGTGAAATTAATTTCTCCTCTTCCTAGTGGATGAAAATTCTGATTATAAGTGGGTCTCACTGGTTTAAACAGCAGTGATCCTATTTGTGGTCCTTTAATCTAGAAGTGTTAATGTTCATGTTTAAGTCAATTCACTTTTTTTTTTAGAAAGCATTTTAAATGGGTTTGGCTTTTACTGTGTTTTCCAGGGCTATTTAGAAGCACACTTGAAAGCCACAGGGGAATGAGGTACTTCTAACCTTTACAGTGGCACATGTAAGATAAATACAAAACTTCAGTGATGCAGCTTTTATCAAATGTGTTAATTCCTTAAGCATTTGTGTCTACCTGACTCAAAAACAATAGATTTCATTTTTAAGGACTTGGAAGTCAGTACTTTTCACACATGTGAAATACAAAGCACAAGAAGAAAGAAAAGAGACAACATTATTCCCTCTGAGTATCCAGAGGATGTAATAAAAAAGGTAGCTAACAAGGATGATACAGATCTCAGATGGTTTGTGGAAATGCTGAATTTTGGCTTTATACTTGTTTTTAGTATGGCCTATTTATTTTCATGTCTAGAATAAGACTAATCCAAGTTTATGTTATAATTCATATATGTAATTTTCATAGAATATCTTGGTAGTTGTTTGACTCTCAAATGCCATGTTGATTGACTAGAAATTATCAGAAGAAATGTACAAATAATTAGGAGCATCTCCTTTTTCAATCCCTACTTCAGTCGTGAAAGAATTTGCAAAGATACTGTTGAATGTGGCCAGATTACCAAATTTACTTCTCCCTCAGAAGCAATGAAATGTTCTGTTGCAAATTCCCATCCCATTTTACTTTTGCATGCTTTAAGGATTTATGCTGGAATGGCAAGGACAGACAGATGAACATTTAAATTTCAGTTGATTCATATCCTGATAAAGGTGTACCATTAGAAAATATATTCTTCAAAAGCATACATAATATTGGAATGTTCATACAAATGATTTTCAATAGCTGACTACTGCTCAAAATCACTGGATGAATCTGCATTTAGCTTCTGTTTTACTACAAATAAGAGATATTGAAATCCCAAACTTTTAATTAAAGTTTCTGGCCATTATGGAATGCAAATGAGTCAAAAATCCCCAGACTTACTCTGAAAAGGATAAGTAGACATATGCTCAAAATGTCATTAATACTTTTGCTCAAAAACATAATTAGAGGAACATATGTTTTATTGTGAATAACATTGTTTCTACTAATAAAAAGGAAAGGATTTATTAGAAGTAGTCCTTGGGCCACATTCCACTTTCTGCTATAACAGATGTGGAATAAACATAAAGCTGAAAAATACCAGAATACACAAGCTATTGTTTGCAAAGATTTTATACTGGCATGTTTGAGATTACTGTCTGTTCCATTTGCTGCATATGAATTTTTAAGTGGTAATATACGTGGTAACTACAGTACATATTACTTAGTCCTAAGCATTGTCTATTATATCAGCTTGTCTGAAAAGTAGTACAGTAAATAAATTTTATGCTTTACACAGCATTGCTAAGAAGAAATTTGGTAATATTCTACCATTTGTAGATTGAGAGAATTAAATAAAGCCTAAAAGCAGTGGTATTAAGGTAAAATTCTGGGCTGTTAATATAGAACAATATGAGAGCTAATTCTCTTTATAAGTCCTCAGATCTTTGGGATGCTTATTCAGGAATTATTCATAACAAATTAAGCAAAATAGGGATTTGTGAGCTATGGAAGAGCTTTCCAGGAAATGTGAGCTGTTACTTGATACAACAGTATTAGGCCTTGCTAGCAGACCAACTTCTTTATGGTGATCTCTTGCTGTATCAGAGCTGTAAAAACAGACATCATTTAAGGTTACAAGTGATGTATTTTATACATAAAAATTATATGGCCTAAAATTATATATTAAATATTTATTTAGAGTAAATCACACTTGACAGGTGAAAAACTGTAGGCGTAGGCATTCAGTTGCATAGTTGAAGAAGATGTAGAAAAGAGAAAATAAAAATCACGTTATGAATTACAGTAAGTTAGGAGATATTGGAGAAGAAACTGAAGGGTCTTAGAATAAAAAGAAAGGTAAATGAAAAGTTGTAAAGGAGTTTTCAGATAAAAATGAAATCAGGAGAAAGGCTGAGTGAAGACAGAAATGTCTGCATTAATCCCATGTAATGGAAAGAGTGGATGGAATATATGGGAATATGTGATTGGAAATCTAGGGAGCTTTCAATCTTTAAAATAGAAACTTAACTGAAAGAAGTGTTAACATCCCCTAATCCATACAGGCTGTTTGGGACTCCACACAGTCCTAGCAAAGAGTAGATTATTTTGTTCCATTTGCATGCAGGCCTCTGTGGAAACTACAGAGTAAGGAATTGCAGGAGGGTTCTCAGCAGGCTTGGAGCAGGAATAGGAGCTTACATTTGAATGCTGTGGTTTCATTGTTTATGGCTGGGCTGTTACAGAAATCCACGATTATAAATGTACCTGTCAGCGAAAGATACTTGCAATGAATTTTCTCACAGGTAACAAAATGGAGATAAAACACCTGACAATGTCCTAACACTTCATGTAAGTAGGCTAAAAAAAGAATGTGCATTACAATGTTCTAGGGGCAGTTGTCTCTTTGTTTCTTTCTCAAAGCCCCATGCAAAAGTAGAAGCCAAAAAGCAGAACTGACTTAGTGTTTGCAGCAGAAGGAGCAGTCAGGAGAGTAAAGGATGTGTCCTGCCCAAAGTGTGGAAGGCTGTGTTAGTTTCCAGCATTTTTAACAGTAAGCTTACGTGGTCAGATGTTATTGAAAGTTACTGAAATTGAAACAAGGTGTAGGTTCTGAAAACTTACTGCAAGACCCAGAGTTGTGCATCATATGCGGGAAGAGCTTTTGTAATTCCAGTCTCAGAGGGGGAAGAAAGAGAGACGTGTATGTACAAGTGATGTATATTGATGACACTGCCAGCAGCAAAAGTTAGCAGGCAGCAAGTTTTGTGGAGAATATTTGAGGTAAGATTGGAAGAACAATCAACTGAGAAACAGAAACCTTGACTGCGTTGTAAAACAAGCACTAACAGCTGCTGTGAGCCTAAAGCCTTTAATTGTGTTTCTCTGAAAGGTGAAAAACTCCCCAAACCATCCAGTATCTGAAATAACTTCCAATGTAATAGCCCAAGGTAAGCAGATACCTCTCATTTACAAATTGACTTTATGGTTTTGAGTGACTTTGCTCCAGAGCATTAGGTGCGTGACACACTATAGGCTTGTAACAATCTTTGTAACATGCTAATCCCTTGCTAAGAAATGAATTGGTATTAGAAGACTGTAGGACATTTATGATTTCTCTTGAATGAGTAACATGCAGTGGTGGAAGATATGTATGGTATTAGCTCAGATTGCTGGAGGAAATCCCCAATACCTTTTGCAATAGTATTTGCATATAATAACCTGAAATTCTGTCTTAATGCTGACATACTGAGTTAAGATTTACTAGCAGTATCCTGACAAAAGGCACTTGATATTTATATGGAAGACAAAGTGGAGTTTCTTAACCATTTAGTGCTTCTGAAGATAGTTTTCATGTGTTTTCCATATTACTCAGTTCAGTTCTGAAATATGCTGCTCATTGGCATTGAATTATGTTGTTCTGATTTGTTCCTTTGCAGGGGAAGGAAATACACCTTCAATCTAACCAGAAATGCAGTGGTAGAACCAAAAATTCAACTTAGTCTTTTGAAATTGATTTCAAAGACTTTGGGGACTCTGTTCTGCCTTCATAGCAAATCTTGCCTTTTGTAAATCTTGTTGTCTAACTGTAGTTGAGTAGGATAGTGTTTGTTAAGCATTTGAAATAGCAGGGAAGGTGCTTTGAAGGAAATGCCATGTGTGTTACAGAGTTTATGTTTCTAACTGTGGAGACAGAAAGGCTGTGTGAGTATTTCTGGTTTGGTTCAGACCAGCTGCAGATGGGACACCATCAAATATATTGTTTAAATAGGCTATAAAAACAGCCTTGCTAAATCAGAGCAGTGTGATGATTCCAGCAAGCTCACTGAAACAAGTTATTTTTGGCAGGAAAGAAAGAAGATGGGACTTGAGATCTGCACTGAGAACCTAATTTTCTCTTTATTTAGGGAACAGGAAATGATAAGCAACATTACAGCTGAGGGTAAAGCTGTCATAAAACAGTGAGGATGAAAAACTGAGATAAAACTGACCTCTTCAGGGGAAGAAATCAGGCTCATAGATGTGTCTGGTTGGCCTGGTAGAGAAGACATGATAGGAAAGTTTGGGGTTATTTGGGTTGGACTGATTTCTCAAAAATGCAACCAGTGAAGTCCTTGAGGAGGAACGGGGAGTTTTGTTTAACTCTTACATATATTGTTGCACTGAGATCCCTTTTTAGAGAATTTTTCCAGAAAATATTTATAGTCCTGTCACATATTTGGAAATGTGAAATTTTGATGGTAATGAAGTGCCTCTTGTTAATTTAGAAAACAGTGATTATAAAGTTTATAGATTTCCACCATCCTATACTATTGTATGTTATTAAACTAAGCCATTAGTAAGGATGGCAGAGCTGGGATTCTGTGCTCTAGGCGATGGTTTCATGGCTAGTTCAGCAATGCTACTGAATTTGTAAACAGGACAACTGAAGTTATGAAATGAACTTTGAAGTAGAGCAAAAGACTAAAGAACACAGGATTTGAAAATGGATCTTGGCAAATCCAAGGAAGGAGTTCCATGGCTGGTTAGGATGTTCTTGAATATATTAAATGGATTAGAAAGAGTTGTTAAACTTTTGGTTTGAATCAATTGTATTAGTTGAGGATTGCCACTAATTACCTGAAGGATGGAAGAATTTTTCCCCATCTCTCTGTCATACATTCTTTTTTTTTTTATCAATACGTATTTGGGCTTTTGTGTTTATTTTTCTTTGCTAGGAACTAAAGATGGGAGTCTGAACATGCCATGCTGTCATTCCTATGGGAAATCTTAATGATCCTGTTTGTTTTCCACCCATTCTTGGCAATGCCATCTGGCATGCAGTTGCCAGATTTGAGGGGAGTAAGGAATTCTCTTCTCTCCCACCCTCTCATCCTTGTTTACACTGGCAGAGGCTGTTGGGATCTTTATTTCTCTGTGCTCTTCTGTTTTATGGAATAAAGTTCATTTCCTGGGCTTAGTTGAAGTGCTTCACTGTAGCTCCCTGACAGTGTGAGACCCATAGTGCTGCTAAATATATTTGCTCTTTATTTCTGTGTGATGTCTGAAGGGGGTTTTTATCTTTTGTACTAAAGATATATATTACAGGCTATTAGTGTTTTTCAACTGCTGTGTGTGTATGGATGGATAGAATGGGTGTTGTTTTTCTGTTTTAATTTAGCAAATACTACATAGTTTAGGACTTCACAGTGATCAAGGTAGGCCCATCATTTACACCTCTATTCTGCTAGGAAAGGGCTCTGCTACAGCCGCACAAGCAGCAAAATCTATATTGTGCCTTAACCCTGAATGTGTTTAAAATTTTGCTTTGAAAAATCCATCATTTCACACTATTTCTTTACTATGCAACACTGTAGGCTGCACACCCTCAATCTGGTTCACAGGACTGCACCAGTAATAGAATCCAACTGTTTAAAGTCTGATTTCTCATTAAAGATCTCGAGTTTTTGGGGGAAAAAAGAAAAAAAAATGAGGATCTGTGCTCTTAGAACCATCATCCAAAAGGTGTTGGAAATCTTATAATTCTAACTTTTTTTTAACAAAATCAGAGCACTCCTAGCCTTTCAAATACCTTTCCATGTGATCAGAAATCAAAGATTAATGTGTAAATGTGAAGGCTTTGAGTTAATTGAATATGAATTACTTTTGAAATATGCTGCTGTTGAGATGTTTGATCATTAAGGACAGTGAACATTACATAATTGATAAGAATGGCTTATTATTTAAAGCAGAGTTTGCATGACTATTGATACAAATAATATGCTTGAAAGCATATTAATTTGTTTGTGGTCTCTGTCAGTACAGAGTTAATTTTTGAGGTGTAAGGTGATATTTGGGTGTTGGATATGAGGTTACAGAACACTGATAGAGCAATAGCAGCTCTGCCAGTGTTGTTATATTCAAGCATAATGTAATTTTGACAGAGATGGGGCAAAGCAGTGATTTTTTTGTGCTCTGTTCAGCAGTTCTATTTCTGGTTTTATACTTTGCATTAATTCTCTTTATAAAAGCAATAAATAATAACATCTGAGAAACTTCTAATGTGCAGCTGTGCTCGCTCAGGGAGTGTGCTGAGTGTGAACAGGAGAGATCACCTCTGTCATGCAGCTCTGAACAGGACACAAAGATGGATTTATTCATGCATGACATGAAACCCTAACCCTGCTCTGGCTTCCTGCAGCCAGCGTGTGGGACCTAGAGCCTGAGGAGAACCTGTGGTGCAGCACCAAAAATGTCTCAGTTCCAAAACTTAAATGAGAGAATGTGAACCACCAGTGAGTATGAGCCTGGTGCTCAGTAAAATGGGGTCTTTAGTGACTTGTTCACTAAAACATTTCTAGGCTGAGGAAACAGGACAAAATAAGCAGGAAAAGCCTATGTTTCAGATCAGGTATAATTGATTTCTCTGTAATTAAATCACAGAGTAATTGCTGTAGAAAGGAGTGCCTGGAATCTAAGGATTAGCAAGGTCCTCTTTAAAGGACTGTCAGATGTAAGGAGGGAACTGTGACTGATGGCAGTGTGGAGTTAAGTGCTGTCACTGGCTAGTAGGGAAGTGGCCCAGAGGGGCCATCTTAGTGTGAAATATATATACACAGGGTACTTCGGAGCAGTGGTGTTTTTGCAAGGAGAAAACTATTACATCACATGTCTGTTAGGTGAGTCAGATCCATTGGTGGGCTCCAGCAGGGAAGAAAGGAACTAGGGATACTCAGGAGCTGAGGAACTGATGAGCAGCCACAAGGGAAGAGCCCATTTATATGAGAAGCAGTTGCATAAACTAACACCTACATTTGGAAAAGTTTGGCACCAAATTCTTGGGTCCTATGGGACTGCACAGGTGTGTGATGTGAGAGCAGAGACAGCAGAAGTAACAGTGTGGAATACTTGTTGAAGTGGTGGAAGGGTAAAGCAGCACTACAGCCCACCTGAAAGAGTGCATAGGTAGAACAGAAGTTGCTTCCTTCAGTGCCATCAGAAGAGATGGGTTATGGGCAGGAAAGTGTCAAATATTTCTCAGCCATTTCCCTGGCAAAACAGAGAAGTTGTTTTATTTGACTTACCTACCAAAACCCTGTACCTGAGAATGAATAGATGCATTATTTTAAACATGTTTGAACTGCATCACTGCAATACATTTTGAACGTACAGCTTGAGGCAATCTCTGTATAGATGCAGAAAAGGATTCAATTCTTGAGCCTGTTTATTGCTTTTATCTGTGATGTTACATTAGAGAGAAATGGGATAGCGTAGAAATGCTTTTGTAATAAATGAATACATCAAAAGTATAAGGTAAAGCTGGGAGATACATGAGGATTCAGACCAAGAAGACTCAGAAAAAAATGCATAGCAGATGTGTAGTGCATACCATGATGGGACACAGATGTTTTTCTTGTTTCCTATTTCAGAATAAATGAACTAAAAATCTTAGGCTGAATCAGGTAAGAATAAAGTGCTAATGCTGTGCAGCTGTCCTTGCTGAAGGATGGCCTTTGTCTCACATAATTACACTTACAGTTGTATTACAATAAAGCTGTGTACTAATGGGATGGTCTGGCCATAAATCCAAAAGCCATATTGAGTCCATTACAATGTTGAGGGTGTCCTGTGTATGCCTCCCTGTGCATTCCTGGTCACCATCTGGAAGGAAGCCAACTAGATGCAAATCACCTTTTGTGGGAAAATAAGAGCCTAACCTGTAAGGGTCACACTTCAATGTGAAATATGTATGGATTTATCTGCGGGACTCATTACCAACATACCTTAGTGCTGCTCTTTGCAGCTGGTGTGTATACCAGCTCAAGTGGAAAATCAAATGACAGGTTAATGCCATGCATTTGCAAAACCCCTTTGAGAGGAGCACACACTGTTGCCCATAAATATAAACCTTTTAAGAGGTTAAGATGGGTGAAGGTGAAACAAATATTACTGTACTTAGCAACAAACTGCTCTTCACCCTGGAAGTCAATTGCAAGGCTTCTATTGGCATTAACGGGAGCAGGCTTGGCCTGTTCCTGATCTGCAGAGGGGCTGCACAAAGAACTCTTCAGGGTTTCCATTAAATACACAAAGAAGAATTAAAATGCCCCGAAAACCCAACAACAAAACACCACACACAACTTACACACCATTTCCAAAGTATGGTAATGAAATCTGCATTAGAATTAAAAGGGGTCTGGAGAAGGGGTTGTTGATACTCTGTTTATTCTTGCAGGACAAGTTGTTTAGTGGAGGAGGGTGAGTTTTGATAGCTGGCCTTGGTGCACTGTTACCATGGTGAGTTGCAAGCAACTCCTCTCTGGACTCTGGTGAGTTGGTGCTTTTGCTGAAGTTAACATTGTTACTGAGTGAATTATTTAGTTCAGAATTCCTGGTTTATGATTTGTTGGTTGCAGAATGCTGGGACTAAAATCTCAGTCTCTGGCTCCTGATAAAGCAGTGTGAGGTGATGTCCTATGCTTAAAAAAACGTTCTCTGGAAGGTGTGAAATGTACCAAATACAGGAAATGGAAAAGAGCGCCTGGCATTCCATGAGGTTTTTGAGTGTTCCTGACTGTTTGCCAAGCCTCATTCAAAGTAAATTGGAAGGGTTACTTCCTAATAGGTCATGGGAAGTGACCCATGTAAGAAAAACTTCTGAAACTTCACTTGCTTTACTTTTCTAAAAGAATTTTTGGAAAAGGACCTGCTAGAAACAGATTTTGATGCACATTGTATTTATATTTGCTGCCTTCTTGCTATCAGATAACTGCTTTAGGTGGTAGAGACTAACCAGATAAGGTTTGAGCTTCTCTTTTTGGAGAGAGGAAGCAGGATCTGAGCTGGAGAGCATTAATCCATAAAGTTGCAATTAAAAGTAGGAGCTTTCCATGCAACGAAAACAAAATGGAAGCAACAAACTACAATGTTTATATTTTCTGGGGCTGGAAGCAGGCTGACAGACAAAAATCCAATTTGGAAAACAACTGGACATATCTCAGATTCTGAGTCAAGGCACAAATTTAAATCCCTAGGAGAAATGTGGAAGTTAGTCCTGAAGGTAGCTATCTAGACTGGCTGGACATCCAGTGTGTAAGTGTAGTGGAGTTGCAAACAGTAGTGAACTTCATTGAGCTGTTCAGTTTTGGTTTATTGTTGGTGGATTCTTTTGCTCTCCATACAGATGCAAGAACAATTCATATGTCATTCTGCTCCTTACACAGGATGTTGTGACACTTGGGTTTGGAGAATCACAGAATTTATTACAAATCCATGGAAGGATGTGTTGTGTTCCTTTTTCCTGGTCATTCCATGGAAGTGTAGAAAAAATGAGTTCTGCCTCACATATTTGTATGGCACAGGCTGGAAGTGGATTAACAACGTGCTGCAGTGATTGGCTCTTTAGGGCCAAAGAACAGGTTTTTTTGGGAAGAAAAGAACAGGTTTTGCTCTTGATAAGCTGAGGAAGCAGATATGTAAGTGAAATAATACATCCTTGCTGTCTAGAACCTTTTCTGGATACATAGCTCTTTAGTTGTATGTTCTGCATGATTGTAGGCAAATCCTGAATTGAGGTTTTAATTTATTTACCTAATACAGAATGGTGTTGGGTTTTTTCTTACTTTTTATTCTAGGCAAAACGGCACATTTGTTTTAGAATAAAATATTTAGGATATTACAAATAACTTCTCAGCAATGCATAGTTGTTTGCATTAAAATGGAATTATGTCAGTAATGAATGCTGACTTAGAATTGCAGCCAATATGGTAATGAAATAAAGTCCCATTAGATTTATGTAATTTGCAAATTGAGGTTGTTATCAGTTAATAATGATATCCCTGGCTGATGTGAGGAAAGGGTCATGTCACTCAATCAAATAGGAAGTAGGACTTGTAAACAGATGTAAACTAGCATAAATGTTAAATTATGGATTAATTTCATACACATATTGCAGTAAGTCCCCACTAGCAGACAGTTGTCAAGAGTGCCTAGGAAACTTGGCTACATTTATTTTCAATGTGTTCACTCTCATGCTCTTGTTCTACTTCTAGGAAAGCTCTAAGTAATTTTTTTTTTTTTGTAAATTCCAACAGTACAGCAGTTTATCGCAATGCTTGTGTTGGTCATATGTACTTGTGATTAACTACAAGTTATTAGGTGCTAAATAGGTGCACCAGCTTCTAGGTCACCTCTGACTTTTTTAGCTAGAGTCTTACAAAAGAGCAGGCATATTAAATCATGTTTGAAAGAAGATTCATCCAGGGTATCCCTGGAGTTTTAGTAAATGTGTATTTTTACCTGAAGGAGATTTAGGAGAATCAAAATGCATCACAAATCCCTGTGAACCAAGAGTGTTTCACCCTCTGTGTATAATTCTGATTGTGTGCTGCTCAACATTAAGCCAATGTTTTGTTGCTACTGGGTTTCTTCTGACAGAAGATTTGACCAGAGCCCTGTGCAACTATAGAGCATCTAGTCTGATTCTTTAACTCCTTAATTAAAATCAGATCTATTTGTTAGGAAACATTGTGGAAAACCTAGAGGTACCAAAAAGGAGTCTCCAATACACCAACTCACTGCAACCCTCTGGAAACTTGGAAGCTCAAAACAGTGAAAATGTCTGCAGTTGTGGCAAAGCAGAATATCAAAGAACAAAAAAGTCACCCTGACAGGTCAGTAATCTGCAAGTAGCTATAAATAAAACCTGAATTCTCTTATTGTGTCAGCTGGGGTGCAGTAAAGCATTTCATTTTTCAAATAGAAATTTATCCTATAGAGTGATTAAATATACCAGTCAAACAGCTTCCCAAACAGGATAACTTAACTATTCTTTTTCTCTTTCAGTAGCTGTGGCATTTGAAAAATTTTGGTTCTGTCTACATTTTCCCCCAAGTATGACATGATATTAATGGTAAAATGTTTGGCTGGATCTGAGTGCTACAAAACTGTCTGAGCATAGTATGGATAGGAGTTTGCTACTCTTCTCACTGCTTCACTGCTTGTGGATTCACTTAGGCCTCCATACAGTGTTTAAAATGCTGCTAAATCAGAACACCTCTTTCTCAGTGTGTTACAGTGTGCCAATGGGCTATAATCCTTTTTTTCAGTAAAGATATTCCATTTTAGAATGGAATTACCTGTGAGTTACTGGAATGTGGTTTAACATTACCTCTTCTTGTATGAAGTCAGACATCTGTCACTGACCAGCTGGCTGTAAACAGGATGTGATGTTTCTTCAGTCAATCACCTTTTCTCTTGGCATTGAACACTGTAGCTGGGACATGCAGGTGGAAGAGGAATTTGCTTATTGCCAGAGGAAGCTGCAAAGTGGAAAAAGGCCAAGCCCAAGTAGTTCAGAGGGGGTTTGTTTTGGTTTTGTCTGCTTGTTTCTCCTAAAGGACTGCCACTGTCATATGAAGGTACAGGGGTGTCCCCTGCCCTGGAGGGCATCAGCCATAGCATTATTGGCCAGGCAAGGGAGGGGATTGTTCCTCTCTGCTCTGCACTGGGGCTGCCTCACCTCAAGTCCTGGGGGCCGTTTTGGGCATCACAGCAAAAAAAGACATTGAACCATAAGAAAGAGTCCAAAGGAAGGCAGGAGGATGGTGAAGGATCTGGAGGGGAAGCCATACAATGAACAACTGAGATCACTTGTGGTGTTCAGCCTGGAGAGGAGGATACTGAGGGGAGACCTCACTGCAGTTACTACTTCCTTGTGAGGGGAAGAGGAGGGGCAGCACTAATCTCTGCTCTGTGGTGAGCAGTGACAGGACTGAGGGAATGGCCTGAAGCTGTGTCAGGACAGGTTTAGGTTGGACATCAGGAATAGGTTCTTCCCCGAGAGGGTGGCTGGGCCCTGGAACAGCTCCCCAGGGCAGTGCTCACAGCACCAAGCCTGGCAGAGCTCAAGGAGTGTTTGTACAATGTTCTCAGGCACATGGTGTGACTCTTGGGGATGGTTCTGTGCAGGGCCAGGAGTTGTACTTTGCTGATCCTTGTGGGTCCCTTCCAACTCAGGATATTCTAGAATCCTGGGGTCAGAGTACTGAACCAGCTGCTTCTGCTCAAGGCAGACCTAGCCTGGGATTACAACATTCATCTCCTGAGAGTTTGAAGTTCCAGGCTAATGATTTATTTCTTTCCTTTAAACTTCTGTAATTTGGAAACTGATGATAAAGCAAAAACTTTAACTCTGAGAAAATCATTGCTTTTGGGGTATTTGCTTAAATCAGTATTTGAATGGTGAAGCTGAGGGGCTGGTATGTCATGTTTGACGGGTCACTTCAGTTTGAAGTGAGAATGGGATCACCAAGTGTGGTATAATTTGAGGTTATGGCTAAACTGGGGAGAGTTAGGAAAAAATTTAGTTCTACTTCAAACATTTTTTTTTCTCTGTATGTGAGTGTATATATTCTTTAAATATTAACTACATCCTCTATATTATATTAGTCAAGGATGACTGCTGCTAACCATTCATCTTATGCTTCCTTTCATATAGTATAAGAAAAACTTGCTAAAACTATATTTTAAATTATTAATATGAGATTCGATGTCCAAACAGTTCCTCCTTTTTCTCTCATGCTTGAGCATCCTAACCTGACAGCAAGACAGGTGGCCTAAAACTACAGTGATGAAAGAAGCATAATCAGGGGCAAGGGGTCAGCTGGAGATAAAATTAGACAAATAACCAGGGTTCAAGGATATGCTTAAATGAACAGCATAGTTTGCACTATCTGTTGGCAGTTATTTTAAGATGCATAAAACACAATGTCCCAATTTTGCAGGGATAGGCTGTAAAGATCAGAAATTCTATGAAAGGGGTCAGAATCTAATTTACAGGTTTGATTCAAAGCTTGCTGAGGTCAATGAAAACCTCTCTATTAAGTTTAGAAGGGTTGGAATCATATCTTAAGAAAAAAAGATGTATCGAGGGAATGCTGAGATTAAATGAGAGCAGTAAAATTTTTCACAGGATAAATGCACTTTTGATCTATCTATGGTCGAAATCGAAAAAAAGAACCTGTTTATAAGACTGATAGAGTCTCACAGTTCCATTTTAATTTCTTTCAAAACACAGTGAGCCTAATGAGTGAAGAGGGAGACTCTTCATTACCTGCTGTTATACAGTAAATGGAAATGCACGTTTGCCTCCAGGATCCAGGTAAGTAGTAGATTTGGGAAGATGTCTTCTGCAAGAATGTCCTTTTCAATACAGAATGAACCAGAAGTACTGTTGGAATTATTTAGTCCATTGAATATATAATCCTGTAGCTCTCCTCTGGCTAAAAGCACAGGATAGCATTTTCTGCTGATGAAAATGAGTGCTACTTCACTGACACTTGAAGTCATATAATCATATTCTGCGAATAACTTGCTCAGGTTTTGTCTGCTGCTGCTCTTTAGTTGTAAAGGTCCCACTCTGGACTTGGGCTATTTGTCATACAAAAACCAGTGTGAGATGACTGAGGAAAGGCATCCTACCAGTCATTAATGCTGGTCTGCATCAGCTGCCTTACAGAAGAAAAGTGGTCCTTAAATCAGGCACCAAGGTCCTTTTCATAGAAAGAAAAATAGTCAATTTTGAGTTTGCTCTTATGCAACAAAATAGAAACTTCAGTGCTCCTACAATCTTAGGCCAAGAGAGGCTTTGGTGTAAGGATAATGGGACATAAGTGCCTTTTGTTTTGCTGTTAGTGAGAGTAAATTGTAGAGCTGTCAAGTTGTGGCATGTCTAAAAATGCTGAGTAAAACCTTTGCTGGGAGTGATGAAATTAGCGTGCCAAAGGAGAGGGAAGAATGCACATCCATCAAGGGAACCTGTTAGAATTCTGGAGCAGGTTTAAACCAGTACAGATGCCTTGACCATCTGCTGAGGATATGTGTGGACATAATTGCACAGAACAACTGTGATTTAATTTTTTATAAAAACACCTTCCTTTCCAGGAAGCATGCAGCCAAAGGAAGCAGCTTCTCCTCCTTCCAAAGGAGCAGCTTCACCCTCCAAAGGCCATGTTCCTGAAAAAGCTCTATGTTCTTTTTTAATGCTCAGCCTCAAACTATCTGATTTATATGTGTGTGAGAAGTTACATGCTTTTGTCCTGCTGGAGAATCTGGAGCTCCTTGCAGTTTATCATGGCTGATGTACCTCAGAGCTTATCACAGAAGTACTGAGATACTCAGCTGTAACGATGCTCCCAGAGCTTTGTTCTTGTGGTTTATATCACTAGGAAGTTTGGCAGGATGATATCTTTGCATTATGTGGCTGCTTGTCCATTATTTTCATTACAGGAAAAGGGAGTGTGAGCTTAGATCATGGGAATATTGCTACCCCTTCCAGTGAATGTCAGAGCTGCAGAAGCCGCAGAAATGGATTTGTAAATAGATAAGTTTTAATGGAACCCAGTGAAGGCTGTGGGCATTTTTTTATGCTCAAATATGTCTTAATGGATGATTTTAAGTATTGAAATTCACAAGTGGCAGCAGTAAATTTCATTCACCCTTTTAAAGCAGGGATCTTTTCACTCCAGCTTCCTAAGCACAGACTTTTAGGTAGAAGCTCAGTTTTGTCTGGAAGGAATAGAAAGCAAATATCTAATGCCTGCTCTCTGTCAAGTGATTGACTGTTTCTGAGCATGGAGTATTTGGAAATTCTTCCTAGTTGCTGGATTTGTCACAGTGCCTTTGCTTATTTCTGCTTTTTATAATGAAAAAAACATACAGAGATGAGGGTAAACAAGTAAAATAGTATTGTTTATCTCAGACACTTTTGCATCTACATTTTACATTTCTGTTACTTGGGTGATGAGTTCTTGTATCTATTTTTCTTGCTTTAGGAACAAAAAATGTATTTGCAGAAGGCTGATGTTTTTCAAAAACAGATCCATTGTAAGCATAGGAAATCTACAAAAAAAATTTTAAAGGAAAAAATTATACAACTGGAGGAAATGTGGGGGCTCACCCTAAGATAAATGTTTAGGGGTTTTCTGTTTTACTGTCTTAACGGGTTTTTCTAGTGTAACTTTAGCTTTAACCCATATGATTTTATCAATATAGCTTGCTAAAGTAGTAAAATGTGTAGATAAATGCATAAATTCTAAAATTTTCTAAAATTCATCAAACCATTTCTTCCAAGATTCAAAAGTGAGTCAAAAAGCCAATAACCTAGGGGTCCCTAATTTTTCCCCACAGTTTTTTTGTTTTCTTGATATAATTTCTATAGTCATTGTCATTTTGTAACTGGTTTTGAAAAAATTGAATTAATTCCTTCTGAAACAACAAAAACTCATGTAAGTATTGTACATTTGATTTTATTATTGCTTTTTTTTTAAAATCTTACTGAATTAATATACTCTGTAATGTACTAAAGGAAGAGGAACAGTGAATACAGAAAAAATTATAGTCAGGCTTGATTTCCATGCAGGTCTCACAATACCAGTGGCATGGGCCCCTGTAACATGAGGCTGGTTCCAATATTTGAGCTTTCTGTTTCAAGGGATTTTTGTAATGACAGCTCTATTTTAGGAAAGAAAAGAGCAATATTTCCTTCCTTTGCATCACATCTTTGTCTCTCTGCTAATGGGAATTAGTGATGGCTCTTGGTGAGCTCTGCTGGCCCTTGTCCTCAGACTTGTGGGGAGTTACTGCAGGCTTGTGTGGCTCAGGTGGCTGGCAGACCCTGTGTGGGCTTCTGGCCTGCTGCCATTCCTAGCCTGAATAGTTAAATTAGACCACCACCGGATGATATTAATGTATTAAAATATTGGTTTGGAGCTGCAACAGTTGGGAGATCAGATTTTCACAGCCCCTGGGCAACAGAAGTGCTGCAGAGATCGCAGTTCCCAGTTATTTCAGCTAAAACAGAAGGACTGCAAATCAGTGCCACAGATCAAAAATGCTTCTTTGGAGCATCAGAGCAAGATTCATGAAGGATTGCTCTCTTAAGGAGGTTGAGTCTATGAGTTTTTAGGGAGACTGGGCTGCAGAGAGCTGCAGCTTTGCTGCTTGGTATAGTACTCTGTCCAAAGTGATGCTCAAACTGATAAAAGGTTGGAGATGGCTTCTGACTGTGTCTCTTGGATTTTAATAGATCCTTTCCTCCTCTTTTATGAGTTAAATGTAATGTAAGTTACTGACTGAAATATTGTGAATATTTTGTTCTCTGAATTCTCTGAATTTACAAGCTGAAAGCAGTAACACTGTTACTGCTGGAGAAGTTACAGAATGAGTAAAATGGAGAATCCTTAGTGACGTGATACACTGAGCACTGTGGAGACAGAGTCCCTATGGCATGGCCCGTGTAATGCTTCCTCTGAACTTCTCCAGGGAAATGGAAATAGTATGAAAATATTTTGTGGAAAGAAAAAGGTTTAATTGTAATGTATGTAATCTTTGCAAATCAATAAAACACAGAGAAACTTCCTTTTAGGGTGTGTTGCGTCATATTTACACATAGTAATGTGATAAATGAAGCTGAAATAATCTATAAAGCTATGGATTTAATGTAATATTTAATATAATAATCTATGAAGATACGATTTAATCTCATTTAACATAAAGAAAACTATAGAAGGAAGTGCACAAATCTCTGTGCATTAGAAATCTTGAAAGAAGTTGGCCTGCCTGTATAAACAATCTCTGGTATCTTGGGGGACAAATGGCTTGAATCCTCTTTGCTTCCTGCTTTGTACATCTCCATTCTTCTCTTCATGTGTACTCATCCCTTAATGATCATTTGTATCCCATTTAAATCAGGTCATTTAGATGCAGGTGAATTGCTGTTGTAGAGGGAAATTTGGAATTTGTGTTAAGTGTTGAAAGAGGCTTTATAAGAATCTTGATTTACCAATTTATGTAGTCAATATTTTTGTGAAAACAGGGCTTTTTCAAAAAGTTTCAGTAGAAACATTTCTTCCAGTTCTTGAAGAGCTCCAAATACCGCATTTGTACTTCACAACATACCTAAGGTTATAGGGAAGCATATTTCATGCTTGACATACTCTTTGTCACCATGTGCAGAGCCAGATGGAGTCCCTGTCTGAATGGGAAAATATGTCCCCACATGTGTATCTTGTGCTGTGAGCACAGGCTGTGCTTGATGGAAAGAAAGAGGATGAAAAGTTTGCCTAGAACTCCCTCTGCCTGATTGTATTGCTCAGTCATGGCCAGGTTAGAGATACATTTATGATTCCAGACTGCATCTTGTTTCTTAAATACTAGGACAGTTCATATTTTATAGCAGTTTGTTTTTTCATTTTTTTTTTCCCTCATTACCTTTCTTTCTGGAAACCCTTCCCAATGTCAAAATGAAACAAATTCTGCTTCCAGACCCATTCTTTATGTTCCTAGGATACCATCTTTATTAAAAGACAGGAAATACACTCTGGAAAGGTCTGCTCTGATTCTTGGGGGCAAAGATGTCTTACAAAGGCTGTCAACTGCTTAATAAGGACATCTTCTACATATCCAGAACATTATTTGCTGTTTTTCCTTGGATATGCTGTGCCATTGGACTGTAATTCAAGTACTGTACATAAACTGTTTTCTCATTCTAAGACACACCTGCTAATTCTTCCATTCTTGGTATAGAAATAGGGAGGAAGTCTTTTAGTCTGATCCAGCCAGATTTAAGAATAAAAACCAAAAGTCTTTCACTAGTCAATGTCTAGAATTATTTCAGTTTTCTTTGTACTGCTGATGGTTACCAAAGTCTTTGTCAAGACTTGCCTTTCTTTTCCATTCTGCTTAAAGCTGTATTTAAAAAAAAATCTTTAATACATCAGCATGTTTTATAGCTATTATCAGCAGTATTTATAGCTATTAACTACGGCGTCATTCCAAGTTCTATTTTAGGACAACTTTTGTTCAGTTTCTATGTGATGCTCTGATTCCCTCCGTCCTCCCAATGTGATGGGGCTTCTGTTTCTCTGCTATATTATAAATCTTATTTTAAGCTTCCTGTAAAAGCTCAGAAGATCTATGTTTATCATCTGGTTGACTATCTGACATTGTTGAATAATTGGATCTTTTCATGTTTAGAAGCTAAATCTGCTCATCAGGCCTTTTGGTATTATCCTTCCTCCTTTTGCTCCTTTAAGAAATGATACCTTGCTTCTCCAATTGTTCCTAGTACTTTGGTATTTGGGTCCTTTTATTTTTCATCTCAGCTTTCCCTGGAGATAAAGATGGCATATTTTTATCTAAAATTTATTCCAGAAACTTGCTGATGAGGTTGTGGTATGTGTGTTTGTGCCTTCCCACCAGGACTATTTTTGAGCTAGAGGTTTCCTGATCAACTTACAGAATAGACTCCAGATGGTCTGGAATCCTTCTTTAGCGATCTATAGCTAATTAAACATTCAGCACAAACAACTCTATTTTTAAAGCTGAGCACATTCAGAAGAGCAGCATATTGATCTTTAGCTTTACTTTTCATAATTTCTTTTCTTTCATTGCTTAGTGTTTTTCATTGCTGGTCCTTGCGCCTATTTTGTTGTGTGGCTCAGGGGCTGCGAGGTGCCTTGTATCTTATGTTTCAGTCGATAAAGGAAATTAATAAGACCTTTGTGGGACATAGCTTTTTGTTTTTCTAAGTTACTGTGAAGGGGAGAAAAGCAAGGTTGTGCTGTGGCCTGTATTTGTAGCAACCTCTACTTGCCAGTTGATCTCATGGAACATGACAAAGGGAGGTGAAGTAGATTGTGAGAACAGCACTCTTTGGTTTTCACGGGCCTAATTTGAGGTAAAATATAAATGAGCTGTATGCTGGCTTGGAGTAAGCAGTGTTATTTTTGTGTCTGAGTGCAAACAGCACAGTACAGTTAGTACAGAGAGTATTCCTTGGCCACCTGTAGTCAGAGAGACATATGAAAGAATAAACGTTTGCACTTCTCTCTAAGGAAAGCACATGCTGCTCTTTAATGATCAGGATCAAACTGGGGTTCCCATGGGATTTTTCTGTCACACATTCAAATCAGGATTAAGTGTTTGCCATTATTTATTAAATGGTGGAAGTTATTAATTGCTGAATATTATTCATTCCATTCTGGAAGCATTGCTATAGGAATGTTTCTTCACTATTCTAGAGCTGAGGGGACGTGACACTGTGAGACTATTCTTACAGTGTGAAAACAGGCAAATATCAGTTTAAGGTAACAAAAACTTTTTTTGCTTTTTATATACCCAAAGATTGTTCAGAGCACTAGCATTATTGTAAATCCTTTAATAAAGTTAGTCTCAGATTAACTCTAGATTTGATTCATTAAAACAGTTTCAGGCCTCTGTAATAGAGGTAGGACCATGCTTATTAAATATTTTGCTGATTAAAAGCTAGTGTATGTTATTGTTACATGTATATTTATTCATTTTTCAAGGTCAGATAAGGCAGATTTTAAAAAACATGCATGGATTATTTTTTAAATGCTTTAATGTATTGTGTAAATATATATTCCTTTTAAATGTGAAAATGAAGTTGTGGGGTTCTTTTTGTTTGTTTAATAGTGCTTTGGTTCTAGAGGCCTGTGGGCCACTCTGTGGGAAATGAAGTTATCTATCAACCCAGTCTCTTATAGGTTCTGATTCAAAGTGTATTAAAGGTAATGGGAGGCCTCTGGCCTTGGGAGTTCAGAGGCTGCATGCTATTCTGGGACTTCTTTCAGGTTTGAATGTGAGAATGTATTTCCTTAACTGGAAGAAAAGAGAAGTCTGAGAGAAACTGGAGGCAAATTCAGACATATATAAAAACATGTAGTGCTGTTTTCAGTGTAAGGGAATGCAAGTTGGACTTTGTAAGGTTTCTGGACTTTTCAAGTTATGACATTGCAGCTGAGTAACTTTTTAATTAAAAATTTAATGTACTTAACATCTTAAAACTCATTGGGTGAGATCAGAAAATTTATGATTTTAACCTACAGCATATTTTAGTCACTGGTCTCTGGAACAAATTCTGTTGTAAATAAAACATTACAGTGATATATTATGAAGGCAGAAAAACTTTTTGCCATGGGCCTGCACTACTGAAAGTTAAAAAAAATTTTTTTTTTTTCTGAAATGGGTTTTCTCCCTACTCAGGAAATGTGTGGAGAACTTGCCGTTGGATCACAGAGTACAGTCAGTGAGTGATTCTCTGGGATATCAAGTGCTGGAAAAACATTCTGTGTACAGGCAAGTAAGGAAGGCTTCTCAATTAACCTCTGTGGATGTCAGGAGCCACTGCCCAGGACTTACTGCATCAAATACATGGTAAACACAGAGGAACAGAAGTACAATATATTGGATTGAGTGTAATTGTCCAACTGCTTTGTTTTTAGGAACCAGAAAGGGGATTTGAGGGCAGCAGAAAGGGGATATTTCTCTTTTGTAATCTGTCTTCTTTCCATCATGTCCATACATGTCAAGAAAAACACAATATTTTGTGGGACAAAAAGAAATCCCAGAAATAGAAGCATCTCTCCATCTCCAGGCCCCAGAAAGGCCAGAGATGAAGCTAGGAGAGCTAGAACAAGAGTTTTAAAAATGAAATGGGGAGAGATAGAGTTTTCAGACTGCCTCTGTGAAGTCTGGTTCAATGTGCTGCATTGCTTATCCAGCTCAGACCTAATTTATTGTTCATATTGATTGCAGAAGTCAATCAGCATCCTGTATGTCTATGTGCAGGTAATAACTAATTCCTTAATGAAGGCTTGCTTTTTTATGTACACCTGCAGGTGCACATATACACTTTAGGTGTGTGGTGGTAGCTGATGTTTCAACTCACAAATGGGATGCCTCCAGGATTTATTTTTAACTTTTTTTAGTAAAGGAAAATTACAAGAGATGGAGACAGGTGAGTTAGGTAAGTGCCTTCAACGGGAAGCAGCAAAGAAGCAAGTTCTTGGATTAGTGCTTAAATTAATTTTGCTTTCCAGAGGTCTTTAATTGCAGTGGGCTTTATTATCAGGTGGTCCACTTTTGCCTCATATTAATGTTTTTACTATGTTTGTGTGCAATGAAAAAGTCTTAGTATTAGATTTGCAATGTGTAATGCTAAGGAGTCCTATGAGAAAAAATACTGCAAGTTCACATCATGTTGGTTAACATGATTTTGAAGGCGGAAATAGGTCTTGGGAATTACCAGTAAAAATTGCAGACAGGGCTATTTGTTAGTAAAACTTCCCTTCCTGTGGGTGTTGAAATACTGATGTATGGGCTGGGGTATTCCAGTAAATCTTAGCAAGCCTGAAAGTCAGCAGCTCAGAGTTGTGTGATGTGCTTGCAGTGAATCTTGCCATCTGTAAATCCAAGTTTGCTTTCCTAAAGGTCAAAACTGCCAGGACACCGTGGTGCACCTGGTATTAAATTTCATTATTTCCATCAGCGCTGAAAGAGGATACAAATCGTGAAGTGTTTCCAAAATTAGATACAGTATTACCATCTCCCCCAGGTCCTTGAGTCTCCTATGAGTCATTTCTTTCAGTGTGCGTTTCAGTTCGCATTAGTACAAATAGAGCCTGTGCTTGTATCCTGTTCCTGATGAGATTTGGAAATTGAATTAGGCACAAAGGGTGTATTTCAGTCTGGGCACCTTCATCCTCTCAGCCCTGTCACTGGGGGAGCAGTGATTCTGCAGAGCTCCCTCTAACAGACCATCAAGTAGGTGCTTCTCACTCATAGTGGGGCTGAGCTGTTTTGGCTTAACTGTGACTTCATCTCAGTGATTAAAATTATGTCCACCTCACTAAGCAGAAAAAGGCTTAATGACAGGTAAATTTCTAAACTTCTGAAAATCCTAACTTGTTTCCTACTTCAGTAGCCTTTAACTTTTAATATTGTTTTTACAATTCTTGAGCACCTAAAGACAAAGCTGACCTCTTCATGTAGATCCTGATGTACTGCCTGGTGTGGCACATGCCACTTGTGAAATAATCACTGTTGTCATTTATGTGTGGATAGCAACTAGTAGATAATAAATGTAGTGTTTTAGTTGATATGTTCATTTTAATAATTCTGAAAGTTTGATTATAGAAAAAGTAAAATCACCAGTGCTGTTTTGCAGGTTAATATCACATGGATCTGCAGAAAGTTTTTTAAAAGTTATTTCCTTTGCACACCATCCACAGGGTTTTGTGGTATATTCTGATTTGATTGTAGGGTTTTTGGACTTTACCCAGTAAAATTAGATGTACACAGTAGTCTTCATAATATTGCTGATCTGAAAAGGCATAATTAATTACTCTATTACTGATGCATGGAAACATATTGCTGTTCTGTAGTTTTAGTTAATATTTAAATGTTCCCAGAATTGTTTCACAGAATGGCTTAGGTTGGAAAGGACCTTAAAGGGCATAGAGTTTTGTCCCCAAGCAGGGACACCTTCCACTAGACCAGATTGCTCAAAGCCTCATCCAACCTGGCCTTGAACACCTCCAAGGTCGGGGCATCCACAGCTCCTCTGGGCAACCTGTGCCAGTGCCTCACCACCCTCACAGTAAGGAATTTCTTCCTAGTATCTAAGCCAGCCCTGCCTTCTTTCAGTTTAAAGCCATCCTTCCTTGTTCTATCGCTACCTGCCCTTGTCAAAAGTCTCCCTCCAGCTTTCTCATAGCCCCTTTAAGTACTGGAGGGTGTTACAAGGTTTCCCTGGAGCATTTATTTTTCTCCAGGCTGAGCACCCCCCACTCATGGTGATGTGTGTGGTGGGCTGCCAAGTCTTTCAGGGCCAGTGGTAAACATCAGGGAAATACTACTGTAAGGGGATATAAATAGCAGCTTGTAAGTGTAGCACCTATGACCTTACGATTTCAAAAGAAGCATAAAATACTCTTGTGAGGCTTGTAGGGCAGGAAGCTGATCAGTATTTGAACTATTTATATAACTATTAGAAACAGAATTGTTTTCTTCGGATGCCTTAAATGTAGGAGCAACAGCTCTAGCATTTCTAGGAAGTGTAACTCTACACTAGAGTATGCCTAGAACAACTAGGTAGTAAAAACCCACTCAACCCAAAAGGTCTCTCATGTAAATGGATATGGACATGGGTATTACAACCAGAGTGTGAACTGGGGCTGTCCAGGATCTCTGACGCAAATGTTCTCTGAGTACTCTTACCCTGTAATACCCTCTAACCAACAGTACTGCTTCAGCTTGTCCAGAAACTTAGCAAAAATACAGCAATTTCACTTACTCTGAAGACTGGGGAAAAAGCATATGTCTACTTTTCCCGACAATACCCCTTCTGCAGCTGTTGGGAAAAAACCCAACAAACCCCAGAGCTGTCTTTTTATGGTAGTTTCACATAACTTAATACTAATAACTCTTACTGTTCCCTATAGGCATTAACACCTATTTAGCTTTTATGAGCTAAATAATTGAACATAAAACTGAGCTCAAATTACTGAACTTTGCTTGCCCTGGGTCTGACTTCACTGATTATTATTAGGCTGAATGTTTTCTGCTTCTGAGAATGCTAAATTAGTTCTGAGCTTGCCCAAGTGACGCTCACTGGGATGCCATTGAATCCTTGCATGGGATGACATGAAGAGACCAAACAACTTTAGCCAGCTGTTTGCCAGGTCTTGAGGAACTCCAAACTGCCAACAATGCAGAAGTGCATTGATGGGGCACTCTGCTACAGATGGAGTGGAATGGTAATACATTAATAATGTTACATCCTTTTATATGGTCTGAAGTGCACACTAAGTTACTGCTCTTTTGAGAACGTGTTCCAGTACATTGCCTTAAAAATCTAAAACCTTGACCATATAAAATTTCATAGTTCCAGCATTTTTGGGGTGTTCATTTGCTGATGGTTTTGTGGGTTTTTTCTAAATCTGGGTTACCTTTCCCTTCCCTGCAGTTTGGAGAATAATTCAACACCCAGCATTGGTGATAATCCTACAGTGACAGGGGATTTTTTTGATGGCAGGTCTGATCTTAAATGGCTAAACAAAGTAGAAAAAAGTTGCAATGAAAAAAATTACCCTTTAGCTGAGACCTTTTTATACTGAGCTTTAGCCTGAAGCACATTTTTATAGGCAAGTTATAAACCTGTAAAACAATGTTTCTTGTAAAGCAGAGCCAATGATCTATGATAGTGGAAAGCAGGCTTTATGGTCTAAAACATCCTAGAAATTGTTTGAAATACTTAATGCATCCTTCAAACACATAAATTATGGAGCTGTGTGAAGTTTTGCTGGCTGTTTGATATTCTGGGGGGACATTTTTTGGGTGACTGATGACTATTTGTTAAGGTCAGTGAAAATTAATTCAGCTCATAAGAAACACATTTCTGGTGAGAGACTCTGGAATCACCTTTAAAGAAGCATTTAAAGGAAAAAGGGAGTATCTTATTTAAAATAGAAGCTAGTCACAAACCACCATTTTATTATCCCATCACAGAAATTTTGGACATGGAGAGGTCCTTGTCTGCCACGCAGCAAATAGCCTTCCTTGTTCATCTGTCATCTATATTTACTAGTGCTGATGTAATTTTATTTTTTATTTAAAAGCTTCTGATATTTTAATCACTTTTAGTTTAAAAGTAGCTCCAAATAAATTGAATGTGTAAACCAAGGCCTCATTCTACTTTAGCTTAGACAGCTTCTTTATTTGGATGGATCTTCCCCCAAAATCAGCTCAGTTTTGCCATGCTCAGCTCAAAATCAGGTTTGCTTGAGCAGTGAGGGCAAATCCATGTCCTGCCCTAGGAGAGCTGCTTTCCTGATCTGTAATGACATTGACTGGCAAAGACTGTGAGCCAAAATCCTATTTTTCTTTTAGCTAGAAAAAAGAAGGGACAGAGAACCTTTCCTTCTACTTGCCTTCCCAAGACAGGAAGGAACAATGAGAATGCCTTTCTCCACTGAATTTCTTAGATTTGTGACTCAAGCTAATGAGGACAGGAGGAGATAGGTCCATACCATAGTCCATGTGGGCAATTGCCAGGGAGCCCAGCCTGGGTGCAGCCAGCCAGTCCTGTGGCCACCCTGCTTCTGCTGAGCAAGAGGAACATTCCCTGTTGGAGCATGGTTGGGAGCAGGGAGGGTGCAAGCCTGAGCTAACCCCCGAGATATACTCCATCACTGGGGGTTATTAGAGCAAGGAAAGAATAGGCCTTAAATTCTACATTTTGGTCTAATGCTGCTGTTCTTATAAATCATTATTCAGAGGCAGCCAGGAGGAAGCAGGAGGAGTGTGGGCAGCATTGGTACAGTTTTCTTCCTTAGAAAATGCTATCCCAAGTGAGATGATGTCAGTGTGTTTGTAAGAGACAGGGATTCAGGCTAAGATGGTGACAAGGAAGGGAATGATATTGTCAGTTACTTTTAATAAAGCTTTTCTTCAGTGTTAGATTAGAGATATGAAACCATAAATGAGACTGCCGACTGACAGGGCTTTGCCTCCAAATGCAATATTATTAAGGTGAGCTGTCAGTGACATTCCCTACCTCAGGCTACTGGCAGATTAAGCAAGCCATCTCTATTGCTATCAGCACTGATGCACTATTGTTTCTTCCTCATATCTTCTATATGCCTTGTCAGTAAAAACAGTGATAATTCCCTTCACAGTCACCAGAGGTGGTTCCATGAGGCATCAGAGGATGGTGAGTCACTTTTCTTGCTCTCAGCCTGCTGGGCACTCGTGGCTCAGCAAGCCTGAGGCCAGGGTGTCACTCACATACTGCATTGGTGTCATGGAGGGCTGTCACAGGCTCTGCTTGGGGTGCACACAGCTGAAACAGCAGAGGATAGCAGACAGAAATCCATCTTCCCGTCTATATTCTTTACTTTCAATGTATTAGTCAAATGCCCACAAGCCTGTGAATTTTGTTTTAAAAATGCTCTTTATTCTACTTTGTGATAAATGAAGAGAAGCTTAAGTGGGGAGGATTTTTCACCATTTTTTAAGAAGTTTTAGTAAGCAGTAGGGAGAAAATGAGATCTTTACACAATCAGTACCAAGGAACATTCTCTAGAAATTAAATAGGAAAGACTTGTATGCAAAATCCTCAGCTCTTGCAGTATGAAAGGGACCTTAGAAAGAGGAAACAGCTTAAGATATATCCTTGCCCATGGCTGTTTTTCAAAGACTGAAGAGGATAACTCATGTGATGGCTCACACCAGCCTTAATTCTGGCTCTGACATGAGGAACATATGGCAGTATAGGAAAAATAATAATTTAAGGGTGAGATGGGGTTGTAGCCGGAGTGCACTGTGCTACAGCTGTTTCCCAGGGCCTGGAAAGGAGTTCTGAGAAGCAAAGTACAAGCTGGGGCTAACTAAGCCTGTGCCAGAGTCTGAGGGGAAACACAGCCTCACCCACTGCCTGACGAACACAAAGGGAGTTTCAGAATCTCTTTTCTCCTGCTCAGTGTCAGTGCTGGAATACAAACAATTTCTTATCTAATTGTGACTGCAGACTGAATTGCTTTAATTGACAGCTGAAAGCTAATTTTGCACATTTCTAGTGGCATAAAGAGTATTCAAGATGGATAACATGGCTGGATAAATATGTTATTTTTGTAGGTTTTTTAAAGGTTTCTAGTTTCCTCCATGTTCCAGCCTGCTGCAGTCACTGCACTCTTCAGACAAAACTTGGGAGAATGAATCTGTCATAAAGTGACATGATGGGCCTGTGACTTGACAGGCCCCTGACATCTGTGTTTGAGCATTATCCTCCAGGAATGAGAGAGTGCATTAAAGAAGCCTTGTTCATGGGGTGTACCAATCACTCCCTGACAGCCTCCCTTTCACTTCATAAAGAGACCATTAGGGATGGTGATGAACCATGCTCATCCATTTACCAGCATAACAGGAATTATTAGCTCTAATAAATATATTATTATGTAGCCATTAGGTATCAGTTATAAAACTGCTTAATGTCTGCGTGATTACTTGTAAATGGATTTGGAAAGCAGCTAAATTTGTTATTTATTGCCCAAACTGAACAGCATTATTTATTGGCTCAGCTCCATAGGTTTGATTTTTCAAGCTGAAATGAGATTCTAAGTATGTAATGAGCTAACCAGGGAGTAAGTCAATTCAGGAAAATGATATTTTTCTGAAAAAGTGCTAAATTTGATGGTAAATACGATTCTAGAATTACCTGGGTTTCTCTTTCCTTTCAAGTTCATTAACTAATTACTTTTAAATATGCTCCTGAGACAAAAATCTGAGAATCTAGGGAATTTAATACAAGTTACGTTGAGATGTTTCTTCCAAGTAGCACATGGTCCTGTGACTCAGCAGCTCTTTGCTTGGCAGATCATTTGCTGTAACAACACTTAAAAATTTGCTGCCACAATACTTTAAAAGACTGAAGCAAGTAAATAAGTTTAATTTCATGGGATGTAGTCTTCTCACTGAAGTTGATCCTATGTATCTCCACTGTGTAAAAACTAATTTTTGGCTGATTATTTTCTAGCAAAGAAAGGCTGGGGGTACAGCCTGCTGATTGATTTCTAACGAAGAAAGGCAAGGCAAGAAAAACACTGAGGCAAAGTCAGCAAGTGCCAGAGTTCAGGGTTTGCTCCTTCAGGAGTATTTAATGCATGTTAAACATTTAATCCCACAGATAGACATTACACATGGATATGCTCCTAGACCATCAGAAGAAGAAAGAAAGAAGCACTTTAGCACTCCTGAAATACATTGAGTTGCTTTTAAGTACAGAAGGCTGCTGATTTCCATGGGTGTAACAGGGCCTTGGGAAGCTCTTGTATTTGATTTTGTTCAGTAGTGAAAACAAGTTCCTGTGAAGCAGATCAGTATTATTTGACTTGTATTTCTGGTGAGTACAGAGCTCCGACTTCTAATTAAATACCATCTAAAAATACCTGCAGACTGTGGTAGGAGGGACAGGGGATTGACACCTCAGTGAAAAGATTGCAGTGGCCACAGCTGAGCATATTAAAGACCTGCAAGAGGTTCAGGTGATATGCCAAAGCTGATGAAGGGCAATATGGAAAAGGCATTGCAGAACTCAAACAAGCTGTTGGATGTGATGTGCTGGCAGGGTGAAGTCACTTTTCTCTCACAACATTTCCATAGGGTATTTTGTTTCCTTGCTGGTGCCTTGCAGCAGGAGATGGGGCAGAGGCCACATTGCAGCGAATTCTTGATGTTTACAACAGGTAAGTGAGGACAACCACTGCTTTTAAAACAAAACCATCCAGAGGAACAAAAGACCAATGTCTGAAGCCAGTCACACTTGATTGGTGTCTTCATTTCCCCTGGGCTGCAGAGAAGGTTGCAGGAGATGTGCCTGGCTTGTTTGTAAAGGCACAGCTCCCTGGGAAGGGTTTGAGGGCCTACAGAGACAGTGCTGAGTCTCTGAGAGTATATGGCCTTTTGCTGGCTGCATTTGCCACTATTTAGTGAAAGATGGAATAGAGGTTTGCTGTTTCAATTGTGTCAGACTTAGAAATAATTGGAGATTTTTCAACTAAATGCTTTTTCTTTTCAATTTAATACTAAGCTTTTTACAAAACAGAATTAGTTTCAACCATAAAATTTTTTTTCTTTTTAACAGTGTTTGTGTTGAAATCCACCCCCTACCTTCTTGAATGAAAACCTGCTGTTATTTGCAATAAAAACCCCCATATTTGTCTCAGTGTTGAAGCAAACCTGGAGGGAAAAAATACATCAAACCCAAGATTAATACTTTCAGGTAATTGGAACAGAATGCTCATCTGAAATTGAACTCTCTCTACCTCGGCTTCTATCTTCAGAATGCTTGAATTATCCAGTTTTGATAACCCTTAGAATCTTGAATATCTAGGTCATGGCTGAAGTGTTGAGGTTTTTCTTATAAACTGTTTTTTGTGTTACAAACATATGATTAATCATGAGTGAGAACTGAATGTATAACGAGGAAACCTTTACTGCCTTACAGATGTTTCCAGGCTCAGGGCTGTGTGCAGCTGGCACTTATCCTGCTGCAGGCTGCTGGATGACATCTCTCCCTTCCCAACCCAGCTTGCTTCCTCCATTTCACAGTACCGAGGAGTTAACTAGAAAATGTCCTGTTAAAATTGCAAAAATGGGAAGAAGGAAGGAGAAATTCTGGACAGAAATGGCAGGATATGCCAGAAACAGTGTTTTGCAAAGAAAGAAAAGAAGGTAAGTTGTATGACAGTGATGTATTTAGATGGAGTGAGAAAAGTACTTAAGGAATCTTTTGGGAATTATACGCATTGACAGCACTTTATATCTTGTACAAACAATTACAGACATTAGAAACTTTCTTAATTCTGTAAATACAGAAGCATTGAGTGATTGCCAAGAATTTTGGTTTTGCTTTATGGCTGGAGGTTCCTTTCTTGGTTTAGTGAATTGTAGTGCTGTTTTTAGCTCCTTTGTACTGGCTTCTTTCTGTTTTAAATTGACCAAAATGTAATAAAACCCACGTGGGTGTTCCCTACAGATGAAAGCAAGGGCATCCAACATTAATGCTATAAGGCTCTGCCACCAGAATTCAAGGCCAGTGTCATTGTAGCTGGAAATGAGAGAGGTCAGATTTTCCGTGGGCTGCTGACAGGAAAATGTAACATATGCCGTATTTCACAAGTACTTATATTTTCAATTCTGCATCACAGCTTGTTGCCTATTATTTCCTTGTGGTTCACTGTTCAGGCTTGAGGAACATTTTTCTCGATTTACAGCGCTATTAAACTGATAAATCAATCACTTGTGTGAGGGGAGGCAGTTTGCTGACATTTGCTTTGCCAACACACTGCCACCCACAACAGCATTCACAGGTCCTCAAGGATATGGTAAGAGGGAGGATGCCTTCCCTGTAACTTAATTTTTAAAGCAGGAAACCTTATTCTGGTGCTCTGAGCAACTTCAATGAGAATATTTTTGAGGAGCTGTCACCTGCTAATCCAATATTTAACTTGGTTTCTTTTTTTTTTTATGTTGCTGTATAACAAAATAGGTGCAGTATTGTTCAAGAGGTAGAAGACTTCTTTGTTTTTGAAGGACCATCTTAGGCTTTTAAAATTGTAATTACCAAAAGGAGAGGAAATAGAAAACAAATATTTTTGAGAAGCTCCATTATTTTTGCCAGTGTTTAAATTGTCTGACAGCTGTACTCTGGGATTTGCTTGTCTTTGCTTGAGTGCATGCTTTCTTCTAAAACAAAAGTCTCAAGGCAATTCTTTTTGGAATTGTTTTCAGACTTTTGTCTGTGGTGCATAAGTTGCTCTATTGTGTGACTATTGGTTTAAGTCATGATAGACCTTTTTTTCCTCTAAACCAGGCAGTAGTGAGGTTACTTGGATCCTGTAGGTAGAGTTCCCTGTTCCAGCCTCTAGTTATGAGCTGCAGAACAACAGTGCCAGGGTCTGAGAAAGGGACAGTCTGTGGGAAAGCAAAGTTCTTGCTGGAGCATGTTTTCTAACAGTGGACAGCACAGATACAGCAGAACAAAGATCCTTTTTTGTTGTCTTCAACTGAACAAACACTGTCAGATTCCTTCTGTTAACACAAGTAATTTTGCACAGTCAAGTGGAAAGAATCATATACACTATGCTATCTTTTAAGACTAGGAGTCTTCTCCTTAGACAATATGGATAAGTCAGGGGTTAAATTTTATTATTCTGAGCTAGAGGTTTTGTCAAAATCAGCTCATTAATACATATTGCCTCCTAGTTAGGATGATGAATTTATACAAGCTTTATTGAAGTTATTCTTCTTTTGTATGGGTGTAATTGATGGGAGAACTGGCTGAGTGTCTTGGAAAGAGGGAACGGGTAAAAAATAAAATGAAGAAGCATGTACTCTGTCAGCAGGGTCCCTCATATAAATAAGTTTATGCTAATTTTATGTTTCATCATTTATCATAATGCCAGGATGAATCCTTTCATGCCTACATAGGATTTAAATAAAATGAGTAAGAACTTTTGTGTAACTTCTGCAGTAGCACTGAAGGGAACAAATTAATATGATGTGCATAATTATTTTCCTGTTTTTGCACTGGGAGACTTAGTTGTTGGTCTTTTACTTGCATTTGACATACAGTTCTCTTCTCTAGTATTTTCTTATGCTATTCTCCTGGTGTTCAGCATTAGACAAATGTGCATCTTCAGGTGGGTGCTGTTTTCAGCGGTGTAATTGGGAAATTGCAGAGGACAAACAGGAGCATCTCCTGGTCTCCTGGTAGGTTGGGCTGTGTCAGTACTGTTGGTTATAAAGCATGTGAGGCTGCTTGGGGCACTGAGCTTAGCAACTGCTATTTCTCTGCCTAGGCAGCCATTCAAGACACTGGGATGGTCCCTGTTTGTTCTCGGTATTATGAAGTAAGATTCTGACAAAAATTTGGGTGTTTCAAGGTGCATTCTGTATGTACACACTGATAAATGAGGAAGATGGAAGAGAGGAAAAGCACCTCAAAGAGGAAAACTCAAGTCTGGGTGCAATAAAATGATGTTTCATACTGCTGTACTTGTTAACAAGCCTTGTTTGGCTTTCAGGTCCAGTTCAGTCTTGTAGTCCTTATTTAGAGAAATACTTTCAGGGATAGCAGTGCAATTCCCAGCGCTTTTGAAAATCAGGAAGATAAATAAATTTTTGCTTAACTTAGAGTAGCTAGCTATGAACAATACAACAATTTGTACTGTCATAGTAGTCTGAAGTGCTTGTTGTCTGTACTTCTGTAAGGCCTTTGGCACAGTCACCCACACCATCCTTGTCTCTAAATTGGAGAGAGATGGATTTGATGAACAGACAGTCTGGTGGATGAGGGATTGGTTGGATGAATGCATCCATAGGGTACTGGTCAATGGCTCGATGTCCAGGTGGAGATGAGAGACAATAGGTGTCTGTAGGGGTCTGTACTGGCACCAGTATCTCCCTCAAAGACAGACAGTGGGATCCAGTGCACCCTCAGCAGGTCTGGAGACAACACCAAGCTGAGTGGTGCTGTTGAAATATCTGAGGGACAGGATGAAATCCAGAGGGAGCTGGACAAGCTCTTCAGCATGGGAAAGACATGAACCTCTTGGAGTAGGTCCAGAGGAGAGCCATAAAAATGATCAGAAGGCTGGAGCACCTCTCCTATGAGGAAAAGCTGAGAGGGTTTGGGTTGTTCAGCCTGAAGAAGAGAAGGCTTTTGGGAGACCTTATTGCAGATTTCAGTACTTAAAGGAGGCTTATAAGGATGATGGGGACAGACATTTAATTAGGGCCTGTACAATAGGACGAGGGAAACTTTGAATAGGGAAGGTGGTGAAACACTGACACAAATGGCACAGAGAGGTGGTGGATGCTGGATCTCTGGAAACATTCAAGGCCAGGTTTGATGGGGCTCTGAGCAACCTGATCTAATTCAAGGTGTCCCTGCTCATTGCAGGGGTGTGGGACTAGATGAGCTTTAAATGTCCCTTCCAACACAAAGTATTCTGTGATTCAGTGATTATGGATTCTGAATGTGTCTCATTTCACTACATCAAAATGCATCTTTAGAGAGAGTTGTTTTTAAACCCTCTTGTGTTCTGCCTCTTCACTCGGCTGCTCTGTTGCTGTCTGTCCTAAGCTGACTCTCTGTACACTGTGAAGTGAATTATATAATTGTTCCTTTTCACTGAATATCAAACATAAGAAACCCTCTTCTACTCTTTTTTAAAAATCTGCCAGGTTCTTGTGTGCCTTTGCAACCACATCACCAGTGAAACTGTCAGAAGACAACGGTGTGTGAAAAGCTGCATCTTTTGCTATCTATTCTACCATTAAAACAAAATATTTTCGGTTCCTGACCTTACTGGAGAAACCAGTTGCATAGGTGGGAACTTAATATTGTCCAGTCATAAGACCTCAATTTATATATTATCTGTTCTCATTAAATATTTAGGCCATGGTGTCCCACCTCTTTATTGTAATTTCTCTGGCCTGAAAGAATTTAGCCTTGACTACTTCATTTCTGTTGGTTTCTTTGTGCCATATATAGCAGCTGTGCAGAGTAATGAACAACTTGAAAAATCAATTGAGATATTTGAATGTTTAATTGGCTTGAGTTCATCTCCCAGCCATGGGAATGCTGGAGCTTGTACAGAGAAGGTGATGAGACCGAATGGCTGGGCTCGAGGCAAAGGGCAAGTGATGGGATCTTGCTGCTGGAAACGGTGTCTTTGTGGATGAAAAATTACTGTGTTTGGCTGGGCAAAGAAAGATGCTGGGAAGAAATATGTAAAAATGCCTAGGGGAGTGAATATCAGTGGTTCTTTATGCCACTAACAGTTTCAGGTCAGACAGCTTGCAAACCATGCTTGGACTTTGAGGGATATGTAAGAGCTCTAAATCTGGATAGACAGACTTAATTTTGAGAGAGTGAAAGTTGCTTATTGAGGATAAAATGGATATTGGCAAAGGACTGAAATCTTCACTGAAACTTTCAGCTCACTGAAGTCTAAGACATTAATTTCATTCTTTGAATCAATATGCATACATCCAAGGAAATCCTTCCTTGATGATGTAGGGGTGCGATGCTTAAGTGAAAGCACACCTGCTACCTGCTGGCCATACAGAACTGAGAAATTACAGGTACACCAAGCTACTTTTTTATTAAACGTGTGGGTGCTTGAGGGGAAGTGCTATGGCTATTTTAATGTTCTGGATCAGTAGGTGTTTCCCTGTTACACAACAGGCACTTCAAAACTGATCATTCTTCCTGCACTCCAGGCTTCATATTCCCCACTGCTCGGTGCACCCAGCACTGCTGGCAGTCACCACCCTGGAAAAGGCCACTTTTCACAGACATTGTCACATTATAGCTCATACATAAATCAAAGCACACCTAATCCCTTAAACACCTGAGGTACCTCCTTGCAAAACTTTTTGAAATTGTCCTTGGCCTGTGAATGCAAACTGTGGCATTAAGACAGAGACTTGTTTTCAAAGTTATAAATATCTTGGTTCTTATTGTTGTCATGGAATCTGTAGCATAATCCTGTGAGGAGTAATGTGCTTGTCACACCAAACAGTACAATCAATGTTTTGTTTACCCTTTCCCCATTCTGATTCTCAGTTTATAGCAGTGCCAGCTCCAGATGTGATGGAGGTTTCATGACATTTCTCTGACATGAAGCTGAGACCATTAACTCTCACCCTTCTTTCTGAATGCTTTCTGCAGCTCTGCCTCACCTGTTTTCATTGATTGTATCTGACTGCTATGAAAATACTTTCTATATTGCAACACATACTTGAAACCACAAATGGTACAGATCTGGATCATGAATTTATTCATTCCTAGTGTTCCTCCAGCCCATGGCAGCTACCATGTGACTGAGCAGCTCTGGGAAGTGCCTGGACATTTCAGAATGCTCTGCTTTCTGTTGAAGAGATGATTTTTACCATGTGGCTTTCACATCATAAATATGCCACTGTACATGATGTGGTGAATAACTCCACAGAACAAAATGAATGGAGGCAAAATAACTTGCCTGTTCTAGCCATAGGAGGAGTAATTCTTCTAAGAGATGCAGAGATAGGATTTTTGTTTTAAAGTCAAATTGCTGCTGGCTACCAGTCATTACTGTTTGTGATATGTTCTTGTATAGATGCTGTACCTTAACAGGTTTCCCTCTGCTGAAAGTGCCTGTGAGTTCAGAATTTAGAGTCCTAATGAGAAAGTACTGCAGGTTAGAATGTATCTGCTCTGCTCTGCTCTTAACCATTTCTGGGATAGGATACTGCTGGGTTTTTTTCTCTTCAGGCCTTTTTCTCGAGTCCTGTCACGGGTGGCAAGATCAGTGCCTGCCCCTCCTCTTCCCCTCGTGAAGGCATTGAAGAACACACTGAGGTCTCCCCTCTGTCTCCTCTTCTCCAGGCTGAACAAACCTAGAGACCTCAGCTCTTCCTCACAAGGCTTCCCCTCCAGGCCCTTCACCATCCTCATGGCCTCCTTTGGACGCTCTCTAATATCTTCATATCTTTTCTGCATTGTGGTGCCCAAAATTGTCCCCAGCACTTGCGGTGAGGCTGCCCCAGTGCAGAGCAGAGCAGATCTTCCCCTTGTATACAAATTCTGGAGTGTGTTTGGCACCCTGTAAGGTGAAGCTGAATACATCAGGGAATATGGGATTTGCCTGGTATTTATCAGGATTTTGCAAACAGGCACTGGTGATTTAACACCCTGTTATTCCCCAGCTTCTGGATGCTGCCCCATATCCTTTTCCACCCCTCTGAATCATTATCTGTAATAGCTTGGCATGAATGAGGCTTCATGAAACTCATTATAATCCCTTTTCCCTGTTGGAATTTCTCCTGGGCATGATGGAAATAAATTAATAGAACAGTATGGGAGAAGCTTGCACTACAGTGTTGATGCTGTTATTATCTGGATAAATATAATACTTGAGCTGCCTGCTAATAATCTGGCAGCTGCCTGTTAATAACCTTTCATAAAATAAAAACATTTTAGATATTCTGTGCTCTGGTAATAGTCTAATCTGTAACAGAGGAGGAGTTCTTAAGATGATGATCAGTTGCTGTTCATGAACAGAAATTAACATAATATTCAGTTAGAAATTATTTCGTTTAGATACTGCTGTAAGAGATTTAGATGCAGTAGGATGTGGGGAATATTTCAGAAGAGGGGGAACGGGAAGGAAGGGTTGAAACCTTGGCTAGAAAAGAGCCAGGTTGATGGTCCTGAAAACATAAAAAAGTGCTATAAGCTGGGAGGAAGCTGACAGATGTACAGGAGCACGGATGTCAGAGGGCTGTGATCCCCCCAACTGCCCATGGATAATGTTCAGTGCATGTGTGAAAAACTGCAAGGAAAGCACCACAAATGCAGCGAGTAGGAAAGAGAAATCAGCCTCCTTCCTATGTCAGCTGACAATGTGTCCAATAAAGTGGGGAACAGACCAAGGGGAAGCATGGAAAATGGAATGGGAGAACCAGGAAGCTTGGCTTCATGTGATGAGAGGCACCTCAGAGAACTTGCAGAAAGGGAGTTATTGGTGGATGTGTTGTTCCCAGCCTATGAAGTTCACACAGATTGATAGAAGGTGCATGCAGAGGACTGGCATTGTTTGTGGAGTCTAAAACAAAGTGTAAACAAATGAAACTATTGTTGAAAATGAGAAAACATTCTGAAATCCCCGTGGTTGGAAGTATCCCACTGTAATAATAAAATTGTAATGTTAGGACTGTATAATTATCCTCATCCTCAGTCAGGATATAGCAAGAGGATAGAGTTCAGAGAACAAAGTCAGGGAAAGTGTTGATATTGGGATGTATCAGCTACCAACAGAATTAATTCCTCATCACCTATGACACGATACAGAAATACAGAGTTTGGAGCTGCTCTCCAGAGCAACTGGTCTACAATCCCAGAAAAGCTCTGTCCTGGCTTTGGTCCTGAGTGGCACACAGAACCATGTGGGAGCTGATCTAATAGCAGTTGCAGTATGATTAGGCTTAACACTGCAGCAGGAGAGACTAAACAAATAAACCTAGAACACAAGTGTTCAATATAAAGAAAGGGGGCTGCATACTAATATGGCAAGTGGTTAAAAGGAAGAGAAAGGATTCAGGAAGGAGCAGGTTAAAAACCAAGAAGCCTAGAGGTAGCCTAGCCCCTTTTGAGAAATCCTGTATTAGCATTCAGGACAAACTGTGTGCTGAAATTTGAAAAGAAATCAGAGTGGTCCAGCAAAAGCCTTGCAGGACTAAAGAGAAAAGCAAGGTGATTTTCATGTAGGAAGTACTGGCATTTGTAACTGGAATTTTGTGCTTCTGAATAGAACAGGAAACTCCATATGGCAGATCAAATGTAATGAGGAAATTGGGAGGGTTAAGAGAGAGTTTGAGGAGCACCTTGCATAGGATGGGGAAGAAAAAGAATTTTAAAAAAGTTAAAAGTTATTTCAATATGAGAAAAGCAGGAATATTGCTGAAGTCTGTCCTGTCCACAGAAAGGGCTCACAGAAAGTGTGCTGGGAATGATGGACTAGGAGTCTGACTGCCATCCTTCAAAAGGTGATAAACCTGGCAATGAAGATTAAAATCACTGAACATGTAGATAAAGTCCTGGGGAAAAAGATCTCCCTCACAACTGGAGATACATGAGAAATCTGAGTTTGCCAGCCACTCTTTCAGTTACCTGAATTGTCCCAAGGTGCCTGTGGCTACTATTAACTCTGTGTTCTTGGATCTTGGGTATTTCCTGCTTGGGACTTAAAAATAACATTTCTCAATACTGAGAAAGCAGCTCTTTAAGAGAAAACATTTTTACTTTTGTAACTGCAGAGGCTGCTGTGGTAACTAAATACACAACGAGGTCATAAGGTCTAGACAGAGCTCAGAATCTCAGTAAAGATGATAAATTTAAAGGAAGTATAATTGTGCAGTGTTTGAACAAACAAACCAAATATTACACTGCAGTTATTAGGGAATCATCAAAGCTAGCATCTCTGGTAGTCCAAAATGTGCTCTTCCAATAGCACAGTTATTCCTCGGGGAGGGTTGAACAGCAAATTCATTTGTGACTATGACCAAATGTGTGTTTTTCAATTGTCTGAACGATTATTCTTATCTAAACGGATCTATTGATCATTAATGATCTAGAAATGCTTAAGGCGTGACAGGGGACTGAGGAAAATCCAATAAGCTCTCCACCACTGCAGAATACCAAGAAGTGAGAACACTACTGTTGTGTCCTTCTGGCATGCTGTGAAACACTCCATGAATTAGTAAACAGGATCGTCTGGATGCTCCAGGCTGACCTTCAGTTCTCTGAGTGTACACAGAGATCTACTGAGCACAGCCTTTCATGCAAACAGAACCTACTTTCAAGCAATACCTTTATAAATTAAAAATAGATTTTTGAAGACACTGGAGTGTGCAACACCTGCAAACATGCTAATTGTTATTTAGGGCCTTATGAATGTATTTAATGTGACCACAACACATCCAACACTACATTATTATTATTATTATTATTATTATTATTATTAAGCTCAAGCATTTTTAACAAATGGGTATGTTCACTTTTGTGAAATAAAGACAATGAAGACAGGGCTGAATATCAGACTTATTTTCCATATCTTACTGAGGTAAAAATCCTGGGGTGTAACCTCTACTATGTGACAAGGATAAGAAAGACCTAATTTAATTATTTTATCAGATGTCACCAAAGATCATAATTTTCTATTGACTTTAAGATATTTAAGCATGTTTATTTAGAAGTAAGAAGTTCCTGGTTTAAGAAACTGCATGAATAAGAGGACCCCACAGATTTCCTAGTAAAACTGTCTGGTATTATACCATAGTCTGTCGTATCAAGAGGGATTGTTGGTCAAGGATATCTGGGGCCAGTCATTTAAGGCCTTATTGAGACAAAGAGCCTTAGCTACTGTCTAGTGTTTGCTCAGTAATTTTTAATGTGTTTTAGATCACAGATTTAGATCTAGTTCTAAAGCTCTTCTGGAAAGTCTCACCACTTCCACCAGAAGTGTTTGTGCACTGAGCCATTTTAACTAAAGCATACTAATGTTGATACCTTCTTTAAATAATGATTTTTTATTTTTTTTTGCTGGGAAATTTTTTCCTGTAGGTATCAACAGTATCAACTCAGTCGTAGAGTTTAAGGGATAAGACCTTGTGTAGATTTCATACTCCTTATAATAACCATGCATGAGGCAGAGCCCATCATCCCTGTCCGTGTCAGTGCAGCCCAGCAGACATTTCTCAGCCTGGCCTGGCACTGCAGGCAGCACAGATGTCAGCTCTGATTAGCTGTCCTAGGAGCCAAGGGGTTTAGCACGGGCAGGGTGCTCATCTAACCTGCTTTTGGTACCCAGGCATGCTCTGATGGGGTCAGCATGTGCTGTGCTTGCTGGGGAGTTACTGGGGCAGCTGGGTTAACTCTGCTCCATTGCCCAGTACAGCCGTGCCCTCTCTGCTGTGAAATCATTTGTATGTGAGAGGAGAGACAGGAAGATTCACACCCACTGAAGTCCAATATTGGTCCTTTAAAGCAGTAATGGAACAGTGTGTGCTGAGTACAGGGCTGGCTTTTGCCCAGTGAGCAAGTAAGAAGAAAATCAAATAGTGGATAGTGGTTCAATAAGAGAGAATCAATCTGTCTTAAATGTGAATAAAGCATGGCTCACATGGAAGAAATAGTACCTGTGCATGTAGTAAAGTTGTGGATCATAATGAATATGTGCAGTTTTAATCCTGGCATCTCCTAATTCATTAATTCTTGGCTATACTTTTCATATCCTTGTAAATTATTCTTATAAGTAATATAGAAACATATTTAAGAAATCCTAGTTTAATGGCACTGTAGTCTTCATAACTTTTTAGCATTTTAAAAAATTTTGAATGGTAATTTGTGTGTTTTTTCTTATACTCAGGTGCATATATATTTTTATAGTATATGAAATGACAGATCAAATAAAACTTCCAATGTAGTTTTTGCATAAAGCTATGTTTGGCTTGGGTTACTTCTTAGTTTATCCAACATAATCAGTGCTTTTCTGAATAGTATGTCCCAAATAAATTTGCCAGATACCTTGTAGACATCTGATTAGAAAGAAGACCTAATCCTGTCACTGCAAGTTCACTGTGTTTTATTAAGGAAAGCTAATGTTAAGTGCAGCATAGAATAAAGAAGTTTAAAAATCTGCCAGGAGTTTTAAAATGAAACAGAGAAAGGGAACAGGTCATATGGCACAAAGAGAAAGAAATAAGGCTTGATGCCAAGGTGGATATGACAGAATTCTTATCTGGAGAGAGGAAACAAATTCTGCACTCTAACTGGAAACCTTGGGGGAGTGAACAATGATGAGAGAGTGGAGGAGGAATTGGAGGAAAGAAGATCCTGATATAACAGTATTGGGAAGCAGTATAATAACTCAGTCTCCCTGCTAACTCCTGTAGCTGTTAAACGATGTTGATGTATCTTACACTTTTGGTAATTGTCTCTCAGTAAGTGTTCTGATACCTTATTCATTCTAGGGGCTCCAGGTAAGCCAGGTCAGGGATTCACCCTGCTATGGGAGCTCCTTTCCATGCCTCCAAGAACGAGGTGGTGACTGGACCAAAAATGTTCCCCTATGTTGGTTATTCTGGCTGGTGAATATTGCCTTGTTCAGCTGGCCAAGTTTATGGATGGCTGTACTAATTACTTGGCATGCAACACAAGTCCAGAGTGGCCTTTTGTTTTATTTTGGACAATAATGAAACATTCTCTTTGATTAATGCACATTAGTAGCTAACACTCATCCATCGTTGTATTTTAATAAAAGTGTGTGATACCTGAAGATTCCTGCATCTTGAAAAAAAACAACAACCATTTCCTTTCTTTAATATTTCCTGATAAATTAATAATGAGTATTTTTCTACTTCTTTGATGTTTCTGGGATCACATCCTATGTGTGGCTTTCACTGGGACCACTGTATTTCAGGGCAGTTCAAATTGTTTTGTCTGATTCTGATATAGTACAAATATTTTCCCTTTTAGTCCTCTAGTAATTTGTTATTTTCCTAGGCTATCATCTTTTTCCTGCTTGCATTAGGACAGAAATGCTACATTTTAAGAAATCTACACCTTTCTGCAAGTCTGGCTTATTATAACATTGCAATGCATTATTAATTCAGTGCTTAGTAGATTAAGATAAATCACACACTGGGTATTATAAAGAAGTTTTGGGATTTAAGGATGTAAGGTGAGGCTGGCACCTCCTTGGGAGGAGTTATGAGGCTAGAGGGGGTTTGACTACTAGAGATTTTCAAGGAATCTGCCTGGGGCCAACCATGTGATGCTTTCATTAATGACCTCTCTGAAATAATGAGGAGTTTGCTAATGAAACCCCCTGTTGGAATACAGCTGGTAGACATGGTTACTATGCAAGAGAATTGCAGTATGATAAAGAGGAGCTGAATAACCTTGAGAGCAGCAAGAGATAAAATAGAAGAAATTTAGCAGCTGAGAGAATGGGTTCATGCACTTAGAGGCTGTTCATGAGAGCTTTCTCCTGTGAGACTCTAGCTGCCATCTAACTCAGACAAGGTCTGGATCCACTGAAGTTTCAGTCATTGTTCCTGTGAAAAACTGCTTGTAGCTTGAACATGGCACTTTTACCCAATCAAAGCTGATGCAAGTTTTATAGGTTCTATATTTTCCTGTCTTTCCCACTTGCACAGCCCTCCAGAAACACAAGGGAGATGGGTAGCACCAAATAAACACTGAGGAGCACAAGCTGGTTTCACTCTTAAATCACTTGTCCATCCAATTTGAAGGCAGAACCTGAGTCTCTCAGGAAAGTGTGTTAGCAAGAATATTCTGTTTCAAGTTTTATGCGCTCTCCAGTTGAAATATCTGCTATCCCACTTGTCTCCTGTAAGCTAGTATTACCATTTACACTGCATGGTGGTGAAACTTGACCAAATAAGATTTGCCTGACAGGTCAGTTGACAGATGTTGACATTAGAACCAGAGAAAGGGTGGAAATGCTCAGCAGGTGGAGTGTCACTGACCTCAAGGATATGATGAAACTGCCCCAAAGATCCCTGTTCATCACTGATGTGTTGAAAGTGCTGTGCTGCTTAAATTCCTGTTGAATTTGGACCCCAGCCTTTGCACACAAATTTTAATTTAGAAGGAAAGACTGATGAAAATGCCTTTGAGATGTTCATGTAACAGCAGCAGCGGTAACTCATAATCACTGCCAACAATAAATGCTGTATTGATCCACAAGGGTGGGACCCTGGGAACAAAATGCTTCCCGAAAGCTGAGCACTTACTCTTCTGATGCTCTCTTAAATGTCTTCCAGCAGTGGTCCTGCAGTGGCATCTCTCATTTTTTGTCACAGTTGAAAGGCTGCTTCTTCTTCTCATTAAATGTTTTGTGCTGCACAACAGGTCTCAGGTTTACTGTTGCTTGAAGTTCCCTGGTGGATTTCTTTCCTTTTCAAAGAGTTTCAAAGTAGCCCTTCTTTACTGATCTTTCACAACCACTAAAACATTGGAAGAGCATACAGACTGTGACAGAAAACAATAAAGTTCAGGCAATTCCCAGCTGAGGGTGATATGGCACCACATATCCATCACATGGATTTAGGCATTAGAGAGAAAATTAAGCAGCTTGTTGAAGTGGTGGCACTGTGCCTGGGTGTTGGAAGGAAAAACAACACTTCCCATCATTAAATGAGGATTTAATGTTCAGGGTGCTCAAATGTTTCTCACTTTTTCTAAAGCAAACCTTCATTAGCATGTTTGTTTAAGCAGTACAAACTGTCCTGTCCTGGTGGCCACGAGGCTTTGGCTGCAGCTGCCAGTCCCTTCTAATGGGTATTTGGACATCATCTGCATGTGTCTACTTTATTTTGCCCAGAGAAAATAGGATTTTTAAAGGGTCAGATTGCTGACTGGTGAAGACTGGAAATAGGTTCATAAAACCAGTGGTAGTAGGTGCAAAACTGTGTCACTGTTTTGGTTCTTCAATTCTTTTAGTTCTTCTATTTTTTATTTTTTTTTCCACAGGGCTTTATTTCCACTTGCAGGACATTTTTATTCAAGGGTAGTAAGATTCCAGAAATGAGTGTTTGTAATGTAAATTGTGACCTGACTTTAATGTTAGCCTTGATCACTATCTGCTGAAACAGCTGTGCTTAAGAAATACTGACTATGATAAATCCACCTCTACAGCGAAACATGAGGAAAGAAGAAAACACACATACAACTAATTATTTATAGACTCTTGTATGGGACTAGAACACCAAGAAACCTGAGGAAAAAAACCTTAAACCTAAAAATTTATGGGGTGTTCAGACCTCTGGCCTCAGCAACTACCCTTGAGAAGGCACCACGTTATTAGCCAACTTTATCTTTGCCTTGCCTGCCCTTGCAGTGGGCAAATTGCGAGCTTCGGTCCTGCTGGGAGCCATCCAGCAAATTGGCAGCACCTGTGGCCACTGATTGCCCTCAGCTGGGCAAGGGCTGAGCCCACCTGGCCAGAACCTTCTGGAAGGAACGAGAGCTCAGTTGCTGCTTGGTTTTGCTCCAAGAAGGAAGCTTGAGAAAATGTCCTGTGGAGGTGCTGCTTTGAGGGATGTTTTTGACCCGGGACGATGGAGCCTCAGGTGATTTCAAAAGGGGAGAAAGCGGCTGCACCACCCGGGGAAGTTGCTGGTAGGTGATGAGGGAAAATTATGTGGGAGGTGATATCAACCTTAATCCCGGGAGGGGAGTTTTGCTTTTGAATGTTGGTTCTGCGTTTGCAGCCAGGATTTTCCCGTGTGCGATGGGCGAAGGGCAGCGAGGGGAGGCTTCTTCCTTCCGGCAAAGCGGGCTGGGCCGCAAGGTGGAGCCGCGGCCGCGCTCCTGCCTCGGGCTCCTGTCTTTAATTCCCCGGGTGTTTTTCCCCTGGAGCTGTAAGCGTGCTGCTTTGGGAGGGATTGACAACGTCAGTGCTTCGTTTCCTCCGAGCGCTGAAAAGCCCTGGCTCGCAGCTTCAAAGCAAAGCTTTCCTTTGTGTTGTTTGTCCTTCCACAAGGACGTGGTAATATCAGCGTGCCCAGGGTGGTTTTTGGAGTATCCTGAATTTGTGTGGTGGTAGTACAGGGGGAAAAGCATTTCCTGGAGGACAAAAGAACATCTATCCTGTGTACTTTTTGTTCTTGAACAAGCTTAGGAGAGAAGAAAGATGTGGAAGGGGAGGCTTTCCCCAAACCCCTTTTCTTTTTCTCCCAAGAAAGCAAAGAAACCCTGAGTGCCCAGTTGGAATCAGTGGTTCAGCATAAGCAGGAATCCTATAGGGAATTTGGCTTCACTCAGTCTGCCAAGGGCACTAAACCCAAGGAGTTCAGTCTTTCTCCTCTTTGTTAATGTAGCTATGACCTAAAAGGCAAAATAATGCACCATAGTCTTTGTGAGGAAACTTGCTCCCCAACGTAGGGACCCACAAGCAGAGTGGCAACAAGGTTATGAAGTTACTGCATCTGAAGTACAACCAACTTCAGGGCTGAATGGTAGGGCTGGGAAGATGTGAGGAGTTCTTTTAAGCCTGGTAGGAGTAACTGGTCTAAAGTGAGAATAGCTTAAAAACAAAACAAAAAAATTCCTCAGTTATGACTGCCAGAGGAACACCTTGAGCTGCTTTCTGATGTGAGGAGAATGTTGAAAACTGCAGCTAGCTAATAATGTCCAATCAATTTTTGAGAATAGTCTGAGTTGCTGTGTCTGAACCAAGTTTCCTGGATCTCTGGAGAATCTGATTTCAACTCTAAAGCCTTATTTTGAGAATTAACTCAACATTTCAAAACAAGCTGTTGGAATTTCAGTGGTGCTGCAATTTGCCATCTGCTATTTTTCTAATTCTAGCTTATGCTCAGATAAATTTGGCTCATTTTCACAAAAGTATGTTCTAGGACTTGCATGTTCTAGCACTGCGTGATCCTCTTGGGTTTATTTGTGGGTTGCGTGGGTACCTGGGGATGGAGGCTCGGAACTGGAAAGGTTTCAGACGTCTGCTCTTAACCTTCCCTTTTTTTCAAATTTAAGAAATGGTTCTAAACAACCCTTGGTTTATTATTCTGAAAGGAAAGTGGGAGGAGGGTCAGTCATTGTAGTCTCTGCTTGATTTGGTGGAGTTTTTGGTGATTTGACTTCCAGAAAGAGTACTCTTCTATCACTAACACACTGCTCTGAATAAAAGATATGTTCAGGGTTTTCTTTCTCTCTCCTTTTTTAGATGATGTTGCTGTTATGAAAGCATGAGCTTCATAACTGATGGGCAGATTTCCAAAATGTGTGAGGGCTTAGCAAGGTTAACATTCCAGAGGAATAACAATATGAAGCATGTTTCAATTCTGGTTAACCTAGCAGTTGTCAAGGGCTGGTCCTTCTCTACATTCCAGGCTACTGTAATAATTTCCTGTGTTTCTGGGACATTTGCACATACCATCTTTTAAGCATGTTTTCCAGTTACTGTATCCAATTATATATAGGCTGATGTTCTAATGGTTGAGCTGAAGTTTCACATGAAGTAGAAGGATATTTGGTTCAGAGCTCTTCCCTGCTGTGTTATATCCAGTCCTTTGGCACCTGGGTCCAAGTGACTCCTGTTCCTGTCTTTTGGATCACCTACTCTTAGTGTAACTTAATTCTATCATGGTGTTACCTGCACTTTACCAGAGAGAGCTTCATGAAATGCTGCATGAAGGACACACTTTTATTCTTTTATGGGCAGAACACCTAATCCTGTTTCCAGTCACACAGTTAATGTACTTTGGGCTGCCTGGGAACAGAATCACAGCCATGAGAGAGCCAGGAAAAGAGTTGTGTTCCTACTGTTGTACTATTAAACACTAGGTGCATTATATGGGAAGGCTATTAATAGTTAAAAAGCAATTTAAGAGCAAAATTTGTTGCACAATGAAGCAAAACAAACATGTTTTCTTCCTCCCCTTCACAAAACCAAAGCTGGCTATCTGGAGACCTCTAAAATGAGCTGGTATTAGCAAGTTTCTTGAAGAAAAATTAAATGTGGGGTAACTAATAGAATTTATTGAAACTTGGGAAATTATATTGCCTGTTTCCAAGCACAGCAAGGTGTAATATTCCATGAGAGAGCACTAAAATCACTTGACTGTTACAGGCTTGTGTGATAAATGTACATCATGAGTGCACTTCTTGTCTTGCTGCAAAGCCAGAGCTGACTCTACCTGCAAACCCAGACATTTTCACACCTGAAAAGGTCAGCCATTAGCTTCATTTGTAAGGCAGCACCTGAGATTTCTGTGTGATTTATACCCACTGAGGGGGGGAGCTTGTTTTCCTCATGGTAGAACATGAGGAAGAAGCCACATTCCAGAGCAGCCCTGTCTGCACAGTTCCACAGAAGCTGAGCTCTTCAGTGCTATGGCTTTTTCTGCTGCTCAGCACCACATAGTCTCACCCTCTCCTGTGCATTGGCTCCAGTGTGTGGTCAATTCAGAGCTGAACTGCCTGCCAGGAATACTCTTGATCTCACTCCTTGTTGGGTTAGACAGGTGCCAGCTCTAGAAAAAGAGCTGGCAGGCATAGCCTGAGATAGGGAGCTCCTGCATTCAGCCCCTGTGTCTGCCCTAGACATTGCCCTCTGAACAAGGGATAATCAGACGAAAATGGAAGAGAGGTGCTCAGTCAGGGGTGCCTTCTGACTGTCTTCTTACAGACCCAGAGGCGTCAAATGGTGGAAGGTTGGGAGAAAGAAACAGAACCAAGGAGGAAAACCACTTTGTGCACATTCCTTGGCTCATTTGTCAAAGTTTGGGGCTTGTCTACCTTCCAGGTTGCTTTAACAATTCTCTGTATTTCTGGGAGATTCACTCAGGGCTGTAAGACACCAGAGCACCACCTTTGACTTGGGAATTTAGCCTACTGTAAATCTCTGGAGGCTGGAAGAATATTTTGGAGAAAGAAAACCTTTGCTGTATGTTCCATGCAGGCTCTCTATGGGCTATTTGCTGTTGGCTGCTGTAGAGGACAGGTACTAAGTCAAACGAAGCCTTGCTGAGACACTGTGTTAAACACTCAGGGAAGGAGTCAGACTCCCAGGAGTTCCACTGCCCTGCTCAGAGACAGTCTCCTGGTACAATGCAAGGAGCTCCTTTTGTGCCATGCTGCAGTTAACACCTGCTGGGCTTTAATCCTCTGAAGTGCTGAGTGTGCTTTACCCTGGGATAGGTAACCTCTCTAGTTCAGGCATCTCAAATAAAGGAGGTGGCTGCAGGTGCTGCAAAGGAAACTTGGCTATGAGAAGGAAATGGATTCAGTATATGCTTCTCCCCCCCACCCCAACAAAAAAATTCCTCATTTTTTTGTGGTTCATATGTAACACAGTGCCTGTGCTTTAAATATGGATGAGCTCACAGGCATATGTGTGACCTCTGTGGGGTCACATAAAGCATAACTTTGAAGTGTACATCTCAACACTACTCAGTACCCGAATGTAATGGTGCAAAACCTGAAAACTTTGAGATAAATGAGAATAGCAGCCTGCCAAATGTTATTCAGTTGTGCTCTTTGGCAGGGTGATTTCTTTAGGTGTTGACCTGTCAGCAGCTATTTTGAAAGAAGCCAAGATTTTGATTAGTAAATGCAAGGAAGACCTAATATTTGCAGTCAGCAGAAGATTTTCAGTGTCAGGCTACTGAGGAGCAAAGATTTCAGTGCTATTTATATTCCTTTTCAGCTATGAATTTTCAAGTACTTTGCATCATTTTAGTCCAAGTATTGAGAGACGTTGAGTATTTTCAACTACCAGTGAAGTCACAAGGATGTGAGGTCAAATCTCACTTAATGAGCTGAGCTCATAAGGTCAGCCCTATCCTGACTCTTTAAAGAAATTTTACTGAAACACAGTAATGTTATTTTAGTCCTCATCTTCTCCCCATATTTGTTAAAAAGACTGCCTAAGCAGAGAAAATCTGTAGAGGTATTAGGCAAATGGGAATGGTTATTCAAGAGTGGTTATTGTAGCATTGTCTTGGACACCAGCATGGTCTGGATTAGCATAGTTGGGTTGTGATTAATGGCCTTATCAAAACTCAGAAAAATTACAGAAGTTACACAAAGGAATGCAATATCTGCTACCAGCACAGAACTTAATAACGAGGCAAAGCATGAAACCGTTTGATGCCATTAATAAAATCTATCATGGGATCCAGGAAAGTATTTGCAATTGCATCAGTCCTTGAGAAAAAGGCAGACAAGACAGCTGTGGTGATGGAAAAGATAATACATTAAAGAGAAATTAACATATCTTTGGGGATCTTTTTAGCAGGAGGTGAAGGGAAGCTTTTCTTCATTAAGGGAAACTGCAGTTGTCTGAAAGAATGGAGAAACATCATGGATAGAAATCTTCACTATTAGAGCAAGCATTCTTAAAGTGGACCCCCTTAGAGGTGCCTTGGTGTTTTATGTAACCAGAGCTATTTCTTCAAGGGGAAGCTTCAGCTGCAGTTGTGTTTTTACCTTTGTGTCAGCTAATGAGTCCTTCTGCAGAATGCACCCACTGTTTCTCTCATCTGTTGCAGCTAATGAGAGCAATGAAATTGCAGTGAGTGTTGAGGTTCTTAGTTTTAGCTAAGATGTAATGTAAAACTTAGCAAATCTTCAGAACTTGGAGTTACTGTGTTCTTCTCTTTCCTAAATTCTTGTCTGGCTTTGCCTTTGCTCAGGCATGAAACCTGCATGTCTTGTGGCCTGTTCATTTTGTGTTGGCTTCATCCCCCTAAAAGACGGGGATGTTTTTATCTTTGTACACTCCTGTGAAATAGAAGATAATAGTTTCGAGTCATCAGGTCAAGTCATGAGGCACAAGATAAAAACACTACATCTAGGAATAGCCTAAGATCCTCTCTGGAAGGTGACTTTGTATCCTGTTGCTTTACAATTCAGAGGAGCAGCTGAGGGAGCTGGAGTTATTTAGTCTGGAGAAAAGGAGGCTCAAGGGAGGCCTTATCACCCTCTACAGCAGAATGTGGCCAGGTGGAACTCAGTCTCTCCTCTGAGGTAACAGTTGCCAGGATGAGAGGAAATAGCCTCAAGTTATACCAGAGAAAGTTTAGATTGGATATTATGAAAAATTTCTTCAAAGAAGGGGTTGTCAGGCAGGCTGCCCAGGAAAGTGGTGGGATCACCATCCCTGGAAGTTCTCAAACAATATGTGGATGTGCACCTGTTGAACATGGCAGTGCTGAGTTAACAGCTGGGCCTAATCATCATTGAGGTCTTTTTCAACCTTAACTATTCTATGATGCTACACAATCACCAAATAACTTGTGCTCAAACTTGAAGAGAAGGAATTCCATGCTGCCAGTGGCATTTGCTCACTTGAAATCTGGCACAAAACAGAGGCAGGCGTTGCAGAAAAGTTTAGAGTTGAAAGAAGCAGGAAAGTCTGCATTATGCAAGATATCTACAGATTTTTGACCATTGAATGCTGGTCCAAAATACTGAGCATGGACAAAATTCTGGGATTCCCTGTGAGAGGTTCCTGCATTTGCCCAAGTTCTTAGTAAACTGCTCACCATCTCTGTTAGTGCTGCTGACATTGATGGTCACCAGGCATTGGAGGAAGTCTCAGTCTCACAGTTCTGGGTGTTGATGAGATCATCTTGATCAGGCTCAGAGGAAGAGCAAAGGTCAAATTCCAGGTTTTTCTTTTGTCAGCAAGTTGGAGATACTCTGTCCTTCCTAACCCTCTAAACTGGCACTTAAACATCTAGTTCTTATTAATGAGGAGATATTTTCACTGCTGTAGCTGAATGACTTAAAATAATTGAGAGCTCACTGGGCATATGGCCAAAGCTGTAAGCTAGAAAAATCAAATCATTTATGGATTTTTCTCCTTTTTCAGCCTACTTGAGCCACCTACTGATGGAAGGCTTGGAGGTCACAGGTTGTCATAAAGCTGAATGTGAGATTATTTTAGATGAATCTCATTGAGTGGGCTTAGATTCATATAAGATTGAGGTATATTCGTTTACCACAGCTAAGCTCATCTTTCTACAGGACTTTCTCAGCTCACCTTTCTTTTTTTCTGCTTTCAAATTTCTGTCAGTCTGAACCATCCAGTTGCAGAGGACTTGCAGAAGGACCCCTCCAATGGTCCTTTGTATTTTAAACAAGTACTCTCCAAATGTGGTAGCAGTCAAGCATGCTCTCAGGGTGTTGGCTACATCTGTTACTTGCTTCTTGACATGTTTCTTCAACTGTGACCCATTCACTGGCTTCCAAGATGCTTGCCAAAAAACCAAACCTGCCAGGTGCTTCTCATTTCCTGAAGAATGCACATTAACTGCCTGTGACAGGGTTTATTTCACTGCATGTGTGAAGGAGGTGCATCTGTCTGGTGGTAACTGTGATAACTGATGATAACTCCAGCCAGGGAAGCCTTGCACCTCCTTTGCCCTGGCTGGAGAAGATCTCTGCAGCCAGGAGTTGCTTCTAGCTGGGGTGGTGAGTGATACCAGGGTTGCTCCAACTCTTACACCATTAGCACAAGGAGGAGCAGAGGATGGGAGCTGTGTGCTGACCTAAAAAGGAAATGCATGGATGTTCTCAGTTGATTTTCTGGCTCTGCTGTAAGTGTGGGTTTAGTGCTTTTTTTAGCATGGCACCGTTCTTGGGCACTGTTAAACACAGCGCATATGCCCGTCAGCAGAATTCTAGTTTGTTCCCTTTCAATCCTCCTGATTATTTTTCAGGAGGTTATTAAAAAAAAATCTGAAAGGAAAACACACCTGCTAGGTGAAGACAGATTATTCAAGTGTCAGGAGAAAACCTCCTCCATATGCACTGTAATAAAAGCAAAGACTTAAAATAGACTTCCGTGACTTGCATAATAATTGGAACACAATTTACTATGGAGACAGCATCAATGTAACTAAGGAAACTTTCCTGTCTGATGGTGGAGGATGAGGAAATGGTATATCAAAGTGCTTCAATCACTGCTCTAAAACTATAATCTGTGTCAGTCAGATTGAGAACACATTATGTGTTCTTTTGCACCATCTGCCCAACGATCAATTGAACGTAGTCTGAAAGTGATGGAAAAGCAGCCCTCAGTAACTTGAGAATATGACACTTATCATATTTAATACCTACTGAAGAAAATGCCTGTTAATAAAAGGGTGCACTAAAATAATAATGGAGAATTTCTTTGGGTTTCTGTCTTCATTTTTTTTTGTATAAAAGTGTCAGTGAAATGCTACCATCTTGCTTGTCGATGTGTAATTGTCTTTTAATGAATGGCTGCTAAGTAGTTACTTTTTTCACATTTACTGGTTTCAAAGACAAAACCTTTTGATGAGACTTTCCCAGCCTGGAGGAAGTGACACTGTTTCACTGTCTTTAATTGTGGATGCATCTTAGATTCATCCTGTGCTTAGGTGAACCTATCCTATCCTATCCTAATCCTAATCCTATCCTAATCCTATCCACTGGCATTTGCTTAGGCTCACCACTGTGAGCTCATTGTGTGTTCCCTGATGATGAGTGAATGCATGCATTGTGCTCAGTCATTACCATATCATGATGCCAAAACCAGATTAATTTGGAGTGTGAGAGGGAAAGGTGAGGGAGCAGTCTGTGTGATTTTTCCATTTGTCAGCTAGGGCTGTCTTGCTAAGAGTTCAAGTTGCCTGAAACCTTCTTTGTGAAGCAATAGCAAAACGTGACAGAGATGGTTCTTGTGGTTGGAAGTCTTTGGGAAAGAAGAGGCATGTCCCATCTCTTGCCTTTCTGAAGACTGGTGTGGTGACATCCTCTTGATGACAAAAGGCAGGCACAGACATTGCTCTGAACTCTGAATGGGGTTTTTTCCATCTTATTTCAGAGGGTAAATTCCAAATTTTTTACATAGATTAGGTTTTGGTTGGTAGTTTCAGATATGAAAACCAAGTCTTGATGGCTAGACTCAGATCCCCTTAGATCCATAAACACAAAATCACATTCTAGAGGCCAGGGAAGGTGTGCTGTTCTATCCTATTATTGTGTGCTAGGAAGGTGTTTCAAAGACTTCTTCTATTAACATTTACAGAAGAGAAGTAATTTTTTTTTCTAAAATCTTAATAAGATGACAACACTTACCAGTCAAATTCTAAAATTATTTTAATGAGACCTTGGACAAATATACCACATGGTGATCAGTAAATTTACAAATCCCTCACCAAGACTAGTAGAGTGCAAGTCACAGAAGCCTGTGCTGAGCACACAGATGTTAACTGGAGCCACTGAAGTGCTCCTCTGCACAATGGGAAATTTTCTCTTGGAGAAAAGTCCCTTTTCAATTTTTGCTTCTGTTACAGGTCATCTCCATATTACAGTGACTTCATATTGTGGAGAAAAAGACAGTCTGTTTTTTTGGTTATTTTTTTGTCCTGTGAACCTGACATTCTTAACAGTCTTGTTTTGCCTATGATGCCTGTCAAAAATGAACTGTAGAGGGGAGGGAGGAGTCTTGCAATCAGTACTGAGAGAAATCTAACTTGTGTGAAATGTAATCTGAGTGACATGTTCACCTTACTATTTCTTTTAAATAAGAAGGGTAAAGATTCTCTTGCAAGCAAAGAAAACTAAGTTAAGCTCTGCTGGTTTGTCAGCCAGGATCAGTCCTTACCACGTGCATGAAGCTAGTCCAGGGAATGAAGAGCTGGATATTCCATATCCTTTGGGTCTGTACTACAGTGTGAGTGCTCAAAACACAATTATCCTCTGTGGCAGCCAAAAGTCAAAATGATTGCATTGTTGCCGGAACATGTAGAATACCAAATACAATGAAAGATCAGAGAAGCTCCTTTTCATTTTGTGACTTAAACTCCTAAAGTTCTGTAAGTTCTCGTTTTTTTCACTTGAGGGGGAGTAATAGCCATGGAAGGTGTACATTTGTGTCACAAAAGAAAGATTGAAATCGTGACTCTCTTACCTTTTTATGTCCTATCTATGACGTTAAAGGCTTGAGCTAAAAGGGCATTTCACTAAAATGGGTTCTCGGGGTTTCTGAGCAATCTCAGGTTTAACAATACTGCAGCTGTCTAACTATCAGACAATCCTATTAGTCTTAAATAAGCAAACTTTCTACTTCCAGCTGTAACTAGGAGAGAAAAGTAGCAGTGTTTCCAGCCAGTGCACATGGATTTCATGTTTTCGTGTGATCAGTGGAACTGCCCTCTGGGAAAGATAAATCTTTACCTTTTTGAACTATCTCATAACCAGGGAGGACAAACAATTCCTGAATAGTACTTTTGCAGCTTAGCGATTGCAGAATCCCCTCCTTCATACTTGAGCTGTCAGCTAACTATGTCTGAAATTTTTTTTCTTTAATGGATGCAGTAAAATTTGCTGTCCATTAAGTTTCTTTATGAATGAACTCTGCCTCACTGGAAGAAAAATGTGTAAATATACACCCCCTAATTTACAGTTTTGCCAAATCTTTCATGTTCCAACCCAGCCAGCTTTGGCCAGCTAATGAAATCATTGGTCTCTGATGCAGATTGAAAGAAAGCAGTGTAGTGAAATGTAAAAGCAAAGCTCAGTTGCAGTGATGCATGAATTAGTGGTGTTAAGCCTCCTTTAGCCTCCATCTGTGTTCTCTTTCAGCTCTGCTAGATATTTATCTAGCAGGAAGGGGAAAAAGAAAAGAAATGGAGCAGCTTTTGGTAATGACATCTAGCAAGATTTCAGTCAGGGTTCTAGATTTCTCCTGCCAGTGGCACAAGTTACAATGTGACATTTGTGTCAAACTCAGTGGTTCTCCCACCTAATAAATTAAAATAGAGAGATAATTGCAGTTGCAGAATTTGAGAAGCTTTCCCTGTTTGTTTGGTTTTTTTGGTTTTTTTAAATTATTTGTCTTCACTTAGCATGGTATTTCACTACAGTTAGGTTTTATCTGATTTAGCTGCCTAACGAGCTTGTTAAAACTTGTAAAACATTGCAGGAATTCTTAATGGTGATGGTGGAGAAAGTGGACAATGGGAATGAGAGAGAGGAGGATTTTAAGGGAAACCCTCACGTTTTTGAAGGGCAACTGAAAAAAACTTTTAAGCATGATATTTTCTTTTGCCAATTCTAAAAATTTGATATGATTTTAGGTGTCAGAACTCTCTTTTCTATAAAGTTAAATGTTAATCACCTAACATTTAACAGTACTGCTGGAACATATATTAATCTGGTTTGGAGTATCATTCTTGTAATAAGTGTATTACAGTCGAAGATTTACTTATGTAACAGGAAATGGTCAATTTCATGGTCTAGTATGTACATAAGGCTAACATGGCTGCATCAGACAAAAGAATTGGTGCTTAAAGAGCCTTACCTTCTCTCCCTATTATTCCACTTTGTTTTGAAAATTATGTGCCTGGTGGCATTGATGGCTTTTGTATATTTCCCTACTGCACCATCAAACTTCAGTGTCCCTAAATTCTAATCGAAAACCTGGGGAAGCTTTGCCTTTTTTTTTTTTTTTTGATTTCTTCTTACCTTCTGAAGGAACACCTGCTGTCTCAGGTGGCCCCTTTCAAGGATTGGAGTGGCTGTATTGTTATAAGAGGATTCATAATTCAACGCATTGTCCAAGAAACAAAGCAAGGAAATACAAGATGTGTTCAACTTTGTAGTGTTCTCCAACAGTGCAAGAACTTTCTATCCGATCTGATAGGAAAGACTCTCTCTTTTTAGTTCATGGATGGATATGAATTGTGTGATACCATACATCTTGATTTAAGGTATTTTTTAAATCTCTCTTAAAGGCAGAAAGTTTCAGTTATTTTCTAAAAGCTTAGGTTTTGAGCTACAGGAAAGAGTGGGCAGTTTTCACCTTTCTAACAGTGTTGTTTAGTTTTGTTTTTAAAAGCTTGATAGATGTACTAGAGTTTCAGAAAATCTTGTTAATGGACTACAGGGTTGTGAACCTGCTATTGGATTAATTTTTTTCTAAATTAGTCCACAGATTCTTTCTTTTTTAGTACAAGCAAATATGTTTTTTGACTGGTTTCTTTTTGTTTCATTCTAAGAATATTAGGAGTTTAGAAGTAGCACAACATTAAAAGTTTGACATCGCTAGAAAGAACTGTAAGTTACAATGGTAATCAAATAACTTATTGATTTTTCTTTAAATAAAAATGTCTCTTTCTACAAAAAAAAAGCCTCTCTGTGCAAAAGCTTGCAGGGGAGGGGAAACACATCTAGTTTTTAGGCAAAGGATTTAAAGTGAGATTTGAGACTGCTTTTCGTCTTTGTTGAATGGCAAGAAATGAATATTTCTCAATGAGTTTTTAATTGCATTTGTGCTGATGTTGCCTAACGGTAGTGGTTTTTAAGGAAATAATGAATTTATTTTAGTCATATTTTTGTGTCTATGTTTTCTTTAAAAACCTGATTTGTATAAATTAGTATCTTCTTTATGGTAGAGATGGATTAGTTTGGAATATTTTCTGCTCCCTATTGTGCAAATATTCCCCAGCCTTTGACCACCAATTGATGTTTTGTCTCAGTGTGACAGTGCTGGAGATGAAATGTGTATCTGTGAAACAATGGAAGCTGTTTCACTGCACATACCCTCACTGCAGAGAAGAAAGAATCTTCTTTCTTGCTGCTGGATTGATGTGTGTTGCCTCATTTAAACAAAACAAAAATAATGAAGCAGTGCTGGAATTGTAGAGATATTCCTGAGCTCTTTGACCAGACACACTGAAGTGGAAAATATGCTTTAATGAAGGAAGCTGGTGGCACTTTGCTTTTACTCCTCCTTTTGTGTTTGGCACAGCCATCAAGTTATTTTGCTTAAAGAAAATAACAAAAACAACCCTCCCCCCCCCCCCAATCAAGGAAAGTTACTTCCCATAAATCTCAAGAACACAAAAAAACAAAAAAGAAAAAAAAAATTAAAAATTAGTTCAGGAGGACTTGCTCAGTTTTTAAAATAATTTTCTTAGGGGCTTGGCATTTATTTCGCCCTTGAAGATTTAAGGATATTTAAGTTCTCTGTTCAGGCCTTGTGAAAAGGACCTTGAAATTGAACTTCCAAGATGGCACATGATGTCAATTTTACTTTTCTGAAAAATACAACAAATCTAAGTTGCTAAGACTATAAAAGAATATTGCCTATTTCATGAGTTCTTCTTTTTGCCACAAACTGGCCATAAAACATGTTCCTGACCAGATGTCCAGTTACAAAACACCAAACTCAGCTTATTGCTGTATGCTGAGTGTTTCAAATGCCATTTGATTATCAGAATGTGTCAGAGTGCACTTACAAGCATGAAAACCTCTGCTGAGAAAAATGAGCAATGATGAGCTTGTGTTTGCAGAGCAATCAGGAGATCCTATTTAATGAAAATACCAATGGTAATAACTCCCAAATGATGCTTACCTGTTTTTTCTATAATCAAAAAAGGCAACTAGAATTATTACTGCTCTTAACAGCTAGCAGTGTGTTCTGCAGGCTGGCATCACTGAGTTCTGCAGATATTTCACAGAAATATTGTTTGACTGATGAATCATCCTCAGAATACAGAATTGTAATGAAATAGTGCTTGGCATATGATAGATAAATCTAAGTTAAAACTGGTGGAAATGGTTTGAGCTGGGGGAAGAATTACATTGAAACGTGATTTGGGTTTTGGGTTTTTTTTTCCCAAGTCTTTTACAGCAAGATGCAAAATAAATTAATATCACCAGAAAATAAACACCAGGTTAAGTACTTCTCTTTAATCCTTCCAGTGGTCCTTCCCTTGAGAGTAAAAACCAAAGCACAGAGTTTTATTTTGTGCCACAGGTGAACACTTAATACTAAATATACCATTTTTATTGTGCCTTGTTTTTTCCCTTTGTTTACAGGTTGAGTTGTTTTTCTGTCTTTCCCCATAATCCTCCACCTTCAGTCTACTCTTTGCTCTCTAAATTTCACTGCTAAAGGTTAAAATATAGTTTTTATAGATTGTTTACCGTGCAAATCAGTATGTGCATCCTGGTTCTGTGTCATCTTTTTCCTGGGAGACTTCATATGACAAGTCCAGATGCAGGAGGAGGACTTCACAAAAACTGAGAGTTAAATTCTCAGAGTTAAAAACTTTACTTCTGAAACATTTGCAGTAGAACCTTTCTAACACCCTGGTGAAAGAAACTGAAGCTTGTTGAGGCAGGCCCTGTGGGGGGAAAGCGTGAGGTTGTTGTAAATAACATGAGCCTTGGGCAGAATTTCTGTTGCTAAAATAACTGTATTATTTACAATCTACAGAAAAACAGTGTCTGCTGCCATTTTCACACTTTACAAATGGTCTATATTGCACTTTTTTTATCAACAGCTAGGTAGAAACACCGTCCAAGTGATGTTTAGTGAAATTTGTGTTTAGCACAGTGCTGTTCATAGATGTCAGACTGCAGTTGCCTGAAGATATATGTCAGCTACAATATTCTGTTGATGGTTGAAGATTTCATCTCTTCTAGTCTGAATGTTTTTGGCAAGAAGCCATTGGAATGTAATCCCATAGAGGAAATTATCTAACAAAACCAAGGCCATAAAACTGGATAGTTGAAAACATGGAACTGACATGTTCTAAGATGTGGGACGATTTAAACAGATTGCACCTTGCTTTTAAATCCATACAAGCTTGTAACTTTCTTGAGCTGTGTGGGTTGGCAAACACAAGCAACAGCAGCCTTCAGTGTCAGGGTGCCACGTCAGTGGCTGAAAAATATTTGCTTAGATATCCTCCACGATTTTATGATTAGTAGTTGGCAGGCTATGGAACTCCAAAACTGCTATTTAATTTGTTAAAGGTGTAGTAATCTGAGGAAATAAACCAATATCTCTTATGGGGACTATTTTGAGGTGACGAAAATTTAAAAAAATAGAGGTTTAAAAAAAATCTCTGAAACTCCTATACCTTTTTCTGTTGTGGACTGATGTTTTCTGATACCATCTTCTGGTTAGTATTACACACCTACTGCATAAATTAGGACTTCTGAATATCTTTTATTAATGAAATTTCTGTAGTAAAGCCACCCTGCAGTTGACTTTATTATTTAAACATGTGGTGTTTGGTATTTCAAGAACAGCAGGGATTCCAAAAGTTTCTTGAGCTCACACTTTTTGTTCTAGACTTCAGGATCCAGTCATGTTTTTAGGAAGTTTTCTGTGGGGCAGACAAGACTGTTCCAGCAATTATAGAGCAAGCAGCATAAAGAACAAGAGGGTAAACTGGAATATCTATACAGGGCAGTCCAGCTGCTTGTTTCTTTAGATGATCTTGAAGCGTTGCTCGTTGGTGGTTACTTATTCTGTGTGTGAACATGCTGCGAGTTGAACTTAGAGAGGCAAATAGAAATTCATGCCCTTTCCTGTGTTGAGCTGCATGCAAGTAGGTGATTTTATAAAAAAGAAATATTTTTCTCAGTGTGCAAGCTACTGAAGACCAGCAAAGGAATAAGCAACTTGATATTCTGACATCCGGTATGAGTTTGGCAATGAACAAACGGGTAGCAATAATGACAATGTGAGTCCTGTTTATTTCTGCACTTGACTAGAAAAGACAATACAAGGAAGGGTGAAACCACTTCAGCTTATCTAAAAAAAACTGAATTCTCACTTGCAGTCGTCCTGTCAAAAAAAGTCTTGGCATTTTTGTAACCTCGTCATGTGATCATGTGAGTGAAAGCTGTGGGTTAGTGAACCGCTAGGTACCTGTTAGAAAATGAATTTTGTAGCTTTTATTTGGCCTAAAGAAGCTGTGGATTGTGTCTATGTGTTGTGCTGATAAAAATTCAAGCTGTAAATTAAGCTGTAAATAACATTCCGAGTGGAGCCTAGACCTGGCTGTATGTGAAACCGGGTTTAGACTGGAAATCTTCCCAATTATGTAACAGCCTTTTGTTTCTACCCCTTGTGCCCCCAACCCACAGAGATACAATGAAACTGTTTCTTCCTTGCTTCAGATAACTCACTTTCACCTCAGGCTGGCATCCAGAGTTTTTGCAGAGCTGTGACAGTGTTTCCAGCTGCATGGTAACTCTTCCCTCTAAAATGGTTGTGTTTCTTGTTTTTGCTACAACTTTTCATTGCAGTGAAAGGCTAATGCTTTGAAAAGCCCAGTCCTCTCAAGCTAAGCAAAATCTCGGGGAAACTGGTGCTCCATTTCTTCATGTTAAAAGTACCAAGTTATTTTCCTTAGTTTGTTTTTCACTGTGATTTACATATAACTCTTTAAGCTCAAAGACACATTGTGAGTTCTCTGAAAAAGTTAATGCTACTCTATGTTTTGAGGTTACTTTGATTTGTCACATCACTTTGCCAGGGCTTGACTGGGTTTGAGTGTCTCTGTAACTGAGAATTTGTTGACTTCCATGGAGGATTCAGTGAACTTCTTAAGGCTTTCATGAGCAGTTCATGCTTCAAGTTGATCTTGAAATTTTAGAAGTGAAATTATTTGTGTTTCATCTCAACATGTTGAAGGATGTTTCTAACCTATGTAGACATCTTAATCCCTGTCCATGTCAAACATGGAGATATCTTGATTTGTGGCACCATGAAGATGTCACAGAAGAGGAAATGTTCGCTGTTTGCAGGTTTCACTAAATGATATTTGAAGTGCTCTTTAGTGCTTAATTGGTTGTGCTGATGAATATGGAACATATGAATCCCATGGGGGAAAAAAAAATGCAAGGAGTGTGAGAGTTCCACAGCAGAAGATTATGTGCATGTGACTGCAATGTACACCACAGGGAAGATTGTTCTTTAGTAGGGAAACAACAGTCTTCTATGGTTGGAACTGCAGAGGAGATTCTACAAACTTTTTTTTTTTTTTTTGTGTGGTTACAAGCCTTTATTCAAAACTAAGGTTCACAAGTTGTCTGAAGCTTATGCTTTAAAATATTCTCTTCAGCAGTTCTAAAATCTGTTGTTCTACCTGACTCCAGAAACACCTAGAAATTTGCAAATCCTGTAGTGGGTGATCTCCATTTGCTGGTGCCATACTGGTTCCTGAAAAAACTCTTGGCTCTAATCCAATGCTTGCTCTGCAGGCTTCCTTTTCTATTCATTTGGTAATTTCTGTAAGCATCTCTCTTTGTTTGTAAACAAAAGGAAAAGTCTGTTGGAAGTATTAATATGTTACTCCTTTGCTGCTGTTCTGGAGTTCAATGTGCAGAACCGCTGCTCCCTGCATCCTGTCTTGTAGGGAACAGTAAAAGACCACAGCAATGTATGGAAAATCTGAACTTTAGTGAACTTGAAGCTTCTTGAAAGCTATGACTTGGGGGGAAAAGACTACTAGGATGCTTTTGCCTTAAACAAAAAACAAAACAAAAAACCCAAAAAACCAGCTTTTTTTGAACTCGAAAAGCTACAATTTCTACCTAAAAAGGTTCCTAAAAACCTATGACTGAGAAGGAGGGGTTTGCATCTGCTCCCTCTTGTCCTTGCCCACCTCAGAGAAGTGTGGCAATGACCTTCAGGCAGTAGAAGAGGCTGTGCCAATGAGGGCTGCTCAGTTTTAGAGCATTTGAAGGGGCTGCTCTCCTTATTCTTTCTATCCTTCTACTAAAGAGAGCAGCAGTTCAGCAAAAACCTGCTGGTTTGTGTCACAGACTGTCTGTACGAGACGAAAGGTCAAGAAATAGCCTGGAGAAAAGGCTGAGGCTGGAAAGCAGAAGATGATTTGTACTGGAGGAGCTTTTTAGGAAGCACAGCCTCACCTTTGAAGACAGACTTGGAGCAGCCCATGCAAGGCAGTTCTGGGATGTGGCTGCTTTTGCAGCAGGAGAATCGCAAGGACCCTTCAAGTCCTAGAGCCCTCAAGGCAGAGGAGAATGGAACTCAAAAGTAACAGAAGTTGTGTCTGAAGGTTAAGATTGGATACTGCATCCAGACCTCATTGCAGGTTTACATTTTTTCTTAAAATCTGTAGCAACTTAAGAGCAAAGTAATCCACAAACCCCTGAGGTGATGGGGTTATACAAATCTGAACTGTTGGCATTACAAGACCATTCCCTCTGCAGTTCCTCAGAGCAGGGCACAGGTGTTTTGTTAGACATTCTTGGAGCAGAGTGATATTCCAGGCCTAACTAAATAAAAACTTCAATCTCCTCTCATACTGTGAGAGCTGTTATAATACTAAGCTGGACTGAAAGCTTTTTTGCTGTGAAGTCAGTTCTGTTTAAAAGTGGCACAAGGGCTTTCTTTTTTGTTTCAGTGGGGTGCTGCTGGTTGTGGTTTTTATGCAATGAGCAGATCAGATAAAAAGTAACTCCTGGACATCACCAAATCCTTTAAAAACTAACCAAAGATACACCCAAAGCAGAATACCTTTACATCTATCTAAGAAAGAGAATTAATTACTAACATATTTTAGGTATTTTAAGGTGAATTGTTCGTTTGCTTAAGCTGTGGCTGCAGTATCTAATGAAAAAAATGTGTCATATGGAAAATTGTTTCAGCAGTCTCAAGTTCTAGAATCTATGTTTCAGCTAAATTGCATACTTGGATACAAATTTGGCAAGAGTATCAACAGAAACTTTCATGCATTTACTCTAACCAGTGGCTGAAGGACAGCTGGCTAAATCTCACCTTTTAAATTATTTGGATAATGTTGATTGGGAAATGGAAGAGTTAAACCAATTGATTTCACCGGCACTGTCCTTCAATGGTGTCTGTCCTACCTGACATTAAACCACTAAACCAGCATAATACAATTTTTTATAAATTCTGATTGAACAATAAACTGTACCTACAGAAGAAATTAATTAGTTCTAACCATCAATTTGGATTAAAAAGGACAATTATTTAACATTCCATTTTCTCAGATATCTGCTTTGAGTTTACAGTCACTTCTGAAGTTCAACCCTTCTAATCCTCAGTAGTGGTTTCATTTACCTCTCTTTACTCTGGCATAATGCTCTTGAATGCTTCAGTGTCAATTCCTCTGAAACAGTATGAAGATCCAAGCCTTCAGAAAAGAGAGAATTTGGAAGAAATAATCTCCCTCTGTGTGGCAGAAATGGGAGGAAATTGAGTATTCCAGATTTTTAGGCTTCTTTTAAGGAATTTCTGTCTAGAAAAGTAGTTCTCTAATGAGCAATTGAAGGAAGTCACTTTCCACCTATTAAATAATTTTTTTCCTTTTTTGAGACATCAGAGGACATGCATAATGATAGTTGATGCTGGATTCAATTGGTACTTGGGCTGCAAAGCCTTCCCAGGAGTTTGCTCTCCAAAGGCTCTTGACACCCATTATGCTTAAGGAGAAGCTCCATTCATGCATTAAAAACTGATTAAGACAGAAAGGGCAAAGAATAGGAAGAAATCATCAGTTTCCAAAGAGAAGACAGTCATGAGCAGGGGAGGTTGGGATCTGCATTGTTCAGCATATGCAGATGTGATCAGACAAGCATGTAAATAGTGAGGATACCACAGCCTTAGTAATTTCTAAAGCCAACTGCAAAAGGTGGGAGAAGCCATGACCCTGAATGACAAGTTGATGAAATAGCAAAATTACAAAACTTAATTGAAGTATGGAGTTCCTGTCATGTGAGAAGGGGCTGCATACATGAGACTCACATTGGCCAAGAGCTGCCTAAGAAGGGAGTCTGTGATAGTCCTGCACAATCTGTCCATGTGTCTTTGGACTATGAGAAGGGACCAGTTCAGAACTTTGGGAATTTGTAATTGCTGGCACAGTTAATGTAAGCAATTGCTTGCAACCACTGACACAGACAGCCCTTAAGCCATTAAATGTGTTGAAGCTTTTCCAGGCAAAGCCTGGCAAAAGGGCTGTTCTTGTCCCTCAATATTCAGAGCTAGACAGTATTTGGAAATAGGATATTTGGCTGCCTCAGCTTTTGATTGACATAGTACAATGATTTGTATAATTATAGTTAAAGATTGGAAAAAAACAGCATTGAGGAATGGTTTGAGAAAGCCAAGATTTCTAGATATCTCAAATTATTTTACATTTACTACCTTTTTTTTTTTTTTTTTGCATCTGATTATAGAAAGATTCAGAGATTGAGTGGGCTGCAATCTCGGGAAGTCTGTTTCAAATGTTTCCAAGGTTTAACACCCAAAAATGAAGAGACTTGAAGCTGCTTAGGGACAAGGTTGTCATTGGAGGTGTAGGGTGTAGACGTATGACAGCTTTGAAGAGAACAGAACATAATGCTTCTCTGAGAAACTGTAGACATGCCATTTGCAAATGACCATATGTTGCATCTTTTAGTCCTGCTGGTGAATTGCTGGTCACAAATGAGTCACTTGAGATGGATTAACTCAGAGTTTTGTGGCAAAAAAATGGTGCAGTGTAATGCTGCCAGAAAAAAAAATAAATCATACCAGCACATAAAAGTAAATAATAAAGCAGCATAGCAGAGATCAATTACAGCAGAAAGTGATTTTTGATGGTTTTGATAGAAAAACATTTTGGAAAGACAAATGGACAAGATAAGCCTGGCAAACACTGAGAATTGAAAATGCCATCTGGAAACAGAAAATACAGACATGAATTTTATAGCAACTGTATAAAAGAGCTGGAAAATGCCTTCTAAGCCATGAATCGGGTGATGGAGAAGACAACAAGCATCCATGTGCCCCTAGCTCTTTGCAGGTTGCTTTTTAATCTGAGGAGGGTGTAGCCAAGCAGGGTTGGCCTCTCAGGCAAGCAGGGACAGGATGAGAGCACACTGCCTGAAGCTGCATCATGGGAGGTTCAGGTTTGACATCAGGAGGATTTTCTTCACAGAAGGAGTGTTCAGAAATGGAAAAGGGCTGCCCAGGGAGGTGGTGGAGTCACTGTCCCTGCAGGTGTTTAAGGAATGACTGGATGTGACACTCAGTGCCATGGTCTGGGTGACACAGGGGTGTTGGGTCAGAGGTTGGAATGGATGATTTCGGAGGTCGTTTACAACCTGGGGGATTCTGTGATTCATGGATGTGGTTATGTGAATGCCATTGGATGTCTGTGTTAGACACCACATTAACTCCTCCCTGGGGGGCTGCAGTGGCCACATGGAGCTGAGTTTTGCTGTAGTTGGTGTTCTGCTGGGCAGTCTTTGCCAAGAAGTGAATGAGGAGCCCTGCGTGACCTAAATGAGTTGGTGATGGCTAAAAATGTCACAAAGGGTGATGTGTCACAGAACTACTGTAAACTGGAAAGTGGTGATTTGTAAATGAGGGGTGGAAAAGGTATCAGGGAATAATGGTAAAAGGACGAAGCAGATATGGACCCAAATAAGGCAAGAGAGAAAGAGTAACAGGGAAGAGGGAAAATGCCAGAGGAATGAAGATGATGATAATGTGTCCCAGCATAACAGGGAAAAGTAATTCTTATTTTTCTCTTGTTTTCCTTCTTCCTACTATTCATTCATTCATACATTCATTCATTCATTCATCTTTTTTTTTCCTATTTTTCTTCCTTTTTTGTTGTTTTGCCTTTAGTTCATGTTCATTAGCTTACAACAGCCACTTAACAAATCCCTTACTCCAAAATCCAGCTCCAGAAAATGCAGACATCTCTGCAATACCTGCATGTGTCTTTTTATGATTTAATAAAATTTTAAGATTGGTTTAACATTAGAGAGAGTGATGACTAGGGACAATAGATAACAGAGATCATCGGATCACTTCTCTGGGGACTGAACTTCTGACCTTTACCTTCAAAGTACAGAAAGCTGCCTCTTTTGAGGAGCTAAAACCTCAGTTTTATAATTTGAACTATTGGGAAGAGCTCATTGGCAGAAGGGGTTATCTCTGCTCGAGATGTACAGGTCTTGATTTGTGTGTGCAGGCTCAGACATCAGAGCTTCCAAAAAAATTACCTTCTCAGAGTAATTCAGACTTTCCTAAATTTGTTTAGTCACCTCTCTCCACAATGTAAAATGCTGTGTTGCTTAGTGAGTGCCTCTGGACTTTTTTATCACCTTTCTGAACAAAAGATGTGATAACCACAGGTGAGAGGGAAGAAGTAATAGAAGAAAATCTCCTCAGACTAGATAATAATGAAGATTATATCTCCACAAACTAATAGGATTTCAAATAAGAATCTGAATAGAATGTGATAAAAATAAAGTTTAAAAGTTAAGCTTTTCCACCGATTTCTTACAAAGTATAAGAAATATAAGTATTTTTGGTTCTCATGTTTCAAGGACCATTTTACATGTAAAAATGCTTTAACCTGCATCAAAATGCAGTAATAAAAATATAGTTGTTAAACATTTCCCTTCCATGACTATAAGGATAAGTAAGAAATACTAACTGAATTACTTACAGGTCACTTTCCAGCTGCCACTTATCTTGCATCATTTACTGGATTGTGAGGGTAATTCCTCAGCACTGTTTGAAACTGAGCCTTTTTACAGCAGTGTAGCTGGGGGAAATCCACATTAAAGCCTGTAATACATACATGTTTTAAGAAATGTGAAATAATAATGTGAAATAATTTGCATAGCATGATATAGCAGAGCAGTATAAAATCAGGACACATATTTTAATTACCTGCACAGTGGATTGTACTGCCTCAAGTTTAAACACCTGAATCAGAAAACACCACTTTGATTTAAAAGAAAATATTTCATAGACCTTGTGCTCCTATGTTCAAAAAAGAAACATTTAGGGGTTTTACCACCTAATACTCTCCCTGACTATAATGTGAGGCTGGCAGTATTTCTATTCTCCCATTGTTGCTTCTTCTGTTTTTGTTCCCATTAAACTATAAAAGTGGACTGCATATGTTTTTAAGTAATACATTGCACAAAGGGGTCTCATCTGGATTGCAGTACTAAACAATAAATCAAAAGGACAAAACCATCCAATTTCTAAATGGCTTAAACTTGGATACCTCCAACTTTGTATAAGCACATAAAAGAAGACTTTTAAAGAGACCTGTCTAGAATGTTATTACCAAAGACATGAAAACAAGTGCATTTTTTGTGTATCAAAACATCTTGAGGCTTCCCTATGAAGTCTATTTTAAGAGTAGCTTCAGTAAAATCAAGGCTCAAGTGAGGAGACAGGAGTGCAGCTTTGGTAGTAGGAGAATGTGGTTATAAATGAAAATGTATTTTAAACATGATTAGAGAGCCGATGGGAACAAAAGGCTAATGAACTATTTATAGTTACTGTAGGTTAATCAATTATGTCCTGTTATAAGCAACCTATTAAGCTTGTGAGACACATTATCCATCTTTTTCCAAATGCTTGTGTCACTTCTAGGTGTGCTTACATTAATTAGTAACAAGTACGGTTCATATTTGTTTATAAAAGCAGTTAGTTATTAGTATTTTATAAACTTCCATGGAAAATATGGCTTATTAATGCTTGCTACTCATCCCTTACCTGGATTGATTTCAGATAAGTTGTGCTTTACATTGAGAAGTCCCAGGCTAAGTCCTGGACTCTGCCTAAATTGCTGAAGAATTTATATTTTGTGACCGCAGGCAGGGTTTACAAAGATTAAAGCAAGTCTAGATAACACTATTATTAAAGGCTTCAGCCACAGCACTTCCTGCTCTCGTTTGCTACCTGAAGCAAAGCTGTAACACTGAAGTGTTACACAAAGATAGGAAATAGGAAAATAAATGATGGTGTAGACAAACATTCATTGCAGACCAAGTGGATTAACTGATGTACATGGTGAAACTGTTCTAGTATATTCTGTCAGTGTTGTGTCTTTTACAAAGGTTGAACTCGTTCATTGACTGGTTTGTCCAGCAAACTTCCCTGTATTGTTAAAAATATTTTTTCTTGAAATGTAAATATTGTTTTCTCATTCAAATAACTTCTGTTATATATTCCAATTTCTAAAGGAGTTTTCTTGGGCTCACCTCTTTCAGTGTCACCAGTGAGGAAGTACTTCTAAACTGGCCAAAATTTCAGTTAGTTTTCAGAGAGGCTCAGAAGACTGAGGAGGCAGTTTGTTTTTTCAGCTTTGTTGGCAGAGTTGACTGTAGCTTCCTTCTATTGGTGCTGGTTTGTATGTGCCTGGGTATTTGTAAATTTTACTGTTTCTATGGAGTACCAACTGATGGAAAGGAAGAAGTCATCCTGCCTTTTGGCAGGACACTTGCCTGCCTTCTCTCTTGGAGACTGGGTCTTGCTTGCAATTAATTTCAAAATAATGACCCCAAGCCTCTAAGACAAATCATCTGCTTTTACTCCTCTTAAGATATTGCCATGTACATTCGGGTTATTGCAGGGTTTGAACACTCACATATTTATGCTTCAGAGTAGTAAGTCCTGGCGCCTGCTGTGCTTTCTGCACACGGGCAAACCCTGGCGGCACCATCAGTTCTGAGGCGTGACTACATAGTGCAGGCAAACTCCAACATTTGATACTCTTGCTTTCATTGGATAAGTGTTTAAAATAATTTCAGAATGTTAATTAACACGTGTCTCATTGTTTCTAATCCTGGATATGCTGGTTACATTTCTGTCTTGAGTCTATCAAAAGAAAATGATCTCATAGAGTACAAAAGTCCCCACTTAATAGGAATGGAAAAGATTCATCATGCGCCTTCTCTCAAATCAGTGAGATTTAATATTGAGAGGAATTTGCCTTTTTAATGGGTTTTCAAAAGTGATGTAAAATGTGAGGAGAGGAAAGCAGTATGGGTATACTGAGCTAAATTGTGAGTTACTGATACTGCCCCTGATACTGAAGCTAATTCAGGATGTTCTCTGATAGAACGTATCCCTGCGGAGGTGGGGGAGGCGATGAACGGATGGATACGGTGCTCGCTGGTGTGGATGCGATACCATTCGGTATCACCAGCCCACCTCGGCGGGGAGCGGGCACGCCAAGAGCCTCAGGGACAAACATATCGCAGCAGTGGGTGGTCGCTGGGAGCCGAGAGCTCCGCTGAGTCCAAGGCACGTCTCTGGTTTCGCCCCTCAGGCAAATGGACGCCTCTGGGTGTGAGCGGCGACACCGCCGCTCTCCCAGCCCCGGCGGCTGCCGCCCCTGCCTCTCCCGGCTGAGAATCCTTCGCGGCCAGCCCCGGGAATGGCAGGCAGGGAGGGAGGCGCCGGCCCGGCCCCCGCCCCGGCGGCAGCGCGGCGGAGGGGCCCCGGCGGCGCTCCGTGTGCGAGCGAGGAGCAGGTGGGTCCCGCCGCATCCCCGCCCCGCGCCCGCCCCGCCGCCCTGCGAGCATCCCCCGCGCCGGCGCCGCTCCTCATTGGAGCCTCCCGCTGTCAGTCGGCGCCCGGGAGAGCCCCGCTGCCCGGCTGGCTGCTCCCGAGGGCTGAGTCTGGAGCCGCGGCCGGTCGCGATGGGAAGCGGCGGCGGAGGGAACAAAGTTTGCCGCGCTCGGGCACTGGGCTGCCGGCGCCCGTGATGCCCGGGGCGGGGGGCGGTGCCTGAAGGCAGCGGGCAGCCGGGCGGCTGGCACGCCTCGCTGTCTGCTGTCGGCACTGCCATCGCAAAGTTTCAGCTATTTTCATGCACTCAAAGCCAGGATTCTAATTATCAGCCCTCCCCGCCCCCACCTCTCCTTCTAGGTAGGCGACAAGTATTTTTTTTTTGTTCTGTGGATTAGAGAACTTTTTGCATGGAAATTTACTGACTTCGGAGTGGTCTCCGTTTCGGGGAAAGGGGGGAGAGGATTTCTTTTCATCGAAGATTATTTTTGTTTTCTGGATCACAGGATTTTTGGAGCTATATGGAGGGATCTCAGGATGGTGTGCACCAGGAAAACCAAAACTTTAGTGTCCACTTGCGTGATTTTGAGTGGAATGACTAACATCGTCTGCCTGCTGTACGTGGGCTGGGTCACCAACTACATTGCCAGTGTTTATGTGAAAGTGCAGGAGCCGATCTCAGAAAAAAAGTTAGAGGAAGACAAAGGGGACACTTTAAGGATTATAGAAAGGCTGGACCATTTGGAAAATGTCATCAAGCAGCACATCCAAGGTACCACCTCACCCCGCTCGCTTGCCCTCCTCTCCCCTCTCCGCCCGCCGCTCGCCGTGTGCAGCCTCCATCCCCTCCCGCTGTGTGTCGGCTGCGTGTGCGTGTGTCGTGTCTGTCGCGATCGGCTGAGCCGTGGCCAGCCCGGAAGAGCCGGGGCTGCCGAGCGTGCGGCATGGCCGGGGGAGCCCTGCCGGAGCCCGGCCGGGGGAGCGGCGGAGGCGGGGGGACCTGCGGGAGCCATCCCCACCCGCGGGGCTCGGCCTGGGGCTGCGATAAACCTCAGCTCCCTGCCTGCCTCTGCCTTCCTCAATAAGGGGTCCGCGGCGAGGGCTCGGCGCCAAGACCTACTTGCTGTTATCGTCTTTTTAATATTTTTTAAATTAATTTTTAATTTTCTTCTATTTGTTATTTTTCAAAATGGGTTGCTGCGAGTGGAATTCTTGTTCTCCTCCCCCTATAAGCCTGACTCTACTAATCCGTGCTGAGTCTCTGTGTTCCTGGGGGTGATGAAGGTTTTCCCTTAGTGCTGCTGTAGTGCCGGGAGCCCCTTGGGATTATAACTGGGGCAATCTCTCTTTGTGTAATGTCTTTTAATTTGATCCCCTTTTAATGGGTGCTCTGGGAGACGTGCGCAAACAGTGGGAGATAATATGATGCTTTCCTGTGAGTTTGGGATTTTACATGACTTTTGCTTTACTGGGTGTTCTTTAGTGTCTTCATTTATATATTCATAATCTGCATGGCATCATAGTGTCACTCTCAGCCTGCCAAGTGGATTGGATAGCAAGGAGGCTTGAGGGTAGGTGAGAGCCTGTACACAATCTTTCTCTGCTTCTGCATAACCTCCACTGAATGCTCAAATCCCAATTCTAATCTCTCCTAAATCTGAAAAAGAGTAAACCATGTGGTGAAGGATACCTATCACCAGTGCAAAAAATCTTGCTCACTGCCAGACAGCTTTGACCAAGTGGTCTTCTGGGAATATGAACCAAGTGGAGCAAATAGGGTGTTTAATCCTGTAGGAGTTGAGCTTCCCTGTTACTCAATATACAAAACTTTGTAGTGCTGTTCAAACCCAGCCACTTTGCTTTGACTTGCATCAATATGTTTTAAAATATGGTATATCATCATTCATTTTGTATATGCATTCATTTCTTAGATAGTCTTGTCATCTTGCTCAAAGTAGTAAAATGCTGCTTTTCATTATTTTTTCCCCCTTTTTTCCCAGGAAAATGAGTTATAGCAGCTTCTTCAAGTTTTAAGTTCTATCATGCAGTCCTTAAGTTTTTCTTGATTTCTGAAATGGATTTCTAGAAGGAAATGTATTCTTGTCTGTGTGCCAGTGGAGTGCACTGTGGAAGCATATATGAAGGCAGGGGATTTTTCAAAAGGCTCTGGCTAAGAGTAAAACACACGAAGTTAATTGACTTTCCCTATGAGGAGGATAACTCCTTCAGGTTTGTTGGTGTGAAACTCAAATAGCCTTGTTTGTTTTCAAGGAAACTAACCATATTAGTGCCTTTGGTCAGTAGTTCTCAGAGTAGTAGGGAAAAGGCACACTTAATTCAAGGGAGAGTATAGCATGGATAAGAACATAAGCTTTTTTTTTTTTGGTGACTATCCATAAGCCAAACCAGAATGGTTTTTTCCTTAAATAATGCTTGCTTTAATGTTTAAGAGGGTCTTTCAAAATTAACTAAGTGAACAGTTTGTTAATAAGTACTAAAATATTGGGGGATGAGAAAAAAAAAAAGCTTTACAAACTTCTCATGCCTTATTGAAACTACTTCATTTTTAAGATAAATAAATAAAATAAGAATCCCAGATCCTTATCTCTAAGTGGATTTTCTGTATTTTACTTGCCAAATCATTATAACTGGGGTTCTCATATATCTGTGGCAGATACTGCAGAATAGGATATTACTTTAATCAGTTTTTGCTCAGAATTGTGAGATGCTGTGAATTCTGGGTTATGGTGCAAAACTTACTGAAGTTATTGGAAAAATTATCGCAAGCTTGACTGGGTTTGATTTGAACTTGAAGGTCAGATTTAAGAAATTACATGTTGGAGAGTTGTTCCCAGAAATTGGATAAACCAGCTGCTGTAATGGTTCTAGATGTGGTTATAAGGATTATCTGTAGTTTGCTGTTAAACTTTTCCTTGGACCACTTCTTTTTTGTGTTGGAGAGAGGTCTCAATAGCTCAGATGTTCTGCAGTGCTGAACACGCATGAAATTAGCACGGGTAATAGAATTACATTCCATAGGATATCCTGCAAATACTAGAGAGCTGTAGCTCCTGCATTTTACACGTGGGGTTGTGCTAATATTTCATTTTAATCTGCTTTCTGATTGAATTGTTTGATTAGATGCCATCTGGGAATTCCTTTAGCATATAAATTGCAATCTTGTAATATTTTATCAAGTGTCCTGGAAATGAGAAGGACTAAGATGTGCCTTAATATAAAACCCCTTTTAAAGTATGTCTTTTTAAAAAGACATTTTCACGGCAAGAAACATATCAGACTGAAAAACTATTTCCAGATGAGAGAGGTTCAGAAGGAATCAAAGCTTGCTTCCCTTGTGTTTGGAAAGAACAGTATGGACAGGGGAATCCTGGGCCACAGAAAGAATAATCTTGTGGACCTAAAACTTGATGCTGAAACTTGAGCTGACTGAAGCCTGGGAATTCTGAATTCTTGGCTTGTGGCCAGACACAGCTCACAAGGTGATTTTGGTCAAATGACTTTACCTTTTTGCAACAATGACCACCTGCATGATTTTCTGTGGCAGTAAGCTGTGGTGACTATGGTGTTAATTACATCTGAATGCTCCCCAGCCTCTTCCAAGGAGATTCGCCTCCTCCCCAGCCCAAATCTTCAGTAGGAGGCATATGCTCCATGCTAGCAGGCAGCCCACTGAGAGAAACTTTTAGTTCCCACCTCCTTTTGAGTTTGCAAACAGGATGGAGTCTTTTTTGAGATTAATTGTGTGTATGTGTTTATGTGTATGCAAGAAACTGAGTAAAAGACCAGATGGGTAGCTTGATGTGAAATGTAGCCCTTTTCATGCCTGGCAAAGGTGTGTGGCACTTGGACTGCCTAGTAGTACTGAGCTTTATTCCCAGAAAGTATACTTTAGAATGCTGAGGTTAACAAGTGTTAAATGAGATAAAAAACTGTTCTGTTGAGTTCACAATCACCAAAATGGCTCAAAAACCCACAAACACTCTCAAGTTATTAAAAGCAATACTAGAGTGCTTCAGACAGGTCGCAACATGTTGTTCATCTCAACAATGCATCGTGCATTGGCTCTGACACCAAATAGTTGCCCTAAGTCATAGGTGCAGTTGGAAGATCAGGTGAGTGGGCAGGCAGCTCTTAATCAGATACTTGGTTTATATCAGTGGCAAAGAGAAAACACTAGCAAAAAGGAAGAAATGCGTTGTTTTCTGCAGCCTCACTTCAAGCCATTGTAGTTCATAGTTTCATTTTCCTTGAAAAGCTAAGCTGTGATTAAACCAGTATCACTCAAAAATACCTCTGCATATTATCCTGTCTTATTATACAATGTAATTTTAGTGTTTTTCAGCTTTCCTTGTTTTAATCACATGATATTTATGTTCTAGAATTATATTAAAACATTATAAACTTTGAAGTCTATGACATGAACCTGTTTCCTTGTCCTCATCCCGTTTTTCCTCCCAACCCATTGGACCTTAACAAAATTACTAAATTACATGCAGTTAAGATGTTGACTAGAGCTAAACAGAAGTTGAAACACACAGTTCATTTCTGGACTAGCTGAATTCTTAGTTAAGGTCAATGGATGGTTCTAAAACATCTGTGTCTTACTAGGGCTTTGGTCCTTCATCCCTGCAAGCTGCTGCATCTGTTCTTGTCAGTGGAATATCAGGCACTGTGTGGACTTGGGAAAATTTGTGAGAGCAGAGTTGTTTATGTTATTTTTCATTCTGCTGCTTAGAATGATTCTCTGTGTGGATTTACTTGAGCTAATATTAGCTACCCCACAGTTGGATATCCAATCACCCTCTGTGGTCAGCTGGGGAACGAAGAGGTCTCCAGTGTGCGATTCACTTTGTCCCTGTGAGGTCAGGTGTTAGGGTGAAATGACTTGCTTTCAGAAACTGCATATTTTGAGCTTGGGAACTAGGTCAACCCACATTCTTAATTTTGGCCTGGGAGAGGTTGAAGTAAGTAAATGTTGTGTTTCTTATCTATCCTTTATTTCTCAAAATATATGTTTATGTCTCAAGCACAACAGAGAATGTCTTCTGTCTTTTGCAGCCTGGCTGACTATCCCTGACTGGGTTCTATAAAGTCAGCTCACTAGGATTCCAATGGCCACTCCACTATGCCTCGTACTCCTGAGGTACTTTCCCTTTGGGAATAATTAATTGCTAAATCCTCCCAGCTTATTTCCCTCAAGCTCAAAAGCAATTAGGCATGTTTATCACCCACTGCAGCGTATTTATTCTACTGAGAAACAACTGAACACCAGGCAGCAGCCCTGGGAGCACTCAGCTCTTGCTCCACTGCAGAGGGCTCTGTATTCCCTGTCTCTGTACCAGCAGAGACCTGCTGTCCCAACGTAGCTAATTGCGATGGAAGAACTACTTGCATATGTAAGACAGGCAGGATTAATCCCATTATTTTTCCTCTTTAGGCTGTGACTTCTCAAGTCATCTTAGATGGCTGCATGTCAGAGCAGATTAATTGGAATTTAACTTTCATGTTCCTCCATGCTTAGGGATGAGTGCACTAAAGAAACCTTAATATAGTTATTTCAGCTGGAAGACTTAATTTGCTGTAAATTTTCAAGCAATACTGGAGGTGCAGGTATTTCAAGGACAATCTACTGAAGACTTAATGTTGTTGATTACATTGACTACAACTTGATGGTATATTATTACTATTATTAAAATTACTTTTCTGTGCTTTTAATATGTTTAGCTTCCTTCTAATTATATTCTTGGTGGTTCTTACACTGGAAGTTTATGTCACTGGGGTTAGGATGCAGTGGCCAAAACTGAGGAGTGATAGTTTGGCCTTATTAACGTAAATGGATTTCATTACTGGATATTGAATGATTCCTTTCATGATTCAAGGTGTTTTCTTCAGAATGAGTTTTCTTTTATTTTTTTTTTTTATTTTTTTTATTTTTCATTTTCTTGGTTGTTATCTGGATTGCTCTGTTTCTTCAGGTGTGTACAATGGGAATGGCATGACAGATTTATTTGAGATTGTTTCTTTTGACAGAAACAGGAAAAGTTTTATTTGGCTACAGAGTGAGAGTGAATGATAGCTTTGTAGTTGGGAAGGGAATTGACCTGGATTCCATTTCCTTCAATCAAGACAATTTTTGTAGTTCACATGAAAGTCTTCAACAGAAGGTTAAAAAAATGGCTCAGGAGCAGAGCTGTGACTTCCATGCCCTCCACAAATTCTGTCATTGCTAAGCTAGAAAAGTTTGCCTTTTCCTCTGAAAAAGTTCATTTTTGTTGACATTTGTTATCTCTGCATAATGGCACAGCCTCAGTGGAAGGAAGGGAGTTTTTAGGGCAGTGTTTGAGCAGATGATATATGGGCTGAGCAGAGATGGAGAGAGCTGTTCTGCTTGGGGCTTTGCACTCAATGCTTCATTTGTGCCACACAGGTGTCACTTTGGGGAATGTTGCTCAGGTTGGCACAAGCAGCCTGCAGCTGTGCAGGGGCTCCAGCTGAGGTCTTTTTGCCTGCTTGTTATGCCTGTTTTAGTACTAATGAGTGATTTTTATCTGTATTCCCAAAATAGAGGTAAATATATCTGCAAAGATACATAAAGCAAGATCTGGGCACAGCTGCTGGGAATTGTGTGTAATGTGTGAGATCAGCTTGGTCCTGAAATCTCCTTCTCTCATGGCATCCCGTGAGACAGTTCTTGCCTCTCTCCAGCTAACATTGCTCCCTTGCCTGTGGCAAGATACAGAAGCAGTTTACTTTAATTCTGCATTCAAGAGAAATGTCTTGTCATCAGTCTTACACTGTGAAAGTTTTCATAAGCTGTGGAGTGATGGGATGAGCTGATATCACCCATCTGAATGTTAGAGACATGATGTGTAAAGAAAATTTGTGGTGATTTAAAAAGGCAAATATTGGGCTCAAATCTTTAGACAGCAGTGGCAGTTGTGAAGATGGCTTAGCTGCCTCCTGAGGATGCTGGGGAATACTTGGTTGTCATTGGAACAGCCCAGGAACTTGATCAGCAGCTATTAATCTATGGAGTGTGGAAAGGGACACAATGGGACATGAGTCCTCTACAGGTGGTTAATTGTTCACCTTGTTTCTTGCAGCCATAAGATTTTGGTGTCAGCCACACTTGGCCTGGAGATCAGAGGCTGGGCTCTTTGGTGTCTTGGGATTGTCCCTGAGTCCAGAGCAGTGGTGTAATTTACTGGCTCACAATTAATAAAATGAATAATTTCTGTCTAATGCAAAAGTGAAAGCTAACTTCATTCCTTGGAGGCAACTCCTTTTTCATTAATCTTCTGCATTATTTTCCCTGTAATTATCTATGGAGGTATCTTTGTGTGCGACTCTTGGCCTTCCAGTGCTAAAGAGGCTCTGCAGCCTCTTTAGAAACTTCTGGGCTCTTTCATTTCACCAACTTGATAAACAGCTCAGTAACAAGCTGTTGGTGGGATAGTGTGGAGACATGCACGGGATAGACACTGAAATTCTCAGGTATGCGAAACTTAATGCTTTGACTTCATGCTGCTGTTATCTATACCAAAATCTATTCTACAGTTGTGCAATGCAGATGTGTTCTCTGTGCAGCAACATTGTTTCTGTTTTCCCCACAAATTTTCTCTGCTCAACTGGTGTTTCATAACTAAGGGGCTATTTTTAACATGATATCCTCAGTTTTCTAAAGGAAAGGCAGGGAAGTTTAGGAGCTGATACCATAATGGTAATTATTACAGTTCTCTAGTATCTGCTTTACTTGGCTTTGAAAATTAACAAATGAGAATATTCTAATTTCTGTTTTAAAATATGATGGTGTAAGGTCCAACCTGCTACCTTGAAGTGCTCTGCCTTTAAAATGCCAGACTGTGTCTTCTCAAGTCTGTGATGGATTCTTACTCTCTTCGCATCTTAAACAGTATGATTTTTAAAATGTATTATTTCTATGACAACAATGCTGTGGCAGCTGGCTGGAATCCCAGCTGTCTTGTGAGCAGTGCCATATGAATGTGTAGTGGGAACCCCTGACTTGGAGATCCTTATTTCCATGGCTGAGGTGTGCAGGAGCAGGGCAGAGCACAGGGATAGAGAGAACTGATATGGCCACATTTTTACAGACTGTTGGTGGCAGGTTTCACTGGCTGCTGGAGATGCTCAAAAGAATCAGGCACAAGGTTTCTTCTCCCTCTAGGAAGAGCCCAGAGAGTGTGGGAGTCCTGCAGCAGCCAAATGTTGTGGTGTGGTGCAGTAGCCACATCTGTTGTCCACTGACACAAATTTGAGAGTGACATGAGCCTTGAAGTATGAGATTAGATATCTCTCCCAATATCCATGTTATAATAAGCACATCTTAAATACCATATAATTGCCTAAATCTCTGCTTGTATGCTGCAAATTCATGAGCTAAATGACCTTGTGTTAGTAGTGTCAGTAGGGGTGTTGAAGCCCTGTTGTAGTTTTGGTTTTGACATTTCCTATCCCCTAAATCAAGCCCCATATTTTAAGTGTGAATGTTTGAATTTTCCTTTTATTAGTGCTGTCACAGGTGATCTCTGAGAAATAGGATTTCTATAAGCAGCTTTCTGGAGAGTATAAGAAAAAGATAGTATTTCTGGTTTGTTTTTTTTTACTTCATAGATAAATGATCATTCTAGTCTTCATTCTAGGGAGATAATATAGATTTTTAGACTGTTACTTGCTCATATGTAATCTGAATCTAGTTAAAGATCTCTTTCATGAATCATCCAACTAATGCAGGGAATTACCTGTCCCTGCTTTCATGGTGGATTCAAAGCCCTTTGAAGCTTTTCTTTCTGCGTCAAGTCATGACTTGCCAGAGGCTTTGCAAGAAGATTTGGCATGCTGGAGGTAAAACTGTCAGATAAACTTTTCAAGCACTGCAGACTCAGTGAGTCTGTACTCATCCATTACAGGATTATCATTGCAATGAAATTATGGTTAGACAAAACGTCTTTTGGGATTTCTCTGTGCGCAGAATAAAAAGGGCTTGCAGAACTGAGCACAGAATAATTTTTAAAATAACTTTGTTCTGTATATTTATCTTTCTCGGAGGTATTTATAATTTTACCAGCTGTGTATGGAATGATCATATTATGCCAGCCTTTTCTTTCTTCTACTTGTGCTAACAGGAATATTTTAAGTTGCTCAAGCAAAGGGTGTGGGAGTAGTATGCTGTAATTTCTATGGAATTTCTGATTAGAAGATGTGTTCACTTCATATTTAACAGTTTGGAGGATAAGGAGAGTCAAGGAGTAGAAAAGTACAGGAAAAGCTATAGGCTGCACAAGAAATACCTGAATGTTTTGTCACTTTTTAGTTAATATGAAATGGCAGTTATTGAGTGGAAGTTATGGAGTTTCCACAGGTGTTATTGAAACTGATGCTGGTGAGTTTCCATGGATTGAAAGAAGTGATGCACCATTTTTGATTCTCTTCTGAAAGCCTTTTACTTTCCTGTCACTCTCAAAAGCAGTTTCCCATCTAGTAGATTGCTACAAATATTTACTTGTTAATTAACCCCAAATCTAGCAATCAAAAATTGAAGCCTTAAATCTATTTGATTTAGTTTTAGTTTATACGGATCTCTTAAAACACGTGTAGCATCTTTAATGAAGCAAGAAATACTTTTTTTTTTTTTTTTTTTGCATACAGCCAGACAGCATACAGCAAAATACTGGGCCTGGAACCAAAATTGTGGTGCTGTTGGTCTCCAATATTGTAATTGTGTGTTATTGTTTTGATCTTGGTTTTTCAGAGTTAGTCCTCTGTGACTTTACAACATGATGTCATCCATAAAGGATTGTAACATCATTTAAACTTAGATGTAACTGAATGAGGCATTCCAAGCTTCTGTTTAGCTAATATTTTCACATGGCTGTAAAGCTGGACAAGTTTAAAATTAATTTAAATGGTTAGACATAAAACAAACAAATCAACAATAAAAAAGAACCAAACACAAATTCCAAAGGGATGTTCAAAACTTTACACAATGCCAAGAAAACTAGTGAATTTAGGTACTAAAAGCAGCAAGACCAGAAAAAACTGTAACAAAATGACAACAGAAGACTTGTTTGGATACATCATTTCCCACTTGCTGCATGTCACATTGTAACAGGAATGCTTTTGGTTTAGAAACATTTAAATCTCATTGATTTATTGTTGTACTTCCTGTAAGTGCAATTCTATCAACACATTAGCTTTCAGCACAGCTTATGTCTTTCTTACATAAAAAGATGTAAAATTAAAAGCACCTTCACAGTGCACATTCTACTATTCTCATTTAAGTGCTGAGACAAATTTTTGGATGCAAATGAACATGGAAATATTTAATACATATAAAATATTTTCTATATGATATCTCTATACATAAAAATATGTATGTGCTTTTAATAGTTAAACCAAGGATCCATATGTCTTGTCTTGAAGGTAGGAAGGGACTGTCAGCTTTTCAGACAGTTGTCAGTGCTCTCTGCAGTAATTTAGCTATTGCTGGTGGCTAAACTGATCCCTGCCCATTTTGCCTCTTTTCCTGGATGATTGCAGATGCAGGTGGAATATTGGGTGCAGAGTGAATGGGAACCACACTATTGATTTCTTCTTTGAAGAAGTAGGCAGAGGTGAAGCTTTTTCTGTAGAAACTTCCAGCTCTTGAGGGTAGGTTTCTAATCACTCAGCCCTCAATTCTTTTTTTCTTAATTAAGATGCTCTTCGAGAATTCCTAAATTTATGACAGAGTAAAATTCTTGTTATAAGGAAACCTGCAGACTTGAAAACACATAAAAGGAAATCCAGTGTTGTAATGTGGGAAACATTCCTTAGCTCCTTGCAGTAACAACATGTCAATATGTTTTTGTCTGCTTGACAATATATAGGAAATGCCTTTGATTTTGTAAAATTGCATGTAGTTTCTCAACATTTCTTTTGATTCTATTGATTAAAGCTTTTCTGCCTGCCTAGAGACATTAAATAGTAAACTGTCTGCTAGAAGTGGATTGGCAACATTCCTGAAAATTAACATTTAAAAAAAATTTAGTCTAAATATATTTCAAAGGCTGTTTCTATTTGTGTTCTGAGATTAAGAGGAAAACAAAAGCTTCTGCTACAGTCTGGCAAAAGGTTGCAATACCTGGTGAAAAACCAGTATTGTCTTCTCACTGTGGGGAGAGAGATGTTGACTGAGGCAAAAAAGGAGAGAGGTATCAGGTGATGTGGTGCAAAAGTGTCATCACAAACAGTGTCCCACGTGGCTGTGTGTTTACCACCTGTGTCCCTCAGATGGGGACTGATGGATAAGCAGCCACTCAGCACAAAGCACCCTCTGTGGGGCTGTCAGGAGGGAAATATCTTGACTGCAGTCACTATCTCTATGGGTTAAGTGTTAAGTTATAGAGTAATCCCTATGCCCCAGGTTTTGCTAAAGTAATGATGTGGTAAATATAAAACTGGGGTGATCATGGAGAGTGGTAATTTTTTGATTCTGCTTAGTTCTACTCACCAATGATTTTCTGATTACAGTTTTTTACAAAGACTTTAATGTGAGCAGCATTTAGGCTGATTGGCTGTCCTGAAGTTAGTATGCTTAGAGGAATAAGAACTCTCGGTATGTTTGGAGTGGTGGGTCAACCACAGGGAATGTTTCTTGGCAGATCAGGGCAAAAAGCTTGTCCATTTAACCTGGATCTGTGGCTGTTTTTGCCAAGTAAGAATGCCATGTAATTTCCTTAAAAAATAATTTGTTTATCTGCCTTGGGGAGAGAAGGAACAGAGAGGAAGAGTTACTCGTTGTGTGTGTCAGCACAGATTCAGTGGAAGATAGTTCTGGGTATTTGCTTCTCCAGCAGCTGGATTGTCATTTGAACTGCCCAGTCAAGAAAAACTTTGAAGTGGTAAAGTCATCTCTGCATGCACTGTGCATTTACACCCGCTCTGTTACTTTAAAAAAAAAAAAAAAACGACAAGGTTTTTATTTGAGAATGAGAACAAGAAAGTCCTGGGAGCAGCTGCTCTGTCATAAGATTTTTCTTTACATTAAAAACCTTAAGCTACTCTTAAATATTAAATTATTTTTTAGACTTCATTCTTCCCACAGAAAGAATGTAACAGAGAGCCCCTGGATTGAGTTCTCAGTCAGTGTGACTGTACTCAAAGTTCTTGCTGAAAAATCTTATCTCTGTTGGACTCACACAAATTGCTGTCATTGCCATGCTGCTGTAGTTCATGCATCTGAGGAACTGTGGGGCTTGGAGGGGATCAGAATGATGTGTGCAGAGCTGTATAAAAAGTAGGCATTCACTTTGTCCATCCCCTCTGCTGCCCCAGAATTCTGCCCTGGATTACCACAGGCCAGGTCGGAGATCAGGAAAGGTGACTCTTCCTTGCCTCACATCTGTGGAGTTACCTTTTTTCTTTATCACCATGTAAGCCACTGAGCCTGAAGCATGAAGATGAGGAAGGGAAAGAAGACTCAAACTGCTCACAAGTGTAAAAGATAATGTAATTATTATAGGAGTGATATAAAAATACTATATCAAATTACAGGCAATGGCAAATATTAAATAATGTGTTCTCTGCTGCCTGTCTATTTCTAAAACTCGTGCTGAGCTAGCAGCCAGCCAGGCTGTGCCTGTGTGTCAGTGTGTGCCATGGCATTGTCTGGCTGTTTTCACAATGAACATGGTGCAGAGAATGGGAGTGGTTTAGCCACGATGACAACTTGGGACAGTGCAAGGTATGACAGGAAAAAAATGATAAAACAACAATGTAGGATGGAGCAGTGTAGCTTTGCTAAGAAAAAAGCACAATTTTGCTTTAAAAAATATTTTTAATCTATCTCTTTTACTCTCTGTTTAATGTTTATGCTACACATTTATTAAGAGTGACTTTGAATTTGCCTTTCTGCTATTTGATGAGAACAGATGTTATTTTCCCCCAACTTCTTGACACCTGGAACTGTCAAAATTCCCCATGCTCATTCAATTATCATCCAACAAGCAGGATTTATTCAAGCAATTTACCTTGAAGGGCCAATTCAACACAAGGTCCCCTTTTCACTGCTATTAAAATAAACTCAAAAGGTCCTGTTTATTTCATCAGAATGTGTAGCCGTGTCTTTTAGATGAAATAAAAATAAAAATGTAATTTTGTGAAGTCACCTCAGACAGCAGGAGTAATACTGGGAGTAGAAGGCCCTGACTGAAGGAATTTACACATTTACATTTCTTATCTTTCAGTTCCAGTTTCTTAGGGGGAAATCTTGCACTCCTCCCCTTTAAGGGGAGAAACATAATTTCCCTACAGGTGACTGTTGTGATTGATACTTGAGACCTGAGCATGGTGTTTTGGCCACATTCCTTTTCCCAGCACTGAGCAGGATATGTTTTCAAGTCATCTCATGTCTAGCAGTGTTTTTGTTTTCACTTGCCTTTGCAGCTCCAAACCCCAAATGGGAACTAAAATGGGCTGACTGGAGATACAAAGGAGGTTGAAGCCAAGCAATCAGAATTTGGTTGAATTTAAATAGTGTAAACATGCAGAAGTGCCATGTAGCACGATGTGCTTAAGGCCAGTGATGCCCTTTCCCCCTTTTCCCCCCCCCCATTAATTAAGTTAATTAATTAACTTAATTAATTTTTTTGTTTTCTAGGACTGGTTCCTGCCCCCCCCTCCCTGCCCCCCCTTATTAACCTTACTATTTAGACCTTGTGCACCTGTGTTGTAATAAGTTAGGAGTTTTCAGTTGGTGAACTTTGGGAACTTGTAGATAAAGGTAGTCAGGAAAAGATAGGTTAGCCTATGGGATATCTCTTACAAATGTGCAGGAGTTCCCTTGCTGCCTACCTCTTTTAAAGAGATTTTTGAAAACTAAGTTACTGTTAAAAAGGTCTGTGCTAAACTCTGTAATCAGACAAATTTAAATGAGTACTTATAGTGCTGAATAACATAAGGGAGAAGGAAAATTCATTTTTCTGTATCAATGTGATCCACTTTACTAAAAAACCACGGAAGGTAAGGTTAGTCTCCTTATGTTCTTGCTAGAACTTGTATTCCACAAATCTGGAAGCAGCCAGTTGTCCAACATGCTTCCTTTCTACTTCCTGAGGAATGCCATTCTTAGAATGCCTTGGACTTGGAGTCCCATATAAACTTGTAACAAAGGCTCCAAGATCTGAGTGCAACTTGTTTCTGGTTGTTCAGTGTATGCAACTTCTTGAATGAGTTTGTTTGTTGATGTATACCTTTTAAATTGACTCTTGATTGTCCTGATGTGTTTTAGGCACTGCCTTTTTCATGACACAGAAAGTGCAGTCAAGTCAGTAAACAGTGTGAGTAAAAACCTTCAAATTAGAAATGATGACAAAACACATGGCTGTCAGAGGAGCAGAATTTCAGTAAAATATTTTTTAAAAACTTGTAAGTCCTGTTTCTATAGGTCTCTTAGATTTGCTTTGAAATTTTTTTTCTGTAAGTGACTTTGGAGCCTCCACTGATTAATCTCCTTTAATGTGTGTTACGTTTCCAAAGGAAAAAAAGTTAAATTGCTTGAGGCATACCTCAGAATTTTCCCACAGGGAACTGGTGGTAAAACACAAGCTAATAGAAATTCTGAGGAATTCACACAATACATTTTGGTTATTATGTAATTGCTTAAAATTATTACCAGTAATGTTGTTATTAAAAGGAGGAATCAGATACCCTCTGGGTTAACTCATAAGCTTTCTATTTTTTACTTCTGAATCTGAATTATTAAGAAAGCAATCAGTCTACCTTTCTAGTAACTTTGGAATCTAGCAGTCAAATTGATGTAATCAGGGGTTAAATATCTAGGAAATAACTATAGCCACAGAAGTCTCCTCCAGTTAATAGAGGGAGACACTGTAGGTACTCTCTTGTGCCAGTTGAAAAGCTGCATTTATTAATATTTACCGTCAGACAAAGTGCATGGGAAGGAGCACTCAGGTACTCTCAGTAATTTCCTGAACATTGCAAAACTTCCAAAAGTGCTTGCATTGACCCCAGAACTCAGTCCAATGGAAAACTAGCATTATCTGCTCTTGTACTCAGTGATCTGATTTATCTAATCATGCCCTAGGTAGTTTCTAAGATTTTGGGAAGAATTCCTGAGCAGAAATGGGATTATTCATTCTCCTTATGTGACTGCAACATCCTGGTGTGTACTGCAGCATGTTTGCTTTTCCATCAGCTAAACTGAATTCTGTTGCAGATGGACAAGAAACTGGGACACAGCAAAATTAGCAGCAGCATTAGTAAATGAGATAGAAAGTGTACTTTGCTATTTCCAGATATTGTGCAGAAGATCATCTGAGCTGACTGTCCATTTTGCTCAGCTCCATGGGATCATGTGGGCTTTCAAAGGTTGTGAGCAGGAAATGCTGTTGGAATCCAGCATCTCTGGGATTGCACAGTGAAACATGGAGCTGGTTCTGAGCCACTCCACTCTCAGTTTCAGGAACCTGCTGTCCCATTTGCAAGGATCAGAGGATGTAAAAAATAAGTGAAAACTAGATGGAAAATTGCCAGGTTGCACACTTGCAGAGCTTGGGAGTGTCAGTCAGTGGGAAGGACTGTGCTTTTGACAGGTTTTGGGCTTAATTATTACAAACTTGGAAATGTCCAAACATCCAACATGCCAATGGGACAGATAAAGTTTTCAGTGTTTGAATTCATGGAGGATAATTTCTGTCATTATCTGAAGGTTTTTCCTGCCTGCTCAGCACGTGTGGTATCCTCCTGTAAGAAATTAGTGTTTTACAGCAGAGGGTGGCATTCTGGCATTCTTCAGAGCACTGACTTCACCATTTAAGTTAGCCAGTTGATTTTTATATGATCACTTGCCCTTTTACAGGAAGCTGAACTTGAAAACAAATCTTCAGTAATGCTCTTTGCCACTGAGCAGAGGAGGGTAAGGGTGTTAATAAGACTTGCTGATGGCCAAGCTGCAGTTCAGGATTTCAGTGTACTGCCCCTGACATCTATGTTTTCTAGTTATTCTTGAATTTATGTCAGCTTTACAAGACATAAGATATTCTCAGTGTAGTGAGCACTGTCTTGACTCTGTATTAAGGTGTAAACCCTCCCGAGCCAGTCTGGAGGGGAATTATAACATCTATCTGGATTTGCAGCTCGTAGTTTGCAGAAAGCTCTCCCAGACTTCCATTTGGACCTCCGCAGCTATTGGACCAGGATCATTCTTGTTAATGGAATGATCAGTTACAGGAAAATGAGTGTCTGGTTCGAGCCTGCCTGTTTGAATAGCTGGGATCCAGAGCAATTCTTTCAATTAATGGTCCTGCCTCCTTTGGATATTACTGGTGGCTGTTCTACCAGCAGGTGGGGATGATTTTTCTTCCATGCTGGCACAGGTGACACATTGAGCTTGCTGAGCTGATTAATATCCCTAAACAAAAGCTTCAGTGTTTACCGTTCTAGAAGGAGGCTTGTCAAATTCAATCAGTCATTATATTTACATGGCAAATGGTTTTTGAGATATATTGTAATCAGCCTGTATATGAATATTTTTCTGAAAGAAAGCAACAAAACTTGACACTGTTTGGGGCCCTCTGCAATAAACAGAATGGTTAAAAGAATGTTTGCAGCAAGAAGATAAATGTTGTTACATTTTTAATAAGTGCATTTTTTTCCTTCCATGATGGAAATTCTTTTGCTGTTTTTGTTGGGAATCTTCTTTGTCAGAGGACATACTTATCTCCTCTTGTTTAGGCTCAATTTATATGCTAACTGCTTTGGTAAAATGCCAAGTGACCTTGTGACAGTTTTGTACACATTAGGACTGGGCCTCTTGTGATGTTTGTTTCTGTCACTAGTTTGGATGAAGTTCCTTTTCTTTCTTTGCACTGCACAAGGAACACTACCTTATACTTTTAAATTCACTAAGAAGAAATACAGATGTGCAAGGAAGGCGCGGTGCTTCTTCTTGGGAAGAGATTTTTATGGTTCAGAGGCAGTTTCAATCCACCTCTTTTAAATTGTGTGCTATTTCAAGGTGCCAGAACAGGCACATTTTCGGGGTTACCATGTCCTGTTCAGGAAAAAAAAACATTGTGCCGTTTGGATGAGCAAGGGAAACTCTGATAGTCCATCAGTTTTTGGTACTGTCAGCTCTGTACTTTGTAGCACCTTGGCAAAATTTCAGCTCGTAGGCTTTTGTAGAATTATGAATTGTCTTGACAATGACTGAAACTTGTAAAAAAATCTTATTTCATTGGGTCACTACAGCATGCTTGCTTTTGTGTTTTTCTGTAATGTAATTTAGTGCTATAGCAAATGTTTTATACCTTGTTAGGAGAACTTGCCCAAATGAAGTCTAAACAGTCACTGTTGAGGCAACTAAACCATTAAGAACTGTAGTAGTACTATACATAAACAAGAATTCCTGGGGGGGTTTTTTATTCATGTCATAGTAAGAATGGCCTAGCAACTTACTGACAGAAGGAAATTCTCTCTTTTTTTTTTTTTTTTAAATTCTGCTTTCATGAATTTTTTTACACCTATATTATAAAAAAAAACCCCAAGCAACCAAACCCCAAACCAAACCTCACACCAATGTAATCACTTAAATATTTCACTAGAACAATAAAAATAATTCTGCTAGGTAACTCAGAATATTTTGTAAATTACTGCAAGCTTTAAACACAACACTAAGGAACTGCAGTTCAAAAATTTTTGAGTTTAGCATTAATTTGATAGCAATGACAGCTATGAGGGATGTAAAGAGAAATTCTTATGTGTGAATACAAAACCTCTGAAACCCCATGTTTGTCAATATTTTAAGGAATGTCGGATCTTAATGTATATTATTGATTGGTTTTGCAACCCAGAAGTTCTGTTTAATTTTTAATACATGTCTCTCCAGCAATCTCCAGTTTCTAATGTGTGTTTAAAAGCAAAACCTCTTCCCTCCTCCCTCCCTCCCACTGCCTCTGAAAGCCCTGAAACACTGACCCTTGTGCCTTTGCCCGAGATGGTGTTTACTTAGAACTGCAGTACAACCTATAGAGGAGCTGGGTTGCCATTTACTCTGTTAATATCTTAATTTCATTAAGCTTGTGCTAATGGCCTCAGTGCCTTGAACACTTTCCTTCTAATGGAATGTTTCAAGCTATTGATTCTTTGGCTGACTTTATTGTATGCCTTAAGGTACAAACAAGTCAGGGGGGTCAGCTCTTTGCTCTGCAGATTTACTCCAGAAGTGCTTCTGTAACGTTCAGAAAAAGAATTCCAAGTCAAGTTGCCTACCCCTGAGTTTTACTGAGCTTTAGGTGCTCAGGAATTTTAATGAACAGGCTTTACTGAGACAGGCATTTAAGTAATGGAAATGGGCATTATGTACATCCATTTCATCTTCCACACATAGATTTTCCCGTAATGAATCTCTAGAATAGAAGCCTCCAAGATCTGCAGGTTTGATTTTTCTGGTCTTGAGAATGTTTGCTGCATTGGATTAACATCCCATTGTGCACAATTGCCTTCTAAAAGTTACTTTTTTTCCCTTGTATTTTCCCTGGATATTTTCCAGGGGAAATATTTTATTTTCTGAATTGCATAGTACTTTACTCTTTCCTTAATCCTAATGACTCCTGCAATCCTACTGGCTTGGTAAGTAAAGCCATGGTCAGCATGAGTGACACTAGGATAATCTGCTTCACTATGCATTTTGATAGAAATTAATTCCACTCTGACCCTGTTGTTTTTCCAGACCAATCTGTAGCCTGTTCCTTGACTAATTTTTGAAAGCTATGGCTGGTGCAGTTACTGTTGGGTTTTTATGAGTACAGAAAAGCCCGAGTGGTTTATTCTGTATATTCCAGATTGTTATGAAAGTGTATTATTTTCTTCTTATGAGGATTTTTTTTTTGTTTTGTTTTCCTCAGTCATATAAGAGTAAGAAAATGTGTGTGCAGAGCATTAAAATTTATTATGGCAGTCAAATTGATGAGTTCAGCCTATCCCTGTTTGCCAGTTAAGATGGAGAGGGCAAATGTTAGTTAGCCACCTTGGGAAAAATGCATTTATTTGATTGCAAAAGAAGTCCAAGGTAAACTTTGAAAAACATTTTTATGAAACAACCATCTTGAGAGAGAATTTCAGTGCAGCTTTTCTATATCTTTATTTACTTGTCCATCTGAGAGGAAGAGGGGGGAAACAAAACCCCCACACAAATGTATTTGTACAACAAAACAGAAAAAAACATATACTAGAAGCTTGTGTTCTTCCTAGTGGATTTACTGACCCAATAGTTTTACTGTGATAACTTTTAGAACTTTGCCTGAGGTTTTCCAGTTGATCACAACGTTAGGGAAAACATAAACCCACACCAAATCCACAAATTTAGCCAAGAGTCTGCTTCTTTCTTTGACTCGATGAAGGGCAGGATTTATTTTAAAGTGTATGCTTAGCCTGGAATTGGCTTTTGAATTGAACTTCTGCCTCGAATGCTTGTGGCAGGGTCATGGTTTGCAGGCTGGGAACAGCGCACAGAGTGGTGTTCTGAGCGTGACATACGTTTAACATTTCCCCCTTTACTGCTGGTGTGGGTGAGGTTCACGAGGATTTGCTGCTGTAGGCAAGTGCTGAATTAAGATGATCAGTAGGCAAACAGAGTAATTCTCTCATTTTCTATATCTTATGGTGTTATCCAGAAAGAGGAAGACAAGAAATCCCAGTGCTGCAGAGGTTCTCCTCCTCCTCTGTAGTCCCTTATGTTTTTCTTCCAGAAAGTTTCCGTGAGACTAAAACCTGCATTAGTGCAAAGTTTTGTAATAATACTCTGGTGACAATTAAATGTACTTGGGCCTTTTGTTAATTCCTTGTGCAAGTCTGCTGAAAGCTACCCTAAAAGATTGAATTTTGCATGAAAGCATAGAAGATGGGAAAAAGTCATAGAAATGACAAAAAATCATTTATTGTTTTCAAAGAAAAAAAGAAAAACCAAGAGTTTAATTTTTAAAGGAAGTGTATTTTTAAACTTAACTGTTTCAAATTAATTCTAATACCATTTTGATTGGCAGTTTAGGGGACTTTGTGTCTCACTAACATTTAAATATTTTGTTTCACTTGGGTGACTATCTTGCATGATAATTTAAAATTGCTCATTTAAAATCAGTGCTTTACAGGAACTCTTCTGAAGCAGCAACAATCTTTCTTCTGCAGAGTGAAAAGGAGCAGAACTATGCATAAAGTGGATACTTTAAAAAAATATGTTCATAGGTCTAGTGTGAGCTCTGCTTATCTTTCTTCCTGCTCAGAGATGCCTTTGTTCATAACAGAAAAGCACTCTGCACTCTCTTAATTGTTTTGCCTTAAACCTTGAGCAGCACTCTAGTTCTCACTTCCTTTCCTTTATGTGACCATTACAGAAAGTGGGAGAAGGATTTAGCTGATGGAAAGTTTGTGTCAGGGCACCCTGTAAAGGAAGAAGCTTAACTCAGCCTGGAAGCTTTTACATTTCTCCATAAAAGCACCTGCTTCTCTCCACAAACAGCACAGGGACTGAAGCTTAGTAACCCACATGCCGATCCCTGCTGTAAAAGGAGCTTAAGCTGACTCACCCACATGGAGATATCCACTTTGTAAGTGTTTACAGTCAGATGAGATCAACTCCACTTTAAAGGTTTGTCAGCCTAAATCTCTTGCAATCAATAGAGTTAATTACATGAGTGAGGTTGGTCAGCTTTAAGCAATGTTTTTAGCAAGAAAAAAAAACTTTTTTCTTCTCTGAATGTGCTAAACCAATATTTTGTTGTGTGTCATGTCAGACATTAGCTCTTCTTATGAGGTGGTGTAGCCCTTTTAGGTTGGCAGGATCAGCCATATATGAGGTAAACTGTTAAACGTCTTGGGACTGCATTTATTTTATCTCAGTATTTTAGTATGAATATTGTCTGCTCTATTTGTAAATATGTATATAAATGCATTGACATGTTGGGTCTTTGTTCTAGCTGCATCTATAATAATCCCCTATTTCACTGGTCGTTAAATCTTCATTGTACTGAGCCTTTTACTTGGGGTGCTCAGGCTCATTTAAATAAAACAGTAGACTTGGGATGTATTGTGCACAGCTGTAGCAATGCTGCAGAATCTCAACCAGAAACCAATACATAAACCAGGAGCCTAAAAGCAAGCAAGGTATTTCTGTGCAGACTGGAGATACTAATTTATAAATACAAATTCAGGAAATTATTTCTGCTGCCATTTGAGGATTTTGAGTGACAAACCATTATGAATACTAAAAACAATTTATAGCAATGCTTCAGTTCTAGCTTTTCCTTTAGGCTGCTGCTTCCACTGGGGAATGGGAATTTGAGATTGGGTTCTTTTGTTTTGTGCAGATTTCAATGCAGCATCACAGAGATAACACAGGAGGCACAAGTTCTCACTTTTTTCCTTTTTCCTTCTTTGTCCTGAAGTATTACAGCAGTGCCAGGGTCACTTCAGCATACTCTGTTACAAGCCTAAAAAAAATCCCAGCATTATAAAGGAACAGTCTTGGACAGGAAGGATTTGTCATGTTTTGTTCTTTATTTTAAAAGTTGCAAGAACAGGAAGGTTTCTGCCTGTGGTACAGCAGGACCTGCTGCACTTTGTGGCTTCCCAGTCCAAGGGGATCATTTCTCCTGGTGAGAAAATTAGCTTCTCTGGCAGTATGGGAAAAATGCAAATGGAAAGCAGAAGGGATTGAGACCCTTGACTTCAGTGGGAAGTGGATGTTGGCTGTGATGGGTACCTTCAGTGCAATTTGGATGGTTGCCATCCTCTGTTTATGTAACAGGAAAAGGAAGCCACACACTCTGAAAACAATTTAATTAGACTTGAGTCTCTGGGGCTACTGATCTGGTCGGTTTCACAAATACTAAAGGATTTATTCATTCCATTAAAAAGTGAAAGCAGGGAAAATAATAAAAATGGAAGGAAAGAGAATACTTTTAAATGCTGCCAGTTAGAAGGAAGTTGTGATGTAAAGATTATGGAATGTTTTGATTTTTAAAGGCTTTATCTAAAGTCCAAGATGTGGATATAGAAAGAAAGTTGAAGTGTTTCACAGGTAACTGTACCTCTCTTAAGGTCTCTTTGATATTTTGTGTGTCACCCCTAACCCACTGGAGATCCAAAAGGGCATCTGTTCTTCAAGCCAGTGCCATATGCCAGCATTTGAATGTACATATTGATTTTTAAGGAGGTTAAACCCCCACAAAAAAAAGATGAACTAGAAGCAGCTGATGCCCTGTGATAACATAGTTCAAAATTCTTTAAATAGTCTCCAGCTCTCTTGAGATCAAGTGAAAAATAAATTTGAGTGCACATAGCTAAGGACACATTCTGCTCAGTGTATATGATCCCAAAGGCTGAGCTGTGCTGCTCTGAGCCTGGACTAACCAGACTTGGCCTCATCAGGCTGCCAGGGCCAACCCTGCCTCTGCACATCCAGCTTGCCCTGTGCAGAACCTTCTGCAATACCAGAACAGCTCCTTCAGAGCCAGTCTGGGCTTCTCTCTGTTGAGTTTAAAATACTCACTCCAAATCAGTGCAGTCCAGAAAGGGTAGTTCTGGTAGTCACAGTGCTGGGCTGCAGTTTAGAAAGCCTGGATTTAATGCAATTCTGCAAGTATATCTGTGTTTTCCATCGGCAGACAAAACACTCTAATGAGCCGGACTGGGTAATGACAAGATGGATATAAATAACCTGGTGGTTTAGAATAGCAAAATAACATGCACAGTTGCCAGCTGGTTGTCACAACTTGTTACCTGCATTGGTGATGTCACATTACAGGTTTTGATGTGTTTATGACATGCAGGAGCCTGAAGGTTATGCAGGTCTCACATCAGTGCTTTTTTATTAAATATTTACCTTTCATATTTTTCATTTTATTTCCCTGGGGATACCTTTTAAAGTTTTCCTGTGTCCAATTTTATTCAGTATATTTATTTACTTTATTTATCTACTTCGACATAAAAAAAAGGAAGATTCAAGGCAAAAAAAAAAAAAAAGAAAGCAAGCAGTCAGATAGAAACAAGGTTCTTGCACATTGTGCATCTTGAAGTTAAATGGACACATAATTTGGGGCATCCAGCAAATTGAAGTTTATTTCATCCATTTAATTGTGATTGTATACCAGGAGTTAAACTGTTGCTGCTTATTGTATGCAAGATACTAATTAGGGTACTTAACCTGTGTGTGAAACAACATTGGTATGTTGACTCATAAAGGAGTTTTTCACAGTCATAGGATTCATTAATTATTTAATAAGAATATTTAATTTATGGACATCACAGATTGCATTAATTCAACTTAATTTTTAGACTCTTCTATGAGCTTTTTATATGTGGCCACAGTGAAGGTGATTTTCCAGTGGTTGCCATCAAAAGTTCAATCTAAAATTTTTTGGATTTTGCAGCCTTTGACTTTTTTTTTCCTTTCAGTACAGAATTAGTTCAGTTTTTAGTGCTGCTGTTTGAAACTCTTAGTGTCATTAGATCAATCACAAGGATGAGGAATTAACTATATCATTTGAATTCTACTTCTGATAAGGAGCATTTGTTGAATTTCTTTATTTGGCAAGGCTGGAGGAGCACAAGCTCTTTCTGAGCTCTGGGTGGAAGCAAGTGGTAGTAAAAGGTTTATAGTCCAGAAATATATTATGCCCTTTGCATATGGCATTAAGGAAGAATAGCTACTCTTCACCTATGTAGCCACACATGACAGAATAAAATTGTCCCAAAATGTGATAGAGGCTCCTGAGTGTATTGATACAACTAAACAGTTTGTGTTAAGAAATTATTCTGCACAGTTGGGGCTTTTCTATGAAAATCTTGTTGAATTGCTAAATTTTGGTAGACATTTCAAGGCATCAAACAATTTCTTGTAAGTTTGAGGCTGCCAACTTCAGTTGTCTGGGACTTTCCAAGAGCTGCTTATCACAAAGTGTTTTACCTTCTGCCTGTCATAAAAGTTGTTATCGAAATGAAAGATGTTACCAAGATTCATCAGGAGATTTACAGGGCTCTGACTTTATTGAATTTCTCACCTCAGACAGACAATGACCGATGTACTGACCTTGTCTCATGGGATTTTCTGTAGATTAATGTCTTCTGCACTTTTTCTCCTGCTTTTGTTCTTCATCCTTCCGGTAAGTCCTGCTGGCTGACTGTCAGTGCCTGGAGACATTCATGGGTGATAAGCCCTTGAGATTTTTATCCCAGCAACACCTGAAAAGCAAGAGCAAATTCTGAGCTTCCAATTGATGATCAAATATAATGAATGCCCCCACAGACAAAGTTTGAAACACCTTCCCTTTCCAGACCCCAACTTAATTAAACAAACAACCTGCTTGCACCTGCAAGAAGGTATGAACTGAGAAGATCAGGTTTATTTTAATGCTACAGTTTTGACAAACTGTACAATGAAATCCTTGCCATTTGCAGAATGGGCTTGGGGAGGATGTGACTTCTCTAAGGAAATAATTCAAAGCCTGAGAGATGTGAATATTTTTATGGTATTGATTATTAATGCAGTCAAGGGGAAAAAAGGTATGACTACAAATTATTTTTTAAAGGAAATTTGTTTGCAAAATGTCACCATTATTCTTACTAACTGAATTGGCACTCTTCTTCTGGCAGCTAAGACTGTCTGCACAAAAATAAAACCTGAGTTCTAATCTTGCTTGTAATAAAACAAATGTCCCCAGTTAATGTCTGCCAATATTTGGTATTGCTAGAGTGCAAATCAGTGAAATCTCTACATGCTGCAATATCTAGATTAGTATCTAAGGCTCCAGGAACTTACTTTAATAACAGCCAGGACTCAGCAAAGACAGCTTTCTTTGAACCCTGCATTTTCCTGTCTTTGTACATGGTCTTCTTAGAGTCTGGCCTTGCAAGTGTTGCAATTAAAGCATCACTGTCATCCCCAAAGACTGATCTTTTAATTTGTAGTTTTAAAGCAGTCTCTTTTCATGAAGTAAAAGGAAATTGCATATAAATATGATTACCTTTTTGAATAACTGGGACATATTACAACCCTAAACCTAACAAATACTTCTTGTTGTATAGACTATATGAATATTTTAGGTATGAACATTCAAAACAGAATGATCTTGAATTTATTAAGCAGTGAACAATTAAAAGAAATAATTGCAGATTAAATGTAGGTGAAGTGATTTGAATTGTAAAGTAGAAGAAGAAGGAAATTCAAGCTAGTATAAAATTTGAGTTGAGGGTTCCTTCCTGTCATATGCATACATTGAATTTGGGAGCATAAGTTTGTGTTAAGTTGCATGTAAATTAAGGCTGAAATTATACTGTCCAGTCTGGCATCTCTGAATAATTAACAGGGGGAAAAAGATAATTGTACAGTAGGTCTTTGGTTTGGAATTCCCTGAATTTAAATATCTACTTCTGAATAGATCACTGTGTATTCCATTTTCTCAGAGTCTCCTTACAAATCCTCCTACATGTGGTCATCACCACATAAAATTTATATTTTCATATAACCCTACTCTACAGCTAATGGAGTGAAACTCTCTTAAATTTAAATGCTTAGGAAATAATTTTGTTTCAACTGGGAACCACAGAGTAAATTGAAGGGGGAAATTAAAAAATTAAGTTGTCTGCATTGTATAACATTGATCCATGGAATCATTCTAAATTTCCCTGTGTGGTGCTGAAGCTTGTTATTCAAAATCCATTACCATATAGGTGTACACATATTTTTTCCGTTGTGATGGAATCTGGTGGGACCTTTCTGGAAGCAGCCCTGCCTGGTGGAAAAATGGATCTGGGATGTGACAGTCTGTCCTGGATGCAGCTCTGGAGCAGAGAGAGTGAAGGCTTAGGGTAGTCATGATTCAAACCATCAAGACTAATCCACCTCTCAGTGGGAGATTTTTCTCAGCTGCAGTCCAGCTTCAAATCTTCCTATATCAAAAGGAAACTCTGAATCTCAGCAAAAGAGGCTGGAAAGTGGAGCATCCTCCTCATCTTAGGGGACAGATCTGAGGTGGCAATATGTGAAAAAGCTGCCCTGAACAGAAGTAGAGCACATCACTCTCCCTGCATCTGCTCTCCAGAATTTTTATATGAAATAAGATTTTGTTTTAAGATTTCTCTTGATTCAGCCAGAGTAGTGGGTTTTTTTATAAGGACAGTTAAAATATGAGAACTAGACAAACTTTTGAACTGCAGTGCCAGTAGCTACTGACTTTTGTGCTGCAACCAGGAACTGCTGACAGCTGTAGTGCCAAACATTTTAGTGGCTCTTCATCCAAATTTAGTAGAATTCTTTATTCAGTGAAATTCTCTAAAATTTAAATGCTTAGGAATTTAAGCATTTAAGCCTTACACCCCATTTCAGCCTTACAGTCAGTCTGGGGTGGAAACAAATTAAATTTGTGAGTATAAACAGTGTTTACAGGATAAACAATTGCTCTATGAACCATGTATAGTTATTGCTACCAACCCAGTTGTATGAAAGGTGGAAAGAGACTGCTTAAATAAGAAAGCTGCTCAATATTTGAAAGAAATTTAACTTGCAAGACTCTGAGATTTGGGATTTGGTTTGTTTTTGTTTGTCATAAAACAAACTGTAGGTCTTGCCTGTGAGAGATACAGAAAGTTTATGAAAAAATCTTCTGTAGAAATTAGCACAGAGGCCTGGAACAAAATTTTAAATCAGTGATCTCTCAGATTAAAAGTGATCCCTTTATCTGGTTTTGCTTTGCTACGAACAAGTGTGTATTGGAGTTTGCCACTGCTAGGAAGAGGTGTTTGATTTGTATTCAACCAGCAGTCAATTTCAAGATACAGAGGGCTAAGGGACATGTAAATTCAGTGTTATTTTCCAAAAATGTGTACTGTACTGATTTTTTTTTTCTGGTCTGTCTTTGAATTTACTGAGATATTAGGCACACATCTTGAGGGAAAATGGTAAAGTTGAGAACACCTAGTGGTTCATTTTATGTAATTGGAATTCGTTTAAGGCTCTTCATTTTTTCAGCCAATTCTGGTAGAGAGGTACATTCTTTGGAGGCTGTAATGCCTGTTAAATCACCAAGATTTCTGCTCCTTACAAATGGACACATTGGAGCTTTACAAAGAGAATTGCTTTTTGAAACTGCTGGACAGTCTCATGCACAGGTTTTTCTGCTGTATGATCTCTGTACTCTGCTTAAATTACCTTTTAAAAGTTTCTAACTTACACTGAATTTCAGTCAAGAATTTCTATGCAAGCATGAAAAAAATTCTTCTGTGTACTTCAGCAAGTGCTGGATCAGATCTTAGACATGCCAATTCTACCACTGACTTTGGGTTTGCTAGTTATTAGCAAGAAAAACTTTTAAGTGCCTTGCAGGAAGGTGATAATTAGGGAGGAAAAAAAAGGTGTGGAACAATACTGTTTATAAATCAAATCTATAAAGACTTTTGCAGTTGTTCCTGTGGTGAAGCAGATGTTTCAGGTTGTTGTGGTTCAGTAAAGGAGCTCTTTGAGGCAGACTGAGTTTTTGGGTTTTGGAGATGTTTGCTAGCAGCACTGACATTTATACCAGTGGGCAATTCCTCTGACAGTCCATTTCAAACTTTTGCAAGCACTGGCCTGAATTAAAATCTCAGAGGATGGTAAGAGCTGGGGCAGAGCTGAGTTCCAGTGCTCCCAAAGAGAGCCCTGTCTGATCTCCCTTCTGCTCTCCTGCACCTATTTGCATTTTCATTTGCCAAAATCCTTTGGTTTCAGGGGTTAATAGGGTGGCTGCTCTGTGTAATTATGACATCACATACATATTTTCTACTGTTTTGATTTGAAATGTGCTAGCTGTTAGGGAATCATCAATATATTGCCTCTGATACCTTTTCAAATGCAAATTTAAGTCTTGTACTTTTCTGCAGTAATTTGAAAAATGAAGTCAATATTTGACTTTTTCTAAAGTATTACCTCCTCTTCTTAATCTGTGCTGAAATTTGATGCAGTTGTTCTTGTAGTGCAGGTTTTCAATTTTAATTAAAATGGTAAGTGAAAAAGGCGTTTAATGTAGCAGGCTTCAGTGTAGTTATATCATTGGGTATCTGTGAGTCTGGCTGCTGAAAATGTCCACAAATTCCATAAGTATATGAGTGGGGTGTTTTCCTGGGTCGGTTTTTTGTTTCCCATTTAAATCTTGGTATTTTTTTCAATTGTATAATCATTCCACACCACCAATAAAAATAAATTTGGAGTGGGCAGGCATCATCAAAGCAAAATGTCTTTCACTAATAGGTAAGAAAGGATGCTTGAAAAGGAATTTGACCTTGTTCCTGTTGGGTAACTCCTAGAAAGGCTTTAACAAGTATTAAATATGCACTCCCATAGGCTTGCAGATTGACTGAAGGGACAGTACAGGAAGATTCTTATCCCTTCTGGGTGACAAGTTTTCCTGGCATCTGTCATCAGCGAGGGCAGCTGTGCTTGCCCTGTTATGTTCAGGTTAGCTCAGAGAAGACGGCTGTTTTGGAAGGGTAGGTTTGGATGCAGCAGCTGAGGCAGTAATGGTCTCTGACTGCTGTGGGAGTCTCTTTGCCTTCAGCAGGGATGGAGGGAGTGAAGATGGATCCAGTCCTGGGAAACCACAGGCTCTGTGGGGGGAGCAAATGCTGGCAGAGGAATGTGGAAAACAGCTGGTTCTCCCACTGCTTCAACTCAGGAGTAATTGTCTGAGAGTTTGGGTTGTATTCTTCTGCAGTGAAACTGCCCAGATGAATTCAGGTGATGCTGGAAACCTGGACGATGTGGAATTGTGCCCTATTTTTACAGTCACAGTGTTGCTCAGCTGTTAAAGTTACAGGAAGGAAAAGGAGCTCAGTGTGTACAAACACAGCACTAACTCTTCTGCCAGCCTTAGGGATGAGTTTGCTCCCACGGTTATGATGTCTGGATGCCTCACATGTTTGCAGTGTATTTATCCTCGCGCCCTTCCTCCCGCGATGGGAAGGTGCTGCTCACTGCAGTTTTTCTGTAGGGAGTAGAGATGGATGGGTGTAGCTGTGTGTGCCTCAGGGTGTCTATAAAAGTGCTGCAAATTGAATCTGAGTCTCTGGACTCTGGGGTTGATACATTTAATTGCTGTCACATCCTTCCACCTTTGAGCTATCCTGTGTTGTTGTGGAAGTGTAGCTGTGCTGGAGTGGGCTTGTTTTGCTATTGCTTTCTAAATCTTCTGCATGTACCTGAGTGTTGCAAAGTCTTTGACTCTCAGTCAAAGAAATGATTCATGCCAAGGTGAGTTATCTGATTTGCTGGTGTTTTTTAGGTTGAGAACCTAACCTTGAAGTGCACATTTTGAACAGAGCTGAGAAATTCTTCTCTGTGAACTTCACAGATTCCTACCAAAATGCAGAACTTCTCTGACTGATGAAATTCCATTTTTCTGGGATGCAACGTACGTCTTTACCTGCTTTATTTTCCCAGCTGTCAATTTAGATTTTTTTTTTAATTTGTTTTTACTAACTTATAACAGGTTTCTAGGAATTTTTTTAATGAGAGTTCTGGCTTGTTGCCATCCTGTAAATGGAGGAAACTTCTCTAACTAATGTCTGAACAACCAATCTTCTGCTTGGGTGTGTGAAGCTGCTTCGATATTAAAAAAGGAAAAATATTTCCATAGCAACCTATTAGAAGCACAGAATGTTTTTGCTGTCTGGGTTTTTTTGTTGTTGATGTTGTTACACCCTTACAGAGGAGATTTTTGACTCCTGTAACCAAGCCATGAAAAGCAGCCAGTAATAGCACAGCAACATTTATTTTTCTGTGTAGGACTTCGTTCTGCATATATACTTTTATAAATAAGTGTAAACTGTTATTACTGAAATTACCTCAGGTTTCTAAAGCACTAATTTTTAAAACAGCTACATATTTTGCCCACATTATCCAGTATTTCTTTTGAGTCCTAATGTAGAACAATCAACAAACCTGCAGAGCAGAAGATGAGCAAGCAGAAGGAAGTTAACTATCACATAGGTGCACTAAACAGCTGGATGAGCCACTCTCTGGTCTCCCAAATAAGGAAACCCCTCTTCCTTAAGGGGTGGATGTGCACCACTGCATCTAGAGTACCTCAGGATAAGAGGGAGCCTAAATATTCAGCTTCTGCTGTGGTTATGTAAGGCAGTTGCACATTCCCACCCAAGGCAGCGTGTTTGGTCCTTTTTGGGTGGTGTTTGTTCCAGGTCATTTGCTGCAGCAGTCATGATGGGTGGGCAGTAATAACAAGCAAGGCTCTGGAGTTTTCCAGTGCTGCTTTGTTATGTTGCCAGATTAAATAAAAGTCAGCAACAAGATTGCATTTGGCTGCATAAGCAGAGTGACATAACACTGCTGCTCCTGAGCAGCTCCTTGTTTCACAGCCATGTTGGTTAGGATTCCTGTTGTGAGATGAGGGATTTCTTTGGATTGCCTGGTGGGCTGAAGTCTGGGTGGGGCTGTTTCAAGCTGCCCAGCCTTTCTTTTTGGTAGTTGTTGTTATTATTATTATTATTACTATCATCCATTTTTCTGTGTTTAAATGTCTGTGTCATAGAGAAACCCAAGAAAACTTTTTTGGTTTTTTTATTTTAACATCTTCCCTGAGAAATTCTCAGGGAATTTCTGTTCTGTACCTGTTTTGTGTTGTCTCTTGCTGGTTTCCAAATCCTTTGTTTCCTGTCTTGCACCTCTTTACAGTATCCCAGGTCCAGTATCACTGCACTGACTGGATTTACATCTCTTTGTATCAACAGAGAGATTGTTTAGTTGTGGACTTGGCAGTGTTATGCAGGGCTCAATCTACAGGTTTTTTAATAACCTAAATGATATAAGGGAATAATGAAGAAATAGAAGAGGAAGTATGTATCTTAAAAGTTCAATTTGTTTTAAAAGATACACAAAATGGCATTTATTTGGCTTAAAGAAGTTACTTCTTTGTACATTCAGCTTATTTTGGTAGCAATATCTAGAATACTTTAATTTTGCCTCAGGATCTCACAGTTGACTTCTCTGCTGCACTCTAAGCCTTTTACCACTGTAAAACTTAATAGCCTTTAATAAATATTTAAGTAGATGGTGAGTGGTCTCAGAAAAGAGTTGATTGAAGAAGTGGGGCCTCATTTTACATGTGGTGAAGTAACTGATTAACAAAGAGGATTAGAGGATAGGGAATACTGCCCTAATCCTGTCACTTCCATGTTATGATTTCGTGGAAGACTTGCTCATTTAGTTCAAACTGAATTTTCTTTTTCTTTTTTTTTTTTTTTTTTTAATTTGATGTCACTATTTATTTTAATTAAAAATGCTAAGGGAAAGTTCAGAACAGTTGAATTCACTGCATGGGAATGGGACCATTTTGCACCAATTTAGTCAGTACAACTAAAGGATTATTTATTTTGGTTATGCACTTCTCTGTAGATTCACAGGCTGGTGTATTTTGAGATTGGAAAAGGAAATCCATACTTGTCACTGCTTAGCTGGGCTGTAATGTCACACCACCACACAAGCTGACACCACTTTACGTTTGTGTCTCTATTTAGCTGAGGAAAACCATGGTGATTGCTGAGGCTGCTGATGTAACAATAATATTGTGTTGGTTGTATCCTGACTGGTGTTTGTATTCTGGTATGACCGACAAGATGTATGCATTAATTAAATTTTGGACATGATTTGTAGATTCTTACTGAGTTTATATGAGAATTTATTTGCAAACTTCAGGAATTTGGTCATATATCATTTGCTTTCCTGAACCTTGTTGACAGTGAAACTTCAGGCTGAGAGAGGTAGCTCTTCACTGGCCCAATTGTGAACCTCCAGCTTAACTCAGCTGCTCTTAGCTCTTGAGGGATTGCTGTCCAGAGGCCTCTTTGAAGAGCTGTCAGTTTAGCTGGCAGGTGTTTATTCTGCAGTGGTGTTATCTCTGGCCAGTGCTGATCCCTGTTTCAAAATAACTGTGACACCAGTAAGCACTGAGGCTAAAATTTCTGAGAGTAAATTCAAATAGCTTGATCCTAAAGGCTGCACTACATCAAGGAAAGACTTGACTTCTGGTAGCTTACTAAGTGGCTGACATGCCCCAGAACTGCATCATCCATGCCTCAGTGATCATCTCCCACTTATTTGTAAGGCTTCTTCCACCAGGAATCCTGATATCCTAAAACTGTCATTAACATGGTGGGATTCTGAGGAAATTCTTTACTTATTTCTGAAAGAAGAGTTAACTCTCTTATCTTTTTAATCTGAAGATTTGTGTTTTTTCTTACCAAGCCTTCTCTCATGGTTACTTAATACTAACAGATCTCTTTTGTTTTCCTTTTTAGCACTGGAGTAGTTAGCTACTAATAAGCTGTATCTTATAACTGGAATATGTCTGTGGCTGAAACCACAGGTCATAGTATAGAAAAATAACTAGATTTGTGAAAACAAATAGAAATTAAAACACAGTCAAATCTTTGTTCTTCTCTGAAGATATTTTACTCATGGTGTTTTGAGCAGATTCATTTTTCAAGGTGATACTCTCTTTTTGTGCTACCTTTCAAGGTGGTGAAAACACGTTAAAATGAAGTAGACAGTGTACATACACAATGTAAAAAATGGCATTGCTTTGTAGATTAAACACCTAAACTTCATCCCATGGTGACATACACGTTTAGTGTGGTTTGGTGTAAGCAGAAACCAATTTTCATGGCTTTGTAGTTCAGTTAGTGTAGCATTTCATTACAGTGAAGAGGAACCCTCTGCCTCCTTTCCTCTGAGTTAAATCCAGACTTTTCTAAGGCTCAAAATAATGTGTACTTTTTCTCGTTTTATCTTTACTCTCAGGATTTGCTAATACTCCCACAGCTGCATTACACATCATTCTGTTTCTCTCAGAGGAATCCAGGCAATTCCCCTTTTTTCCCCTTCCTCTGAAGAACTTCAAAGATCCCAAACCAGAACCGCAAAGATTGGCCCAGGAAATGACAGAAAAACTGTGTTCAGGTTTGTATCTGTGTTCTGCCACAGACTCTTGAAGTCTGCCATAGACTTTTAAAGTCCTTGATCTCTCTGCCTGAAATCCCCACCTGGACAATTTTTGCTTGTTTCATGAGAGAATGCTAAATTCTTATCTGATATTCTGATGGGACTCACTGGTGTGCCATTACTCTGGTTAGCTGCTGCCTCTTCTCTCAGTTCTGTGTTTTCGCTCTGTCACTCAGACCCCTCAAGTCTTCTGGCTGCTCAGAAGTCTGTTAAATCTGTTTCAGGTTAGAAAAGATCCATAAAGATGTAATGATTAAACAGGATTTTTCTGCATCCTACAGGCAAATCTCTTTGTGGTCCTCAGGAGCTTTGCTATGACCAGTATTGGAGAGTGAGAGTGTTAATTTATAGTTGCAAAGTCTCCTATTGACTCACCTACAATAAAAAAAAAAAAATAAAAAGGTATCTTTTACATTCTGAAAAAGAATCCTTAAGAGCCCCATCATGGATGTGTTAATGCATTTTGTAAGAGTGGGTGTGCTCCTGAAGCACATTCCAACTCCAAATGAGAGGCATGCCAGGTCATTTTGCATGCCTGTCCATTACTGGAATGCAACAGATGTGAAACTTGAAGGCAAACTGCTGTGGAGCAGCTTCTGTCCTGCCTAGGGCTGTGTATTAGTTAATAATACCAGTGTCTTCTGCAGGTGTGTGAAATGTAGATCACCAGTAGCACTTGGAAGTATCTGGAAATAGCAATTCTGTGTGTTTCAGATGTGCCAGAGGTTGGGGCTATTTGGAATTCTGATTCAGCCCCTTTAATTTGAATTGATGGAAATTATATTTTCAGGTATAATTGTTTTTACTTTTAGCAGAACTTATATACGTAATTGTGCTCCAGATGACTCTTCCATCAAGCAAACCCTGTGTGTGTGAGCCAATTGTATGTTTCCATAAAACAGTACAAGTGCTCCTCTCCTAGTCAAAATAGCTTTGAAACAATGTGTGTGGGAGAAGAGAGTTATGGATTTGAATATTAATATATACTGAGTATCAAACTTATTTGGCTTGATACTATATCTTACCTAATTCTGAAAGGTTCATCCGAAACTCTTGCCGTTTTCTTGGTTTTTTTTAACTTAGGACAGGCAGAGTCTAGCTTCTGGAATAAACAGCACCTTGAACTGGTGAGAGATGGAGAGCTTGAGATGTTTAGTTTTGGCATACAAAGTCCAGTAACATGTGCTGAACCTGAAATTGATCCTTTCCTCACTCAGTGGTGATGAGACAGGCTTTCTGTGGGACAGTAGGTATGTGGGTGTTGAAGCAGGTGAGCTGGCCAGTAGATCATATCAGTCCAGAGCTTTTCCTTTGATGCCTTTTGCTTAGCTGTGCACTCCTCAGGAATGCAAACCAATGCAAGCAGAGGATATTGCAGCTTTTTTTTTGTTCCTCATGGTTTTTTAATCCATCAGTTTGTTTACATAAACCACTTCTGTGGTTTAGGGTGAATGGCCAGTTATTCTAGAATTTTATAGCAGCTTTGACAAAAAACTTTACAAAGTTACATTTCATAATCCCTTCATTGCAGTCAACAGAGTAATTGCTGACAGCTCTTGGGGGGAAACAAAGTGTGTTTTTTCTCTTCCCCATTGTAAGTTTAGGAGGGTTCACTTGCTCACCATCCGTGGTGTGTCAGCATGAGCCCAAACTCCTCTCCATTGCTTGTCTCCTTTGGAAACTTTGCCTACTCAGTGGGCATCATTTGTCTCTGTCCTAATTCCCTTCTGACTGTAAATGCAACAGGAACATTTGCAAAGAATAAATCTTTTCAGTGTATTGACAAAGCTGCTTCTGTAATTGTGTTAGCTGAACCAGACGATGAGCTGAAATCCTTTTTGAATTAGGGTTTATGTAACTCTAACCCAGTTCCTGGCTAAGCCTTGCAGCTTGATCCAGACCAGTGAGCACCGACAGCTCATGGGATTTGCTGCAGTCTGAAATGTGTGGCCTAATGCACTAAGTTTGGGATTGTTCAGTCTGCTTTTTCAGCTTGGGTTTGCCCCTCTTTACGGTCATTTACCTGTGGCAATGTCACCTGGAAAAAAAGGAGAGAAGGCTCAGTTGTAGCCAGGTGTGTAGCTGTTTCCAAGTGGAGCAGTTTGGGATGCAGGAAAGAAGCCAAACAAGTGTGGTTGACTGCTGGAGCAGCTTGGTTGTTTCTGTTTCCAGAAGCTCTGTGTGCATGGAGCCAAGCTGGCAGGGAAAAGCACAGTCCCACTCTGTTATGCTTTTATCTGAAAGCATTTTCTATGAATACAGGGTGGCTGCAAGAAAGGATGCAGGGGTCTCACCTATCACAGAGGGACATATCTTTTGCCAGCTTAGGAGTGAGGGAATGCTTCCCATCCTTTGCCTTCTTAACTTCCCACTGGTACATTCTTTCACCATTGTGTTGTTTGGATAATGGCAGTGAAAAGCACTAGTGGTGTAGGTAAAGAGCTGGAAATGGATGTGTTCTTCTCTAACTTAAGGTGTATTAAGGAGCACAACCCAGCTGATTGGAAGCCATAATTATGCCACTGTTTCAAAACAAAACCACAAAGTCCTCCCAGACCTGCATTCTGACTTTGCCACAGCTCTAAAGTGGTTTCTTTGCTTCAATTTTGCTTCTATTTCCAAAATAGCATTTTCATAATGTGCTTCCTGGCTACACAGAATTACCTGAAGTCCATTGAAAAATGAAATACCCAACACTGGATATTAAAAAAGAGGAATTGGTTTGATGACACCAATATCTCAATGGGAGTGAAATCCACTAGCATGTGCTATAAATTATTTGAGTTTTGTGCTAGATAAAGGTATTTAATAATAGGTAGAAAAAAAAAGAAAATAGTTTTATGAAGACAATCCCAATGGCCTGTGCTCTTTTCCATTTTATAGACTTTGACATGTGTAAGTTTTTAAAAAATAAAAGATTTTCAAATTATCAGGCTATTTTCTAGTTGTCAATTCCTGTAAAGGAGCAGCAGTTAGGATATTGCATTCTTTCTTACTGTATTTACATGGGGAAATTTGAAGCTAAAGCAAAAGAGGAGCTTGGTGCAAAACAGAAGATGTTTTCTTGCCAGACATTACTATTTAAATTTTTTCAGTTCGTGAACATGAAAATTTCACTAGAAAGTGGAAAAAAAAGTAATTGACCTACTCAGCTTCTGTAAAAATTTTAGTGCACATCCAGTAGCATTAAGTTTTGGACAAAATTTCTGGGAAGTAATTAGTAAGAAGAAAATCAGCTTAATTTTTTCCACTCATATAATATTTGACTCTCAACTAAAGATTAGAGAACTCCCAAAAGCTTCCATAGTCTGCATTTGAAGAATGGTAATAAACTCCCTCTTGGATTATGACTGGTAGTTTCTCAGCTTCTGAAGAAGGAGGGGATTAATTGAAAATGTCAAGTTTTGTTTGTTGGATTTTTGAGGAGAGGATGAGAAGGGTGACAGGGTCTTTTTTTCCCTTCTGCAATTTCAGAGATGAGAGCCTTACCCAGATATGATGGGTGTAAATTTGGAGCTGTGTTCAAAATCCTTGAGATTTACATGCATAAAAGATTTTCTCAGAAGTCATTAAGAAGTCTTTGGAGTGGAATGAGATTCTCATGAGAATTAAACTGGCCATGCTAGGCAACACCTACTGTCAAAATACTGCTCAGGGAGAAAATGGAATGGAAAACTCCATCTGGACTCTTGACTAGGTTTATCATGTGGTGACTGAATCGGTACTTTGAGCTTGAGGCTGATGATGTTTTGTGATAAACATTAGGAAAAATATTGGTAAATTCACACTGGAGGCTTACAGAAGCAATGTGTGGTTTATTTTTTTTATTGTACATGGTATTTATTAAATATTCTGGTGAATTATTCTGTAATCCTTTTGACTTGCTGAAAAGCTGACTGTCTCAGATTTCCAGTTACTAAAAGAGGTGCTGTAAGTATGTTCCCTGAAGGTTTACAGTGGGTTAGGTAAAATACAGCCAGCCTTTGACAGGGCTGAGGAAAACAAGTCAATCCTTGTTTTCAGTGTTGCTGGACACTGACAGCAGAATATCTGAGTTAATATGTGGAGCTGCAGCTCTATTCCGTAAGCCTGACAGTCTCTCCGTATTGTTTTGACAAAGATTATTGATTTCCATATTCAACCTTTTCTCTATTTGCAGTTGTTCACACTGTTAATCTAATGTGATGGTGTGAAAAAATGCACTGGTTCTTTTTTTAAGAGTTCTTGGGGCTTGATGTTTTTTACCTGCTGGGCTTTTGCTTTGAAAATGACTGTTTTTGCACTGCAATTTTTCATCAATTTTCGTCATGTTACACACAGATTTTATTTATATTCAATTTATAATACTCCAATATATTGTGTATCTATAAATATTTACATATAATTATAATACATATATTGCATGGTTGTTGTAATGTTGATATTAGATTATATTCATACAAACATATAATGTGTTTTTCAATACTATGAACATTTTTGTCATGTATTCCCTTGCATTTCTTTTCATCTATGGAGATATATTCATAATCTCTATGAATAATAACAACTTCTATGCAACTCTACTCTTGAGTTGTTCTGTAGAGAGTATCCAACAAAATTATCATCTATATGGAGTATTTCCCAATAGTAATTTATTCTGTAGTGTGTAGCCTGCTGGGACTTATGCAAATGCTATTTTTGCTGGCTCAACCCCATATTTTTCTGAAAGGATGTTTTTTTCATTTCTTTGGGGGGAAGGAAAAAATATTCTGACAAGGTCAGTATTCACTTCTTTCCTCACCTATTACCCCTGTCCTTCCATTACAAAAAAATTAAAGCAGATTACCTCCCACTGGTTGTGTAAATATGTCCTAATTGCTTCATCTCAGTAAAGGCACTGAATGCTCACGTGCAGATAGAATAAAACACTCACTGTGGAGATGAAAAAACACCCTGCAGAGGTAGCCCTGAGTTTGAAAATAACTTTGGAGTTCTCATGATAAAGTCTGATGTGTCACTCCTCGGCAGCAGTCAGCTGGAGACAGAAACATGGGCGGCTGAGGTGTAGTTGGATCCATGTCCTTTGGTCCTGTGCTTTGCTTTGCCTTGGAGGAGCTGCGACACAAATATCTGAATTACAGAAAGAGATGCTGCTGATGAAATGGGAGGCTAAGGAAAGTCACTGTCTCCCAGTGTTTTCAAATTACAAAATGTATTGAATAATACTGCTTAAGAATACATGGTAGGCAACAAATGAATCTTAAAATTACCTTAATAACATAAAATTACCCTAAACCATGAGAATTTTCCCTTCTGAGTTTCATAATAATTTCTTTTTATCAGTTTTTATTTCAAGCTGAGGAGCTTGACAGCAGCTGTAACAAGTAAATGCAGTTAGGGTGATCTTAGCAATTTATTTTTTGTGGCTTCATTATGCACTGTATTCATTCTTGACTTCTGTATTGTGATAAGGACTTTGTAGAACTCACACTTTTCCCAGTGTACCCACCAGTAGGGCAAACAGATTTTGTTTGTGAATTCACAACTCTGTAGAATGGACATAATTCCTGTTTGTGAAATTGCTTTTTGAACCCAGAGGTGTTTCTATTTCTCTGTATGTGAGTGTGACCTTTGATCACTCTGAGTGGTGACAGAGCAGCCACACCACTTACCTTCTTTTTTTGTTTTAAGCTTGTTGCTGTCCTTTTCCCTCTGATTGTATGAGGTATTCTGGGGCCTTAATAACACTGCTTTCAAGTCATTTTCTTTGTGTGGCAAACAAGTCTTCTTATTTGATGAGCCAGTTATTCATAAAATGGTATTGCTTAGTTTGACCATGTGGGTGCTTCTTGCTTTCCAAAGGCAGACATCTCCTTTTATTTTTAAAGTAAGAGTGATTTTTTTTTTTTAAGTGTTACAAAATTATTGTATAGCAGAGGATAGACTTGAGATTTGAAGTGGAACCAATTTTTTGCTACTGTGGTTGCTTGCACTTATTTCAGACAGGTGTATGGATGATCTTCAGAATAGGAGGAGCAAGTTAAAAACTGGTAATAATGATCAGGCCATGCAATATTCCCCTTTCTGTTCACTTAATTATTTAAAAATATGCTAAAAATTCCATTTACGACAGAAAAAGATATGCTCGCTTTTATGCTGCTGGAGAGAAAAAGTTTTGTAAGAAACTAGAGTGGGAGTGAAGAAAAACAAGAGCACATTGTGTTTGGGAGGCAAATCAGACAAGTTCTCTTTAGCCATGTTATTTTCAGACCCTGTGTGCTGGAGGATTGGAGAATGGTTTTCTGAGGGACTTGTTCCAAAAGATTACTCGTGCACACACCTCAGAGTTTAGGAAGACAGAGGGGAATATGATTTGATTTTTTATTTTTATTTTTGAACTGAGATTAAGAGCTTAATTCCCCTCTGCTGTGCTACTTGCATTTGATTATACCTAGAGAATAGGGTCAGTAACACCAATTTCAGGAACATTTTGTGATGTTACATTAATGTAAAGCTGTTGGAATCTAATTCTACATGATGATATGCAAGTGATACAGCACAGATGAGATTTGAAGAGTAATAAGGCCCAGAAACTTCATGAAATTTTGAAAATATTCATAAGAAAATCAGTTCAGAAATCTGAGAGCTATATGAGAGATCAGTGGTGAGTTGTAAGTCGAATTTAGAGTTAGTGTGAATTGGTGTAACTTCACAATGATAGATGAGGTTAAATGAGTCCTTAATTTTTGCCCTGGTATATAAGAATTTAGGCAAATTGGCAACTTCTCTAACTTTCTAAGAATACCACCAAAACAAATAGAGATGTGGCATCAGCAGTGTTGTCAATGTACATAAATATAGAACTGTGTTATTTTGCATTATTAATATATGATGGAAAACAAGATGTGCAGCAAAAAGATTTTTTTCCTAAACCCCTGAAAACACAGTTTTCCTGTGATGTGCTGTTAAGAGAGAATACCACAGTGTTTCTTCTGTTAATTGTCTTTTAACATTCTGATCAGAGACAAAGCAATGTTGTTCCCTAGCTAATTTTTGTGCCTACTTCTTTACATACAAAAGATGCTAAACCAGAGTGAGGTCTGAGGGATCACCAAACCTGGATTTGCCTGTGAGCAGTAAAGAAAACTGTAAATATTGAAGTTAGACGTGCTGTGAACACAAGGCTACTGAAAAGAAAAGAAAATATTCATTTGAAGCCAGTGGCAGCAAAGCTCCCCATGTGTTACAGTGATGTCCTATTACTGAGCCAATTTCATTGCCTTCTGTGCATTAAAATGAATTAATAGTGGCTCAGGCCTTAAGATCCTTTAAGACACAAATAGGAGAGCCTTTTTGATGGATCTACTCTGTCCAGTCATGCTGAAGCCAAAGTGGATCAACAAGAGACATAAAAGAGAGAAGCAAACAGGAGAAAAATGGGGATGTTGCTGGAGATGATGAGCATTTGGTTAAAAATAAGCTAAATTTGGACTTCACTATGCAGCTGATAGATGTTAATATAGAATAAGTGAAGCTGTGGAGCATGGACAAATTGCCTTTTAGAGAAAGTGAGTTTTTAGAAAGGACTAAAACATGAGTCATGTAGCCCTGTGTCAGAGGTAAAATGCCTCCTGCATTGCCAGTCCCTCTGCCACTCACTACAGGTCTAGTGCTGCTCTCAGAGAATTAAGATTACTAACATGCCATTACCCTCAGCTGCTCTGCTGTCTTATTTCCTCCCATTTCTGTTTTGGTGGAGGCCAGAGGTTTGCACTGAGTGCTCCCTGCTGTGAGGAGGATGTGCAAACATCAGTGAGAGCTCCTGCCCTGAATGATTTGCACTGCAAGGAGCAATGATGCTATGCAAATGAAACAAGAAAGTGGATGGGCAGGAGGACAGAGAAGAATTATTGGCTATGTGCACAATTCCTTTCAACAATCCCATTAGCCCACAGGACACTATCTTATCTGTCACTTTAGATGATGACTGAGGCCAGTTGAGGTTTGTCCTGTTGCCACCAGGTTTCATTAGACGTGAAAGTGAATTTGGATCAAATGTTGTTTGGTAACAGATTCTGTGAAATTTCCACCGGGATTGTACCTATTGTAGGCAGTGGTATGGTGCTCTTTGTAGTATCAGTCCAGTCTGTTTTCCTTTTACACCACTTTTTATTACCTAACAGCACTGGATCAGATAAAAGCAGCACCATGAACAAGAACAGGACAAGCATGCATGATAATGCTTTCCATTCCTTCTGAAACTTCAACCATTTTCAGCCTATGGATTTACTCAGAGAGGTGTGGTTCCAGTATTTATTGCTACCTGTGCTTTTCCATGCCCATTCCCTCCATTTCCCCTTCCATCTGCATAATCTTCTGCTCCTTATCACACTGGACAATCACTTCCAAAGCTAAGCATTCCTTCTGCCAGGTCTTTTTCTTGGAATCAGTGTTATATTGTACAAATTTGATAGTGTGGCTAACAGACAATAAAAAAAGCACATCACTGATCTAGTTCACGTTAACTTGTGAAAATATCTAAGGCAGATACAACAGGGTCACTGTTCCATCCCTGTGTCAGGGACATCTGACCTGTACCTATTCACATTTTGCTCAGAAGCATTAATTTAAATGAATTTCTTAACATTGTATCTTTATTTATATAACCAATGGTAGCATTGATAGCTAAGGCTGGCATGCAAAAGAGGGTGACTCACTCTTCAGTGTGACTTTCTAGATGATGTTTTAATTTACATAAAAATGATATTCTTGTTTCAGTGACTCTTGAATACACACTAGGTACTCTGAATTTCTCTGTCAGAACTGTATGTCTCAAATGTCTTTAAAGCTTATGAGTGAAGAGTAAATGAAGTTAAGATGCAGTGTCTCCTAGGTGTTGTTAGACTTTTATTTCAAATGACTTTTTTATGGCTCTGGATTTGAGTGTTCTTTGTTTCTCAAAATTGCATTTTCTCACATACTGTTTTCATATAACCTACTCTCTGACACAAAAGTTGAAAATATATTTGCTAAAAAGATCAGCCAGAAAACTAATAAAACTGTTTGGTGGTTTTTTGGTTTTTTTTGGTGACGTTTCACAACAGGTGAGAACATAAGGCTCCATGCACCAGAAAGGTTTTCTGTAGGGAAGATAAATGCTTGTGCAGGAAGCACAGCCTGCTTGAGATTTTGCTGTGTGATGCCCTCATACATATTTCATCTAAACGTACATTAAATTTTACAAATAATAGCAAAACCAGTGTAAGTAACAAGGAGCATGATTGAGAAGTCAGGGGTATCTGCAGGAGAGTGCTGCTGATGTCATCCCATTTGCCTCAGGCTGTTATTAATAATGTGCTGCCCTTCATTCCTGGAAGAAACGTGGAAGCCTGGAAGCAGTGAATATATGATGCTGGGGGTTATGGGTGCAGTGCAACCTTTGCATTCAGAGATGGTGTCTCAGTGTTCCTGTTGCAATGCCAGTTTTGCCCCTAATCCTGCATACTGGGGATCTGTTTTCTTTCAGTATGGGAATCTGTGAAGAAAGACACTGCTGGCTCTTGGTCTGTAGATTTGTTAGCCTGAGAGAAAAGGATGTCACAGTTCTTTGGAAAAAAAACAAATATCATTGTGGCACTCTGATGCCTGTCATCTGATATCCCAGGTGAGATAAATGAAATGTTGGAAAACCAGTAGGAAAGCTACAAACCCATTGACTGGAACACCTTCAAACAAACCTCTCAACAAAACCCATGGCTCTTCTCCCAGGATGATCTATGTAACCTCTGGTAGCAATGCTGCAGAAAGTAACTTGTTATAGATGATTGAAATAAAGGCATTTGAATAATTAGCTTTGATCTAGGCCTGCCTTGATCTACTGATATGGTTAATGATTTTCATTTTGGGATAGAGCTGAGTGCTTTTGCTGATTTTAAGTGAGTAGCTATGGAGTGACGTTGTTATTGAAGAGTTTTTTGACTATGGCCTAGAAGACAATGAATAAATAGCTTTTATCTGTGTAACTGCCACTGTTTGGTCTTGCTAATTACCTTATACCATATGTGGTTTGCTTAGTGGCTTTGCCCCCCATTTTAAAGAGATTAAGAATAAATTTTCTGAGCAATGCTAATTGCATCAGTGTGCACAATACTCATCAGTGCCTGTCAGTGTCTGAAGGGAGGTGTCAGAGGATGGATCCAGGCTCTGCTCCATGGTGCTGAGCAACAGGACAAGAGGCAAGGGGCAGAAACTGATGTACACCAAGTTCCACCTGAGCATGGGGAAGAATTTCTTCCCTGTGCAGTGACCAAGCACTGGAACAGGCTGCCCAGAGAGGGTGTGCTGTCTCCCTCGCTGGAGAGATTCCAGAACCATCTGGACACAATCCTGTTCCATGTGCTCTGGGATGACCCTGCTTGAGCAGGGAGCTTGGACCAGATAACCCCTGTGGTCCCTTCCAGCCTGCCCCATCCTGTGATTCTGTGTATACCATGTGTTACTTTTAAAATGGCTTCTTTTAGTAATGCAGAACAATCATTAGAGCAATTATGCATTGTTGAAATCTTTCCTCAGTCTGGGAAGTCAAAAGAAATAACATAAGATCTGGTATTATTTCAACATGTGCCTTTCTTTTTCTCCCTCTGTTGAGTTATCCTTTCCTGCAATTCCTTGTCAGTGATTTGGCAGCAGTGTTAGAAGTGGAAAAATCAGCTAAGAGTAACTGTCACTAAGAAAAAGGAGCTTGTAACAAGAAGTGCCTACTCAAAATACAATTTTTTTTTTATGCATTCCACATTTTTGTTGCTTTTCTAGATTAACATATTACATGGAATGCAAGCAGATAAACAGAGTGGGCAGATCACTAGCAAGTGATGTGAGATATGTGAGAAGGACACCCTGGGGATGATGACCTCTGTAACATACTCAGGAACTGCAGAAGATGAAGTGCTCAAGTGTTGTTATTCACAGCAGAGGCTGATAGACCAGATTGTTTCTGCATCATGCTCCTTTAAAGTCCTAGAAAATGTACTTGAGTGGGGGCTTGAGAGGGTCTTCAGGATTTATTTATGAAGCCTCTTACAGAATAACTTATTTTAGCTTACAAAAGAACAGAGTGCATAATTTCTCTGTTGCTGTTAACTGTTTCCAACCAGGATCTAGATTAAAACATGGATTAAACTAATCTCAAGGACCAAGAGAGAGTTAGCCAAAGTGTGTTGTGAGGAAGAGTGAATTTTCGTAGCTTGAATATAACCTTTTTCTCCTTGTTTTTCCCAAATTTCTACAATTTCAGCATCTCTTATAAATATAGAAACTGCATTCATTACTAAGGTTGGCACTCAGGAAACCTCAGGTAACCAATTAGTGGTAATTTGAAAGCTGGGAAGTGGATAGTAGCCACCTGCATCCCTTACAGCATGACTGGTTGCAGGGAGGTGACTCCAGTAAATTGAAGGGAATGGGAGCAGAGGGAGAACCTGTTCTTCCACCCAGCAGCACAGTGTGGTCTCAAGAAGGAAAACTTTAAATATAAGTGCCCAGTAATTAGATATCTTTCTGGTAGGAATTCCCTTGCAGTTCCCTGGGTGTGTTGCAGGCCAGGAGGGTGCTTTGCTGTGATTAGCTGGATGTATCCCTGCATGGAGATACCTTTTATCCCAAAATTGGTGAGTTAGACCTAAAACATTGTAATGATATTTCATGGTGGCCTGGGGTAAAGGGTTGAAATTCAGAGGCAAATGGTGATCTAGCAGTAGCATGACAAGTCAGACTACTTTCAGTTTAGTCTCTTTCCTAATAAATTATAAACAGTTGTGGATTTAGGTTGGGCTGAGTACATACAAAAGTTACCACTGTACAAGCAGGGCTGTCAAATTTAGTGTGCATATCTGGACTTAGTCGTTTACTATTGAATCCCCAATTGCCCTTCCATAAATGCTCTTAAAAATAATCAGTGATCACACTGTGATCGCTCACAGGTCAAGCCATCTGCATTTTTCCTCGTTTCACACAGTCTCACATAAATGCACACACACTCTTATTTTCTGTGTATTATAGAATTAATTCATACAAGGGCTGCAGTAGAAGCTTTGGATTTAAGCTATTATCAAATGGCCTTTTTAAAGTTGATAGAGGTTCCTGTCACTGGTGGAATGCAACTCTGCTGTTCCTCTGGTTTATTTGCACTTTAGTAAATATATTTGCTTCCTTTCATATTTTACAGAGGGGAAGAAGCAGAGGTTCTGATTTTATTTTGTGTTCTCAGCAGACTGTTGTCAGCTCAGGTGCTGAGATGTGTAGTTTGGTGGGTGAGGTTACAGGTGTAGGACATCCAGTGCTGTAGGAATGAGGACTCCAACAGAAAACCTACTTTGTTATGAGACAGCTGTGTGTGTGTAGGGGAAAAATGCATAATAATCATTATTTTTGTGATTTGCAGCCTAAATGTAACAGGTGCAATGACCCTTAAAGTTATGCTCATATTTATTTCAGAAGTTATATCAGAATGACTGGGCTTTTCTTTAACTTTTATCCCTCTTTTCATCTTGCTTTCCAAAAGAAGTGTAGCTAATGAGCACTCCTTTCAGCACTTTAGTCCTGTGCATGTCTTGGAGGTTTCTGATGCCAGTGGGGTTGCTCACATGATGAGCATTATGCCCATATTCTCCAGCAGCCTGCAGGAAAGATGTCTGACAAAGCTGGAAAAAAAAAAAAGTCTAAAATTGTAATCATTATTCCCATTAAAAGCATGTTATCAAAATAGTTCTTTACAATTAGTTTCCCTTGACAGCTCTTCACGGGAAGAAAAATAAATCTCAAGATTCCTATCCACTGAACCAAATCCTAGTGTAATTATTCCCATGTGGTACTACTGAAAGGAATATGACTGCAGAGATAAAACCTAAAAGCCAAATCTGTCTTCATGGTTTTTTCCAGAACTGAGGAAAGTGAGGACAATTAATTGACCTAGAGGGTTTACTCACAGTCCTAATCTGGTTTTTGATGCTCACCTTCCTGCTGCAAAACAGTCTTGAAACCTGATTAATTTACAGCCACAATTAATGAGCAGATTGGAATTCTTAAGGTGTGCTTATGAGAGCTCCCTGTACAAGCCTGAGTTCCTGCCCACAGGCAGAAAGCCTGAAAGTGAAGGTAATGTCCTCCTAAATTCTTATTATTGTTTGTATTTTAAATATTGGAAAGAAATATCACTTCTCAATTAATCTGTGTGTTAGTTCACCTTGTATGCAGCTGCTGCAAAGAATCTCACTCTGTTTTTAAGGTGCACAAATTGGCAAAAGTTTGTGGCTCTTCCCACATATGATTGATCTTTATAGAGGTTCCCCAGACACCTCCTATAGAAAAGAAATGCTGCAGAAAGGAACATATTTATGAAGCAGTTTCAGGAGGCTCATTAACTTCCAGAACATGGATGAACTTCAGGTAAAATAAACATTTAAAGGGCAGCCTAGCATTTTAAGGGACAGGTGGCAAGAATAATTTGTATCTGCAGTTATATTTATAAACATGGCATTTAGGAAACCTCAGATGCTGTACAAAAGCTTGTCACTATTTGGTTGCTTACTAAACAGGAGGAAAAATTGTTCGTAAGGAAACCATGTGAAAATAAGAGATATTTAATGTCATACCTAAGGAGCAGAGAGAAACAGATTGTTTGTTCCCCAGGTCAGGTTAAAACCAACATTAACAGCAAATGAACATTTTATTCTCTCCTTCCTTAGGTTTTGACTTTAATTTTCGCATACTTAGAATGGGAAATGCTGCAAGCAAAGGGGGATGTTTTTGAATTGTTAGGAAGAGATTTTTGGTGGGTTTCATTGCCAGTGCTAACTGTGCAGTGGGAATGTCCACATTTGTGCAAACTGAAGAGCAACTTAGTGATACTGGGTTACTTTTCATTTTAATTTTTGCTCAAGCTTGTTCTGCGTCATTACATCTGTGACTTTAAAACAGGTTCTGGGTTGATACCTTTGCGTGTGATGTAAATTGTTGCTTGTAGGAAGAGGAATCATCATTTCTTAACACTGATGTCCTTGACTAAAATTAACAAGTGGCTACTGGCAAAGCCCAACAGCCTGGTTTGCCAGGTGAGGCAGTTCTTTGTTTCTGGCTTGTGTGTCCCCCAGTGTGAATGCTCAGGGATCAAAATCTAGTTAGCAGTTTTACTGAAGAAATATTGGTCAGTGGAGAATTCAGTTTGTTTTCTCTTTCCAGCACTGGCATTGGCATGCTAGCAGGAAAAAATAAATCCAAGTGAGGGCTTTTCATCTAATCTTGTTTTCTCCTAATCCGTGCTGTCAGGCCAGTGGCATATGAACAGCCACAGATTTGCTATGCAAGGTATTGTTTGTGAAGCTTTTTTCTTCAGGGCAAAGCTGTGATATCAAGGTTGATTTTTGTCAAATATTTCTGTTTGCTGTGTTGATGTCCCAGATTACCAAGGGTCTGGACACCATGACTAGCAATGTCTCTTAGTGTCAGATACTTTAAGTGTATTTTTTAATTGAAAAAAACAGGTTAAAGGCTGATCTTATCCTTTGCCTGTGTTTAAATGAGTGAGGAGTAATTTAGTGCTTATTGGATGCAAAGCAGAGCAAAATGCAAAGGTTTGAACCTTAAAGTAAGTAAATTCAAACTGAAGACAAATTTTTAATGATCAAAGTAAATGTCAGAAATATTTTTAATTCAGGTTTAGTCCTTAATGCTTTAGTCCTTATTCTTAAGTAAAGACTGCCCTAGTTGAATCATTGAGTTTGATGCAGAATTTACACAATTACAAACCTGGTCTGGATTAAATTTTGGAAAGACCTGTGTAAGCTGAAACTTACTGGGGTCAGTGCAAAAGTGAGTGAGGTTAGAGTGCTCCTGAGGGGGAGTGGAATGTCAGGAGCAGTGAGGCTTTCTGCCCTTAGCCTGTAAATATCAAGAGCTCCTAAAAATTCCTTTGGACATGAAATTGAAGTATGACGTATTGCAGGTATAGGGGGCATTGGGTCAGTGGAAGGTCATCAGTTATATTGTACCAAATAAGTTAAATGTTTGAACAATATCATAAATTAAAGGCACTGCTTTTGTTGCCCTTCCATGAGGAAGCTGAATGACTAAATTCACTTGTGGTGAATTTGATGTCTGCCTAGACATTAGAATGGCTCCAGTGCAATTACTTTTGTAGATCATAATAGTCTTGAAAAGTAAATAGTTTATAAAAGCAAAGACCTTGAAGGAAATTACAGAAGGCATAATGGCTTTTTGAGAGGCATGATTTGCATCCACATATAGGTTTTGGTTTTTTTTAATCTAACATAATTAAACTGGTTGGTTTGTTATTTCTGCAATATTTTTTTATCTCCTGCAATCCTGAAAATTGTTAATAAGTGTTTGTCTAGTCACAGCAGCAGAGGGTCTTGATTGCCAGAATGTTTGGGAGCAGGGAAGAGGGTATCTGCAAAGACCTTTTTCTTCTTCTTTTTTTTTTTTTTTTTTTAAACAGAACAACAATTAAACGAATAGACATAAATTAAAAAGAAGAAGAAAGGAGAAGGTTAAACAAAAGCCATTTGCAGTTGCATTAGCTGAAGGGTCCCCAATCTTGTCATGTTTGGAGGCATCAGAATTATTCCTGGCTTTGTCCCCGCTGCAGGTGGTGATGAGGGATGACAAAGTTATCACATCCTGTTTAATAGATTTGGGTACAGTGAGCTATAGTTGCAAAAGATGCTCCTCAGATCAGTGCCTGAGGTGTCCACAATCTTTTTCTCCTGCATGCCCTCACTTTTCCTTTTTGCAGTATGATTTATGTCTCATTTTCTTAACCTTCTTGTGTTTTCCTTTGGCCATTCCATGCCACTTTGGAGTTCTCCCAGCTCTCTTCTTGCACATTCAGTCACACTTGCTGAGGTAGAATCATGTTTTTCCTCTCCTTCTGGGAGAAGGTTATGCAGACAATTGCCATGTGAAGTGTCTTTGGAAGATGGGGTTCCCAGAACATTCACCAGCTATGGTATTCAAAAATCAGCCTGTCACCACCTCAGCTGAAAACCTTGTTTGATCCTGGATCCTCATTTCTCTGAGCCAGATATGTCTGAGCTCTGCTTCCACACCTGTCTGTCAGTCCTAACTCATGATGTCCAGAGTCACAGCCACCCTCAGTTTTTCACACAGCTGCTATTTAATCTAAGAAGTGGAGAGGGGCAATGGGGGAAGGCAAATAAATTAGATGTGCTTAAGTGTCTCTAAGTAAACAGATGTGTTGCTCTCAGAGGAGTTTCAGGATATACTTTTTAGGGTTTGATTAGTCCCTACTGTGGTATGAGATACTCCAGGGGGATTGGATGATGTAGATAGCAACGTATCATACACTGTGCTCTTGAAAATGGCTGATTATGGAACAGAAGACCAAAAAGAGCTTGTACATTCTGATCTTTTTTGCACTTTTTACTTTCTTGTGACCTTCTCATGACCTGCATCTCACCTTGCTCTGTGTGCCATTAGCACATGCTTTATATTCCTTATAACAGCAAATTCAGTTTGCTTTAGGGAGCCATGGATATTGTAATAACAAACAGGAATGGGTAACAGACTGCAGAAATTAGTGTAGAGAATTGGCCTCACTCCACAAATCACCCACCCATTTATGTGCTGGCTGTAACATTTATATGAAGGTGCTATACTAATGTATATGAATATTTTTGTGTATATACATCTCCTTATAATCCATTCTTTGGTCCATGTGGGAAAGAAGTCATCAAACTTGGGGCTGAAATCCAAGGAAAGAGTGTATTAATTCCTTTCACATACACATGTAAATTGGAGTATAAGGGTTGTTAACCACCTATTTCATTGCTTTAAACTTTTAATTTTAAGACATTTGCACTCTCTGTGAAGCTGGACAATTAAATGTGGGGAGATCTGTGGAAATCGATGGTTGAAGCTGTGTTGGTACAGGAGAGCCATAGGAGTGCCTTGTGAGACACCTTCCTGTGAGAGGCACAAGGACACACTAGTGCTCACCCAGAGCACTAAAGCTCTTCAGCCAATTGTCTATTTCTAGGCTGTTCTCTTATTCAGGATAGTAGCTGAATTTCAGTGGGGTTTCTTGCTTGGGCCACTGGTACTGGGAAACAAAATAAAAGCAATTATTTTAGCACCTTGATGTAGTTATTTTGGTTCATGGTTGTGTTTTTTAGGGTATGTCATGATTCCTCTGTTTCTAAGCTGTAACTTCCACCAGACCTGTTAATTTCTTGACAAGGCTACTTAAAAATCTTCAGCGTTTCACTTCTGTGAGGGACATAATTTTATACTTAATATATGTGCTAGAGTTTAGCTTTAGAGAAAGTATGTTATTCCCAGAGCTGAAAGTGTAATTCATCTTCTGATGAGTCAATATATCAAGTTTAAGTCTTTGTAAGTTCAAAATGGAGATGCTTTAGCATCCATTATCCACAAGGAATGCCAACAAGAATGCCTTTTCAAGATTTTGGCCAACTAAGTATTTAAAATTATTGTGGCTTTGGTGAAATTGTAATTTCTTCTTCTTCTGCCAATACAAAAGATGGAGAAATTCTATTTTCTTAGCTGTGCAAGTTGTAGTTCTATCATATTTCTCATACTGAACAAACTTAAAGCATTTCCTCTAATAGCTGCAATATTTCCATGTAATGAGTTGGATGAATGAAAAGATTTTAAAAAAGAAAAATCATAAAATGGGCAGTCTGGTTTTTTCATCACTTGGTAGATCACAGTATTCCTCACAGTCATTAGCTATCACTGCTTCCAGTTTTCAGATGGCATTTAGAATTGTGTGCAGACATCAAATTTGAAGTTCTACTTATTCTTACAAAGGACACCTTCTATTTTCCATGCATGAAATAGATTTTATGTAAACAAATAAAAATCTGTATTCATAAAGGCTGTGAACCACTTAAAGTGGTGTTTTCTCTCCAGCCAGGAGTCGCATTGAAAACCACACTACTTAAAAACTTCGGACAACCATTTTCCTGATATGGATGTAAACAAAGCAAATGCTTATTTATTTGGTCTACAGACAACACAGAGACATGGCACATTTTTTGGAAGTGGAGATGCATTTCTTAAGTGTTTTTAACTTCAACAAAATAGTGGAATAATTGATTTGTGTTGCAGATAGGGAATTCTGTGCTCTGTTTGTAAATCCAAAACTATTTTGGGGTTGAATACCCACAATAGGACATGTTTAGGCAATAGAAGTAAATGGGGAGAGATGCAGGACTGCCTCCATCACAATACAGGAATGTTTCTATAGCTTTTATTTCTTTTCTTTTTTTTTTTTTTCAGTAGAAGGTGCAGCCAACAATCAATGGAAAGCTCTTGCTTTTCTCTCTTTTGGTGTCTTTTCTCTTTGTTGCTCTGAGGTTTGGTTGGCTTAATGTAGAATGTTGAGGATCTGTGGCTGGACTTGCCTGTGCACATGCCAGCCTCTCACCATGACTGACTTCCTTTGTGAAACAGTGCGAATCAATCAGAATCCCCTGGTAAAGATGATTGTTTCCCCACTTGTGACCAATACTTCAGTTGATAATTTTTCCCTCCTCCAAACTCCTCTGTGGACAAGCTTCTGCATGTGAACAAAAACTTAGAATTCAGTGTTCTGTTTGTTCCATAGTCCAGTATCTTGGTGGACAGAATAAGATTTGCCTACGGACTTCCTGGCTGAAAATTTTGGAAATAATGCACAGGCACAAGATGATCCTTAAGCAAGGCTGGGGTGGGTTTTTTTTTCCCTTTTTGTTTTCCGTATTTTCATTTTGAAATGCTGATATTTGCATTATAGTTTAACCATTATTAAACAATTTTTAGTTACCATGAAAAGAGAAGCCCTAATAATTTCTGAAAATGTACTGATACAGCTTTGCTTCTCTTATATACTGACATCCATTTTGTGGGGTGAAATAAAATCTTGCATTACTTTCTATTATACTAGTAAATTGCTTTTAGCCTGTTCATTTGTAGTTTTATTTTACCAGTTTTATCCAGGTGTAGCTCAAATATCTAACAGCATCATTGTTATTTTACAGGCAAAAATATGCAGAAAATTCCCCACATGTCATTGGGGGACTCTTCCCTGTGCAAATAGGCTGCCTGGTCTGTTCCTAAAAAATGGGTAGTGTGGCATTGCTGATATACCTGTGGAATGCACAAACTGGATTTTATGACTGCTGTGCAGCAGGCTCTCTGTGAGGTGTTGGAAACATCAGACAGTGAGTCCTCTCAGTCCAGGGACAGCCACCACTTGTTGGATTTACCAGGAATGTGCAGCAGAGGGGATAAGGCAGTCCAGTCCCTCCAGCGCTGCCGAGTTGCCTTCCTTTCCCCTTCCTTTGGGTTGTTGTTTCCATTCCTGCTGCAGCAGCTCCCCTTAGCAGAGGCAGTAACTCATTTAGTGCAGGAGTTACTTACAGTACAGCTGTGCTGCTCTGATGCTGCCATCTGCCATCCATGGGTGGCAGCCAGCTTCCTGCAGGCTCCACATTCCGAGAGAAACTTTCCTGGAGACTCCCAGACATCCATGCATGGAGCCTGCACGCCCCATAAAGTGCAGCAGCAAAGGAAATTGGTGAGCTGTTGGGAGTGGCTTAGCTGAGATCTGCATCTTCAGACTGTGGTGCCAGCAGCTGAAACAAGGGTGTCTGATTGAGGTAGAATCGTCAGAGGCAACCCTGCTGGCCAATTTTAATTTTTCTCCCTTTTTGGATGAACCACCTTATTCAGCTTTGTAAGGTGCAGCCAGCCTCGTCTGTCAGGGCATAGCTAGGAGAGCAAAATTACAAATTGCCATCTAAAGAGATCATCCTCTTAATTGCAACAGGCTTTAATTCACATTCCATGGGTGTATTTTTTCATTATTGCTTAATCAAAAAGCTACCAGAGCAAAATATTTTCCTGGCTGCATCTGTGTCCTAGATCTCTCCTGGTGTTTGCTGTATTGCCTGTGTCAAGTGAGGCTTTCCAGCCCCGTTAAATGGCAGCATTCCTGCCAGGTCCCTGTGTCAGAGGAGCTCACTGTGTGCAGGACAGGCAAAGCTGGAGAGCAATTTGCCTTTTCTGGGCCAGTTGAAGTTGATGAAGTGAAAGCACCTGCTTGGTTCAGCCACTTGGTTTATGCTGCCCTGTGCACTGGGGAGTGAAAATCTTATTAGAACCAGAGGGCAGTGCTGGTCAGAATCACACATGGCATCAGCACAGAGTAAAGCTGTAGGTTGTTACATGTTTTTTTGCAGCAGAATAGAGGATTGTATTCCACAGGGTAGATCTCAAAGACCTCTTGAGATATACAAATCAAGGGAGCTCTTTAGACATAATCTAATGTATGTAACAAGTGAAAACTTAGTTGGTCCAATAAATGGGAAAATAAGTTTTGTTTTCAGAGAAAGCTAGTGAATGTTTTTAATAAAACTTGTTTGTCAAGTCTTGCTTTAATTTATTCATTATTTTAAAACAAATAGATTATTTTAAGAAAATTAAAACTCCTTTTCCACACTTTGGGTACTGAGACTTTTCCTCATAATTTGGCAACGCTTTCTTGGCTTTTTGTGTCAGCCAGTATTTGCTGAGTGGAATTGAAATAGGTATGAAAGTTTTCTCTGAAAAGAGCTGATTGCTGAGCTTTGCTCTGAGTACTGTTTACTTGAATTTACTGGATCATCTTAGTGATAACACTGGCCATTTTCCTCTTATTTTGGGGTTAATGTACCCCATCCACATCGTGCAGAAACACACACTCCCTGGTCTGAGGAACAATTGTATGTTCCTGCAGTGTGGCCTTTTCCAAAATATTGCAATTGCAGAGTTTTCCCAGAGGAGTGAGGATTTGTTTGTGGAGAGAAATCAGCACAGGGAGTAGTGGCAATTCAACTGGAGGCCAATTAGGTACATTGCAGACAAACAGTGGTTTTCTCCCTAGCAGTGTCTTTGCTGTGGCTGGAGGCAATATGCTGGAACTTGTCTGAGTATGGCAACTCCTTTAGGCTTTGTTTGCAGTATTGGGTAATAATCTTGACACTTGAGTGAGAGCAGTGTCAGTGTACAGTGACAATTTAAGTCATTAACAAATGGCAGCTGTTTGCCATCTGTCACTTAAATCAGCCCAGAACCCATGTGAAACTTAGTGTTGGTTGAGTGGATTAACTTTCTCTTAAAATTTTGCAATAGCAAGCAACTCTCTGTTCCATTGTAGTTTCATGGGGTTTTTTCACCAGATGTGGTTCTTTTGTGAGAAGGGGAAAAAACCCCTATGAAAAAGTAGACCCTGAGCATGTGAGCTGCTTTGATGACTTCTATGGGACTGTTCATCTTCCAAAGCATATGCTTGTGGTTCTCCAAGAGGATGAAGAAGGGGCATCTGAGACTCCTTTTCCCAGTCAGTTCCAGAGCCTTGCTCTCCTGTTTGACAGCAAGACTCAAATTTCTACAAAATTTGTGTGGGATGGGGACTAGTGAGGTTGCTTGCAACCTTGTGGTTCCAGGGTGGCAATTCAGCTGTTACAGAGCAGCTGCTGTGAGTCTGCAAACAGCTTAGGGGTGGCAGATCTCTGCTTTCCACAGAATGTTTTGATTCCTTTAGTTCAATGAGCTGAATACTTCTTTCAGATAGACTCTGTCTTGGGTGTCACAAGCCCAACTGCTCTTCCTGGAGCTCTGCAGCACTTCCAGAACTAATCAGGCACTCCCACCTCAACAATGCGATTACAGCGGCTCGGGATTAAGGAAAGAAGCATGGCTGAATCCCTACCAGAAACCAACCCTGACACACAACACCCCGGGATAAGCGGGAGGTGGGCGCAGCTGGCTTTGAAGTTTTGGCTCAGATGCCTCACCCCAGTGATCTTTTCAAAAGAAAGCTGATCCCACACAGCCACCCAGGAACCTTCTTCAAACAGGAGCAGCAGCCCAGCTTAGAGAGTCATAGCAGAGCTTGAAGTCATAGCACATAGAGGCTGTGGGGATTTCAGCAAGCAGAAATGGATGTTAGAAGCACTTATGATGATAGTTGGAGTTCTGTTTAAACAGAGTGGAGGTAATTAAGGTGGGGCTGGTATTTATGCACACAGGGGTTTTAGAAAGCAATGTGTTATTTAGTCTTCAAGGGCTCCAGCCTGCACTTGCTGCTGTTAGCTGTTCTTCACTGGCCCAAAGTTGGCATTGCTTAGCCTGGTGGTCTCTGATTAACATCAGCTAAAATAGAATTGCTGTGCTGGATAAGTTTTAGAATAGATTTCTGTGAGAAATAGGAAGGAACAAAAATTCTGCTTAAAAAAAAACCCTCCAAACTTGCTTAGTTGCATAAACCCAAGGGACAAAGTAGTGTTTTCCATGCAAAAAATATTGTGGTATGTCAGCATGTTGGCACTGATGGTGAATAAGCTGATTTAAATATATGTTCCAGAAATAGGAGATGTGCTAAGATGTGATATTTCAGTCTGGGAACCCATCTTAAATGGATGAAAAAGGGCACAAAATGATAACATGTAGTTAGAATTCTGGACTTTAATGAGAAGTGAATAAGAAGAAATTGTGAACTCTCTATTTAGGCAGCTGTTAAGCAAGTAAGTTGTAAAACATTTCTAAAAAATTTTGACTAGCAAAGCAGCACACTGTGGTAATAAGAGTTGCAATGCCAAATTTTATGCATGAATAAATGTATAGATATGTTTTAATGGCATTTCTGAGGTTGATGTTGCAATAGCTGCCTTCATTAATGATCTTTCAAAGCCAAGTGAAGACATTATTACAGAGATTAAATCATTCTCTAACAGCACAATGGTAATACATTGGTGGCAGATTTGGAAGGCTGTTTTGCAGAGAGAGCACCAAACAGTGCAAGTTCTTGGATATGGTTGTACAAATTTTGTAGACTTAAAGGATGATTTGCACTGTATCTGACTGCTTTCCAAGCAAGCATAAATGTCTTGTCATAATCAGCCTTGCTGGAAGCAGGAGGCTGAAAGTTATGGGAGGAATTAATTCTGTAATATTTGTTCCAGAGAATGAAAATAGAAACAGAGGAAGTGGCCCTATCTCCTGTGAAAACTTTTTGTTTTCCAAACTGAAAGCTGCAAGTAGCTTGTACCTTTTGAGTTTTTGCCTTTTTTTGTTTTTTCTTTTCCCTGGTACCGATCAGTGTCTCTTTTGCCCAAAAGTACACAGAGATTCTGAAATATGAATCATGTTATTTTGTCTATAATAGCTGTGATGCCACTAACAGCATCAAGCTATTAAACAGGGGCCTTTTTTCCTTGGATCTTAGCTCTTGTATTTAATTCTGATTTAGAGGATAGAACAGGAATAGTGTCTGACACACCATAAATGCATGCACATGAATTTAGTGAGGGAACAGGCTTCTTGGGAAATCAAATTAATTGCCTAGTAGATATTAACATCTATGATTTTGCATAGTAATTTAGCACTTCTCTATGACTGAGATTTATCAATGGGATGTAACCTATAAATTGCACATTCCTGCTTTTTCTGCAAGCATATTTTCGAGGCTGATTTTGAGAAATACTGAGAAAAAGGTAAATTTGCAAGTATGATTACATAGGTCACTATTTAAACTATTTTATAGATTTTATTGAAATGAATAAAAGCAAAGTAATCATTTTTAAGAGCATACTCTATTTTCATGAGAATAGGTACTCCATTACTCTTGTTTTGGATGGTGTGGAAATGTATTGGTGTTTAATAGGAAATGCAAAACTGTTGAAATATTTGTGCTATGACTCAAATCTCTTGTGTTATAAGGGAGTGAAACCTGGGTAAATTTCCTGAGCAGCTTCAAGAGGGACATTAAGCCTTGTTGAAAGAAATGGTGTTTGTAAATGTTGAAATTGTGAAATGCCCTAGGAGTGGTTGTTTGGAAATTGTGCTCTCTTTCATGTAAAAAAACTGCCATTGAAATACAATAATTGCGCATTTTTTAATTATTGAGGTTTTTTCCTGTGTTTTGGCTAATACTGCAAGTACTTGAGGGTTCCAAAGCAAGGAAATGCAGCATGAGATGCTGCAGGATGAATTGGATGGTCAGGCCTGCTGTTTGTAGGGGTTTTTGGATTGTTTTGTTTTTCTTTTCTGAAGCAAAGTTGTCTCAAGCCCTGTAGTTTGTGCTGATTCTCATTCCTGCTGGATTTCATCAAACCGTTCTTTGATTGGGAAACAATTGCACCTGTCTGATACACCCAAGAACAAATGAAAATAAAAATGTGTTTTACCTCTCCACTCCCTCCAACAGCTGGGCTTTCACTGGGAATGTAATTGATAAATTCAAGAGTAGCAGGAATGAAAATTATTTTGGAAGGAAAGACAGTTTTCACAGTAGCACATCCAGAGATGCAGTGTTTTTACAAGTATTGCTGTAAAATGAATATGAGCAAACACCTAGGTTTTTTTCTATATCATTGCAACACACATTCTCAGTAAATACCAGGAAGGAGAGTGCTACCAGATAAAACTACTATGCTGAAGTTCACACTAGGGATTTACTTAGGTTCTGCTTTAATTATGGAGAGATTTTCAGTTTTGAAGTTGATTTTCTGTTCTTACCAGATGCATTTCTGTAGATGGAATAATCCTTCCTCCATGAAATAGAATTATTAAAAAATGACTATGTTAATAATGCAAACTTAAGAATCCTGACATGCAAATGTTCCAAATAATAAGAAGAGCAAAGTCTGTGCAGAGTGCTTTGTTTGCAAAGAATTCAGCATCAGGGTTTAGTATTGCTCTGGAGTGCAGTTATCTGGAAGTAAAATGTATGAAAACAATAAAATACAAATATGATGTGTTAGGGGTTTTGGTTTCTTTTGTTGTTGTCGTTGGGGTTTTTGTGTTTGTTTTTATTTTTTTTGTGAAGTCAGGCAACTTTAAAAAAGTGGAAATATTTTAATTAATTTTTTGCAAAACTGCTCATTAAAACTTGTAAGTGCTTAACTAAACAAAACGTTAATTGAAAGTGTCAGAAGTGATCCATGGCTGCATTACAATTTTCTTCTTTATGCATCATTTCCTTTGCCATTTAGTTGGATACCAACCACTGCTCTCTGACCTACCAGTTAATACACAAAATGCTCACCCTGGTTTCTTTGTGCTCTGTAAGAAGAGTTGAAATAGGCTTGGATTGAAAAAGATATGAGCTTTATTGGTTGGGGTTTTTTTCCATAGAGCAGCATCAGTGTTCTCAACAGGTGGCCACAGGACAGTTTCATGGATGCAAAAGGCTTTATTTCATGTCTATTCTTTGCATCCTTGAGTTTGATTTACTATGAAAACATTTTTTGTGAAAGGTATTTTAACACTTCTAACAATGGCTTTGTTAAATCCAGAGGTCTCTAGTAAAACGGATGATGGAAAAATCCTTAACTGACATAGATAAAGATAGCAAACTAATCAACTGTTATTGTTTCTAATTCATTTTAGCAGTCTATCTTGCTATTATCACATAGATTTCTGTGTACAGGATAAATATTTCTCAAAAAAAAAAGTTAACGGAGACTTATTTTTAATGAACATGCTGTGAGTTTATGTAACAGGAGTCAGTTATAAATTCACTTTGAATAAATACATATAAAACCTTAAGTACACAGTAAGTTAGTTGCTACTTAGAAAAATAGATTCTCACCATGCTCTGTGCAGTTTTACAGAGTTTAGGGGAATCATTCTGCTTTATGCCAGCTAATAATCTGCTCACATAGCAGCAGAGCAGTCACACAGTTCAAATAGAAGTGTTTTTTCCCAAGGAATTCCAGCCTCTGAGAGCACTGATGGAAGCTGACCTTATCTCCCATTATGCTTCAGGAGAAATGGTACTTAGGAATAGAAGAAGTAATCTAGTTTGAGTACATTCTTGGGGCTTTCCAGACCTTGATGGCTTCCTCTCAATTATCTTGTAATTGTCTTGCAGCCTGTGTGGCAATGCCAGGGAAAAGTTGTTTTCAGTGATTTCTAGTGGAATATAAGTTCTTGTGTGCCTTGGAGGCAGTCAGGCAATCTTGCTCTGTGCTCACCTGAGCTACTTTGCTCAGCAGTGGTTGAAATTAGGTCTGAAATGTTTCTTTCTTTGAGATGTCAGTGGGAAAGACAACTCCTCATTACCCAGGAGAGGAAATTTACCTGTTGTATCCTCACCCTGCTCTGCATATCAAAATCTTTTCAAATCCTCATTCAGATATAAGAGTATTTTAAAGGGAAATTACCTGAGTCTTGGCCTGGAGTAGTCTTCCTTGGGGCAATATAGGATCCATCTGTCTTTTGAAGCTGACAGTTCTATCAATTTACATTATCTGTTTTACAGTCCCTTTATATTTTGAAAAGGAAAATTCATGATCATCTTTCACAGAATAAAACCCCAAGCCTTTCTGGTTGTCTCTGCAGTGAGAGATAAAGAATAAGTTTTGAAACCTGTAATAGTGGGAAACTATTATATAGCAGGGAAGATTCCATTATGCTATTTTGCTGCTAAGTGTGGCAATGGAAGGTTTGAACCTGAACAGAATATGAATGGATTTCATCCCTTTTAACCTCAGGGCTTCATCAGATATCTATTTTTATCAATTCCTATAATCCTCTATTGTCTTCAGATAATGGTCCTGTACCAAGCAGATTTCTGGACTGTCAGCTGTACTGAGAAATGAATGCTAACCACAGTAAACACGACATCCAGGTCTCTTTGCATATTGTGACTCTTAAAACAAATGCCATCTGGACTAAAAATAAACCCCAGCTGGAACATGGGTCCAAGGAACTTGGATCCTAGAGAAAACTGAATCTAGAAAAGCTTTGTGTAGTTGGATGTCTTTCAGATGAAGGTTGGTGAGTGCAGAAAAAATTGAAAGCTCAGATCAGTAATTTCACATTCTGGCAGGAAGATGAGTGTAATAAAGTCCCTGGGCTATAAAGAGTTTGGCATGTGGATTCCCATGAAGAAACTGATAGTCATCTCTGTTTGCCTGAGAGGAAAAAACCTTTAATGTATAAACCAAGCCTAAACTGGGAATTGAAGCATATTGCAGGAATATACACTGGGGTTTATGACTGTTTTTAATGGCACTTAATGGAAAGCTATTTATACAACTCAAGCAGCACATTTGTGTGTTTGACTGCCCTTCCTTAGCTTTTTGGCTCTCTGTATTTCTTAGTTCACGGAGGCAAGGAAGGATTCACTGACACGCCGCTCCTGAAAGGTGCTGCTGTTCATTCAGCAACCGCCTTGGGATTTCCACAGCGAGATTTATTCATGAGAGTCCTTCAGTGGGCTTGTATTCAAGTAGGAGGTGAGAGTTCCCTCGGAAAACAAGAGATATCTTACATTTGCATCCTTAAGAGGTTGTTACTCAACTTATCTTCGGAACCACAGAGTGTTGTGTGCAGGAAGGCATAAAAGCGAGTCGCTGCTGGCTCGTCTTGAATGCAAGCACACCAAAGTGACACAGAAATTCAGTAAGATGTTCTTGGCTTGGAAATCCATCTTATTTATGCTGTCAGTTGCACTCCTTATGAGGTGATGAGCTGCGCTGAGCGCCTCTCCCCTGCCTCCTGTGGAAGCATTAATCTACAGGAGCCTGATGCTGACTGTTTTCGGTGTCACGTGGCTGGAGTCACTGCAGGCAGGTCACACAGATTAATGTAATCTGGGGTGATCTCAAACACCACAGCTCATACTGCAGATTAGTTCTCACTCCCTGATTACAGCTGACCTCTTTTTCTGACATGCCCTTACATTTTACCTTACAAAGAATGTAAGGCACAACCGAGTGTTGTATTAATTACTCTCTTTAATACCTGTCATGCTTTCACCTTCTGGCAGAGGCTCACTGAGAAAGAGAACCAAAAGGATGTCTTGTGTAAAACTGGAAAGAGATCATGTGGTACTTTGCTTATTTTTCTTTGTTACTAAGGCTCCCATCAATAAATATCTCACTATTATGAATTGTTAATCCTTTCCCTCTCACTAAAGCTCAAAGTAACAGAGCTACTACTACATTTCAACTCAATGTAGTAACTCGTTTCTGTACCACAACACACTAACAGCTCTCCCATTTCAGATAAAGGGATGGAAGCTTATGCATTTTTATTTAACCTCTTTCAGGCCAGTGCACAAAATTAGAATGTTACTTTTCTGAGTTAAGTCCTGCAAATACCTACAACTGATGCATTTAGTTTGTGCAGGAACAGCATTATATAAGAAATAAAGGGTCTTGTGTTTCTGTGGCCAGACCTTCTCCTAATGAGAATATTGTACTGGGACTTCAGCTATAGCTTTTGCATATCTGACCCTTGGACTCAAAAAAGTGTTGATTACCAAGCAGAAGCAACCGAAGTGCCACTTCCCAATTTCCTTTTTACTCTTACTTTTTTAAAATGCCTACTCACACGTATGTCACAGGATCAGAGTTTGCTGCATGGATTTTGGTGAGCAAGTTACACTGCATAATTACCTGCTTCAGAAATTGTCAGTGTGTTATATAATGTGTGTGCTGTGTAATGAGCACTGCATGGTATGGTGGATAATGCATGGTGTAATATCTGTATTACATAATGAACATAGAGCTAGTCACAGAAAGGTTTTTCTGGTGTGTTATCCTATCTCTGGCAGCAGCCAGTGCATATGGAGGAAAGAAAAAAATGTGTTAAGCAGCAGCTTCCCTGAAATATTCTTCTGGCATTCAGCAATTAGCACTTCAGGGAATTGTGGAGGTGGTTACTACTCCAGAGTGAAAACAACCCCTCAGTAGTCCTGGAAGTCTCTTCTGCTGGTGAATTCATGTCTTCTGTTTGTCTAAAACAGCCTGTAAATGAGCTGCAGGACACAGGCTACACTGCCTTGGGACTGCTGCAGTTCACTGGGCAGTAAAACAGCAATGAATAGGTAAAGCAGAGGCACCTGTTTATTTTTTGGATGATCCCACAGGCAGTGTTATCATAGCACACCTTCACTGCGTGCTTTACATCACATGGGGTATTTTGGTCAGCATCAAGAAGAATCTTTAGCTCGTGCCAGATGATTTCTTCAGAATTACAGAGGAAGAAGGAATGTAAGTTTGGAAGTTTTCCCATCAAGCTTTGAGTTGAAGTCCTGAAATGCAAATAAAGAAGCTTTCCTATAGACTGTTATACTGCACAAAGTACTGATAATTGTATTTCCATGTGACATAGCCATTATTAGAGTACCTTAGGGTCTTTCTCAGGTGGATTTAGATGTTGGGCAGAAATACAGTTGCAAGAAAGTTTCAGAGACCTCAGGCTACTTAAGTAGCTGTCCCCAATTCCTTGCAGAAAAAAAACAAAAAAACAAGGCAAGACGTTGCATGTTTTATTTAAAATTAGGCAGACTCCTATAAATGGATTACTGCAGTAATAAACAGAGGGAAATGTACAATTTTAAGCTTTTCAATTGGTAATAACAATTAGCTGCTGAGGTTATGGGAAAAGAAAATGAAGTAATTGTGTTTTCCCTTTATTTTAATTCTAGTGTTTTCCCTTCCATTTCAACTCACAGGTACTTTTCTTGTGCTTTTTAACATTTAATTTAGAAATATGTCAAAGAAAATCTATGAGTTTAATTCACATTGTCAGGAATTTATTCCAGTATTGTCTCTTCCTCAAAAGGTAGAGAAATCTCCCTTTTTGTTTAGACATTTGGGAAAGACGAGGAAGAAAGAAAAAATATTCAAAATGGGAAAAGAAAAAAACATTCATGAAAGAAATAGGAGTTTTTGCAGAGAAACTGAAGTTATAGAAAAGAAAGTAACTTGTGAAAGTACTTGTCTCTCCAGGTATAGACTTATAAATATCTACTTTATCACTGAAGCAGTGTTTTGAAAATCTGTTCCGTTTTTCTTGTTCTGTAGATATTTTCAGGTAAATTCATACAAATATATCTGTACTATTCATACTGTCTGAAAATGAGGTGTTTTTTTTTTCTCTGAAAGATTTTAAAAACTACTTTCTATTGTGATTTCCTGAGACTACAGATTCCTTTGAAGCAAAATAGTAAAATATCAGAAGAACTGAATGCAGGCACTTGAATTCACTTAACATTCACTAGAAGTTTCTTCCTTTCTCCCATCTTTCTTGCTGGGACTTAGGGCCAGCTAGTTCCTGTGATATGGCACAGTCTAGATAAATTTCTGCAATGAGAGTGAAATTCCATTAGTTCTCTCCCAGCTGCTGTTCTCTAAAAGTTTAATTTTGGCTCCGTCTGGGGATGTTCTCTCAGGCTGCAGATGATGGGTTTGGTGCCTAACCCAGTGCAATTGGGATTTGCTTTGGCAAATCAGCTGAGAGGGGATGTCTTGTGACCATGGTTAGATGGAAATGTTGCCCTGCTGTTCAGAAGGCTGTGCTAGCTGTGGCTCTGAATAAAGGCAGTGTGGTCTGGATTAATTTCTTTGATCACACAACTGTGAAGCTGCTGGAAGAACAAGGCTATGCACATTCAGAGAGCAGAAGAAGAACTGTTGTATTAAGCTGCAAAGGCAGCAGCCAGGCTGCCTGAGTAGAAATTCCTCTCTCAAACTGCAGTAAAGCCTACATTGAACAGAACCTTAATTTCAGGGTGCTGGTTCACAGCTGGGCGGCAAGGTGCAGCTCAGAATTTGCTTGAGGAGCTGAGCTTCGTAGGGCATGGCTGTGGTGACAAGTCCTGCCTTGAAGTGTCAGCAGGGTGTGAGCTGGTAGTTCAGAGCATCCAAAAGTGGTACCTGCTGGGGTTTCATCTGCTCACACCTTGTGCATTCACACCTTGCATTGCTCTCAGAACAGAACACCTAAGGAATTTGCTGTTACTGTCAGTGGGGTTTGGATGCAGTCATCCTCTGTGATTCAGTGCAATGATGTTCAGAGCAGGGACTTTTTGGCTTCTACGAACTTTTAGTAAGAAAAAGGACTAAAGCAGTACATATCCAGTACAAATTTTAATCAGTCATCCATAGATATACGTTAGAGCTATATTACAGAGAAAGAACTAACCTGTAGTGGTATGCTTAGATGAATATTTGTGTTTCTTTCAAAGAGGAACTAAATTGGGTCCTAAATTACTCAATTAATACATCCTGTATTGCTGTCATGGTCTGATGTTAACACCAGTTGGCAGGTGCTGGCCTGCCACCCAGTAGTAAGCCGAAAATTTGCAAATTACTTTTCCTTTACTGCTCTTTTGTAAGAGTTCCTGATTTAATTTGAACTAGAGGATGTGGCATTAGTGTTCTGTCAGTAATGGAGAATTGTATAACATCTAAATCTCTAGAATCTTGTCCCTTTTGTATATCTTGCTTTATTTATTTCTTTAGCAGGTGGTTGCATTTATCAAAAGCAGTCGTGTTTAGTTAATAAAAAGGATAATTTTCTTTGAGCTTCATTAACTTGAAAATTCTATAAAATAGGTAAGTTGAACCTTTAAAATAACATCCATGAAAGTGGAGAGCCTTGCTGCTTCTTCTGGGTAATAGGAAAGGTGCTGCTGTTTAACAGACTTCCTGAATTGATTTATGCCACTCATGAGCACCCTGTAGCAGTGTTTTCAGTGCTTTGGAAAGAAGATAATAGTTTCAAAATTAAGTCATTCTATCAACTCTGACCTGGAGGGATCAGGTTTTATGTGTGCCCTAAAATTTACAGAAATTCTGCTTTGGGTCCTCAGAAAATTGGAGATTAGAAGACAAGCAGGCTCTGAACAAGAGTTCTGTGAAACTACTGTGGTTTGCTTTTTGTAACTATCTCATAAAGTTAGATAGTTCCCTCTCCTTAAGCAATTATAACTTAATTTCTTTATATTAATTTTGATTCTCATTCAGAGAGTTTTATCTCTTCATTACATACTCTAGCTGTAATTTAGCTTTTAAAGCATTGCTGATTAAAAAGAGATTTATTTCACTGAGTCAAACATTATTTTAAAATGTGTATAGAGGCATCTGCTAACACACCTCCCTCTTAATATTATTAACCGTATGAGCAGAGCTCTGCAGAAGTCAATTTTGTCATTATCAGAAGCCTTCAGGGATTATAAAGTTTTTCATTTAATGAGTTCCAAAGAGCTTTTGCTATTTATCATTAAAAATGGACTTGAGAATAGGTTGATTGTTCCAGTAGTAACCAATTAGTAGTCAAGGTGCTCATGTGGGATGAGACTTTGAATCTCTGAGCTTTCTTTTCCAATTCTTTCTGTTGAGAGTTTAAATATCTTTTTGGCACTGATGAAAATTTAACTTCTAGAGCTCAAAATTCATCCTTGATAGAGTGACATGACTGAATATATTTCAGCAAGAGATTTAGTTCTTTCTGGTGACTCATTATTGCCTTACAATAATTTAAAGTTTTCTGATAGACCAAAGTTAGAATAGCAGCTTATTTATTTGTTAGACTGCTTTAAATATTGCATGAAAAAAGGAGGCTCCAAAGATGTGCCTTTTGCTTCAGGAATATTAATGCATTACTTTTTCTTTTTTTTTTTTTTTTTTTTTTTGTGGTGGATTAAACAGTCTTCGTATTTCATGTTCACACTTTGGATAGAATCAAATTAATCAGAGACTTGGCATTTAGAAAAGGAAAATGGAAGCAACATAAATGTAGCCTGAAGGTTTGTCTCATTTATGTAGTCCTTGGGGAGGATAGTCAAATCAGAAAAAACAATCTAAGCTGCATAGTCCATAACAATTTATAAAATTAAAAACTTGAGGAATGCTGTATTTCCCTATGAAGTCTGCCTCACAAAACTGGGTGTGCAATATGAAATTCGGCACTTGACTCTGACCCTGTAGAGAGCATCAAAAATGAGTTAAAATGAAATCTGGACTGCCAGGTATGTAGTTGAAATCCTAGACTTTTATAGGGACACTTTTTGATTACTTGAATACACCCAGTATCTTACTCTTTTGATAAAATGTTGAATTTTAGCATTAAGAAGTCTCCTTGCATGATAGCAAGATGAGCCAGTAAAATAAGTATATTATTACCATGAGGACTGTCTATCAAAAAAATATGTGTATGATTCATCTCTATGATTAGCATGCTTCGAATATAAATCTAGCACAATGCCTTGTTATGTACCTTGGGAAAAAAAATACTCAATGGAAAATTTTTAATGAAAAATTATTTTGTCTTGTTGAGAGATAAATGTGATTGTTTCTAAGGTGAAATGAAAGGTAATTAAAATGAACACTTCAGCTGATTAACAGCTGACAACTGTGTCAAATGTGTCACCATACTGGTTTAGTGCCTTGTGTGTTAGGGTCAGTTCTGTCTTGGAAAATGAACAAAGCTCAGGAATTTTATAATTTCTTGAGCTAAGCTGTGTCAATACACAGGTAGGTAGGTAGGTGATTCTGAATGAATTATGCAATGGCCAACTTTTTTTTTTAATGTATCTAATCCAGAAAAAAAAAAAGCATGTTGTGTAGAAACCTAGAGAAAAATCTTAAGCCGTTGAGTGAGCACATGGCTATGAATCACAAAAAGTGCAAGGTGAAATATTGTCTTGTTTACAGACTCGGTGTCTCTGGTGGAATACTTGTATTACTGCTATCAAAAAGGCATTACTAAAGGCTTAGGTAGCCTTTCATGCTGTTTTCTTCTTCTTAGGCCAGGTGCTTAGTTGCTCACATTGCTCAGATTGGAATGCTGTGAAACATGCTGTTTTTTTGTTGGAGCTGTTTGAATTGGGGAATTGTAGAATCATGAAGATTGGCAAAGACATCCAAGAGCTTCAGGTCCAACCTGTGACTGAGTAGCACCATGCCCACTAAACCATGTTTTGAAGTACCATGTCTACCTGTTTTATGGACACTTCCAGGGATGGTGACTGCACCACTTCCCTGGGGAGCCTGTTCCACTGCTCAGCCACTCTTTTAGTGAAAGTCATTTTTCCTAATATCCAGCCTAAAATTAAGACCATTTCCTCTTGTCAGTCCTTGCCACTGATGACTGTCTGTCACATGGCATTGCACAAGTGCAAATCACTGTTTAAACCAGAAAGCTGTGAAGAATCTGGCACAAAGCTAAAATCCAGTGTGATACCTTTGGTTTACCTGCCAAGATGGTGTGTGAGCCACTAATAGAATGTTATCTTCTCAAAGGTAGTCTATTCTGTCTGTCTAGAACTGCTTGTCCTGTTGCACCATAAATGACAAAGAACCAGGCAGAAAATCAGTGTGCTCTTGTCAAATGTTTTGTGAACACACAGGTATTGACTAAAATGAAATGGGGACTGGCAGAGAGAAGAAAAAGATTTTTGCAGTCCTGATCTTACCCCAGAATGTCCTGTGTGCTTATCCTGAAGTAAGAGATATGGCTAAAGAGAGGGCTGGCCCTGCTGGGGAAGAGAGGGGTGAGTGAGGCAATTATGGAGACATATTGAAGTTTGGGAATATTTCTGTGAAGAAAACCTGTCATAGACAAATGAATAAGTAGTCAAAATGACAACATCTAATGTTTGCAGTATGCAAAACTTGTTACATTCATGGTCTTGATTCAGCAAATGTATTACAGAGTCTCTCAGAGGAAGAAAGGGTCTGTTTCACATCCCAGTAATGGCACATTAATGCTGTGTACTGTGCTAAAAGTGACTTCTGGAAGGAATATAGTTAAATTTCATTTCTTTACAACCTAGAATCAAATTTGATATTAAAGTATAAGCATGTTGTATGCCAAAATGAAATACTGTGATTAGTAAGTGTAGCATTATCAAATCTAAGCATTTTAAACTCAAATACCTGAGTCACAAAATTGACCAGGGAAAGGTATAATTTAAAAATATTGAGTTTCCATGATGTGTTTCAACTTTTTGACCTCATTTTAAGACTTGCAGGTTTGTTCTGCAGTCAGAATGGTAGAAATTTTATTTTCTTAAGGAAAGCTTGACTTGTCAATTCAAGTGGTTTTGGCTAAAAGAAACATTAGTAAGAAAGAGAAAGCTAAAACCGACAAGGTTGGGTGTTCCCATATATCATACACTGCATGCATGTGAAGCACTCCATATGCTTCATTTCCAGCTTGGAGTGGAAGCTTTACCCCAAGGAATACGTCGGCTGTCATATTTCACTCTTCATTCACTGTCATCTGTGATGTGAAGGGGTCACATCAGCTGTAGAATTATTGGGAATTAGGCTGTTTCTGGTGCTGCAGAAATGCCAGTTTCATGCAGCTGAGACTCAACAAGTGTGGTTTGCCAGTCAGTAACGTTTGTATACCTGTGTTAACAAAGGGTTACCTGTTGAGATTGGGGGGTTTTACAGCTCTCTGAAGGGGTCAGACCTGCTGTTTCAGGCACCTGTGTTCTTTGGCTTCTCTGGAAATCTGCTCTAGATCAAATTAACTGTAATTAATTTTTGACACCTAGAAAATAAAAACAGTTGAGGGGGGTTGCTTCTGGAGCTGAATTCTGTCAGCAGTTACCAATAAAATGAATAAAAAAGTCCTCTGGAATCAGTTCTGTGCTTCCAGTTCAGGTGACTCAACCAAATTCTCTTTTTTGTCATACCTCAGTGAATTCAAAGTGCTTTGCACTTGAGCCCTGCTGCAAAGCCCTGTGAAGTGCTCTACTTGAGGGAGTTCTGCTGCCAGTTGAAAACCATCTGAACAGTTCTCCTGGGGTAAAAGGTTTCTGAGCTGGAGTGCAGAAGCCTGTTCTGTCAGAACCCTCCTAGGCATTTTGCACTGGTGCCTTGCCTTTCCCACCTCACCAGGTTGCTTCTGTGCAGGAATTTTTTAACGGAGGAGTTATTGCATCACCCCATTCTGAGATAGACAGCAGTGTCCCCTGACCCTTCCCCGTCGAGACTCACGATGAGCTTGTGCCAGAAGATTTAGCAGGGAGAGCTGTCAGTCTTCACTCACTTTGCAGTGGCTGTTGTTGGGGAAGCTGTAAACTGCAGCTCAGTGGAATGACACAGTTTGATTTCGTGTCTTGAGAGAAAAACAGCTGTGAAATTTTGTGAAAGACCCTTAGGAATTTTTTTTTTCCTTCCCTTCTTGATTCATCTTGCCAGTGGGAAGGAGTGTAAGCAAGTGGCTTGCATGACAATTAACTGCCAGATCTGGAACTAACTCCTGGTCCCTGGAAAACCTCAAGTATCAAAGGAAAAGGAGAAGTCTGAGGTTAACTGTAAGGCAGAGCTCCACTGAAGGGCTGCAGATTTATTGAGCGTTAAATGTCAGTGCCAAGGTAATAAAGATGGTACACAGCCAGTGATGAGAACTTTTCTGAAGAAAAATCCTTTTCAATAAGTTGTCAGCCTGTCTGGAGTTGTGAATTGTTATTAAAAACCAAAAAGATAAAAACAAAAAAAGACAGGGAGAGAATGGAAGCACCTGAGCTGCTCATCTTTCAGAGGCATTTCTGCAAGCTTAGTCCTACATTTGTTATTTTGGAGTGTTGATCTATTTTGATAATGAGCTGTTTTGGAAGGTGCATATCTTAAATCTGTCATGCTTCATAGGTGTTTCTTTTCTTGACCAGAGAGGCCTGGGTGAAGCACAGCTGGAGCAGAATGCGAGGCTACGTATTTAATGTGGTCTTTATCAAGCAAAACTGTCTTCTTGGAAGTGTGCTTGAAGCACCATTTCTGCTGTGTGGTCTAAAAAGAGCACAGGAGAAAGTTCTGCATGTTCTCCTGGAGATAGGAAATTATTTAAATGTTATGCTTTAGATACTGAGAAGTTAAAAAAAAAGTGTATGTCATAGCTAGGAAGGTATTTTGAGAAGTGAGGGTGGGGAGTGCACAGCAGCACTGTGAGTAGGACTGGAATCCCACTTCAGTCTAACAAATAGCACTGTGCTGTCCCTGAGACTGACTGAGTATGGATTTTCAGTGGTCTGGGACCAAGCTCAGCATTTGCTGCTCAAGGTCAGGGAATTTGGGACAGGATGCAGCTCAGAGATGCCATGGCTGGGTCAATATTGCAGGAATCCATTTGTAGGAAGCCTTGCTGAGCTGAGACTGCCCATTACCATCTGTGGCTGTCAAGAAGCAGAGCCAGAGTTTCTGTTCCTTGCAGGCAAGGAATCTGATTGAGGTTATTCTTTAGTGTGTAAAATCCAAAAACACTGTAAAATTTATAACCTCCTCTACTCACAGCCTGCTTTCCATTTTGTAAACTCTCCATGATGACGGTAATCTTTCTTGAGGTTTTCTTTCATTTTCATTACCTTCTGAAAGCAGCTGACAATGCTTTAAACAAATCCAGCATTAACAAAAAATGCATAAATATACATTGTCTCAGCTAAAAATCTGATTATCAAGTATGGTGGGTACTCCTGGATTTTTCTTAAAGATGTTAAATTTTGCTCTGACAGTCTTACAGAGTCCAACAGGTTGAGAAGAGAGCTGTTGGGTAGGTACTGCTGCATTTTGCTTGAGGCTCTTTCATTTCAGTTGCTGTATCTCATTTACCTTTCAGCATTTTTTTCTCCATTTCTGGTCCCAGGCTAATATTTCAACATAAATAACAGGAACAAGAAAAAAATTAATTCAAAAAATCCCTCTTCTAGACCATATTAAAGACGTTATTTATTTAAAGGGTTTAAATTTATTGCCTTAATGCCAGTGCCACGTGCTAATTATTAGCCAGTTCAGCAGCAGCTGCAGATTTCATTTTCTGGAAAACTTAGTCTACTGCTTGAGGCTGATGACACTTCTGTGTTTTGATCACTTACAGTATGGAACTCACATGCCAAACATACCTGTAGTTTTAAACAATAGATCTTGAACAGAATAAAGAGCTCTTTTTCTTCATCTGAGCACCTCATAGATGATACTTTTACCACTAAAGAACCACAAGCTAAATATTAGAGAAATCCAGAGCTTTCTATTAAAAAAGAAAAATTAAGCAGTATTTAATACCGTGGAATGATGAGGTTAATAACTGTAAAGATGCAAATGCCTTGCTGAAGATGAAACTGGGCAAGAAGCTGAGGCAACCTGCTGCTATTGCCTGAACTGGAAAATCAATGTCTTTGTTTTGCTGTGGGGAATACTGGATGAGGCTGTGCGTTCCCAGCTCCCAGTGGGTGTCATTAGGAGCACAAGTACAGCTGAGCTGTACAGAGGTAGCAGGCATGTATGTTTGATGAAGAGAAACTAAGAACATCTGTCCTGATGCTTGAGACTGTAAGAGAGCATTGGAAATGTTGTTCCTCAGAGCATTTGCCAAAATGCATTCCTAACCAAGTCACCGAACAGTGAGGATTTAATAATGCTACAGCTAATGAGTGATTTCAGCTTTGTGCGTGGAAGTGGGAATGTTTTGGTAAAGCACTAAACTCATATTATTATTATGGATGGATTACTGTTGAAAGGATTACAAGCTGAATGCAACCCAGCAAATTTGATTTACACAAGCTGTACTCATGTCAATTAGTGTTCTCCTCTGAAAACAAGGCTGCTTGCTAAACACTTGTGTCAGGACCTCCTGCTGCTGTGCTCACTGCAGTTGCTCCCTGTAGGAGGATTACCCAGCTATCACTACACCTCAAAATCACTGTGGGTATTTGGTTGACCTTCAAGATTCTTTGGAAGAGGTAATAGGCTATCTGTCTGCATTGGCTGCTTCTTCCACCCATCTGGCAAATTGATGTGATCAGCTTGATGTGATCACGAGCCAGGTGTATCTTGTGGAAGGTAACTTCACTCTGCTGTCACTTTTCCTCAGCTTGTCAGTCTTTTTTAGTTGGACAGTACCTTCTTGAAAGCTTTTGTTTGCCAGCCAGAGTGATGGCTATGCAAAAATGTAAGCAGATAATAAAATATGGATCATTTCCCATCTTCTGAATCAGTAAAAGTAGTAAATTAAAAAACTTTTTGCAGGTAAGCACGATCAATACCTTGTCTCATAAAATGCAACCCAGTGCTCTTAACACTGCTTTTTATTCAATACTGGGTCTTGTTCAGCGTGTCCTGAGGGATTTGGCAGAGAACTTTAACAAGCTGCACTGTTTGCAGAACGGTACCCTAAAAGCTCTGTCCATGTGTGAAGACAAGATGTTCTGTGGTAAGATGGGCAGAACTGGTATCCTGGCATCACATTGCCACACCTGCCCTTGTCTTCAAGGTACAGTTGAAAATTAAGGCACTCTTGTTCCTGGAAGGAGGAACTGCAGATGGCAGGAATCTGCACAAGAGCTGCAAAAAACCCACCCCAGAGCTGTTTTCTCTGGTGCTTCCTTTGGGGGATACAGCAGTTTCTGCAGACAGAGCCTGAAGGGAAAGAGAAGCCAGTGTGTCTCTCTGTCTTAATTTACACACTAAGTCGTGGCTTCTCGTTGACCTAAAATGACCTCTTTAAGCTGGATTTGTCTGAGAGTCCCTTTGTACTGGGAACAAAGGATTTATCATCCTGTATTGTTTTTGTGAAATATACTCTGACTCTTTCCAGATAAATTACATCCACTATGGTTTTGAGTGGTATACAAAGCAAGTGCAGTTACCAAAATAAGATCCTGATCTCTTCAGAGGAGAACAGGCGTCATTCCAAAGGAGACTGGAAACCTGACAAGAGAATCAAGGCAAAGAAACATGAGACAGCCAGTCTAAATAGTGATGTGTGCCCCAGAGAGGACTGTTCCAGAGCAGTGTTTGTAAAGAGATGAACTTCAGGTGGAGGACAGAAGTTCTGGTGGGAGGATGAGGGAGTTTAAAAACAAATATTGTGACTGTAAAGCATATCTACAAGCTGAAGAGTAGCTGGGGGATCAGTGGGATGAGGTTTCTGTAGCACATGTGGGAGAACAGGCTTCCTACTAACGTATTCAGAGCTGGGGAGGAAAAGGGGAAACTTTTTGCTGAAATGTCAGGACAATGAAAACAGCTTTTCTGCTTTTGAAAAGGAAACATATTTGTTTTAAACTCTACAGGAAAGTAACAACATGCCTTGTGTAGTGGAGCTTAGCTTACTTATTACCATGTCAAAGCTTTAAAACAGTATGAAACTTGTTTTTAATGTCTATCAAGTAAAATTTTCTAGTCAGGGTTGGGCTTGAGTAATAGGAATTAACTCTAATACCCTCTGGAAAGCCTGTTGTCATGAATTGCCTCAGGACAGGTAATACACAGGGTAAAGGTTTTAACTGCACATCAAGAGCATCACAGAGCTATAGAGAGTTTTCTGTTGACAAAGACTTTTAAAAAGAAGCAAAGCATAGCTGCAGTTGGAGGGTATGTGCTAATTAGTAAGCTGATGTGTCAGCATCATCACCAAGTTTCTCAGTATGGGGGACCATAGTTACACGAGTTGCTTTATGGGCTCTTAAAAAGTAGCATAAATAGAATAGTCAAACCAATGGAAAATGCTTTTAATACTGTTTTTTATAGATCACTTTAATTTTTGCAAGGTAGAGAATAGATAATTGCTCTCAGTAACTACTAAAATCAAGTAATGTTTCCCTTTGCATTCTGGGGAGTACTGTGCACGTCTGACAGTCTGACCTTGCGGATAAAATCTCTGGTTTTGCATGTTTTGCATCTCTCATAGCCATTGCCATAAAAACCATTATCAGTAGTGTGTCACCAGAGAGCATTCCTGACTTAAAAGCTGCTTCTTCTGAGTTGCCAGTTGGTTTTACAGGCTGGATTGCCCTCGTTAAGTAATGAGCTTGATAGTGCTGGTGGCTGTTAGGAATGCAAACGGCTTCCCTAACTTGAAGACAGAATTCTCAAGGCTAATCTAAATTCTCATTCAGTAGTTTCTCATTGGCTTTTCATGAAGACTTCCATTTATTAAGAGAATGGTTTGGTGTTTAATTTCACAGAAAGAGTAATGATCTTTCTAAAAGTTTTTGAATTTTCATCCAAGTAATTAATCTCATCTATGCATAAGCTAAAAGCATTTGAATATATTTGCTTCAGTGAATTTTAACTGATTAGAAAAATGTTTTCATTGTAGAAATTGTGGGAATGCTCTGCCTGTGTCTACCCTTTACTATTCCAAATAACAGTTTTTAAAATATAGGTAACAAAATTTTCTTAAGTATTAGAATACCATGGTAGATAATTATCTACTTAATCGATAAAACATAAATTAATATGTGTTTAAATTGGTCTATAATAGACCTCCAATACATGTACCCTTAAAAATGGAGATTTTTTAAATTTTTTTTAGTAATAAGCCCCAGTATTTTCTTGCGGCTCTTGTCCAAATCTTTTTCCTGCAATGTCTTTTTCACAGCAGTTTCTTTGCTTAGAACAAGCTCTGTGATACCTTCCTGCTGGATGTTGCCTTGTTTCACACATCCAGAGCTACCTGTTGCTCAGTGTCGATGGAAACATAAATCACCAAGTTAACATCCAGTAGGCCATGGCAGCCTGTAGGATGTAGGAAAGGCAACCTGACAGCCACATTTTTCTACAAATCACAGACCCAGATAGATGTAGAATTACAAGTTGTGTTTTTGCAGTGTCACTTTCCATAAGCTAGATTCTCAAGGAGAATCTGGACAATGCCCTCAGTCATATGCTTTCGTTTTAGTAGCTCTGCCAGGAGCAGGGAGTTGGACTTGGTGATCCTTAGGAGTCTCTTCCAATGTGAGATGAAATATTCTATAATTCTGTGAAATAGTCTTTAACCAAAAAAAAAATTCTACTACTGCAATAGGAAAGCATATCCTAGTCAATTTTGCATTAAGCCCTGAATATAAAATTAACACTGAATATGGTAAGTTTGGGTATCAAAGACTATTTATTGAATGGATACAGGAGATTCATGTGGCCCTCCTGATTTTGTTTTTGCTCTTAAGATGAAGTCGTGGGGATCAGGTTGCTCTTCATGATGAGAGAAATTGCAGGCAGATTTGGGGGGTTTTAGCAGCCACAGAGCCATTTTCTTTCTTGATCTGAGAGAATAAATTTCTTAGATATGACTTTGAGTAAATAGGCATTAATCTCAATAATAATGCAGAGTGGCCTCCCTGACCTTGGAAAGAGGCCTGGATTTATCATGGAGAATCAACAGCGATTATGAGGAAATTGCAAATGCCCTTCTGGGGTCTTCAGTCCTCCAGAGCTAGTTTTTCACAGTCTTATGGGATAAATAGTTCATCTTATGACACTGACTTGTTTAGAAACTACTCTGAGGATGAAGAGGGAGCAAAAAATGCAGCTTGATTTCCTGTCTGAGGAGTCCATATGTGTTTTCATGCTCAATTAACTGTGCTTATACTCTTGACTTTACCTAAAGACTGTTTTTATTTCATAGCTAGACTGTGATCTGGGCAGCATCTGAGATAAAAGAAATACTAATGATTTTAGATCCAAAGGCAGAGCTATTTCCCTTACAGGGGAAGGCATTCTTTTAAATATTTGAAAAGATGAGAAGCAAAAAGCCCCAACAACTTAACCTGTATGGTTGTTTTTAAATAATGCACATGGCAAATATTAGTAAAAGCTGCACAGAAACCTATCTATGTTGGTTGGAAATATCCACCTTAAAATTTGGGGTGTTGCATATTGCAGTGCAAGTCTTCTACCCTGCTGATTTTAATTTTAATAACACTTTTCCCCCCCACTGATCAGCGAGAAGTGGTTCAGATGGAAGATGGGAAGAACAAGATTGTAGCAAGTGGATGCTAACAGATTCTGAAATATGATCATTACCAGCTGTTTGAGATTCAGTGTTGTACTATGTTAATGAACTATTAAATTATGCAGATAGAAATCACTGAAAGAGGAATGACATCAAATGGAATTATGTGACAAATATGACAAAATCTCATTCCTCCTTCTCCTGTTCTTTTCTAATGGGAAATATTAAATTAAAAAATTGAATTCTATGTTTATAAATGGAAATTCTGTGAAGAAGCTTGCATAAATCCAGACTAATTAATTTTATTTGTCAAATACAGCTAGAAGACAAACAGATGATCACGTTAAAAGGCAGACCCTATAAATCCGGTTAAGCATTGGGAAGATGTGATCATTCATCAGCCAGTCACAAGTGGAACAAAATTTTGGGTTATCCCTCCTTAGTTTGCAGTGCTGTTTTCTCCTGTCAGTATGTCTTGTTGCCTCTTAGGAAGATATATTATAATTTTGTGAGTCTTGTAGTTTGAATATACTTTATATAAAGCTGTTCATTTCACTGATACTCATGAAAGAATAACTCCTTTTCCTTAAATGTTAAAATAATGTTGGGATTACTGTTTCAATGTTCCTTCATGTTTTATCTTCTCAATTAAGGACTGTTTGCTTTAGAAGTGTGGTTTAGAAATTAGTACTTAAATTAAACATTAGCAAGAGCTGAGTTGGTCCCCAGTAGAAAAATCTGAGTAGTCAGTGCAGAAAACAAAAGAAGAAGCAACACTGTGGTATGTAAAGTGTCCTTTTATCCAAGAAAAAAAATTTACATTGACTTTTTCCTCTGCATAATTTACTCCTTTCCACACAGTAGCTCTGCTTTGCTGGTTGGAAGGGAATGTTATGAAAGTGCTTCCTCTTCTTCTCCATTCTTGTACCATTCGCTCTACTGGCAAAAATATATTGGAAGAAATATATTAAGAGATGTCCTAATACTTGGGGTTATGCTGAAATTAATGTTATTAATAGGAAAGAGAAGTTTTAAAGAAGTTTAGAGGTTTTTAGGACATGGCTTTTCTTAAGGGTGGAAAAATGTGAGCATCAACATATGAGAGCTACTAGAGGAAAATACCTTTAACAAGAAGCACCTATGAGTTTGAGTATATTTAAATTAGGGGTTTTTTTCCCCCAAAACTTGGAAAAATGGGCTGTTTTTATGAGAAAAGTTTTAGCTTTGGTCAAAAGCATGTCTTTGCTCCAGTTTTAACTCTTGTTTGTGGTTGAGAAACTGCATGTGTTCTTTATATCAGTAGTATTCAAAGTCAGATTATGCCAGTGTTTCTCTTGTATTACAATAGTGCTGTTTACTAAAGTTCTGGCTGGTATGACTGTATAAGTAGCATCCCACTCAGATATATCCCTGTACATTTCCCAATTTAATTTAAAAAAAAAACATGAGGAATTTCATGTAAATCTTTAAATCAGATCCCAAAATATAATCTAAGAGAAAACAGTGTAAAAATTTGAAGACAGACACTTTCAGAGGCTCTGTAAATGTGCTTTGTTTTTTTGTGGTCTAACGATGCATGTTTTGACTCTGCAATCTTCCTCTTCATGTAAATGGAACATGTAAATTCCCTGGAGTTTCTTTAATTATCCCAAACATGTAAATCTTACCAAAAAAAGTGATAAAATAAGCATATGTTTCTATACTGTGCAATAAAATATAATATCTTTTCAGTAACGCTTCAGGAAAGTTTTGAATGCTCTAGCATGATAAGAATAAATCATAACACTTAGTAGCTGGTACTATTTGGCCTTCCAGCTTTGGTAGTGTCACTTTCAGGAAACAGATTTGCAGATAGTTATTAGACCATGTTTTCTGCACAGATGGTTTGCATACCTCTGAGCTAGAAAAAACAAAAAGAGGAATGGGAAAAGAGAGGGGTAAAGCACACTGTGTAATTAAGCAAAGAAGTACATGTGTTGTTAGGGCTAAAAGATACAATTTAAAGAAAGGATTTTGCCTGAACAAAAGTATTTGAGTGCAGCATATTTTAACTTGTTGTATGATTAAGTCAACTGGGAATGGAAATCCTCTTGGTAACAATTGTTGTTCACAGAACCAAATTTTTACCAGGCTGTAAGACAGTGAATATCTGAGTCCACGTGACTCTTTGCAGGGAAAATAATGCTACTGAAATATCTAATATTCCTCACAAGCCACACTCTAAAGGGGTTGGAAAAATCTAGTAAATCTCCTTACACACAGAACAAATCCTCTGATACTAGTTAAGGAAATGGGATTGTAACATAAACATCTGCTCCTTGTAATACAGAGAGTGTTGGAGGCTGGTGGCTTGGAAACAGTGAAACCAACATTGTCAGGATTAACTTCTTGTGGGACAGGGACAGAGAGCAATTGAAGATTGTTGGTGGTGCAGCCTGTGTGCTGATGCAGGGGAATTTGTGAAAAATGGCTGGTTTTAACATCTTTGCTAATGAGAAGAAAGAGGATTTTTATTGGTTTTTGTAAGCATTTCAGTGATGGCTGCTACTGAGCAGCTCTGAAGTGTAGCTTTGTTTTAATGCTCCTGCAAGGCAGGAGATGCACCACTATTCCTGTTTTACAATGGCAAAATGAGATCCACGGGGAAAACATCCAGGCTTTTCTGTGAGTGCTCAGTTGTGCAGAGATAATCAAGGAATTATTTTAGGAAGAAAACTAAATCCTCTTTTTCCTTTACCACTTTTAAAGGATGCTATGAGCAGCAACAGGAGAAAAGTAGTCTAAGTCTTAATCTAAGTTCTCAATTCAACCATCAACCTCTGCTTGGAGGCCAAAGGATGTTCTTGTGGCTGTGGACAGTTTGTCTTATGAGGATTGTATAAAATTAGACTGGAGAATATATGGGCAAATACCAATGACAAACCTTCCTTTGGCTGTAGGTGAAGCTGGGAACCTAAATAATGGAAATCTGGTATCTGTGGTTCCATTTCTCAGAGCATTGGAGAACTGGAGAACCTCATGGTAAATGAAGCCAAAAAAATGATGGTGGAAAAACAAACACCTCTTCCTTCACAGCTTGCTAGGTCTTTGGCAGGAAAGTACATAAAAAACCAAATTTTATCAGTGCAAATGTCTGAAGGGACAGAACCTTCTGTAACAACATTTACTGGAGAAGAAATCGTATGAGGTTTTACTCAGTTCTCTGATTCTGATTAACCTACTCTCATGTAAATTAAATGGGATGAGCAAGATCTCATCAGTGTTTCCTTGCATGTTTTTTTTTAGACTCCTGCATTGGCAGAGATGCAGCTGCAGAGAGATGCTAATAACAATCAGAAACACTGCTCTGCTGAACCTTTTAGTAAGCCACTTTTCCAAAACTAGGATGGAGTCAAACTAGTGTAGGAGTTTGCTTGGTATCAATCTCTGTTTCTTTTAGGAATGTTTGAACAAGCATTGGCAAGTTTTCTGGCCCTGGGTGGCACACCCAAAACTTGCTATCCAGGAGCCTTAAGATCTTAAAATGCAGATGTATTTTTCTGGTAAATGAACTTAGCATGCAAAAGCAACCTGGGAATTAAATCTCCAATTCTTGTGCTCCTGCTGACCTCTTTCACACAATGACCATTGGCTAAACACAGAGAGAGAGTCCATGTGTGCATTTTAGTCAGGTGGACAGAGAAAAGTGGGTTCATTACAATGTTCCAAATTGTGGCTGTGCTCATGGAGGAAGCCATGATTTCTCAGCAGACTTACCAAATCCTCTTCACCAGGGACACAAAAAATACACTGTGGGGAATTTTGGGCATTTTTCTGGCTAAGGTTTGGAGTTGTTGATTAGGACAAAGGCAATGAGCCTTAGTTCTCCTGCCAGGGAAATTGCCTTCTGCTTTCTAATTTGCTTCAATCTATCTCATAATTATTTCTTTTTGTTGGATGAAAACATTCCATTTTCCAGGTAAGAAATTTATTTCTCTGGCATTGCCTTGAGCTAGGATTTGTTTACAAAATTCCTGGAGCCTTTCCTGCAGTTACCTTTACTTGACTGCCAACTGTGTTTAAGTGTCAAAGTCTGAAAGGGCAGCTTTTCTCCAGGAGCAAAGATTAATTGGAAACAAACTGTTAAGAAACTTCATTTGCTGTGAGAGAAAATTACTTCCACTTTGAATATAAAAAAATCCTTGGTTTTATTGATGAACAGTTATTCCACAGGGACATCAGCTCCTCTCTAGCCTTCTGTTCAGAGCTGGCTGCTTCTAGAACTTCTTCCTTCACTACCTGTGTGCAGTTCATATCCTGACTCTTATGGTAAAATGATTTGTTCATTCTTTTCTTTTTCAAATGGAGTTTAATTAGCCCATCCCACCCTAGTGACTGATCAGTAATTAATTCACAAGCCCTGTGGATTTCAAACACCTGCAGGGCAGGTGGAGTAAATGAAAAAAACACTGCTCATTTTGGACATAACCTCAGGATTAATGAAATCTGTTATCATGCTTAACAATTCCTAAAAGCATTATAGAAATTCAAAATTGAATATCTCATAATTCTCAGGTGTTTTATCAGAGTATATTCTTCTGGTATCTATCCTAAATAGTCTCTGCTAAAAGTAAAGATAATAAATAATAAAGTCTCCAATTGTCTTTTATTAAAGGTATTCTACAAAACTGGTGAAAGTCTGTTTTAATTACCCATTTTTGGGAGGGCATTTTGATGATGCTTCCCAACACTCCTGGATAATTCTGTTTAATTTAGAGCAGTTGGATTAGTAAGCACCTCTCTGGGATTATGTGGATATGAGGTATCTGCTAAATGCACTCGTCTGTTTAATGCAAGACTGCAGGATCCAGGTCTGATTCTGCTCTCTTTCACAGTGGACCAGAATTGGTAGAAAATACTTTTGGTTTAGATAATATTGGCAATAAGCATAATTTGAAGAACAGGCTTTCTGCAGAAGCACTGTGTCCAACTCATTAAATAACAATATTTCTTGGTGACTCAGTGAGATGTTGATGTTTCAGTAGGTGCAGAAGGCACAGTGCTCCTTTGACCCAGAATAAATTGGGGTGCAGTGCTAGTGAGGACTGGAACCATTCTTAACCAAGGGTCTTGATTTTTATCATAGACAAAATGAACAAGTTGTGTTTCTCCTCAGGATGTGTGATAAACAAGGTTATTAGAAAAAAATAGAAGAGAATTTGTGTACAATTTCAAAAAATGTGCTGCTAAGGGGTGTGGGGCTTTTCCCCCCTTATCCTTTTTGCTTTGTGGGTTTACCAGAAGCTCATCATCAGGTGGGGGATGAGGAGAGGAAGAAAAAAGATGTGGCTGAATTTTACCAAAGCATAACTTTGTTTTATATTGAAAGAAAGGTAATAAATTAAAACTGTAGAAGATGTTTCTACATCTCTTCTGTGTTGATTTTGCTCATTTGCAAGAGGTTGATTTGTCAATCTCAGGCCTTTTCAATAATGTTCCTCACACTAAAGTCATACAGATCTGCAGGGAAATCTGTAGTCTTATGATGAGAAATTACTAACTAAATTGCCCATTGTGTCTTGCATAATGAATTGGATTTTCCATTATTTTCATCTAGTTTCCTATTTTGTCAGTAATTCCTGTCTTTCTTGGCTTCCTCATTTTTCCTCTGCTTCTTATTTCTGTTTAAAACTGAATTTCTAGCTATAAGTTTGATTCATTCTCTAATCTAGCTGTATTTCAGGGTTTGAGGTACTTTTTGGTTTGTTTTGTTAGGGTTTTTTTATTTGTTTTGTGCTTTTTGTTAAAAATCTAATAGGGCTATGATGACTTTTTAAAAACCCAAACAAGACCCAAAATACCAAAGCAGAAAAAAACAGTCAGCCAGATGCTTCCATTCTTCACACAACTGAAGCAGGGGGTGCTTCATTCATCAACTTAATGCAATTTTAAAAATATTTTTTTTAATTGACTCTGCTTTTTAATGTTGCGAAGGAAATGCAGAATGTTGTAGGTTTGAAGCCATTTTATCTGCAGTTCTTAAATTAAGACAAAAGAGGAAAATTCTCAGATAATAGATATTTCTCCAAGTTCCTAGTTGTAGGATAGAAAGTGAGCTGAGAACAGTAACAAAGCAAAGTGTTTGCTGGGTGTAATCTAGAGGTTCCTCTTTGCTTTCTGTTTATTCTGCTTTCCATGTGATTTGTTGTCTTCTTCCAGCATGTTTTTGACTTATTATCCTATTTCCAAAATTTAGCTAAAGTATCACCTCACAACATTTACCCAAATACCTATTAAACTAGAGAACTTAATCTAATTGCATTTTCTTTATTTTTTTTACTATTTCAAGGAGAATTCCTGACATCTTGATAGCCTCAGTGTATTATTGATGTTGACATCAGCACAAATCATCTACTGGGTAACAAAGATGGGAGAGTGCTTTTAATTTGTCATTCATGTTGTTCTGCCAAGAGGAGAAGCTATGTTATGCTTAGTTTTCTATTTTTTTAAAACTGAAATGTGGTTTGAAAACCTTTAAAATGTCCTTGCTCCCTGCTGCTGCACTTGCCTGTGCCCAGTGCTTTAAGCATGACAAGGGCAGTGGCAAATGGGGATGGAAGATGCAAATAGAAGTGCATGCTGGCTCTTCAAAACAGCCCTGTTCTTCTTCATAATTCCTCAGGTTTCATTTGAAACTGAAACTCATTTCTAGCTCTTGGGCTATGTTAGGAAAAATCCTGGAAATGTGAAGTAGCTCCAATGTACAATAACATCTGCAAGTGTTTGAAAAGTGCTTTTCAAGTGGGAGCCCTGTCAAGCCCTGGCTCACTTAGCAAAGTGTTTGTGCACTGAGGTGCTGCTGAGAACACGGTAGTGGAAGGGATGAAGCAGCTTACAATGTTTAATGTTGGAAGCACTCAGGAAAAGTGAAATGGATGTCTTGAGTGAGGGAGCTGCTGCTCTCTAAAACTTCTGTGTTATCAAAGAAGTAGCCAAAACAAAATTCTTCAGAGTACTGAAAGAAGTGGATGGAAGTTGTTGAAGTAGAACTAATCTGAGGGAGCTTGACACAGTCCAGCAAGCAGAGAAAAAATCTCATTTTGTGTGATTACTGGAAGAGGAAGCCTATTTTTGGTGCTTTAAGTTGGGTGACTGTAGAAGAGCATGAGTTTGTTTCCTTTTGTGAACTCTACTTTTGGTGGGACTACTCAGTTCTGTATAGAAGGAAAAGCCATATATATTTGACTAATAAGCTATGTCACAGCCTGACAGCTCCTAGCAAAATAGTTTTCAAAAGAGTTAAATGCCTTTCATGTTTACTCCAGGTGACATATATTTGGGTTTATGATATAAAACACACTGAGCTTTAAAATCCTCTCAGCTGCACAGATGCAAACTCCACTAATCCCGAAGAAAAATGTGGTCTGCTATTCATTAAATGCAGATGAGTTTCCTATTTTGGTAAGCCCATCAGCAGATGCCTAAATTTAGGAACACGTGCAGTTACAATCAGTGGAATATTCTCAGCCTTTTTATCTTCTTTCTTGCTCTGGAACTTGCTGTGCTGTGTCTTTGAGAGGTCTCAGAGCCCTAGCTCTAATGTGCAACCTGGTTTATTCTGTTCCTTTGCTCTTTGTGTAGATCTCCTGTGTTTTCACTTATTTCTTTCATGGTGATAAGAAAGTGAGGGAAGTCATCATTAAAAATTCAGCTTGGTTACTGAGTACCAAGCAGAAGCAATCTCAGATTCTGGCACCCCTCTGTTTCCTGGATGCAAACCTGTCTCTGTGAGAGAAATTCAATCATCTGTGAATTTCTGTTGTCTTCCACTCTTACCTGGAAAAATAGTCAGTAAAACAAACTAACCTAATGAAAAACTGTTGGTTTTGCAAAACTGGGGTTTAATTTGTACATTCTTCTTTTCATTTCTACAGTGCTCACTATCATGAAACTTCCTGACCATTTGGAAAATATTATCACAAATAATTAAAAGAATCTCCCTTATGTGTTGATGTTAAACATGTTAGGCCAGTGCCATAATTCTCACAAAACTGCACAGATCAAAGATTATGAGCTTAAATTGGTTTAGCATTTTCCTTGACAATCTGATCTAATCAGCATTGCAGGGAAGCTTATTGTTCCTAACCAGAACCATGACCTGGAACAAGGTTGTCATGCTGCTGTCTGAAAAATTAGGGCAGTAATTGTGCCCATCTCATTCTTCTCTTTGCATTGTGGCTACCACTACTGGTTTATGGCACTTGCACTGCAGTTTGTAATGCTGAGTTCTGTGTATCACAACTGAATAAAGTCACCAAATTAATATTCAGGCAGTTTTTGGCAGATTGTTAGTGTACTATTAGACTGTTATTCCAAAAATTGTGGCCTGTTTGCCTACAGGTTGTTTAAGTTAGTGCCTTAAGTACAGAATTACTTGAAATGACAAAAATAAATTAGCAGTAAAAAAATTATTTTTTTTAATGAAACAATGGTAATCCTTTAAATTATAGTCAATAAATAAGTGTTCTGATCATCTTTTATCTCGGAGGTCTGTAGTTAAGGGGTTATTTGTTGCTTTAAATGAACTGATGCGATCTTAAAATCTAATTTCCAAGTAAGAGAAATGCAGAACGGTATTGCTTTGGACAAACTTAAAATTGTGTTTTAGAAAGTCTGAAGGCTTGGAACTTGGTACTCCTTAGTCTTCAATATCCTTATAATGTATTTTTTGAAAATCAGCCTTTTACCCATTTGAGAAGACAGAATTGGTCTCTGTCAAAACATTGGTGTCAATGGATATAGAAAGCCTTAAAAGTGCAGTATTGGTAGCTGTAAGAAAGCTCCATGTCTTCATCTGAGAATAAATGGGTTATACTTGGAAATATGCCTTTCCTTAGATAATCCCATTCCAGTAAATTAGAAGCTTTTACCCTGGTTTCAGCTTGTCCAGGCTTGTAGTAACTTTATGTTAACTTTGCCAGAATGATGCATGGACCTGTCTAGCCTGATTCATATCCATGGCACACTTATGGCTAGAGGGGAATTTAATAGGCTGGTAGTGAAAAAATATCTATTAGGAACAACAATGGCCAGGATTTATAGTGTTTTCAGATCAGAATAGGCCAGACAGAGAGTATACAGAAGAAATACAGAGTATTACCTAGACTTGTTCCTATAGTGTTAGTGTGCACCCACATCATATAGTTTAGCATTGACTTGATAACATAATAAAAATTCATTTTGCTCCTATGCATTTTCTTACCCATAGGCAATAACCACTAACATGGAATTTTTTGGTAAATTAGAAGTTTTTAAGTTTGATACTTGTAGTTCTGAGAGGTCCTTAGCAAGTTCTTAAGGAGTCTCAAACCCTTCAGATTTCTCTTAAGACCCAAATTTTCCTGTTTCTTACGCTGCCCTCTAGCGCTGAGCATGTTTTGAGTGTGATCTTCAAGCATCTTCAGTGTAAAGTAACTTTTGTGCCTCGACTTCTTAGGAGCTGCTGGGTTATCAAAGTCTGCCAGGACAGGAAACATCTACCTTCTCTCTATGAACATGTGTTCATTTTGGGTGCTAAGCAGCAAAATTGGACTGAATTTCAACCCTAATATGCACAATAAGCATGGGATTATTTATCAGAAAAAACCCCAGTTGGAAACTCACAAAGAGAAACAAATGAGAATACATGTTAGTGGCATGCTAATAGCTTGTGCCATTATGTATGTGTATTGGCTGCTTTAAAATGCAATGAAAGTACATATAAATGAATAGTATATAAATTGTATTTCAAGTTCTAAAAAAGTGTAAAAACTTGAGAGAGTCTTTGGCATTTCCTTCTAAATGTGCTGTTATAAACAGTTCACTCTTTAAAGTATTTTCTGATTGTATACTATTCACAGTGTTATCATGGCTTGTTCACAGCTTTTCAGGAGAGGATCACCTGGGTTTTTTTATTTTATTTATTTTTTTTCCTATTCCCTGTCTGTCTGATCTGTCCAGTGCTTACACTAACTACAGAGGGTGCTGGGATATGCACAGACTGGATATTGAGCTGAATCCTCTCAGTGGTGTTGTGCATTTTGTATGTAGTTTGGATCAGGTTTATTTTTTCTTAAGATTAGGGCTATGCTTCTCTGTCATTTGTGCAGACAGAGTCTGACAGGCTCTGTCAGTCTCTCTGGGGAACCCTGGCAACTTCAGGATGATTTACTAAGCTGTAAGCAAGCAGTAGTAGCAGAATTTAACCCACTTAGATATTGCCTTTTTTCTTAGGTGCACTTCTGGTAAAGTCATTTCTTTGGGAACAAAACTAGAATGCCAAGGGGAATTAACTTAACTTGAATATTCAAAATGCTTTTCAGCACAAAGCAATATTAATGTTGACACCTTGCCAGCAGTATTTTGATTTTTTGGGGAGGTGAGAGAATATATAAAAATAACTTTTTGAGGAAAAGATCTGTTACTGTAACTTTCAATTTTTGTCTTCTGAGTATACTTTTCTCCATGGCTGATGCAGTGGTGCATCTTGGTGAGCTGCTTCTGCTTTTGCTTGTCAGTGTTTCACCATGCCATGCAAACAAGGATGTTTTCATTTAGAGGTTCGCTCATCTGATGCAGAATTTATAGCAGAGTCCTGCATGGGAGCAGCCTTGCAAGACAGGAATTGTCAAACTGCAATTTTTGAGGATGCTGATAAGGTGTTTTCATGAATTACAATAGATTTTATAAGTGGGATCTTCCTCTGTGAATCTTGCTGTGTGACAAAGTTTTGGTGAGGTTTCCATACTTCTGAGCACTGTATCATGACTCTGTGACCCAATGAAAGTCTGGGATTTTTACCTGTCCCATAAAATAGCCTCTGGCAAGAGGGTAGAGAGGGTATGGATTGCCTAACAGATGAAGGGCACCTGTAGAGGAAAAGCATGAAAGAATCCTTCCTTCCATAGAAAGCTGAAAGACTACTGCCTGCAGGAAATAGAATATAGATTTTTTTGAGTGCTGGGAGCCAGGGCCAGAGTCTGAGGCCATTAGGCTTCCTGAGAGAGCTGAGGATTCTTTTGTCTTTAATGCCAGCCTGCTAAGATGCACATTGTGAGTGCAGCTGGCACGGTGAGGCACAGCACAGCTCCAGCCTCACCTCTGCAGTCACAGGCTGCTCCTTGCTCTCTGGGCTGCCAAATCAAAGGGTCAGCCACTGGAGAACTCAGAGCAGCACGTGATCCAAGCCTTTCTTCCTACACCCTGGCATCATTTCCAACTCATTCTTCCTTTTGTGAGCCACCTGTTCCACCTGAGCATGTATCACTTGGTGCAGTTATTGATGCCTTCTGCATGTCTTTAGCTGACACAAAGGTATTTTTGCAGATAGGGTATTTTTGCTGACTTACAGTATCTACCTTCTTGTTACTGGCACTTAATGAAATCAGCAGATAAGGTTACACTGCAGGCTTTGTAAAGCTGTTCTGTTTCCATGGAAGGCTTTTTCACAATGGTAAAGCTTTGATATGAAACACTGCTGCTTTTGTGAATAGACCTGCAGTCAAATAAGGGGTAGAACCAAAATGAAACTTAGGGACTAGTGAGAGCCAACAGCGTATCTGAATCTCTCTCTGCAACTATTTTTGCAACTGTTTTCTGACTTGATCCTTTCTCTTAATTGTGAACCTGTTCATGGTAATGTTTCTTAGGAAGAAAAGTTGAAATCTGAATGGAGCTGAAAAAATGAGTCTCCCTTAATGAGCTTCAAAGGCTTTTATGGAGATTAAATCCAAGTTATTAATTAAATGATTGTGTTAATTGGTAATAACTAAACACTTACTTTCTTCAGAGGTTGTAGAACAAAGCAGCAATCAGACAACAAAATGTCTATCTCTTATTATCTCAGTGGTGTCTTTTGATTTGGTCTCTCTGATTTATTTTATGCAATGAGAAATAGAAAGCAGAGAGTGAATTTCTGTCTTGAAGGCTGGTCAGTGAGATCAGATGCAGCAATAGATTTATATTAAGATTAATTATATGACTAGAAAACTTGAGTATGAGCTAAAGATACAGAGATGATTTTGGAAAACAAACTGTGGTGGTTTTGTCTCAGTTAAGCAGTGTGTGACCAACTCTAGGCTGATGCCATGACCAGCCAGGCTTCTGGAAGGAGAGTTTCCCAGCCCAGGTGTGCAGCCAGCTGACATCTGTGCTCTAAATCTCTGGTACTGATTGATTTAACTGTAGGCTGTCAGTCTGCCAAGAGTTAATACCAGGCTCATGTCTGGGTCCAGTGCTTTGCATGGTGTGCAAAGTAGAGAAGACCTCATGATAACATTTGCAGTAACGTGCTGCAGACAGCAGGCTTTCTTCCCACAGGAGAAATGGAACTGATCTTTCCTTTTTGGTACTAACTGAGCAGATGAATGTGCCTACCTTTGTATTGCTTCAGGCAGTACTACTCATGGGTCACCTTTGAGCCTTTGCTCCCCATGATCACTGTGCAAATACAGAAGCAAGTGGGAAGGAGCACTGACTGTGAGACTTCAGGCCACGACCTGTTTATGGAGGCCAAGGCACCAAATGCCCTTGTTGACTAGTGAAAAGGCAGCTGATGGTCCTGTAATCATTATTTTTATTCCTTGTGAGAGACTGGCTGAATAAAGTTGCTTCCCCCAAGGGTTTTCAGCCAAATAAAGGAAAGAAAAACTTGGTCATCAGAGATTCAGACTTAATTTCCTTATATGGAATTGTAATTGAAAGTTCCTGCTAATACTTTTTGGTTTGTCTTTTTTGTTTTTCCTGTAGAGCAATGTATTGAAATAACATGTTTGCTTAGCATACCAAAAATGGCTGCATTTGGTAAGTTGTTTAGTAGAGCTTATAAACTAAATTCACTGATATCCTTACTGGAAAATCTTAAACTGAGATACAACCTGGATTACTGAGCACTTTTTCAATCAGAAAACAGCAAGAGATTCACAGATCACTTTAGGACATACTCTTGCCCACAAAATCGTTAGATAAAATTCAATACATGCCTGTGTGAGTGTGAGTCTATGAAGGTAGTTGTTTCTGGGATGGCTCTTTGTCCATTAAAAGACAGAGGCATCTGTGACTTCCATGCTGCTGTGATTTTTGAACTGGTATTCAAATGCTATTCTAGGTTTTTCAAGTTAGGACCCTCTAAAATGATCTGAATTTATTAAACTTTCATAATTTCCAGGCTCCGCTCTCTGACATTTATCTGTGTGGTAGTAGGACATGTCAGAGTAGTTTCCTCCTTTGACTGAGAGTTTAGTTTGTCTTTCATCTTTGAAGAGTTGGAGCTGATTCTCAAATTCAGGCTGGGAGACAGTACTTTGACAAGTAAAGAAACGTTTCATATTTACAGAAGTTGGAACACAGTGTAGGGAAGCAAGTGCCATTAGTTTCCTGTCAGTATTGTCAGGGAGAAGAGAAGAACAACTTGAACAAATCAAACAACTCGATCTTCTCAATTTATGTTTTCGCATTTTGGATTCTTTTTAGTAGGAAATCAAAGGATACTTCTTGGCACTCTTTGGGAGTGAGGATTCTGATGGCATATGCTCCTAGTACATAAATTCTTCTCTTTAGGTGTTTCCACAAAGCTTAAGCCAGCTGTCAGGTCTGTAGGTAACTCTGGGTGCTGAGGAGGACTTTGGGGACAGTTGAAGTTTCTGCCTATTAGACACATTGACAGATTTTCAAAGGATTCACTTTAATTTTCATAAGTCTCTGTGTTTGTTAGTACAGCTCTTCAGAAAGTGGAGTTTTTTATTTGGTTGGTTCACTGTTAATGGCTATGGTGACTGTTGATAAATAATTAGAACTTCCAGAAAAAGAACATATTTTTTCTTGGTGGGGCTCAATTTATGTTGACAAATCAGAGTCAGGTAAGGCAGTTGATCTTGCTTTACTGGTGTCCTGTGGATTGTAGAGTGTTTACAGAAACAAGGGGTTCTCTGGGTTAGATTATGTGGCCAACTGTGTTGTGTCTGTCACAGAAAGATCACAATTCATCTTGAACAAACTTTCTGAGCAGCTCAACATTGAGAAAGAATGCTGTGATTTCATTGGACTGGAGCTCTTGTTAAATTGATTTCTAGGTATATCTTTCCCCCTCTTGTCTGTTTGGCATTGAAGCCAGCGATGTGGTCTTCTGAAATGAAAACCTTTGATAATGACACAAATATTACAAAGTGATGATCCCAGTAGCCTCATCACATGCTCCTAAATATAGATTAAAAATTCAAATAGGCTGGAATGGTAAACTGGAACATAAAGTTATTGCATGTCTGAAACTGGTTTGCTATTTAAACATGGATGCCAAGTACAGTGAATTTTCTCTCTGTTGAATATGTAGTTTTAAAGAACTTATTTTACACATGGACTTTGGCAGCCATTTTGTGCATTATGTGTAGATGGCTGTTTTGCCCCTTCAAAACTTCAGTCTTTTCCTAGCAACATAAGGCAGGCTGAAATTCAATAGTTCATCTTTGTATATAAAAGCAAAATAACATTCTTTTCTGATAAGGCTCCTTCTGAAATTAAATCCATTTAGGTTTATCAGTCCTGGCCTTTAGTCAGATTGTGATAAAAAAGAGCTGTTTCTACCTAACTTTATTTGAATGCTAAATTTTGAGCCTTAGGAGCTAATGGTTAGCTAAGGGTATGTCATGGGAAGACTTACAGCAGCACATGGGGCTAAAGTTACACTTTTTAAAATAACGCATCCTCAGAGGCCATGGAATGAAAGTCTGAAGTAATTTCCTTTTGTCTTTGTCTCTCACAGAAGCTCCCCCAAAAGTGGAAGACAACCCCGCCGAAGCATTCACCGACTCGTCCCTCTTTGCTCACTGGGGGCAGGAGCTGAGCCCCGAGAACAGGCGGATCGCCCTGAAACAATTCCAGTATTATGGCTACAACGCCTACCTGAGCGACCGCCTGCCGCTGGACAGAGCCCTGCCCGACCTGCGGCCCAGCGGGTGAGTCCTGCAGCTCTCTCTCCCTCCTTCCCTCCCGCCTTTTCCCTCCTCTTTTTTCCTCTCCTTTTTTTCCCGCCCTTTTTTTCCCGCCTTTTTTTCCGCCTTCTTTTCCCTCCTTCCTTCTTTTCCCTCCTCCTTCCCCCTCCTTCCCGCTGTAGGGCCCACACTGTGCAGCCTCCCAGCTCCTTTCCACCTGGATGTGCTCTGCTGTAGGTAGGTTATATGTAACAACCAGAATGAGTGATTTCTATCAACTGTATGAAGGCCGCAAGTTGCAATTGTCCTCTGAAACACCTCAGGGCCCAAAGTCAGTCCTGTTAAAATCCCACCAAGCATTAAAATCTCTTCAGGCTCCACTGGAAGGTTCATCTCACCTACAGTTTACATGAGATAACATAGGTGTTCTGCTGAAAGAAAAATCTTTCAGTGCTAATTTTCAGGTAATCTGGCTCAGATAGGAGAAATTAAAAGCTGCTCTCTTTGAAAGTCCAGAACTGCCTGATTAAGACCATTAGGCAGGTGAAAGTGGTGAGCTTTAGTGGTGAAATAGACCTTAGAGCCAAGCAGCTGAAAGCCCAGGGATCCTCCTTCCCTGGGCAGTTCTGTGCTCAGAATCAGGCATGTCAGGCAGGCTGGATGTTCCACTGTTATTCCACAATGGCTTGGGGAGGTGGATGAGCCCAAGGGTGTGAATAACCTTCCCTCCAGTGCATTTGAGGACTGCTTGGGTAGGACTGTTGGCAGAGACATTTAATGCTCAGCTTTTCTATGACACATCTGATCCTTTGAACAAACAGCAGCTCTGGAGATGGAGAAATGGGTGGAGGGAAAACTGCTTTTTTCGCAGCTCATTAAAAAAGGAAATCATTGAAATAAACGTGGTGCGTACTTAATGAATCAAACATGTGATCTTCACTTATTCTAACCAAATATTTTAATAACTAAAGCTGTAAGCAGTGCATTTTGCTGCACATTAAGTTGATGCTGCACATTGAGTTGATGACAGCAAAAGTATATTAACACCATCCCAGGCAGCACTTTAGCAGTATCCATGCTATATGTTATTATGTATTGCATTTTAGAAATGTTTTTAGCTGCAGATTTGCTGAAATACTGACTTTAAGGAAATCAAAGTCCAGCAATTATATTTGTGTTTTGGTTAAATCAGTTTAGCAGTGTCTGGAGGGACAATCTCTCTTTTGTTTTTTAATTGTAAACTAATCCAGAGGAAAATAAATCTTTTTAACAAGACATCAATGATAGAAATGTTTCTGTTCTTGTAGCCCTTTTGAAATTGCTCTTCTGAATGATCTAAATATGAATTTTTTATAACTATGTGTTTTAAAAATTAAAAAGATGGAGAAAATGAATGTTACTGTAGCTGAAAATAAATTAAGGTTGGGATTAAAAAAAAAAAAAATCAGTTAGAAATGAATCTTATTCTTAATTCCTGTGAAATTTTGATCCTTTGCTGACTGTCTACCAGGAACATGATATACATCACAGTATGTTTATGGACACATGCATACAAAATCATGGCTTGGTAATGGTAGCTCAAGCAGATTCCCCCCACCCCTTGTGGTTGGGGTGCAAGCAGGTGCTCTGACTCTGGAATGCAGTAAATTCTGATCCTGAGGGAAATGCTGTGTGTTGTCAGGCAGTATGCAAACTGTTTGCTCTATCTACAGCACCCTGTGGAGTGCAGAGCTACAGGTGTTCTGAATATCCTGTTGTTGAAAAAGGAATTCCTGCTCCTGACAGGCAAATTCTCATTTGTGTGAAAGAACATGCATAGCTGTTGTGGGGAAAAAAAAATCTACCCTGTGAGAATATGTTTCCAGTGTAATAATCAGTTTTTGGGAACTGCAGCACCTGGTTTTTAAGCCAAGTGCACAAGTCACCTCCAGTGTCTGCATAGCTGTACCTAAATTATCCATGGGCAGGTACTGGGCTCAAGCAGCACAGCCTGAAAGCCAAGGACAGCTTGGTGTGAAGAGAGCATGCAGCAAGTGGCATGGGAAACCAAGTTAATCAACTTTGCTGGACTCAGTTGTGGTGTTTCTGTTCTGACTAGAAATGCACAAAAGCACAGATAGAGGCATCACAGTAGCTGTGGACAGAGTTAGCCAAGGTCTAACCAAGCTCATTAGCCTGGATTTAGCAGTGATTCTGCAAGAGTCAGCATGACAGTGGAATCCCAGCAAAGGCTTGTGGCAGGTAGATAAAGGAGTGGAGTTTGGAGTTTTGTCTGGGCTATCATCTGTATTCAGAACCTATGGTATGAAGTACAGGAATTTGGAAAGACAACAGAAATATATGTGTAACTGAAATCTAAGGTAATTCATACATGTTGGAACTAGGAGAATTGAGTGACCTGCCAAATGTGTGATGTTAGTATCCTCTTTTATATCCTACTGGTGTGACTCAGCTTTAACCTTTCTGCCTGCAGTGCTCTGAGAATTCACATCAACATACCTTAGCAGGGGAGCTCAGCATGTCTTTGCAAGATTCTGCAGTGAGCAAGGTCATTCCACATGTGCAATAACCCCAAGTTATAACATGCAGTACATTTTAGGGTTAATATTGTCAACATTTAATGGCATGACAAAAGCAGAGGACAATTAGACATTGCTGAGCCACAACTCATATGGAGGAGAGGGCAAAAATCCAACCTTGCCCAGTGCTCCAATGTGGGTGGCATGAAGAGGCTGTAGACCACATTTAGTAGTTAGGGCAGTGCACTCTGCCCAGGCCTCTGAACTCTGGTATCTCTAGAAAAAAGATCATCATCAGGCAGATGGAAACATCCAGCAGAGTACAGCTGGGTCAGGCTGTGGCAGTTGTCGCAGCTTTCAGAGGGATCTTCTCATGCTTTAGCTACTGCAGAGTGGTTTCTGTCCCTCTGCACAGCTGTGAGCCTCATGTCCCGTTCTGAATTTGATTCCTTTTCACTGTGAGTATTTGTGCTAGCACAGGGTGTCCCCAGCACAGTCCAAAATAATCTCTTTTAAGCAAATAAGAGATTAACTGCCCTGCATACTTCAGCCTTCTGAAGTAATCATCACACCCTGAAGTGGGCTCAGTTTTACAATACTTAGACAGTGCAGGCTTTATTGTAGAGTTTTGCTTACACTGTCTCTGCCAGGGCCTCCATTTATTTTCTGCTGCTGAAGTTGGGTGCCCTGCTGTTTACCACCCTTCTGTGCATCTGTTAGCCTGGAGCCTGTCTACATCACAGACCAACAAATAGCTTCTGGCTCTAATGAGCTTGGAAGCAGTGAGGAAGGCAGTGTTGCCCTTGCTGTGTGCAGGAACAGAGGATAATAGTTCTGTGTTAGTTATAATTCTGTTGTGCTCATTACTTTTAGTAGGGCAGGCAGTACCCACAAAGCTTGTTATGAGTGAAATGTGAATGTAACAAGCTCATGCAGAAATTATTATAAATTAGGTTGTTTAGGGTTCCTGAAGCTGTCTACCAAACTCCTTTCGATTGGATGGTCCTAAAATTCTCCTTTGTTGCCTTGTAAATATTTGTTGCCTGATCCACTGTGTTGAAGCACACATGGGAGAGGGAGGTAGCATTCTTCTTTGCTTATGTGATGAGAGAGGGAGGTGTAGAGGGAAAGGGGGTTTGCAGCAGGACCCCAGCAGAGGAACTGTTTCAAAGAGTTTTGCTCCTGCACAGAGGGTCTGATCTGAAGGAGCCTGGCCAGCAGATATAATACAACATTTTCAGTAGGTGTAACTGCCTGGAAGAAAGAAAAGAAGCAAAAGAAAAAAGCAAAGGCAGGGAGTGTGGAAGGGAAAAGAAGCATTTAAAGCTCAATTTTTTTTTCCTTGGAGACTGTCAAATTCCATGGCATAGCATGTGGCTTGCAGCAGGTTTGCCCTTTTCCTGGCTGAGCCAGTGGTGTTTGGCATCCAGACAAGTGCAGAGGACAGGTCCTCTTGCTTGTGCAGAGAAGGGCTTTGGCTGTTTTGTAAGCACTTCTTGTTTCAAACGATTCAGCACTCCCAAAATGTATTATTAGAGCCCCAGTTTGGCAAGGGACAATGGTAAAAGCCTTGAAGACAGCAAAGTTAAGTTTGTGATAAAGTGGGCACAAACAGAGCAGACAAGAAGTCCCCTGAATGAAGATGTGACTACAAGGGAGAAAAATCAAGCATTGGCTGGTTGAGGAGAGTGATGTGGTTCAGGACAAAAGTTGTTTATGTGAGTACACCTGTCCAAAATGTCCATCAGTGTTTTGGTAGAAAACACAATCCCGGTGTAGCATGCATCAGACTTTTATAAAGCTCTTCTTTTATTAAAGCTGATTTAAGAAAAACAGATTATTTTAAATTGTGAGGTTCAGGCTGGGCATTTCTCTGCCCAGAAGCTCTGCTTCTCCACAAAAGTCAGCTCCTACAGATTTGAATTCCATAAACCTCTGCTTCCACATGTCCCTGTGAAAGAGTTCTGTCCTGCTGGGTTTATGTTAGTGATGGATATGGCTCCTTGTTAATTCTGACCAAGTTCTTTTGTTGCTACTGGCAAAAGAGAGCATTAACATTGCTTGTTGTATTTGATGTTTCAAAGCAGTCATTTAAAAAGAGCACAAACCCCTGCTCTGTATTGTTTTGGACAGAAGTCCTGAAATCACCATAGTATCCAGCATTCTTATTAAATACCTAATGTTTATTTCTGTCATATTTCATGCTCTCTTTAGCTTATCTCTCTACCTCTGGTTCTTCATTTTCTTCTCTCACCTTTGCCTTCAGACTGGCTCCCAGCAGCAGTGTGTACTGCCTGAGCAGCCACCCTGTGGGATTCTGAGCTGAGCTTCAGTTTTCCTGTTGGGATGTACCTCCTCACATGGCTTCTCTAGAAGTGTTTAATATCATTGGCAGTGATATCAAATCTGCTGCAGTCTTCAGGCTGCTCTAATAACCCAAGTTAATGATGATGTACACTTGTACAGGAAAAAAAAGACCTTTTTATATGCTGTTCAATGCCAGCCTTGTTAGCATTGCTCAGTTAGCCCTTAAAATACTCATAACAGCAAATGGAAAAATGAAGTATGATCACAAAATGAAATTATAAACATAAATAGTTGAGTTGGAGTTCTTACAATAGTCAGTTCTTTTGCCAGGGATTTAGTGCTATTTGTTTCATTTATGCCAGAATGGGATTCTTTCTACTCCTGTAAATTTTGAACTTCTGTTTGGCATTCTGGCTGTGGACAAAATGTTACTAGTTCTTGGAGAAAGTACAGTTCTGTTTCTGCTTGTTCTTCTGAGAAATTCTCACCCTCTTGGAGCTAAAGCTTACTCCCACATATGTTCCTAAAACAACAGTTGAACCCCAAATGTTTTAGCAGCGGCCTTATTGCATCTTGTGTTTAAAAAAAAAAAAAAGTGGAAAGTGTGCTATAATATTTTTTTTAAACAAAAACATGGGGTTTTTCCATTTTTGGCTGTGATACTGCGGGTGAAAGGTTTTCAAAGTTTGCAGAAAATAATTTGTGCTCATAATTTATGTACCTATTTGTAGAAGGTCTCAGAGATAAGCTATTAATAGAGGAAATAATTTTTACTTTGTTGTTCTTACCACATACTTATGCTAATTTTAATGTGACTGGCTAAATTGAATTATCACAGTGCATATAGTAATATAGCTGTCTTGTGGACAAATATTTGAAAGAAGCTTCATAGTGTATGCTGCCTTCCTTTTACCAGAGTTGTGCTTGAAATAGAACACCAGGAGTTTCTCTAAATTTCTGGTAACCATGACAACTGCTACTTTGGTGTTATTAGCCCAATGTAATTGAGCAGAGTGGGTTGCTAACAGTAATTCTTTAGCTTTGCTGAAGTGATACTCCCTATTGCAGCTCTAAAAGGCACTTGGAATTTATATTTGGAATTCAGGGGTAGCTCTGAGATACACTCAGTGCCTCGTGGGTTGGTTTGTGTGAAGAGCAGCTCCAGGGCCTGGGATGAGCCTGGGATGAGCCCTTGGCAGAGCTGTCATTGGCACTTCCCCATCTGGTTGCCATGCAACCACTCCCTCCTCCCAGCTTAATGGATCTGAGATTCCCATCCATACAGTTTCCTCTCTTCTTCCTCCTTCGGTATATTTTAGACACATATACTCACACACCCACCCTCCCCTGTAGCTATTTTTTGTTTCTTCCTATCATTATGGAGTTTTATTCCTCACAAAATTTGGCAGAAATTTGTGCCAATGCTTGTGAAAATGCACAAGTGCTCCACATTCTGTATAGGATCTGGGGCTGAGTTTATTCTGATTTGTTTAAATTAAAAAAAAAAAAAAAAAGGTAATTTTTATTGTCATCAGCTGATATGAAAAGCAATGTAGACAGGAAAAAGCATTTTTTAAAAACTTTGAAAAACAAGTGAGTTTGAGCTGGATGTAAAAATAATGAATGAATCTGAAGGGAAAAAGAAGAAAACATGAACTCAATTTAAGAATCTACCCTCACTGAAAATGAGTATTTTTGAAAAGACTAAAGAAATTAGACACAACAGGAGTCTAATTCTATTCTCTCATATCATTTGTAGTTATCTTTTAAAGTACGGTGGTGCAAAAAAGGGAACCAAATAACATTCACAGCATTAAAAGCTCTCCTGTTGTCTGTACAAGTTGCCAGCAAAGAAAAAATTGGTACAGAGTAATAAAAATTGAAAATAGGTAAGATGTAAATAAATGCAGGTAGGAAAACCAATACAAATAGTTTCTTTTAAATGGGTGAAAGACTCATCAGAAGCAGAAATTTTGTTTGAGCATTTGAGTTTATGCATGGATTTATGGCAGGGCAGCAGTGTATTGAGAGCTGGTTTTGTCATCTAGAACATTTTTGCAAAATAATTTGTCACTAATTTCTTGCAATAGTATATTTTTCCCTCATCTCAGGCTTATCTAAATTGACAGAGGAGAAAAAACCACCAGTATTTAAGGAAGAAACTTCTTTGAACTATTTTAATTACATTTTTATTGCCATTCAATGTTCAAAAATCCCTCTGTTTTTCTTAATCTAATTGATGACATATCTTATCAGTTTTGCTAGAGTTTCATTTTTATCTTATTTGTACATTGCTATGGCTGAGAATAACAAATATTACTGTGCCTAAGGTAGACAGCTAAAAGATTGGCTATAGATTTGTTTGCTGCACCATTTTATATATATTCATTTTGGCTGCAAGCATATCACTAAAATAACAGGCCTTGTAGGTTCTTCAGAGGGTAATACTGAAGATTATTTTAGAAGATTTAAACCTGCTAACTAGTTCATAGTCTGAAGCCAAATTTTCAAAATTTGGATGTTCACACACCATTTGCCATGAACAGGTCTGTTCTTCAAGGACCTGGGTCTGTAATTATCTTAGCATCTTTTGGAAAAATGTGTCAGTATTTAAGGATTCTAGTGCAATTATAAATACAGAGATGTCCCAGTCACTTTGAGCCTGAAATATGCACATTGAAAATCCTTTTGTCAGATGCCACTTAAACTTGATGGTCCCTAAACCTCACATTTCCCAAAGATTCTCCTCAGGTTTGACAGTGATCAGCCAAAGTAAATTTACTTCTGCTTCAAATATTCAGTCATCTGGGCAGTGGTTTTAAGCAGGGCTTTTAGAGATTGCTCACCACAGAAGGTGATCTTCCTTTAATGAAGAATTTCAGAGGTGAATCCTCTAGGCTACAAGTAGCAGTTGTGGAAACTACTTTTTCCCCTTCAGAAATTTTGAACCTAATGTGTTGGGGCTGTTTAGCCTAGAGAAGAGAAAGCTTAGAGGGGATGTCATCAAGGTAAATACCAGAAGGGAGGCTGCAGAGAGGGCAGAGCCAGGTTCCTCTCAGCGCTGTCCAGTGCCAGGACCAGAGGCTGTGGGCACAAACTGAAACACACGTTGTAGAGACATCAAAATGCTGCCTGGATAGGGTTCCTTGGCAGGTGGCTCTAGGAGACTCGGCTTGAGCAAGGGGTTGGACAGGATAACTTCCAGAGCTCCATTCCAACCTCCATCATCATGTGGTTCTGTATGGCACTCAGTAAATTGCCCTGACACCTGATTTGCAAGCTTTATGAAGGTGCCTTTATTCCTCTAGCCAAAGTGTCACTAGGAAAAGGGAAATAATAAATACTAGCTTGCAAAAGAAAGAAAAATGTGGTCACAAGGATTTTTGTGGCATTATAATCTAGAAGGTTGGACATAGCCATAATGAGTGAAGTTTAGGGTTTAAAATGTGTGAACGTCCATTGGAACAGGTGCTGCAGGTCCTTCTTCAAGGGATTTGCCCTAAACACAAGGTTAGAGAGACCTGGTATCACTCCAGCTTAGGGTGCATTTAATTGCTCCACGGAAAGTGGAATGACCCTGAAAAGGGGGACTGAAAACAATCACACTAAACTGGCTAGAAGTTAGCTCTCTGGGGAGATCAGAGAAGATTGAACTCATGCTCCCTCTGTCCTGGTCCAAGGTTTTAACTCCTGAGCTACTGGCTAAAAGAGAAAAACAGTGCTTGCACTATTGCTCTTCTGGAAGAAAAGGCAGTTCCCTTTGCCTCTTTTTGTAGTGCTTTATTTTGCATATAATCTGCTCCTGAAAGCTTTAAAGACAACTTTTTATCCTGATGCTGAAAGCTCTCTTACCAATGAATAGAGGATTAACACACGAGTAGAAATACAAACTGATTTTGGAAAGAAAGTTTTGAGTTGTTATGCTGCAAAAGATCAAGCCACAAGTGGGAATCAGTAAATCCAAACACCATTTTAATTATTTCCCTATGGAACTGATGTCATGGAACAAAAAGCTGTGTATCTCTGTGAAGAGGTTTCATATTTGTTTCTAAAAGGTGTATGAACAAGGTTATTAAAAAATATACTGTACAGTTTTTAAGACTCAAACTGTTATTACTTTTCAAGACTGCACTTTCTGGTTTATATGTCTTTAGAATTCTTTTGTGCAGTGACAGAGAGAAAAATACCTAAAATATTAAATAGCTTTTTAAATGTGATTTCCATCAATTTCAAAGCAATGACTGAATTGAGAAAATTGGTTGACTAGGTGAATTTTGAATATTATGTATATCTCAGTGTGTTTGAATGTCATGTGTCCTATGCATTGACTTTTTTCAGAACCTTCAAAAACATACAAGTAAATTAATCATCTCAATTGAACTTAATTTTTGTGCATCCAGCACATGAAGAGGAATGCTTTTGTGATACTTCTCTGTATTTATAGCTCAGTGTTGTCAGGAGGTGGAGAAAAGCATTAACATCAATCATTTCCATCTACAAAGCCTATCAGAAAATGCTGCCTGAGTCAGCCTGTGGCCTAATTTCATCCTATTAAATAGTTCCAGATCTGAGAAAAAGGTAGAATTAATTGTTTTTCAGAAACACTGCATTAAAATACATAAAGTTGCAGAGAAAAGTAGTTAAGTAATTTTAGTTAATTAAGTTGTGGCTTTATTAAAAAAGCAAGTATTTTGCTGACAGTTTAAAAAGATAAAGTGGTAAAAAAGATTTAGTAAAATTACAAAATTTGAATCCTTTTTGAAATGAAGAAGGTAGAAAAAAAAGCCCAGTAAAACACTAAGGATCTTTAAAGTTGTGGCAGCACTTCCATACTGCTGTTTCCATAAGCAAGTTGGAATGTGGCTGAAATGTCTCTTTTTGAAAAAGGAAGGAAGGAAAAATTCACCAGGTTATGATAGTATTCCTCTTTCTGATGAAACCCCTTGCCTGTGCTTACAGGTAAGTTTTCCACTGTTGTACCTATTTTTCTGGCTCTATTTACCATCTTAGATTTTTGTAGCAGGAAGTTCTTTGGAGTTGTATCTTTTAACGCGTTCTTACGACGGAGACTAGATTTCTCTGAAACAGTTTTTGTTTGCATTGTGACTTCCAATCACATCTTTTCTTTTGTTCAACCTTTCCCTTCAGGTGCAGAAACCTCACGTTTCCTGACAGCCTTCCCGAGGTGAGCATTGTGTTCATCTTCGTTAACGAGGCGCTCTCGGTGATCCTGCGCTCCATCCACTCCGCCATCGACCGCACTCCTGCTCACCTCCTCAAGGAGATCATCTTAGTTGATGACAACAGTAACAATGGTAAGAGGTTTTGGTTCTTCCCCCTCCCTGTCCCAAGGTTGGATCATACAGGAGAAATTTTGAATTCTGGCTCTTGCTCATACTGTTGGTGTTTCAAATGTTATCAGTGTGTTTTCTTCCATCTTCATCCCACACTCTTGCTGGGCTGTTGTCAAATCTACACGAGTGGGGCATGTTAAATAGTGTGTTCAGAGAGAGAATAACTGGGTTTAAGCTGTCTGGTAGGCAGAAATTTGGATGTAACAGTAGATTAGAGGCATAAGTACTTCAGAGCGTTTTCAAGACCTTATGGTTTCTGTGCTTCTCTTGTTTCCAGTGTATGATTCCATATGTGTACTCTTGCTGTTTTGTATAAAATGTCTTTCAGTTTTTCTTAGACCTCCCCTTTAGGTTCCCAGTTCTCCTGTCCTCATTAGCAACATTTACCTTGCTGCTTCTCTGCTGCCTGTACTCAGATTTTGCTCTCCATGATCTGAAGGACTGCACTGCCTGTATCTGATGGCTCAGTGCTTGCCAGGGTGTTTGTCAGTTGGCCGTGCTGGGCACTATTTACAATTCTTATTTTCTAGCAACTTTAGAAATGAAATTTTAATGAGCACAGAATGCTGAACTTAAAGAAAAAGTCTGCTGTGCTGGGGGGTTAATTCTGAACTGCTAAAATACAAGGAGAATCTGAATTTATCCTGCTGAAGGAAAATGCTGAACAAAGGGCTTCTCTTACCCTTGCCATCATGACTGCTGTTATCTGGCAATATCCCTGTAGCTAAATCCTGTGACTTGCTGCTGATCACAAATGTGTCTCAGATTTGTACAGAGGAGAAACTTATTGGGAAGCAAGTAAATAAGTTCCCCACCCCAGGCTATGCACATCATTGTCTCCTCTTCTGCTGACTATGAATGAATGAAAAACTGCAATCCTGACTCTTAAAAGTACACACAAAACTCAACAACTTGGTGTAGGTCTATGCCTTAAGTTTTCTCCTCTCTCTTATGCAACTTATGGCAGTTTGATAGGAAAGAACACAAAATTGAAATACAGCTTTGACTGGTTCACTTCAGCTCTGCAATTTGTTTGTGTAAATTCATTTCTGCACCTTTCAAACAGGAGCTCAATCTCAGTGGCTGTTGGTGGTGCAAGGGCTCAGGTCTCTGCACATGGATAAACTGGCCACAAAGCAAATATAAAAGAGAAATAGTCTGGTGGAAAAAAGTGGCTTCCAGAGTTTGAGTCTGATATTGTATAATTTACAGGCAGTTATTCCAGTGGGGACATTGCAGAGCAATGTCAGAAACTTCAGTGTTTCTGAGAGCCTGTCATCACTGTGATCAGCTCACTAACAAATACTCTTTGCACTGTGCTCCACAGACTTGTCAAAATTATTCTTTTTCATTATTTCATACCTGAAATAGACAAGAATCACAAGAATTACTTTATCTTTCAGGAAAACCTGTCCAGCCACATTTTTTGTTAGTACCAGTGTTGGTGCTGTACTGTATAATATTTTTATGGTTTCCTCAGCCTTTTATTCAGGCTTGTCTTTCTTACCCTCCAGTGCTTTAAATCCTTGGCTTCCTGGCCCCAAGCAGGGAGACAGAATTTGAGAGGAAGGTAACCTTTGGTTTGGCTGCCTTGGCTTGGTGTTACATGTCATTTTATACAAAATCACACTGTGCAGAGCTATAGTTAGTCTCCTAGAAAAATTCAGCTCTCTACAGGATTTTATGCTACTCCTCTAACCCTTCCTCTGGCATTTCTTCCCTGCAGTAGTAAATTAGATTTCTATAGTCCTCTTTATGCTGTAATGTATGCTGAAGACCTGGTAATAGGCATATATTTGGAGCAGATGGATGTTTGGAATAGGAGTGATTGTGAAGATGATTTATGGGCTTTCCTACTATTAGTTTAAATCTTGAAATATTTATTTTAAAACTTACTTTTCCTTTTACAATATTCTATTTTCCAATCTTTTTTCCCCTTCTAGCATTGCTGAGATGAATCCTTTATATTTAGTGTCATTCTATGTTTTTGTTAGCAGCTCTTTAGCTTGCAAGTGTTGCTGCTTATAAGATAAGTGGGTTATTCTGGGTTTCCCTGAGTTACCTGTGGGGGGCAAACACTTGTTTTGTGCTTGCAGTGGGCTCCAGCCTCTGCTTCTCACAGGAATTCTGTCAGAATCCTAATTATTTGTGGTATTTTTATAGTTAGACTTCTGCCAGGGATGGCAGCTTCTCTAACTTGATGCAAGAATTCTTTCTGTGATGCCACAGCTATGGGCTTCACAGACAGGAATTATCACACTGTGGGAAGTGACTGGAAAGAAAAAGTGAGGCCAGAGATGTGGCACTGTCCAAATGGGCATGTTTTAATTCATCCCAAATTTCTGTAGACCTGTGTTTTGGAAAAGAGCAATGGAAGAACTAAGGTTTTTTCAAATTCCAGAAGGCTGATTTCAGGAGCCATTAATCCAAGTGTAGGGCCAAAATGTGTACATTTGTCTTGAACAATATATGCTATTGTATTTTATTTCATGTACTTCAAGGTATGTCAAGTAAATTATCTATGACTTTCTCTAGACCTCAGTGCAGTTTTTCAAGTTCCCAATTATGTTTTGGGAGACCTCAATTAATCTCTTTGAGAAGTTTCCCTTTTTAAAAATAAATGTTCAGAGGTAGGAAACTGTGAAAATGCCAGTGTGGGCCATTTAAAAACAGGAAATAGATTTTGCAGGTCTTAAAATTTAGTTCCTTTATTTAATAAAGCCATTTGCATTGCTTAATGTGTGTTTTTCACCAGGCCATCTTTTCTGGTGGAATCCTGATAAGCATTACACTGAATTGTTTCATATATGCTGTTAGGTACATTAGCACTAAAATTTAATTTAATGGAAGGATTAAAAAGACACATTTCAGTGACTGCCTGTGTACTGTATAATGAGAACAGAAGTTTTATTATAACAAGCCAAGTATCAGTGTTGTTCATTTGTGTCCCATTAGGGTCTTAGTCATGCTGGTGACTAAGCAGCTGCACAGATTTCAGGTGTTTTACTGTAGTTTTAAGTGTCAGATCAGAATCTTTCCCATTCTCAGCAGTGCTGTTTGTTTTGCAGAGAGAATGTACACATAAGTTTACAATTTGGCAAAATAATAATTTATTTATTTTTGCCTTCAGAAGCCACAGAATTTTATTTTTATTTTCAGAGAAGAGGCTTAAAATTTTTTAAGTGACCACACCCATGACTGCTGGTGGTTAAAGAGACTTCAGAAATATATTTAAAAGAAGCATTGCTTGAGCTGGAGACGGCTGGCATTGTGGGTTATTTTCCCCCTGGCTTGTTGCATGTCCCTCTGGGGACAGGGTGGTGACCTTCTGTGCCACTGCAGTCCTGGCTTGGCTTTTGAGTCTTTCTGCTGGCATTGAGCACCACTGCATTACAAAGTACTCCTTGAAGGTATTTTCAGATGATTTGTAATCTCTCTAAAAAAGCTCATTGTGAGCCATGATGAGTTCAGCTTCATGGGGCAGCTGTGGGCATTAGTGTGTCTAGAGTATGCCTTGCAAAATTTAATACTATAGCAGTAATTATCATCCTCTATGACTTTTTTTTTTCCACATTACAGCTAATAATATTGCAGTTGCGGCTCAGATTTTGCAAGGTTTCTTCCTTTTCCTTGAAGCATTAGTTATGAATGAAATATTCCTACATGTTCAGTGTAATAATTCTCATTTTGTCCTGAGAATTCCATGAATACAGCTATTGAAATGCAGGTAATAATGCTGGATATCATCGGATGTGAATTGTATGCCTTGCAGTGTTGAGAATTAGCACAGACTGGTAGAAAGTGGGTCAGGTGCAACTGTATCACCTGTGAGAGATTGTCCTCAAAACACTGACTGAAAAGAAACTTTTCAAAAAGCATCCAGAGCTTTTCATTAAAAAAGGTATATTTCATTGGTAATTCTTAAGAGATATTTGGGAATAGAAGATGGTCTGATTTTTTTTTTTTCTTACAAAAGCAGTGATTATTAAACCTCCAGACTGCTGTTCAAATGCATGCTAGATTTCATAGCACAGCATAATTTGAAGATGGCTTGCTTGTAGACCAGACAACTATAAATAATCCTTTTAATAGTAATCTCCTAGGGAAAACCTTAGGTCTTGCTTTCTTTCTGGTTTGCTTCTTGTTCTTCCCTTACCTGAATGTCACAAAAGTTCCAAAACAAACAGAAACAGCTGAAAACAAGGGAATAGCCAAACTTTATCCAAACCTGCATTCCTTTTTGGGCTGTGCTTTATGCATTGAGAAGGCTTTACTTTATCTGCCTAGATTGATTCTCTGCATTAGTTAAAGGTCTCGATGCTGAAATCATTATTGCACAGTCTTTACACAAGCATTCTCTAAGTAGTGTTGGCAGGGATTGACAAGAAAAGAGGGCTGTGCAATGCTGGTTAGGAATCAGATGCTAAAAAGCAAATATTTATATATAGACCAGGAAATCTGTTCTCATTATAAATCTGAGAACAATGTTGGCTGTTGTTACAAACTCTGCATTTTACTTTAGCAACATTTAGCGCTGCAACTCAAATTAATGAAGGCAATTCTTGGAGCATATGTCTGCTGCCCCGTGTTGTGTGCTGCTGCTGGGGCTGCAGGGAGGTGTGCCAGCTACTGTGGGTGAGTCTGCAAAGATGTGAGAAGGAAATAACCGGAGGCAAACCTCGTCCTCTGGCCATCTGTTCCAACTGGCAGCAGAAGTCATAGCATGAGGAATGTTCTTATTTGGGGGTGTGAGAGAGTGGCCTGGCCATGCAGTTCCAAACTGCTGGAAAAAAATATGAACCACTAATGTTAATAGACTGTGAGATTTTTACGAGGACATGGATCCTGAAGATGATATCCTAGAGTGGCTGCAGGCTGTTCTCTCCCCTTGTCAGTCCTTGTGACAATGGATTTGATTTCTTCTTTAAAGGGGAAGGGTGGTGGAGTAGGATATCAAAATGAAGTGATCAACAGAGCAGAGAAGAGAAGGACACTGCTGATGAATAAGGCCATCTATCCCAATTATTCTTACTTCTCTTTTTTTTTTTTTATCTATCACTCTTTCATGCCTTTTTCTCCTCCTGCACTTGTTCTCTCTTTTCCTCCAGGGGTGGTCTAGTTCCTTGGTCTCCATTCTCCCAGTCCACTTTCCTTGGACTCCTTCTACCCTGGCAGTCTGCCCGTTTTGAATGCTCACTTCCTCACTCCCATTCCATCCAACTCATCCTTCTTCATGAGCTTGTGTCCTTCAGCTGTGGTCTCCATTTTGCACGTTCTCAAATTCCAGTGTATATGTGCCTTTTATCATCTCCTCCATCCCAGTTTTTGCTGCACTTTCTCACAAATGGCATTCCTCCATTTTTTCCCATCTCACCATTCAGCTTTTCCTTGCTGAATTAAACTTCTGACTGACTTGTCCCACCCTGCCTCCCTGCTCCACCCCCCAGTAATATTCTGTTCCTTCCTTTGTGGCATATTCTTCTCATTTCCCATTTTCTTCCTTTTTCTCTCTGATGCCTCCTGTTCATACATGTTTTTCTATTTTCTTTTTGCTTTCATTTAAGAATAATTATGTAGGATACTTTTCATTCAGCTTTTCTAATTCCCCCACGCCTGAATTCCATATTCCATCAGACTCAATGACTCTCATTCCATCACACATGGGGGCAGGGATAGCATCCCTTGCTGGAGGCAAGGCTCTGGGTTTTGTGGCTTCGTAATTTTAGTTGTATGAAAGCTGTTTGATAACCAGCATGGAGTTTTATATCGGGAACTATCCCACTCTCCAGCCTTTATAACTCCAGTGGAAGGTTCTTAGCCTTCCTTTTCTGGACAGTTAAGAGAGTTCCATCGCTGTTGGACCATTTGCCTCTGTGGAAGCTCTGTGAGCTCAGAAGGTGTTGGCAGTGACAAAGTGGCCTTTCAGCAGAGCAGTTATTTTAATCACCTGCCATACAGCATATTTCAGTCTGTTGGTATGGCTGCAAAAGCAACATTTCAATGTGTGTGCCAGCTGATAGCAGAACCTCTGTCCACATCAGGGACAGCTGTGCAGAGCAGAGCTTTTATTGCAGTCTCCTGACATCAGACTTTGTGACTCAAGCATTCAGATAATGCTGTGAATTGAATCTTCCCTAGCTAGCAGTGGTCAAAAGTTAATGTATGGTCATCTTATCTTTGATTCCATCCGTGAGGGAATTTAGCACGTTCAGTCCTGATCCACTTGCAGTGTTGCAGTCTGAGAAATACCTTTTCCTCTCTCAGATTTGGTACACCAAGTCTACAAGGACTGGCCTTTTTTCATGGTGGCTCTGTTTTAGCTGGGATTCCAGTGTGCCAGTTCTTGCTGTGCTTCTATTCCACATCTGCTGTGCACCCTAAATGGCATTTAGTGCCATGCACTGTCAGGATGTTCTTGTCCTTCATCCCCACACCTCTCCTGCCACCCTCTAGTGGCACTCGTGTTACTGGGCATAGCAAAGCCTAAAATACATGAATAAATTACAGTTCTGGTTTCTAGGTGATGATAAATAGCTGCACACTGGCACTGTAGGTTATTTTGGAAGAGTAATTTGGGTCAGGTTATAGCAAGTAGCATCACCTGTGGCAGGTGTGATTCAGAAGTCATATGTGACCACACTTAAAGGCTGCAGTCACACTCACTAAGAACAGGCCTGTTTTAAGCTCTTCTGGTAGTAATGAGGAATTCACCCTGTGTGCTTTGGAAGGGCTATCCTGACTGTGAGAATGTCAGCACGTAAATACTGCCTTGGTGCACTTCTCAGTACCATCACTGTGATTTTAGCATCAAAATCAATCACTAGAGATCTCTGAGAAATTGCTTGATTGAAAAGAGCTTTTTTCCCCCCACTTTTCCCCCTTCTTTCACGTTTGTCAGATTATTTTCCCTCCAAAAATGCTTGAATGCTTTCTGTTGATAATGTTTTTAAACACGTCACTAAATTCAAGTAGCAGCCACATATATAGATTTGGTGCAGTGACATTCTTGTAGAGCTCATGAGAAAAGTGCCAATATCAGTTATGTCAGTAAGACACTGTGGTTTGATCAGGTTATTTCCTTTTGACATCTTTTCTTATGAAATATTTGATAGAATTTGTATTTGAAATATTCTAGTAATATAAGCTGTTATGAGCCTGAATGACTTCTTAAGCAATTTCTTTCTCTTTCCGTATCAAAAGAATTGCACTTGTAATTGAAAGAGTTTGATAGGGTGTGAGGAAAATGTTCTGTCATGTCAGGCAAAGGAGTTAAAGGATTTTGTCCTATAGAAAGTTAAGAAATAGAAAGTGCCTTTCAAATTAACTTCATTAAAATCTACCTTTTCTTCTCAACCCAAGCATACTCTTCTTAAAAAAAAAAGAATAAAAAAATAACTTTTATAAAATCAATGCTGAGTTCTTAACTTCAAGTAGTGGTAAAACTTCCTGCCAGAACTGATAATTTCAAACACTTCAGCTTCTTTGTGATAGAACCTCAAAATTCTTGGTGTGCTGAAGGCCCCAAGACATGATAAGAGGTTTGCCTAAGGAGGTGCTTAAGAGTGTTGAAGTTTATCACTAATTGATAAAAATCAGTTAGCAAAACATATGAATAAATTACAGATTATTCTGTGGTCACCCAATAATCTTACACAAGGCACATTTATAGGCATTGATAGTTATTTTAAAGGCATTGTGGAATTTGCTGTAAGTCTGAAGTTCAAGTACAGAACATTTTAACAAAGGATGTGTGAATTCCAAGAAAAACAAATCACTTCATGTTGGCTTTTCTTTTGGCCTGCTTTTCTGTAGATATGCTTGGCATTGAGTATTTTGAAAGTGTTCTCAAAGTACATTGGATGGCTAAATTTTAAATTACTTGACTTCACTTGTTCACTGCTAGTAAATTCTAGGGGTGGTATTGAAATGGTGTTCCTTTCACACTTGAAAAGTAACCTATTTAAAGTCATGTGTGTCAAGTAGCAACCTGGGAAACTTTGGGGAAGCTTGGTTTAAAACTTTAAGGAAAACATGATGAAGGTGAATAAAAGCTAAAGTTTTCATTTAGGATGTTGCAATTAACAAGGGAAAAATGAGGACTTAGAGGTTAGGCTGCGAGAGAGCAAGAATTCCTGCTTGTTTTTCCTCACTGGGTTTATTTGGGAAAAAATGTTTTGTTTTCCTTGGGCATCCAGAACCAGAGTTGTTTTCAACACCACTTAGTGGAACTCTGTTGTGAGAGTCTGGGTGTATATGAGTCCATACGGATGGAGGTACAGGTTATATGCTAAAAATGTAAATATCCTTCACGTTCTTTGTGATTTTCACAAGTGTCTGGAAGTCTGTTAGGTTTTGGGGTGAGTTCTGCAGCCAGTTTCCTACAAGACAGGGCAAATCTTGCTCTCCTGGCAGTCTGATATTTGACAACTTTTGGCTGGGGACCTGCTTGGAGCTGAATTGTCTTTGCACTCTCTATGGCATTTTGCAGTTGAGTTTGTGAATAAACTGATGATTTTATTTTTTCCATATTAGTTTCCTTTCAAGCATAATCTGAGAGCAATAGTAGATGCTTTTTGGTACCAACTCAAAGGACAATTTGCCTTTCATTAAATTTAACAGGGTTTGCCTGCACTGCAGTGTGAACTCTCCAATAAGTAATTCAGAAGCATGATGAATGCTAAATAATATGGCAGCATGAATCATTGTTGTTTTGGTTTGGCAGCAGGGAAAACCTTGATGGAATTGCTAAGTGCTTTCAGTCCTCTCCAGATAGCTCAGTGTTGGCTGCTGCATTGTTCCTTTGCTCCTCACTGACACACTCCTTTGGCCCAGTGCCTGTCTAATCATTGTTTAATGTTTCAAAAGCTGCCACCTCCTATTTGAAGCACTCTTTTCAAGCAGTACAAATACCAGCAGATTTGAGTACAGAAAAAATAGAAATAATTGGAAAAATAAAGTAAGAAAAAGAAAAAAGAAATGAGATGTTAACAGAATTAATGTTTTATGAAGCTGAAAAAAATACTGCATAGCTAATCAAATTAGGGTGAAGTTTTAGGAAGCCTAAAGATATTTCTGTGGCTAAATAGATGGTCTATCAGTCTCACAGGCTATGAAATAATTATTCCTTATGACCTGTTGCTCCTAATCTCAAGCTTTGCTCATGTACACAAGTGGAAAGAGAACAACAAGGTCTTCTAAAATGAGAAACAAGTTGCAACTCATTTGCCAGCAAATAAACAAGTTGACAACTTCTCTGCCAGCAAATAAACAATGATTTCTGTTTTTTATTACTGTGAATGACTGCAGTGTCAGTACTTGAAAAATGTATTTACATTCCCATGTCAAATAAGTGACTATGATTCCCTGCCTTGCAGTGTTGTTATTATTCCTGTATGGGCAACAAGTTTGAAACATCTCCCTGTAGCCTGCTTCTTGTATGAAATGTCTGGGATTACATTTTAGTGATATTTCTGCCCTTGAAACTTCTTTGTTGGTAGGTCATAGGCTTTGACAAAAAGTTTGGAGGATGCAAATGGAACTGGGTAGCACTGGGTCTGGTTTTGTGTGCTCTCTCAGCAGGTATCTCTGCTTCCAAAGACATGCTTTTCCTCTTTACCAATTTCCCCCACACACAAATAGGTAAATCTCAAGGAATACTAAGGCAAAAGTGGTGTGACTGTGTATATAGATTATATCTCACAGGCAAAGACAAAATGCATTCCACAATTAGATTTAATTTTTATTAGTGCTATTTGTGCTGCACAATGTTGTGTAAAAAGGCAAGAACTGAATCAGGGTGTGTCCAAGAGGGAGACCTGCTAGACACTGAAGATACTAGATGGAGACCTGCTAGACCATGAAGATTCCCGTTCATCTAGGAATAAATCTTATGGCATCTCACCTTAGACCATTATTCCAGCGTGAGAAAAGAGACTTGAGGAAATCTTTTTCACCAGAAAAATGCAGCTATAGTATAGCCAAGTGGAAAAAAAAAAGGTAGGCTGGGTAAAAGGAAGGGAGATTTTATGACTGAGCAGTAGAGACTTTGTCCAGAATTCCTTTCTCCTGAGGAGCCCAAAGACTATGTAAGGACAAGAGAAACAGCCAAGGTTATTTGCCTTTTTTTTTTTTTTTGGGCTAGATCTGCACACTGCTAGAGCTATCTGAAGTAAGCTGTCTCTGACTTTTGAAATTTTCATTTAGTCTGTCTCCTTGCTTCAGCAATTATGTCTCCCAGAAGAGAAGAACATCACAAAATAATGAAATTACAGGAAACCCCAATGGCTTGTTAAAAGGAACATCATCACATGTGGACACAGAATGATCACACAGATCATAGGAAGAGAAATGTCAGATGAAATAAGATAATTTGTACTTTAGTTTTACCCTGCAAGCCTGAAAAGTTCAGTTGTTATACAGTGATAGAGAAGTACTTTGCACATTGCCTGATACTCAGTTGACCCTGAGCAGTATTTTATATAACTCTAACTGAACTTTCACTGATCTACTGTTCTCCTGAAATCTGAAATCTGAATAAGTGGCTCTATTACTGCATGCCCCAGTAGGAGCCCTGGGAAGAGTCTGATGGCAGGGACTGTCAGTAGTTCATATCCCTGAGCATACATTGAGCAGGGGAACTGCTTGGTGTTCCTCTCTCAGATGGTCCTACAGCAGCCTGGAATACTCTACAAAGCTTCAGACATGGTGTGGGCATGAGCTCTTCTGCAGGAGACAGATCAGTAAATCCAGTTTAAAGCAGTCAAAATGACTGCATGCTGTAGAATGGGATTTTCTGTTGGTTTTGCAGATGTGCTGTCATAGTCCCTGAGGTGAGAATGGTACAATAATTTTAATGTTCAAACTTCCATCACAGACAGCTCCTGGTGCTGCTGTGCTGCCTTTCTCAAAATGATGCTGAGATTAATTGAAGCATGATATTGCATCTAAAGGATAAGATTAGATACACAAAAGCTCTCAGTTGGAAAATAATTTTAAAAACAAAAGGGGAAAAAAGGGGTTATTCAGCTACTTCAAAAACTTTAGGATTTGTTTTACTTTTTTTTTTCCATTTAGCTGTTTTTTATCCTTTGGCTTACGTCAGCACTCCATCTTTACCAAATGTCTAAAGCTTTTAGGTTTTGTTTCTAATTTGAGGACCAGTGTTGAAAGGTGCTGACTCCCAGGACTTCATTTTTCATTAGTAGGCTGTGTTCTACCATGAGATGTAGGTTCCTTCTTGTGACATAGAAAAATATTATCTCTAAAGTTGCATATTTAGTCTAGGGAGTGTTACCAATCCTTCAGTGCTGTTCAGTCAGCTCACATACCCCATCCCCTCAAGTTAGAAATGGTCCATCATTGAGAGAGAGTGTTGTCTTCCCAAATGGATGTAACTGCAACCTCTGGGATCCTGTCAGCTCTCACCAGAAGTTTCAGCTCCTTGGAGCACCCATCTGAAAGCCTATGGAGTTTACTAGGAAGAAGATTGCAAAACTGAGCTTGAATCACTTTCAGAGATCTGTAATTCTGTCTGCAAGCTCTGCATAAGTTAGCCATTTGTTCTTTTTACCACTCTTTCAATAAGGCACAAAAATTAGGAAGTCGTGGGTCTTTTAAAATATCTAAAAAGAAAAACCTCTGGGAAGGTGAATTAATAAAACAATCTGTTAAACTAGCCATCATTTTATGGCCCTAAACTTGAAACACTGAGAGAGATGACTTAGATGCAGTAAAATGAAACAAAAAGGTCTAATCAGCTTTCCTTATAACCGAAAGTGCCCTAGAAAAATATGCCTGTTGCTTCAGAATATATCAAACTGAGTTTAATCAACTGTGGATTACTGCATAATAGCTCAATCAACTTCAGGTCAGCAAGAAAGAAAGTAGAGGAAATTTTTAGTAGAACTGTAAAAGAAGATGCATGTTCAATAGTTTGTTTGACTTCCTGGGTTTGGATTATCAAAGTTATCAAAGTAACATGAAAAACAGCAGCGTGTGACTTATCTCTCTCAGGGTCTTATGCATTGACTCTGATGTAGGACAAAACATATTTCAAAAATTTCATGAATTTTTATGTGTGTGCACTCCCTGGTTTAAGCTCATATAGAGTGTATTCTAGAAAAATGCTAAGCTCTCCAGATGGACTCTGCCACACTGCTACTCTGGCTGTCTTTGCTGATCCTCACAGCAGTAGTGGGGCTGATTCATTAAATACAGAACAATGACCACTTAGCTTAGGCCAGATATAACTTGAGTTAACAAGTCTGGGTGCTGGAGATGGATTTTATTTCAATTAAGTTCCCACACACAGAATCTTTTAATCACAGCAGGTTCCTTTGGTTAGCAGAACCAGGCTTTCTGCTGGCTTAACTTCCCCTACCTGCCCATCTCCAGTTGGACTATGCGGATTTCTGATTCTGGTCATTTTGAAAGGTTCCTGTAAGTGTGAAACTGCATTTCTGTCTCTGCCATACGTGCCCATTACAGCAGGAATTCCTGTGATCTATACAACTGGCTGTGGCCAGGGGAAAGGTGTTTTCTCTGCCTTTGTGTACTATATTTTTAAAATCTGATGCCACTTGCCATTACCTGTGTAATTAGTTATTTGTTCAGTTGTTTCCTGACTGAGAAAGACCTATAAAACCACTAATAAGTATAAAATAAATGTGTTCTTTTTTCTTTTAATGGGTCCTTTTAGAAATGGAAGGTCATTCTCTGTGAGTTTTGGATAATTTGCTTAAAGATATTGTTGAAATTGAGGAGTAAACTGCCTGCATTATCCTATTACCAGCAGAACTCTTGTTGACTAAGCTTCAGCCCAAGGGCTCAGTAGCATCCCAAAAGGAGCTTGACTAGTGACAGCTGAGAAATGCACGAATTACAGAGAATAAATAGCCAGTTTTGAAGGGAGTAGTGAACAGATCTTTGGCCTGTCACTGTATGTTAATCCTGAGAGGACCTGGATAGCTGCCCAATAGTTCCATGTCTCTTTGGTAGGATGAGACACCACCACTGCCCTGTCTGGCATTCTTCTGGAAAAAGTTAGATTTCTCTGCAAATACCCTGCAAAACATATTTTAACACAATTCTGATTCCAACTGTTCCATCTCCCCCAGGAGACAAAACTTTGTTTCTGTGAGTGAAGTGCCCAGAAGTTCCTCCAGGGCAGGAGGACCAGGAGTGCTAGGGCTGGATCTGCTTGGAATAGGTGAGCCTTCCCAGGACAGGCAGGAGTGATGGCAGATTGCTGCTGTGGCCATGCAGGATGTTTCTGCCTTTCTCCCTAGGAAGTAAATGCCTCTCCAATGTGTGCCAAATCACAGTTCTGCTGGGGAAGACTTGAGGAATTACCCTGCTTGCTCAGGTCTGTCCCTGGTGTCAGATTCCAGGCTCCTTGATGTGTTTATTTGGCATTTCTTTCAGTAAACTCTTTTGCTACTGTGCTGTTACTGGCACAGACACAAAAATGTGAGCAAGCCTGCTCAAGAAAATCTCACTTAAAATGTAGTCCCCTTTTAAAAAGTATCTAACCCTTTCAACTGTCCTGTTTTGTGCATTATGGACTGAACACCGTGTCACCCTCATCATGCAGCCAGTTGTGTATACTGTAAGCCTGATTTAGTTGTGTGATTATGTTATTTTGTAAGCTCCCACATGGAAACAGGGAGGTATTCCTTGGCTAAGGTGCTACTCAGCACTTAGACACATAAAGGATCCTATCCTCCTTGATGCCATTACATTCAATGAAATTATTCCTATCATGTGGTACCAGAATTCATGAACAATGACTTCAATCTCTTGGCTTCCATAAACAGAGTGATAATTTATCACAGATTTGATGTACACATGAAAAAAAAGTAATAATACAGAGAACTGTAAGTACTGTGACAACTCTCTGGAATATTTATTAGACAAGTTACAAATTCCTGTCATCTTACTCCTTTTAAAATAATTGAGAATGTATGAAATAACCAAATTAATTTTTTCTGCAAGGCAAGTCTATGCAAATTACAAAACAGTTTCCTGAGATGGTAGATCAGTTTCATACTTAATCAGATGACTTTAATGAATTTTGATTTTTTTTTTAAAGGGCTGTAAAATACTTTTCCCTGAATCAGTTGTCCTTGGTGGGATTTGATTTTTCCTGGTTTAGCTTTTTTCCCTCCTTGTATTGAAATTGATAGCTTTATATCCTAACACCCTCCCTGTATTCCTCCTGCAATTTAGTATTTGACCTATTTTTTCTCAAAGTAGTTATTTGCTCTTTTTTTGGTTGTGTTCAAGTGATTTGGCAGTGAGCAAATTTGGACGGGTTTTCCATGTTCTGTACAAAAGCTGTTTTTTAAATGTTACTGATGACTGTGTAGGGTTTAGAGCCAGCTATCTGTCTTGCCAAATTGTTCAAGCTATCATCCCCCCACAGGCTGCTGGTGTGACTATTCAGTATTGCTCATGGGAAGATTCTCTTCCAGCTTGGCGATGGGAGATAGTGCTATCTGTCATCCCATTTCCCCCTTCCAAGGGGGATCCTGAAATACCAACTCCAAAAGCAAAGTTGCTACAGTGAATTTTCCATCATAAATATGTTAATATTTATGAATGTTTGAAGGGGCTTGTTACTCAGGAGTAGCTATTGGCCTTCAGATTTATGAGGAAAGAATGTTCCTGATGGTGGAATGTTGCAGAAAGAGTTTTAGGTCCTCCATGCTTTTTCTTTTAATGCCTTATGGTTTTTGTAGGTGCATAGTCTGAAGGAAGTTATTTTTGTAGTTTCAAATGCAAATATCTAGACTTAATCACTGCAGGTTTGGGCTATTGTGATTTTTAACTGTGCCAGACAACAGACTTAGATATACTGTTACTATATTTGTCTTTACAGTGTGCTTTATTTAATACATCCATAAAGAGCATGGGACAACATTTGCTGGGTAAATTTAAAAGGAGGTGAGGCAAACTTCTGTCAGGATTAGTTGGAACGTAGGTCTCTCTGTCTTGGGGCAAGAAGAAGGACCAGATGGTCTTTCAAAGCCTGTTCAGTGCTGCAGTCTTTGCAGGTATATTTGTCAAACTGTTTTTGGTCTTTTAACAGAAGAGCACTGAGGTGAACTTCATAAACACTCTCTTATTAGTCAGCATGTGGATTTTCAGGGCAGGGATTTCACATTCAAAGAAACCTCTTATAGTTTCTGACCCACCATGAAAATATTTCAGAGGCTGCTCTTCCTGTTGAAGGGAAGGTGACAGAGTTACAACCAGCAGTAGAAAGGTCTCTCTGTATTTGGTAGCTTTATTTTCATTCTACTCTAAATAATTTCTGACCTCAATATTTTGTGAAGCCTGAACAAATATGGAAACATTAGATCCTCTAAAAGCCCTTAACAGTCCTGTGAATGTTCCAGTGCCAATAGGCAGACCTAGAGATATCTTTGGTATCTCTCATGCTGTAATATTCAAAGTAGTGGGTAACCACGGACTGTGTCCACATTACAAACCTTTCTTGAGACGCACTTTTAAACAGAGATCACTGTATATGAAAGAAAAACAATCAGGCTCTGCAATCTGTTTGAATTATGTGTGGTGAATACATATAAAAAGGCTCACAGCTTGTTCTTTGCATAACAGCCTGTGGTGCATAGGATCACCAGATTCCTTGGCATTAATGCTTTCTCGTTTACCATCTGCAAACAAGTCATTGCAAAGCTCAATTTCTTTAGCAAACTGTTGCTGTTGGAAGGCTTGTGACACAGAACAGCTTCAGCTTGATTGGTGTTTATTAACTCGTGTCTATAGATTTAAAGGAGAAGTGTTTTATAATTTTACTTAGGCACTGATAAGCAGAGTTTCATAAACATTAGTGAAACAGATTAGTCCCATTATTTCACTGCTGGTGAGCCTGTTTGTTTAGCTGAATACTGTAGTGTTTAGTCTTGCAGATCTGTGAAAATCAGAAAGCTTCTACTCAATGACCTAAACAAGGCTTTAGGAGTCAAGCTTCAGACATCTGTTTCAAAAACTTTGACCTTACAATATTAGAAACATGTGCTTAGTTTCTTGGCAGGGTTTTATTTTATCTATGAAATTAAAAAAAAAGGTTATTAAAATCAGATTCTGGAAGATCATGACTGGGTGTTGCAAGCTCACAGAAGGGCCGAATCACACACATCCCAGTTCCTGTATTGCTCTCAGACCTTCTTCTCAATGTTGTAGTTTGTTCTATGTCTGCTTGTTTATTTTATCAGAAGATAGGTTTGCACCAAAAGAAATGAATGCATCCTCTCCAAGGCAGGTGTGAACTGTGTCACGGAGTGGCTGAGGTGAGAAGTGACCCCTGAAGATGTTCTAGTCCCACCCACCTGCTCCAACCTGGGACAGCTAGAACAAGCTGTCCAATACCATGTCCACTTAGGTTTCAAAATCCCCAACCTTGGTAATATCTTTGTTATACTAGTTAAAAATATTTAAGGTGACTGGAAATTTAAATTAGGCCAGAAATACAAGGTTAAAACTTTAAAAAATGTTGACTGCATTTTTGCATGCGAACATAATCACTTTTGATTTATGAGCCCAGCTGAGCCTCACTGACTATATTTGTTTAATTCAGATGCTGAATAGTTCTCACCAGAGCTGCTCTTGTCATCTTAATTCATAGAGTTATTTCTGATGGCCAGATGCTAAGGCGTTGTAAAAGTGCCTTTCCTTCAACAATTGAAAGGATTGAGCTTCAGAGCAACATTTCATAAGACTAAAACACTGTGGCTATTAAAATCCAGATTCAAAGGCAATGGTTAGTAGTATTTTAAGAATGCCACATTGGCATTGTACTGCACTTGCAAGACAGAGGTAATGAAGCAGCTCAGATGATTTTGTCCCAGGTAGCCCAGCCAAGCTGCTTCCAGAGGTGGAGGTGGCACATCTGCGTGTGCTCCATGTGCTGGGAGCTCCCAAGGCTCTGCCTGGGAAGCTGTGCTGCTCTATCCTCCCAGGTTGAGTCTTTACTTGCTGAGTGGCAAATCCCAGTTGTGTATGCTTGGTAGCACTAAGATCATGGATATTTTAGGCTTTCAGAGAAAGAGGTTTTCATGGTGGTGGGTCATGTACTAATGAAACACAAAGTGTTTATGAAGAGGAAGGAATGAGTGGATTTTAGTGAAGAGAATGACAGGATTTCAGTGAAGAGCCTTTAAGAGGTGTGCCCTGGTAGTCCTGCTGATTTTGTTCATTACAGTGCAAGTCAAACCAGCAGGATCAGTGAATTCCAAAATCAAAGTAGCAGATGTAGAAAAATAAGGCATTGTTGGATAAGGGTAGATGCTATGTGTGGATACAACTAAGAGGATGTAGAGATGTAGCTCATCCAGCTTCTCATAAATTTTACATACATTTAATCCCAGCTGGTTTCAGAGGGATTTGTGACTGCTAGTGCATATCAAATATCAGGTCTATTTCACATCATCAGGGAAGGATAGTCTGGATGAAAACAAAAGGATGGGGGAGATGAATTCCTCAGGGAATGGTCACATGGAAACAGTGGTGGCATGGTTTAGTACTGAAAGGGCACATATCCCTTTATTTGAGTTTTATCCAGGGATAATTTGTACCATGCTCCCTAATTAATGTCTTTAGATTGACTCCCTCTCTTTACTAAGATACGACTGATGTGCTCTTTGTTTATCTACCTGAAGGGATTAAACAAGGCATGTACAAGAAGAACAAATCTTTGTTAGGATTTGATACAAAAAACCTTTTCTGAAGCACGATTGCAGTACAGCAATTTTAATTAGTTTTCACAAATGCTTCCAATTAACACACAGTGTTTGCTTTTTAGCTACTGAGAAGATTCACTCACATAGCAAATAACAAAAAGGGACTCTTGACATAAGCTTTCATGTGCAGCTTAAGCAAAAAGACTAACTTCTTACCAACTAGGAGTTGGTATTCTTTGTGCTTTTCAGAAAGTTATTTGCTTTGCCTGTAGGTTTGGGGTTTTTTATTGTTCTTCTAGGTGGTAATAAAAAAAATAGAAAAAAAACCCTCACATGCCACATTTTTCAAAGAGATGTTAGGAAACCTACTGGCTGGCTCTCTGTGTTTTAATCACCCTGATTTGTCTGTGGTGAAAGACAGGAACATGGACTAGTCTCCAATTTGTAGTATTTGACCTGCGACCACTTTTTGTTTGCCTCTTCAGGCATTTTGTGTTCTTATGTTTATGGCATTTACTGGAGTTACTTGTTTTCCTGGTTTGACTTCCCTAATTGGAATTGCAGCATCTGATTCAGGTTCTTCACATTAGCAGCTATTGTAGCTCAGGTAGCAAACCCTCCCAGTTCCTTTGACAACAGCTTTGCAAGCAGCTCTTTTGAGGAATCTATATAATTCTCAGGTGGAAATGCTGTGCAGAATGCAAGTGGTCTCATTTGATTTTTTTGTTTATGTCAAACTCCTCTGTGGAAAGTGCTGGATTATCCACGTGGTACTGCTATGATACCAAAACGTTAGTGTTTAACATAATTTATTAAAATAACGTTAGTCTTGCTTCCATAAACAGAACCTTGCTTTAACCATACTTATATGTATGGATTACATATACAGAAGACATAAGGAAGAAATGAATTACTGTTTGTTTAGGCCACTGCACACTTTCACTGTCTGTAGGATTACTGTGTTTGCTATGTAGGGTACAATTTACACATTTTTAACAACAGGGCAGGTTTAGAAAGTGGGTTGGTGTGGGAGTCTTGGAGGTGGAAGCATCACACACCTCAAGAAAGTTCTTGCTATTGTTCTATGGAAAAAATGCTGCTCAGGATTTTTAAGGTTTGGATGTTAATTATAACTCTGAGTTTAGTACCTTTGGGAGCAACCTCCTCCTGTGACATAATAATAAGAATATAGCTGTATAAACCCTGTGAGGTTAACCAAGATGAATGCCATGCAGGAAAATGAGATCATTACCCAGTCCGAAGTTGTCTTCAGTGCAACATATTGCAGTATGCAGACAAGGTAGAAATTTAATGCTCATAGATGGAGAGAATTTAATAATGGAATTTCATTACAAATTTAGCTGTTCAGGAAGCGTTCCTTTGAAGATACTAAAAGGTTTAAATCTGAGAAGTCAAGGCAGCAACTATTCTGAAAAATGTGGATGTGCTGCAGATCAAATTGCAAATCATTGCAAATAAAAATCCAGTCCAAGGAAATTAGCCTGTATCTGTGCAAAATCATTATTCACAGTGAAAGGTCAAACTGGATATTGGAGGAATTGGATAGGAGGTTGTTTCAAGCCTTTGGATATCTATAATAAATGGAGTCTGGTAGATTCTCTGCAGTGCTACAGACTACAGCACGGCTGGCTAAATGAGATACAGGCAGTATTTAATGCTAACAGTCCTTCGTAGAGAAATGTCCTGGGAAAAAACCCTTAAAATTCCCAAGTAATATTTTATGTAAATGTCAGGATTCAGAAGTATAATGTGTATAAAAATAATAATGTCAGTAAAATATAAGCTGGGAGCTCTTATGGAAGTCATTTAAATTTGCTGCATTTATTGAGAAAATGAAGTTATTTGAAAAATGTGGTGGGGGAGGGCCTGGATACAAGAGCCCATGTGCATAGTTTTCCACATGAACAATCAGTTTCACACATCTTGAGTTGTCTTTAATGGGCAGTGACTGATGGGTCCCAAGAGTCTCTGCTTTGACCACACGTGTTCAAGCATTGCTTCAGAAGGTAAATTTTGAGGGGCTAAAATTAAGTGAAAAAAACCCATATAATGAGAAAGGAAACAAACTGAAATTATTGTTAATTCTGCCAAAACACAGATGTTGAAGAAACCTGGTGTAATATATCTAAATATTAGCAGGAGTCACTGTAATTCAACAATATTCTTCTTGACTCTTGTTAGCCTAATACTTAATGTAAGAAAAATTAAGTAAGAAGAATTTTGAATGTTTTTGTTACATTTTAGGTATTGTCTCCACCTGTGGAACTTTTCTTCAGTGGGATCTCCCAAGGTGTGAGGCATTTCAGTGCCCAGGTGGTGGTGTTGATTTGAGTCTATTTTCTGTGCCCCTTTGCCCTCAGCATCCCAGGAGCTCCGTGCTCGGCAGTGCTGGGTGTTGATGCATGCTGATCCAGAGAGAGGAACCTGGGGAGCACCAGGCAGCAGGTCAAGAGCTGCTGTGTGCTTCCTTGTGCTTTCTCAGCCAGCCCAACCAGCTCTGCTTTTGCTGGCAAGAAGAGAATTTGAACGGATTGTAGCCAATCCTGCTTCCCCTAGTGTGGGGCAGGTGCTGTCCTTCCCAGGAAATTCCAGCCACCTGCAGAGTAGAGCAGAAACCTGGGGCAGCCCAGTCGCCTGAGCCTCCAGCTGCTCACTTGGGTGTAAATCAGGAGCTGGTGGAATTCTGTCCTACTTGAGCACAGTGAAAATACACTTTTCCTGCTTATAATGTAAAAAAAATATTGACACTGCAGCCAGTTGCTTCTAGGGAGCAGGAAAGGCAAGGCTGGTGTGTGTTCTTGTGTGTGCATGTTTTATGCAGGCAGGGTTTCCACCCTGCTGGGAGGCATACTAATAGCCAGATTAACATACTTTAGTTTTAAAATAACATACTCCCAATTAAGCAGGATTTAACCAAATCTTTCCCAGACTGCAATAGGATGTTTGTAGCAATGTTGTCCCTTTGTTGTGAATCAAAAAGGTATGAAGAATTTCAGTTCAAGTTACTGCCTTGGTTATTTTTAATACTTAGCCTTTTTTTTTTTTTCTGAAAACGTAAGGATTGCTGCTCCTGTCCCTCACATGTTTTTGATGCAAAAAGGCAGGGCGTGAGCAGCAGTTGTAATATAATAATTAACTCCCAGACCTTTCTTTAAAAATAATGGATTTACTGTGATTAGGTGCCTAAAGAGAAATTTTCTATAATAACTGGTGAACCGCTTGGACTAGTTTGTTGCATGCTGGTATATTTAATCTAAAGACACAAATTCTGTGGTATTGTGTTCTCTTAAGACTTGCAGTTCAGGATTTTTAGGAAGCAGTGGATGATACAGTAGTATAATAAGCAGTTTTCTTGGAGATCAGATGTGCTGGATTTAGAGATTTTCCACTCCTACCAAATGGCACGGTCCCAGCACTGTGTTATTCCTAAGGAGTAAGCAAATATGCTGGGAAAGAAGCAAGCCAGAATTTGTTGCTTTAATTTGAAAATGTTCATAGTCGATTCTTCCAAAAATCCACTTTCTATCTTTAGATGGAAACAAATCCTCTGGCTCTTGTGGTATTCAAACCAAATAATTTCTGATTTGAATGGGAGCTTTACAGGCATAAAAACCATTTGGATTTTGTCCATACTTTCGGAAGTTTCAAAAATGAGCAGTTGTAACTTCCAAGTTCTTCAAAATGATGTGAATTAAAAGCCATGGCTTATACAGAGCAGTAGCTGCCTCCCAAGTTGTCCCAAATGAACTTGGCAGTGTCACTGAGGTGACACTCCTCGAAGGGTTGTTGTGGAAGAGCCCTCTGAAGGGATCTCTACTTGCTTGGTAGGTGATGGGGTAGGTCCTACTCCTTCTCTTTATGCCAGGTGAGCAGGATTTGATGGCTGTGCAAGGTAATAAATTGTGTTTGGCAGAACCTTTCAAGACCATATGATAAAATAAGAGGGCATGTGAGAGCTGAGTTTCACAAGGAGTGATTATAACTTGCACTTCCAGTGATACCATGTGTGATGTTGCATTCAGGCCTCAGATATATAATAGCGTTTTCTGAAAAGTCCTCATCAACTTAGTGATTGCACTATTTCACATGTAAAATTTTTACCTGCAAGGAGTATTACCTGATCTACTCTATTTGTAGTGCCAGAGATGTGTTAGCCATTAGAATAACAAACAAAAATTGCTCATACTGGGATTATTTGCTTTTATTTTTATTCTTAGAAACATTTTGGGTGACTGTAGCTCTGCTGATATAAAAAGAAGTCCTTTTTGTGAACTAATCCCATCTGCTGAAAAGAGCCCTCCTTCCCAGGCAGGTTGTATTTCTCCCTGGTGGATTGGGTGCTGTGTTGCTATTGCTGTGTGAATTGCATTCTTCTGGAAGTAGTCTTTGAAAGGAGAAGATAATAGCAGGTCACACACAACATGGTCACAGGGAGCCAAGAAATCAATCCTTCTGGCTTTGGAATATGGACAGAACATTTTGCATCTGATGTGTAGGAATTGTCTGGTACAGTAAGAGTGATTCAATCAAAATTAAAAGTTACCAAATGTAACCCTACATTTGGGCAAGGTTAAAGAAAAAGAAAAAGGCACCAGGAGATAGCATTATTGCTGTCCTGACCCTTGAGGATGCTTTCATGGTACCATCAGGTTTGTGCACGATAGCTACTGGCTTGCTCTCAGGGAAATGATTCCATGCAACGAATATAAAGTTAGATTATAATTTCTGATTTCAAGTAAGATTTTAATAAAAATCAACCTGGCATGCAAGGCTAAGTCCTATTTATTAAAATGAAAACCTGTCTTTTAATGCTCTCTGTCATTCTTTTAAATAACTATTTAACAGCAAATATTGCTTCATATTGTTTACTTGGACCTCCTTCGAGTCAAGGATTGGATTGCAGAGGTCCCCTTCCAACAAGTATTCTGTGATTGCTTTCTGTTTCCTCTTCCTTTTATAGTCTTGTTCCCAGCTGTTGGAGACAGGTTTGATCCAGAGAGGAATATTAGCAGCTCTGTTTCATACAGTTCTGAGTATTTGCATATTCCATTTTTAATGCAACTTATGTGACTAATTTCCTCAGAATCCACTCCAGAAATAAAGTAGTTACACTTGGACTATTGTGGTTTAATTGGCAGGGTTTTTTTCCTTATGAATCTGTTATCATAACAAGAATTGCCACACTGTTTCTTGGAGTCATGATTATTTATCAAGTTTACAGTACAGTGAGCAGCTTGCTGCATCTTATGGTTATGAAAGTACAGAGATTTCTAATGTGCTCTTTAGATTGTATTTTTCTTGATTTATACAATCTGATCTGGCTCTGTTCAGGCATTTAGTTTCTTTTCTGAATAGTGATTTTTCTCTTCCACGCACATCCAAGAAATAGATTAGAATTAAATGCTGTCTATTGAAAAAAAAAAGTGCCACTTGTATTACTGGAAACAGCTGAGACTAGAGTACATCTCTCAAGCACTTCTTTTAACATTTAAAGGTCATTTTGCAGCTGAATCCAGGAACACCAAGGAATGAAATGATGAACTCATAATTTTGGCCGAGGTTGTTCCAGCAGTGTATTATATCACTGTGTCAGCTCTAATGCAGGCTCTTGGTGCTTGTGTGCCTCTCACTTTATGGTCCCTTTCTAAAACTATTGTACCCAAATAAAGAGCAGTGGTTCTTGCATCAGATGTGATATGAGTAGCTGATTTCAGCAATAGTGCTTATTGCTGCCCTCATTGTTGTGATCACATTATTGTAGCCATGATCCACCCAGTAAAAGCCCCTAAATGGGAATCAGTCATTCACTGAAAGCTAGAGTGGGATAGTGTTCCTGCTGAGAGTAATTCAAGCACCCAGCAATCTGTACATTGAGTGAAACCATTAGGATTATCCAATTAGCTCTGTGTTTAAAGACACTTTGAAATTTATGCACCTTTCTAGGATTCTAGGTATTGCCCTGAAGAGATAAGGTGGCAGCCTCTGTCCCTGTGGTGTCTGTGTGGCTGCTGGCAGTGCTTGCACAGTCCCCATTCCTTGCTTACCTGGGTTTGCATGTTCCACATGTGCACACCTGACTGGCAATCTAAGAAAAGACATTTTGTGCTTTTTTTACTAGTCCTGGCTTGCCTCTTAAAGAGCTGGAATGTTCACCTGAGAGCAAATTTGTTTTCTTCTCTAAATGTTAACAGTTCCCTTCAGTCAGCTCTGCTCTGTACTCAGAGAAAAGCCTGTGAGTCTCCTGTTGTTGGTGGGATGGAAGGGCAGTGTTCAGTTCTTTTGGTGCAATGCGTTTCTGTTGACATGAGCAAGATCCCAAATATCAGCTGCCTCTTAATCCTGACACAGGGGTGTGGAAGAGCTCTTGAATCTGCACAGAGTTCTCGGGGCTCCAAATGCAGAATTACAGCCTTATGGAAATCATGCTGTCATAATGTGCAGCCCTGGGATTTGGGAGATCCAGATTCTGTTCCTCCCTTTCTGCAACTTCTGGTGGGACCTTGCAGATTCATCTGGCATCTCAATTTATGTCTGTCTTGAAAAGCATTGGGAGACTGCTGCTAGAATGTGGGCTCCGTGATACTTGTGATAGGACACACCTTACAGGAATTGAGTGCTGTCTTCAAACAATAATAGATAATAGAAGGGAAATAAAAGGGATTTACAGCCCTTATAATAAAGACATTACCCCAAAAGATTAGTAATAACAAAAAATAACAGCTGTAATATTTCTTTCTTCTGTATCCCCCTCCTCCGTAACACAGTGTTCACCTGTCAGAGTTTCCAAAAGATAATTTTCACAGTTCTTTCCATACTTCTGGGACCTATTAAGACACAGCAATATTTCTAGGTAAGACTTAATGATCTACAGAGCGGTATACCTTTTTTATAGGTAGGATTGGAACTATACATCATTTAGAAAAAATGCAAAGTGAACCCAAGTAGTGAATGTGTCTGCTAGGTGGCTCAAGGAAGAGTTGCTGGTACAGATTTCTTCTGCAAAGCCTGTTTTTTGTTGGAAGCTGTTTAATTGCAGTTTTGACGTGGATTTATTTGCTGAATGTGGTCCTTTTGCTGTCAGATTCCTGAGACTTTACAAGAAGATTCAGTGAAATGCCCACCTGAGCTCTTTCTGGACATAGGGAAGATGTTTGTGGAGGAGCTGGAAATGGATCAAAGCAGCCCCTATCAAACCCCTTGAAAACTTCCCATTGCTCTGTCCTACATTTTCCTGGGCAGTTGAGAGTGTGTGTGTGAAGGGGTTGAGAGGGGAAATGCATTTTTTCTCTACCTTTTTTGTAGCAGAAGGGTGCTGTTCACGTGCTAGAGTAGAGAAACCCTTGGCTTGTAGTCCAAGATGTGAGCTGGAATGGATTGTTGTAGGCAATTTATCTTAATAGACCTGAGGAGGTCTGACAGCAACTGGGACTTTGGCTTGCTGAATGCAAAGGTTGTGACTGTAAAAGTTCATTACACTCTCTGTCTTTACATGTGGATAGCCTGAACTTCTGAGATTAGTCTATGCATCTCTGTCAACAGTACAAGTTAGGTATGGGAGTGGAGGAGAAAGACTACACTGCTTTTTTGTTTTTGAGGTCTGTCCAGATCAATTCCTTGCATCACGTTGGTAATTTCCCCTGGGTGGTTTATCTATTACCTGATAACACGGAGTTATTAAATACGTGTGCACGGCAGGCCCTCCTTATCTGCTTGGGCATTGTTACCCTCTGTTGCAGACATTCTCTATACACATGTGCATTACAAATGACATGCCTCTATCTGGTTATAAATATTTTCCATTTGGAATTATCTGCTTCTGCTACAGAGATGAGAGGTGATCACTTGAGCATGAAAGATAAGGGACCAGAGGTAAGAAAAATAAAAATGATGAAGCACTGAGCTGCATACAAAATAAGTGACATAATCCAAACATCCTATTAGATCAAGTGCAGCAAAACAGGTTCTCTTACATGCCTAGCTGCTGCCATGAATTCAAGTTATTACATGAATTCAGGTTGGTTGCCTACAGGGGTATTGAGGGGGAAGAGAGGAGGGATTTTGCAGCAAACCTATTATAACAGGCTTTCTTTATTTGATAGAAAGTAAGTTAGCCTTCTTAATACATGTTAAAATTATTGAAGTTGGAAAAGCAGCTCTTTATGTTCCTAAGACTTAAAGCCAAAAATAATTAGGTAAAGAAGATAGAAAAATCTTGGTTTAAAATTAATTGGCTTGTGCGAATTCTGTCTTTTTGCCAATTTGCTGGTCTCTCATGCAGAAGCAAGATGTACCTGATGAGACAGATGTTCCCAGTGTGGCAGCAGCCCTTGTGGTGAAATGGCTTGTTGAGCTGTGCCAGGTGGCTGTTTTGCCTTCCTGCAGGGCAGTGGATCCCGTTCTGACCTGCTGCACAGGGAATTCAGGAAGGCTCTGGGATCCTTGCCAGAAGCAAGCTGACCAGTAGTCTCTTGGCTCCAAATCCAGGCATTTGCTCCTGCTGTATTCTTGCAGGTGCTGTAATGATTTGCCTTTTAATGTGTCCTTTATGATCCAACAAAATATCCAACACTTTTCTTTACCTGGGGACCAGAGTGTGCCTTCTATGCAGCTCAGTGAACACACAGAGAGAAAATAATGAATTGGCAGGATTTTATCCCTTTCATATAATGTGTCAATCCACAGTTTCTGGCACAGGGAGGCCAATTGCTAAGTTAAGCCCCATTCTGTATTGAAAAGTAATTCTTTCCCTTTGCAGTAAAAAGCCATGCTTGTGCCAGGAGCAAAGGTAAAGAGGGACATGGTAATTCCTGGGCCTTTGACACGGAAGTAAATATTTCCCTAAAGGTAAAAGCACAAGGTTTGCAGACATGGCAGTAACATGCAGCATGCATTGCTGGGCCAAAGTCAGCAGGGGCTCTTAGGCTTTAGAAAATGCAGAGTGTTATTTTATTTATATATTTGTTATTTTAGCTCTGTTAACAAACTCACGGCTAAGAAAAAGGTCAGTAAAATGTATCTGTCTCAGCCAAGCATAGTGTGGGCTTCAAAAATATGATTGTTCCGAGATGCGAGCTCGTTTAAGCACTCAGAGTGGGAGTATATTAAAGCATGAAAGTTACTGAAAATGAGCCTTAATTGGCTGCTCTTTAAGCTCCTTCTCCATGATTGTGAGACAGTAATTTCTTATTTATGACAATGCTGTTTGTATCAATTACTTTGACATTTGAAGTCTAGGGATAGGCCCACAGCTGCTGTAGGGCACTGGTGTAAGGGGCTAAGGCATCACTGAGCATTGAGCCTGGTCACTTCCCAATTTAGGGAGGACAGGGGCTTGCAAAAGATTGGCCACTTCATGCCACTGGATGAAGAGCATGATCTGGAGAAGGCTTTGCTTTTGAGAAAGTGGGATGGCTGATACCTTCTGACTCCTCATGCTCCTTGCTTCATCCTGTCCAGCTTCTGCCCCTTCCTAAGAAGGCAAAGTTGTATGAATTCTTTAGCACTTTGCTTTGTCATACTGAGTAGGGGAACTTGACAAACAAAATCTTTGTCAATTTGTTAAAAACAAACAAACAACCTCTTAGAACTGTTTGAACTTAATTATGTTAATATTAAACATAATTATGGCGCGCTAATTATGTTTTCTACATTTGTGAGGAGAGCTGTGTTGTGCTCTCCAGACATCTGTACCATATAGAGACAGGTGGTAGAGTGCAACATTTCCAAGTGCCATTTTCCCATTCCGTATATGGCTGCTCTTTCGTTCCAATTTCAGATCCTCATTCAGCTTAGTCAAATTGAGTCCTTATTTGAGAGATTCTGCACTGAAAGGCAAATGCATCCATCTTTATAAGACTGTTTGTTTCCATAATTAGACCCTGAATCAACAGTGTATTGAAGATGACACATTTGCTTATTCCCTGTCTTCTCCCTATGGTGGCATAAAGCAAGTGAAGCACAATAATTAATGAAAAAGACTGTTTATTATTCAGGCAACATATCTTGACGTGGAAAAAAAGAACATGGGTTAAAATTATATTGCTGAAGACCATCAGTGTCATAGTGAAGTGTATGAATAGTTCTGGGGGGAGAGTCCCATCATTCATGCCAGTTGGGCTGGGTGCTCTAAAACTGTCAAATACAATTGAACTCAGATTTCTCATGTAAAACTCAGGAAGACGTGGAATGCATGGGGAAAAAGACTGACTCAACTATTTTGCTAGGGCATCTTTAAAGTTCTTTCCAAAATTGTGACTTTTTAAGCTTCATTTACAAGTCTTCTCTGTCCTATGGATGAGTGAAAATGATACTTTTTTTCACAGTCTTATCTTTTCTTCTGGGAGAATCTGCCCAGTAGGATTTTGTAAGACAAAGGGTGAACATAATGCTCTGCTCAGCACTCTGCCTTTGCAAAGTAAAGCTGATCTGTTTTAAATAACAAAGGCCAGAAAGTGCCTGACTGCAAAATACTGCTCTGTCTCCTGTGGACATGATGCAGAGTAAGTCGCTGCTTGTAAGCCAGTTTTGAAGATTAGGTAAAAAGCAGCAGTTTGCTCCACCTCCTTAGGTGATCCTGAAGTCCTGGGGATGGTGGCTCCATACTCACTGACCACAGGGAAACCTCCAAAGTTCCTCTGAGACACTCTCAGACCATTCACTTCATTTGCAAAGAGCTGCAGTGTAACCCAAAAACCAGAAGTGTGCACTGCCTAGTAAATGCCACAGCTCTAATGTGCAGCTGAAGTCATGCTGGTGGCAAGCCAAGGTTTGGGTTCTGTTCCATTTCCATCTCTTTCCATACTACACCTAATTATGAAATAGATGCTGTGTTTTCTCAAGCTTCTAAAGTCAGTCCACATTAGGAAAAGGATAAGATGGGAGCAAGAATAGCCCAATTACTGAAATGGAGTGATTGAGAGAACAATGACTCTATCAAGGCTACTGATTTTCAAGTCCTTGATTAGAGCCTGCTTTCCTTTCACACGTTTTATCCTCAGTGGTGATGCTGCATTGTTGTGGCAAATAAAGCTTCCTGGCATTGCAAAGCTGTGAGCAGCCACTTACACCAACAATAAAGCTTTGATCTTCGTCTTTTGGTATTCACCCTCCACAGTGTTGCATTTTGGGAATAGAGAATGGGTTTGTACTATTTTTAGGTGCAAAGAATTGCAGTAACATAAATGTCTTCTTTTCAATTTAACGTGCTGCTAGCTAGTGGTTGGTTTGATAGTTCTGTGCTGCTACAAATCTCTGTGTGTTAGGGGATGAGCAATAAGAACATGTGGTTTGGCACAAGCATGATAGAAATTATTGTGAGGTTTTTTTAATTTTACTTTATAAAGGAGTATAAAGTTGATCAATATTGATCAATAAGCAGCAAGTCTAATACAAAATGCAATAGTGCTCTATGCTATGTATGCAAGTGGCTCATATTGTTTATTCCAGGTGATGCAGTCACAGACAAACAAATTGAATGGATATTGGCAATGTAATGTCGAAAATTCTGGGACTGTATCCTGTCAATTCCTAAAATAATGCTGTAGTTTAAATGCTGTGATGGATATGATCAGCAGACTATTTCTTTTTAATTCTGTTTTTATGAAAACCTGTAAGTATCAGCACTTTTCTGTGGTGTTCTCACTTCATGCAGAGTTCATTGACACAAAGGTGTGTGGCATGAACAGACCTGCAGCCCCTGAGGAAGCACTGCACAGGCACCACACCTGGTGCCTATCCAAGAGCCTTTGCAAACAGGGATGAATTCAAGGAATCTTTGTACTTGACCAGCTCTGTTCCTCTTTATCAGCTCAAGAGAGGGCAGACCCACCCCCCTTCCAAGGATGAACATTTAATGTGGCTCATAAAGTGTGCTTGCTTTTAATTTTCTGTGGCATTCACCTCTCTAGTGTGCCTGTTGTCCAGATGTGTTTGAGGGGACCAGTTCCCAGAGTGGAAGGCTGATGGTTTGAGAAACTACCTGGGCTCAATGCAGGACACCCAAAAATCTCATGAGAATGGGTCTGAGGGCATTGTCCAAACACTTCTTGAACTCAGGCTTGGTGCTGTGACCACTTCCCTGGGGAGCATATTTCCCCAGAGAAGTTAAGTGGCTTGCAAAGACATTCCTGGATTTGTGGAGAGATTCAGAATAAAGGGAACTTAATGTTCTAAAGGGAATTCTGAGTGTTATCATAATGTAAATAGAACATAGGTATGCTAATAAAGAACAGTAGTGAGCAGTACTTTCAGCTAATAATGACAGTGAACAAAATATTTCAATTCTACATACTGTATTTTCTCATGTAGTGGTCTTTAAACCAGGGATATAATAGCTGTTGATCTCAGTTATTATATTTTAATTAGAAATAATTCTTCTCCAGAGCTTTTCCTGGCTGTTGTTCTCCTAAGAGCAAAAGTCATTAAACCTTTTAGTTGAGACAGAAAACAGTTGTTGAAGCTGAGAGAGAAAAATGGAAAGAGGAAAAATAATTGATTTTATGCTTACTTCTCTTTTTTTGTTGAAATATTGGTAGGGAAGGTTCATGGACAATATCTGGGCATACTTTTTTTCTGGAAACATAGGGTAGTTGTCTTGTTTGTTGTCACAGTATCATAATATGCTCTTATGTAGCTATGACACTTTATTTTGTGTGCATGTTAAACAATGCCTGGATTCTGATGTCAGTCACGTAGGCTGAATAGTTACATCTGAAATTGTTTTTATTGCTATGTAATTCATGGTCCTTCTCCTTTTTGTTCACCTCCTTCTAGACTGACTATTTGAGAATTCTTAGCAGCTGTGTGAAGACTGCTCCTGTTTTACTGGAAGAACAGATTTTTGCATCTTGTCGAGCTTACACTTCTTTACACCTAATTCTTTCCCTTCTGCAGAGGAACTCAAGGAGAAGCTGCAGAAGTATGTTGATGAAGTGAATGCCCACAAGCCTGGTTTCATCAAGGTGGTGAGGCACAGCAAGCAGGAGGGTCTGATCCGATCTCGGGTTAGCGGGTGGAGAGCAGCCACAGCTCCGGTCGTCGCTCTCTTTGATGCCCATGTGGAATTCAATGTGGGATGGTATGTGCCTCCTTTTTGTCTGACCCAGGGACCTTTCCCAAACTCTGGTGGGAGATTACTGACTGGCATTTCTCTTGCAGGTAGAGGGTGAGTTAGCATTCTGAGCCCTTTGAAGGAGATTCTGACATAATCACAGACACAGGCATGAAAAATGTGTTTGTGCTGTGTAAAAAGGTCTAGATCCATTTGTATGGTTTGAGTTATCTGCTGATCTAATTGCAGTGTGTTTAAATCACATTGGAAAACTGCAGGTTAAAAACCTCCTCCGGTAGTGTAGCCCTTTGCCCATGAGGGCAAATGTATCTCCTTTTCATTAAAAATAACATGTTTCTTGGATGCTCTGCAGTGTAAACAAAGAGGTGTTATTTTGACCACTCTGCAAAAGTAAACCTAACTGAAATAATGTACTTTAACTTGCTCAGTCTGGATTTAATATCTCTGTTGCTTCTTAAGTAAAAATGATGGTAAAAAGGCAGGAATTTCTTTCCTTAGGATAGATCTATTATTAACTCTGATCTTGATGTCCTTGATAAAGCTGAGAGCCTGAAGTTATCGTTACTTGGTAGCAAGAGTATAAATGTTCTGTGATATGCAGATACTCATTTCTTCCATCCACCAGCTAAAATCAAGGTTAATAATAAGGCAGCCTAGAGAAAATATTGCACTGTTATTTTGGGGCAAAATCCTGCACTGTCAAAACTCCATCTCAGAGCAGAGAAAGCTCTGAATGATTAACAGCTCTAGACTTTGCTCCTTCTGAAAAATACAGCATATGCTGCTGTTTATTTGATGAGTGGACTAAATAATCTTTAAAGGACCTTTCCAACTCAAACTGTTCTATGATTTACATCAGTGCTATGCTTTTATTGATGTAATCTTAACACTTTTTTTTTTTAAGGGCTGAACCAGTGCTCACCAGGATAAAAGAAAACAGAAAAAGAGTAATTTCTCCATCATTCGATAACATTAAGTATGACAATTTTGAAATAGAGGAGTATCCCCTGTCAGCCCAGGGGTTTGACTGGGAGCTGTGGTGCCGATATCTGAACCCTCCTAAGTCCTGGTGGAAACTGGAGAACACAACTGCTCCAATAAGGTAACTGTGGCCTAGGTTAGAGTGTCACTGGCAATGCACTCCTTGGTGTGACAGGGGTGAGTGAGCTATGTAATAGGTTGTATTGACTGCAAAGTAAAAATAGTTACATGTCCTTGAACTGTCCTCTTCAGCTTTTGTCCTTGACCCCTACACAGTCATCAGGAAAACTCTTGTTTTTAGTAGTTTTTTAAAAAGTTTTTAGAGGAAACTCTTGTTTTCAGTAGATCTTTTTAAATAGGTTTCCTGCCAAAGTGGAATGCTGGAAAGGAATGCTCAGCAGCACTGCTTACTGCAAATGTCTTGTCTGTGATTTAGTGCTAAGGGGCCAGGAGTGGAATTCTCTTTGCAGATACATTACATAAACAGAGCTGATGTGACAGCTGTGTTCCTTACAATGCTGTCACATAGCTTTACAGCTGTGTCCTAGGAGTTAATGTTTGTTCACTGACATTGTGAGCAAAGGCTGCATTGGATCCTTGCTTTGGGACAAGCTGGGTCTGTACTTTCTTATCATGTCTAGAGTGTTGTTAGGCTAGTACAGAACAATACCTTGTCTCAGGGAGGGGAGTAGTTGCCTGTGAACCCACTCAGCAGCTCTGCTGAGATTGCAGACCTTCCTTGTTGAGATGCATTCATTCCAAAGAGGTCACTGGTACCTGTGCTCTAGCTCCCTGCAGAAAGTGTGAACCCTGTTTTCACCAGGTGGAAAGCAGAACCTCAAACAGCAGTGGCAGCTATTTTTCATCCCATTGCTCTGTCTTTAGAGTCAGGCACTTTTCTCAGGATCTGTCAGCTTAGCACATCCTGAACTGCACTGACCCATGATCAGGACCTAGAATTGGAAAGCAGAAGATAAAAATTACCAGGTTTGCCACAGACATATGTAAAAAGGGGTGATAATTTCCACATCATTCGAAATGGTAATTGCTGGTAATGAACTCTATTAATGCTATAAAAACATTGCTGTGAAGACAGTTGAGAGAGTTGGGGCTGTTCAGCCTGGAGGTGAGGAGGCTCCAGGGAGATTTGTAGCATCTTCCAGTACCTAAAGGGTGCTACCAGGAGAGCTGGTGAGGGGCAAAAGTAGGTAGTGATAGAACAAGTGGGAATGGCTTTAAACTGGCAGAGCACAGGGTTAGATCTGATTTTAAGAAGAAATTCTTTACTGTGAGGTTGGTGAGGCACTAGCACAGGTTGTCCAAAGTAGTTGTGGCTGTCCCATCACTGGAAGTGTTCAAGGCCAGGCTGGATGGGGCTCTGAGCAGCCTGATCTATATGAAGATATACCTACCCATGGCTGGAGTTTGGAACTAAATAATCTTTAAGGTCCATTCCAGTCCAAGGCATTCTATGATCCTGTGATTAACTATATAGATTAATTATTATGGCGACTTTTAAAATTAAAAGTATTTAAACAGAATAAAGAGCAAATCTACTTTTCCATTTTGCCCCCAAACTCTGTTCTATATGAGGACTGGGGAGTGAATGTCCTTTATAAATAGTGGATGCTCAGGTTTGTTCCCTGGCCTTTTCCCTTGCACATTTTCTAATTTAGTGCAATATGCTGAGTGTGTGTTGGATAATTAAAACAAACAAACCAACAAACAAAGCCATGTGCATTGATTGATGATCTCTATCATGCCTCCATTATGCTTCTAGAATTATAGCAAAGGGAAGCAGGTACTCTGAGAAATGCGTTAGAAACAAAAGCAAAAATACCTTATCATAATAGAAGCATAACTTTTGTATTGATGCTGTTATTTTCTCCATTAATAAGTACATCAGAAACAGAATTTCATTGTTACAAAGTGGGCACTGTAGCACTTAAAGGCACAAATATATAGATTTCTGTAGAATTGTACGATCTGTGATTAAGACATCCTATAATGTTTGAAAGCAGATGTCTGCACTTACTGTAGCTTGAGTGTCCTCAATAAAAGCAGGATGATTTGCCCCATACTGCTAATTAATATCCTGTTATTACCATAGTGCCTGATACCAGCATAATAATCAGAAAAGACATTTTTATTTTATTTCTTGCCATTGTGGATTATAAGGTAGGAGAGAAATGAAAAGGCTAAATGACTCTGTATTCTTCTCCACTGCATCTCATAAAGGTAAAATTGTACCCTCTGTGGCTGAGCTCTTACCTTATTAAAATGGGCTCAGTATAGTAAAAATTGCTTGGTTCAGACCATGACATGAATAGAGCTTGCTGATCCAGTAAAGATATGGGATGTGTTTAAATTTGGCTCAGGACAATGGACTAATGCTACACCATGCTGGTAAGGGCAGACTTTTCTTGATTCTGTATTAAAAAAACCTTATCTGGATGGTCCTATTCAAGAAATAATCTCTTTTTTTACATAATGATACAAACACAAGTTTTTTTAGCTCTAGCTGAATCTGGGTTCTGCCTAAACACACAGAACTGTGCATCAGCAGGTATCCTTTGCAATTACCACAGACAAGAGACTTGAGGACTTAGCAAGGACAGAGACCACACTGTCTGGTGCCTCAGAAACAAAACTGGGGCTCCTGGATCTCACACTCTTAGCACTGAAATCCTACCTGCTCTGGTGAATATGTATGTCCAATAATTTTGACTCTATTTTCCTTCAATGGTGTGTATTTCACTTCGGAATTAAGAATATTAGAAGGCAAGGCTAAATAAATCTGTTTGAGAAATACATCCTTAAGAATCTGTTTTGCTGCACCATTTTACCCAGTAATTACAAGTATAATCCATGTCTGAATAATAAAATTCTTCATAGTCTATCTGCTAATTTTGGTTGCTGCTGGTTTATCCTTCCAGAAGTCCTGCATTGATTGGATGCTTCATAGTGGATAGAGAATACTTCCAAGAGATTGGATTACTGGATGAAGGCATGGAAGTGTATGGAGGAGAGAATGTGGAGCTCGGAATCAGGGTAAGGAAAATAATTAGCCAATACTGGTGGCTTACATTTAAAATACAGCTTGAGTCTTATTGCAGGGGGAAAAAGCAGTCGAAAACAAATGGGTGATGGCATGAAAAGGAGATCCACAGCTCTACAGAGATGCAAATTTAGTATTTGAGGAGAGATGGGGGAGAAAAAGAGTAAAAGCTCTCTTTAAAGAACAATCTGGGACAAGGATAAGAAGTATAGAATTTAGTATTGTTCTTTCATTCAAGTAGCAACGCCAGAATTTTGCAGACTTGATACCCAAGAGTCTCTGCTTACTCATGATCCCAGACTCAGTAAGGACACCTTCTCACTGGTGTGATGGAAAAGCCCTTCTAGATGACTTGGTTTATTTAAATTAGGAAAATCACTGTGGAGCAAAGTGGAATATAGAGGCATTTATGCTGCCTGCCAGAGGAAAGGGAATTAAGATATTCATAAAGTTCATAAGTGCACTTATTTTCTACCTGTTTACTATAATGCAGCATTGTGTGTGATTTGTGTACTTTTTTCTGCATCTCTTCAAGGCTAAATATCTTTCTGAAAAAACAGTGCTGTGCTCTTTGAGGACCTCTCGGGTTTTTGATAAGAGAGGAATTCTTAGGTAGATAATGGTAATGAAAAATGGTGTGGTATGTTGTAAAACTAAATTCTGAACCCTGTTATGAAACGTTAGTGGAAGGTAACATTGTGGTTTGTGCCTTTTAGTTGCCAGAATAAAAGCATACTATTGTACAATAGCAAAAAAAGGAATTTACTGTAGGAATATAGAATTCTCTGCTGAGACTGCAAGATATAACAAAAAATACTCATTTTTACTTCTAGTTCCTTGAAATTCTTTTTCTTCCGCCTGTCAGAGATAAAGAGTTATTTCAGCAAGAGTGAAGCTCAGACCCCCTTACAGCTACATTAGAGCACTTTTTTTAAGGAAAGGGAGACAGAAATGCAAGACTGCTTCTTTTAATAGCACCATTCTTCTCATTGTGAAGGCCAGAGAGTTGCCTTCAGTTTCCAAAAACTTATTTTGCAGCTCAGTGTTGCGATGAGTTGAAAATTAAAGTCGCTTTGATTTTTCTGTTCTGACAAAAGACTATTGTTTCCTTGTGAGTGCGAGGAGTTCTCTCTCAGTTTGCATCATGTCTGGTCTGGAGTACTTAGCCTTGCAGGAGCTGGTTGTTGAGTATGTTGATAGACAAGAGCAGAGACACAAATCTCTGCATAATTGAAACTTTGGAGTAGACTGGATCACTGGAATAAGGCCCGACACTGCTCTGATTTCCTTATGGCTTTTGTCTGTCTCCAGGGAAGCAGTGCCTGACCTACATAAAATACTTTCATCTGTAACAGATTGTGGTGTGCAAGGTAGCATAATGTATGCTGCCTTATCTGGCTTTATGCTGGCTTGGATCTGTGTTCCTGGCGATATGAAAACAAATTACAGATTTGCAATGAACAATTTTTTAGCTGCTCTTCTCGCAATTCTCAGTGTGTCCCAGACAATGCAAGGATGAGACTGAGGGGAGATCTTGTGGTCTTCAACATCCTCACGAGGGGAGCTGGAGGGGCAGCACTGATCTCTTCACCGGTGACAGTGACAGGACTGAGGGAATGGCCTGAAGCTGTGTCAGGGCAGGTTTAGGTTGGACATCAGGAAAAGGTTTTCCACCCAGAGGGTGGTTGAGCACTGGAATATCTCTAGATGACTTGTGCTGCTTTCAGCTTTGAGGCCTATGATCAATCTCTTGATCAAAACAGTAATTGTTCTGCAAAAACTACATTCTAATTACAGGATTAGTGCAATAAATAATGTTTCTATTCTAAAATGGTGCTCTACAATCTGTGACCATATATTGCTCACTGTGCTTCATCTTTCATTGCCGTTTCCCTTTTTTAAAGAAGTTTCTAGATTTTTCTAGTATTCTGCTGTATGATAAGCATTATCATGTGGGATAATGGACAATCAGACCTCATGTGCCCAAACTGGCCTGCTAGGGAAATTTTATGCATAAGCTTGCAAGAGCAAACATCGACAGGAACTGGAGAGTTTATTTTTGACTGCAGAAATAGCAGCAGGTGTTAGGATTATTTGAGCTACCTGTTTATTTATACATGGTCCCTTGTCCTCACAGTACTGATTTTGTTCCAGAGGATGTAAAACTATTGTAAGCCAAACTACTGTGAGGAATTAGACCCTGAAAAACCAGAAACTTTTTCCACTATCCTTGCTCAGGAGTTATTTTTGTCACTTCATCATCTGCACAAATATCTGGTTATCTGTGTTATGAGTGCAAGAAAATCTCCCAACTCTTGGAAGCCGTATTTGAAGTATCTATTGTTGGTAAACCATAACAAGCCACAGAAAACAGGACTTTGGAGGATTATTCTCTTGACTCTGATGAATTTGTTTCACTGTTCAGCTCTCTTGGTCTCTGATTTGGAATATTATTTTAACTTCTAAGATTTTTACCCTTGTCTGTGGCTTTGAAACAGCATTTGTAAAATATTAAGCATATATTATTAAATAAATATTAATAGAGATCTGTTGCCTTGAGCTAGAAGCTGACAGATGAGTTCAAAACACAAATGCATTTGATTCTTAGAAGAAGCACTGTATTTTCTCCTCAAGCAAACATTTTCTTGCAAAGCTATTTATTTGCCCCGTAAGACAAAAAAGCAGGCTGGTTGATGCAAGACTTGATAGAACTGTCTTTGAGCAGTTCAATCACTTTTACAGGGATTTTTGAAAGATTCATTTACTGTGAAGCAGCATCATATTTGTAAATTCACTTTAGGCTGAGTAATGCTTCTTTTTGGTTTATGTTCAATCATTCCCAATTGAATGGAGTTGTGTGATTTGAAGGGACAAGTTGCATTTGGAGGGCAAACTGGAATCAGTTATTATCCGTGTGACCAAGCAAGAGCTGTGTCAGTAACTGCCTTATGGTGGAACAAGAATGTGAGTGTGAGGCTGGTGTGTGTCTGTCATTTGGGCTCTGCTTCTGGGTTGGGCTGGCACAAGCAGTACTTGTGGTTGTGGAAGATCCTACAAATCCTTTGCAATCAGTTGGATGTAATCAATCAGATCTTGTGTTGGATGGTTCAAGTCTAGTTTTCAGTAGGCTTCTTAGAGGCCTCTTCCAAGTCGTACTGAAATATGCAGATAATTTTCTGTCAAAAGCAAGCCTGTAGCAATCCTTTTGTCTTTCCTTCTGTCTTTTAAAGCAGCCTACGTGATTGATAAAGGTCCCAAATATCTGTTACAGAAGTTATTTGTACCACTTTTAGGGATGCCTTAACAAATATTCAGTGATTTGCCTCAGGTCCCAGACTAAGTCATCATCAGAGTCAAGGGAATGCAAGCCCAGGCTTTGGCTTAGAGTAATTCTGCCTCTCACAAAGACTTTGTGCTTGCAGATGAATTCATGTTCCCAAGAATATAATGGCCCTGTTAAGTGGGTAAGAGGAAATTTTATTAGAAGGTAAGAGCCTTTTAAAGGGAAAAGGATTGGGTCTTGGTCTCACTAAATGGTATATCAGGACTTTACATCCGCTGACCCAGGAGGAAAATTGCATTTATAGTTAGACTGAATATGGCATGCTACTTTTATACAGTATATTGCTGTAGTGAAATTAATTGCTCAGTTTGCTTTTAGTCTGGTGGTTTGTCTGCAGGCCTTCTGTGAAGATGATGCTCTTTCTGTTGGTGGAGAACTAGAGGAATGTAGCTAATGAATAGAGATGGAGAAATTAGTTACTTGAGCAGAAAGTACTCCTAGCGTTCCTTGGGATGTTTTCCATACATTAGGGTCCCTCTGTGGCAGAGCAAGCAGATATGAAGACTATCATGTCTCTCTCTGATCTATTGTTTTCTAAATTCCAGAAGTTACTTCCACAATGTTTGTTTGTTTTGGGGCTTTTTTGTGTGGGTCTTTTTTATTGTTTGGTTTTTTTTAATGTGCTTTTTGCTCTTAACTATCTTGTTTTTTCTTTAGCCTCCCCGCACACCTACTTCTGGGATTATGATTTTTCACTGCCATTTTTTTGAGTCTCTCCCATTTGGTGCACAGGAACTGATGGCTGCTTACGTGTCCAGCCATGTCCAATCCACAGTGTTTGTGCATCCCAATTGTTTCTCACCTGAGATCTTTCTTATATTGTTTCCCTTGGAATAGTGTTCTTTTTGTTAATCACAAGCAAAGGAAGATATTTACACATGCCCCCAATCCCCATATTTACCTGAAAACATTTTTGTGCTTTTTCTTCTTTCCCTAGAAGTGCTCAGCAATTTTCCCTGTCAGTGTTTCTAACACAGGCCATAAATTACATGAAACTGTGAATATATTGCATGTAAATAGATGTCTGATTTTATTAAGGAAAGCCTTTGCACAGCTGTCCTGGGCATGGCTGGGGTGGAGATAATTTTGTTCCTAGTAGCTGGTGCAGTGCTTTGGATTTAGGATGAGAATAATGCTAACAACACAGCAGTGTTCAAGCCAGAGTGTAGTTTCACAATATATAGGCTACACTGAGTTACATTTTCTCTGTGCCATGCTCTTGTTCTGACTCCTGCAGCAGCACACCAGTGCTTTGGCTCTGCCAGCACAGTGGTCTGCCCCAGCCCTGCTGCCTCTGAACACCTCTGGCTCAGTAAACCTTTTTTTATTTTGTTTTTTTTTCTGCAGGGTTAATTGCAGTGTTAATCAGTTTGTGATTTACCGTGCTGCCTCACAAACTGTTTTGTTAGGCAGATTGACAGGTTGGAATGCCAAGAGCTAGAAGTGACTGGGAATGAACAAAGAAAGGGAGGGGATTTTTTGCCAAGCTGCTGTGCTGTCGAACTGTTTGCATGGAGAGAGAGCAGTGGGATGTGGCATGTGTGCCTAGTGTCCCTTTCTGTCCTTGCTGCTGGGTCCCCTTTCATGGCATTCCACTGAACAATGTAGATCTTTCCTAAATACCCTTCAGGAAAATGAATCAAGACATCCCCATTCTTGCACTTACAGCTACCATCACTTGTTGAGGTCTCAAAGCCATGTTTTTAGCTTGTTTTCAGTAAGAAGGCCAATATCCTTTGCCACTAGGGAATGATTTGCTCTACAGAAAACATCCTTAGTACGTGATCACAAGTGCTGTTCAACAGTATTAGGTTGGTGATGTGCAAAGGCAAAGGGCTAAGAAGTCCAAAAACAGAAATATTCTTAGTTGTTACTCTTGGATAACTTTTAAATACTGCTTTTTAAGATAATGATTTCTCTTTAACTTTTCACTGAAGCTTTAAATAGAGAGAAGCCTATTTTGCTTTTATCCATTTTGTGAATGAAGAGGAGACTATTTCTAGACTGAAGCCCATAAGAAAAAAAAAATGTAGAGATTGACCAAATGTTACTTCTTACAAGATGAAGCCAGTGCCTTTATCTTGGTGAAAGCCCACACTGTCACCAAGATAAAAATAATTCCTTAGCAGTACAAATGTGGCAAAAGAACTTGCCTAGCACCCTGTGTAACCAGCAGTGGCTTATCTGTGTGTACAGAATTATTCCTAAAGTTAATTTTGTTTTGCAAAGTTCCTCACTGCATCAACTACCTGAACCCCAAGATGACACAGACTAAAATACTCTATTTACAGGGTTGTAATTCCAACAGGTTAAAAAAGGAAGGTTCCATTGAGAATAAAATGAGGAATTGTCACGTCTCCAAATTCTGCCAGTCATGACATTAGCGGAAACGGGATTTTTTTGGCTTGTTCTGGTTTCAGTCACTCCTACATTGAAATAATTGTTTTTCCCCCCATTTTGCCCATGAACGCCTCAGCAGGTAACCTGCAGCTACAGCATGTGTAATTATACATTACCAGTGAATCACTTTTGTGTTTTTGCTATTTCAGGGGAGAGAACATTTTATTAGCTGCTCCCACAGGAAAGGAAAATATTACAGCAATAGCTAACACGTGGCATCGCTGTACCCTACAAGGAAGGACGATGAGGCACTTGGAGATTTCTCACAAATGCTTTTTCACCAGCTGTGCCTGTGTGCTTGCACATTACCAGCTGGGAAGTCATATAGATATCTCGATGTTTTATGAGAGGAAATGGTTTATTGTGGTATGGGAAGAATTAAAACAGTTTAAGTCAATATACACTTACAAATCAATGGACTCAGGTGAGATGCAAATTAATTAGTGCATTATTAATGTTTAATGCCTTCTTGCACTTTCAGGTCATGGCACAGTGTCAGTGCCCTTGTACCTTCTGGTGGTACAAGTCTTCATGGCCCAGGCTTGGAAGATTCCAAACTTTTTGCTTATCTCTATAATTTAATTTCATTGAGGGTTTTTGGTATTGCAAGACTGATATAGTAACCTACCAAGAATTAGACAAAGACTAGTGTGGAAGAGCAAGGGATTGTTGTGGTGGTAAAAAAGTGAGTAGATGACTGAGATGATTCACTAGGATGAATCCAGCATGTTCAGGTCAAAGGTGTGAAGGCCAAATACCTTTATGTGTGTGACAGCAGCTTGTGCTGTAAGTCAAGGAAGTGAGGCAAAAGACCAGCCTGGCTGAACAGGGAATCCTCATGGAGCTCTTGCCTCAGTCTTTACTAGTACTGATAGAATGTGGGCTACAGCCCTGTGGAGAGGGAGCTGGGACTCCTGGTCCATGGCAAGTTGAACATGAGCCAGCAGTGCCCTGGCAGCCAGGAGGGACATCCCTGTCCTGGGTGACATCAGGCACAGCACTGCCAGCCGGGCAAGGGAGGGCATTGTCCTGCTCTGCTCTGAGCTGGGGCAGCCTCACTTCCAGTGCTGGGGACAGCTTTGGGTGCTACAATATTGAAATGACATTAAACAAGTAGAGAGAGTCCAAAGGAGAGCAGTGGAGATGATGAATGGTCTGGAGGGGAAACCTTGTGAAGAGAGACTGAGGTCACTTGTGTTGTTCAGCCTGGACTAGAGGAGACTGAGGGGAGACCTCACTGCAGTTACAACTTCCTTGTGAGGGAAGAGGAGGGGCAGCACTGATCTCTGCTCTATGGTGACAATGACAGGACTGAGGGAATGGCCTGAAGCTGAGTCAGGGCAGCTTTAGGTTGGACATTAGGAAAAGGTTCTTCCCCCAGAGGGTGGTTGGGCACTGAACAGCTCCCCAGGACAGTGCTCACAGCACCAAGCCTGACAGAGTTCAAGGAGTGTTTGGACAATTCTCTGGGACACACGGTGTGACTCTTGGGGTGTCCTGTGCAGGACCAGGAACTGGACTTTGCTCTTCCTTGTGGGTGCATCCCAACTCTGCATATTCTATTCTGTGCTCAAGTCTTTGGGCACAGAGCAAGATTAACAAGACTGGTCAAGCTAAGTGTAGCTCTGGTAAGGGAGAGAAAGCTAAAAACATAAAAGATGGCCAGCACAGTAAGCTACTTCTGTGAATACTAAACCACTGGTTATCTGGTCCAGTCTCCTGCTTTTTAAGATGAAAAGTGATTTCTTTTACTTCTTATTTATGACTGAAGCTTGGCAATGTAGTGCTTGAAACCCGGGTTATTTCTCATTGCCTGGCAATGATATAGGTGTGTTTGGAAGAGAACTGAATGGAGCTATGAGCCTTCAGTGACCCTTGATGTGTTTTCTCTAGGAGACATGGGCAGAGAATAGTTCCTGCAGCACACCATGTGCAGTTTAACAGTACACTGTAAAAGTTTCACAGCTCATGAAGATACGTGCAAAATTAATCCCTGCAGAACAAAACAATTTAAAAAGTACATAATGAAGCAATTAGCTAAAAGAGGAAGGAAAGTAATGACAATTTAATTTGGGAAGAATCTTTACATGTATTAGGTTTTCAATGAGAGTGTTTTATGAAGGCACAATTAATGTAAAATGAGACCTGTGAGGCAATTAATGATGACTTCAAACGTTAGATTTAAGGGATAATTTACATTTTAAAAATGAAGAGCAGCTCTAGTTATATTAAGGTCTTTTATTTTCCTTTTAAAAAATCTTTTAGATTGTGGGTGTGTTTTAGTAGGTTGCTTACAGTTTCACATTAAAATATCAGCTTGGTTATGGAAAAAAATCTCTTCCTACATCCAAATAACTAAGTTTATCTGAAAATATGACAGGCTTGTCTGATGATCAGAATTATTTAGTGAAGGTTATCTGAATTCAGTGGAGGTATGACCTAAATAAAGATTAACGTATTTCACTCAGTGGGTGTAGTTTCTACCTCTACAGAGACAGACACCCAAAAAAGTACATGACAGTCCAAGGACTTCCAGGGTGCAACTGAAACCCCACTGATAGCAGTTAGAAATGTGAACATTCATTTCAGTGATCTTTGTGTCTGACAATTCTCTCTGTCCTTTCTGCAGTTACCTGTCAAGATACCAAAATAAAAATGCAGATTCAAAATGATTATGGTATTGAATAAAAATTGCTTATTCATGCTTGTCTATGAAACACCAAGCTCATTACTGGTTATCAGTGAACAATTAATCATAATGACAAAGGTTGACAAGATTCACAAGTAGTTTTTACAATAAATTGCTCCCCAAAATATATTTCAAAGATATTGGTAACTATTAGTTTGTATTCACAGTAGTAATTAATTTACACTGACAATTTTTTTTAACTTCAGGGCATCTTTAATGAGTTCTTCTAATTTTGCAATTTGCAAACTTCACAGAAGCTAGAAATTACTTCAGCTTTTTGAGAAATCACTTAATTATTGAAAGGTTTTTGTTTGCAGTCCAAACAAAATGATGGTATCAAACAAGGTCACAGCTCTTGGAGAAACTGCACGATCTGTGTAAATTTAATGAATGCAGTACATGCTAATAAACTGCTAAATGACACATAGGGCTTATTTTTTTATTTGTTTAAGGTTCTATAACATAAAAGGAACACTCAGTGATTAAAGAGATAAAAAGAAACTTCTAATGAAGAAGTGCTGTATAATGTTATAATGAAGTATAAATTAAATATTCGGGAGAGGGATCAGCTTCAGAGTTGTGATTGTTTTGATTAAATATGCAAATTCAAATATATTTAAATGCAATTGGAAAGGATTTAATAAAAATGCAGTGAAAGAGATTTTCCAGATATGAATGGAATTTGGTTTAGAAAAGCTTGTAATCAGATTGACTTGGACATTTGTAAGGCAGTGTGAGTGAGCCAGGGCTGTGTGAGTGCTGTCGCTGTCCCCTGGTGGCAGTGAGGGAGGGGTGACAGGGTGTCAGCACTTGGCCAGTTGCTCTAAGAAGCCGTTTGGTGTTTGCTGCTCCTGCAGCAGCCTCACCAGTGCCATGTCCCTGGCCTGCCCCATGCTCAGCTCCTTTTCTCCTCCAACAGAGGGGCAGTGACAGCTGAGCTGCTGTGCCACCACCACATCCTCTCCGTGCTTTCGTTGCTATCCTGGCTCTCCCAGTGTGAAGAGCCTGTTTTCTCTTTGCTCTCTGGTACTGCTTGAACCTTGCTGAGCATAAATTCTCACAGATTTAGGGCTGCAATTATAACTGTGTGCAAATATACCTTCAGTAATGTAACAGCATGAAGTGCTTAGAGCTTGGGCAAATTCTCCACGTAAGCTATAAAAGCTGAAGATTTAAAAGGGAGTTTCCCCTCCCTTCCCCCCCTCCAAGTAATATTCTCTGCATTCATTTAATGTTCCTATCATCTCTTCTTTGCTTTGCTTAGTTTAGATCATAGGGTTTGCTGATTTTAGTCTTTCAGCTTTGTAAATGTTCACTCTGGCACTGCTACTGTCCCTTTGGACCTTGAGGTTTTTTATGGAATTTAACTACCTTTTGCTAGGGAGGAAGCAACAAGGAACCCTTTCAAGAAGAGGAATCCCTCTAAGCCCTTCTTGGGGCTGTACCAAATATATGACCCTCAGGAAATTCAAGGATAAAGAGCCCTTTCTAAGGCTGTCCTGGAAGGCAGCACTGAAAATGCTCTGAAGTGGATTCAGGGCTCTTTGGAAGGGAAACTCCAGTTGCTGTGTTCTTTTCCTCAAAGACTGTTTCTGCAAAGTAAACCAGCAGGACCAGAAGCTCAAGAAATTCCTCCAAAGCAAAGCAAACTTTCTGCTTTGTGGGGCTCCAGCAATCATGGAAAGTACTCCCAAAGAGATACAGATCCTCAGACTTCAGAACTTTCTAAGGTAAAGTCTGAGACCTGTTGGTACAGTTTTGCAATTGATGCTTTTACAGAATGAAGTGTGAATTGCTCTTTATTGTGTCACAGTGATGAAAGCATATGTTACTTTTTTACAACTGCATATGTTTATTTAGAGATTTGGCAGGAAATTGAGATTGTTGCTGGCAATTTCCACCTCTTGCAGGTGAATATTTTACCTATATGTGTAACAGGAAAAGTTGTTGAATTTCCTTTTAGCCATAGTTTAGGAAATTATTCAAGTTTCTTCCTTGCAATTTGTACAAGCAGGTTAGTAACTGAGTATTACTGATTGCAGCCACAGTATGCTCAGAAATATAACATTTTACTTCAAACCATCTCATCTGGTTGAAAAAAGTCTTTGAAGCTCTTTTATCTTTAGACTTCTTGCTGAAGCCATGGGTGATAATTTGGAAAAGCTTCACTGATTTTAAACTTTTCTGTGTATTTATAACCACCACATAAAACAGCAGTGCTGGAAAAGTAGGAAGGTGCTATTCAGTGTGGATAAAGCCTGAATGAAGATTGCTAATGACAGCAAAAAATAGCTGCAAAATTCACAGGGGAAATGTGTGAAGCTGCGAGGAACTAACCCCTCAATTGCTATTCCTTCTTGTCTACAGGAATTTTATTAGATGAAGAACAGACCACTCTAAAAGGCTTCTCAACTTCCCTCTGAGTAGAGCCTTTAAGAAAATATATTTATTAGTATTAAAATATTAATTTTTTTAAAATCCTGAAAATTGTATCTGACTGAAAGGTATTGGTTTCGAGTAATTAATTAGTCTTTCCTGTGCACTTCTGATGTGAGATTTAGATCCCCTCAAGATGCCTTGAAAATCATCCAGCTATCCACAATGACTCCAACACAATGGTTAGAGCACCAAGGATTAATGTACATGAGTGAAAGAGATGGGGGGAGGTAGGATTGGTCAGATTCAAGTGGACACTTGGTCTAGAAGGGAAAGAAATGGCAAGAAATTCCCTGATTTAAAATATAATCAGGGAAGAATTAAAAAGATACCCTGACACTTTTTGTAGCAGTTAATTATGTTTATTGTTTAGTATTCATACATTCAAGTCAGTGTAGTGTTTATTATTTAGTGCGTGAATAACAAAGCCCTTCATTCCTTGGCTGTAGATTTCGCACTTTTTAAGGAGTTGGAAATCCATACTTCCATGATATTCCAGGACAGTTTCCTGTCATTTGAAAATTCCACTTTAATCCCTGCTACCTACATTTTAAATTTTTTTTTCTACTTACCTCTTCCTAAGTGTAACTAAATGTTTGGATAAAAGAGTTTTCTCACTGAACTGCAATCTCTCTGGCAAAGAACACTTCTGAGAGAGAGAAGGACCATGGCTTGTCCCAGATGTGACCAGCTGAGCATGTCAGGATTGTGCTTTCTGCCTTTTAAAGCATTGCCTTTGCTTCCACTCTGCAAGGTTTCATAGCATAGCCCATACCTAAGGTCATGCTCCTTGTTGAGTGTTGTAACTAATTTTTGTGGATTTTAGGCGATTTTTGCTTGAAAAAGACAGAATATGGTTTTGAAACTGCTTAATGCAACTCACCAGTTCTGTATTGGTAGGTAATTAATTGATAATTAGTCTGGAAATAGAACAAAGCCTGACAATGTCTGGGAGAACGGAGTGTCCACCAAATTTGATTAATTTGATTTATTCTGGTAGTGAGTCATTGTTATTTGCAAACTCAAACGCTTGGTCATCTCAGGATGCTTTTTGAAAACATATGACTTTGTTACAAAGTCAAATCAGAATTTATGGATAACCGAATCAGTGCTAAAATTATAGATGAGTCTGCTCTTCTGAATTTCAGTTCCTAGAAATTTGCTTGGAAATTCAGCTTATTATAGACTGTGAATTTTTTGGCTCAACTTGTTGTCAAGATGGCATTCAGACCTAGCTCTGAAAACCCCACAAAAGATTTGGTGTTCACTTCTTGGCTGTGGCTCGAGGCCATTCCTGGTGGGAATGAGCAGATGCTGGGCAGAGTACACAGTACACAGTGTGAATTGCCTTGTCCTGGGCTAAGTTATGCCATCTCTACATCTTCCTTGTCTTTTATGATACTAATTTAAGCAGTGTACAGTGAGTAACTCTGAAACAATTTATAGCTGGATGTCCATGCTGTTCTGAGAAATTACTTGGACTGAAAGCAGGCATTGTGTGAGCACAGCCTGGTGATACTTGACATTTAATCTTTATTAGGAGATGTAGCTGGACCATTTATAATTAAATGTTTGACAAAGTATTCTTTTTGTAAGATTGTTAAACTGCATTGCCCATTTAATATGATGTTTAGAAAGACAGGACACAAATGTTGTTTCCAGATTATTTTTGTGACAGATCAATTGCATATTTATTTTCAAATATTTATGATCATCTCAGTTTTGCCCTTATTTTGATAATAGTTTTATTTTTTCTTATGGCCTTCCAAGTTCTGGACACAGAGATGTGCTGAAGTCTTTTCAGCTCCCCCCTTGACTGTTCTGCAGGTTGATGGGATGGCTCCTTTTCCACAGAGCTCTGCAAACCAGGGCTCTATCTCTTCTCCCAGCATATGCTGAATGCAATTAGGCACCAGTTCAGAAAAAGCTTTGTGAACATTTTGAATTCATGCCACATTTTCTGGTCTCAGGAGCTGCCAAATGCCTAAATGCTGTATTCAAGCCAGATGTCTAAATATATAAAATGAATGACTGAACAAAGTGCCTCCTTAGTAGAGCATATGCCTATAGGGTGGACAGACCTGAGGGGTCTGAGATCAGCTCCAGAACAGGATGTTCTGCCAGCCCACATCCCTGGCCATCAGAAGGGAGACCAGAATACAATCTCCTGGATGAGTGTACAAGGAAAAGGCACCCTTGCTCTCGTTTTTGCTCTCTTAGTATGAGATACCAAGCCTCAGGAATCTCTGCTGGCAGCATCATAAGGCAAACTCTGCCACTGCTCAGTGAGTACACCTGCCTCTGGGACCCTCAGGTACTTGTTCAGCAGGATCAAACATTTTGGGTACATCTGGGGTTTCACCTGAGCAGCATCCACTCAACCGTTATGGATGGGCTGCCTTGATCATGTTAGGAAGCTTACATAATACAAGATACAAGGAAAAAGAGCTGCTATGTAAAATAATTCATGTACTTCATTGACTCTTAAGTCTGCCAAAGAGGTTTTCTCTTTTGTTGAAAGCAGAAAAGCAGAAATGAATGCAATAATTATGATTAACTATTAGCTCAGTAGTAGTGGGCAAAACTGAAACCTATTTTGGCAGGTACAGTAACCTACACTATAAATTTATCAGAAGAGTATTTTCTGATTAAATTGTTCATACAGCATTTTCATTAGGCAGTCTCAGTCTTTGTTGCTCCTCCTCAAAAGGAATAGACCTGGTCCTTTCTCAAGTATGTTTAAAGCAAAGCATAAGATGCATTTATATTCCTCATCTTCCCAGAATCTGAAAATTTGGTGGTCTTGAAAAGTTAGTTGGCTTAGTTTCTCTGTTGTGACAAGCTGCCTAGTTTGAGATTCCGGGTAGTGCATGTGTGGACTGTGCAGAACCTCAGAGAAAAGTGTGCAAGCCTTAAAACTTGAACCAGGCACTACTGTTTTCAATGCCCTATAAATAACCTTATTAATAATCTTGAGAATAGCTAAATTTGATCCAGTAAGATTGTGATGAGAGGCTAGTGGTAAAGTAGAAATTCTGTAGTAAGGTAGCAGTAACAATTCATGGTAGGGCAAGGTAATACCTCTCTCCTCTCATAACCTCTCTGTAGTCCAACAAGTCTTGAATGGTTATTCTGCTTTGTAACAATGCCAATCATAGAAATTAAACAGTTCCAGTGTGTTTGCTGGAGGCCAGCAGCAGAGCAGGGAGCTGTCACTAGCACAGTGTCCTTTATTTTGTCCCCTGGTAGGTGTGGCAGTGTGGAGGAAGCGTTGAGGTGCTGCCTTGCTCCAGGATTGCCCACATCGAGAGAGCACACAAACCTTACACAGAGGACCTGACTGCTCACGTGAGGAGAAACGCACTGAGGGTGGCTGAAGTCTGGATGGATGAGTTCAAGAGCCATGTCTACATGGCCTGGAACATACCCCAGGAGGTGAGTCACAGAGAAATCTAAATCCTTTTACGTTTGGGTCCTACCCTGGATTTTGATCTTTCCGCTAGGATTTCATCTGTATACATGTATGTATGCATTTATGTCTCACATATAGGCATAAAATATGCCTGTACCTACACCATTGCATATAAACATATATATGTAGCTGTGTCTTGTTCTAGAATAATTTGTCTTTAGGTTGCTTAAAAATTAATTCCTTGTCAAGTTTATTGTCTTCACTGAGAACTCTTCATGGATATTTTAAACCCATAGCTGCAGAAATGTGGGAAAAGACCACCATCAAATCTGCATTGCACATCTTATTTTGAATTTGAGTCTCCTATTTGCCATCACAGAGAGCTACAATTCCACCAGATTTGTGAGGAGAGATCTGCCAAGGGGTGTTGACATCTATTGATGCAAGCGTGGTGTGTCTGAATTGAGGATTTCTCATGGGAGTAAGGGTGGCTGGTGTGTGTCATGACATATTGCAGAATCTAGCTGAAACCTCCCCCCCAGGGCTGCTTGTCCCCATTTCTGTTCCATGGATGAGCACTGCTTGGTCCATTGTATTGAAGAGATAATGTCAGGCAGCTAACCTCAGAGTTCAGTTTGATTTTAGCTGCTCTTCATTTCTGTAGTCAAAGGCATTTAATCTATGAACACCTATGAGCAAAAGGACTCAAAGAAAGGTGACTATACTTATCCTGGAAAACATTCAGGATCTCTGTAGAATAGGTTTTTTCCCCTAGAAGTTGGAAAGCATGGCTCTAGTTGAATTCAGAGTTTGACTTAAAGTACAATTCTCATTACAACAAAAGCAAATGGTCTAGACTTAAATTAAAGAGCAATATAGTTTTTCTTTAATAAAATCTATCTGATTTTAGAACTGTTCAGAGAAATTGGTTTTGCTGCAATTTCTGTTTCAAGAAATGACATGCTGTACTTCACATTCACTCTAATAAGGAAAAAAGGTTAGAAACAAAAAACCAGCTAAATATGTGAATGCTGATGTTGGTTCAGCTGCTCTCAATAGCTTCTTGCATCTCTCATGATTAAAATCTAGACAATTTTGGCAAACTGGGGAAGTCATTGTCCTATTTTTACCACATAATTTGCCATGACCATGACAAAAAAATCCTCTATAACCTGGTATAGGAAAGGAGTTTTCTGAAAGTCCCATTTTCAGGGAATCCAAGCTGCCCTTTAAGTGTCCCTGTTTTTAGAAGTTGCACAGCAGTCCATACAAGAATAAAGACATTTCTGCCCTGGATAGTGTTGTTTATTTTATGGCAAGGCAGTTCTAAATTAATTTTATTTATGATTAACCTGATAGATTTAAATTTGAGTTTTTATTTTGTATTGTTAGTTACTTTCTTGAAGATTGGTTGACCTTCATTGATTAATCCAAGTTTATAGTTTTTCGACTTGCAAACATTAACATGAAATTTAGAAATTCCTCTTGCTAACCAGGATGTACAATATTATACACTGATTTGCGTGATATTCATCCATATGTGATGGTGGTGGTGCCCAATCTTGTGCAAATTTGAGATTTGAATGCAATTTGAAATCAAATTCATAAAGAATGTAAAGTTAAATTGCAACTGGGCAACAGCAGGAGTAATTCTCTGCCTGGAATCTGATGAATGCTGGGAATGGAATGTGTAGGGAATAGAAATGCATTAAGTCATAATAGTTGGGACTTTCCATGAAATCTGTTATTCCAAAACGTTAAACTCCAGAGCTGATTTTTTCCATGGAAGAATTCCCAGATCTCTGAGAAGTCAGATGTTCCCAAAGGTTTTAGTCTTTGGGAGCTAACAATGGCAATAATAGAAAGGAGTCAGACTCATTTGGCAGTGTGCTGTGGCTGCCCTCTCAGGATCTCTGTGGGTTTCTCTCTGAAGTGCTGAGGGCTTCAGATGGGCACCTCTGCTGCCATGGTGATTTCTGCATCACTGCCACTTGGATAAATAGATTCAGAAAAGCACTTGAAACCCAAAGGAAAGATTCTTCAAGTCCCAGAATCAAGAACTGTGCTTTCCATGTGCCTGTGCTTCTGGTTTTGTTTGTTCCTTTGTTTTTGGGGTTTTTTTTCCCCATTGTATTCTTGGCTTTGGGGAACACACTGACTTATTATGTCTTCAACACACTGATAAAGACAGTGTGCTACATGTGAGCAATTTTTCTTCTCCAGCTGCATGAAAGGATGTGATTGCTGAGCCCCTTGATGCTCTTTTTTGTACAGTGAACTGTGAAGGAACTGGTGGTGCCTGCAGGGTTGCATGAGAGAGGATTTGGGAGGCAGTGGATCAATTTAGCACTTGATCCCAGGAAGTCTTGTTAATGCTGCAAGTCAAATGTCTGTGTGCTGCACCCTCCTCTTCTCCACACAAGTGGCAGATACACTGGCAAGTGCAGCCAGAGTGGTGCACGAGCAGGATTTGCTCATGAGATCCATTGATTTTCTCTCAGCACCCCACAGCCTCTTGATTTAGTCACTTGCTGCAAAATTAGGAAAAAAATTGCCACTTAAGGAGTAGTTCCACATAAAGTTTTATGAATGATTTAGAGCTTGAAGAGTCACCATTTTTAAGGTTGAGTTTTGCCTGATCTGTATGCCAGATCTCAGTTTCCTACTTTTTAGTATACTTTGCTAATGTGGAAGTCAATTTTACTTTAGTTAGAAAATGCTTCAATAATAAAAGTACCTGTTCCTGATTAGCATTAATGCTTTGGGGTGCAATGGTTGCTCCAGCAGCTCAGAAATCTAGATATTTATACAGATTCCTTTTTGATGTGTAACTTTGAAAATTCAGTGCTTTCAATGTTATTTTTAAATCCTGTCTCATGACTGACAAAATCTTTGGTGTGTTCATGGCCCAGTAAAGGCTGTTGTTTAAGGAGATGGGTTGTAAGATTTCCTTATGAAAATGTATTTATCCTGTGTTTTGCTCTCTGGCAGAAGTGGTAGAGCACAGTGTGGAGCAAAATGTCTCATTTTACTTCCTGTCAAAGAGCAGCCACAGATTTGCACTTAGATCCCTCTCTAAAAATTTCTGCTGTGTGATTTAATGCGATAAATTATTGATTTTTACATACAGGGCCTTTATGAAAGTCATGCTTTGTGATCTGCTCTTATGATAAGTAGAAACTAGGTTAGCCAGAAATGTAAAGGGGGAAAAAAATTACGGGAGAGAATATTCTGCAACTGCTTTTAACAAAAATAACAACTTCTATTTTTACATTACAAAAGAACTTTAATAAGTGCTATTTCAGAGAGGTGAGAAGAGCTTCTGCTCTTTGCAGTGAAGCAGTAACCCAGACTTCAGAAATGGCCAGGAAGTGTCATACACTAATGATTAGGTCACAGTGGGACACCACCAATGCCCATGTTTCTAGGGCAACTTGCTACTTCCTGCCAATTCCTTTTGGATTTGGAAAGTGCCAGGAAAGTGGAGAACAACAGTGGTATTCATTGGAAACTGGATCTAAACCCCACTGAAGCCAACAGGAGTGCTACCATTCACCAAAGCAGACTGTGAAAGAGGCCCTGCCATGGTGACCTGGATCCTATTTAACTGAGGCACTTATGGGGGAATGTGTGGGAAACAGACTTGCTTCACAAGCAGAACCTGCTCACTGTCAGAGGTCAAAACCATCTCTGGCTCTTGGGGATGGTGCTGCACATGGCCAGGAGTTGGACTGGGTGGTCCTGATGGGTCCCTTCCAACTTAGTTTGTTCTGTGATGCTGCAGTGAGGGAGATTCTGGGTGTTTACGCAGGTGTGTATCACTGATTTCTTTTCTGCTTTTTCTGCCCTTTGTTTCATGTGCAGGACTCTGGAATTGATATTGGTGATATTTCAGAGAGGAAGGCCTTGAGGAAAAAGCTCCAGTGCAAGACCTTTAGGTGGTATCTTGTCAGTGTGTATCCAGAAATGAGAATGTATTCGGATACCATCGCCTATGGGGTGGTAAGGATCTTGTTTACATTTCCCATTCTAAAAACATGGGGGAGAAAGGTGTAATAGTGGAAGTAATTCATGAAGACAATGCCTGGCTCAAAGTAAAAGAATCAGATCATCTTGAAGGCGCTAGTTAAATAATTTGTTAGACTGGTTAGTTGACAGACACAGCTCCTCTGCTGTCATTTGGGCTGAGGTATTCCGAATGTTACCTCCCTTCCTGATTTTTTGTTGTTTGTTTGCGTCATGGCTTGCATTCCACACAGAAATACTCAAGGTGTGATTTTGCAGCCACATTGGAGCTGACAGGTTTGTAGCAGCAGGTGAATTCACAAATAGGCTCAGTATTTCAACTGCAACCTTCTCAAGATTGTAGCCGGATCTTAATTTAGAGTAATGGAGCCATTTAGGATGGAAAAGACCTTAAATATCATCAAATCCAACTGTTCAAGGCTGATCCCTTCCCTTATGAAACTTGTAGCCATTTAAGGGCAATCCTGATCCACCGTAGAACAGATATCACAGTTGATATCTGCTACAAGAAGGAATCAAGGACTAAAATTCCAAGCTAGCCAAATCTCACATAGCTAAGCCATGTGTAAAGCACCCCTAGAGAGGTTCAAGAATTATGTTGCATCCAGCAGAAGCTGCAGCTAAATCCGTGCATTTTGGAATCATCATTACTTGTGTAACAGCAATACCTTGTCTGTGTTGAAGTCACGCTTGAGTTGCACTGTGCTAATTAAGGCAGAAGCAATTCTTGCCCCTCAAAAACTGGCAACCCAAAAACCAGAGAGGGCAGGTGTGCATGGTGTGGAAGATGAACACAGTAAATTAACACAGGCCCATAATGAGGTAATAGACCTAGGACATCCTTTTCACATTCTCTTCCAGTGTCATTTTCACAAAAACTGATTCCTGTGAATTAAATTTTTCTTTTTGCATGGCATTTCCAAACAAGAAACTTGACTAATAAGAGCAGATAATACAAGCGAAAGGTTTGTCTTTGGACATTACTCCTCAGAAAAAAACTGAGCTGAGCAGTGGCCAGTATGACTCTGGAAGAGCCCTGAGGGTGCCATAGAGCAGCTGCTGTGTTTTGGCAAATGAGGGGATTTTACATCCTGCACAGTTACGTGACCCCTGTGAGGACCAATTAAATAATCATGCTGCCTTTTCTTACAATCAAACAAGAGAAGAAAAGCACTTCCAGCAAAGGCTTAGGTCATTGCTAAATGCCTGAGATCATGGTTGCCTTCCAAAGTAGTTCACAGCAATGCCAGAATCACACCTGTGTGCAAGGAGCCTCTGCCATAGACCACAGAATGGCCCTCAGTGATGCCATGATCTAATCAATTGTGGAGTTTCCTGAGGAAAAGGAAGCATAGCAGCTACCAAGTGCTGATTCTGCTTGTAGGTGGCTCTGGCTAAAGGCTTTTGGGTAGAAATGATTTGATATAAATAAAGGAAGGGCAGTGGAAGAGCTAAGGTACTTGTCTCAGGATCAACTCCACATCGTGCAAGTCAAAACGAAAATCAGCTACAGGCACGCTATGATTTTATATTCTGCTGAGAGGTTTTCATCAACCAAAAAGAATAAGGAGAGTTTTTTACAGAAATACTGAACACAGTGGTCAGCCTGGAGAAGAGGAGGCTTCAGGGAGACCTTAGAGCAACCTTCCAGTACCTAAAGAGGGCTAAAGAGGTGTGGAGAGGGACTTTTCACAAGGACTTATAGTGATAGGACAAGAGGCAATGGCTTTAAACTGAAAGAGGACAGGGTTAGATTATATATTAGGAAGAAATTTTTTACTGTAAGGGGGATGAGGCACTGGAACAGGCTGCCCAGAGAGACTGTGAACTCCTCATCCCTGGAGGTGTTCAAGACCAGGCTGGATGAGTCTTTGAGTAACCTGGTCTAGTGGAAGGTGTCCCTGCCCATGGCAGAGGTGTTGGAACTGGATAATCCTTAAGGTATCTTCCAACTCAAACCATTCTATGATTTAGGTAGTAATGTGCCAAATAATGCACATGGATTATCATCAGCTGAGAGAGATGTGAGGAACAGACCATGTTTGTGCTATCCCAAAGGAAGTAGTGGTCAACTATGACAACAGAGTGTTGTGTGAAATACACAGCTCACTGTTATATGAAATACTGTCATATGACACAAGACTAAGTGCCCCAATCGTTTTAGTAAAAAAATCACTTGGATGCCTAATCTTCTTTCATGTCTGCTTTCCTGTTTGCTTGCACATCTTACAGTGGAGAAAGGTGTGATATTTCAAAGCAAGTCAGCTGCTTTCTGATTCTCTAAATGCTTCCATTCATCAACTATCTTCCTTTATTCATAGAAAATAGAGCTGTTGCTGCTACAGCATTATCATAAATTTCAATAAATACTGAGTAACTGAGAAAGTTACCTGAATGGAGGTGAGGGTTAGGATATAGACACTTACAGAGTCACCCCACATATTTTTTTCCTGAATCCTCAATTTCCTCCTGTTCTGTGAGAGTTAGGGAAATAGCTGCATCATTCAGATCTAGTTTATGTTGTGGCATATAGCTAGGGTTGGGGTTGGTGGCAGAGCATATATTTGGGAAGCTAATTTTTTTATGACTTCTAGAGTACCCTCCTTGTCAGAAGAAAACAATTTCATTAAGCCAAAATTTTGCAAATTCAAAATTTCAATAGTCTAGCTTGTGTCTGTATTCTGTAAAGATCTAAGTTTGAAAGGGAAAAAATGACAGTATTGAATAATTATTTCTGGGCTTCAGCATGGGGATTGACTACCTGGCTATATTTTGGGTTGTTCTTAAATCTTGGTAGGCTAAAATTGCACCACCCAGGTTAATTAGTTGCCACAAAGCCACTAGATTTTTGAAAGAGTTCCTAAGAATCTGGGCCTCAGATTTTGAAACAGCATTTTTAGTTAACAGGCTGGTGACTTTTTTGTTTCTCTTTTCAATAAGGATCAGTTCTCTACAGATAATTTAAGCCAATTGTAGGGTTGCAATTGGGATAAGACTTTGAGAAATTAAACAAGCTCTGAAAAGCTTGGTTTTTTTTTGTTTGTTTGTTTTCAAGGTTCCTAAGAAGAGGATTGGTATCCAAAGGAATATGGAATCTTGTCTCTGTAGTGCTTGATCATTGGGTAGCTGCTGTTAGGTTATGTTCATGCATCTTTACAGAGCTTGAGACTCTAAAATCTCCTTTTATTGCTGGGTCAGCCCTCTCAGCTATGCTGATGTTGGTCAAGGCAGATATTTCTCCTTTCTTTATTATAGGGATTTTTCTGGAAAAGATTATAGCATTATGGCTAGGACAAGCATTAGAACTGGAGTTTATGGAAGAGGTTTTGAAAACAGAAAGGTAGTGATAGACCCAGGCACAAATTATTAAGGCTGATATTTATCATTGGTTTGGACAGAGAGTGGTGCTTAGACAGCTAATTGTGATTATTTTGGTTATATTGGTTATATTATGACTAAAAAATAATCATGGTTATATTATGAATAAGAAACAGAAAGCTTTGAGAGAGATTTTATTTAATTCTCAAGACTTTAATTCTTGAGAGTAATGCCAGTATTGATACCGAATGCATATTTTCTCTTTAATATTGGGATTTGTCCTCTCCATTACTGAATTTAGAGTTAGGTTTGGAGTTTGGAGTCTTGTAGAGATGAGCTGATGGTTTTGATTTTCTTCTCTGCCTGTCTTTCGTCTCTGGATTTTCCATTCTTAGGTGCTGCTGCAGCTCTGGGCTTCCTTTCTAAAGACATGAATTTGTTTTCCCCCCAGAGGCTGCTGTGCAGAGCTGGCAGAACTGCCCAGTTACTCACAGGTGGTTGCAAACCACACCTCTCCCTCCACCAGACAGTTGTGTCCTGTTCTCTGAGCCAGTCTCACACCACCGAACTCCTTTATACATGGCCATGGTTATGCAGTCCACATCTTTGTCCTCACACTCTAAACAGACCTGCCAGCTATCTGTGCTCATTAATTTAGTGCCTCACTTTCAGAAAAGTCTGTCTTAGCATTGCCCAGGTTTTGCCCAGGGCTTTGTGCTGACCAGGGCCAGGTACTTTGCAGTCTGTTCAGTGCTGTGGGTGGGTTAGCCCAGAATAATCAGAGGAGCTGGTGCATAACAATTGCCCAGAAGTCTCCAGGTGTCAGCTGAAAGCAGTTTTTTGAATTATTTCCAGAAATCAGAAGAGTCTCCTGAGTGATTCTTAAAAGCTGTTTTAATACCTCATCTATCTTGCTCAGCAGGATACATTCAGGTTCTGTATGTAGTGTGTACCAGAGACTAAATATTTTAAAAACATATATCAAAAAATTATTGCTATGTCTGAAGGCTTTTTGAAATATACCCTGCCTGAAACTTTGTGAAACATTATTGAAATCAGTAGTGCTGATTATCTGCAAGGAAGAATTTAGTCTAGATGCTTTCTCTTCAAAATCTTCACTGCAACATATTTTAATTTAGCATATTTCTTTGTTCAACAACATGATTTTTTTTTTTAAAGAAAAGAAAGTAATCACACCATCTTTTTTCTTATGTAAAACTTGCTTGATTTCTTTTTCTTTCTGTTTATTTTAGCTGCAGAATTCCCTGAAAAGTGATTTGTGCCTTGATCAAGGGCCAGACACAGAGAATATCCCAATCATGTATATCTGCCACGGAATGACACCACAGGTTAGTTTGTCTAATGATCTCTGATTTTGCTGCTGCTCTTAGCAGATTGTGTAGGAGGAACCATCTTGTACCTGTCATTGTTTTCCTGCAACAATCCCTCGGTAAGCTGTTTAGAAGCTCTTTTATGGAAAGACAGAACATTAGTTCTGCTGTAAATTGAGAAGCACCAGTATATGAATGCTTTGACAAGGAAGTTGATTTATTCATTTTGAAGGAATATGAGAGTCAGCACTGACCCAGATTTGCTGATAAAAGCTTTCATTTCTGATCCTTAACTGTGCATGTCATATGAATGAAACAATGCATTTTACAACATTTTGCATACACACATAGTTTATTTGCATGTACTTTTGGTTTATTTATGTATTCTCTGAAGCAACGTTTTTTTACTTATCTATTTACTGTGTCATTTCCACAAATCTGAAATGTATAACCACCTTCTTTACACTATACAGCTGTGTCAAATTCCAAACCCTTTTCCTGTGAAAACCCCTCTTCTAAAGCTCCTTTTTATTCTCTGCTGTTGTCCTTTTACTCTAGCATGTGCCAAAGACTCAAATTACCAAAACCTTTCCATTTTCTTACATAACAGCTGGAATTACTAACTTGGCAGACAAAGGGGTTAAGACATGTGTCTCCCTAACTAAGTACATGGGCTTAAGTGAAAGTGTTTTGAGGCAAATCTTGACAGGAAAAATAATGTTGCATGGCTTAAAACATGCTTGTCAAAGAGATATGTGCAGATTATTTAACCTTAAAAGTAACATATGCAAAAATTACATAACAGCAATAGATGTACTTGTGGGATTGACTGGAGAAACTGAAAAGTCCCTCCAGTTTGAATTTTTTTTTTTTCTGACTACCTTTTACATTTGCTATCTCAAAAGCACCCTATAATGTTCCACCCTATGGAATGTGATTTTTACCTAGGAATTGTCAGTTACCTGATTTGGCTATACAGCAAATGAATCCTCATAGTATCTCAGAAATAAATACAGAGCAGCAGGGTGGTGTTGCCATCCGTGCCTGTATCCCCCTGTGAACTGGAAACATGAGTTTGGTGAGCTGCAGATATAATTCTGTACTCCCCTGCCATGTTGCACATGCTGAAACTCTTTTCTGCAGTGTCTCCTTTGCTGAGAACCTTTAATATTGATCACTAGTGGCATTGTGCTTCAGTGAATTATGAATGATGAAGCCAGAAATATCTGAAAATCCCATCCATCAGACTCACTCACTGCATGGGCTGTGCCTTATTTGTCACACAATCATGTGGGAACCACTGTTTGCCTGCAGGAGGTTTTCAAGACAGTCCTCAGTGTTTGCAAAAGAACTGCAATTCACCCCTAAGCCATTGCTCCTCCTCCTCTGGGAGGAAACCACAACTCTCGTGGAACATCATCTGTGGGAACAGCACACTGCAGGCATGCTTGTAAATTCCAATTAGAAATTTTAATTATAGTTGAGAGACAAACAGCAATAAAAAAAGTCACTTCAATTAGCACAGTTTGGTATTCACTAGATAAAGAACTACCTTTGAATGTCAGCTCAAGTTCTGTACAAATGAGATAGCAGCAAAGAAATGACAGAGGGGAAAGAGGCACGGGAAACTTTCCTTGACAAGATTCTGCTCCTTCATAATTAAAATGTTGTGTGTCCTTCCTACTAGTATGTATTTAATTTTGTAACTAATGTTAAAAATAACATCCAAAAAGGCCCATGTGTGGGTAAATCCCAGTAGTGAGTGAGAACTTTTTCAAAAAAGAATTAGATTTTCTCTGTGTTAGGGATTATGGTATTAAGAGGGAAAGAACATCACTCAGCATACTTCTGTGAGATTTCCATTGCAATGCTGCATCTTTTGCTTAAGCCAAGCTGCAGCCCAGCCATGGATTTTTTCTTTTGGATGTTGGAAATGCTTGTATAAATACTCCTTTTAATCTTAGTGGTCTTTCCAGTAACAACAAAATTTTCCGGTAAGATGTTAATTTTATTCTAGTAGTGGTGAAATGCTATATAAAAGGGAGTGTTTTGCCCACCTGGCAGTGCTTACCAAAATGGATTAATATCCTGAGTCAGGGCTGCTTGTATGAGTGTCTGGGTGATGCTGTTCTTAGCTCAGGTGCAAACTTTTTCTGTTGTAGCTATTCCATTCACAGTTTTATTGCTGCCACCACTTGGCACACTTGCATCTTGATGTGCAATAATATATCTGACTGCCAGGAACCACTTCCTCATATGAGGTTAAGTTGCTGTGCTTAGTTACTACTACAGCCCCTCTTCTAAATTGGGTAACTTCCTTCTTTCCCCCCCTAAAAAATGGCTTTCAGATGGTTTTGGATTTTCATCTTTTTGCATGAGAAATGGCTTAGATGAGGTGTTTGACATCAAGGAGTAGTTTTAGAATTGTAGGTGCAGCTACAATTTCCTTTTAATATGCTTTGTATAAGAAAGAAGTAATAGAAGTCAACAGAAAGAGAACAGTTTATGTGACATTAAAATTCCATGCTCCATTTTTTTCCAGACGGTATCAAAACATAATGTATAGCTTCATAATTAAAAGCAGCAGAAAATGGAAAGGACATATCCTCAAATATTGCAATGAAATTATCAGAAATAATCTTCCCTGTGATGTTTGTTTCCTTTTAAATAGAACCAGGATTAGTGATGGTAAGACTTCTGTGATTCAGATTTCCCAACCTTTCAGCAACCCACTCTGTGTCTACTGTAACTAACACTGGCATATTCACAGTTCATTCCTGCAAGTATCTTGGGGTATTTTATAACTGTATTTAGTATTTATTTAATAGTTATTTAGTACTTCCACTCTACAAATAGAGAAACTGATGCAAATCTTATGCGTGGTTAAATAGTAAGATGAAATGGAAAAACAAAATAGAATCTATTTCTGTAGTCCTCTGATCCTACTAATGTGAAAGAATTCCTCACAGCATGGTGTTTGACTTGGCCTGAAAACACAGAAGGCACTTGATAAACTAGAATCTGTGATTAGGTGTGTTTTTACCCTCCCTCCATCTTCAGAGGATGCCTTCCAGAGCAGCTGTATTTTTTCCTGGTTCCCAGGAGACTGGACATGTCAGGAGTCAGGATACCATTTGCAAAGTAGAGCACCTTAAATGTTTGACCAGTGGAACAAACAGAAGGGTGATGATCCTGCAATGCAGTCACATGAATTTAAGGGCAGAATTGCTATTCCTTTATCTTCAGTAAGAATGAATTCATTGCAAAATGCTGCCCAGATAATTTGAGATTCCATTGTGAGGTTCCTTGTCAATGGCTGCCTGAGTAGCTCATCTTCCCCTGGCTCTGTTGCTGAAGGGTATTTCTCCCTAAGCTTCACATCTTTCTCTTCCTGCCTCTAGACACTCTCTGCCCAAACCAGCACTGTCATTACTGCTCCATCTGTACAAACAGTGTTGGCACAACTCCCCAGACTCCGCAGGGACATCCTCATCTCACCTGAGCAGGTGCTGCTGCTTCTCCAGCCACCATGGGTCCCAGGCAGCTGTTGGATGTGCTCAGAGCAAGGCCATCAGTGGCTTTGGTACCTTTGGTGTGCTGATGGTCTGTTTGGAAGGGGCTTTCAGTGTCTGTGTTAGCCTGTCACATCTGGCCTCTCCTGCTGTGAGGCTGCTTAGCACAGCCCAACAGAACTGGCTTCTGCAGCCATTGAAACAGCCAACATAGTAAATGCTAAAATAAAATAAAAATAATAGTTAACTACAGGAGTTCAACCAGGCTCCTACCACTCTGTTTAGTGGTGGTACCAATCATGTTGCTTTAATCACATAAGAACAGCTCAGAGGCAAAGCACAGCCCTCCCCATCAGTGTGATGAGAAAGGAAATCAGAAAAACTGGGAGATGAGGTGGATTGGCAGTGAGAGGAGATAATTGTGAAGGCAGAAGAATAGTACTGGCAAAACGGGACATACAACATACAGCTGGTGTGAGACTCTGAGAGGTTTTGCTGGGGTTTTTTTAAGTGGTTCATGCAGAAAAGGACAAAGGTACTGTTCTAATTCCTGAGCTTGTAGAAGAAAAGCAACAATTCAGTCATATGTTTAGGCCTTAAATGATCTATTTCCCGCTGTCCCCCATCCTGTTTTGCATGGAGAAGATGGATGCTTGTAGTTGCAGTAAATATATGCCCAGGCCTGAGTGCATTCCCTTCCTAATTCTGGGATCTGCCTGAGCCTGGATGTTTGTTGCTGTTTAACACTGCTGTTTAAGCAGGGCTGTAATCTTGAAGGCAGGCTGATGACAGCATGTCACTTGCATTAAAACTGCTCCTGAGTGATAGTTTAGAAGACTCTTTTATGAGAATGAAATACCACATTATTAGAGACTTTATTATGTAATAAATAAGTACCATCAATCAGTGAAGTGATATTCTAAGTACAGATTTACCTTGAAAAGTGCTTGTGACTGAGGGGATAATGGGCAGTTCTGTTCCCTTGTTCAATAGCTTCTGGCTCATATAATTCTCAATTTATAAGCAGTTAAACCCCAAAAGCAGATCCAGTGATGTCAAAGTCAATAGAAACCAGTTAGATTTTGAGAAATTCAAGTTGAGGATCAGGGTCAGAAGACTAAATGGGGAGAATCAGTAGAAAAGAAATGCAGGTGAGAAGGGACACCCATTTATATAATTTCATATTCTTGCAAGAGATTGCAGAACTGACACCTGTGACTACAGCCCTGCCTGGTATGAATCATTGCCTCTCCACTGAAGGCAGTGGAAGGGAGACCTGCCAACACATAAAGCTGTGCCAGTTCACACTGTGCAAAACTCTGACCTGAAAACATAATATTGTATTCCAAGCACAGTGTCTGAAGTGCTGGGAGCAGCTACAAAAACTCCCAGAAACTTCTAAACTTCTAAAAATTCTTTGTATGATTGATGAATGCCTCTTTAAAAATGTTTCTTGTATATATTTTTATAAAAGCTCTTTTTAGGTTGCTTGGTTCAGTAGACTCACAACACATAGAAGATAATTTGGAGACTCAGTGAAACTGCCTGGCAAGCATGGTTATAAGCATTAATAAGTTATATTTTTTTTTAATTTTAAACATATTCTGTGAATTGCTATGGCAATTAATGTCTTACATAAGGCATTCCTGCTGAGTAGTTTATTAAGGCTATTTATATTTCTGCTAATTTCTTTCAGTGCATAAATCCTGATTTTGATCATAGTAAAGTTAATAGGAATTGTGACCTTGTTTGCAAGGGAAGCAAAATCTGGTGTTAATTTTTTGCAATCCTTTTCAAAGTCGAGTTTTGCTATGTACACCTGAGAAGCTGAATCCAGCAACACTTTTTCAAAGCTGCAGCCTCCTTGGAATATATGACAGGTGCATCAGGGAGCTGCAGAGATGTTTCAAAGGCTTCCAAAACTAACCAGTCCTTCTTGACCTAGCACAGGCAATGCAAAACTTTCTTCTTGGGGATGTGTTGTGGATGAAGATATTTCACATTGTATAATATTTTCTTTTTAAAATCTTTTTCCTAAAGTTTGATTCTGGATGAATTTTCATTATTTACATCAGTGCAAAGTTTCAGAGGGATAACTGTTAATCTGATTTCTTGTTTTGGAGCAGTTTTATACTGAGCCAGTTGCCATGAGCGAATTATTTCTGTGCTTTCTGTGGCAGCATTAGGTTTGCAGTTGGACTGGATGATTTGAAAAATCTTTTCTAACCTAAATAAGAGAGGTTTTCATTGCAGATGAAGATCAGTGGTGTTGAATTTTTAGCTTGTGAGTGTGGAATTGATGGATCTGAGGGATTTGCACACTTTATTTCACAGCTGAACACAGGTCTTTATAATAATAGGGTAGAGACTAACCTGTCTCCTCATTTTATGGAAATACCAGAAATAATGGATGTCATTCTCTCTTCAGAGGGCAAAAGGCACTGGAACTCAAAAGAATAAGCACAAGAGGTTCTTCTTCAGGTCTCAGACCTAGGATAGGTCTTTTGTATGTTACACTTCACTGGTTAAAAATAAAAGCAGAGGAAAAAAGCTGTAGAACTGCATTATTCTGGATCAAAGGGAATATCTTTTACATCCCTCAATTTGGAAATAATGGAATGGATATTTCTGCTTATTTATTTTTGTGTTTGAAACCATGTAGTGTGAAAACACTGCATGTGCCTGTGAGAATTGAGAGGACTGATCACTTAGAATTGAAACTCCAACCATGGTGAAATGAGAGAGTTGAAAAATAATCCTTTTTTTTCCCAAGAGTAACATTGATTTTCTCATTTGGAAGAATATAGGATTTTTGTAGTTTTGGGGAAATGGTTTTGTTTTGACGAAATTTTATCTTTGTTTCAATAGAATGGCCTAGAATGAAAAAAAAATTAAAATGCTTTATATGCTTCTGAAATCTGTATTCTTCCCTATATCCCTAGTGTATAGGATCACTGCTGAAGGTGAGCATGAATAATGAAAAAGGAAAATATAAGCTGAAACTAGTGATCTGGCTAAAGTACTAATCCTGACATTCAGGTTCCAGGACCTGAGCTGAAGTTAAAAAGCAAGAATTCAGAAAGTAGTTTGATTCTTTTGAGTGCTGTGAGGAAGAATATTGGGGACTTGAATTACATCAAAACTTAGAACCAAGAAAGCAAAGCTTTAAGGAAAAAAAAAATAGCTTAGCATTTTTCTGTTTGAGAAATGTCTGCTCCTTTAAGCAGGCAGATGTAGCAGAAGAGTCAAAGATAATTTGGCCAGTGCCACAGAAGACATGTGTTTGAAAAAGCAAATAAAACCCCTAACCACAAAATATAACAGAAATAAAAGCAGTTGTCTGTAATATGCTGTATCTGTTCACTCATCCATTCTTCTAAATAAAAGGGAACTGCTCATCTCAGAGAATGGATAAGAGCTCTTTTATGATAGCAGAACTATTTAATATTTTACAGTAGAGGTACTGCTGCAATTTTCCATATATTAGAAGATGTGCTGAAAAGATAGAGAAGCATAAGTTAACCTTTAATGGGAGGAAAGATTGCAAATGCTGATCAAAAGTAATGTCAGAAGGGTACTCAGAAAATGCTGTCAAAAGCATTCAGTTCCTCAGCTTCTGCCTAGTAAAGCAGGATTTCCATAGAGATAATAGAAACTTTGACTGGCAAAAAATCTGAAGTAATTTACCTGGACTTGATAAACTCAGCTTTCATCACTTTACTGCAGAAAAGAATAATGCATTGTGTCAGCAAAAAAACAGCAGTAAGGGAGCTTGTGGAGTGCTCAGAGGAGCACCCCAAGGCCATAAAGGATGCTCCTGTGGAGAGGCAGTGGGATTAATCAATTAATCAATTAACACCTCTGCTCTCCTCTGTTGGACCCCACAGCTCACAGACCAGGGGCTTTCTCAGTCTGTGATTTCTTTGAAAGGGTTTTTCTTTGTTGCTTTTAAGAAAAACTGGTTAGCTGATGATGCTGTGCATCACAGAAGGCTTCTCACAGATTTTGTTTTAATAATTTATGAAGTATTTTCACTTTGTGTTTTGTGTGTTGTGTTATCATTACCTTGCAGGCTTTCTGTATTGCTTTAGGTGTTGCATTTGCCTCTCAGCCTTTGGGGTATTCTCTTCATCTTGAATTCTGTTGCCTTTCAGTATGGCTAAATCCATCTTTATCATCTTTTCTGGTTATCTTGTCCACAGTTGATATGTCTGTTATTGATATGGAAGGAGAGGGATGTATATCTCCTGTCTCTGTAGTTTGACCAGAAACAATTTATTCTGCATTTTGTTAAACAGGTGAGGGTGATGCAGGAAGAAGACAAGTGGAATATCAAACTAATTGATTTTCAGGCTATGTAATGCCATCTTTTGATTGTCTGGGGTTTTTTAATTTTATACTGTTCAAATCATTATTACTGAGCTTCTCATGGTCACTCTAAGAACTTTCTTCCCTAGTTTACATTTTAAGGCAATTTGCCCAGAATATCTGTAATAAAAAAAAAAACTGCATTGAAAATGTAATTGAAACAAACTGTTGAGAGCAACTGCAGTGCCTACAAATTTTAAATTATCAGAGCATTTCAAGCTCTCATGAACTGTTTTAATTTAGAAGAGATTAGAGTTGTTATCCTGAATATTATGCAACAGTTCAGAACTGTTCTCATCTAGGAAATTAAAATGCACATACATTTCCAGGCTTTTTTTCTTTTGCTCGTGCTATGCTATAGTAAGTGATTTTTTTTTATGGCCAGTTTTGGTCAAAATTATTTCAGCAGGTTGAAATATCAAAACATTTGAAAATGTGGTGGTGAAATATTGCTGGGCTTTTCGAAGATAAACCTGGAACTAGATTTTGGATTTGGATTCAGAGCTGTGGGCTGGTGCTGAAGAGCTTTGGAGTCCATAGCCCCAAAATCCTCTGGCTGTTGTGGCTTTGAGGCAGCTGTTTCTGCAGTGGTTGGTTCATGCCCTGAGCCTGGAGCCCAAAGCTGTCCCTCAGAGGTCTCACTCAGCCCCTTTGCAGATGAGCACTGCTAGTATGAGATGATGATGTAGTGCAATCAAAAAGGGCAGGGCTTCCCTTTGCTTGCTTGAAAATGGTTTTATTTCACACTTTTGGAGAAATTGAGCAGCTGTGTTGGGTGCATGCAGTCTAGTCTTGTAATCTAATACTAGGTGAGCATTTCACATCTTGTGAGTGCATTAATTTGCAATAGATCAGAGTTGAATATTCTGTAGCTATTACTAGAGTTATCCATATTTTAAACATGTCTCTTCTCATTGCAAATTGGCAGTTCAATCAGCAGTTTTTAAAACCAATTGTCATTTGCAATCTAAATTCAGCATAAAACTAACAGTTATTGGAGCACATGTAGAGCACTTGGAGATTGATGATGTAGTAATTGTGGGATGGTTGTCAATTTAAACATTCTTTTGATTGATATTGCACTGTCTCTCATTATTTCGTCAGATGAAGTTCCGAAGGTCAGATTTTTGTTTCTCAAATCCTTAGCTGTACGTTATTAACTATTAGAGAAGGTAGTTAATACAGTAGATGGAAAATTCACTTTATAGTTACTTTAGTTTTATTGATAATTTTATTATGTCATTCCATTAATTGAAGTCATCCACTGGCTCATTTAGGATTCATGGACCAAGTTCAGTCCCCATGAAAGCATATTTAACTCCCTCTGTAATTACATGAGCCATATTGCTTCCACAGCCTTCATTCAGATTCTGATCAGCAATTCAGCTTCAGCTTAGTTTCTCCCTGGTATTGTTCAGCACTTGCAGAGTGTGGTTATTTGCAGAAATGTTTATGGAATGATTGTATCCACACTGTGTTTCTGTGAGCAGGGGATTTTTTTTGTCCTACTCATTAACCATCATTTGTCCAATTGGGAACCACAGAGAATGTCAGAAATTATTTGTTCACATAAAATGTCGATTGAATATTTATGAGTAACTCTGAAAAAAAAACCTGCATTGATTCATAAGCCAGGGAAGGAGCTATGTTTGTCAGATAATTTATTTGAAATCAGTAATCAATCTAGCTCTTAGCAAGAGTTGAGTTCAATCTAAATCTGAATTTATTTACAAAGTATATTTTCCCCTAAGAAAAATATGACATACTAGAGATTTTATTCTAGCATGGTTTCAAGAGCCAATGGGATTAAAAATTAAAGCCAGTGGGATACCCATTAGGAATAAGGTGCATATTCCTATCAGAGCAGGTCAGTGGCCATCACAAGGAGTAACTGACAAAGTTCTGGAAATATATCATTGCACTTAGAGGGAAGCAGGTGGAAATATAGAGCCTGTGGCATTCAGGAGAACAGAGTGAAAAAACTGATACTCCTCTTTGCCTCTTGAATCTACTCACATGTCAACCAAGTGGCAATCACAGCTAGGATTTCTTGGAATTTCAATTCAGTTGAGAGTGTTAAGAAATAACACTTGATTGTTACAGTAATAATGGTATGTCTTTAAAGAAGTTGGGAGGGGTGGGTTTAATGTGTTTTTGTACAGCTTTAAAAGTAGCTATTAAATTTCTTGAATTAATTTTCCTTTTTTTTCTTTTATTCCTCCTTAAGTGTGATTACACACATTATACAGGGATAGCTCTCTTATGCCAAGCCTGTCTGCTCAGCTGACTGTCCATAAAGGCTTAGAGCAATCAAGTGGAAAAGCTGAGGAATGCATTTAAGTCATTGCAATGTTACTACAGAATTAACTGTATTTGTTTGGCAGGGAAGAGCACTGATTGTGGACATTGGAGCTGTGCTGCTCTTGCTGTGTTAGGGATGTTGTGATTTGTTCAGCGTGCATATTCCGTTTCAGCATTTATTTTTAGTGCTTTCAAGCTCTCAAATTAGGCTTAAAACTGTGAGGTCTGCATTGACTGACTCACTGATGGCAGTTTGGGAAATTAAAAATAACGACACAGTTCATGAACTCACAAGTTTTGTTAAAATAACATGAGGTTTAAATTTTTTTTTTTTTAAGGGAGAAAACTGAGGTTACTACATTAAACCTGGGGCTTTCATAGACTGTGCTGCTTTGCCTTTGGGATGGATGTTTGTGACCAAAGGGCAGGGACAGGACTCAGTGGGGAACAAGTAGATCATGCTAAATCAGAGCTGTAAATTTCATGTTGGTTTGGGGGGTTAATTTGATAGTCTGTTTTATATTAACACAGAAACAAGTCTTCAAATTTTTTATTTGTCCTTAAATGTATTCATGTGAGGAAATCTTTGATTGTTCAAACAGAATTTATCAAATACCATTGCAGTAGTGTGACACAATGAGATAAAAAGATTTCCTTTGTTATGCTGTGCCTGCACAGTGTTTTCTTGATGTGGTGCATATTTTGGGTTCCAGCTGACCTGTGTTTGTTGTCAGCATTGCTGAATTGAATTATGGCAATGACTGATGAATCTTACTTTTATTTATTTTTGTCCAATGCAGTCACAACACTAAGTCATTTCACCTGCTGCATTGATTTAAACACCCCATCAAGTTTAACCTCGTTCTTGTTAGCAACTATGAATTTGGGGGGTTTCAGCATTTCTGGAGCAGGTTGGCTTTTCCCCCAGATTGCATTTTTAAATTCAATATGATAAGTAACAGGAGTAACTGCGAGTGCTTGCATAAAGATAGACTGTGAGTCTTGGGACCTTCTTGAGCACTCAAGGCACATTTAAATATGAGCTGTCAAGTGAGCTGCCTGTCATTGTGCCAGATGTGTGACATACATGGTTAGTACTCTAGGGTACCTCATTTCCCCACTTTCAGCAGGAGTCATGCTGAATGATTAGGGATTAACTGTATGCTCCAGCATGCCCATTTCTGGCTTCCAAATATAGTTTTAATATCTTGTGTCATGTGTTTTTAAATAAGTTAAATCTGCCTGCTTCAGACTCTATTTGCTGCACGTAAATTTGAAGAAATACTGTAATTTGATAAATACTCCCTAAGATAACACTGTAGTTAAAGTTACTAAGAAAAAAAAAAAAAAACCACCACCTACAAATACTGTGTCAGGTTTGATGTTTACTTCAGCTTCCTTGGCACTGTTTGGATTTTGAAACATCAAGGCAGATTAACTCTTTTGTTAATTAAGCCTTACCACTTAGGATTCTTCCTGTTCCTCCAGCTTCGTTGCTCTCCAGCAGTTTTCAGCCTTGTGTTTATGGGAGACAATTTCCCACAATCACAACATGGTTGATGTGGGAAGGGAGCCCTGGAGATCATTTTGTCCAACTCCCTGCTTAAGCAGGGTCAGCTAGAGCAAGGCAAATACCTCATGAATCTTTATTTTCCTGTTCTGTCCATAAAAGCAGATGAAACCCAGTTCATCTTGGGCAGGGGAAGAGTCCCCCTTTTGGGAAAATAGGTGGCATTGAAATAATTCTCTCTCTTCCCAAATTTGCAAACTCCAAGACAAATAGGTTGTCTGGACAGGGGTGAAGAAACGTTCCATCAGCTCAGGCTTATCATTTCCCCCAAAGGCTAAAAGCTCTCCAAGACTTGAGATAGATACAAAAGTATTTCTGACACCTCTTCTTTAAAGTATCAAACCAAGCATTAAAGGTATAAGGTAACAATAACCAAATAGAATATCTCATGAAAATGTTTCATCTTTAGTACAAAACAGTGGCAGCTGTGAGGCAATAGTGTAAATAACAGTCGGGATGGAGCTTCCCATCTGATAGCAAAGGATAAACTCTGGCTACTTCAGGCTAACAGGACTGTGAACTAAAGCTCTAATTTCAGTAAGGATGGCCCAAGGATTTCAGTCAGTGCCTAATGAAATGCTCTCTGGGTAACAGCCTTGAAATGGCTCTAATTAAATAATAATTAAATCAGGCCTTAAATGCAAAGCAGCTTCAAAAAAGTCAGATAATTTGTGCAACAGGAGCATGAATCCAGTGCCCCATGTGCTGTAGAGAATGTAAAGTTAGTTTTATTTAGAGAGTGCTCAACACCATATCAGGATCAGGTACACCAGTGTGATTCAGCATCTCAGATGAGGATGCAGCCTGTCAGCTCAGCTTCCCCTTCATCTCCCAAATTGTTCTATGCATGTTGCAGGAACAACACTTTCTGGTACCTCCTTTTAGAGCTGATGCAGTTTGGTTCACAAGGAAAGGGCTCTGTTGGCTTGAAGCAGACAGTGAGATTTCATCTGGAATTATGGAAGTGTGATTTTAACTCTTCAACTGCCTTCCTGCAGTGAACCTGAGAAGTGCCAGTCACAGAGTGAGTTGTACTGCAGGCTGACAGATTGCTCCCCTGTGCCTCTGCTTGTGAGGCTGGCAGCAGTGGCTTTGGAAAGGAGCATGCTGAAGGAATAACTTGGAGTTGGCTGTAGTTGTGTCCTCCAGTTGCGCAAAAAGGGGAGATTTGTTAATTCCCAGCCCGCAGTTTCTCCAGGGCATGCCCCTGCCACCCCTGCCCTCCGAGGGAGCATCTAGCCCTAGAGGGCCCATGTAGGGACAGAGATTTGTGCTTTAGGGACAATCTGCACAAAATAATACAAATCACTAAATAGTTTATTGCACAATAGACAATTGTAATAATCCTTATTGGTGTCTCTATTCATATGCAAATTAAGAAGCTAACACTAGTCGTTGTTGGTTTAGAACAATCAAAAGGATATTGTAAAATTAATTTACTTTAAAGAGTCCTGGAAGAACCATTATTTATATTGTGAATATTCAGTGACTTTTAATTATGAGTGACTTATGTGCCTAGTTTTTGTATTAATTCTAAACAGCAAGACAGCAGGCTTTTTCTTTTCTTCAGGTCTGTGTCCTGCAGATACCGTTATGGGATAATCTACTTCAGATATGAAAATAAAGCCTCCTAAGACAGGCAGAAAATGCAGGGAAAATACTGACATAATCTGTCTTTGGTGCTGAAGGCGGCTCAGCGTCACAGCCCAGTGGTACCTCGGCAGCCTGGAGCTTAGCAGAGCTATTTTAGCTATTCACTGGTGTACTTGAAGGTCATTTAAACAGCCTGAGTTTAGAGTTGCTGGTTTTATTTTGCTGCCTCATCCATCTGATAAGCTGCTGCTCAGAAATCTGAGCCTCTTCTGCTTGGCCTGTGAAGGCCTGAGTTTATATCCAGCCTTCACTGTATGATTAAATGGCCTAAAAATTAAATTAAATTAATGAAAAGGGGGGGATGAGAGGGGGAGATATCATGCTATTTGCATGATTAAGCAACGTGGCGTTGCATATCACAGGATTTACAGTTCCATTTCTTGCCAAGGTTTACAGCCTGGTTTGTGCAAGGGACACAACACAGAGATGGCAGTGCTTGTGGTCAGAGAAGTGAAGCTCACTCAACCCAGCTCAGTAAGGCTTCCCTCACAGTTAGAGCCATTGAATTAATGTCCTCATTGGCATCAAGGCAATTTTCTGCTTTTTAAACAGCTTTATTTGTTTATTTGTTCCTAGTTTAAAAACTCTTTGAAGACTTAAATACTCATGGTAAGAAATCTTGGTGTATGGTTGCTTCTAATGGCATTCATTTCCATCTTTCCATTAAAAATGTCATTTAGCACTAAAAGTACATTCAGTGATGGAAATGTATTAGGTAATGTTTTTATATTGCCCTTTTTTGGGGACCAGAAGAGCAGAAGAAAAGAGGAATCTCTGGGATGTGAGCACAATATTTCAGCCTGAGACACATCTCAGTTTTACTTGCAGAGCTTTGTGAACTTTGCAATTTATTCATGAACGCAGGCAGGATGGAAACTCCAGCTTCTGCATGAGGTCATAGTGTGCAGGCTCTTCATTTAAATTCTAGATGTGACTCCTTTCTCTGAGTGTCATTTGCTGCCACCCTGAAAACAGTGGAGCCACTACTTCAAGACGTTTGGTGGGCAGGGAAAGTGCCTATTCTATTAAGGCACATATATTTCTCTACTTGCCTTGAAGAGTTTAAAAGTGTTTCAGGGAAGACATTTTCTTTTAGGATACAGTTGGGATGGATAAAACTGCATGAGTTCCTGTCAGTCTCTACAGAGAAAGACCAGCAGTAAAGATTGAAACAAATCAGTTAAAGCAATAGGCTTTGTCACTTGAAATACATTGTCTACAGCTAAGGCATAAAATTTTTAGGTTTTGTAGGCTCCTGTGATTAAGGATTTGCTTGGATTTTGATGCTGTCCATTTGAAATATGACAAATTCTTTTCCTCAGTTTAATGGCTTTATCTTGGTTTAGGAGGGTGAGTGTGCCTAGGTGGGAGCAGAGTAACTTTCCTTTGTTCCCCGTGGAAGGGAGAGCTGCACCTCTCACCCCTGCCCACTGAACAGCCACACCACAAGCCCTCCTCTGTTAAAGCAATTAGCACAAACCCAAAGTGAAATGGAGATGGCCTTTCATCTTTTATAGAAAGAGTAAAGCTTAACTGTTGATGACAGAGACAATCAACAAAAAATGGTAAACATGCTCTTTGCTTTGGTGGTTATCAGTCATGTCTGCAGCATCAGAATTGAAGCTGTCTCATCCATTAATACACTGTTGTGGAGTTGGCTGTTAAGTCACATAAGTAATTTTTAAAAAGGACATCACAGCACAGACATCAGATGTCTGAAATTTTGTTCATGTTATGACAAAGTACCAAATCAGGCAGCTAAATCTGACAGAGATTTCATTTGTTATAGTTTGTAAAAAGTAAAGTTACTGAGCATGAAATTAGGCTATATATAGTATTTGCCTTTTCTGTCAGTGTAGGCATGTGTGACGTGATAACCTGAGGCAAATGGTGTCAGGTTTTTCTCTGAAAAGTGACTAATTCTAACCTGGGAAAAGACTACAGAAGTATCCACTGAGCAGTTCAAGTGGCAGAGCTCGGTACAAGAACTGCTGTTTATCACTGAAACTGCAGCACTGAATGTTCTGTGTATGGAAATACACAATGTACCTGCAAGTAATAAGCCTTTAAGATGGTGTTCCCAGATGGCAATATCTCAGCTGTAAGACAATTCCTGAAGCCATGTGAGAGACAAAACACTGAAGAAAATTGTCTGTGTGAGTGTTGTGCATCTGTGCTGAGTTTCTCTCGTGTTTCTGTATTTGAACAAAGTGAAATTCTTTTCCTTGTTTTAGTGTTTGAGGCCCTCTGCTGCACTGCCAAGGGTTTTGTCCCTCCTCACTGTGTTGGAACACTGGTAGTGCTCCAAACCTCTGGTGCTGCTCATCCCAAGGGTCTCCATATGGATTGTGTTCCTAACTAATTCACAACTTTAATAATAGCCATAATAAGACTGACAGAGTATAATTATTTCAGAGAGGTTAGGAGGTCAAGTGGGAGGTTAAAAGTTCTGCTGAAGGAAACATTGCTAATAGTACTAGGTGCAAATTTCAGAGCTTCCCTTTTGTCAAAGTGCCCTGACACTCTGGGATGTTCTTAGCCTATTACTTTAGTTTTAATTTGCTTATTAATTTTGGCATTTCCATTGCAACTTAAGTCTCTAAGTGGGTTCTTCAGCTGCAGGTGGTTTGACATTTCAGTTTCTCCTCTCAAAGGTGCTTGTATGAAGGTCACTTTATGAACTTAACTTTGGCTGATGAACTCTTGTGGGTATGTTGTTCTGGGCTTTTTTCTGTGGGGGAAAAAAGTTTGTCCTTGCTAGTAGTCAAAAAAACAAAAGACAGATTGTCATTAAGCAGCTTAGCTTGAAATGTGTTGCCTCACTTCCATGGAGGGGTTTTATTGTCTATATTTTACTGTCTTCAACACCAAAAGTAACTACATTTTAGATCTTTTTTTTTCTTGAACTTGCATATGTTAGTGTCAATGGGATACCTCTGGAAACCTGACATCAAATGCAGTCTAAGAAGGGGTGAGACTGGCTCATCTGATCTTAGAAACAGATTTATGATTCCTTTCAGTGAAGCCAGGAGAAACAGCAGGCTTAGGGGTTAAGTAATACCTGGATGGAGCAGGGGATTCTTCCCAGAGCTGTACATGTAACTACCTTACTTTGTTCCTGTCACAAAATGATGAAAAATTACACCACTTGTGGAACACAAGAGGAATTAAAGGACCTCTGTATCCATAGTCATTGCTCACTGCCATGCAGCATTAAAGATGACAGGGCTGGATTACAAAGCAAGACAAAATGAATCTACAAACTAAAAACCTCAGACAAACAAACAAGAGCCTCAAAACCCTTGAGATCAAGATGATTACTGCAGAGCATCTTAAGAAGGTGTGGTAATTGGTTGTAATTTGCTATGATTTATCCCTTGTAGACAAAAAGTTTTATCAAATTCAGTTTAGAAAAGGTAATCATGGAAGAAATAACACCATTTATTTTAGAAAACTCCCAGAAGGTTATACCCGTAGAAGAACCACTTTCTGAGAAGTGGTAACATACCTGATTCATCCCTGGCACTACATCTTTTTTTATTGCTATGCTTATTATTGCAGTTCTAGGCATTCCAATAATGACCCAGATGTCTGTTTTATCAAGTGCTCTACAACCTCAGAATAAAACCTACGTCCTTTATTTGAAGAGCTAAAGCCTAGAAATAGAATATTAGAAACAGGAGATTCTGGGAGAGAGGAGAAGGGAATGCTAGGAGGTACTGACAGAGCATTCTTGAGTAATGCTTTGGATACATCAGCAAAATTAAAATTACTGATTTTTTTTTTCTTTTTCTAGACATTTGGGAAATTCGGTGGAACAGGCAGAGAGCAATGAAGGCTAGCAATTAAGAGCTGGAGGATAACCTAGTGATACTTGCTAGGTTGATAAATAACAAGAGAAGAGGTTTAGAAGGGCTTTGAAAATGAAGACAAGCAGTTTAAGCAGTATGGAAAACAGAACAAGAGGAAGGATATTGCCTTCCTGAAAGGCTGCCTGAAAACTGAGTTTTCAGAAGCATTCAGGATGGATTTGAAGTGGGCATGAATGTTGTTATCAGTGAAGAAGCCAGCAAAGGTCAAGTTTAAGCAAAAAAGCTTTATTTTATTGCAGGAAAAATAGGTTGTATAGCAAGATTTGATGACTTTGGGTGAAGATGTGCATTATGTAAACACATAATTATCTGAACATGACTGTGCCCATAGTAATCTGAAGGTCTAGCTATGAAAAGGTAAAAAAATCTGCTTTTAAATTAATTGATGCTGAACCACTAAATGCATATACGCAGATGGCAGTGAACTAGCTCAGATTTTAATTTGCCTAGAAGGAGTCAGCTCTGGTTTAAAAGATGGACCAGGGTATCAGCATATGGGAACAAAGGCTGTTTGTTTCCTGGTGAATATGTGTTGAAGGAGAAGAAAACAGGGTGGGAAAGACATGGGATTCTGTAGTAATCCACCAAGAAAACTGTGAAGGTTAAAGAGGGATTGGTGGGAAAGGATGAAGGAAACTGCAGATAGGTCCAAGTCACAGGAGCTATAAGAAAACATGTTTTAAAAAAATAAACAGGACATAGTTGTCTATGCCAGAATGCTTGTGGGGTTTTGACTGACTTTTAAAAAATTATTTGTCTTGTGGAAGAGATGTAGAGATCTTGTGCAGAGAAAAGAGCAAAAACCAGAGAAGTGTTAGGAAATAAGTCAAGTGAAATTTTAATTTATCCAAGTCCTGTTAATTCTGTGTTTACAGAATTAGGAGAAGTATGGCAGTAAATACTGAGAGCATGTATAAAACCCATGACTGACAGTTTTATTCATTTTAAAATGTGGATCTTAAGTAATGGGATTTTTGTTTGCTTGTTTTAAATAAAACCAAAGCAGAATACCAAAGTAGGTAATACCAGAATTAGGTATTCCACTGCAATATGAGTTCATGAATTTAAATTAAAAAAGAAAAGGTCTGGCATTTAGTACCTGTCTACTTTCTATTAAAATGTTAACATTTTTGTCTTTAAGCATGTATTTATAGCACCACACTGTATAATTTAAAGTTTCTGAGCACCTTGGCTTTATTACTATCAAATATTGTTGCTCAGAGTTCAGGTCTTAATTAGTGCACAGACATGAAAAAGAGCAAGTAGGTCAGATAATAGTATTGCTGGTGCTTTAATTCACTAGATACAAATCTGAACACTGAGGTGAAATAGTGAGTTTTTCTTACACACTTTAATACAATTACAATCTAAGTTAAGGTGTTGCTACACTTGGTATACGAGAACTGTTTATCAGCTCTTCACTAAGGCAAGATTCATAGTTAGATCCTCAACATGGATAAAGTGTTGTTATAATGGTTTTAAAGTTGAATCATCAGTCTGAAAACCTGCCTCAAAAAATAACATGAATCTTCTGAGGGTTGAACTGTGGCTTAGAGGTAGATTTCTGTATTTCTCAAGCCATGTTCTTATGTATTTTCTTTCTCAGCAGTGTTTTAGGGCAGCACAAGACACAGAGATGCTGTTGCTACATCTAGGACAGCTCAGATTCTTCTGTCACTTCCTACAGGAATAGTAAATGGAAAACACTTGATTATCTTAGTGGTGAATATGTTTGTGTTGCTGAGAATGAACTTGGATTTTGCTGGGTGTTTTCTTATCGGGGTGGAAATCTCTTGCTTTCAGATGTGTTTATGTAACAAGAAATGGCAGAATAGGAGTCAGGAACAATACAAATAGCCAAGTAAAGGCAATGGGAGCTAAGCCTGGATTTACTGGCATCTACCAGACTGCTCTTTAGCTGCAGTTACAGTCAAGTATGAATCTGCTAGGAGACTTTGGGCCTAGTATGTTAATATATTACTCCTGACAATAAATGATTTCATGGATTCATTTGGAGAAAAATATGCTTCGAAGATGGAATGAAGTAGTGGGGAATCAGGCTTCTTATCCCTCACAGCTTTTATGCCAAAGGCAGGGTAGCAAATAAATACTGCTGGTGGTGAGCATTAAGTTTGCTCATTATAAATGCAGAGTCATGTACCAGTCTTCAGTGTGATTTCATCTGGGAACATTGCCATAAGGATTACAAATGGCTTTCAGCCTGAAAATTGGTATGTATTGCTTTAAACTTCCAGTGGGGAGTTGGCAATTTATCCTTCAGATAATCATCTTGTGTTAAGTTGAACATCTTAGTGTAACTTTTTGCTACATGATAAACCAGCTCCTATGAATAATTTACTGCAACCGGCAGCCCACTTCAGCTCTGAAGTCTTTATGAAGTCTGGTGGCTTTTCAAAGTTTAATAATAAACTTGGAGCCAAAAATCCCATTGCACTTAAAGTCACTGGAATTTCAGTGTTAATTGCAATGGGAATCACAAATTGACCTTTTAGGGCAAACTTCTCAAGAATAAAAGCTCTACTTGACATCATTGAGGGGGCAAAGCTGTTCATTTGTGTCCAAATAAGCAGAGCTCATTTGCCTTCCTGTGTACTCCACAGCATCATGGGGGGCTGTGCAGATTTTATTTGGTGTAGGTGTTTGAAATATTTTCACTTGGCAAAAAAATGTTGGTTGAATTACCTGGGTTTTCATTTCTCTCATGGCAGATTTAGGGTGTGTTCTGCACTGCGCCACTGCAACGCAGCACACGAGGTGTGAGTGCAACACCAAAATTATCTCCCCAGCCCTACAGGAAACCTGCCATGGCAAGCACGTTGGTGATTTTTAGAAAGAGCAGCAGCACCTTCCAGTTTGCCAGGCTCTGACTGAATGGCTCATCTGTACTAATGAGGTCTGTCCCAGCCTTTTGGTTTATTCTGGCTGGCCAGGCTGGGCCAGGGCTGAAGTAGGAGAGGGAATTTCATGAATCATGCTTAGCATCATCCCCCTGTGTAAAACAGAAGCAATCAAAGTTTTTCAGATGACCTCTAACATCAGCAAAGAAGTATTTTCCACATGCATGTGCTAGATTCCATAGACATAATCTCAGCTCTAATAATTTATAAATCAAAAACTGTTGTTTTCTGGTTTTGAGCATTCTTGCTCAGCTCTGCTGTGTGCTGTGCTCACTCCATGCCCTGGCCATGGGTGTGTGCTGTGCAGGGCTTTCCAGGGAGCACTAGCTGAGCAGAGGATGAACTCTGTAGCAGTGAGAGGGCTATGCAAGTGATATTTCAGCATTACAGCTGAAAGCAGAATTTGTCTCAGAGGAGATGGGTGGAATAGAAGGGCAAAAAGACCCTTTGTTCTGACTATAACTGTGATTTGGGGGAGATTGTGTCTCCAGGCATAAACTCTCCTTTTTCTCTTCCATGCTGATTTGCTCCATGAGATTGCATCAGGAGGGAGGTAGAGTCTTGGCATTCCCAAAAAATGAGCAAGGGTATGGCTTGGTCCAATGACAGATAAAGGGTGAAGCTGCTTCTCCTTATTCCTGGAGTTGATCTGAGTGGCAATACTGAATACAGCTTTTGTTTTCATTGCAATATTTTAAGTTTTCTTGATAGTCAAGCAAATTTTTAGAAAATGCTAAGCTTAGAATATTAAATAGAAAAAAATAAAATTCATCAAACTAGTTCACCTGAAATGCAGGTGTGGAGAACATTTCAAACACCTAATTTTCTCTAATAGTTCCTAGTCATTATGATGATTTCTTGAGAATCCTAGTCTGTGCAGCTCTCAGCTACCACTCATTTGTGTTTTCATCTTTTAGCTGTCTTTTTTTAGGACAAATAAATGTTCCTCTTAAGAGAAAAAGATTAATTGTCTAACAAAAATAAGTATGCCTTGACTAAACCTCACACTTTTACCTCATATGAGGATTTGGGGAACAAATTTTATTAGTTTTAATTATGTGATACCAATCTCAGTTTGCTTGTCTTCATGTGAATAGTCAGAGATCACTGGGTAGAGCAAACGGAAATGAAGTGATGGCCTTAGGTCACTTCTTGGAAAATAAATCCAAGAAAGCTGCAGAAGAATTGCTCCTTTAGTTGGAAGATGCCAGTTTACAGACATAAGGCTATTTGTAGGCCAAGTTTCTCAGAAGATATTAAACATACTAGAAACTATTCATAAGAAACCCCACATTTTACAGTCTGGGGAAAATTAGTTATGAAGAGGTTAGTTACGAGGCTGGTCCTTGAGAACACAAAAGACACTGAAGCAGAAGCCTTGTGGCAGACACTTCTGCCATGCTTTGAAGGCAACCAATGTGCTTCTCCTCAGACCCAGGCAGGAAACTTCTGTTACTTTAATCATTTGCTTGCTGCAAACCTTTAGATCAATAATACACAGTTTTGTTTTGAAGAATTTCTTTCCCACCACTTTAATGCACTGCGAGCCCCAGGCTTCCTGAAGAGTTTCCCTCAGGTCACAGAATGCAGCTGGACCTGCAGAGAGGGCAGGGAAAGGAAGCAGCACATGGCAACCCCCAGAGCCAGCCTGCCCCTGTGTGCATGGCTGTAACCCACCTGGTGACACAGTGCTTGAAGGAGATGTGGCAGAGCCAAAGGCTCAGGGCACACGATGACTTGGAGACTTTGTGGATCACAAATCCTGCCCACCTTTTCACAGTTTCTCGCTGACAGTAATGCTGAATCCTTGCAGCTTCACTTTTTAAGGAGGTAAGTGCCTTTTGTCAAACCTAACTGATCTCCTGAACAAAAGTGCTCCCTGCCAGGTGCCCAGGAGACACAGTTGTAACATCAGTGCTGCTATAGAGATGAAAATAGATGGTAAAATGCTGTGGGCTAGAACAAACTAATGAAATGTAAGGAGGCTTATTTTGTTACAGACTAAGGGAGTTGTTACCAGGTGCTTTGGTACCAATATCCAAGCAAGGTGCTTTCTGTGGAAATTCAGTAGCTCCTTGGGGAGTGTATGTGTGATGGTGATGTGAAAATGTGTGCTTGTTTTGCTAAGGAGCTTTGAATGAATGCTATAAATCAGCTTAGTGTCTTGACTTCAGTGGAACCAAATAAATTTTTGTCTATCTTATCTCCAGTACCTTGAACAGGGACTGTTGTAACATTTGCTATTGTAGCTGAAACAAAAAGTCCAAGTTCTGAGTAAAATTTTCAAAGTTACCCTAACTTACTAGTCCATATTCAGTATTCAGTCATTTGGGCTTCCAAGACAGCACCGCAGTGGTTGTTCAAAAAAATCACTTCCTTGAATTACTGCAGAATTTCTATCCTGTTGTGTTAGTTGATGGTGATGTTGCAATATTGTAGAACAAATGTGCTGGTAAAATGAGTTTCTCCTGAATCTTTTCAAGTGTTTTAAACAAAAGTGCCTCAGCTGTCCATTTGGTGCTGAAGTGGACTGCAAAACAGCCCGGGTGCTTGTTGATGCTTGTTAAAAGCATCCTCCTCAAGGAGTACTGCTGTGACCATTTATCTGTTTCATAGCTTATTTAAATCACAAGTGCAAGCTGTGTTTTTATAGGGCTAAAGCATGAGCATGGCTTTAATCTGTAAGGCTATATTTTATGTGAAGGTCAATTCAAAATATATTCAGTAAAAAGGCACAGATGTGCTTACCTAACATGAACATTATGAGAGGGTAATTCAGTTCACGTAACTCGGGGTTAATCTCCTACAGCCTGCTCCAGACAAGTAATTTGTGTACCATCTTTATACAAGCAAACAAAAAACCCCAAACCCAAGAAGAAATTAAAAAAATATTTTGGAAAATGCAAGTAATCAAATAGAAACAGATATAGCATGAAAGCAATTATAATACTTTAGTTTGTTAAATTATTTAAGGGGAGGCTTTACCATGGTTTCATGGTGTTAAATTTCAGGCTACAACATGAATCAGTAGTGCCAATAGTTAATTCTGTTTTACCAAATGGCTGTCCTTCCTTCATCCCAACATAGTTATTGTGCTCTCTCAGTACAGGGACTGTTTCATTCTCAGAGTGGGGAAAGGAGCCAGGCACTGTAGGTTTAAAAAAAAAAAAATTCTGGCCAAGTGCAACACAAACCACTACCTCCCTGTTTCCTAACATGCTGCTCAAATTGAATTTTTAGAGGTTGTGTGCTTTTGATGTGATTCCCCCAGCAGAAAAACACAGCAGTCAAGTTACCACCAACATTGCAAGGCTGTGCAATGTTTTCAATTCTGAAGAGAAATAAGATATGGATTTATTGTATGAGAGCCAATATGTTTGTAATGATATATAGAGCAGTTAAATATTGTCCATATTACTGGATAAGCAAAGCAACATCTTGAAAGAGCCTTGCTGGACAGACTGCCACCCTACCGTGTTCTGTTTTGTGTATTTTTACATGCCACTTAAACAGCTGAAAGGTGTCTTTCCCAACACTAGGTGAGAACTCAAGATTTCTCACCTATTTTTCTAACTGGCCCGCGATGAAAAATGAAGTGATAATAGCAGGTAGGCTCTCTTAATTAGCAGCTTGCTAATTAAATCTGTTAAGCATAATTGTATTTGATTGTTCTACTTCTATACAGTTTTGCCAACAAGCAGGACTGAGTAGTTCCCCCAGCCAGAGCCATCACTCTGCTCCTGCCCAGAAAGAAGCTCAGACTGAACCATTGCTGCTTTGATATCAAAAAAAGGCTGGGGGAGCTGAAGTAGGAACTGGGTTTGCTCTGTCCAGGAAGGTGAAATGATTACCTGCAGCCTTCAGGCCATGCTGTGAAAGGCTGAGGTGTCTGAGCTAATAAAAGCAGCTCAGCCCCGAGGGTTTGCAGGCACACTGCTTGCTCTGTGCAGACCTTGAGCTGCAGCATGCACTTCTAGGGTCACAGCCAAGCCTGCTCATTTGTTTCCAGTGACTGATGGGCATCCTTTAGAAAAAAAAATGCAACCCCTCCTTTATTTTCTTATATCATGTTTTCTATGGTGACAGCATTCTGAAATGAAACATCACTTACTATTAGTTAAAAATTTAAATAACTGACACTGTAGCTCTCTGTTTTCTAGTAGTAATTTCAGGTAGGAGGTAAATGAGCTGCAGCAAAAAATTCATCTGTAGAATGTCCTAACAATCCCCTTTAAAGATCATCTTGGTCTTATAGCCTTACTCTATCACTACCTCAGTCTCTCTCCAAAAAAAAGCATCTAAATAGATCATAAACATGTCTAAAATAGTTGTTCTTGGCCTGTCTAGAAAGTGCATTCTAAATGTTTATTGCTTTTCTAAGGCATCAGTTTTGTTTGCAGGAATGTTAATAGCCTGACTTGCGGATGGAGTGTGATCTTGTTAGTGTTCCTATAGTTCTTAGACTTTCCTTCAATCCACCATAACCATCCATTCTGGAAATGTGCACTGCTAGGTCCTTTTATTACCCTGCTCTCCTCTGTAAGCCATGATTGAACTATTCAACTTTTCTCTGTTCAACCTCCTAAAACTTTCACTCACCTCACTTCAGCCAGCTCAGCCTTGTTATCATTTCTGTGTGGTGAAAACAATGAAACTTCATTGAGGGGGGCAAAACCTTGGATTAGTCTGGACCATTAATGGTAACTTTAATTTAACTTTTATGCAACTCAGTCAGTTTACATCTGCCCTGGCAGTGTTACAGGAGGGCAAACAGGGGACATAGTCTCGCCCAAAATGCCACCATTTGTTTTGATTGTATTCAATCCCTGCATTGACTGCTTTCAGCATCCTTTTTTGGGTTTGTTTTGGGTTTTTTTTTTTTTACATGAAGCTCCTAAAATCTCTCCTCAGACCTGACTTGTTCTGCTTTTCTCTTTTCTCTCTTATTTTATGAGAGTTTTCACAAATAAGAATGCTCATATATAAAAAAAAATTTATAGAAATTTTCTGCTAGAAATAGAGAGCAGCTGGTGTCTGTCCCTTTTTCCCGTCTCTAGTGTCTGTGTGTATTGGCATATAAACAGTAAAATGAGAGCAAATGCCCTGAAACGTGGCCATTCTGATCTCTCTCCTGCCTGTATCTTTCACCAGTTGCTTATAACTTTTTATTGTATATAATAGTTGCTTCAAGTGTGAGCTTTAGCATTTGTTTGTAGAAAACCTTCATTTATCTATCTGTCCTATAAAAGATTGATGCTGTGAAATCCTGTGCTGTTCTCTTTTTTTACCTCTCCAGTGAAGTGTTGTCCTCAGATGTAATAGTCTAATCAGAGCTGATGGCCATTTTTAAGCCAGTCCCAGGGTGTGTATCTTGCTCTTTGAAGACCCTTAGTATGGCCACAGAAAACAGAAGTAGAAAGAATACATGATGAGAAAATAATCAGTTGTATTTGCATATTTCCTCTCAAATACTTAACCAGCATTTACTTGTTGATAACAATGAGCAATTAATTGTTAATTTAGACCAACTTTTAAAATGTTATGTTGCTTCCTGCATGAAAGGAAATAATTTAAAAGCCACTATGGGGTCAGCCTACTGCTATTCAGCATATTTATCTTTGCCATTAGATTTTGGGTAAAAGTGCTGCTTCTGTGTAAGGCCACAAATGTTGTTTGTGCTTCCTGTTGCAGAATGTTTATTACACAAGCAGCCAGCAGCTCCACGTGGGTGTTCTGAGCCCCACTATCGACGATGATGACAACAGATGCCTGGTGGATGTGAACAGCAGGCCCAGGCTCATTGAATGCAATTATGCCAAAGCCAAGAGAATGAAGCTTTACTGGCAATTTACTCAGGTAATTCTTACCCAGCAGACATTTCAGAAAGTTTTAAAGCTCTGTTTCTGTGTCTGAAGTGTGAGTAATCTGTTTACTAACAGAACAGATTTATCCTTGCTGTCTTTGCACAGAGCCAAGAAGCTGTTGTTTAGATTTGATCCCAATGTCAGCTACCTCAGTTGGGTACAAAACTTGTGTTATATTTTCTGAGTTTACTATGAATAATTTGTTTCTAAGGCACAGTACTGTTATGGAAAAAAAAGAGGGTTATATCAGTAGAGTCAAATGCAAAGTAACTTATTTAGGAACAAGGAATAGAAATATTTTTGTTTGTTTTTTAAGAAGTAGCAGCTCAGAAAAGGCTCAGAAAAGCAACTCAGTGGTGATAACAGCCTCATAATGAGCTAGTTCTGCAGTTTCTGTCTTTAAAAGGGTAATGCTTTTATGCATGAGTGTGAGAGGTACAGAAAGAGGCTCAAGAAAAGGCTGAGAAGTGGTTTCATAGTGATGAGAGTGCTGATAGGACAAAGTCTAGCCTGGTAGCCACGATCATAACTGATTTAGAAACACAAGGGAGAACTGTGAAGAAGCCACAAGTTCTGGGGCCAGAAAAGATGCTCTGCCACATAGTATTCCTGGAGATCACTCTGGTTTAGCTAAGAGGAAATGGCAAAGTGACTCAAAGCATCTCAGTGTTCCCACAGAGGGATACAGGTTATCCTGAAGACAAAACAGGTTCCAGTGGTTGGAAGCTAAAGACAGTCAAATTCTGTTTTTCAAAGATGAGTTTTCCTAAGGTAAGTTTAACACAATGGAACTTTGCCTTGTCAGGTACTGGCATTCTGGTGAATCAATGAAATGAAATTACATTACTTTCAAAAACAAATGCATGATTTAGCTTCTGGAGGAAATGTCATGGCTAGTGTGAGTTTGCCTGTTCTCACTGCTGCTCCTCAGCAGTTTTTAGTCAACAAATCTAGCTGTGTGCTCCAGCCCATGGGCCAAGGTTCACCATTAAGGTAATTTTTCTCCTGGGTTTAATTTTTCTGTAACATTCATATGGGTTTACAAATATCCTTTCTGCCAAGTAATTAGTTTCATTTTCTATAACAGCCATTATCCATATATTTTAGTACCTTGTTAATACAGTTTAGCAGCAAACTTAGTGCAGACACCATCTGGACACTAGTCAATAAAGAATATTATTAATTTATTTTGTATTCATACTTGAAAATAGTCCAGATCTTTGTCTTTAAGAGGTAACTCTTGAGCAGCAAATCTTAAATCCCTAACTTGGCCCCTCAAGGGCAACGTTTTAATTATGTCTTCTCACAAATTTTAACACAAGTCTCATCACAAGGGGGGCCTCACTGTGTCCATCTCTGCACTTGATTTTTTTTTTTACCAGTTCTAAAAAGTATAACTAACACTGAAGAGTATTTCAGTAACATTTTAGCATGGTCCACCTATCCAGTGATTGCTCTGTATACCCCAAGGTTTTGGTGACAATTCATGGTTTCTACTCCAGGATACTGCTGCTATTTCATAGCACTGATTATGTTAGATATCATTGGGGGGCAGCAGTAGAAGGCCTTGGTAACTAAGCTATTAAGAGCTTTGAAAATGGGATTTAGCAGCATTAGGTTTCTTTCAGTTCCATATTCCAGATACAACCTCTCAATGAAGGTGCAGTGCTGGTAAACTTGACTCTGTAGCTTCTGTCTTCTGTCTACAAAGGAACTTCTCCCCGGGAGAAGTGAAAGCTAATAAGTTGTTTCTTTATGGTAAATTAAGAGACAAATGAAATAATTAAGAATTTTCTGTTCTAAAAGGATTTTGTTAATACCCAATACAATCAAAATGTCATTATTGCTCGACATACTGCCTGGTACCCAGCCTGGGTACATTCTGTAAGGTAGGAGAAAGTTAATTAAGTAATCAAGGCTTGCTGAGATCAACTGATGACCTCCATTTGAAATGCTCCCATTTAGTCTGGTGAAAAGATGTGTTTGTGTGAATGTCTTGGAAGTTCTCTCTCTGAAAAGACTCTTTTTTATTACTTTTTTAAAGCTCTGGCATTTCTTTTCCATATTGTGCAGTGAGCAGAGCTACTGTGAGTGTCAGGATTGTAAGCATTGATGCTTATGTAGTCTTGAAATTTGTGAACTATTAATTAAAATGCAGATGCTGATTGTAGCTTTTTGTAGCACTTCCTTTTAGCTGCAAGTATGCTTTGACTTCTGGATTCTTCAGCCATTCCACAAGAATATCTGATGGTATAGAGAAGTAAAAATACAGTAGTGCAAGTGGAGAATTGTCGGAAGGGGAATAGGAAACAGACTGGCCACCAAGGGTAAACCAATTGAACTAGATTCTTGCTGTCCAGCACAAAAATCAGTATTTTCCCCTGCATTCCAGACATTTATCTTAAATTTGTTAGAATGAGGAAACACTTTAATCTGAGAGGCACTACAATAGCCTGTGGTGGGACATGGACAGCAGTCTGGCGGATAAAAAACTGTACAGCTTTTTGTACTCTGTAATGATGAGCGAATTCCATATGACAAAAGTAGAAAATGGGGTTATCCTCAGTTAGGGGACTCCTTGCTTCTGTAGATCTATTAAAGAATTAATTAATTAAGTCACATTTTTTAGATCACAAGTGTATGTATACACATATATATAGATTATATATATACACACACACACTTGTCCATGTAAAGCAAGCTTGATTTTTATTTTTTTTTTTTTTCATTTATCGTTTACTCTGGTTTTAAAATTTTAGATTCTCTTCAGTTGCAGGCAGCTGGAGTCAGGCAGCCAGCTGTCCACTGCTGCCTTGTGGACAAAACTGTGTTTTGATGGGCAGGTACTTGGAGGGAATCACTACCTCTAGTATCTTTGTCCTCTAGAGAAACTTGCATTGAGCATTCAAAGCTTGTAGGATGTGTTTGTATAATCAGGATCTATCTGAGCACATTTCCATGCTCCACAGTTTTGTACAGCTGCCAAATGCAATGAGACCCAATAAAATGTAGGCTTTGGTGGCATTCTTGCTTCCAAAGCTTCTTCAAGTGTTTATAACTGTAATTATGTCAAATTATGTAAATTAGCCCAGAAAAGACTCCCATCAACTGGGTAGTGTTCAAGAATTTATTGTTCAGGCTGTTTGTCAAATCTTCTCTTAGGGAAATGTTTGTTTTGGAAATATTTTAATGCCTGGAAAGTCTTCTTAGGTGTTTGACAGCTCACCTAGTTCAGTCTGCCTCACCACTTTTTCATTTAATCAGAACAAAATGAGAGCTTGTAGCAAAAACTGGTAAGTGATCAGAAATCAGACAAGATTTCTCAGGTTTATCGCTGATGGAGAGTCAGTTGCCTGCCCTGCACGTGAAATTCTTCTCAACACACCTCACCTGGTTGGCAGCAAGTCAGTCAGCTAGAAAGTGCACTTAGAGCATGTAAGGACTCCTGTGGATGGTTAACAAGGGAAAAGAAGGAAGTTTTTCTGTCATTACTCTTTATTTTGACCTACCTTCTGTTTCTGATAAGTTGGACAGGTATGTGATTTTTTAAAACTTTTAAAATTTATCTTTACCTTCTCCATTCTAACCAGATGAGCCATGCTCTCACTTTTTGCTGTTGTGAGAAGCAAACGAGGAGTGCTCTGTGTAAATAGAGGCATAAGAAAGGATGCAAGGCTGAGCTCAAAACTTGGGATTAATCATTTACAGCTGTTCCACACTTAGTTAATTCAAGTAATTCAGCTTTTGGTGTGGTTGCCACAGAAAGGTAGGAAGAGTCTGCAGCTCTAGGGGATGGACTCACCACATCCTTCATGGGAGGGAGAGGATGCACAGGGCCTGCTCTCAGCACTGTCCTGTTCTCATATCCTCTGAGAACATTGCTTTTGCATGGTGTGGACAATTGTGACTCTAGTCACTGCTGAAGGTTTCCACAGGATTTCATCCCATTCACAAATGTTTGGAGGGGGTGGTTTATGCTATCCCAAGAAACTGTAAATAAAAATTGTTGCTGACAGCTGTAGTTACAATATGTATATATTTCCTGAATATCATAGTAAGAATTGCTTTGGAGGGAAAAGAGAAGACAGACAAGCAAATTAATTACTGAGTTGTCACTGTATTCCACAGGTATATATGATGATTTAGATCACATTTAAATAGGTGTTAGATAATAGATACTGAGAAATTATGTTTAGCTGTATAAAAAGAATGAATAGACCTTAAAATTAATTAATTTATATCTCATTCCTGCTGCAGACTTTGGCCTTTCAATTACTCTTACCCAACTTTATCTAATGCAAATAAAGGATGCAGTTCTGCACTACCCACAGCACATTCCAGAGAAGTACAGAATGCAGGCTGTGTGGCAGGATTAGCCTGGTAGGCTGGGAAGCAAGCAGAGAATCTCTGTGCCAATTTGAGATGCCCCCTTGCTGAGCACACAGAGTGCAGAAGCTGAGCCCAACACCATTAAACAGCAGCCTCATCCTAATGTCCACTCCTGTGTTCAGCCCATCCATTAGCCAAGGACATCAGTGTACAAGAGGGATTGAGCTCAGTAGGGCTGAGTGTGTCTAAGGGAGCTGTGGCCCTCATCAGCTTCACCAGATCCTTCCATTATCAGAGCCACAGGCTGGAAAAACAGCATCATTAATTTATCAAGGGTTTGGATTTATGTGGTATTTCTAACCACAAAGGATGCTAATACTCTCAATATGTCTTTGTAGTTTAAGACATGCTGCACTGCTATAGAACTACATAATGAGGCAGTGCTGTTTGCCTGGCAGCTCAGAGCAGAAAGGGATTGGGATCCAGTTAAAAGAGATACAGACTTTGATCCTGCAGGAGAAAAATAAAAACAGAACCTAATTACTCAATTAAATGAGCCAATAGACTAGGTTAAGCCCTGTATTTTTAGTGAGGCTATCTGATTTTTAAGTAACCAGTGTTGCCAAGTGTGATGTTTTTGAACCTCAGACACAAAAGAGCATTTCCACAAGCCCCAGGGGTCCCAGTCCAGTGTTGGTGTAGGGGTCCAGTACATCAGCAGCATTTCTGTATGGAGATATTCTTCACCCATTTTTTGATCAAATATTACCCCAGCTTGCCTGTACTTAATACTTTAACTAATGGGATGACTGCACTAGGTGTTCTAGCTGGAGGACAAGGAACCTGAACCATTGTTCTGCTTAGACATGAGAAAGTGATAGTGTTTCAATTTTCATTTTACCCTTGAAAATTTCTTCCTAAGTCATTTGTAGCTTAATATTCTTGTCATATTTTAATATGACAATATTAATTTTAAAAAGGTGTATTAAAATATTTCTTTTTATTCACCATGGGCTATGTCTTACTATAAGCCTATAAACATTGTGGTACCATTTATGCAGAATGGAATTGAGAAGTACAAAAATCTGAATGCATTCAGGCTTTCTCCATTTTGAATACTTGGCTTCAACTTAACTATGAAAATGTATAGGCAAAAAACATGCACAAAAATATGAAATACATATATAAATAAAACACAGTACTGTATTTTAACAACTGATGTTAGATTTGCTTGGCAATTATTGCTAACTGATGTTAAATTTGCGTGGTAATTATTGCTGTAGCTAGTGGTAACCAAAATTTCCTTGTATCAGTTTAGTCTTCTATTTGGAGTAATTTTATAGTAGCAAGTTTTAATCTTTGTAAATTGGGTGTAGAACTTGCCAGCTAGAAAGTCTGTGTGAAATACAGCAGTAAAATGAGCTTTTAGAGGGTGCATTTCAAATCTTTTCTAGCATATCATATTATGCAGTATTTACTCTCCTGAGGACTACATTTAAGCTCCAAAGACACTTGTGCTGAATTAATTTAGAAGAAAGTTAACACATACCCATGTTTTTCCTTCAAAACAGATACCCTATTTGCATATTTTAGCATCTAATTTTGAATGCCACATTTATTTACAAAGAAATTATTTGTTCTGGTTGCACATGATTCTTCCTCATTTCAGCTGTCTGGATAGGCTGCATCCAAAAATCACAGATGACAGCAGCTGACAAGGCACTGCATGGCATTGTCATGTCAAGCATGCAAAACAATGGCCAAATCCAGAAGGTTTCCTACAACTTGAGTGATAAGCAAGACTTACCAAACGAAAGAGTTGAGTTTCAGGAGATCTGAGCTCTGTTCCCTTTGCACTGCTGCCCCAATCGCTGCTGGGTTCTGCATTCCTCAGCTGTGAGAGGGATGGAAGGAGTTTTGCTGTTATTATTTCTAGTTTCCTAGAAGAAAACAGAACTCTGTCCTGATCAAGTCACTAAAAGCTGCATCTTTATTGCCAATGGAGACAAAACTATTATGTATGTAAGCAAGATTTGGCTACCAAGCAACTGTCTACAGGCTGAGATGATAAAAATGCTCCCTTAGAAATCAAATAAATCTGGATTAAATAATGATACACATGACAAGACAAGTCGGTTTGTTATTTGGTGAAATGATCAGGCCATCAGGTCTGGTGTCCTGAACATCTATTTGTGACACTCAGTGTAACAGTAAAAAAAAAAAAAAAAAAAAAAAATTATTCTTTTCATTACTGCCTCAGTAAATTGGACAAATTTTGTGCTGCAGCAGCAAGGACAATCCTTTCCCAATATCAGTTATAATCAGATTTGTGTGATTAGTAGGGAAAAAGCCATTTTCAATAACTAGACACTGTGACCAGAGTCCCAAAGAGCCCAGCCTAAATTCCCATGTTAGAATATGCAGATCAATTGAAATACTGGTGCAAATTCATTTCCTAATTTTCTTCACTTGGCACTCAATTTATTTCTTAGTCTCTAGGGACTGGTTTAATCATAAGCATATAATGATAATGCAAGTAGTTCAGTTTCTGGGTTAAAATGCATTAAGCCTCCTTTGTATGGAGCATTCATATTAGAAAACTTAGAGTAATTAAATACAACACACACACAAAGGAAATAAAATTGTCATTCAGTATTTTTGTTTTCCAGAGGAGTTATTTCTCACAAACAATCTAAACCCCATCAGTCTTTGGAAATCTGTTAATATGTCTGTGGAAAACATCTTGTTTTTCCTGGGAAAAATAAAAATCTTGGGTTTCCTAATTGTGCTTAAAGGAGTTTCCTGTTTGTCTGGCTGGAGATGACTAACCAGGTATAACTTTTACGAAGGTTGGTAAATAACACAGTGAAATTGTGTTCTTCACATCAGTTTTCCATCTGTGCTATGTTAGAACAATATTATAAGGACATGTAGAAGTGGCACTTCAGGATATGGTTTGGTTTGATTATGGACTTGATAATGTTGAATTAATGGTTGAACGCAATGATCTAAAAGGTCACCTGAACAATTCTGTAATTCTATATATCAAAATGATGTTACTTCAAGACCAAACACAAATGCAAAACCTAGGAATACACAATTTGCTCCACCACAGATAACAAAATTACTTGACTAGATTAATTACCTTATCTAGAAGACTGCCCCAGGCAATGGTCAGTGCTTGCTGTTGCACAGAAATGAGCTCTGTTCTGAGCCAGCAGTTCACTGTAAGACCAGGAGGAGGATTCCCTTCTTGACCCCTGAAGTGTTCTCTTCAAGAAGATTGAGGCTTGATTTGTCAGAATGATCATCTCAGCATGCCTGCAAAGGGTTGTTTTATCAGCACTCTTAAAATGAGCTCAGCCCATCAAAAACATCTAGTCAGTCACTGAACACTGATGGCTGAGACCATGAATTCAACAGATTTCCTATACTCTCATAAATCACAATAGTTGTAACAAATTTGTTAATCTAACACTCCTTTTTTCCTCTAGATACTTTGTTTACCATTTTCTCACTGCTATTCATACTTTTGAACATTAAAGGCAAATAACACTAATTTCCATTCATATCCTAAAAAAAGTCCTGTTCTTATTTCTTGTTACTATATTTTGTAATTCCCCACCATCTGAATATTGCACTTCAGAATATCATTGTTGCCCTTCTCTGTCTTACACTTTCTCTATCTTGAAGCAAGCCTAAATCAAGGCAGATAAATCAAGCCTGAGTTGTTTGCACAAATTATTTCTATGTAATCTCAGAATGAAAGAGGAAAAGGTAGCTTTTCTGAGCTTTTCACAAAATGAATTAGTAAAACATGCAAATAAAGCCTCCAGCATTCCCATCTTTTTCCTGATTGCATCAAAATATTGTTTCACTGCACAGGCAGCTACTGCCTGGCACAATCAATGAAAAGAAAGATTGTAAAAAAATCTGACTTTTAGTTAGAGAAAAAATACCCTACAGAAAACATTGGACAAAGCATTAACTTTGGATATTTTCTGTAGGTCAAGTCTCACTCAAGACTCCAGAGGTGTTTAACATACAGGATTTACCCACATGCAGCTCTTCTCCTAGTAGAGGGAGTACAAAATGTAGCAGTTGCAGCTGTTGCTGTGAACTTACATAGTTTAGAAACATATCTTAAATTCCAATTTGGAACTTCTGATTATCAAAGTTTGAGCATTAAGTAGCCAGTGCCTGCTCAGTATGGCATTTACAATTTTCTGAATGCTACCAAGTAGGAGAGCAGGCAGTTTAGGGCACAGGAAGACACATGGGAGACAATTATTAACATCACTTCCTTTAGTAGTGAGGAAAACAAAATCAGAAATATGAAATACCAGCATGCACTGCTGGAGGTTACTCCTTTAAGTTGTCAAAAAGGCAATTTATTTCTAAGTGACTTACCCTGGTAAGTGGTTACTCAGGACAGCAGCTGTGGTCAGAAAAGCCATGGACATCATCCTCAAGTGCACAGCATGACCCCAGTTTTTCCTTTACCACAAATGACTTGCTAGGTAATCCTGGTTATCAGAAGATCAACATAACACATCATCATCATCTGGGTTTGCTGCTAAAACCAAACCAAACAATACATTCAGCTGTAAATTCTGCATTTAGCCATGATCATCAGGGCTATGCATGGATAAAGGATTCCCTTTTCAATCTGCTTTCTACCCTACCACACACATCCCTCTGGAAAGTGTTCAATAATTAATTTCAAAAATCATATCATATACCTACAATACTTGCATCTGCAGATGTTTTTCTAGTACGTCAGGAAGAGTTCCTGGCCACTGCTGATACAGTAATAATTCATGTTTAGTTCTTGAAAAATACCTCTAGCCTGGCTAATGTATTCTACTGCAAAACCTCCTTCAATTTTCTTAGTCTTATCCCAGTTTTCTGTAGTCAAACATGTTTCCAGCTATCATATCCTGAAGAGCTTCTTGGAATTTTACTGAATGTTTGAATTCATTTTCCAGATACTATTTTCTTAACCTTGCTATTAACAAGCCTGCAATCTGTTATAAATCTGTGATAAAATTTTATATATGTAGAGAAATATTAGTCATAGATATAAATCCACACATTCCATTTCTGATTTTTATGCTGTGTCTCTGTAATTTGTTCTCCAGTTACATTCTCTGTATGAAACTGCATTCCCTCGTGCCAGGTTTAATTGCTTTTATTTTAATACTTTAATTAATGGTATTACATATTTCTACATACTGAAGAGACTAAGCAAATCAGACCATCTAATCCAGAGTAAACAAAACAGAAAATAATTGCACAAACCACTAGTTACTAAAACCTAGTCTGGACATACAAATGAGGCTGTTTCATTTGATTTGTCACAGCTGCAGTATTAAAAATTTGTTGCAGCATTACGAAAATTCACCATTTATGATCATGTAAACCCTGAATGCTCACTCAGATGTCTCAGGAGAGGAATGAGACAAAATGTGCTGCAGAGATTAAAGTGATGTAACTGTTGAATGATGTGTCTAATCCCTGTCAGAGGGTGTTTCACAGTATTTATGCACTGAGTACCAGCAAGTGTATGAACAGCACCTGAGTGCAGGAGGAGGGAAAAAAAATTACTTTTTCCTTAAGAAATGGTTTGGCTGATCCCTAGGTTATACCACTTAAGTTTACATTGCGCATAGTAATTAGTTTTGTTTAGTATTGGAAAGATAAATTGACATTTTAAGTGTGTCTTGTAGAAATTCTCATTTGCTTATCTATCTGTAAATAAATAGCTGAACAGACAGCAATATATTTTAAATACATAAACCTGCTCTATATTATACTCCATATACATGAAAGCAGTTAAATGCACCTTATTTTCACAGTGGTCATATAAAATATATTAGGAAGCTTGTACCTTTGAATAAGAGCAGCTAACAATAAAAATATATTAGGAAGCTTGTACCTTTGAATAAGAGCAGCTAACAATATACTTCAATGAGAAATATTTCAATGAAATTGGTTCAAATTAATTGATGAAAGATTTGAACAACAAAAGATATGTTACAGAGCCTGCTTTACTTACAGCACACCTGTTAGACAAAGAGTTGGGAAATTTGTTGTACTGCTTTGGATTCAAGAGGGAATGAATCAGTTACCTCTATATTATATACACCTATATCCTTTTTACAGCTAGAAAGTAGAAAATCAAAATTAATAACATTATCCACTATTTCCAAGCAATGGGCAATACTGAAAATACATTAATTACTGGATGGGATAAATTATTCCCTTCTTCCTATGAATGCTTTCACACTGCATCAACATCCCCACAGAAGTGAATCACAGAGGAAAAAATGCCTTGTAAAATTGGAGTAATTTTCTTTAGGATTAAATTTGGTGTGCTTACAGCCACTGAAAATTTACCTCCAATATTCTGAGGAAATGCATGAGAAGATCAGGTGTTCTGTTTGGAGTGGAGATTATCTCTGTCTCCTAGACCTCACCATAATTCTTTGATTCAAATGTATCAAAGCAACAGGGAAGATTAGAGTCTCTGCCTCAAAGGCAGAGCGAACATGTAAATATTTGAGGTCACTGATTGAGGTCCAAATAGAAAATTAATAGACTAGAGAATGCAATGATCTATATAGCGTATGTGAGATGAGACTGGATGTACTTATTAACCTTTTAAGACCTTTTTCTGAAATATCCATGTTTAGGCAAGCAGGTAAGAGCACTTTTTTTTCTCTTTTAGGCAGAATAACAGGAGCTTTAATGTGATGAGCAAAAAAGCAGGTTTAAATTCTATAAGGAAAATGTTCACTTTAGAGTAACTCATCAAAAATAGCTGTCAGTCTAGTTTTCAGTAATGCTGACAACCTCCAGCACTCATTTATCATCCCTCACTTTTACAAGTGAGCAGGTCTTTTAAAGTGATCAGGTTTGATAACTGTGCATCCACCACCCCCAGCAAACCAAAACAGAACCCACAGAACAGGCCAGCAAAGCCTCAAATTGCTTTGCTCAGCTTGGTACTGCAAGGGTTTGCAGACACATCAAATGAGTTCTTCAGTGCCATACTATTGGATAAATTCTGCTGGAGTGAAAGACTGGGAAGGAAACCTCTTACACAGAGTAGATGCACAGAAAGTCTGACTCTAAAGTCAACAGCTTTGCTTTCCAGTCTGTGAAACAGGATGCTGACTTGAGATAGTGTTAACATTAAAAGCACACTTATGAAGCACTCAATCAGTTTTCTGTGTGTCTGAGTGCCAGCAAGAGCTGAGATAATTTGTCCTTCTCACAGGAATTGCTTCCATTTGCTTTGCAAAGGCCATGCAGTTCTCAATCAAACTTGTTACTGCTGACACATTCAGTCTGTTTTTTACAGAATCCTTGACCTGGATGCTTATTTATCCTCTTGAGACTTCTACTGCCATTGAGCTGCCTCTCATCATCAATGATCTTAATCCTAATTCTGTTCAATTAAGCAGAATTCCTCTGAAACTTGTTTCAGCCTACAGAATTATGCATTGCGTCTCATGATTAAAGACATTACCCCCCAGGCTATCAATTTTTTGCCTTTAAATTGGAAAGCAGAGGTTTTTCCTAGAATGGGGAAAGGAACCCAGATGGGCAACTCACCTTTCACTGAGCCTGAAGTGTAGGAACACAATGAACTATTTTGCTGAGCACACAGTAAACCCAAATATGAGAGCTTTATACACGTTTGGCTAAATGCTTATTAAAAAAAAAAAGGCAAAAAATAATTAACTTAAAGGACACCTTTGCCTGCATTTGGCTTTAGGGTTCCAAATGCTAATGATGACAACAGATTGCAGAAACCATTGAGGAATGCTGTAATTTGGAGGCCAAACCAGTTAGAGGAGCAAAATACAATATTATCTTTTGGTGCCTCAGTGCTACCTGCTCCCTGCTTCCCTGGAGTTACTCAGTCCATGTGCTGTGATCCTTACACAGCTCACTAGTTAGGTGCATTGCCAGCAACCCAGGGCTGGCAGGATGACACCACTGTCTCAGGCTTCTATTGGGCATGTGAAGGGGTGAAAATGTATGCAGTTAAGTAGAAAAATAACAGCAAATTTAAAGAAAGATACAAACTTTCCTCCCTGTGCTTCAGAGCACTTCCGTTTGTATGCCTACAGAAAGGAACTAAAGCTGTGCACACTGTCCCCTGAGGGCTGAAGCAGAGGCTCTGCACAGGGCTGCATCTCTCAGAAACACAACTTAGCTCCTAACAGGGCTTGAGCCTTCACGTTCCTCCTTTGTGGTTAAAAAAAAGCTCATCTTGCTAAAAGCATCTGTGCTCTTTACAACACTCAATTCACACATATTAGCCACTACTTAACTTTGGTGTCTCTTTGATATTCCATACAGCAGCTCCAATGTACTCTGCAGGGTGGTTTTCAGTAGCCAATGCAGAGCACTTTCCACACATCAAAAAAAGCTTCCTTGGCTTTTTATCTCACAGTTCACTTGTTTCTGTCAAATAGAAGCCAGATTTCACATGAGGGTACATCAGAAAGAGTGAAAGGGTGCGAGGGGGCCTTTTGTGTGCTTTTTTGGGTTGCTTGCTTGTTTTGTTTTTCCTTAGGAGCAGCTTACACTTTCTTTGTGTAGCTGCTTGTATTAAAGAGTTTCTCATGAATACATTTACTGTAACACCTAAGTCTGCTCTACAAGATTTAGAATAAAGGAAAAAAAATTATCTCCACCGTGAACATCCTCCTTCCTCTACCCCAAATCCACCAGGCATTTGGGCCCATTTAAGTGAGAGAAATCCTAGACCACTGAAACAAATGGGAATTAGGCAGAAAATTTCCAACTCCATGTGGCAGTCTCTAAGTCTTAACACTGTGCCTTCCTCTACCTAAAAGAGTTCCAAGTGCCATGCTTCACCAAAAATGGAGCAAAAGAATTCTGTTCCTCCCCTTATGCCAGTAAGTTAGAAATGACAGGAAAAGCCTAAAAGTACCATGCACAGTCATATTCCAAGTCCAGAAATCAGGCAACGGATCTGAACAAGTTAGTTTTTGACCAAGACAAAGTGGGACAACTTTCTACAGCATCCAGTGCAGGATCTGAGCTGAGGAGGTCTCAGACACCAAAACTGGGATGAACCAACACATGAAAGATACAAAACTAGTTTACATAACTGACAGCAACACAAACACCTCCAGCATCAGTTGAAAACACAAGGAAGTTAATCTCAATTTTGGGTTTAGTCAGAAACACTTGTAAGCTGTAATTCCCAATTCAAACCCAGGGAGCTGACCCTGGATGCCATGAAACACTGAGTCTATGCAGTGGACAACCAGACTCCACAGCTTTCCTCAAGACTGGAAATATGTGTTCTCGAAGAAAACAAAATAACTGCTTCTTTCACAATGAAAAAATATCCATTACCTCAGAGTTTTATGTGTGAATAACTAGTTCAGAGCTCATTAAATTAACTCAGAGAGAAAAAAAAAAATCAAGATGATTAAAACGATCTCTAGAAGGCCAAAGTAACTGAGGGAGTGGGGGGATTAGAAGAGGAGGTGGGGGATGTAGAATAAGAATCTAGGACAAGAGAACAAATAGCATATAATAAAGCTTTGACTAATTTTTCATCCTAGCTTCTTGAAATTTCTTGTATGTCTTGCAGTTTCATTGCTTTTGAATAGTTTGGAGTTTATGTTCCCATCAGACACTCAAATTTAACTCGTGTTATTAATACAAATGTCAATAACAGTTATACTCCAGTGGGAAAATACAGTTCAGTCAGCATTTCATTATGGAGGTGTATTAAAATGCCTCTGCAAGCCTGTCTGTCCAGTAAAGCAGTCAGTGAAAATTGTATCAAGGCTGCACATAGACCCACCAGGAAGATCTGAGGGAGACTCACATCCTGAATTTTTGTGGATTATTCTAGAAATGGTCCCTTGTATCCAAAGATATATTTAAAATGTGGACCTTTCAAACTTAATTCTGTATTTCATTAGCCAGGCCCAAAAATTATTTTAGAAGCCACTTTTTAGAGAAAGTTTTTGCTGAGTTTTTTGCATTACTGGTGGGATAGGAGGAGACCCCCAGGCACCTGTCTGTATGAAGCAGAACTTGCACTGAACAGCACAAGCTCCTGAGGAACAGCCTGCTCTGAAACAGCACACAGCCTATGAGATTTATGCCAACATCCTTGAGGTTATTACTGAAATCTTTCCCAGCTGTGACTTTATAAAGCAAGGTATAACACAGGAAAAAACTGTGAGGTGGTAGGGTTCTTGTATGGGATTGGGTGTTTGGGTTTGGTTTTTTTATAGCAACTATTTTTTTGTTATTGTACAAAAAAGTACTTTAAATGCAGCTGCTCTTTCCACAATTCAGGTGTACTAACCTGTGCTGACTTACATGCCATTCTTTGATTTGCAGATTAAGCCAGAAATTCTCTACTACACAGGTCCAACACACTCTAGAAAAAGCCACTTTCAGACTTCTGTGCAATTACTCTGCTCTGTGTATCTTGGAAGAAATTTCTGGGACACTAATGTGTACAAGTTATCTATTGCCTTCCTTAGACAGGAGAGAGGGGGAAAGAACTAACTGAAAACAGATTTAAAGGGGGGGGAAATGTGATTTATGTCACCTGCATGACAATTTAATTGTAATTGAGGTCTATAGTTAACTGTGTGATAGCAGTGATTTAAAGCTTGATGCAACTCAGCAGTGAAGGCAGGGATTTAAAAAGGCAGCATTAAGCTGCAAATTGAACAGAATCAGGACTGATGATTAGCAACAAAAGATTATAAAAGACATTTCAGTATTCAAAGGATAAACAATTTTTTGCCTTTTATCCTTTATAAAGCACAGCCCTGGCCAAAACCCTGAGCCTCTTTTGGCTTATTTTGGTGTTCAGAAGTGCAGCAGAGCCACAAAATCAGGGAACTGAAGCAAACAGCAAAGCTTTGGCTCTTGGTTAAAATGCAAGGCTAGAAACACAGCTCAATTCCAGAAATGCCATTCGCTGAAATGGAAACCAGGCAATTGAGACTATTGCAAACTGCATCCAAGATTAAACCAGCCTGTGACAAAGGAACCTTCATTCCAAATCCAGCCTAGTGCTTATCTTGTCTCTAACTGGAAAGTTTTTCACAGAAGACAGACACTGGAATGTTCTATATTTTATGTTACCACACAGTAGCAATGCAACGAGTTCACAATGTTTAATACAAACATTTCTCCTTTTTTTCCCCCCATCTTTAAAGGGAGGTCCTATCCAGAACCGAAAATCCAAGCGCTGCCTGGAACTGCAGGAAAACAATGAAAATGAATTTGGATTTCAACTGGTCCTTCAGAAGTGCACTGGACAGCGCTGGTCCATAACAAATGTCCTGAGGAGCTTGTCATCATAGCAGACTAAATTTTGTACCCATTTCTTTTGCTACTGTGTAGCAAGTACCGAATTGTCACCTGCTGTACTGTATTCCTCTCGCTCCCCATCCCCCCAGGTCCTTCCCTCCTCTTTTCTGTCTCTGATTTTATTTTGTGAGTGTGTGGAAATAGGGTTTGTGGGCTGGAAATAAGACGTTTTTATTTCACAATGATGTTTTCACGACATTTATAGAGACGCTGAATGACAGGTGACGGGTAGGCTATCCTAAAATATTTTACAACTGTAAATAGGAAGCAAATGGAGAATATTTATAACTCAAACTTTTATTGAATAAAAAAGTCCAAACACTATTGCTGTCTAGCTGTCTCCATGGAAATCCATTTGGAAGTTAAGTGCTGGTTTCATTGCTTTCATTAACCCAAGTCTGATCTCAGCATGTTGTTGCAGAGCATCAGAATTCTCCAGACTTGTGAGAAAATGTTCTACCTGCATACCAGAAGCTACAGTGAGAGAGGATTTTCTCCATTCTCCCTCTCCAGAGATCTGTCTGGGCCACTGTAGCTACCAGTGTGCAAATACAGGAGGAAGGTGTGGTGTGTGGAGGTGTATAATATGCACCCAAGTATTTTTACTCTTCAGTACCACTAAATAAAACCCCAGAGAGAGCCCCAGGGCTCAAGTGAGTCAGGGAAGAGAATTTGTTAAAAAAAAAAAAAAAAAGGAAAAAAGCTACCAGAGAGAAGCAGCAGCTACTGGAAGAAAAATAAATTATAAACCCTGACATTTCTCAGTGGGTTGTCCTCTGTTTCAGGGACTGAACTTTCCTTCCACTTCTTCATTGTTCTTACAACTTCTTTTTTAAATGCATTTGTTGGCTACTGCAGACTTGGATAAAAATGGCTCCATCCAAGAGAAAGAGGTACAAATTCACCCTGCCTTTCTCCCTGCCTTGAAGGAGGTGTGAATGCAATTCCATATCACTTCATCTCAGCTAAGACTGGTGAGGAGAGAAAATTTGATGAGGTAAACTAGAACACTGGCATTACTGGAGTCTACATCCAGCTGCTTTTATTTGTATGTAAATTCCTTCTCTTTTATTACTCTATTTGTTCCTTTTATTCTGTTGTTTGCTAACTTAAGCAACAATCCTAACCTCTTTTGGAGTTGATTATACAGAGTGGCTTCACATTCAGGATCAGCTCACTGTATTGTGTCCTGTGACTGTTTAGTAAGTCCTGTGATACATTAATTTTAGGTGTCCAAACTTCTGCTATATATATATATATATTTATCATAAACACAGATGTATAGTTACCATACATCTGCTTCTCAGAGAGGAAAACCCTGAGTCAACAATAGGAGAAGAGTCACAGCCAGTGGTAAAATGCATGCTTTGTAATATGATTTTCCCTTTGTTTTGTATCATGGAGCAAACATTTTTATGTGAAAAGTTACAGTAAAAGGGAAAGGGATTTAAATCTGTGGGTAAGCCTACTAAAAGGGAACAGTAAAAATTATGAGTGTACATAAGCATCACCATTATTGTGCACCTCCTGAGACCTCAGGCTCTGAACAGCCTTTCTTTGACAAACCTCTCAGAAAAACAGAACAGCACAAGTAGAACTGAAGGATGTGGTCACATTTCACTGGACACTCTTAGTCATGAACTGCCTCATCACCACTTTTTTTTTCAGCTGCACAGCAATTACATAGATATAGGAGCACTGCCTCACACTCTAAAAGACAAATAACCAAAAGTACCAAGTGGAAAATAAAACTCATCTTCACTTTCTGGAAAACTATAGAACCTTATTCAATCATCAGTTGCCTCAAAAGGTAAAAAATATTGCCTAACATTCCCTAATAATAGTTGTTTGTATTTTGGGGGGGTTAATTGTCCTAAAGAGGAAAATCTAGCAAAGAATACCATTTCAGAAGTCATTTACCTCCTCAAGAGAGTATGGTCAGGATGAAGATGACCAGAAACATCCAACCAGCTCCCTCTTCCTCCTGCTGCTTGACAACTATTCCCATATATTTTGCTCAGTTTTTCTTCACAAATAACAACAGTGCATCTACCAGCTGATAAGGATATACTGACATTTAAATGAAACATAGCATTTCGAGAAACCCTAAGCCTTCCTCCTCCTGTACTTGCCTAAATATTTACGTACATATATATCTTCTCAGGTATCTGCCAAATTCAGCTAAATTGCTCCAACCAGGATATCACCCAGAGTTTGGGTTTCCCAGGGCTGTAAGAATTCCACTGAGTGTCTCCTCCCCACAGCAGCACATGGGGCAAGGCAGCAGAGCCAAAGAGGAAAGGAGCTGTGCTGCTGACATGAGCACCACATGCAGAAAAGAGCAATTCCACAGCCTTAGGGGGAAGATGTTAGGGTTTGGCTTGTATCAGAGGTGCCTAGGGAAGACTTCTGGAGATGGGCTCTACAGCCTTCAGAAGAGATCCAGGTTCTAGAAATTAAGTTATTTATTTGTTTATATATTTATTTTATTACTAAGCTACAGGTATTCAGGAGCATGGATTACCAAAACCATACCTGTTGATTCCCAACTGGAACTCTGACAGGAATATTCAAGATTTTTCTTGCCTGCCTGATCTTTCCAGGTTTGCCAACATCTGTTGGGAATGACTGTGCAGAGTAAGGCTTAGGATTGTCCTCTTTTGCAATGGAGGAGGCAAGTTTTTTGGTTTCATCTTTCTGACAGACCAAAATTTAATCCTCCAACATCATGCCTCCTGTGTCTATTTTAAACAGAAGTTAATCAGTCAACACCTATCACGGAGCCGTTTTACAAATGTTAATCAAGAGGTACTTGCAAAAATGATAATTAAGCAAGTAGCTGTCATATGTCATTTTATACTGGCTAGCACTGAATACTTAGCTGGAGATATAAAGGGAAACAGATTTTAAGGTCACACTTAAATAGAGTGTACCACAATTTTGCTTACAGACCTAAATTATGCATATTTGTGTGTGTATAGCTCTACATCACCAGGCACATATAAATTTATATATAAAACATAAGTATGCATGCACACACTCAGACTGTTTAGTGGCCAACAAAAACAAAAGGAAAATCACATTAAAGTGCACTTTATCCAACTACAGGCTTAAAACATGCAGATAAGACACCAAAATGTCAGGTTTGGTTCACAATTACATCACTGTGCCACTCAGAACTCCTTCAGCACTACATCTGTTTCTATCGCTGACAAGAAGAGCAGAACCCAACATCCTCCTATTTCACATTTGTTCAAGTAAATGTTAGAAGCTTTCCACAATAACTTCTCACAACAAGAGTACAAAACACCTGTGCTAACACAGGGGCTCAGGAGGCAATTAGCAAGGCTTTTATCTGACAGTGCATTATCTACTGATTTCTTAAACTCCCCCCTGCTATACACCTTGTTTTAAAAGTACTTACAAGTGCAGAACATGATTCTCAGGACTGCCATTCATGGTTACATTCTAAACCAGCAAAGCAATGTATTTTTATTTAATTACTAACTTTAGCTTTGCATTGACAGGTGGAAGTGACTATTTTACCTGGATTCGGTCTTGTTCTACATAGTCAGAGGGGATTTTTGTGATAAAACATCTGAAAACTTTTTTTAGGACTACAAAAACGTATTTTTCATTATAATATATTATTTCCAGTGAAGTAGCCTCATTTGAGGTGCATATATTATAGGACAGATTTTTTCAATTACAAAAATATATTTTCATCTTATGATATGAAAACAACAAATATTTATTACTTGCAGAAAGCCAAAGGTGCATGAAATTTTCATTCAACTTTTCAAAGGAAAGAAATGGAGTATTTTAAGTAAACTGGACCACAATTTAGAAGATGATAGCTCAGACCTTAAAGTATTAAGGTTTAAATTCAACCTTTAAACTCTGCTGAGATTCTTGGTCAGAAAAGTCTGTGTGGGTAGTACATTTGTTTTTATAAACAATAGCTGGCAAAAATTTTAAAATACTGACTCTCTCTTACTCCTAGAAAACCAAAGCTCCTGTCAGCACACACAAAGAACGTTATGAGCCTCAGCTTGTCATTGGGACTGATATAATTCCCTTACCTTCTCCCATTGTTAAAATCACCTGTATTTCAATGTTGTATTTCCCCATCTTTAACACTTGCTCTAGAACTGGCATACCAACAGCTAACCTCAGGCAGATCTGCCCATTTTCTGCCAACACAGATAGGAAGTACCCATATTTAAGTATCCATAAGTGCAAGTTTTTCTCATACCAGTTCTGAACATTTTGCTGCAGATCACAAGTGCACTCATTCCAATTCAAAACAAACCACCAAAGGCTACATTCTTATTTGCAGCCTCTGTTAATAAGGGTTTTCTGTGCATCATAATTTGGTTATTTACCATTATTTCATAATTTTCTATATTCTCCTAGACATTGTTCAGCAATATAACAAAAAGTATCACCTGAGTTATATGCTCTGGAAATGCTCACAGCTGAAGAGGAGATGCTAAAAGTATGTCCCAAACATGTCTACTGATCACCTTGAACAAGCAGTGACAATCACAAAAAGGATCCTGTGCACAAAAAAGGTCCTGGGAACCTGCACGAAAAGGATCTTGCCAGTCAAACTGGGTGCTGAGAACACCTTTCTAAGCAGCAGAAAAAGTACAGCACAAGCACTACAAAGACAGGAATTAAAAGTTATCATACAGACAGCAGTTTCCAAAACATGTCTTGTGTTTTAACCATTTTTGCTGAACATATCAAGTCAGATTTGGCAGCCATTTAGAGAGTTCCTTGTATTATGAAATGAAGAAAGATCATCACACTAGACAAGTGAATAACCTTGATTTTTACTGTTCCTCACATGCTTTGCTATTGAGCGCATTTTACTTGGGCACACATCACACAAGGGAAAAAATCCCTCCAAAACACAAAACCAGTATCGAGACTAACTAAATTCCTGGTAGGTATCACTTTGCTAATCTGCCTCCCTTTCCTATTCTTAGAAAGCAGAGCCCTAACTTCAGCTGAATTTCTTGGAAGCCACATTGGTTGACTATGTATTGATACCTAATCCTTCTGCCTGTGGCTGAATGCAGTGTTTGCCACCTCCATTTTTCCAGTCTATGTATATTGTTCCTAGGCACCTTAATGTTAGATTTCTGTGTATTTAGAAATCAACAAAATAAAAAAAAAAAAACCCTCTCATTCCCAAATTTGTTAGTAGAGGGACAGACATTTTCAAAATATCTCTTCAGACTTGAAACAGTTCATATTTAAGCCACTTTATTGTTCCATAGCATGACTTCATCTACTTGGTCTCACAATCAATAAATGCTCTAAAGGATGGCCAATTTAGATAATTCTTCTTCTTGAAAGTAAAGCTTTCAGGTATTAAATCCCTGACTGAATTTTCCTGGGAGAGATTGAATCACATGGAGCTTTCATCATCTGAGGAGATCTGAAAAGGACATTATATATCATATCTAAGCTCCCACAAGTCAGTTTTCACCAGTGTAGTTTTAGAGGCCAGTCTGTTCACTTGGACTTTAGATTGTCTGCAGAACTGGTCATTTACTCTATGGAAAAAATTCATGAAAAATAATTAACTGATAGTCAAATTAGTTTGAGAGCCATCGTCTTCTCTTTTATATCAGTTTCTGTGAGGCCACCTGCAGTGACACACTTTCCAGGAGGAACATGGTGATAAAAACCTGACTCTTGATTATTCATTCCATTATGGCCTATTGATCCATGCTGTTCTTTTACCTCAGTACAATGCCTGGCACTGCTAAGGGCACTGTAGAATCAACAGATGATTAAAGACTACTACATGAGTCAGAGGTACAGGAAAATTGAGTTTTCCAGCAGGTTTTGCTGTGTCCAGTGTTTTACCCAGAAATAGCACCTGTATTACTCTTGCTTTATAAAAACTGAGCAGGAATTCCTCTGGCATGAATGAAACTGCCAACAGTGTCCTCTAAAACAACAACAATTTGTACAACACCTTTCTGACCCCTCCAGGTGCTCTACTGTTAGAGCAATAACCACCACAAAAACAGTGTAAAACAAAGTTGAAAACTAGAAAAGGAAACAAACTGGTACCAAGACTTGAGGGAAAAAAATTAGTTCAAGTCAAAGTTTGGCACAAGCACACAGAAGTTTGCAGGCAAAGTGCAGACAAACATCCAAACACAACCCTAATTTCACAGCTGGAAGTTGGGAAGGTGTTGGACTTGAGAGACTACTCAAAGAAATAATAGAAACCTTGCTGCAGGGCATTCTCTTATCACCCTTTAAGCACACAGGCAACAGCTTCATGTGCTTCCTGTCAGGTATTTGGATAGGATCACCAGACACTCGATAAATGACAGACATCACCCTTCCCTGGGAGCAGCACACAGACATTTGGCTACAAGGCTGACACATCAAGCAGCTGGCTGTGCTTGCAGCCAGGCCTTCTGGGTACCCAGAGCATTGGAAAAGTGTCCTGGTGCTCTGTCTGCCTGTGCAATCTGTCTGCAGTTGTGGGCAGCCCTTGCTTCCCTCTCCCCTAGGGAAGGGTGAGGTTAACTTAAAACACATTACCACAATCCTCATCCTACTTCCTGGCATCTGAGTCTCCCATTCCTGCAGTCACATGCTGCTGAGCAAAAGAGATTTATGCCTCTCCCAAACAGTACAATAGAAATACCAATAAAGATGCTGCAATAGTTGCCATAACAACTGCTTTTAACTGAAATAGGAGTAAGGAATACCATTTCTTTTTGTCCTTTTTTTTTTGTGTTCATTATTGCTAAGCAGATCCTTGTAAAGAGCTGAATTCTTTTAAAGCTCTTACCCCTGCAGATGTATTTTAGATCTGCCTTTGACTCTTCAGAATAATAACAATTCTAATTAATACCTTAGATCCTGGTACATATTTGTCCAACTTTCTGCCCACATATACACATAAAGCCCAAGATTTTTTTCAACAAATTTACTGAAACAGAGATAATATCTGCTTGTTTGTAAGAAAACATCACTTGTACTTGACAGGTAGTTTGAGTCCATGTTTGTCTTAGAGAAAAGTTCCAGAGATCTGTAACAGCACAAGGCAACAGTGACCACAGAGACCAAAATAATTTTCTTTATCCCTTAACTCAACACACTATTAAAAGGGGGCAGGGGCTGAATTTTGCATATGTTGTCATTTTTAAAGAGACACTTTCCAGAGATTCAGAATTTCCTGATCCATTCTACACAAACACAACAGCTGGTTTGGCCTGAAACACCTGCAAGGAAGGGAGAACCATGTACAGTTATGGGTGCAGACACTTGGAAAGGGTCAGAGAACAGAGCAGAGAAAAAGGGGTGTTGGCAAAGGGTGCAAGACACAGAAAGGTGACAAATCTGTCCTTAAGAGCTCAGCATCTTGCATGAGATCCATGGAGTGACAGATTCATAGATCAGAAAACAATTCACAGCTCTTAAATGTAGCAGGGATTCTCCAGTTGTTCAGCCTTACCTCTTGCCTAGCAAGGCTGGGTGCTGAAGGTGCAGAGAGGATAAGATAGGAAATCCACTTTAAGGTGACTGAAAAACTTCCAGTGTGTGTGTGTGGTGGAGAGAGGGACTGCACACAGATTTTTGCAAGTCTTGGAAGAACATAACATGTTTAATAGCTGGTCACAGAGAAATTGAGCTAGCACAGCATTCTGGTTATTTAGTATTTTGTTTCAGGTCCCAAATGCAATTTTCTGTAATTATCTTGCAGATATTTTTAGTGCTGCACTCTGTCTATTCATAGCACCTTAGGAAACGAGTAATTCCATGTCCCCTAGAAACTGCAAGCACCATAGCCACTGGCTATGCACAGTGGGGATCCAGTTGGTTTTTCCAGCTGTTTCTGGAAATAGCAAATGTCACAGTTCTGCAAATATCCATTCTGACTGCTTGGTAATTTGGAGCCAGCCCTGCTCCCCCAGTCCCACAGATGCTCAGATAATTTTGCACCAGTGCTGCCATTCCTCACACAACAGACGAGACCACCAATTTCATTTTGCTATGTTTTCTGAAAACTGGTAATTTCACCCAGCCTATGCATTCAAGCATGACTTCCTCTAGGAGAAATTCCCCAACAATTCACTCAAAGGAATTGTTTTATGAGATATAACTTATCACAATATGTATTTATCTAAAGCAAGTGCTGTATGCAGAGACTCATTTGCAGATGTGTTTGAAGAGACAGCACCACCACCTGTGTGAGCCATCATTTCCTGCAAAGCCTACAAAGCCATCATTTCCTACATTCTTGCCAGCAGCCAATCTAATGGACACTGAGCTGATGAAAGGTTCCTCAGCTTGTCTAGGTTTAGTCTGGCTGCTGTCCAAGCTGCTTCCACAGGCCAGATTGCTTGTGCTACTGCCTCCTACACCAGGAGAGCTGCCTAAATGCACTTCTGTGATCTCTATCTACTGAGCATCCAAAATTATCTGCTTCTAAATGCTGCTCTGTAGTGATGCATTCCGACCAGGGAAGTCAACGTAGCTATTTCCAGATCTTTCATCACATTTTTACAAATAAGTAATGTACAAATAGTTGTTCTGAGTTTTCCTAAAGACAAACTGGGCAAGAACCCAGGTTGGACACAAGGATTACATCTCTAATGATATTACATAATTATGTCTCTAATGATGTTGCAAAATTAAAAGATGAAGCATTATAGCTATTTGAACTTGGCAATCATTTACCTTTTCAGAATTCATACCTTGTAATTGCTGATCATTTTGTAACAGCAGCAATTTCACCAAAACACTAGACTTAATTTTATGCTATTATAATGAAGTATTTACATTTACCATAAAAATAAAAATAAATTACCATTTACCAAACAAAAAAAAAACCAAAGGGCACATGTCAATGTTTCAACCTTGGAATCAAGAGACTGGCTATAATAAGGCGGGGGGGGGGAAAAAGGGAAAAAAACTCTTTTAAATCTTTCCTTTCCAAAATTCAGACTGTTCATGAAACAGCAGTATTATACAGTTTAAAGTATTTCTGACGAAGTACTTATTAGGTTTCACAATGGTTCTGAATTCCTTCTCAGACCTTGAGAGGTGCTCAAGCCTGAGTGAAATATTTTCTCTTTGAGTTTTTAGTCACTGTTTTCTACTAGCCAGCATTATTTGCAGGCTATTTGTGAAACAAAATTTCTGACACTTGAAGGTGTTAATATGTGGAAATTGTTAGTCTACAAGGACTTTCAGGGAAATTTGTAATGAAAAGCTCAGTAAAATTTATGATAATACATTAGGAAAAGAAAAATTTGGACCAGTTCAAAGGACATGAAGTGTTTAATTTCAGTGATTAGCTGATTAAACACTGAATCCTGCCACGACCCAGGTTTTACTTAGCACATGCTCATCTTTGTAGAAAGAAAAACATCTCTGCTGCACCTGGCTCCTTTTTTAAGCTTCAGCTTCACCAAAAAATTATAAGGTACAAAGCATGGGATGTAATTCCTGAAGATGTGACTGGTTATGTTCTCTGAACCCTCATATAAGTATAGTCACTACTCAAAACCAGCCAGAGAAGGTGTGCCTGTTTCCCCTTTTGTCAGCTGTTAACACCACTCACACTGAAGCTGCAGCTACATTAAATAACCTTCTCTTCACAGGAATAAAAGCCCATTTTCCCCAACTTTCAGGGGAGTGACTTTGCTAAACAACACCTTTTGGAAGCAGTCTGGCAAGGGTTTTTTTTCTCTTCAGTGTAGTTTATCACAGTGTTTCTAAGTTATTGCAGTGGAACCATACTTCATGAAGAAAAATGGGAGCTGCTTCTGCCACCATCCCTGCCAACCCCCAGAAGCCTGGTGCAGCATTTTATCACAAGCCCAAGGTTTCAGGGGACCCACTGGAAACACCCCAGCAGCATGTTGCTGTTGTTGCCATGCCAAAACATCTGTTCATCAACATTATTGATATCCTGTGAACAGGAGCTGGATGACAGATCCTGTGGGGCTGCCAGGTGGAATGCCCTGCTAGAGATGTGGAAACTTCTCAGGTGGCCTTTTCACAAAGGCTAAATTTGCCCAGAGAAACACAAATCCATGCTGAGGGAAATTCCCCTCTCAGTTACACTGCAGGTAATTTGCCCTCTTTCTATGAACTCTGTTTTCAGTTCTGATCATCAGGACATCTTCTGAGGCACTTTGAACAACTGACCTCTCAGAGCTTGTCAGTCATCACATTTAACTTCAGCCATGGTTGGTGAACAGGTGTTATTGGAGTGGCTACTATGCTTTGCATACAATGCCTGTTAAATGAGCATTTAATACATTCTTTTCCCCTCCCATTCCAGTAAGATGTTTGACTTGGTTTTCTATCTGAGCATCTTGAAACAATAGTCCCAAAATGGTTGACTTTGTAGTTTCTTTACCATACAGAGGGTAGTTGTCACATAAAGATAAAACTGTGAAGAATTTCACAGAATAAATCAATATAATTTCTAAGGCAGGTGTGGGTCATATCCTCAGCACACATCCAGTTCCCTGTCAAGTAGCTTAAGCATAGCAGAGGATATATTAACTAATATATGTTAATATTGGGAATAGAAAGCATCCTGCATCTTTATTGTACAAGAAGAAGCACAGATAGAAACATCTTCAAAAAATATCATTTGACAACCTGAATAAGCTCACTGATAGTGCCCCTCTTGTCAGAGCATTTCAAAGCCCTTTGCAGATTAAATGCCTTTTGAGGTTCATCATTAATCTTGCCATTTGGCAGAGAAGGTAAGCAGCTTCCCCCAGGTCCCATGCAACAGCAAATCACTACCACCAGCAGCCACTGAAACGTTTTCAGAAGCAGAAATGGCTGTTTTGTGTCCAAATGTCATTTGTGCATCTGAGCACAAATCCTGCCTCACTAATTTATTAGTCATGATAACATTGCCAAGAAATAGGTAACTAATTTATTTCTACTGTACAATGGGTTAAAATGAGGAATGAAGTATTTTGTCCAGACAAGTCAGCAATCTATAAACTAATCTAGCATAAGAAATGACTAGACCATGATTTTTGAAGTGTATGTTAATTCTAAATCATCATGAAGACCTTACCCTAATATTTTAATATTCCCTCCAAACATATAGCTGCTGAGTTTCATCTACAAGCACTGAAAAAGAATTTTAAAAAAAATCATCAAGATAATCCATCTGACTACTAAAATATGTGCATACAGTATTACGCAGGTAGAAACATAAATGAAATTATACTTTGCCAGGATAAGAGACAGAGAAGCTCATCCAAATACACTGCATTGGGGGAAAGTGAAGCAGTACAGAATGATTTTTACTTCATTGTTAATGGGAATTCAAATCGGACAGGAGTACTACACTAAAATGTGACAAGTTCCTCCTTGAGAACACTGAAATATGTACACTAAACAGTTTTTATTTTTGGTGTTTTGGGGGGGGGAGGGTGTGTGGCTATCCTAGGAGTAAGGGAGCAGAAAGAGTAAAGAAACAAAGTTGTGTGGTTATATGTTTTTAGGGAATTTTTTATACAGCCTTCTCATTTTTCCTCTCCTAGAGCTAACAGCAGAGATAAAATCTTTTAAATTATATAAGTGTAGGAAAGCTGGATTTGCATTGCAGACAGCTCGAGCTCTGGGCAGCTCCCACTCATCCCATGCCCTCCTGGCACCGTGAGCCAGCACTGCTTTATCACAGGGAGCCTCCATAGAACTGACTGCTAGGAAAGTGGGATTGATGTGAGAAACCCAGATCTGGAGAGTTCTGGTACATTCCAGAAGTACCAGCAGTGTATTATTCCTTGAATTGTGTCCTCTCAGGGCTTTCAGTCCGAGGAGAAACACTTCAAATAAATATTATTGCAACGCCACTTAGAGAACACCCACTGTTCTACAAATACATGAGGAGTCATCATCCTTGCTCTGAGGAATTCACAATTTGTAAAGCACATAAAAGCAGAGGGAAAGAATACCACAGGCACACAGAATGAAGGGTACTGCCTGGTCTCAGGAGTTCTCTGCATGCAGGCAGGCAAACATATGCACAGGCACAAGTCATCCACTGCACTTACACTTCTAAATAACTTTTATCACCTGAGAAATGGAATAGAAACAGAAGAGTATATCCAGCCAACATGGTAGCAAAAAAATGAACCTTTGGGAGGATGTTTCAGGTTCATAAAGAAAGCAAAACATGTTCGTAGCAGCCTGCCAAGAAAACAGTTGTGGTTCCACCGAATGTGAGCAGGAGTAGCAGAGATAAAGCTGACAGCAGCAGCCTGACAGAGTCTAGAGGCACTTGAGCATTAACAAGTCTTTATCGAGAGAAAGCCAGGCTGGAACACAAAGACACTACCAGCATTAAACCAGGATAAGCATTGGAGGCACTGCATGATCGAGGGGAAATTATTATTGCTCAGAGCACGCCTTTGGAAGAAAAGGTTATTTTTGTCTGCTGCAATGGGGTGACAGGCCAGATGATGAGGTGAAAGAGAGCTTAGATTAAAATTCTTTGGTTTCTAGGTGTACAGGAGAAAGACAGGAGAACAAAAAGCTAGACAGCCGAGGGAGAAAATTCCTTATTTCCAGACTGCCCTTGTTGTTGTTTATTGGTTTTGTGGGGTCAGTTTTTTTAAAGATGAATAAATTACAAGATGCCACTGGTACTTAAAATAAAAGATTTTGAATTCTCTCTGGTTAAATCATGCCTTCAAGCTCCTTTATGTTTAAAAATTCCAAATTTGCCCTGAGACTACCCCAATTCTGGGCTTCTGGACCCAATTCATGTACTTGCATTTGGACCAGGCATGAATCAGCTGAAAAACAGAACAGCTAATGTGAAGAATACTGGCCAAAAATGCACAAAATTCATGGAAAAAATATGTAAAGAAAATAGAAAGGAGCTGGAGGTGAGTAAATGGAAAGTAAAGCATGGAGAAACTACAGGAACACAAGGGTTGCTTGTCCCAAAGAGCAAGTGAGGCAGGTGGACAAGGTAGGGACTGGCACAGAAATCTGTGAGAGCTGAGGGTGCTGATCTAGGAGAAAAGAATGAGGTTCTGAGGGAGAGAATGGTTGTCCAGGCTACAGGAAACATTATCAACAGGATTTTAAAATGTTCAAAAGAAAATAAGTAACAAATAAATGTAATTCAAAATCTACTTTATACCACTTTGAACAGTTCTAAGAGAGAATTTAAGAGATAACTCTGTGCTTCCCAAACAAAATGAAACATCCAACTGATTTGTTTTTGTCTGTACACAATCACTGACATGCAAAGATATGATAGGAGCAAAGGGAAAAAAACCCATACCACAAAAAAAATAAATCAAAAGCATAACCAGAATACCATGGTCCACTCATCCCTCATTTTCCCACATGTACAGACCCCTAATAAGTCCCTTTGAAAAAAGCAAGTGCACAGAATATGAAAATTTACTCATCTACAAGCTTAAATGTTGTACTTTGCTGTGTCTTGAAAGCAATTGCTTGTTATTAACCTGAATAATAAAAAAATGCAGGTACAACTAAGCAAGAGAACATTCTGACACGTAAATGTGGCATGACATAATACAGTGTCCCAGGCACCATCAAATGTCTGCTGACACAAAAATATACAACTGCAGTTTTCCTTCAATCATACAATATCAATAGGAGTCCAATGAGAATTAGTACAAACACATTGATTTTTTTTCTGATGGATTTTTCCCCTAGGGTGTTACTATAGACAGTGATTGGGGTGCATAATCTCTGTTATAAACTCTGTTACAAAACCTAGTTTCATGCAGTTTAATTCCCACAAGGTGAATGTTGAATTCCAGCACTAATAATTATAAAATACAAAGCTAAAATGGGTTTCAATATTCTTTTTCATGTTTTCTGTTGTTGCCTGCCCTGGGAAGCCAGACAAGGAGAGTTTACAAGTACCACACATTCTCATTTGTTATGCTGTGCAGAAAGTGAAACAGCTACAAGATAGGAATTCCACATTTAAATTGTACTGTCACTAAATGGCCTTTGCATTTCCTTTTTGGAAAGTTTCCCAAGCCCTCTGAGATCAAATTAGAGGTACCATTAGAAGGCAGATGGGAGAGTATACAGAAATGAACAGAAAATTCAGTCATTTTCCAGCCTTGTCTAACATAGAGAAGAACATTAGACTCTTGTGAAATTATTTTACTGCTTATGCCCCATCATAGCCCTCCAAACTACAGTGGTGGTACAGGTGCCACCTGATGTCAGGAACAGAAGCAAATATATTGCCAAAATTTCTGCCAAAGACCTCAAACATGGTACAAGGATTATTTTACCCCCAAGTTCCCACATCTTAAAAGAGAGATATGAAAGATTTCTCTTATGTTTTTGAAAACTAATCCATTACAAATCCCATAGGGCTGGTTGATGACTAATCACCGCATTTTGAAAACACCTCCAGGGATTAAACAGGCGACCTTCAGAACAGACTGCAAGTTTACCAACTGAACTCAGGAATATTTTCTATTACTAGAACCTTTAACAGACCCATAATCCATGACCAAACTCCATATATCAGTACAAACTGCAGTTTGTATCAGTTCTGATGCTCTATTCTGGCTAGTAACCGCAGAGGAACATAAATAAGGCAGGGACAGAAAAATTGATAGTGAATGTACACTGCCTGATTTTTTTTTTTTATTCATTGTTATGGGATGATGACAATCTCCCTGTGGAATGAATTCTGTCTGCTGCTTCTTTGCCATCTCCCAGGTAGCGATCTTCCAGTTACAACCATCACTGGCTTCTTCTTAGTGTTCTTTTTATGTGTAGAAATACCCATTCCTCTCTATCTGTAAAATCTAAAGTCTTCAAAGAATCACTGTTATCAGCATTTGTCAGTCTGACTCTGTCCATTCAAACCTGACTTGGTCTGTCTGGATTTACAAGGAACTTCTTGCAAAGAAATTATTTACTCTTGCTGCCCTCCACTGTTGAGGGAAATGGGATTCTCATTCGTAATTAGAGCTATTGATCTTCAAAGTGCAGCTTTTCACAGCTCCCTGGACTCAGACGATAAGCCAAATGCTTTTCTCTCCCCTGAAGAACCCAAGTTTTGTCACTCAATGCAATCCTAACTAGGACAACATCAACACAGACTTAACGCAAACCTGTAAAGCATTACAAACCTCCAGGAAAACATCATGTGTGACTTACAGGTGTGACATGTGGGAATTGCTTTGTTTTAATCTTCGACTGCCCACAAACAACTCCCTGGAGTTCTCCAGCAGGGATCCATGGTGGTGCCAGCTCAGTGTGTTTGTTGGACCATTCCCATTTGCCAGGATGGTCCCTGTGACACAACGTTCCCAAAAGGAATTCCAGCTCCAGAAAACCAAGGCAGAAAAGCAAGCTTCCCCTCCCAGCTTTTGTATCGTGAATAATTTGGCTTTAGACAACTCCTGTTTTACTTAGGCAAGGTAATTGCAGGGATGAAGAGAGACAGAACACAATCCAAAGATACATAGTGGAACTATAACTCTGAATAAAAAACCCCAGAGCATTTAGGCAAATATGCGCTTGAAAATGGAATGCAGGATTTACTTCAATATTATCTCCTGTATACCTACTAGTTAGAGAGGCTGCAGTAGCCCTCAAACTCCCTGACTAAAAGGGGTGAAAGACAAATATCTCTGTACTGCAGGCAATGCATATGATTCTGGATACCATGAAGCTTGCCTCTACCTGACAAACTGTAAATTTTTCCAAAATAAAACCCCAAAGCACACATACAAACAAACATCTTAAAAGTGAACATTATCTATTGTTAGATCAGAAGGAGTTTTGTATTTGTAGTCAGTCCTTTTGGGGATACAAACCAAGGTCCCTTCATTTAATATTCCATGTGGGGAAAAAGAAAAATAAAGGTAGAATGAAGGCTCAGAAATGGAGCATTAAACCCCAGAAATTTATTAGTCTTAAAATGCCCACTGCTTACATCAGCTAAGCCACAGTACAGAGAGATTTATACATTTTGAGGAAACATTTGAGTCAAAAAATTTTGGCACAGGTAGACTTTGCCTACTTTACTTAATTTCAGGTAGAGACCGCTCATGAAAATAAAGAATTTGCAGTTTGCTCCCTTAAAAAGCTGAAGTTCAAGTATGGATGAGGAGCACAGAACACAAACTGATGTTGAAAACTCTTTAGTAAAATCTTGTGACATAGGTCCCAGTTGTCATATGTTGACGAGGAATGACAAAAGCATCCCAAAATCCATCCAAGTGTCCTAAATTAGATTTCTCAGCACAAAGAATTTTTTTTACCTGCACATTTTACCACGTCTCTTTTACTGCCAAGGAGTAACTATGTTTTTGATAAAATCTGGAACACATGCTAGAGGACAAATACTTAGTATTTAACAGGAGTTGTGGTTTGTATCACACTTGTCTAAAGGAAAACACATCTTAAAATCTGTTCTCCTTTTTTGTACCAATGCAACCCACTGAAAATATGGAAATGCTCTGCTTTAGACAAATGGCATGTTCATGAACTTTGTGGTTTACTTCACTTCACTGAAGTGGCTGCTTGGAATATGAAGCATTTGGAAGTCTGTCCATCCCTACCATGCCTGTGCCTGCCAAGGGTTCTAGCACGCTATTTTCTCTGAGAATTTATATTATACAGGCAAATCTGGCACACTGCAGCCAAGAAACATCTCTGGAATCTCAGATGTAATCAGGACAGAGCAGGAGCTGGATGCATCTGACTGATGTTTTCAGGATTATTCATCTGCACACAGCAGCTCGGGATGAACTTGGTCTGTGTTGGTTCCCTGCCAGCCTTGCTGACACCCCAGCTAGAGAGACAAATCCTCAAAAGTGCAGGGTTTCATTACCTTTTTTCCCTAGGATTCATCTTATTTTCTCCCTCCTGAGAAAGCCTCTTTCTTCACACAACACATTTAAATGATGCTGTGGACTGGAATTGCTGTAGAACTCCATCTGTGATTTCCGAGTTCACAGGCAGTCATTTGAATATTCCAGAGCTGAGCAAACTGAGGTATGGGATGAAAGTTAAATGCCACTTCTGGGCTTTCCATTGTAAGCAGCTCATAAACCACTTCTATTTGAAGTACAGAGCATCACTCTTCAAAGATATTTTCTCCATTTATAGCTGTGCACTTGGAGTATAATCTGCAGCAGCTCTTTTATCTGCTTTTTAAACACAAATATCAGTGACTGATTTTCTTTCTTTTTTCCCTTTAAGTGAAGTTTCAGAAAGGAATGGTTTGGGCATGATAAATGCTTGATGAACTCGTCAGCATTAACAGTTCTTTGAAAGCTATTACTTTTATGGTGGGAAATAATCAAATTTCTTTTCCCTTTGAGAAAATTAAAAAGTGAACTTCCCAATTCCACTTCAGAAATAGCTTTCATGCTAATATATACTATTTGGGTAATTTTACTAACAAGAAAAATCATAAAAAGTGGTATAATACCAACCTAATCAACACAAATGCCTACTAAATGAAAAGCAAACCTCATTATAAACCAATAGCAATTTGGGTTGGAGAGAAAATATTCTTAGCTGCCTTGTGTTAGGGAAATTGTTGGTGACAGGACACACACTTATGCAGATGAGCTAAGCTACCAGTTGTCACCAAATTTTAAGTACAAATGGGGTTTTTTTTCCCTGACAAATTAGGTGCACAATCAGAATCAACTGTGTTTTCTCATGGTTGACACCAAAGAAAGGATCAGATTTCATTTGTCAAATTGCAGGCTCAGAAAAACAATGTGGAAATTGGTCCTGAGGACCCAACTTTGAATGATTAGTTAACCAGTAGAAGTGATTAACACAGTTCAGAATTAATATAAAACAATTAAATATAAACACAATTCACAATTAATGTTAAAAAATTAAGTATTTTCCAAGTAATTTCCTCTTTTTCCCATTGTCATAAGCCATGGCAAAATGCACTAATATCATGTTTACATGGAAATGGGCTAATTGATGGAACACTTTGATCTTCAAATTTCCAGATGCTTGTTTGAATGATTTATGCACATAAACATCTCCTGCTAAATACAGTCTTGTCCTCTACAGTCTTCTTGAATGAAAATCAGAAAGGAGAAAAGGGTTGGTTAATATGAAGCTTCCTGTCAACAGACAGGACTTCCTTCACAAGAAGTACCAGCCATTATTAATTGAAAGGTGCCCCTGGAGTCTTTACTGTACTGAGCTTGTTCAAGACACACAATTTTTCAGTATTTTCAGATGGCTTATGCCCCATACAGACAACAGGAATGTGATAGGGAAGGTTTTAATGTAAATTCAAACAATTTATTATTTAGATGTGTAGGAGCTAATTCTCCAAACCAGAGCTCTTCATTTAGATTTACAGTACAGCAGTGAACCTGAAGATAAAATCAAAACCAAACCCTCCCATTTTGGAGTAATTTGGCAAACCTAATGTGCTGATAGGGCACCTGCAAAGGGAATTGTCAAGACTCCCTGGCCTAAATCCATGTGCTCTGAATATCTCAAATTTCAAGACCTGCAAGTTGTTTTTAAAAAGAGAAAAGAGCAGGAAAGCAAAACCAGTACTTTTCTATCATGCAAAATTTGATCCTTATTTAGGTTCTAATTTGAAGAACAGAACTCAGTGCTCTAAGTAACAGAGTAAGAGATGGAAGTATTAAAAAACCCAAAAAAACCCCTATGAAGAATTAACAATATAAGCTTTGACCTGACCCAAATTTTGCCAGCCCTGTCATAGCTGAACTGGAAAATCCTCTTACAAGCTCAGCTTGAGCAGAATTTATGTTGATTTCACATGTGTTTTACTTTAGGGGGTCACATATTCCTCCTTTCCACAAGGTTGGAAAGTCACTGCAATGCCTTCCAGAGCAGTCATCAAGCTTGGAAGCGAAATTCACACTTATATATAAAATAGAAAAACAATCTTCCTTGGTAGTAGGACGTTTAAAGTCCTAGTCATTGTCAGATGAGAGGCAATAGGTACTCACCAATTTCAAAAACAGTCTTCTAATTTACCTTTCACCAAGTGAAGGGTAAATTGCTCTGATTCCTTGGCTCTCATCCCCTGTCTGCCTTTTGGTTTGTTTTTTTCTGAGTAAAGTGTACTTTATCCTAGTTTTGTCTCTGTGAATTTTATTTCAAGCAAGGTTAATAAAGGAACAGGCAATGTTTCCTTGACTAAAACATACCACATGCAAGAGCAGATGAACTTTCAGACATGCAAGTCCCTCACCAGGTGTGTTTGGGATATGTTTGAAAGGAGAGACAATAAGAAAGTAAAAAACAAGAGAACAGAAATGAAAGCAAGAGAGGAGAAAACAAATTATAGCCCTTGCAGATGTAGAAACCTCATTTGTAGCTGATTTGCCCCTATCACACATTAAGCTTGGTTCAATCAGAGAGAAGAACTGAAGTTTGACATTCCAACTAGTGAAAAGCATTTCTCACAGCAGAAACAAACTTCTGGGCTCTAGTGGCAGAAGAGAGAAGAGTGATACAGGGCAGAGAAGTCAGCTCACTGCTGGAGCTGCTTCCTGAAGCTGACAGAGAATCGACCCAGTTCTTGCCCTTTTCCAGAAAAAGAAACTCAGAATGTACACTCAGAGGGGGAAATTCATGCCACATGTCCTGCTTTTGGCATTTCCCATCCTCCCTGAGAAACAGAGTGTCAAGCAGGAATATATTTCCCTTGCCATTTAGCAGAGCTCTTCACCACAGACTCCATAGCTTGTCGTCTGTATCACTCAGGAGTTCTATCATCATCACTATTGTTTGCAAAATTCCCATATCTCTTCTCTTCATCTAATGCCACAATTATCTCTCGATTTGCCTATAAATCAGACACTAAAAATTGCCTTTCAGCCTTTGCAAAACACAGCTCACCTGCAAAGCTCTTTGAAGCCTCTGCATGCAGAGATGCTGATTGTCACCCTGATGTTCTGTGCCCGTGGGACAGGAGTGGCACTTTCACACATCAGCATTGCTACTCTAACATATCCCAAACCCTGCAGCTGGACTAATGGCTGTTCAAACCAATCCAATAATCACAGGAAGGTCTCACACTTGTCTTCTGCTGTATTATATCACTGCCTTAGCCCCTCAGGCAGCACAAATGTGGCACCAACTGGCCATTAACACCTATGACTGAACCCACTAATTTCAAATAAAATGTAAACAATTATTCCATACATATATGCAATAGTGTCAAGTTATCGATTGTTTTCTATTCAGGTTTCAGATAAAAAATAGCAGGTATAATGTAATAAACTAATTTGATGGGATTAATCACTAACAACACTATTTCATATAGGGCATAAATAGCTTTGTATGCAGTTTTTTTCCCCTATAAATTCAATAGGAATATATCAAATAGGACAGGCTCAAATTTCATTTAGATTGGGCCAGGGGAATCTTAAGGAACACTGTTTTTACAGCAAAGTATAGGCACTGCTGCTCCTTAAACAGAACCAAACTCATCTCTCCTTTGAAATCTTGGGACTTTCTTTCAGGGAATCTCTATCAAAAAATGGCTAATTTAGATAGTGCTTATTCACAATCAAGTAAAAAGCTGTGAATTTATCAGTATGCAGTAAGTCTGAAGCACATACTCCTGTGCACCTCACGAGAAGTTACAAGGTGTATCTAAGCCTGCACCCATGGGGGTCTAAGAATGACCCAGCCTTAAAACTCTAGTGAATAATCTTTTGTGCAGACGAAAATCAGGGTTGGGACTTCACACACAGCTTAAGATATCTCATGACAGACAATTGCACACGTGTGGCAGTTTAGGAGAAACACCTTTTTCTCTCTGTACCCCAAGACAACATTGGTTGTGCTATATCACGAGTGTTTCCAGAATATAGAAGTTAATACAAAAGGTAAAAATTTCTTTCACTGCGTACTGATCAACTGGAAAAATCTTTCCACCAAAAATCCTACTGTCTTGCAGAACATAAATGCCACAGCAAGGGAACCTACAGGGTGGAAGAATCCCAGGGGTTTTGTTTAGCCTTCTCCACGCTTTAGCAACAACTACTTGCATTCAAAGGTAGTGGAATGTAGTTTGGGAATGAAATGATGGATACAGGGAAAGCTAGCAAAGCCAAAACAACACTCATCCAGAAAAATCTGAAGAAATAAATCAATCTTAATTTTCATGGTATTGTGTGAGTGTATGTATGCATGTATGTAAATACATATATGTTTTCATAAATTAACTGAGAGAGGGAAGACACATTAAATACATTTAATCCTAAAAGTTTGCTTATATAAAGTGACAAGATATCAAGGGTTTATTTACTGAAGTTTCTTTCACTGACATTTCTAATGTTTGCTTTTTAAATTTTAAAATCATGTGCCTTGTTTCTATTTATTATTTAGCCTGACCTTCCTGAAATGATCAAGCTGATATTGTGATTAATGAGCCAATTATTTTCATCTGAGACAGGGAACAAAACAGATAGCCTATTCCCCTCCAATTTGCCTTTTTAATAAATAGTGCCTCTGCCTCCTTTTTTTAACCACTGAAACTTTATGATGGATTTCCTATGCAACTCATTCCCTAAATTAATAGGATCTGAACAGGGCAGGCTAGAATTGTAGGGGATTAATTACCTTTGGTATTAAAGCAAGATGCAAATACAACTTTACTAATCTGAAGTGAGAAACACTCAGAAGGGAGGCTGACAGGAGTGCAAAAAGGAAGCAAACATGCACTTGGAAATAGTCACCCTCCCTACAACATCAAGTGAATGTACCAGCTTTCTTCCCTTGTCTTCCTGAGGCACATTTTCACCATTTATTAAAAAAAAATCCTCCGAGTATTTAAGAAAGGCATAGTTGCAACAAAAGAATTTGAAAATTCTTTTTTATAAATTAATTCTAAGCCATGTGGGTGGACTGTGCATTTGTAGAACGAAGGTAAAAAGGGAAAGAAGAATGAAAAAACCTAAAAATACACTGGAAAAAGCTTTCTCCATCCAAGGAGCACCAAAGTTAAACAAATAAATACACTGGAAAGCCATCAAGGGAAATGCATTATATTATACTCCAGAGAGAATTTAATAGCAATAATGGAAACTGTACAAGGACCGTGACTTCTAAACTACAAGTCCTGAGAATCCCCTCCCTCCTTGAAGAGCTGCCAAACACCAATTCCTTGCTCAGCAGTGGAGCCTCTGGCAATTTGGTGCCTGCTAGTTGTGCTGCAAAAGAACCTCAGTGCTGGTGAGTGCAGACAGCAGTACAGACAGCTCTGAGCCTACCTGAGATAACACAGTTTGATATGCAGAGTAAACACAGGCCTTTCCTTCAGCATTTCTCTTTCTTCAGGCTAGTAGTTTCATCTACTTCTTGACAGATCACGAGAGGCAGGAGAGAGAGGCACCTTCAAGGAGGTGGAGATAACAGTTTGCAACTCCCAGTTTGAAAAAGTGACTTATTTTACTCTGTGCACTGCTCTGAGTGCAGGCCAGGCCCTCAGCAAAACACCCTCAAACAATGGTGATGATAACCCAGGAATCCTGTCCTGCAGCATTTCATTTGAGGATCTAGTTCTGTGCTCCTGTAGTGCCTCCCTGGAGTCATTCCCCTTCCTCTATGATCTAATCACCAATATACCTGCCAGGCTGACAAGGATCAGCTTGGAAAATACCCAAAAAAACCCTAAACCCAAAAAACCCAACCCAACCAAAAAAAATCAACAAAGGGCAGATTATGAAAATACCCTGCCCAAGGTAACTCATCATTTGGCAGAGATAATAATAGTCAGACTCAGCCAGAACTCCAGACAGACACAGAACTTCCTTTCCTCATGAGCCTTGTTCAGATGACCCATAACCTGTGAAGCCAGAGCTGCTGTTTGCACCATGGCACAGACAGGAGAACAAGACACTGAACAATCCCAGCTCCCTCAACACAGTGGATGCAAACCATACAAGGCACAAACTTCAGAGTTCAAACTTACAAAGATATTGCTTTCCTCATCTGTTTCAGAATGCAACAAATAATTTTTCCCTGTTTAGTGCTGCAGATTGCTTGGATAGTAAATTAAAACTCAACACCTTTCTGTGAGCCCCTAATAAGTTCCATACCCATCTAAGTGGGCATACAGATACTTGGCCTAGCAGCCAATCTCTTCCTGGTCTGAATAAACACAGATTCTAGAAAGTACTTAGAGTTTTAAGACTTTTGGTTGATAATTGCATTCGGATTGTGCATCAGCCTATGAAGTGTGAAGAATGCAAAGTGACTGAAACGTGTTAGAAAACCCATATCTTGCTGGAACATTTTTGCTACAGCACATGCAACTCATTTCTTATGATGGATTTCCTATCCAATTCTTTCCCTGAATTTATATGAATATGTTAAAATATAGAATTTCATTTTGATGTGTCCTCTTTTATTCTTAGCACTTTAACAAAGTCCACTATCCTCAGACCCTGATCTCATACCAGTGGTTACATAATCCCTAAGCAAAGCTTCATAATGGTATTCAAGGAATTTTGCTGATTAATAGTTCCCCTTGTCAATTAATAATCAAGAGACTCTATATGCTACAGGCCAGCCTATCTTATTAATGTTTATATTTGGCAGTGTGTAGTCATACTTCTGCATCAAAGCTTGAGAAGTGAAAATAATTTATACAGAAAACAATGGAGATTCTGAAAAGCTCACACAGATGAGAGCAGTACCCAGGCACTCAAATCTCTTCCATGCTGAATGTGGGAGAAAAGAACTTTCCACAGAATACAAAAACGTAAAGGAAAATCCTCATAATCTTTCAAGCAGATTTTTTTTTTTTGATCTTCAGCTGAAAGCAATTCAACTGCTCTTTCTGATGAGCTGCAAAATCCTATAGCTGAAGTCAGTCATGCATAGTCTTTAGGAAATGAGAAAAGAATAGTTTGAACTTTGGAACTCCACACAGAAATTAGAAGGAAACTCATCTTAATGGAAAGTTACTTTTCACAATGATTCTGGGCTCTAAATTAACACTGATTTTTGAAGAAATCTGTGCCATTTCAGCAAGCACTAATTGATATTTACAGAGTGCTGCTGAATGGGGTTGTCACCATTTCAAACAGCTCCAAAAGTCAGACAGATTAAGGACAAATTGAGGAAAACTTTAGTACTTCTTCCTTGATATAAATGAAGTTAAGGCTCTGAAATAGCTTCATTTTAGGAACTACAAAAATTAGAAAAATACTAGTAACTGTCTATACCACCATCAATAGTGAAAATTATCCTCTATTTGAGAAAAACTCAAGACAGTCCACACCAGGCTGTCACAGACCACCTTTTAAAATTTCCTTCATTCTTAATCTGGCCATAAAACTCCAGCATTTATGACCTACCCCAAATGTGGAAATTGAAGTGACCAAATTTTCAAGAGAAAATATGGAGTCACTAATTACTGAAAGTTTTAAACACAGTTTTTAAGTAAATAAGTGACCCATTTAGGGCACTCAATTACAGATTGCTAAAATGTTAACAGATGTAGCCCTTTTCTTCACCCTTCTCTCTCACCTCCTGAACTCCTTGAAATGCACTCACTAAATCAGTATAATTTTAAATCTCTTTATTTTCCCTGTTCAGCATCTTTGTATTTTTGCACTCTTCCACTACTCAGAAAAAACAACCATTTTCTTTTCAGACATTGTCTCTAAAAGCACCAATTGTGTTTTAGTTGAAAGAGCAAAACACAAATCAACAGTACCAAGAAAACAAAAATGAACCAGACCAAAACACCCAACAAACCCCAAAAACTCAAATGGAAAAGCTATGAATACATTCTAGTAACAAGGATAGAATTTTAATTCAGAATATGGCTTAAGAAAGAGGTAGAACAACAAGGGTATGATGATTGATTCTGAGTTCCATTAAAAGAAAAGAAGAATATTAGTAGCTGCCCAATAGACTTAACAGTTTGACATAACATCACTGCTCTTATATTAACAAGAACAAAAAATACTTAATCACTGAGGCAGTACAGAATTTTCTTCCAAATCTGCCTTTCTGTATTAGGAGAGGAGAAAACACAGAGTTTGAATGCATGGCACAAGGTTGGCAGGCAGAGACAAATGACAGCTAATGTATCTTTTGAATTAAGTCCCCAAAATAGAGAACTTAATTCTGCTGCAAGGTAGTAGAGAGTTTTTAATTTGTTGTAAAATAGAGCCCTTGCCATGCCAGCCTATTATCTGAGATGTGCCAGTCATGGCAGCCCAGTCTTCCCAGGGGCTTGAGCTACAAACTCAGATCTTCAAAACTTGTTACATTCCTTATTTATGAACTGATACACTTTGATCAGCCAAGCCAGTCACTCTTTCCTCCTCTCTATTTTCATCTTTCATCAAACTCTTGATAAAATTTCTTTTCAGGCAAGTCTATGGAGCAATGTTATACTCAGGGCAATTCACTGAAGATTGTTTTCTATGTTAATTTCAGAAACAGATAAAAATCAAATATACCCCATCATTGAATTTTCCTGACAATCCCTCTCTTCTTGCAGAAAGGCATAACCACACTCTATAAAGATTACACTAAATAACACATCCTCACACCCAAATGGGAGAAAATATTCCTCGTCTTTCAATAGAGTAAGAGTACATAGGAAATGGCATAAGCAAATTCAATACATGCAAGTAGACAAATTTAGCTGCAGATTTAGGTACTTTTCTGGAGAAGAGTAGTAAAAGACTTTTGTAAGCAGTTGACAGATTTTCTCTTTACTGTTTCACAGGCGATGGGTTAACTAACGGCGTGACTGAGGCTTTGATCAGATGGCAATCAATACTGCAATCAAAAGCAGAACATACAGAACACAGAAGGAGTATGAAGTGCACAGCCAAGTGCAGTCATTGCAAAACCCTCTGCATCACACATGAAGCAAACAGGGTGCTCTGTGAGGCTCCAAGGATCCTTCAATTATTTTACAATACTTCATGCTCCTTAGACAAAGAAAATGACAAACTGTAGAGTTAAGTGTATTTCAGAGGCAGGGGGCTGAGAGAAAATTCTCTTTTTCTAAAACCTTCCTCAGTTAGAGGCAGCAACCATGGACACCCTTGTCTCAAAGACCAAAACGGACAGTTTTTGTGGCTGCCCATTCCTGAATAACAGTAGCACAAAGGGTCCAGTTTTAAACTTAACAAGAAACTGCTCAGTTATTCCACTCATATTCAGAGATAAGGAAGTACAAAAGAGACGTGAACTATAGTTGCTTCTGAGCAACTGCTTCTGTTGCTGCTGAGCTCTGTACAGCTTTTGGTGCCTGACAGAAATTATTAACAGAAAAGCCTTTCAATTTTGAGAAGAAATACTGTGGATCTCAGCTGTGAATTTTTAAGCTTCCAGCATTGTCAGTGTTTTAAGGGGGAGGGCAGAAGGGGAAAGAAAAGAAAAGAAGTCTCATTTTTGTCTCCTGAAATGGGAAGAGCATTTCTTTCCCAGCTATATGTATGAGGGGATAAATAGGTTAGAGATGTTTGTGCTCTTCACCTCAGTGCAGCTTCTGGGACATGGCACTGGTCCAAGAAAAATCAAACTAAGCCTATGTCCACTTCTTACCATGCTATTTCTCATTTAAGTTTCAAAAATTCAAATTAAAAAAATCCAGAACTCCATAAGAAAACTGTATCTAACTACCACAGCAACTGATTGGACTGCCAGAGTAGGAATGATGTTACAATATTGGCAAGGCATGATCCTCTTCATTACTTAAGCTGGCAGTTTTATTATAAAACTGCCAGGGTCAGAATTTGAAGTGTGTTTTTGTGGTTTAATCCCAGCTGGCAACCAAGCCCCACACAGCTGCTCATTCACTCCCCCATGGTGGGATGGGAGAGAGCATCAAAAGTGAGAAAACTCATGGGCTGAGATAAAGATGGTTTAATAGGTGAAGCAAGAGCAGTGCACTTGAGCAAAACAAAACAAGGAATTCATTCTTGCCTTCCCATGGCAGCCATCTCCAGGAAAGCACAGCTCTACCACATACAGTGACTTGGCAAATCAAACACCATCACTCTGGACATCCCCTGCCTTCCCTCTTCCCCCAGCTTGATACACTGAGCATGACCCCATGCTGTGGGATGTCCCCTGGATCACAGCTGTTCCAGCTGTGCCTCCTGCCAGCCTCCTGTGCACCCCAGTCTCCTCACTGCTGGGCTGGGGTGAGAGGCACAAAAAGCCTTGATACTGCTCAGCAGTAACCAAAATATCCCTGGGCTACCAACCCTGTTTTCACTGCAAATCCAAAACAGCCTCATGCCAGCTCCTGTGAAGAGAAGTAACTCTATCCCAGCCAAAACCAGCAAGTGTCCATTTTCCTCCTATGGGTGATGGACCTGTCAAAATCTTCAATCATGGCTCAGCTGTTACAGTCCTACAGGCCTTAGCTGCCTGGACCTGTTCCAGCTATAAAAACTGAAATTCACTCCTGATGTGCTACAGCAAAGTCAATACACCATCCACTTCAGCACCTCATTTCCCTGTTAGAGATGCTCCCCAGAGAGTGAGCTTTCCTTCTGTCACACCCAAAGAAGTGCACACTACATTGGACTGGAAGGATGAATAGGAATGTGGTGTTAAGGCTCACCAGATGTACCAATGTAGACCCAGTACACAGACTAAGGCTTGAATTTTGGCTTAGAGCATGTGGTGTTACAAGAAAAATGAACACTGGCAATGCCAAAGTTTAGGTAGTATCTGAAGTCAGACAGAAGAATCCACAGACTAATCTGCATATACCTGTCAGGTATCTGAATATACCTGTGCCAAGTTTGCACCTAGCTCAAGTTTTTTGTTGTTTGACCTCATTTTTAGTCTTGTTGGTCATGGAATCTATTACTCCATTAAAATGAATAAGGAAAATTTCTTTAATATAAACCAAACTGATAATTTGACTACAAATCTCTGTTCTCAGACTCTACAATTGCATAGAAGCAGGAGATTGCTCAGAAAACTCAGCACTTGAAATCCAGCCTTTTCCAAGATGTTTGAGTTGTCACCATCAGCATGGATATTGGAATGTAGAGGAATACCTGGTTCAAAAAAACCCAACATATATTGTTCATGCTTTATAAAACCAATTTCTCATATTCTATTAAACCAAATTTCATATTCCATTAAGTTTCAAAGAGATAGGAGATCCTTTTGACACATCAAGGTGTAAACCCTATTTTAGCATATTTATTGAAATGATCCTATGCTTCAGGAAAAAACAGCCCTTTGCCATACATTTAGGCCATATTTCTCCTCTGATAGTTTCCACCATAGCTTTCTCTGTCTTCATTTTTGAAGTTTCTAGACAATGCTGCAGTTCTATGATATCATCACAGGATATTTAAACAGTGCTTTGTTGTATAAAAACTAGAGATTACATTAGTATAGGGAATCAGAAGCATCTCCAGAATATTTTCTTATGTCACACCATGACTTCTTTTATTATTTTTTTAAAATAAAATTACAAACCAAAGAAACCCTTAATCATACACTGCCATGCAAACCGAGGCAGAGTTTCAAAGCTGTAAAAATAGAACAGGCACCAAGCTGTTTTCCCAAGCTGTAATTGAAAGCCAGCTTGGCAGGAAGCTGTGTTCTACTGGAACATGACAACTCACACTACTTGTTTAATCTTTGCCATCACCAATAAAACTCTGCATCACGCAGCTGGGGACTTATGGAGGGACCTGTGGTGCTTCTGCCACTGGATGTGCCTTATACCATCAAGAGCACAGAAGAAAACCTGCAATTTCCTTCTGAAGTTGCTTGGAATACTGATATGTCTGAACAGAAGTGGTTTTTTGGTTGGGGAGGGTGGCAGATTGGGTGGGTTTGGGGATTTTGATGCTTCAGGAATTGTTACTCATAGCTTACTTCAAGAGTAAATAAAACTCAGATTCCCCACTCAGCAATCAATTAGATTAAAAAATCAAACAGCTGCAACACTGAATAACAGTATAAACATGACAAGATCAAACACTCACTGGATATTACTGTGTGTCTTTAAAGGAATCTAAAAGATTGGCTACTCATCTCAGATAGGGCTGGAACCAAAATTCACTAAAAGCATTTGAGATCTGGACACTTGCTTTCATTGAGCTGATAAGGCTTCCAGGGAAAATCAAAAAAACACATCAGCTGACAGCCATGTTTAACAAAAAGAAAAGGTACAATGGTAAAGGTGAAAATAACATGGATTTTAGCAATTTATAAACATGACATAAATAATTTCATTTAGCTTTCTGCATGCACTTCTAGAGGGGGACTTAACAGCTGTATTTTATAAGCACACCTTAGAGTGAAATGGATTATGCTTTGCAGTCAGTAAAGAAAAGTAGATATAAGCAAGAGAGTCAAAAAACGAGGTTAAGTGACCACATGTGAACCAGGGAACACCATTCATTGCTAAAACATAGCTTTTCCTTGATCAACTCTGCACAGCACAAGAAAAGACCACATTTAAAAGACAACACTATAATCTGTCAGGAGTTTCACCTTAAAACATAAACAAGCAATGTATCTCAGTTCCACTGACAGTTTAATTTTCCTCTCTTTCAGTCTAGGCAAATTATAATTTCAATCTCTCACAACACATCTGGGGTAGCTTTTTTGACCTTGCAAGCACCCTCACCATCCTTTTGAAAATATAAACCAAAACAATGTTAGTCTCAATCGCATGCAACAGAGCTATTCTGATCAATGTAGGTTAGATGTGTCCCAAGAAAGTAACATCACCCCACAAATCGTAATAGTGACCTCCACTGCATAAACTGAGATTTCGCAAATTAAGCTGGTTCACAGGACGTGCTGAGCACATGCACAGATGCCTCTTGTCAGTGCCTTAGACAAGCCCTTGGTGCTGCCCTGCTGATGTATCATTAATTAAACCAATTTCTCACATAAACTGAAGCAACAAGGGCTCTGAAAAATCAGTTCCATGCACTGATCCATCACTCTGGCAGCTGGGCCTAACAACTTTGCAGTTCTAGGCAAGGGACTCTGGGGCAAAAGACATCACTGTAGAAGTAAAGGGAGCATAATTCCAGTCATGTGCCAGCCTAAAGAAAGGATAACTCAGTCCTCAATGCAGATACCAGAGGAAGCAGCCTAAAGTTCACTGCCACAACTCAAAAATGTATTTGAATTATTGTGACATTTTAGGAGTGATTTTTGAGGGTGTTTTCTTGCTTTGATTTGGGGGTTTTGTTATGTTTTGTTTGCTCATTTTAATTCTACTTGTTAAGAACAAAAACACTGAGATCCTCCAAACTCAGGACACTTAAAAATATAGGTTGTTTACACAGCAACAGCATTTTCTTGGTCCCCTCAGGACTTCTGTGTGTCCAGCTGACCCTGCTGCCCTTTCCTGACCTGCAGCTCTGCACCCCAGAGTATGCTGACCCAACTGCAAACCCTTTCTCCTCAGCTCTCTCTGTCCAGTCAGCCACTCCCCTCTGGAGATAAAGGCCTCCTCAACAAAAAGCTGTTCTCACTGCACTGTGCAGAGGGTGAAGGTCTCCACTGAGCAGATCACCAGCTGAGCTTACATTATACACACACACATATGTAGTGGAACAATATTGTTTCACAATCCTGACAACTTAATTTAACAGAACTGAATCTTAATAAAAACATGTGCCACATCCCACACAGGCTTTTCCTCTCCCAATATTCCTAATAAAACACTTTCAAATTAAAGAACATGCTCATGTTGAGCTGCATATCATTTTCAGCTGTTGCCTTCATTCATTTGAATTCCTACTATATTGGATTTTAAGTGCATATTACTTCAAATGCAGCTTCTCACTATGGATATCAAATGCTCTTATAGAATATTCCAAGTGCTATACATCAGCATTTATTTCTCTCTATTTAAGAGCAGCAAAGTCATTGCAGTATTTTTGGTTGGTGTTAAATATGCAGCATAGTAATCTGTTGAGAAGTGCTGTGCAGGGTAGTCAGAGAAGAGTTAATGATGAACTTGGGAAATACCAGCCTACCCTCGGGGTACTACAACAAACTCCTGACCATCAAATTAGTGAGCACATATTCTTCCTTCCCTAGAACTACTCTCTTCTCATTCTAACTTTCACAGCTTATTGAACCACACCAACTCCATGGCTCAATTTTTTCTTTAAAAAAAAAAAAGAGACCTCAAACTCTTCACATAGTATTTTCATTTTTCTTAGCTCTGACTGGTATTATAATGCATATTTAATTATGTTTTCTTGCCAGACTTACAAAACACGTAGTTAAGAAAGAAGAGGTAGATCCCATCTGTGCTTTTGGAATGCAAATAGTGACAATCCACCTCTGTATAGTTATCAATAATTAACACCCAGTTACATTCCACTACTGATGCTATAACAGGATCAGAAAAACCTTCATGCCATGTCTGGGAGGGAAAAGACTGTAACAAGCTATTTCATCCATGTGTTTTTGCTCAACATCTTTACACATTTCATTCCCTCATTCTGACCTACTACCCTGCTATTTTGACAACAGGCACTACTTTCAGTAAGTGCAGTAAGACTATATGATACAATCTTGACATTCATTTAAAATTACCATGGTCTGTGGAGCTGGTACTTAATTTGCACTATTTTGCCTCTTTGCTGTCCCTAGCAATCCTTGCAGTGTGCTCCTTCCTGAAGCATATTGAGCTCTGGAAATGGAAAGGCTTTTTCAAGTCAAAGTCAGGTGGCCTTAGTTGCATTTCTCACACATTGTCTTGTTTAGAAAAAGAAAGTTAACAAAAAAAAAAAAACAATAAACCAAACAACTCACAAAACAACACTTCTGCTTTTTTTGGTTTTTTTCTTTAATCTACAGACTGAGCATCTGTTTTCTCAGAGCTCTTTCACTTTAGCTTCTACTGTCTTTAACTACATTCACTAAATTGGACTAAAAACATTCTTATCTAATAACTAACAAAATGAGTAAAGAACCACCATAACACTATTAAAGCAACAACAATATTCCAATTCAAGAATAAAAAAATTTAGGAATTCTCCAGCCATAAAAATGTTGATTTAGACTGTTTGTGTCTAAAGGAACTACAAAATATTTTTCCCCTTATCAGGGTGGGCCTTATGTTGTTAAAAAGCTTGAGTCTGTTGCAGGTTCATATCTTTAAGCTTTTTCATTCCTAGCTACAACTACATGTGTCAGCAAGTCAGTGGGACTGCATGCAGAGTTTAGAAGTGCATGAAAATTTAACTTCTTCAAGTTTATCAATAAACAGAAAACCTTGGGCTAAAAGGCTTCATTTTTAGTAGGAAAGCAAGGAGTTAGAATTCTTGCTCTTGAGAATCCACTTCCCCTTTCTTCTAACTGCTCAAATGGGATCCAAAGCACCAGCCATACAAACAGCAGGGTTTGATGACTTCACATCTCTTGCTGGCATCCCTGAAAGATCATGACTGAACTGGATTTTATTTAAGTGTGTGACACTGCAAAGGGAAGAGATGAAGTGAGAAGAATTTATGCTGTCTTTGCAAATACTGACATACACTTAACGAAACTCAGAAATAACCTAGAAAACTGATGTTCTGTTTTAGAGTTCCTATAAGGTGTTCACAATTACTATTTTCCCATTATCTTCTTGTAAAATAACAGTGATTCCTGTAATATATTTCCTCTTTCTTCTGTCTGTCAGGAGAGCTGCAGATTAGACAGACCAGCTCTTTCTCCTCAGGGCATTAGGACTCAGGAATAAAGGGTTTAGTGCTGCTCAAAGGCACTCCAGGACATTTTCTCCAGTTTCCCACCCCCCAAATAGACATGCCCAAAAAAATTGTTTCAGGAGAAGCTTAATGTTTCCAGAAACTCTGACTTGAAGAAAAAGCCTTCCTCTCCTGAGCCTTGCTTAGCAATTTAGATCTGTTAGATCTAAGGCTTACAGCACTGCTGAGAGAGGATACAAGGAGAAAAACTCAAGTTTAACACTACCTTGTGCAGTTTTTATTTTTACTGACTTAATATGTATCTGATGAAAGTGGGAACATCATTTTTCTCCACTGAATATACTGTAAAATTCAAAACAGCAACAGATAGTAGAGCTGGCTATAGCCAATGTAAAAATAAAACCCCTGTGGCAGCACTGAAGTTTAAGGATTGAGTCAGCCACCTCTAGAGATAATGGGGAGACTAACAAGCTGGAGCCCTGGACCCATTCTGTTTCAGTGTAATTCAGGGTGCACCTTTAAATAACTGAGATGCTCTACTATAAGCACAACTTAGAAAGTACTGAAAGGGAAGATGGGGAGATAGGAAGCTACTTTCCCCCCCTCCCCACTCCTTTCTGTGTTCTCACATCTGACAAAACCAATCTCCTAGCTGCTTGGAGCAAAAATTCTGCTGTTGTGGCTTTTTAAGTGTTTTCTGATGATCATTCAGTGGGAAACTGAGCAAAGTTAGGTCCCACTACCTACATTGTCAATGAAACAGAAAAGCAAGATGATTCCCTTAACGTCTTCCACTTCATGTTTAATTACTCCTTGCACACTCTCATAAGGGGTTAATCTAGGCTGGTTTATACTAAAGGCCTCACAATCCTCAGATCTTTGACACAGAAGTTGAAAAACAAGACCAGTAAAGCTCGGAAAAGCAGAGCATTCTTTTAAAAAATGAAGCTTGAAAAAGGTGTTCTGCACTTGAAATCCCAGTCCTCAACAAAAGATGGAAAGCTGACAAAACTGAGGGCATATTCTTATTTAATTAAGGCTACCTCTATCTTTAAGAATAACAGGACAGAGTTGTTTTCATTAAGTGTCTCGTGCAAAACTAACCTTTAGACGGTGGCATCTAAAAACACCCTAATAACGACAGCGCATTCAAGATTTTTGATCTCTTCAGAGAAGTTTGTGATGTCTAGAATTCTAAACATCTACCCCGAGCCCTAATCTTAAAAGATTACAAGCTCCTCCTTTCACCAGCAACAGGGCTCATCAGCTGAAGAGTTTATTTCAATATTTGTGCCAGAGTGAATAAGTCACCATTTTCTCTCACGGAACCTGAATATACTATTTTTTTATATTCCATTTTCTATCCTCTACTCCAAAGGATGCTTTTAGGACCAAGAACATATTGCTCATTTTCAGTGAATGGGAAGCACAGAGCACAGTGTTCTCTAGATGTTAACAAGTCACACTGATAACGTGAGTCAGTGGTATTACTTGATCTCCATCAGATGGGGAGATGCAAAGTTATGCTTTCTCTCTGTTGAATCATTCATGTGGGGGAAAGAAAAAAAGGAAAAAAAAAACCAATGCATTTTCCTGCTGACTGCAGAACTCATCACAAAATACTTGTCCAGTCTGACACTGAAGAAAACTCAGCTATGAGATACTCCTGCTACTAAAAGCAGTGACAAACATAAAACTGAAAACTGAAATCAATTAATCTAAAGCACCTAAGCAACAAAATACTTGGATTAAAAATATAGTGTAATTGCTTCCAGGATTCTTTTACCTTCACTGTGTTTGCAACTAAACACAAATATTACTGTGGACTATTGAAGAATCTATCAGACTATCAACTGACTCTTCAATAGTTAAGAGTCAATTTGAAAACTCAATTACCTGAGAAAAATCTACTTGACCATTACTAAACACATTTAAACCCTGAAAGTTCCTATTTCCAAGGCAGCAAAGAGAAGCTTAGACTCTTGTCACCATTTCAACTCTAAAAGCTTTCAATATAAAATTATATTAAGGAGAAAAGAAAAGCTCCTCCATAGTCTTTAAAACAAGAATATGAGTACAAAATTAAAGCAGTAAGTCTTGTCTGCATAAGGCTTTGTGTGGTATCTGTACACATTAACTAAAACATTTTAAGCTATTTTCTGAACAGTTGCCTGCAAAAGTTCTTTCAGAAATCATCTGAGATGCTGCTCTGCAGGAAGAAGAGTCTGACTCAATGAATTAAAAGAAAAAGATAGGATTGAGTCATGGTAGCTGAGTCATTGGGTAGTTATGTTTCCATCTAAAACAATTTTGCATCACTTGAAGATACTCAAAATAGTACGGATTTTGAAGGAAAAGGGAAAACATTAATTCAGAAATGCTGGCCTTCCTTTTACACAGATCTCCTTGCAAGAAAAACCACAAGGATATACACAAGAAAAAAGGTATATAGATGTCAAATTTTGTAAGCAAGCAATGTATAGAAATAGAGTGTTTCCCAAATATTTCTACTGGACAACTGTAGTTTTTAAGCATAGATCAACTACTGTTCCTGATACTTTTCACTGTTTCACTTATTTGGCTGCCTGTAGAGAGCTATAATTCTTCTCATCATTACTGAGACCATCTCAGTGCTGATACTCAATTGGGTTTTTAAGGATTCTAGGGAAATGCATGCCACTTTGTGGGTATAATTGATTTAAAGCCAACACTGTCTCAGAATAGGGGAAAAAATGAAGGGAGCAGCCAGGCTGTTCTTCCTGACTCCAGCTTTGTCAGTCTTCCATCTGCCTTCACTGCACAGTAACAAATACCCTTAGTCTCAAACATTTTTCACACTTTTAATAGAGAATTACCTTAATAACCTGCTACAGCTCTGAACAGAATGAGAGAACTGCAAGTGGTCATCTGTTGATTTCAGCACTGAAAATATTCCACCTAAGATTTAAACGTCATCATCAACTCTTCAAACAGTAGGAATATTCTAATTCAAAATTAATGCTGGATAGAGATGAACAACAAAGGTTCATAGAAATCTGATTCAGTACTTTTCATCCCTTTTTTATAAAGAGGTCCATTCCTCTGTAAGCTGAAGTGGAGATGTTATAGTTTTTAACGGTTTCCAGAGCATTTATCACGCTCCCTGTGGTAGTCCAGCAATCTTCTTTTTTCTGATACTTCTCCCCCTCACTTTTTTCATTCCCTCACAGCTTGTCCTCTACCCTGACAGCAACAACACAGCCCAAGCAAATATAAAAACCCACAATCAAAGAAAAAAGGCTGGACTTATTCTAAATCACTAACTAAATTTATTGGTCTAGAGTGTTTTTCCCACCATCCTTTCTACCTTCACACCTCCCCCAGCTACATAAAAACAAAAGGCACACAAAACAAACAAAGAAAACCCCAAGCCAACCAACACACACATCTCCACCAACCACTTTTGTACCCAAATCTCGACTGAAGATTTTTATCCATTAGCTGTTTCAGTTTAATTCGTATTGTAGACTCTAAGAGGCAAGGATAACACCTTATATTGCTCATGTAAGTTCCATACTCTCATATTATTCATTCTTCTTATATTATTGCTCATAAAATTTTACAACTGTGTGACTAAAAGGAGAGAAATATCTAAATTTCCCTGAAGTTTAAGACAGTTTGGCACTGAATGTCCCTTTCTCCATGAAACAAGTAAGCCATTCTCCAAATTTAGATCCAGAGATTAATTTAGCTAAAAGATACACTTGCTTCTTGGGTTACTCTTTCATTGCCACTTACTGATATTAAACAGGTGCATTTTATCCAGCTATTTCATGGCCTCAGACTGCCACATACAAAGAGATTTGCAGAGCTGTACAAGAATAGGAGTCCTCAAATCTGTGACTCAGAGGGCTCACAGACTATGTTGAAAATACACTCCTTTTGAGAAGCTTTTCCTCCAGGAGTACCACAGCAGGTGAAACACAGTACTTTTCCCATAGTCTCTTCATAGCTTTGAAGGGATCCATTTGTTTTTCCTTATTTTTCTAGGAGGACTAATCTTATTTCCTCATCCACATTAATTCCTATTACTTCTCCATTACAGCACTGCTGCAAAAGTATTTCCATTTGCAGTTACATACCATTGCTAATGACTTTCTTTATGCTCTGCTATATAGAACTTCTAAAGAAATATCTGGAAGTTATTTTAAATTGATATATCAATATTTCTTCTTTAGAGATTTTGTTTACCCCTTTGAAAGATTTAATCCTCTTCACAGCAACACAAATTCAGACTTTGATGCCAAAAAGGGTTTAAGTAGCTGTTCTGCTAAGCAGGATGTAGAGTTTCTTCAAATGATTCTCATATCCAATCCATAACTTTTAGGCAAACAAAAGCTTGTCTTCCAGAAAACTGCATTTTTGTAATCTTAACAAAAAACACAATGCCAATCTGCCATGAGTTACTGACTTGCATGAGCCATTTTCTGACTTCCTAATTCACTTGAAAACCCAGCAAAAAAAACACATCTCTCAAGGGAAGCAGGTTTTGCATCTGAATTATTTTTCCAGGCACTTAAAGAGATAAATCAAGAATTTAAAAGAAACTGAATCAGCGAGTATTTCCCAGCAGTCTGCCTGAACTCTGCTCTGCAGGCTTATATAACTTCTTGCTTTCAGACACAAGGATAATGAGAAATCCCCCAAAGGAAGTCCCTCACGAACATCCCAGAGAAAAATCACACATATCGTTACCCAGGGAAAGAGAACTGAAGTCACATGAGATACAATTATTGAAGTTTTCTCACAATTACATATATTATATAACTGTAACTTATATCCAGTAAAGAGAGTTTTGCAAGATCTTTTAAGCAGTCCATAAGCAATATCATTTCCAACAGTGGGAGACATCCCAGCAATAAGCCAAATTCTTTGTTTTAGAAAATATGTTCCAGGTTAAGTAGAAACACTTTGATTTCACAAGGAAAACTAGAAAGTTTTCAGCCCAAAAATTAATTTAATTTTTTTAAACTTGAAATGAGATTCCATATGTTGTCTACCTCAGGGAGCCTTTCCTGGAATAGCAGTTAATTAAAAAGGACATCAGTGTCATGTGACATTGGAAGAGTGGGAGGTTTATCTAATTTAAACCATGATTTGTGAATCTGGAAAAGTGTTCATGGTTTGTATGTTTATTTGTTTAATGATTTGCTCAGGGTTTGTTTTAAGGTGTTACCATCTATAATCAATTACTATAAATATTTTAAAAAACCCAAGCACATTCAAGCACATTCACTGTCAAAACATAACACAGCCTCTGATTGAGAAAAAAGGAAAAAACACATGAAGTGACTGAGTAGTTTTCTAAATGGGCCTTTCCTTGTTGCCCAGCTTTTAGAATGAGAATCAGTAGATTTAACAATTGTACATGCAAAAATCTGTAACCAAAACCAGATGCAATAGAAAAATTCAATACCCTTATTAATAATTTTGCCCTTGAAGCTTACAAAATCTGAAAAGATAGTGTAAGGCTGCTGAGTTTGAAATTTTTACATTTGTTCTTTGTGTTCTACACACTAATTTGGCAGAGGTTCTGGGCCAAGTCCTGCATTACATCAGGCCAAATGTCTCCCCAGGAACTGGCAGACAAAGAACTTTGTCTCACAGCTGCTCAGCATTATAAGAAATTATCAAAAAATTGATTTATGCCTTAAATAACACAAGGACATCTCTTACAGAATTTATGTACTACTCAGTGTTGAATGCTGCAGTCATCTCATGAGGAAACTTAGATGTCTAAGACTGTTCTTTCTTTAACTCTGATACGCAAAAAATGAAAGAGACTCTAACTCAGCATTCAGTGTTTTACTGTAACTTCATCTTCTAATAATTACAGCAAGTAAATTTTAGGGTCATGTGGAAAAGGTACTGAAGAATGAAATTAAAATTCTCATGCACTTCAATATTATTCATTTCATCACAGACCTGCATAATGTATACTATGCAGAATATATAGAAAAGCATAGATAGTTCAGTGTACCAAAGCCAAGGGAAGGTTTTAACAGGAGAGAAAGGAGGAGATAGAAGGGACATTGGGAAACCCCAATAAACAGTGAATCACACACCTCATAAAACCCACGCAGAGAGAGGCTGCCAAGTTCACAGCCTCTGTCTCCAGAAAGCAATGACTGCCTGATTAGATAAAAATTATTACTGAAAGCTGCACCTTCATCTGTGACCAGAGTCAATGAAAAGTCAAGGAATAGCTTCATAAGCTGTGACAACAGGAGACCAAAGCAAACATGTTTGTTCAAATCACACCTGCTTTCACTGGTACCTCTGTATCAAACCCTTTTGACCACTCTAGAACAGCAAAGGCGTTATTATAGCCAGGAGTTTTGAAAATTTGCTGTGCCTGTTTTGTCCAGTTGCTGGTGTGGCTTATTTCAAAGAGCTTCTAATACATCTTTACCTCACAAAAATGTAACTTTCAAGCAAGTAACTGCTGTATAATTCCCATATCTTAATTATAATGAACTGAAATATGACTAATTTTTAAGGCTTCTCTCACTGGGCTAAGTATTGCATCTCATATGCTTTCCTGGCCATGTACATGGTTGTTATTTAGCTGAGATATAATGGAGAATAGAGTTAGAGCACGTCACTAGATGTCATGTGGATTAAGTTAAAAAAACAAAAACAGGGTATTGACAAGTTTGAATCCTCTCTTCAACATTTTAATTCAGCTGATTAGGGCATAAACATGGCCATAAAAACCTCCACAGATGGAGAGAGTCTCCACCTTTTTTGGCACTTAACAAGCTGAAGAAGATACCCTAGAGCAAGTTAATAAATGGTTAATTTTACATGCAGCAGCAGTATTAAGTCACTATCTCCAAATTAAATTCCTATCTTATTTATGTCACCAGAAAAATGGCTCTGATTTCACAATTTATTACATCATAAGGGCACCAATGCAGAAGCAGCAGTAGAGCATTGTGACAGAGTTTTATACACATATTAAAAGTTTATACAGCTTAGAACTCTATGTTGTAGTGCAGCAGTATTTCATTACTTCTAAATTAATTGCCCAACCAGAAAGTCATAGATCCTAAACTAAGCTTTCACGACCAGTACAAAATAACAGTATCAACACTACAAGCCCACTACTGACAAGCAGCTGTGCATCTGCAAAGATTAAAGAATCTCAACCCTCCTTGAGTCTTTTCCTTGGAAGCAGCCATAATCACAGACTTTGAAGACAAATACAATGACTCCAGAAAGCTTGAAAAGAGAAAAAAGAAAGCCTTTGGGGAAACAAAAAAAAAAAAAAACCACAGGAGAAGATAAGGTTCTCTCTCACAATAGGATAACAAATTGGATGTACATACTTATCTTCAACTACTTAAAGACTTAAATTCATCTTGTACTTCTGTACTCATCAGAAACTCAGGAAAAAAGCCTAAATGGCTGTGGGCTAACAGCTCCTTTTTTCTTTCCTAGGATGGGACAATTAGAAGTACAAATAGGGGGTCATCACCCTATTAAGATGAGCAGCACAGCTCTGTACAGCTTTCTGTTGGGACAGTAATTCAGTAAATTAGAGCTTCAGAAGTTTACCTGCTGTAAATGAAGGAGAATTTAAAAAAAAAAAAAAAGATGGAGACTTGTCGTAATTTTTTGAGGTTTTTTGTGCACGTAATAGACAAGCTTTTTAACATTTTATTTAATGGCTACGTTATCCACTAGTTTTCTAAGATTTCTAAGTTTCTAAGGTTTTCTAAGTTACCTCATCATATTTTTCAGATAATATCAGTTGTGACATAAGAAACAAACTACAGTCATTGTGCATTCTGAAACTCCCAGGATTATAAAAGCAATGGTGAAAGAACAGCCAAACGTGAGCAGAAAAACAAAAATTGATCAAAATCACTAACCTTATTATCTCTCTCCAATTCCCTCACAAAGCAATGCTTTCTCAGGAGTTTTGCAGGGTCTCAACTTGGAAGAGCAGAGAAAAAATCTGATGCAACCAGCAGCCTGCTGGTGTGTGCCATCCCAGCTAATTCCTTTCACCTGGGCACTCCCATTTAATTCCTTACACCTGGGCACTCCCAACCGTCCTCCCCTGCCCCAAAATTCCCTCTGGAGGTCTCTGCAGGTTGCAATCGTTGCTGTTGATTTGAATTGTTTCACTACAACAGGTGTGGTGCACAGGGCAAGTTTTTCTGTTTCCAGACACAGTGGTGTGAGGTACTCATAAAGCTGTGGAGAGACTAAGGACTGATTTTTTTCTAATGTTTGCTCTAAAAAAGAGCTCTCTACTTTTAAGAATCTCACCATTTCTGAATTTAAGTGGGTAGGTCAGTACAAGAAACCCACTGGTGATTTATGTTCACTTTTGCTAGACTCTACTGAGAGGAAAAACTCTAAGTATGAAGGACAGACTCATTAGAGTCTGAAGCTACAGGGAGGTGTAAAGCAAGATGTAAAAATAGAGTTGTTTGGACTTTTTAAGCAAATTACTATTGCTTTTCCTAAAACCCTTTTAAAAATCATGTAACACTGAAAACTCTAGGGGTTTTATGAAAAGAATTTTAATTTAAATCTGCAGTCCAAAGATAATGGCAAAGTTGTCTAAAAAACGTAATTACACAGAGCCTTTTTTCTTGGTCTGTCTATACAGGATGATTTTCCTGGGAAAATATTTTTTTCAAGATTATTTAATATTTTCTGATACCTGCTGTTAAAAAAACAAAAAAAACCAAAAAAACCCACAAACCTGTGCAAACAGACCACAGCACATATTCCCTATTCTCTGCCTGCTCAGGGAAGAAAAGAGAGAATTTGGGAGTGAAGTTGAACCCAGAAAAAAGGAGAGGTGGGGGGAAGGTTGAGTCCAGCTGAAGTGTTACTTATGTCAGGACTTCCATAGAAGAAAATTAGAAAATTGACTTTAATATGATGAAATGTGTAACGTTTCCTTTTTTTTTTTTGGAATGGAAACTGCTGCTCTGCTTTTTCCTCTGAATTTTTGCGAGACTTAAATACAAAAAATGTAGCAGGAACTACAGTTGTGTGATTAACTCTCAGGGTGAGAAGGGAATAAGAGACAAAGCCCTGTTTGGCTGACAAAATGACCAAATTATGATCTCTTGGTGTGAATTGAGTGTGCAGGCCCACAAAAAAATCAGTGGGATGTAAGACTAAGGCGAGATTGATGTGTAACAGTATTTAGACAGACATTTGCTATTTGTCACTCTAAGTCTGAGCAATGATTTTCCAGATGAAAACATTCTATAACTGTCATCTGTTTTTATCAGAAATTCATAAGATGAACAAGTATATTTTAATCTTAGTTGAAGAGAAACTTGAAAAGTAAATTAAAAAAAGGGAATACAAAGATTAACTCTTAAATCTATTCATACAATAAATATGGGGAGATACATTCAGCACTAATGACATACTTTCCTGAGTGAATATATGTTTTCTCATTGTTCATTTGGATGACATGACAATAAATTAATGTGGACTGAAGGTTCTGAGTGACCCCCTCAGCTGTTTAGGCACTAACTTTATGTGCATCAATTTCAGAGCTCAACAGGTGCATGAAGAGTAAGTCAAGGAGAGAATGTGCATTCTAGGGTGCTTAAAACATCACCTGGAAAACCAACATGAATAGAATACAAGTGTTCACTGAGAAGGTAGATGGTGGCCAAACATTGTTATTAAACTGCAAGACTCCCTGAGAAAGAGTGATGGATAGTGCTGAAGACCAAAAACTAAAGCTCAGCTTATTTATTTTTTCCTTACTGTTCCATATTTGGATATTCCAAGACTGTCTTTCTGTTGTTTGTAAGAAAAGAAGTGTTTATTTCAGCTGTGTGAGAGATGTTTTGCAGGAAGAACCCAGTATCAGTCTCCCTGCTGGACCTCTTCTAATTGAGCCGACATTTTTTTGTAAATGCAAGGGAAAAAATAAATCTTAACCATCCCATTCAGTACTTCTTTGTGACTAACCTGTTCTGATGAAATTAAGAGCATGCTGAACATGTTGATATAGTATAATCTATTCATTATAGAAGCTGGAGAGATTCACCATTCACTGTGAATTCTTTTGCAGCATGTAAACTCCTGAATCCCTTTATTTTTGTGTGCAATGCAGCAGTAAGTTCTCCATTTGCAGTTAATCTGTGTATATTACATACCAGTGGGCCAAAATCAACCCAATTATAGCTAAATAAAATTCTGTTGATACTAGGGAAATTACCCAAGTGCTAAGCTTGCTACCTAATATTCTGTACCATGTTAGTTGGCAGAAAAGGGCACTTGATTTCTAAGAAGGCTGACTGCAGGTCCTTTTCATTTCTTTTTAGTTTACCATGCTTTTAAAATGTCTCAGAATTATCATGTGAGATGGCAGACAACACAGACTTGTTACACACTGCTGCTGGCTTTGGGGAAGACATATATTATATTTAGATCTTCATGCTCTTCCTTTCATCTCGTAATGAGATGTTTATAATGAACCATTTTCTTCCTCGGGCCGTTTTCCATGAGATAAAGTTGTCCACAAGCAAGAAAACACCACAGCATTGCCTTTGACTGTAGTAACTGCTAGTTTAGATAAGCTTTGCTCTGATAGAAAATCATCAAGCCTGTACTGTTTCATTCTTTTCCTTTCAAGACTGAGTGCACCACAAGGAACCACGAAAGCAGGAAGAAGGGGTGGGGAATATAATGACAATTTTGGCAATAAATTCAGTATTGTTAGCATTTTGAGGCTGCAACAAAGATTTAGAAAATCTTCATGTTTCATGGCATTTTGACATTTTGTTGCCATGATGTCTTTCTCTTGTATGTTCCAACAAATTAAATCCTTGGCAATATTTATGTGGGTTTTCAAGTTAGCTGTCATTCAGAGCTTAAATGCTTAGTGTAAATGAATTACAAATACAGAAAACACATTCCAACTAAAATTTATCTAGACTCTAAGAGTACTATTCTTCCTCAGGTGCACAACTCCTCTAATTTGTAGTCTTTTTTTTTTTTTGCCTTTTTCCTTCAGTTTTGCTTACAACGACCACATCCAATAAGTAAGAAAGCTCATTCACTGGGATCAAGCACAAGATGTTAGATATCTTGGGCAAAGATTCTAACAACTTGGGTGTTGGTCCCTTCTGGAAAATCCTTCTGAAATAACACCAAGCAAAAACCACAACAGCCTGTGAAGAGCCTGGTGCTGGATTCTGTTCTGAGGTTTGTACTGCATCAGACTTTCAGGGGGAATGAAGCAAAAAGAAAAAATTGAGCACAGCTGCTGGATTACATTCAGGCATACATGGGACTTGCTGCTGGTTTGGTTCACTGGAAATCAGACACAGGACTGGAAATATAACCCAATTGGATATGTAGCAAATACTACAGTATGAGTCCCCTGACTTTCTTAGCTAAACTGATTTTTCTTAATACTCCATTATATTCCATTACATTCCATTACATGGACCATGCAGAGGTGACAGTGTATCTGTATTTTAACTTCTGTTCCCTTTTAGTAAATGTGGGGAATATATGGCTATACAAAGCCATTAAAAACCTATGAAATGGCAAGGAATTTTAAAACTGTGCTACATTATGAAAACCAGTATTTGTATAAGCAATTTATGGCCCAGTACTAAAAATGTTTCTATTTCAAACCTGAATGTTAATGGTAGCTGCCTGTGTAGTTAATTTTACTCTTAAATTAATTAGACTCCTCAGTATTTTATTATTTGTAGAGTAATAGCCACGGGCATATTTTTGTGTGTTGTTGATGAGATTTTGTAAAGTATTTTATCCAGTTTCAAAGTGAAATAAGGATATTTTTCTCCAACAATCTAGGTGCCTAGTTTTACACATTCAGAATCCTGTTTTTCTTTGGAAATTTTACTGCTGGTTAATGGGTCTCTCTCGCTTTGCAGAAAGTACTACTATGGAAACTATATCCAAATTACCATTTTGCTTGTTTCTGCAAAGCCTAACAATGAACATCATACTGCTCTGACTGCATCTTTAGAGGAAAATTTTGTACTTCTATATGAAACATAGTCAGGAAATGGTAGAAAATGTATGCATTGTTTGTTATCACCCTGACCTATGGATCCAAATTGTGTGAGATTTTGTTCACTGTGGAAAGAATATCTCTTTACAAGGGATTTAACTCAGATTTAGCTTTCTGACTCTGTGGCCTGTAATGTTCAGTCTGAGTGGTAAAGGGCTAGTAAGCAAGCTGACATACTCACAAGGATATCCCACTAACATGCACAGAGGTTTTCCAAAGTTATTGTGCCACGGATATGTTTCCAAGGCTGGGGATTTAAGATTTTAAGTTAGAAGTACTTGGCTGCAGAAACAGAGTGGACTTAGGTGTTCAATGACTCTCTACAACTGAACCTGAAAGGAGATTGTAGCCTGGTGGGGATGGTCTCACAAGGCACAACTGATAGGATGAGAGGAAATGGCCTCAAGTTACACTAAGGGAGGTTTGGATTGGATATTTAGGAAAAAAATACTCACTGAAAGGGTTGTCAAGCACTAGAACAGGCTGCCCGGGGAAGTGTTTGAGTCACCATTCCTGGAGGTATTTAAAAACTGGGTAGATGTGGCACTTAGGAACAAGGTTTAGTGCTGGACTTGGCAGCCCTGGATTAACAGCTGGACTTGATGGCCTAGGAGGTCTTTTCCAACCCAAATGATTCTGTAGCCTTACACACAGAACTTCACTATAAAGCTAATCAGTACCAGTTTGGCAAAGTGAAGTTGATGCTAACTAGTTGATTCATTTGATTTCCACTGACAGAAGCTTTGTCAGTGGTGTGTAACAGCATCCTGTGATTGCAGCAATAAAATATCTATAGCTGTTACACATAAACAGCTTTATTCACCATGGGCTTATCTCCACTGGCAGGCTGGTGTAAATAAGAATCACCTACTACTGCTCCAGTGCATATTCAGTTTCTCTATGCCTGTAATATTAATGTTTTCCCTTGAACTTCCTTTAGGATTTGTTTATTTGGGTATGATAAGTGAGGTCAGATATTAGGCCTTGCTTAAAGATAGGAGCAATGACAATCAGTTTCAAAGATGAGCATTGACTTGAGCTTCCAGACCTTGAAATAACCTGCTTAGCCACTTGTCTCTCTGTGTGGTGTTATGCATTGATTATGAAAAAATACTAAATTGTATACAATTTCAGAATTTATATACCACACTAAATTAAATACATCATCTATCATGATGCATTGTGTTTTTAATTGCACATCGGTTTATCTTTGTGCTTAAGAACTAGAGGACAGCTTGCTACATGAACAGTTAATCCCTGGAACAACAGGATACCAGAGTAAGAAAGCAGAAAATCTAAACATCTGGAGAAATTTCTTACTTCAGAAAGCAAAGCAAACAAAATCTTGCTATCAGACATCTGGAGAAGAGGCAATGTCAGATCTCACACCAGTTTGCAGACAGCTGCACAGCAGTTCCAGAATGCACTTTCCTATGGAAATAAATCTTCCCTTTTTACTGATTTTCAGAAGAGGCACAGAATTTTGCTTCTACTGGATTTAATTTGAAGATGTTGAGGGACACAGCAAGATGGTGTGACACTGGTCCACAGCACAATATTGAAAATGTCCTCTGTATGGGTTACTGAATTGAGGACACATAATGAAATTTTTTCTTAAACCTTTTGTGCAGCTCTGGAAGGTTTTTGATCACAGACTGTTCCCTAATTGCTCTCCAGAGAATAAAAGTGCTCTTTCTTTCTGCCTGTTGCCTTTGCCACACAGCAAAAGCCTAAACAGAGGCAGAGCTGGAAAGCAGCCTCTCAGTCAGCATGTAGTCATCACAAGATGTTCTGACCATAAAGGCCGTGTTATTTAAGGCAACTTGTTATTTAAGGGACAGCCCTGGAAGATGATACGTGTTTCATCCTTAGATTTTCTTCAGGTTGTGAACTGTTGAATCACTGCAAAGAGGCTGGAAAATTACACCAGAAAATCCTCTCAGGTAAAGTGAAGCACTGAAGAAAGATGGAAAAGAAAGTGAAAACTACAGACTAAACCCTGTCCTTTGCTTCATCATGAGCACAAGACTACAAAGTGTATGACTGTATTCCAAGAGAAATTAAATTTATCCAGCTTCTGAATGCCTTGATGAACTAAAACTTCACCTGGGGACATCCAACAGCAGTCACAATCCTTAACAGTTGTGAGTAAGAAAACTGAGTGCCTGTAATACATAAAAGTGTATGAACCATCCAAATTGAAGATTTCCTCAGTCTTAAGTGAGTTCAGCACAGCTCTGTTTCATTTGATTCCTTACCACAGGTCTGTGAGGCTTTACAGTCCACATATTTCCAGGTCTAGGAACAGAGATGCCTTCACTTCTGGGATTCACTGTAGTTTAATCAGACACTTCCCATGAACCCCTCTTTGGTGAGCTCTGACCCCTCAGCTCAGTCCCTAGACCCTAGGTTCAAATTGCACAGCCACTTTGGCAAAGCAGATTAGAAATACCTTGTGACATAAGAATTTTCCTTTATTTTGGCCTTAAAAGCTTTCCTTTCATATGGCAAGAGAAGACAGCCTGAGCAAGGGCCAGAAACACAACAAAAGATTTCTTTAAAAGCAACTAACACTTCCTTCTGAGGTCATCTAAAACATTGATTTTGACATTGTCAACTGGACAACCAGTAATAATCTCATTTAACTATGGAATAAATGAGGGAATAAAAATAATTTAAATCTAAATTTGTCATTTGCATAATTTATTTATCCAATTCACAACAACCCAATGCATTTTTACTTGAGTTTCTCTCATGCATACACATTTTTTTTCCTTTTACCATTTTCCTGCCTTGCTGTGTTCTCTAATGAGTCCCTCTAAGAAATAGCTATTACTCTTAGGTGATGGAAAAACAGAAACACATGCAATTAGTCTGTTTGGGATTTTTGCTCTTGAGCACAGTCACTACTGCATCCAAGAATCACTTTTCAGGCAGTGAACATGAGTTTCATTTTATAATCCACAAAAAAATGTCACAGCCAAATTAGTCTGTATTAGAAACATTGAGAAGATTCTCTTTTCCTTCACTGCCTCTACACACAGGAGAAGGAGATATTACTTAACCCTGAGGATTAACTGTCAACATATTTTCAGGCAAGCCTTGGAATTTACTTTTCTCTTTTTTTGTGAACAGAATTCCAAACTAGAAGCTGAGGCACTGAAGTTGCATATGGGATAGTATTTTTGTCTCTGTGTAACAGGCAGAATTAGGCTTATCCATGCAATTATAAAAACAGAAATATATTCTAAAAGTTTAGGCATATGCTCCCTATTTAATACTGATTCACTGGAAGCTTTTTCCCCCAAAATATTTTGTTTCAAAACTGTATCCAACACTTTTTGTTTTGGCTCATAACACAAAAACCCCACAGTGCCTAATCCCCAAGAAACCCTCATCCTTTCCTGTAGGTGGTATTCACTGTACTTCTTTTTAGATCTAAATGATCTGATATTCAAAACAGCCAATTATTTACCGATTCCTTCAAAATCTGTAGGATTAGCAGCACTTAGATCTTTGAGAAATCCAGGCCAAAATTTTGGATTTAAGAGTGTAAACTGCAATCTGCCTGCAATTTTGACACCAGTAACCAAATGTAATCCAACACAGCAGTAAATCCACATTCACCTTTCAATTGTTACACCCTGACTTTCCCCATCTAAGAAGAGCAATAGAACAGACATCTTGCTAATATATATATACTGATTCCTCCCCCCATCAGGTACAGTATTTGCAGAATTAAGGACAATTTTACATCTGGCTACTTTATATCCTGATTTTTCCCCCTCAGTTGCAGTATTGGTAGAATTAAGGACAATTTTGTCATCAAATTTCTAGTATTGCTAAGACAAAGCACTAATTCTCTTTTCTGAAATGTCTGCATTTTTGCAGCCACAAAATGAAAGATCACTTTCTTGCTAGCATAGAGATAAAACAGAAATACTTGGCTAATGGGCAATTTATTAAAAAAATCCAATCTATATGACCTTCAAATGCAAGAGCAATTTTTCACACTTTCTAACCAAGATCTTTTTTTCTCGTTTTCAGCATTTAATAGGATGAGTTATTTCTCAAGCACAATTCCCCACCTTATCTTTAAGTGCACAATGATGGCAAAAAGGGCACAGGCAAGATAAATCCAAGTGTTTTTCTTCAACTTCAGTGTGTTGAGACTTCAGAGCTTTTATTATGCAGCATGCATAATATTTTGTGCTAAAAAGTTTTAGAGCCTTGGAGTGGTTTTCTGCAACATTTCTAAAAAGATACTAATGGCTTGCAAGTTGATATTTAAAGTGGACTTAAAAGAACATAAAACTAATAATTGCCATATCTACACAGTGCTGTCAAAAATGAATAGTGATCATTGTATTAATACCAGCAATTCCTCCTGGAAGCTTTTACACTTGGCATTGCTATCATTACTAAATGTGTTTATGTCAGCTACTGCAATGGTTTTTCTAATGCCATAACTTTCTGGAGTTAATTATAAACAAATTGGCACACTTAATTAATGGGTCCTACTAATAATATATATTATCTCAGATAAGTTTGACTGTTACTAGCAGAGGTGCAGCTCAGTTAATGATGGCAAACACTATAACCTTCTTAATAGCAAAAGGCACACCAGTATTCCTAGAAAATAAAATTAGATGTCTTTGAAATAGAAACAAAGCAAGAGAGCACTGAGGGCAAATTTATGTTGTCACGTTGGGTTTGAGCAACTCTGAACTTACACAGAACAACAGAGAAAACTCTGCCTCATACTTAACTTCTAAAGAATAAACAAAATATCTGCTGAGTGTAACAAAGTGTTGTGCCACTTGTCAGCTCAATCATAAATGAGCTTTGTTCCGCTGTGGGACAAGGAAACATAGGGAAAACCAAGCAGAGGAAAGTCCTTAATTCTGCTTGGGAGACCTCTATTTATCAGAACTGATGAATGAGCTGTTCTCAAGCTGTCCAGACACAGCTGCACAGGAGCATTTAAACTTTCTCTCTACAGAAGTTAGAATTCAAGGTTACACAGGTGACTTCAGGGGAGAAAAGAGGCCTCACAGGACCTTGTCCTTTAGTGTAGTTGGCAGCAGGGCCTTGCTAGTTGTAGGATTTGTAATATTCCTGTGTTTAATAGCCTAAAATAATTAATTTCTGTTAAATTCAATTCATTACCAGAATGAGTAATAAACAGAAAATATGAGATGTCACAGTTTAATAGCAAAAAAAAAAAAAAAATCATTAATTTCAGCTACTTTCCCCAGAAAGAATAATCTGAACTTTACAAATTGCCCAGAATGAAACAAAGCAAGATAAAATACTTTGTTTTTCTCATTTTCTGTTAATCACAGGAACTGTTCCTGGGAACTTTGTGTGTATATAGCACAGTTGTTTATACCTGAGAGCTTCAGGTTATCCACATGACCATTTATTCCTCTACATATCTGTGAAGTATCTAGCACATTTCTGAGTGCTATAAAAATTAACACTCTAAGTAGCATGATAAGTGAGTGAGTTAGCAAAGTAAAAATTACCCTTTCATCAGTGCAGTGACTTTGTAATGAGATGTGACTATTACAGGGTAGTGCAGGCTGGTACTTGGGTGGTTGAAAATTAGTTTTCTTGGTAACACAGTTCTATTATTTCCTTTCCTTCCTGGGGAGGGGAAGAGAGGTAGAATGGAAAAGGAGGAGGGATGGGAAAGGTGGAGCTAAACAGCAGAGTCATTCTGGAAACACAAATCTAAATCCTTTAATACAACCCACCCTCAAAACTGAGACGTTTTGGTACTTTCCTCAAATTTCATTATTGCCAGGGAAAGACCTAGTGGTGGTAAAGTATATCTGAATGAGCCTTTCCTTCTAGAGAACATGCCAAGCTACAGATGACAACTGTCTCTAGAGGAAGAATGGTTCAGGGCTGCCCTTGGCTCGCTGAACACTTCAGCAAATTGCGTTACCACTGGATTTTGAAATTATACTGCAGTCTCCTCTTGCAAGCAGCAGCCCCAGAAACAAAGGAAACTCTTTCCAGCTGCTTTGTATTGAGTATCCCAGTGGCAGATCTTGTGCTGACAAGTTCTGCTACAAAGTCAGAACAGTTTTACATCACTAAGTGTCTGAAATGTCTGACCTGAGTTGCAGGGGCAAAGGTAATGTAGTTAGAGGCTGAAGAGCCATTGGGTTCTGATACGTAGCAGCCCACACAACATTTTTTAACGTGGTTATCTTTGGCATTTTCTCCATTCACAATTGATAGAACAATTTTGACCCATCTCAGCATTCTTGAAACAGTTTTAAGTTCATTATCAGGCTCAGAGACTTTCTGTCAAAGGTGGACCTGGGCCACACACATCCATCCTTATTCTCACCTGTTTTAAGTTCAGAAAATACCAAGGTTTCTTGGCAGAATGGATTCTCTCCACCTTCCTCTGTCCACCACTATCAATTATAAAGATAACAGTTCTCACAGGTAGTTCTCACAGATAGATATCTACACTTTAATTTTGGAGTGCTCAGGTCTAGAACTAGTCCCAATGCACTGATTTATATCACTGTTGTTACAGATCAAACACTGCTGTTGTCGTTTACTAATGAAGTCCACATGAATAATGTCTGCTTTCCCCACCCTTTTTAAGCTACAGACTTGACCTAGAACACCTCTTACTTTTATTCCAAAAATAAAGAACTTTTATTAATAAAAAAGTTCTGAAAAAGCCAAAGCATTGGCCACAATGTATCCACTACCAACATTTTCTTTTATTACCATATTTAAATCTAAATTAAGTTCTAGGTCTAGGTATGTCAAATAGGTGTCTAATAAAAAAATCTTGCCTTATTTTGCAACAGTCATGTTCTCCAATTTCCTTCTACTTTGCACCAATTTCACTTTGCTCTTGCCTGACCTACTTCATTGCAAGGTTTACTCTGCTTTTCACAAACTGCACTTTCCTCTCATCTCATGGGATTCACCTGAACCACAAGAACCCCTTCATCAACAGAATTACTAATAAATAAGGGATCTTTTACTTCAAAGGAAGCACAAAGCATCTCAGTAACGCTGTAGAGGTAAAAGAGAGGTATGATCTTAATGAGATGGTCACATGTGTTGTTGCTCAAATGCAGAGAGTAATTTGGGCTGAACAAGAATTGCCCTGAGTTTAGGAACAGCTAAATCACCCACTTCCTACCAGCAAAGATCAGGCAACATTTGACACTTTGTAGAAAAAAATGGGCACTTTAAGATAAAATATTATATCTTGAACAAAGTACATTAGCTAAAATATATGAACACTTCACTATATAATAACCTGCTTTATCTACATAAAATGTAACATGCTTGCTGCTTTATACCATCAGAACTGCCACCAGAATGTACCTGTAAGACACCAATTTATACTTATTGAGTCATTTTTTTATCCTCCCTCTTCTTTTCTGCTTAACAATGCAAGAAACCTGCTGGTAAAAACATCACTGAGCTGTAAATCAGTTTGTTTGCCACCGCAAATAATTAATGAAAACAGTGACCTTCCTAGAATTTGTTTATATATGTATTGAGGGGGAAATTCTTCCTAACATGAAAGTAGACAGCAAGAAAAGTGCTCAACATAAGGTATGGATTTAAACAAGAAACAAGACTCAGTTCACTATCCATGCATATTTTAAAACTTAGAGATTTAAGAGTGCCATCAGATCTGGTTAATGAGTACTGCAGATCATCTGATGACTCTACTCTGCTCCCGTGCATTGCACAGTACAACCTTCATCAGTGATGCCAAAAACTATTCAAGATACCATTTAAAATAGATAGCAAGGCTACATCATAACCCTTTACGTATTTGGATTGAAACTGGAAGAATATTCTGCAAGAATTCTTGCACAGTCTATAGTATAACCTGTTTACTGAGAGGTTGTGTGAGTCATGAGGAAATTCTCCATTTAGAATAATCATTTATGGTTACACCCACTGCTAAAGAAAAGCACTGGGTGATCATAACTACAAGCTTGCATGGAACAGTTCAATTAAAATTCAGGCAACAGAAAATGTTATTGTTCAAATGAGCAACCAACAAGCAGATTCTACAAGTGGAAACTATTCCAGAGCTTGGTATCTGGGTCATACAGCTGCCAGGTTTGCCTTCTGTGTAGCAACATTGACAGAGAAAACAGTTGAGGGGGATTCCTATTTGCATTTTTCACCACAGTAAACAAGAACAGGCACTGTGAATTGTGTGTTTTAGGGAGCTGCATGTGGGGTTGCAGCACTACATTGATAGCTGGTCTTCCTTTAGTAAACATAGAAGTTATGCCCTGAAAAGACCAGAAATATTCTGCTAACATATGTACAACATCAGGATTTAGAATGCAAGTTGTTAGCTCCTTAGGCAGCACGAGCACCAAGATGTTACTGAACAACCAGGCATGTGAAATACTGAGACACTGGACTGTAAATCCACTAGGTCACCTAAGACTTTTCAAAAAGGGCTATCATTTTATGTTCAGTGGCAATTCCACCCCAAAACCCTTAACTTTTATTGATCTAAACTTTAATCTGTATGTTAATACATTTGTAAAGTTATTCAGAACAGAAATATATGGCCCTGGCATAAAATGGATCTTTAAGGTCAAGTAGTTTTCTGTGGTAGGCTGGCCCTGGCTGGATTCCAGGCACCCACCTAAGATGCACTATCACTCTCCTCCACAGCTGGACAGGAGAGAGAATACAATGAAAGCTTCATGAGCTGAGCTAAGGACTGGGAGAGATCACTCACCAGTTACTGTCATGGGCCAAACAGGCTCAGCTTCGGGAAATTAACTGAATTTATCAGCAATCAAAACCAGAGCAGGATAATGAGGAATAAAAGAAATCGCAAAAATACCTTCCTCCCCCCCCTCCCTTCTTCCTGGGCTCTACTTCCTCCCACCCAGTGACACAGGGGGACAGGGAATGGGGTTATGGTCAGTTTATCACACATTGTTTCTGCAGCTGCTCAGGGAAAGGAGTGCTTCCCCTGCTCCAATGTGGGATCCCTCCCATGGGAGTCATTTCTTCCCAAAATATTTCAACCTGGGCCACTCTTCTACAGAGTGCTGTCCTTTAAGGACAGCCTGCTCCAGCATAGGCTCCCCACAGGGTCACAAGTCCTACCAGGAATCCTCCTTTGGCATCAGCTCCTCTCTCCACAGGTCTGCAGGCCTCTGTCAGCAACCACCGCCAGCCATGGCCTCCCACAGCTTCACAGCCTGCTCTCAGGCCTACACCTGCCCCAGTGTGAGCTCCTCCAGGGCTGCAGGTGCATCTCCTCATCCCCGTGGATCTCCACAGGTGCATCTCATCATCCCTGTGGCGCTCCACAGGTGCATCTCATCATCCCCGTGGCGCTCCACAGGTGCATCTCATCATCCCCATGGCTCTTCACAGGTGCATCTCCTCATCCCTGTGGATCTCCACAGGCTGCAGGTGGATCTCATGATCCCTGTGGCTTTCCACAGGTGGATCTCATCATCCCCCTGCCCTCCCTGGCTCAGGGCACAGCTGCCTCACCATGGCTGCACCACAGCCTGCAGGGGAATCTCAGCTCTGGTGCCTGGAGCACCTCCTGCCCCTCCTAGGTGTCTGCAGGGCTGTTCCCTCACACATTCTCACTCCTCTCTGGCCACAATTACCTCTGTGAAATACCCTTTTTTCCCTTCTTCAATAGATTGCATATTTACAGTAATAACCAAGGCATTAGCACCATCTCTGCTGGGCTCGGCTTAGGCCGGTGTGCCTCTCATAGCCTTGGCTCTGCTGGACATGGCAGAAGCTTCCAGCAGCTTCCCACAGAAACCACTGCTTTGGCTGCCAAAACCTGGCTGTGCAAAGCCAATACACTTTTTATCTATTGCCTACTTCCTCACTACAAGAAGAATTTAATTCTACTGGTGACAATCATCAAGTGATGACCAGGAGAGAAATTTAATATGTAAGTAAGTGAGGTTCACACTACAGACGAAATGAAAAAATGCCTCAAACCTACTCACCACAAAGACTAACAGCTGGCACATTTGTACATGTGCATTTATTCAATAGAATTCATTAATTAATTGTAATTATTAGAACACAAATTTAAGACTGAGATCCTCCTGCTTTTGGACCCAATCTCATGTGAAAAGTATTACAACAAGCATTATAGTGCTGGTAAAGAGACATGCCTGACGCACAGCCTACTGGAGCCACACATGGCACTGACAATTTTAAGGAGGATTAGAACACACTACATTCTTTATCTTAATTTATTATCTAAATTGACAGCTCACAGTTACTGCTTATGTTGCAACCCTCAGGTATCCAACTGATACTACAGTGTCTTTCTCAGGTTCAACAACTGCACAAAGGGAGAGGTGTCCTCCCATCATCACATCTGTGTAGCTAAAATGGGCAAAATGAGAGAAAAATTTCTCTTTCTGATCTGAAATAGAGCAGAAAGCTGACAGTGCTAACCCAGAGTTACACAGAAGGCTCTGTGGGAAGAGCACATGTTATTGAAGCTGTGTGTTCAGCCCAGAGCCCTGGAAAGATGGGATTTGCCTGGGTGCCTCACTCTGTTTGGCCATGGCTCCTGCACCATTCTGGCCATCCTGCTACAGCACTCCCTGCTTTCCCAGCTTCCCTGTCCCATGGATTGTCCGTGTTCCTGACCTAGAAATCCTGGGAAGAGCACTGCTCATGGAATGGGATGGAGCCAGGCTTTGAAAGAATCCTCTCTCCAGTTCCCATTTGTTTGAACAGATGTACAACCCATGCCATGCTAGGGCAGTGTTTCCTCACAACCCGCAGTACACCTTCCAGACCCTGGGAGTTCACAGGGTGCACTCTGCACTCCAGCAGCCATTAACGCATGCAAGGAGTGAAATCCTTTCTTACCTGAAAAGGGTAGGAAAATACACTGACACCAGTGAAAAAAGTATTTCCTAGCATTCCTTCCCAAAATTCTATGGGTTTGAGATTTAACGTCCAGTTTAAGATTTTGTCCTCACCACTGAAGTCCAGTCATCAGCACTAAACCTACTGAGGCTTTTTTTCTCAGCTTCTGTACCTTTGCTGCCAGCCTTGGGTGAGTGTCAGACTTCTCTTGAAACAATCTCCTCTGTCTGCCTCCCTTCTTGCTGAAAGAAACCTTGTGCTAAACTGGTTTTTCCTTGCTTTCAGGCCCAAATCTCCATAGCCTCATTCTGAAACCTCCTCCTCTCAATGTCTGTCATTAGAGAAGTACAGACATGTTGGACACCCCAAGCTGTGCTTTGCACACAGGATCTTTATTTCTGTGGCGTTTGTATTTCGGCCCATAACAGGAAGGCACAGTGCAAGGAAAATGCCAGAGTCAAAAAAAAACCAGGAAGGCATCTGGTTGAAAACACACAATTCTGAGAAGTTTATTCCATTGCTAAAATCTATCTTATTAATAGAAGTCTAGTATTTATAACAATCACTAGAGAGACTATTTCTAACATTCAAAACAAAGAGTATTTCTAACAATCAATACAGGGTCTTTCTAACAATCAATAGAATATAACAATCAATACAGAGTATTTCTAACAATCAATACAGAGTATTTCTATCAACAGAGAGTATAATAATCGATACAGAATATTTGTAACAATCAATTCATATAGTATTTATAAAAATATACAGAGTATTTCTTAAAATCAAAACAGTATTTCTAACGATCAATACAGAGAGTATTTCTAACAATCAATACAGAGTATTTGTAATGATCAATATCTACATTATTTATAACAATATACAGAGTATTTCTAAAAGTCAAAACAGTATTTCTAACGATCAATACAGACACTATTTATAACAATCAATACAGAGCATTTCTATCAACAGAGTATATCAATACAGAATATTTGAAACAACCAATGTCTATATTATTTATAACAATATACAGAGTATTTCTAAAAGTCAAAACAGTATTTCTAACGATCAATACAGACACTATTTATAACAATCAATACAGAGTATTTGTAATGATCAATATCTACATTATTTATAACAATATACAGAGTATTTCTAAAAGTCAAAACAGTATTTCTAACGATCAATACAGACACTATTTATAACAATCAATACAGAGCATTTCTATCAACAGAGTATATCAATACAGAATATTTGAAACAACCAATGTCTATATTATTTATAACAATATACAGAGTATTTCTAAAAGTCAAAACAGTATTTCTAACGATCAATACAGACAGTATTTATAACAATCAATACAGAGTATTTCTAACAATAAATACAGATAGTATTTCTAAAAAACAATAGAGTATTTCTATCAACAGAGACTATAAAAATCAATGCAGAATATTTGTAACAATCAATACATATAGTATTTATAACACTATACAGAGTATTTCTAAAAATCAAAACAGTTTCTAAAGGTCAATACATGCAGTATTTATAACAACCACTACAGAGTATTTCTAACAATCAGTACAAAGAATGTAACAATCAATACAGTGTATTTATAACACTGTGAATTTGGTGTACTTATTCAGGGTATTCGTAACACTGTCCATATATGGATTCATCAAAAGTAATAATGAAATCCTTAGCTGGAGGAATTTCAGCCTTTCTAAGCACCTCTACGGTTATCTTATGGGGACGACGCAATCTAAAAGCCAATTCAGAAGGTAAGCCATAAAGTCTATTTGCAAATAATCGAAGATGTTCTACACTTCTGCCCATGGAGATGGAAATGGCCCTGAACAGCACAGAGAGCTTTGTCAGGAAGGTCACCCCTTTCCAGGCTTTCCCCTGGAGCTCTGGCTCTTCATCTTCTGTGTCCTCTCCTTCAGTGTCATCATCTTCTCCTCTGTTCTCTGGCTCAGTGTCATCATCTTCTCCTGTGTTTTCTGGCTCAGTGTCATCATCTTCTCCTCTCTTCTCTGGCTCAGTGTCATCATCTTCTCTGGAGGGATTCCCTGCTGGGATTCCCTTTCTGCTCTGCCTCCAGAGCATGAACAGCACAGGGAGAGCCAAGCACAGCACTGTGCCCTTGTGTCCCCGCATTTTTCTCTCCAGCTCCCACAGAGGCCATGCCAGAGATGCCTGGATAGATTCCAGCTCTGCAATTTCCTTCTCCAAGAGCAGCTGGTGTTGCTGAAGGAACACCTCCCGTTCCTTCATCCTCTGCTGGACTTCTTCCTCATCCTCAGGAGAAATTAAATTCTTTCCAGAGGGCGAGCGCGTCTGATCGACATTGGCAACAGCCATCAGCATCAGGTACATGTGGAAGATTCCTTGCACCATGGCAAATCCTTCCTGTGTGAAAGGGGAAAAAAAGGAGCAAAGAGCCAAGGTTCAGACTACATTCCCTCAGGAAGACAAAGGAAAGCAGCTCCCCTTTGGAAGAAAAGCTTTGGTGTCCTTGCTAGCCCTGCAAGTAGGCTGCAGGCCAAAGGTGCTCCTCAGGGCCCTCCTGCTGCTGCCAGCTCCACATGCAGCTGCCCAGAGAGGCTTCATGAGCACATGGTGAGGAGGAAGGGGAGGAAGGTGCATAGAGACACAGAGACAGGAGCCATGAAGGGCCAGTGTTGAGGAGAGACAAGTTCAGCATTGCAGGTGACACAAGAAACCAAGGCCAGTCCCCCATGCAGCAGGAGGAAAGGTCCCCAAGCTGTGTTCAGGCAGACCATGGAGATCTTGCCCAGATGTTCCCAAATGGGATGGGGAGAGGGAATCCACTGTCCTGCTTTCCAGCTGCTCCCACCTCTTCAAACCCTCACACTGTCTTGAGCCAAAGCCTGATGAAATCCTGCCCAGTGTGGGCAGCTGGCTCCTTGAAGGGCTCCGTGTAAGGATGAGGTTTCCTTGCCCTCCCAAAGCCTCGGCAGCCTTGGCAGCCCTGGGCAGGACATTCATCTGCCCTCCCTCCTTGCCACAGACCTGCTCTGCCCAGTCCGTGGGCAGTTTCCCTTCTGCCTGTTTGTCGTCAGCTGCGATCCCAGCCTGGGTCAGTGGGCTCTGCCCTGAGCTCCCAGGAGCTGCAGGCTGCAGATGCCAAAGCTCAGCCACACCACGGCAATGCCACCAGCAGCAGCAGCGCCACCAGCAGTGCCAGCAGCTGCCGCAGGTGCCTCTCAACTGTCGCTGCACCTGCACTGCAGCACCTCCTGCTGCCACTAACGCTCTCTCGCTGCTGGGAGACTGCCCTCGAGCCTGGCCCTGGCGTCACAGAGCCATGGAATCTTAGAGTCCTAGGCTCGTGCAATGCTAGCGTTCTAGGTTAGTGGAATCCTAGAGTCGTGCAATCTTGGGATCCTCACTCATCTTGGATGTTGGGATGATGCTGGAACATCAGGTTCCTGAGAATGTTCTCCACTTCATTAATTGTCTGGATATTTTCAGTCCATTGCTTGTCTCTTTTCAGTTCTCATGGGAGATGTTTCTCACATCAAACCAATTATTTCCTTTCCTTTACTATCCAGCCAACATCTCCCCTTTAGTTTTTTGCCTAAGCTTTCAGGAAGATGTCCAAGACGCACTAAGAAATGGCACAATTTTCAATTTAAATCTTCTCAGAACGGCTGCAATTGTCAAAGCTGGTAGTCCAAGACTGTCTTTCTACTAAGAAAACTGTATCATTTTACTGTGTAGATATTAGTAGATCCAGCTAAACATATTGCTTCATTTGCTGAACATAAAAACAATTTCAAAACTAGCTTTTCCATGCTTTTAAATGTCCAGAAGAATTTCATTAAGTAGCCTGTCACTTGGACAGAGGGACATCTGACTGTAAAGTTAGTGAGACAACCCCCCCATCAGTGGAACCCACAGACATCAAGAGGCCTCAGAGCTGCTGAGGCTAAACTAGTCAAAATGCAGCTGTTGCTCACCACAGAAAAGGCACTGCTCAAATTTTTAGCAGAGAAGATTTTTCACAGATATTTAAAATCAATCATTCACATATTAAAATGCAAATTGCAGTATGTGACTATCGCTGCCAGGCTGCAATAATCTTCTCAAAAGCCTGCAATGCAGATTGCAAATGTTCATTATGTGTGCACCAGCTTTGAGGAACCAGCTATTTATTAGCACTGGATCTGGTAACCTGCACCTCAGGTTTTTTGCCATTGCAATTCCTTGGAAGGTTTGCAAATATTTGTGATTTAGTGTTGATATTTTATTTATTTATTACGAAAAAACCTCTGAATGCTTTTTTAGCATTCACATGTGATCTTAAATGTGAAGCAATAAATGAGAAGCTCAAATGATAGATCACTGGGAATATCAGTATTCCTATTGCATTAGCAACAAGTTCAAGATAATGTGCCCACATATTTAAGGTGCTTTTCAATCAGACAACATATTTTTAAATGGTAGAGAGAGTACTATGCAGCACAGAAAGTATCTGAGGGAGGTTGATGGTGAGCATGAGAAAAAGGAACAACACTTAATCACACAGTTAGCTTGGTAATCAAATTAAAAATTTTGTTCCACACAGCTTTTAATGTAGCTCCATTCATTGTTCCTTGGAAAATTGATTAAAGACATCAAATGCAAAAAATTCTTGAAAAAAGCTCTAAAACATAAAAGTACATCGTTCATTACATTCCTCCTTTCATTTCCTCCAATTTAAACCCCAAATTTCAACATACCCTGGGAAAGAATTCACCTGGTCACAGGTTTCTTTTCTCTTTCTGAAAGAACAGACCTTCACCTTTCTGTGAACATTTGTATATCACAGAAGCTGGACATTTCCCTGCTGAAGCTGCTGAGCCATTCCCTCCCTCCCAGCAATTCTTTGCTGGGCTTTCATGGCAGTGGGGCTGACCAGCTCCATGCTGTGCACTGCCTTCTGGACAGCAGGCATGTTTCACAGCTGGGTGGTTTCACAGCTCACACAAGCACTGGAGGAGGTAACAGATCTCAGTTACACCCCATGCTGCCCAGACTGACTCTGAAAAGTTTTTGGGCAAGACAGTTAACCCTTAATACTCATCACAAGCAACTCCCCTAGATGGTTCCTGTGACATTACTGAGCCCTAATAGTCTAAAATGCTGATTATTTCCCATTTATGTTTCTTTTTAAAAATAGAAATACACATTCTCCCTTTTTTGCTGCTTCAGTTTGTCTTGTATATTTATATGATAACCTCTTCTGGGTAAAGACTGTGTGTCCAGCCACTGATATAGATTGGTTTTGATCCTACTCTTTTCAGGTTTAAGTAAAGCAAATACTTAATAAAAAGGGAACTACCAGTTTTATAATTAAAAAAATGAACAACATTCCAGACATTTGTTCCCAGATCTTGCAGAGAGATAGCTTCAGTTAAATTAAATGCCTACTATTCAAGTCATTCAATGAAACAACCTGCTGTAGGATTTAACAGTAAAGTGTTTAATTTGCCATGCTCTTAATTGGTTAAATACCATGACTTTTCAACCTTCAAGGATTTTGTGTCTGTTCTCCAGGGTCTAATCTAATCTTCACGTTCATCCTGTTTATCTCTCTATTCGTTTACTCCACTTGTAGTAAATTAGCCAACATTTCAACTACTCCAACAGAAATAATGTCTGTCAGTCCAAAAAAATAAGGGCAGAGAAGCCAACCCCTGGCTTGAGACGTTCAGAACCATCTGAGGGAAGAGGGACCTCAATAACATAGGTTACTGAAAAACATGTTGCTTTTATTCTTAAAAATGACTGGAGATTTACTTTTGAATTCTAGGCAAGATCCTAATCAAGCATGGTCAAAATGCTCTGTCCTGACACACAGCTTAAGAAAGCCACAATTATTCATTACAGAGAGAAGAAAGGCACAATTCTATCTTACAAAGAGCCCCAAATGGAATTCTACAGTCACTCAGACCAAGCACTAGCAGTCACCCAACAAACAAAAAGGCTGAGCATTTGTTGAAACTCGCTCTTAAGTTGGAAATGCCACTAAGGCACTCCCATTCTGGGTGGTGGCAAAGAGAATCAGGACCTTTCTAGTCTACAATACATTCTGTTTCCAAGCATATTTCCAGCTGCCTATCATCTCCACTGAAAGTTGTAATTAAAAGGCCATTTTGGGAATGGTTCAGAAGTCTGGAGAGATTTGTAGGCTTTTGGGTTTTCCCTTTTCCAGGTGAAAGAATCTGATCAAAATAATGGTCTTGGTTACTTAAAAAAGTAACCATGTAATGATTTTTCTAGTGATTTTTGCTTAAAATAACTAAAACCTTCATGCTGGCATGATTTTTTTCCAGAATAGCTTCTGATCTCAAAACCTAGTCTAAAGAAAGTGTTCTTAAAATTAATTTTAATGAGATTTCAAAGAAAATGCCTTCTAACAATACCACAGATCTTCCCAATGCTGTAATTTATTCTGACACTAAAGAAAGTAGCTAGAAATCTTTACATGCAAAGCATAAAATAGTATTTTACGTAATATAATAAAATACAATAAAGTAAAATATAAAGATTTCCCCTACCTTAGAATTAAACACAATGACAGATAATGAGCTATCAAAAGGAAAGAGATGGTAAAACTTAACTTGGAACACAGTGGAAGGTCCTCCTGCACCTACTGTATGTAAAACAAGAACACAGATACCATGACAAGAATATCTCCAGAGAAGCTTTAAGTCACATTACTGAACTCTCAAATTAAAAGACACAGTTATTGTGAAATTGCTTTCAGAGCCCTGTGTGCATCTTGCTTATCACAGCCCAATATTTCACTGACCTACCACATATGAATTTTATACAATTTAATACTGCCAGTAGCTGGCTTACAAAGAGGTAATAACATAATTTTCATAACTACCCCAATTTACCTGGTTTTATATTGCAATAATCATAACTTGATATAATAATCAAATTGGTCTCAACAGCTACTGTTGTTAAAAATGACACAAAATGCAGTTCTGTGGTATTTTGTGGTATTCTTACCAGCAGTAAAACTGTACAAAAAGGCACAAATACAGACCAAGCAGCTTGGCAGTGTCATACTGCAGTTGTAGATTATTTCTGTCACAGTCTGTATGGTATTTGTGAAGAGAAACTACATTGATCCCAGAGAAATATTCTCTCCCTGGGGCTTTCTAACAACCTGCAAGAGTTTCTGTAGGTCAGACAGATGAGACAGCTGACTTCCCCTTCAATTCAGAGCAAGAAAGATCCACAAGGAGATTTCCTTTGATGTGTTAAATAATCAGGTCATATCAAACAAAACCCCACAGAATCCAAAATGGAAACTCATTTTCCTGCTTCACAATTATCTTTTAAAGCTTATTGCCTTTCTTGGTGAATCTTGCTTTTCTATTAAATTTCATATAGTCTTCATATTCTGAATAAAATGGTGTAGCATACTAAATATTTAAAATGCTAAAACAATTGAAGGTGCATTGGAAAGCTTCTTCAAGTCTGCATGAGTAGCTCGAGTTCTGCTCCCTATTCTGCATCTTGCTAAAATACCAGCAAAATAAAACCTCTCATAGGAGCTACATATTTTCCATGTTCATTTATTAGACAAAACAATGTCACTCTCAGGAAAGCAATAGTGTTCTGTCACATAAATTGTATCAATATACCAGGGGCCTGGGCAGTGGGGGGATGGAGAGAAAGAAAAGTCCTTAACAGATGGAGAGAATAAAGAAAAAAACCAAAAAAACCTGATTACATCTCCCTAGAAAAATCTACATAGTGGAATTAGAGCATTCATGCCATTCAGAACATTATATGTTATTCAATAATTACTAGTGTTATTACTGCTATTCACAGTAGTAGCAATGTTCTTCAGTCAACAAAGTCCAATCCCAGATCACTACTTGTACCTTTATTATGTGTTTAGTTCTTCATTACAGCAGCATTTTTACTTGGTAAAGTACATCAGTGCAGGCTTCATTTCAAGGGCTTAAGAATGCACTTAATTTTAAATTTTGCTTACATTCCACTGAATAAATCTCTTAAAGCAGGAAATTATTTGCCTACTAGAAATAAGAATTTGTCTTTCTCTTGGGGAAATTCGAGGTACAATAAATGGGTAAGGAATCTTGGAAATCGTAAGAGAAGAAAAAGAAACTCAGAATTTGATCTGGCTGAAGCCTTACAGACGTTCTGGACATTCAATTCTAGGTTTCTTTTTGATCTTTTTATAGAGATGAACATGTCTGACAGATACAAACTCAGATATGGAACTGAACTTGACAAGAATTTGATTTGAGGGTCTGCAGCCATGGTTTGAGTTCCGCTCTTTTTTAGAAGTTTAAGTATCAGGACTTTAAGGGCAGCAAGCTTAGAGCCTTGCACTCTTTCAGGAGACTCTGCTCTGTTCCTGTCCCAGTTTTCTCTGTCCTTGGGTGCAGAGCTGTTGGTTTTGGGGTTTTTTGGGGGTTGTTTTGGTTTTTTTGGTGGGGGGGAGGTTAGGGTTTTGGTTTGGGGGGGGGTTTGGTTTTTTGGGGTTTTTTTTTGAGAGGCAGTATAGGAATCAGAAACAAAACATGACTGCAGCTTCCTTGGCCACCAGATTCCATAGCTTTCCCTGTAGTCTTGGCTTTTTACTAGCTTTTGAAATCACTATTTATTTGCTCAAGGGGTTTTGTTTCTTTTATGCAGGGATAAAAGCAGTAGTAACCAAAAGCGTCTGAAGATACTACCAGCTTTAGTGACGAACTGCCTTTTCTCCCTCAGCATTAATACACTTTAAAAATAGACATGTGAATAGAGAAGATATAAAAATGCTCATAAAGTCATAGAGCAGAACAGAAAATGTTTTAGTTGTATTTTTCTCTATTTTCCTATATCTGGAATAAATTTCATTTCTTATTCCTCTAGAATCTCCCCACCTCTTTTCTGGCATACCCTGCAGTCTGTTCAGATGTAACTGAAAGACTGCTGCAAATCAGAAAATTATTTTGGTTAATATCTGGGAAATTAATGAATGCTTAGCAATTAACATTGGGAATACAATTCTTTTTACCCAAAAATTATCTTGTATTCAAACCAAAATTCACCATCACAGTTAGAGACATATATCCAGGGAAATAAACTTTAAAAACATGTTCACAGTAAATGTTCTACTCTGCTGATGATTTTGTGTCAAACTTCTCCAATCTTTCCTCACTAGAACCAGATCCTAATTTGCTTGGAACTGTATAGATACTCTGCATGTTAACCAAATATGTGCCTTCTGCATATAAGTGGCAACTGAGAAAGCAGAGACAACATTTCAAAGGTTCAGATATTCTATTTAGAAGTTGCAGTAAGAAAAAGAAAATTTTACGCTCATGCAAATGCAATGCAATATCCGAGACAAACACCAGCAATGGAAGACACACAAGACAACCAGCAGGATGTTCTTCTCTAAATAGTTGACTGAGCTCCTGAGCTGGATAATGGGTGAACTCCATAGAGGAGGGTGATATGCATGGTCCAGCATGAAATTGCTTTTACTTATGCACACATAACTAAAATATACACAATGGATTTTATTGTTTGCTTCCACTCGTATTGTCCAGACTGGCAGAAATACTTCTCTATTGTTTCAGCCTCATAAGTGGGTATTAATAATCGAAGTGTAACCTCTTCTGAAAACAAAGTGAACCTCTGAATGTGAAAAAACACAGGAAGAACTAAACCATGTTCAGTAGAAAGAAGACTTGACAGGACATTATCTTTACAATCTTTGGCTGAATAAATATGAACTTTGCTTAGAAATAGATTCTTAATAGCAAATGTTAAACATTAGATAAAAGCCAACGTTTTCCTACAAAGCAATAAACCTAATATAACCAAGGTAACCAGTATGAAGAAATACCATCCCACATAACACAAAACATCAGGCACTTTGTAGATCTCCCTTGAAGACTAAGGGTTAGATTTAAGAAACAGGAGATCAGAGATTTGATATTTGTGAAAAATGTTCTCTCTGATAAAGAGCTGTCTGTCCTTTCCTGACCTTCTGTGTAACTACATTCAGGATTTCACCCATCTAGTTCCGTTTCCCATTTATTTGGATAGATTTCAAGACAGAAAACTAACACTTAAGAGGCACAAAGCACCTTGCAGTACAATAGAATGGCAATTTCCTCTCTTCAGCTGTAGCACCAACCACGACACTGAAGGTATGCAACTAGTAGTTAGTTCTGTCTAATCTTTTATTACTATGCAAATAAGATGTGCCAGAAATACACATACACTATTATTTTCACAGGCTGATTTGAAACAAACTCTATTTAATAAGAAAAAGAAAAGGTTAAAGTAAAATTCACTTTTAAAGTGAATACTGTTATTAAGCCAGTAACATGAGGTAAGAATACTGTAGTGTTCAGACCTCATGAATATGTTAAGAGAGTTTCGTATAATGCTGACACAGAACTGTCTGAAGAAATATTTCATGTGGTATACGTTGCCTCTTGCTCTGCACACGGATGTATTTAAAAGTTTAGATACTTTAAATAAGGAATGAGATTCTATTTGACATCATATTCCACAGAGGTTACTCTGAATCATGAAGAGTAAGCCTGTCTCTGCAGAGATATAACCCCATGAGCTAAGGTACTTCTCAGATATTAAATATGGTTCCTGCAAGAGTCATATTGATTTACAGAAAACCTAGAGATTAGAAAATATTAAGCATTAATCAATATTCTAATTTTATTCAGGCCTTGTATCATTTAACCTATTTAAGTACTTAAATGTGATTACTGAAATTTTATAACAAGTGGGAGAGAGAACTCTTGATGAATTTGATGTCAACTGTACTTCAAACACTGCAGTTAAATACAATTCTGTATTTAGGAACACTAAGCCAAAATCTGAAATGCTTTAGCACATGAAGGCAGAGATATGATACCAAAAGAAATATGCCAAAATTTACATTGCTGATAACTCAGAAGCTCTTAGAACTATGTGGCAAGTAATTGAGAGCCTGCTCTGAAAATCTAGAGTTCATGAAATTCTCCAGTCTAGTATTCACAATGTTATCTTTATTACTTTAGGGTATTTCTAGTTGAAAAAGAAAGTCTACCTTCTGTTTCTACTATGTGGAAATAGGAACTACTAAGAGCAGTCCCTGGGTACATGCTGGGAGATCTGGGATTTCATGTATAAGTGCTGAATAACTGAAATGGAACATGGTAACAGAACATGTCCTTTTCAGCAACAATTAATGATTTTGGATGACTAACCATAACTACCTTTAAGAGGGTTTGCTTTCAAAGGTAGATGCTTTGTGGTTTCTAATAGGAATCACTGCTATGTCATGGGTTTTTTAAATAGTTTTTTTAATATAAACAATCACACACCAGAAAAATCAGTCATTTATGAAAAGTATTTCTCAAAAACATACTATTTAAAAAGTGTTTCTGTTCTGCCTAGCAAATGACCACTCTGCAGAGAGGCTTTATTTACACTACACTTCTGGGGGATTCCTATGTCCCAGATTCAGGGATTAGAGTCAGTGAGAACTGAGAGGTAAATTGGCAGAGCAATCCACCCCACAGATTTATTCTTTTCTTAGTCTAGGACTGATTATTCTCTCTAGGCATCTCTCAGCTAACCAAACCTAACAAATAACTTTAAAGAGGTGTGATGGATGCAGAAAAACAGTGTCTTTCATTAAGAAAACTAATACAGCTGGAAAAAAAGATTGCAGGCCCAGAAATCTTTCACATGAAGTAAATAATCAGTTTCATCATAAGTAAATAAAAGCACTGTAGATTAAAGGAGGCTGAAGATCAGTAATTACCATCTAATACATTTATTTGGGGGTAAGATCTTATCTAAATTTCATTCAAGCAATGTTTCTTTAAGGGAATACCAATGATTAAGGAGTATTAGGGAAAAGGTGAGGGTTTGGGCATTGGTTATCCTTTGCAGGGATTTGAGGTGTTTTGCTGTTTAGGGCTTTTTGGTTTTGTTTTTAATATAAAAGCTCTGAAAAATCATAAATCACCTCACAGAAGCCCAATCTATTTCAGTCACTTAGTTTTCAAAAGATACATTAGCTTCCACTACTCAAGATTCATTACAAACTCCATTCCCCTCACTGACGGTTAAAAGCTGCCTTGATCCCTTCGAGAAAGTGCCATCTGTGACTGTGTCAGCTGAGTATATTCAACATCAATTTATACTTGAAAAGACTTGCTTTGTAAGACAAAGCTTTTTCAAAATTATCTCTCTGAAGATGGCATAGATGTGTGTAAAAAATATATTAAAAAGAAAGATGACAGACAACCACCTGCTTCACTTTGTTAATGCAGAGATGAAATAAACACAAAAAATGCCTAAAAATAAAAGGCCTCCTCCACAATATTCATTGCAAGAGGAAAAAAGTCAACACTGCAGTTCTTCTGCATAAGGGATAATAGGGATAAAACTGAGGTGCTTTTACATCTCTTTAAATCACTGCTTAGTTTATTGTGAACCCTGAAAAGAACTTTCTAGGAGTTTGCCTCCTCAGTAAGGCATTATGACTAACGATACACCAAACCTGTAAAAGGGATTTCTTTTAGCTCAGAAGACAGAACAAAGGTGAGGAGAAACTTGACAAGAATCACTGGGTGGGGATGTGTTCTGTAAACGTTTTGAAACTCTCTGGACAGGCTTGGGTCTGCATCTCGAAAAAAGGGTAAGTCCAGCAAGTCCTTTGCAGGTGACCAGACATTAACTGATGCTGTTACCTGACTGCTTCACTGCAAGACACTTCACTTCTCTTTTTCCACACATGAAGAATAAACACACGCTAAACCAGCCAGTTTCATAAAGAAAATCATGAAGAAAGACTGTTCTATGAGATTTCAGGTTTATAACAGGTTACAATAGCTGTTATCATGAAGAGAGTTTGCTTTCACATACCAGCAGGGTTCTCAAAAGCCCAGGTGAAAACAAAGACCCTTATTTTCATAGCTGCACACACAGCAGCAAGACAAATGGACAATGAAGGACACACAATTTCTCCTGCTTAGTATCGTTACTGTTTGTTACCAAGATTGCAATAGCTAATAGGTGTTTACTATTTTCAGCTTTGTACATTTTAGGCTTTTATTTCCCAAGATGCATTCCTTTAATCACAATTGCTGTCCCTGTGGATGTATTCTGAACAGAATTTAAACAAACAAAGTATTTTTATATCATGATATAGGGGAATATAAGATTTGTTGTAAATATTTGCTTATGAAAATGTCTCTCCCAGGTATAGCAGCATATTAGCTGCCAAGACACTTGACAAATCAAGATGTATATATTTACAGTGCAGGGTAACACATTAGAATAAACAATCAACAAATCACAGGAATATAAGGCATATGTGGAGAATGACTGAAAATGAATGGTTACCTGATACCAAATGATTTAAGGGTTTCCAGCTGGAAGGCACAACTGAAGGCAGAGTTTATTGAATGTGTGTGCCTCTCAGAAATAAATTACTCCTGCAGACAATGTTTCAGCATGATATTCACAACATGATATTCTTAAAAAGGGAAGAAGGGAGAAAGATGAGACCAAGACTGGCACATCTAACTTCTGCTGCTCATGTTTTGTGGTCATGAGAGATTACAGGTGTGCCTGGCCAAAATCCTGATTCATAATCCATTTTTTTCTATTTCAGTCCGGTTGTTAAAATGCTCAAAGGGTTTATAAACTCACCCTAATTCTCAAACCCTGAACAACATTTTCAAGACTTTTAAAAAAAGCTTTTTCTACACTCTGTTTTATAACAAAATTTTTACACTTCCATTAGAGTTGCCATCCTTCATAACCCATACTTACAATGGCTTAAAATTCCAGGTCCAAGAGCAGGAATCTCTCCGAAGGCAGGAATTTCAGGGTTTAGTTATAGTCACAAGCACAGCAAGGTGGGCAGACACTGCAGCCACTCTTAGGCCCCCTGACAAGGTCATCCGTATGACATGAGCTGTGAGGTAGCAGGAAGCACATGAAAATCTAAATCTTCTGTCTGTATTTACCTGTATTTGAGGAAATTATGCAATGAAGTTCATCAGTACTCACCCTGCAGTCAAAATGCATGATGTCTGCTGGATTTACTTCTCATCCTGACAAGATGCAAAGCTCCAGGTCCTTTGTCTGTTCTGTCACAGCTGCCTCACCTACACTAAAATGGAAAGGAGGAATTACTTATTGCACATCCCAAGTTCCAGGTGGCCATAAATCTAACACACATGACTTTACCAAACATGTTTATATCAGAATATTTACATGGAGTGTCCAGGACACTGGACAGGTACTTAGTGGCAAACCAAAACTGAGCAAAACTTGAGGTATATGGGTGGATAATTATAGTTTCCCTGAAGTTTTGGGGTTTTATTGCACATAAGTACAGGGCTACTAAATGATGAAAAGTCATTTTCCAAAATTACATTTTTCACTTGGAGACCATTTTATCTTCTATTTTCCCTGCACAGAGATTTTACTTGATATAGCAGCAGAATTTTGGGCATTTGCCACTCTTTCTTTCCAGATGTCAAGCACATCTCCATTATTCTCATCATATGTGAATTAAATAATCTACTTTTTTTCCATTTTCTCAAAGCATATTGAAAGCTTTGAAGACAGTCATCCTCCCTGTCCCTTGAGGAAGGACTTTATTTTTTAAAAATCTTATTTGGTTTAAGTTCCATTCTTAAATTGCATATTTAGTAAGTTATTTTAGAAAACTCACTGTATTTTTGCAAAGTTTAAAGATGTAAACAGTTAAGGTCTCAAAGAACATACCTGTGTAGCTTTTCACTGACAATTCTCTAGGAAAACTCACACTGCAAACAAACCCAGTCAGAAACAGGTCTCTTTCATGGTTTTAATGGAAAAACTGGAATATCACATTAATAAAATCCCACACTGTAGCAAAAAAAGCTCAAGAAAGGATCATTGTTATCTCAAGTCCACTTTGGCCAGGAGAGGCATCTTATGGATCATCTCAAGATCAGTGTTAGGACATTTTGGGAATAGTAGCTGCTATCAACATGCTCTTTTCTTCCCTCACAAGAGCTTTAGTGAATGAAGGAAACTGGTTTAAATTGCAGATATAAAATTGGCAGAAGGATTTAGTCTGTAAGTTACAGTTCCTAACTGCAGGGTCCTACATAATTTAAAGCTGGATTAACACTTTGTTACCTTTTTATGGATGAAAATATTTCCAAATATTACTTTGATTAACTTGATAGAGTAGTTTCTTGATTTATGCAATTATGTGATTGAATTCATATAATAGAGGACATGAACAAGATCTTGGCAGTGTAAGAAAATAATCCTCTCCAATAACACTGAAAAATGCAATGACTTATGATTCAAACAGAAACAGAAATCAGATGTGGGTAAGTAAATCACTTCTGAAATGAGTTGAGCTGTGGCTGCAGCAAGGCAAGGCTCACAGCTCTAACAACAACTTCCAAATGGAAGCTTTGGAAGAGCACTCCACCACTTCTTAATATGCTTAACATAGGAAAGTAACAAATTATTGTATTTCTTAAAAATATTATAATTTAAATATGAGATCATGATTGCCCATTAAATAGTTCTTTTTTAGGCTTTAAAGACATATTTTTAGTGCAAAAAAACCCCTTAAATAAAATATCTGCAGCAAACATACCATGCAGGTGTTGGTCGAAATTCTATTACTGGGGAAAAAAAAAGAATATTTCCAAAGTTTAGAACTTGATTTTTGATTGAGGGAGAAGAGAGTGTTGCTGTTTTTTTGCTTCACAACACATTCATTCAGTTTCCATCTATAACAGAGATGTCAAGATCTGCCACACATTTGGCTTCAAAGAAATTAAGAAAAAAATTTTAGCTGAATGCCCATTTCAAAAATAAAAATTATATTGTCACAGGAAAATTTAAAAGTCTTAAGGAATTTTCTATTTCATTTTTTTCAAACTGAAAGGATTTCTGCCAGCACTGCACAGCGTTCCATACACTGGGATTTTATACTCTTTGCTGACACTGCTGTTGAGATAATACAGAATCATTCTTTCAATTCTTGATTCCTGCAGTATTTCCCATACTATCTTTTCTTCCCATGCTAGTGTAAATTATTTAGAACAAAAAAATAAAACTCATCATTTCTCCTCTTCTTGTAAGCATGAGATCCTTAGCTTCTATAAATCAGCTGATATTTACCTGCTGAAATGCTGTCCCAGAGAAAGTTTGGGATTTAGCTGAGAATATTGGGGGGGGTTTAAATATTTAAATAATACATCTCCACCTAGCAGATTTCACCCTAGTCATTTGAGTTTGAAATTACTAATAAGGCTACTAATTTCTGATGGACCCAGATACTGCATTAGATGCTGATTTAAAATCCAGCTGAAAGATCTTTGTAGAAATCAATTTAAAAGAAGCAATTAAAGATATGACTTTGGCAGCTACCTAAAAAGAAAACTGACAGATCATCATTAAGAGCATTTGGTTTAATATTGATTACCCTTTGGACTGTTCAATTAGGCTTCTAATTAGGATTGATTTGTTGTGTCCTTAGCAATGAAAGCAAAGATGGCACCAGAGAAAAATAAAAGTGTAGGTGGTTGGGTTTTTTAATTAACGTGAACATGCATGCTCTTTGAAGCAAAGAAAAGCTTGCAATATCCTACATATTCTATATTTTTTCTGTTTCATTCTCAGACTACACATATACAACCATCTGTGTCTTGATCAGAAAACTCCTGGTGTGATTCAAACTATCTGAATAGACAGAACTAGAATGCAATGCTGCTTTTTCACAGAGCATGAAAGGACACCTCACACACTGAGAAGGAAAAAGAGGAGAGAAATTACCAGGCCATTAAGTTCCTCACAACTGATCCCCGTGGCATTGAAAACTATTCTTTCCATTTTGTGTCCTGTGCTTACAGTTATCTCATGACAGAGTTAAAATTCTCGTGGAAGGGGATTAAGATCTCACAGTAGTTCCTAAAGCAATTTCCACTCTTGATCCTCACTTCTACTCATCTGTTTTGAAGCAACTCTTTCTGCCTCCAGCAAGTTAGTGGCTCAGAAGAGGCAGCCAGGAGCCTGTGAGCTCCATTGCTTATTTAGCTGAAAGCAGGGCCCTGCACAGCACTTTAGACTTCCACGGGTTTTATCCACATTAAAGAGTATTTCAGAGTCACTTCAGTCAGGTGCCACTTCCCTCTCCCAGATGAGACATCACTATGGTCAGCAATGTCCTTGCTGACCTTGACACCTTCCTCCATGGCTCTCTCTTCTAAATAATTTTCCTTGGCCATCCTGTTACTCATTCCTTCATGTACTGGGGAAAGGGAGAAGCTGAGTCCTGTCTCCAGCTGCCTGCACTGAAATTATCCTGCTGCCTCACTGTCTTTGCTTGGTAATCCCTTTACATTAACATTAATATATTCCAGTTATCTAGAGGCTCTGAACCTAGCACTACCTCTTCATTCAATGCTTGGAAAGGGAGTCCCCATAAACTTCAGTCAACAGAGGATTCTTTCATCACCTCAGTGTAATCTTCCTGGATTTGCACTGACACCGTAAAATGGAACATAATGCTCATTATTAATGTATAGCTACAATACTGCAATGGCATCATCCCACATAAAGCTGACTTTGAATGCATAAAAATGCAGGCATTCACTAATAACCACATTCATTCAGGTCCCTTCCAGTTCTGAAGTGTACTAATATCCCAGTGGTGACAGAAATTACTGCTATCTTGTGATATCTTGAGAGCTGTTAATCGACTCAGTGCTGGCAGGTAAGTGCCATTAGCTTAGGATGAGGATCCACTAATTGTGCAATGTAGTCAACTGCTGTAAGTAGCTTTTGCTTTCTGGGGTACTTAAAAGCAATTCAGGGATTTGTTCCCATTAATGGCAGTAACATTTGTGTATTCAGAGTAGAAGCAGAGCCTACCTCCGTCTATTTGATCTCATAATTGGATCAGGTACAAAGTGCTGAGCCACAGTCTACAAACCAACCTGATTTAAATTCAAAATCAAAACTAAAATCTCATTTTATATGCTAACTGAATCTTATATACATGAGCTATAGAGAGATTCAAATAATTTCAAGTAAACTTTGGAAATTCTTAATATATCTCACTAGCAACTGTGAGATTATTCTTCAAAGGGCAATTTCTATGTAACTATAGTGTCCCTTAAGGTCTGATGAACAAAGCAAGGTTAATCTGTCCCATTATTTATGCTTTAGGAATTAATCATACAACTTTCATACTTATTTCAACAGTGACATTTGACTTTTCCCCCAATCCTGGAAAGGATGTTAGGAGTAAAAGAAGTGTCTTACTGTTTTAAAAGGGATTGTTTTAAAGGGAAGTGGATGGAGTGCACATATGTAGGACTGGTGTTCTTAAAATCCCAGAGTATCATCTGGTTAAAGAATTGTTACTCACACAGTTCACTGCAGTTGCAGAACAACTGAAATCCTACAGACAGTCAGGGATTCTCATGCCTCTATAAGAGAAATGAGCACCACTCACTTAAAATATCATTTACACTACAATTTGGATTCCCAGATTGTGAGAGAACAGTAGGAAAAGCATAAACCTTTGTTGCACTGGGTCAAATTTCATCCGGGGTGAGACAAATTAAATATCAGAGGCATGAACAAAATAATTTGGTTCTCAGGGCAAAGACAGAGTTGGAGCATGAGCTCCAGCAGTGTCCTCATTGCCCGTTCTGCTAAGATTTTATGATGTGGAGAAACAGGCATCAGCAGCCACAAAGGGTGCAGCAAGTGCCCCCAGTGGTGTTCTGCAAAGTGCTTCTCACTCCCTCCCACTTGGGAAGTGAATTAATCTGAATGGATTCCAGTCTGATGTTTCTCATTACTGATTCATAGTTATTCAGGCTGCCTCCAATTACGACTTGAAATCCTCTCCAGGGGATGCAAAACTCATGTAAAGAGCTCACTCTACTAATGCACCCCACATCTGACATACAAATTTACAAGGCAAGGGCAGACAGAGACCAGGTATTATCGCAGGCTTTCCAGGTTTCCTAAATTTTCACTCCTAACAACATTTTCTGTCACCTGCTCCAGGATTTTGTAAAGTGAATTAGAGTTCCTCCTCCTCAGAGCTGAGATCTCATCTGTCCAGCACATTAGAGTCAGTCATTCTACATCTCACTGTATTGAGAGAGAGCATGGAGTGCTGTAGAAGCTTAAATGTACTCCGAAATGAGCCTCAAACAGCAAAGTGTTTATAAACTACTAATTCTTATCCCTGGAGCAGAGGGGTGCAAGAGTCCTGTACAAGTAGCAAATTGTTTTCCAGTACAGCCTAATAATTGACTGTCACTCTGAACAGCTCTTAGCACAGCTGAATGCAATGCTGATAAAGAAAGAAACAAAACAAAGATAATGGGCTGTTTGAATCTCATTTGTAAGGTGAACTCCTCTCTGTTTCAAAACAAATGGCAAAATATGACCCCAGAAACCATAACATATTCTATATTTTATAGGAAATCAAAAGCCAGTATCACCCATTTCCAGGAAAAAAGTATTAGATGTTTTTATAATTAAAATCTACAGGTCTTTTGTCCAGAAGACACTTGTTTAGAATTAAGATCAGCACCGATTCTCATTAATTTGCCCAGTAGTGAGACCCAAATGCAGCACAACGTTGGTACCACGCTTCACTCGAGTGGTGCAAGAAGGTCAACACCATAGTGCCATTTCATCTCCTAGCCAGCTAACTAAGCCCTGACAGAGTGGCAGGCTGGAGAAATGAAGATGTGGAAGGAAAGCAGAAGGAGAAATGGAAAGGAGGTGGTCTGTTAAGTTGGTATGACAGTGGAGGGAACCAGCTGAGCCTGCTCTCTGCTTTCAAATTGAAATTTGCCTGACAATTCCTGCCAACAGAAGAGCCCAATCTGGAGTCCTGCTGGCAGTGTCCCATATACCATTTACACAAATGCCTGCTCACAAACATAGCTGGTAACTACTGGATTTATCTGCTTTGACACAGTCTGGTCAAGGAGTTTATGCCACAGTCATGGGCCAAGACACTGTGATCCCAACTTTTGCTTTACTGTTTATCTGCTCATCAGCCATACATAAGTCATTTTAATTCTTTGACTCAGATAGCTTTAAAACCAAATAAATAAAATCTGTGTTCAGATTTCAGCCTTCTTCAATCAGGATTTATGCCCAATGTCACCATCCCTCAAGAATCACACCATGTTAAGACAATCAGTTAAAGTCTGGCAGGGCACACTGACCTGGAAGCCTTCAGTTCCAAGGGAAAATCCACGTGTAAGGAGTGAACACTGTTCAGTTCTGCAGTTCTGCTCCAGCCCTGGATTCCATCCTGCAGATAATCACTGTAGCTACCAAACTGTGAGTACCATGGAAGGGCATCCTCTCAAAGGCCCACGGGGATCAAATATATACCAAAGTGTGTCACAAGTAAGTGTTGTGATCATGTAACTCTGACAGCAGTTTAGTTTCTGACAAAATGATAGTTCAGCCAAATCTAATGGCACTCTTTTTTTTCTTAAGGTGCTGTTATTAGCCAATTTGTAAACAGCTTACAAAAGTATCAACTTGGGCTTTCTCAGTTTCTTCTAAATCCTCAATTTTTTTGGAACACATAGAAACCACTTCTCTCTGCAAATGGCTTTCATTACACGACTGGATGCTCAGGTCCCTGCAAGTAATGGGGCTGGGATGGTGCAAGAGAAGTTGCCTAGTTTCAGCAAATGCATTTGTCTTTGTGATTCACACAAGTCAATTCTTTCTGAGAACACAATACATCCTGATAATGCCTCAAATGCCACCAAACCTCCTATTAGATCATGCCTTGCACACAATACAGCTTCTTTTAAACCATCCTCCTGAGAAAGATCACTCTTTAAAAAGAGAAGAAAAACACTGCAAGCCCCTTTAGATTCCTGAGCGATTGCCTTAAAAACATTTATGCCAAAGAAAGTGCTATTCTTTCTTGCTCATCAGCTTTCATCATATGTACAGTAGAGCAAAAAAAGAATTTAAAATTACCTCTCTAATTACAAAGGATGCCCTGAATTACCAGCAAACAGCAGCAGTTCACTCTGAGCAGATATTTCAGGTGCATTTGGCAGCTTAAGTTCAAGCTGGGTGTCTGTCAATAGGAGTCTCTTAAGTTTTCCAGACAGTTGCAACAGGCTTTACACATCATGCAATGTATGCTACATTAGCAAATAGTATACAAATTACAAATTCATTATAAAAATAACATCTACTCTTAGAAACTAACAGCTCCCCTAACATAAGCATAACTAAATATGCCATGTTACCTAAAACTGAATCATATTTAGTTCAGGCTTGAAAAACTAAGATCAAAGGGGTTTTTTTTATAAAAATGCAAATTCTTTCTTAAATGAAAAAAAAAAAATCAATCCAAACTGAAAAATTAATGGAATAGTAATTTAAATTGTAAACAATTACTTCCTCTGTGCATCTGTCATTAATATTTGGAAGGAAATTAAAAGATGGATTTCTTATTTCAAATGTGATGTACTTGAAGCCATGTCTAAGGCTCCAGCTGCATCAAAATTTGTTACCCCTCATTTGTTTACAGGCAGGTTTCAAAAAGCTAAAGAAAAAAAAATTGCCATAGAAATAACTGAATATAATTAAAGGGGGGAAAAAAGGAGAAACACTAACAAATTCCAGTATTGTCACAGAAGCACACAAACTTCATCTACCAAGTCATCCTGAAAAGCAGGCAAAAAGACTTGGAACATGTTGAGAATTAAACCAGTGCATCTGGCACTCAAAACATGCCATTGGGTAGAGAAACATGCATAAGGATTTGACTGAAATAATCCCTCCAGTAAACACTACTAAGAGTTGGAAAATTTACAGGACTTAGGAATAGAGAGGACAGAAAGAGGAGCCAGAAAGAGCTTGATACAGCAGGTTTTTTTATACCCTAAGCAGCTCATCTTGTGCCTCAGAAACATCTCATTTTAATTTTTTTAGAAAAAAAATACACCTGTACTGCTGAGATAATAAGGCACCTAAAAATGCAGAGTAAAACCTCAGAAAGAAAGCAATGACACAAATATTGCCTGAGGATACCAAAGACACAGAGAAATTTAGAGGCACATTGAGAAGATTAAAAACACTCCTCGGGATGTTTTTTTGCTTAGCTTTCAAATACAAGAATACAGAAATTGGAACATTTTTTGTGAAGCAATTGACACATAGCCAAATTAATCTTAGCTTGGGATGGAAAGACAGGCAGATGCCAGTATATTTTCTGCTTGAAATATTAATGAACTTAGCTTCCATTGTGAGTTTTGTTCAGGATGGCCCCCATGGACTGAGGAAGGGAAGAATGCATTGCTGAGGGATTCCCTCATTTTGGTGTGGCTCTGGACTGACACCACTGACTTGGCTGGAGTTACTCTATTTTGAGTAAATAAGAGATAACTTGCTTTTGTACACTTCACAAATTACCAGTTTTCACATCTGCTGTAATCAAAACAAGTTTCTTTTGCAGTAGATAGCCTTCTCTCTGCAGGACTTTTGCAGTTTGATACCTGCCAAGGACAACTTTGAAAATGATCCAGGGTGGATCCAGCAGGTAGGCACTTGGCAGATTTATACTCACTGCTGTTGCAAGCAACAGCCAGAAACAAAAAACAAAGCAAAGAGCAAGAAACAGAGTTATCACATTATAAAAGTATGTATTACTAGTTCCACAGAAATAAATAAAAATATAATTCCAGCATTAGCCCCAGAAAGAACACATTTTAGGCCATCTAGCCATCTCCCAATGGAGAATAACATGGCAGCTGCACTTTGCAAATGAGCATTGGAAGTAGCTCACTATCAATTATATATATCATAGTGGGCTAATAACTGGTCATAGAATAAACAGGGTTTATATAATATATATTATATTATATTCATTGTTTATAGAGACACTTCCAAACCTCCCACAAACCCTCAGCAGGAACTTGCACCTTGCAACTGAAGATCAGTGAGATGTCACAGTAGCCAAGCTTCTCCCTTCCATCTGGATATTCCAAGTGACATTTCAGTGCCTCTACAGCTGATTCTTCCATGGCAGTAAACAAGTTTCACTATATTCAGATAGTAGAGGGATGATAAAAAGATAGTCAAAGAGACATCAAGGATGACACAAAAGTAAGCACCTTCTGGTATAGTTATTTTCCTATATATTCACGTTTCTAATTTCAATGGAATATTCTAAATCTATTTACAGTAATCCTATATTATTACTAGAGCTTATTACTCGTTATACAGCTTGATTTTGTACCAAAGATGGTCCCCAGCTTTGCTGCAGATGTATAATTTGAGAGTTTGTTTCCCCTTTCACATAAAAATTCATTTTTAAGAGACATACTTTTAACTTTCCCAAAAAAAATACTAGAAATAACTATTGTGAGGTATAAAGATGTGAAAACTGTCAGATTCTGAAATTCCTTTCATTTTGCAGGCACTGGAGTCCTTAATTAGTTCTTTATTAATATTTTTCAGGTATTTTAATATTTATATCCATTGGGATAAAAGATAGTGGCACAAAGAATGGACATCTACAGCCCACATTCTGTGAGGAAAACCTGAAAGACCTGGCATTGTTTAGCCTACAGAAAACATGCTTAGAGAATACACAATAACAATCTCCAGATATATAAAAAACTGCTGCAAAAATAATTTTTTTCCAGCTAAACAGCAGATAAGGCAAAACCCAAGGAGCTAAAATTTCTACATGAATGTGCAAGACTGTAGTTTTTAAAAAACTACAATAGTTATGCGGAAACCATAGGGACCACCAATGGTGGAGAACAGAGTAAAATGACCTTTTGTGAAAAATTTTTCAGCTGGTTTTAATTATAACTTCCTTGCTGATTCATAAGCAAGAAAATAATGCTATATGAATCAGCATTAAATTATTCCCTGTGAATAATTCATTTAGCATGAGTATAAAACTATACATTTTAAATGGAAAGAAAGCATGTCTTAAAAAATGCAGGTGATGAAAAGTTATGAAATAAATACTTATTTCTTGACCAGACAGTTATAAAGCAGAGTGCTTGGATTCATTCATTTCTACTGGGTCTGTGTGGATAACAGCATCACTTATGGACAAAGAATGACTCTTTTTTCAAAAACAAAAGTGTAAATATGAGCTTTCAATCCTTACTGATCTGTGAACTGCCCAAATGATGTCAGAGAAGGTACAGTGGAATCATTAGCAAAGCCAGCCCTGCACTAAGGTCTGTCTCATGATTTAGGTCCCTGACCCTCACTGGAACCTGGCTGTCACTTTGTACCTTTGGTTGCAGGGAAAGAGAAGCAGTGAACTACAACTGCACAGACACTTGTGCTCTGATAGGTTTCAGTTTTCAAACAAAATCACTGATAAGATTTCAGGTTCCTACCTGATCTCAGCATGGAAAAAAACATTTTAACAGTGAAATTCGGTTTTGCTTTTCAATCCTACATCTTATTTTAACGGGGTTTCTCTAATTGCCCCCATTGTAGAAGGCGCCATGGCATGAAGAACATCTATAAATGTAGAACCTTCCCAAGGAAATGACATCTCCAGTGTCTTCTTTTAGACTGGAAGTCATTCATCCTTCAATTATCTTAGGAGTAAATGAACACAATGAAAGGACCCTGGTGTAAACTTAACCAACGTGCAAGATCAGACTGGGCTTGTTTAACCTCCAGTAATAATTAAAGTGCTTTGGCTGCCACACTTCAGTGCTAATTTATAATTAACTTCAGGTGCTTCTTTGATCTTCCTGATATATATTTTCCCTGTTTCCTTATCAAGAGTCTCCATGCAGTCTGTAATTATGCTTTTAGTGTGACCATAGCTTTAAGTAGACAAATTAAGCCTTGGGAATATATTGGTTAAGCCAAAGCAAGCCCTCACCTCTGAGCTGAAGCATCATCAGAGACACTGCTGATTGAAAATGTAGTATTAGATAAGCTCACAATAGGTTTGCCATAAAAAGAAAAGAATGATCCCCACTTTTAAGGTAATGGATGACAGAAGCAGTAAAGCTTGCACCCTACTAAAGATCTATATATAAAGGCATTCAGAACATTCATATCACAACATTACAAAATGTGTCATGCTTTATATCCAACTAGGCTCTTCATCTGAAGAGGAACATATTTCGGACTTTTTTCTGAATAATGAAATATTAAAACTAAAAGATTTTTTTTTAAGTGCTAAAAGCTGTTAAAATTAAAGAGTGGTACAGCCAAACCTACCTGAAGCAAGAAACAAATACATAGTGCAAGGGAGCAGAGCAGTATAATGCATTTCCTCGGCTAAAGGAATAATCAGCAATCCTCAGAAGAAAAACTCTAATCTCATATTTTCAGCACATAAATAAGATATGCATCAGGAATAATGTAAGTGAGATCCTCATATTAGACACTTTCTATCTGAGAAACATTCAGTGGAAATTGCAACAGAAGTGCTAGGGGCAGTTCTTTTGTAAACACATCAGTCTGCAGGTTCCAGACTGGGACTGGTGTGACTTCTCCAGTCATGAAACAGCTGTTTCACTGATGTGCCACTCCAAAATCCAGGAATGGCCACAATTATGCAGGTATAAAACATGCTCCATATCAAACATTTCATCCCCAGGCAGAGAAAGTCTGAGTGCTGCAGAGCACTAGCACTGATTCGCAGCACGGATGATCATATGCACAAATGTTCCTGGCTAGTTAGAGGGGACAAAAATGGGGAGGTTGGTATTACTGTAACTCTAGCAACATCAGGGGCATCTTCTAGTGCACTCAGGTTTTAAGAAAACTGAATTTCCAGACGTATTCACAAACTTATGTTTCTTAACTAACTGCTGAACAGGGTGGCAGCACAAGTACAGCCTAATCCTGACATACTGCTCCAAGACTTCTTCCAGGAACATGACCTCCCCACTCCAGGACAACTTCCCTTCAGATCAGTAAATCCATAAGAATCAGAATCATTCCACAGAAGTGAAAGAGTGAGGGGGAAAAAAAAAAAAAAATCACAGAATGTGTGAAATTCACAAGCAGAAGCTATAACTGATGGGTGAATAAACATGAAGCCACATCTTTCATTTATTAATTTTTTCCTTCTACATAGATGAGATAAAAGACAGGCAAAGCAGCAGAGAAATTTTTTAACATCACAGATACAGCAGTCTTCCCATCATACATCATCAGATGAAAGGCATGTTGTGCTTACTTTACTGCAGACTCATTCATTATTCTACGTGGCAGCAACCTGGAATGTTAAAAATAAATATCCCTAGTACAGCCTTACAGTCAATGCCACACAGCACAAGCTGGAGATCTGCCAAGTGCAAATTGAGTGGCTTGAGGAACTTTTTCCCTGTGTTGGCAGAAGCAGCTGTCCATCCTCATAAAGCCTATGTGGGCCATTATATTCTCCTGCTCAAGAGGCAGAATTTTGGAGTGTGCCTTTCAGAAAAAAAGGTTGAGTGCATCCATGATGGAAATCCTATTGCTGCAGAGCAGTACACAAGCACCCCTGGAAGAACATTTGGCAGTACCTTGCCAAAGATATTTTGGGAGTGAGACTTTTTCTGTCTATTTTTTAAAAAAACGAATGTGCCCATTTCTGAAGTGCTCTCAGAACTCTTTTTTTTCCATTCAAAACCACTGCAGTCCTCCTTGAACTATCAAAGCTTGCATTTTGATATTACCATGAACAGCTTTTGTTAAATAGCAAGAAAACCCACTGGTAACCTATTTATGAAGCCTTGTTTCTGGCTCTTGTCTCAGACATTGTAATTTCTTTATGAGGGTATGATAGATTCATGTTACAATGTTTCTTTTCTTATGTTTGTGACACACTTTTGCAAAATACAAGTGATACCTTAATGATACATGTTCATCCAGAAACAGCTCCATTCAGGTTTTCTGTAACTTCTCTCAGAAACTACAGTATATCTTTATGTGGGCTGATTTTTTTATGAGACCTTGAAAGAATAGCATAGATTATCTATGCATGACTGTACAAAAAACTAAGTATACCATCAATACAACAAACAATCTATTACGTATTGATTACAAAAATGAAAACCAAGCAGGCTTACTTTTTAATCCTTTTCTTGGTCTTTTGCCATGGCAGAAGTTGCCTTGGGGAAATTACCCTTACCACTATTATCCTTCAGGTCAGCTCTTTCATATTTTTCATAGCAGATTTTTTCTATTCCTGTTGCACTTATCAGAGTGGTTTGTGTCAGAAACCACTGGGGTCTTGTGACACTCAGGCTTCATACATATGGAGTATTTGAGAGTTACTGATGATTGTATTCCCTAGTCAAGTAGTTTGCCCTGTTCCAATCCTAAGAGGAGGTGAGAAGCAACTTTAACTGAGTGCTTGGCAGGAAGCTGAGAGAAAATGGTCACACATTGCCCAAAGAGCTCGTGGAGTATCTGTCCCTTGAGGTTTTCAGATCCAGACTGGAAAAAGCCCCAAGAAACCTGCTCTGAATTCCTTTGTTACCCTGTCTTGAGGAGGAGATGCTTTGGCTCTTAATTAAAAAAAAAACCAACAAAAACAACCATCAATCAATAACAGAAGCTAAGACAAATTCAAGTGAGATATGAATCTCATATTTCTGACAGTGAGTGTGAATTTTCTGTCATGTGCTATTAACTAATCAATGCTAAAATCTGATAGCTGTATTTTGTTTGTTTGGGTTTTGCTTTTTATAAATGTCTTCTTTTTCATAGGATTTTCAGTAGTTATTTGTATTGAAAAACATACAGTCACTGTCCATCACAAACATTTTTGTTGAAGACAATCATATTAATAAAACAATGTTTGAGCAGAAACTGCAGAACCTATTGTACTATAGGGAAAAAACCCTCCACGGAACTGAACAGATTACCCAGAACTAGCACAGCTTGTTTGCTTGGGGAATTATACAATGATCTTGTATCTTCCTCCAAAATGGTGTCACTGCTGAAGAAAGAATAACCCCAAGACAGCACAACAAGGCTCAGGCCAGCTCTGAGGGCCTTCCATAGAATCCATGACAGAATTCCTGATGAGTTCAACAGGACTTCATCTTCCCCTGTCCCTCAGCCTCAAGGCTGCATCACAGGGCCTCTCTCTGGGCTCCAACCTGAAAACATTTGCATGCTAAAGCAACAGCAAAAGCAGCAGCCTAATTTGTGCCCAGAATGCCTTATTGCAGTGTACTCCTGCCTAATTCCTGAAGCCACAGTGCTGGCATGAGAGCTCCCAGCTTCCACCCTCTCTGGGAAAAGTGTCTTCCCTGGTTCTGATTTAGTGCCAAAACAAAGAGCTGCAGAATGCCAGCACTAGCTCATCCTCACTTGAAAGTCTGAAGACACATAAATACACTAAATTATAGGTTTATTTCCATGACAGTGAATTGTTAGAGGCTGTATCTATAAACCTTACAGTTTCTTTACAGGACCACATGAAATAACACATTCTGCAACTATGCAGGTAACAATTGAATACTTTGCTTGCTGAAAAAACAAATGGACTAGAGAAACAAGCAGTATGACGTGAAATGCTACAAAACACACATTTTTCTTCACAAAGGGGGAGAGAAAAGCACAACCCTACAGCTTTTCCTATTTTCATCATCATTTTTCCCAGTGTCCATCAAATCCCTGGCAAGCAACATATTATATAACCAATAAGCTGTAAATACAACTGTTTCTGCAGCTTTTCATCATCTGTAGGTAAGCAGGTCAGAAGGAACTACCAGTGTAAGAGAGAAAGACTTCCATCTACAGGGACACTGTCACCCTGCACAGCTATGGCACAGTTTGTATCTGCTCCCTTTATTCCACTCTAATGCTGCAGATAAAGCTGATGAAGCTTCTGGGAATAAAAATACATTCAAACCACATCTCAAATTTGAGGTTAAAATCAAATATTTATTCCAGAATAGAAATTATATTTTCACCAGCTCTGTAGAGGACAATTCTACAATAGTTACAGAAAGAGCTGCTGCTCTAGTTCTTTGTTAAAAAAAATAAAATAAAAAGTCCTCTCTTCTCTCACTGTCACAGACACCTCTAGAGATATCTTGACTTCACACTGCCCCTTCTCTTCAGACACTATTCAACAGCACACTATTCTGTAAACTCCCACCTGGAATATGAGCCCCAGCACAGCAGTAGGTGACATCCAGGACACCACTGTGTCACTCCACAAAGACATTAACATAGTTCCAGAGACAGAACCAAGCAGAATTTCTCTATTTCAGATATGCAATTGCATTAATTACAACAAATTGGCAAGTAACCTACCTACTACATCCATGCAATGACAGCAATGGTATATGCTGCAAAAGAGGAATGCAGGCTAGTTAATAGCCTTTGCTATATAAAGAAGTCTAAAAAAAGAGTTATGATTACCAAAAGAATTGGCCTTTTCAAAGAAAAGCACACGGTGGGGCTGGAGGGATTAGAGCATGACTCTTGTGACCCAGCCTGGCTGGGGACTCTCAAAGTTGTCTCTTCCCATCACACCAAAGAAGATTTTAGGATTATTATTGCTTTTTGCAGCAAATGTATTTGGAACCACAGCCTACCTCCAGCTCCCAATAACTGAGAGTGGTGGGCAGGAGGCAGCACAAGGTGAGATTCCATGAGGGTTTTGGGGAAGCTGCAGGGATGCTGCTCCCTGACCTGGCAGCCTCAAAGTAACCCCCAGGCAGGGTGAAACTCTTCAAGCAGAATCACAGAATATCCTAAATTGGAAGGAGCCCACAGGGATCAGCAAGACCAGCTCTTGAGAGAATGGCCCAGTCAAAGAGGCTGAAGGCCCAAAACTGAAATTCCCATTTAGCCTTATACAGACACCAACTTAGAGATTAAAACATTTTAAATCAGAGGGGTTTCTTCTTACACTATCAATCTGAGATTTTTCCGAGCCTTTCAATTCAGCAAAATGTTTTGATACTTGGACTTTTTTGTTAGTTCAGGCTGAAAGCAGTGTTGAAATAGCATTTCCCTCAGGAAAGATTCTACTCTTCAGTCCTTTCTAGATATTATTTTAATCATGACTCTTTAAATAGAGTGAAATGGCCTAGCTAAGCATCAAACTGGGAATTGTTAAAGAAAGTATGCTCTGTTTCTCCATTTCTGAAAAATCCATTTACAGGGTTGCAAAGGTATTTACTTTTATACACAGGCAGTGTTTCTGCTCCCATAGCAATTTTGCTCTATAGATGAACTAGCACTTTAGGAAAGAGAAAATGGAAATACCTATTTTCTGCCCTTAAAATTAGTTTTTAAGCTTTGAAATGCTCCTAATCTCCGGTTTATAAACAAGGAACAGTATTGGGTTCTTAAAGACCTACTTTCATTTTACTGGGAGGATCTTGTGTTCCTCTCAGCTTTAGCTTTACTACAAAAACGCCTCATAATCAGATCTATTATAGTTTAGATTAAAAAAATTGGCCTCTTACTCCTTGTGGTATCAACACTGAGTTATAAACTACACAGACACTTAGAGTCAAACCACTTCAGTGAAGCTGGGCCCAGTTCAGCAAAACACTGAATTATGCATTTTTGGCTCCCAAGGTCAATGGGAATCAAACACAGGCCAGTCCTATCGGTCTGGATACACTTAACCATGCAGAGCACACAGCTAAGTACATTTCCCTGTAAGCTGCCCTGGCTCATTTGCCATTCCCATCCAAAATAGACATTCTCAGGAAAGGAAATTTAGTCCCTGTATCTCCATAATTTATAGAGTTTGAGTACTTGCACTTCCAGATCTGTTATGTGACTAGACCTAATAAAAATGGTTTCTTAATATATCTATGAATGTACTATCTGTGAAGAAATGCCATTTACCATGTATGAAAAGAATTGCTAAAAACTTTCCTCTGTCCCAGTTATTCCAGATCAAAGCTATACAGTGAAAACCCGTTAAAAAAGAACCAGATAAAGCACAAACCTGTTAGGCAAATCAAAGCAGCCTGTGGGAAAATGATAAAATACTGAAATAACTATTTAAAAATTGCATCCCTAAAACTCTCAGCTGGATGAATACATATTTTAATACTGCTTGACAAAGTGTGGTGTCTCTCATTTTTCTTCTACTACATACTATGAATAGGGAAGTTATTTTCAGGAATAAATCTGTTCACCAGTGTGTTCATTTTTCATTGACATATTGGTCTTAACACTCCATCCTTCAGGTATGAAGAAAGTTTCTTTTATTGGCAGAATTTAGAGCTGGAACCTAATGATTTACCCTGTGTCATAGAAACCATTTCCTGATAATTCTTGTATGCTGGCCCCTAATTCTGATCCCAAAAAGGAATGTACTGCTGATGGACCACATCTGCTGATGGACCATCTTCACCATCCTACCAGTTTTTGTTCACTAACTTTTAAGGCTTTGGAAACTTTTGCATGTTCCCTGAGGGACAGGAAGTTCTGACATTAAAAATTACCTTTTCCCACAGTCTAATCAGAAACATCCTTTTAGAAAGTACATGTGACCATTAAATCATTAACTGTTATAAAATAATTGTGATAATTTTATAACTATATTTAAATATTAATAATAAATATCTGCTGATTTCAATTAGGTCTAATAGTTTATTCATTTTAATTTTATTAAAATTTTAATTCCCATAAAATATGTTGGGTTCTTGTTCTCAGAGCTAATTCTTTCTAATAAGAAGTAAATAAGTGTGTATTTCAAGCAGTGTTATAATCCAACACAATTCTGAACAGCTAGGTTCCATCACACCCTGGTTCCCTGCACAGTACCCCTGCTTCCCAGCTGCTGTATTCCATGAGTATGGATGATGTAGCCCATGAGATGTACACACAAAGTGCCTCATTGTCTCTTATGGTTCTGCATAATGCCAGTAATTAGAGACACAGACAGATTAGATCTTCTATATACTCACAAGAAAAGCTGCCTCTTTTTAATTTAACAGGGTGTTACAACTCACCCCCACAAAAGTGAGAGTAATTCAGGTTTTTTCTAATGGATCCCTTTGGGTGGATTAGAGTGAAATGACACTGAAGGATTGGTGTTTGTAAATATATATCTGTAAGATTTATTTTAGAACACTTTGGTGGCAATGGAAAGCAGGTATGTAGCCATTTTGGTTATCATTATCTTTAGTACTATGACAATATAAAAGCCTAAAAATATCACTTAAGAAAACATATAAGGAAAAGAAAGAGATGGAAGGATAAGAGCAGAAAGTTCTCACCACTCAAAGGCCTCACGATGAGATTTGGTTGTTGCAATTTCAGTGCCTCTTGGTTGAGGTGATGGCTGCAGACTGGATCTGTCAGGTGATGAGGGAAATCCATGGAACACAGAATCTACTGGGTTTATAGTCACTTGGGTTCAGCTGGCACCTCTCCTGGGGCAGGGAATTTCCCACTTGATGATGTAATGCTGTGGATCAGGGGACACTCTGGGAGTCCCTGACACCTTATAAGATGATGGCCCACAATCAGCAGAGATGAACAATTTCAGGATATGTGTAAATGCCCCTGGATACTTCCCTGGCAGAGGAGTCACCACAGCTGAGCTCCTGTGGGTGAGGACACAGAGACAGCTCCCACCTCTCAGGGTTTGCCTCTCTCCTGACCTTGTTCCACACCCAGCTTGTTGCCAGGCCGAGGTGGGCTGTAGTTTATTAAGCTAGACTGAATGAAAGCATGGGGATTCTGCCTACCTGCACATACTCACATCCAAGCACATCCTCGGGCAAAAACTCCTTGTGTGCATTGGCCTCAAACATGAGCCATGTAGCAGGAAACAGGCTCCTGTGCTCTCCAAACAGAACAGAGAAAACTGTTAGTTCTCTTGCTTCACTACTTCATCTCGTCTTCCAAACACAAAATCATGTTCAGCTTCATCCATTTTACTCAGTAATTTAATTTAAAACTGCAGATATTCTCACATGACTCTAAGGAAAATCAAGCCTATAAAGAAAATGTGTAATGCATACATTAATAATCTAATGCACACATGTAATGCATCCAAGTGCTTTACAAAAATAAGCAGAGAAAGATCACTCACACATTTGCTACTTGCGAGTCACCTACTATTTTCTGTGATTTTTTTTATTATTATTACTGTTATTCCTAAGTTCTTTTTATCACCACAATAAATTGCCCTTGCCAGGAGAACTTTATCATTCTGTGTCTGCTGGCCCTTGAAGGAAAAAGCATTTCACATCTATCAAGATAGAGATGTGTTTGTTTTCAGGTCAAAAAAATCAGTCCTACTTCTTAAACATCACCTCTTCCACCTCCTTCAATCACTTACAGTAAATTTCCTTGCAGTGGGATGAGCCCATTGAGCACTTTAACTATCATAAACCTATACTATGCTTGGCATGAATATTGCCAACCACAGACATATTTTTTTCTAATAACTTATTAGTTATGTCATGTTAGCTAGTCTGCCACAAAATCTCCATCCTCCTACAGGGATAGGAGGAATGACATGCTGCTGCTGTGCAAGTATGAACAAGAAAAGTGGTGATTTCCCTGACAGGCCTGGATGGCTTTTGTGTATTCAGCAACACTAATGTATGGAAAGTAGAGGTTCTGTGCTCTGCTTTGGCTGTAACTTGTCAGTCTATCACATTAAAAATATCCAGGACTTTAGTCAGCAAACAGAAGTACCTTATCCTCCTGCCTCAGGTCTTAAAGACATATTCCACTGGACTTCATCTGGGGAAGGGCTGGACAGAGGGTTGAGTAAGCATAAAATTAATCAAAAATTCTTCAGAGCCTTTGTATGTGTTGCATTTCTTCCTCTACCATTAGTAAATCCCTATTGTTTGGGTCAGCCATGGAAGCAAATTGTAATCTATAGAAATGACTGAAGAGTATGATATTTCCATTCCTTATGCTATATATAAGGACAGTAAAAGAACTGATGGGTACAGGAAAATAAAGGGAACATTCTCCTTCTGGTAGATCCTGGTTATTAAGGAAAATAAGACATGTTTTAATGATATGGGTACATGTCCTACTAGCTAGTTTCACATTTTAGTTGTCAAAATGAGTAAACCAGATACTTTTGAAGAAGGAATTAGAGATCCATTTGCTAAGCTGAAGGCACTTAGCACTCCTGTCATATCACATTTTATTAGGAGGGCCAGTAAAGGATAACAACTGTCAGACACCATTCTTATTTCAATCCTTAAAAATAGTATAAGTTACTTTTCTATCTCAGAACACTTTGGAGTTCCTAAAATTCTGTCATAAAAAATAGTAAAATAACTGCTAAGAAACCAAAATTTTTCTTTTCCATTCCTGTTACCACTGAGCCTGAAGGGTAAAAGGTTATGTGTCATGGGAGGCTGACACCATATGTGCTCCCTGGATAAAACACTGTTCCATTTTGGATTGATTTTCTAAGCAAATAGTGCAGCTAGGGTGATAAGCTGCAAGCACATCACCCACTGTTTGAATAATTACTTACAACACAACATTTCTGTCCCCCACTGTTCCCACCAGTCCTCAGCAAGACATGGGAAACTTGAACACTTTCTGACTCCATTCCCTCAATTATAAAACCTCAATATTAAAGATTTTGAGGGTTTTTTACCTACTTGTGAGGCCCCTCATTCATCCCACCCAACTGGCTATGATGAGGATGCAGACCAAGACAAGATCATCCTTCTGCAAGATTGTCTGTAATGCTACAAGCATCTCCCCCAAAAAAGGCAAAAAGGAAGCATATCTTTAAGTCTCTTCCACTGGGTGTGTAGACTCAGGGCTCTTATTGAAATTAAATATCTCAGTTAAGCCATTCTAATAATAATGCAGATGTTTCTTTCTATTTCTTGGGGAAAAAATATAATTTTCATTAATAAGTCCTGTGATTAAAAGCCATGCTTGAATCTTCTTCGTGGCAGGCAGGGCACATGTGCAGAAGGCATAGGGGAATGCAAAGGTCTCCTCTGCACAGTTATTCCCAGAAGTAAAGAAATATTTCTGCCCTAGAATGTCCATTCAGAGCTCAGCCCCCTCTGTGTTTCTACTTGAGTTTCCTCATCTTTCAGACTTGTAGATATTTCTGAACTCTGCTGGATTTGACTGAGCCAGTTTTTGATCCTCTCTGTAGGCCACAGGGAGCACATTTCATACATCACCCTTGTAAATTAATTATGTTAACAGATGAAGGGTGGAATCATATCAAAGAGTGTGCACGTACCTCTGAAATCACCTGAGCTGAAAGACTCTTTTTCTTACAAAAATTGGGTCTCTGCTTCTGAGAAAGCCTGAGGCAAAACCTGCAAGACTGCTGGGGATACATCCCACTGGCTTCCCTATTCATTAAGGCAGTGAAGAAATAGTGGCAACTCTGCAGCACTGGAAACACCCCAGAGAGTCAATTTTTATACCCTGCAGCTCTTCTGGCTCCATTGTCAGTGTTGATGCTGCCATTCTCTCCTTCTGCTCCCTTGCTGTTCCCTTTTATACCAGACCACAGCATTTATTTTAAAATCCTTTCAAACCCTACTCCCTTTGTAACAAATAATCCTGCCATGGCCATGGAAGGGCTGCACTGATCTTTGCCCCCATGTGGCCAGGCCAAGGTGACTAGATTAACACAAACCTGTGAGATTGCATCTGGCCAGCTCATTTCTGTGAATCCCAGCATTTCATACATGTACCCTGCTGTTTAAGGGCCACTCCTTAGCATAGCTGCTGAAATTACTTTTTCCACATACAGGGGTTTCCCTAATGAAATGTACTGTTTCAAATGCACTTTCTTTTTAAGCCTGTATAACCTTCCTCTGTATTAAAGCACTATTTACTTTTTCTGCATGCCAGGGAAATAAAGCAGAAAGGGTGAGAAAGCTGGTGTAACTAATAAAACAAGCAAGAACAGTGTAGCACAATTTATCTTCTTTGGTAGGAGAAAGTCCCAGGAGAGAGTTAATTCTCGGGGAGTGGTGACCATTTTGCTTTTCCTCCTAAGGCCTTTCTCACATTGCAAGAGAATTTTACATGATGAGAATGAATCTTTAGTTGAACTTTAACTACAGGGCATCAAACTACAAGCTGAAGGAAAAGGAGAAATAACATGACAGTACTGCCAGTTCTTTTTGCAAAAGACCTGCAGCATCACATTGCAAATGAGATGCCAATCCTGTAATTAGCAATTCAGTCAGTATTAATTGTGTGTGTGTTACTTCCCATCAATCACTGTCATTTCCATGTAGTCAGGATGTTTTATAGAACCCAATTTGTAAACAATATGCAAAAGTTTAGCCCACTTTAAATTAATGGCACCTGAGTAGGAAAGGGGGATGTTTTAGCTATTTGTTCCTATAAATGGACTTTTAAAATTTTAGTAGGTCCTAAGGGAAAAACAAGCATGCATTAAAGGCCATTAGACCACATCCAAAACCATTGTAACCAATATGTAGCACGTACTTCCTTGTCAAGAGTAGCACAGAACTCAAAAAGTTGTGAGAGTTAAAGGCACAAATAATTCCAGCAATTCATATTTTATGAAGCAATGTCTGTTCTTGATTTAAGATGTGTCCAGCAAGACATAATCCATGGCTTCCCTGGCAAGTGGGGGTCCAATTTTTAAAAAATATTTAATCCCCTGCCTCTCAATTTATCAATTTCAAACATCAGAATTTGCTTTATTTTCATCTGATAGATTTCAGAAAGCCCTCTGTAGGAAAATTATATTTGTCATATGTTATGAGAACACATAAATTATATTTCTCATATAATGACTACTGCAACCACCCTTTCACCTTAGATTTGATAGATTAAGTAGATTGAGCTCCTGGAACACTTCCTCTTTAATAACATTTTTGCTTATGCTTTAATTATTCCACTGGCTCTTCTCACTGGTGATCAACAGCCTTACTGAATTGTGAACATTAGTCTTCCACTGGGAGACCTCTGAAAGTGCCAAATAAAACAAAACTTCTATTTAATATTCTCAGGATTGCATTAAAACCTTTGCTGCAAATTGCATTCTTTCTCTCCCACACCATAACTACTTCTGACTGAAAATTAATTGCTCATCCACTGCTTGTGAGCCATTTAGATCCTGTGCTTAATATGGGCAGTCTGTTCTTTAGCTGTGCCACTCACTGTGAGATCCATAAACTCTGAAGCACAACCACCATCAGAAAACTTTTCATGTGCCCAAAGGACGTCACGAAACGAATCACAAATTGTGACTCTGTCTTCAGTCTGTCTCCTCTGGAGAGCTCAGCCCAGAGCACAGACTGGAACTTGTGTGTGAAGCTGCCAAAAATGCAAATTACAAACTGGCTACCAGCTTTCCTTTGACTTAAACCCAAAGTTAATCTAAAAAGCATATACATTGTATAGCATAAACCCGGTTTACAGAGTTTCCAGGTTAACTATCTGTTTACAAATAATCTTAAATAATCTCTTCCTTTGTGACATAAAAAAACCTATGTATAAAAGTTGCCAGAAACAGAGGTGCATCTTTTCCCATGTGGTATCATTTTTCAATACCTTATGCCCTTTCCTTACCCCCAGTTTGGGACTCACAAGCCATCAGGTCAGGAATGGTGTCTAGAAATATTTACACCTCATTGGCTTCAAAGAAAAAGTCGCTGCACCTCCCTGCCCCTCTAAAACCTGGGATTTCATTTTAGCACCTGGGTGTTTTCTTTTGGAAACCCAGCAGGTGTACAAGGACAAGAAGCTGATACACATCCACATAAAATCTAATGGATGTACAGTATTCAGGGACAAATATGCTCAGGACAACAAACCCAAACTTTGAAAGGGGATGGCCACAGTCAAAGTAGCCAGCACACACTAGGCCTGGGACTTTGTCTGTTACCTGCACCTGGAGCTCTTGTGATCCACAACACAAGGGATTCTGTGGCATTTCTCCAAAGAGAGTGATCTTTGCAGAATGAACCATCTCCTCCATCATGCACATTGCTCGTGGATGGAAAAGGACAGGAAGTCTTCTATCAAAGTTATATTCATATGCATTCTAGGATGAAAGACACAGAAGGTAAAATCTTGACTAAGATGAGTAAATGGTTTACCTTCCCAGCCAACAAATGAGAACATATCCATTTAACTTATATCTCTGTACCCTGATATCTGTATATATTTCACACTGTTTCTTACTGTTACCTATAAATAACTAATGATTTATCTATTTTAAATCTATTTAAAAATATGGACAAAATACTGGAGGAGATGGCTGTACTGAAAAATAAAATTGAAAAGGATAACAAAGTTTTGACATTTAAGGCAATTACGGACAGCATTCCTGGGAAATAACAGGAATTATCAGCTCAGCAGTTTACTGTGCATATTTTTTCCACTGGAGGTACTACAACAATGAAAGGGCCCTAAGGAAGCCCAGGCCATTGTTTAGTAAGATACTTAACAATGTTTTTGGCTTCCAGCACGATTAATCTTATTACTTTCAATGGAACTATTCACATGCTTCAATTAGACTTCCTGGAGTATGTTTACACAAAGTAAAAGGGAAAAAAAAATCACAGCCCTCCAGAGCATCAATTGTTCACAAAACTCATTAAATTAGTATTTTGTTGTTGCAGCTTCTGCAACTGGCTGCCTCAAAGAGCAATACAATACTGCAACTTATCATCACTCCTTTCATTTTTTGACAAAGCTTTTGATCCATTCTGAATGGATTTCTCCCATACACCTTACTTCTCACTGTGGCTTCTTTCACTTACAGGGTGGATCTTCACTGAGAATTTGCTTTCTTGTGATTCAGATGCAGCAGGAGGCATTTTACAGTGACATAGGGCAGCCTGTTCAGAAAAGACAATATTTATTAACTGCTTAGCACACAGCACCTTGAGGACCCTAGGTCAGAATGGACAAGTGCAGATTACAGTAATTTTTTCTTTCCTGAAGAACAGTTTGTGATTTATTCTCAAGGTGTGCTTGTCACTCAGCTCAGTGTTGCTTTCCAGGCTGCTCTTACAGAGTTTTCTCATGCTCTTCATCACTTACGAGCAAATATCCCATCATGGTGTGACTATTGCACCTTCATGGTAACACTGCTCATTCCAAGATGGTTCTTGGATGTTCACTTGGCCTTTCTGACCAACAGCTCATGAGAGACATTACTCCCTTTGGTCCTATTGAGACACAATACAAAAATAAATCAGTTACAGCATCAGGTACATTTTACATCCAACAAAATGCAGGCATCGACTGTTTTCTCTACAGCTGTCAATTCCCCGTGCAGTAATTACAATTTCTTTGAAAATACTACAGTGAAATTCTTTTCTTCTGAAATTCTGGGTGCTTTAAAGGAGTCAAGATTTTACACAGGTTTGTTTGCTTCACTTCCACATGTTGACACATGTTACTAAGTGAAAAGTCTGGTGCACACCTGGTTTTTGCTCTGGTTTGCCAGGATCCAACAGCAGATATTACTAATCCAGTCTTGCACATGCAGTTGAGCAATGTTCCACACTGCTTTGCAACATTTCTGCTTCAACAACCTCATCTGCACCAGCTAACATTGACGTGAGAGCCAACAAAAAAACCTCTTTTAAGCAGAAGTTTGTGATTAGCTTTTGTATCCAGTTGCACACACAAATACAATAACAGATGGAAAATTACTAAAGAGTAGAAGAGAATGAATTTTCCATGTCATTATCTCTCAGAGATGGGAAGTACAAAACAACACCTATGCTATTCCACGTCTGGCACAATGGGCTCCTGTCTTTGGGCCAGATGTGATCTGCTTTCTAAAGGAAAGTGGAAATCTAATTAGAACGCACTGTAGAGAGACTGACCTTACACTCATCTGAGTTTTCATTAAAGGAGCTATCTAAAGCACTTGATATGTTGTAGGCTGCAGCTGTCAGCTTCTACAAGAGCTACTTCTGAAAGCCCTGAAGAAGAAATAATTGCGAGGTAATGATTGCAGCACGACGTTAGTGCAGCTTGCTGTTCCGTTACAATAACCTTTTAATTTCCAACAGTTAAAAGAGGCCTTTCCTATGGACACTGGGGAAAATTCTAGGAATTGTAAAGTTCCTACAGTTCCCATTAATTCCAAAGGACCTTTCCAGCACTTATCACCATTCAGGATTTCACCCACTCATTATAATTAAGTTTTCTAAACCCTTACTCTCTTCTGAAGTTTCAGACATCCAGGTGTCGGTAGGACACCTGATAAGGTCAGCAGCTTTTTTTTCTTTTTTTTTTTTTAAAAAAAAAGGTGTATTTGCTCTTTAAAGTGCTTGCAGTTTGCAGGTCTTTATTTACAAATGCACTATATTTAAGGACATCAATATATCTCATCTGCTGGTTTTGCCCTTCAGGATGCAAAATTACTCAAGAGGATGTCACAAAAAGAACTGAGTACAGAGTATTTGCCAGCTCATCTCCTCTTCCAATTAAATTCATAGCTTTAGGAATGCAGACCTTTCCCTTGATCTGACAGGTAGCAGAACAAAGCACTTGTATTTTAGGTGTTGTCTGTCATGTTTTATCTGAGGAAGACATTTACATACTTCAACAATGCCAAGAACACAGGCTCCCAAATTCATATACAAAATGGAAGCATTCATTAATCACGGATTAACTAGGCAGCAATCCAGAAGACCAGCTTGCTCTACGGGCTTGATAGCAACTGAACATCCATCAATAGATTTCTAATACATCTGAGAACATTTCGTATTTCTAAAAATTCCAGCAGCAGAAACATCAGGAAGAGATTGCAATAATGAATAATTATTTGCTATTACTGCCAACGAGTTAATATACTAATGGATATCTACTTTATTCCCCCCTTGTAAGATAACTGATGGTTAATGCATGTTTTTATGTGGGAACATCACTCAAACCCCAAAACATGACATTACTCTTAAAGAGGAGGTCCTGATACTTGGCTGAGCAGAAATGCTGTAGTATGGAATAAACGCTGCCCACTGTTTTATTGCAGCTCTGCAGTTCTGCAGAGAGCTCTGTTAAAAGCCAATGTCTCTTCAATACTGAGTTTCTAAACTGAGATTTATACTGCAATTGATGCAGAAACATAAGAACAGGCAACAAGAATTTATTTTCTCTATTTCCCACAGAAAAAGGCTCAAAATAGATGCAATATTTGCCTTTGTCCACTGGGGATGTTTAGTCTGGAGAAAAGGCAGCTCAGGAGAGACCTGACCATTCCCTACAAGTACCTGGGAAGAGGTTGTAGTAAGGTGGATGCTGAACTCTTCTCCCAAGTCCCAAGTGATGGGATGAGAGTTTGTGCATGACTACAGGCATGGTTAGATGTGACCTGCTGCTTAACACTCCCCCAAGGAAAGACCAATGGCCAGGAAAGGGAAAACAGGAGAGCCTTAGCCCCACCTTCCCATCACACAGAGATGTCCTAACTTGCTGGTGTTCCAGGCCAGGAATGAGTGGCCATGTAGGGCTCAGAGCAGTTCTTCAGTGAACACAGAGTTAGTGTGGCAAACTTGCTGTGCAGTCCAGCTCGTGCATCACACACCACCTGCTCTGCTTCAAGCCTCACAGGACAATCCAGCCCATCAAACAGTGAGGAAAAACAATTTTTTTTCTCCAGTGAGCAGCAAAAATTATTCTAACTGCCAGCAAAATAAACCAGTAAGTGTTTCAACCCTACTGACATCACAGACAGCTCTATAGAGACATCTTTGCTCATCTTCAGAGCTTTTCAGAAACACTGAATAATCTTCATATTCCTCCTGGGGGCAGGAAAGTATTAGTACCTGCCAATTAAAACCATTACAGAATACAGGCAGAGAGAACTGTAAGAGAACAGCTCAGATGTTCTGAGCAGGTAAGATCTGCCCACCCACCCTTCAGCTACAGAATGTTTTGCTCCATTTGAAGTTCTGTGGTTTTTTGCTTTGCTTTGCTAAGAGCCAGCACAATTGGTATCAAGCTGGGGTTCTCGCTCTTTCTGTCTCCCCAAAGTAGTTGATGGTAATAAATAGGTAAGGAGATAAAACAAAAGGCCCTGAGCAGCATTTGAAGCATCAGCTCTGTTTTGCCGTTTTTCCAAATTCACAGAGAAATGCTGTCTGGCTGAACATCAAAGAGAAACTCAGCTGGGTCTTCTCTAGGAATACAGTCATCCACTGCAGCTCAAGAACAAAGAATGAAAAAGGAAATGGGGCCTGCTCACCTCTGCAAATGATATCCATAAAGATGCCCCAACAAACTGCTTCCTGCAGTAAAGGATTTTATCTGATTCCTTCTCACCTTCCACAGACATATTTAAATATCAGCTGTAATAATTCCAAGTGCATCAGTACCGAGGAAGTATATGAAAATCCTTAAATATTTCCTGGGTGCAATATTCTGAAAGATAAAGAAAAAGGAAGATAACTGTGTTCAATTCAGATTTCTGATAATCTGAGGTCTATCATGCTAATCTGCTGTTCAGAAAGCTGGTAATACACACATGTGAAATCTTTCCTGCCAGTTGAAAGGAAAGGATGGGACAGGGAGAAGGGAATAATTTATCACTCTTCTATCCTGAATCACAGTCTTTACACAGATGGAAAAAACGTGCAAGTGGAAGCCAATTTTGCCTGTGTAAAGTACCAATTCTGCCTCACAGCAGGAAGAAAAGAGTAAGAGCTGAGATTCACCCTCATCTGGCTTAGAGATGCTCAGTCAAGACTTCCATCACAGGCACAAACCCCAGCAAAGGAGGCTGTGAAAAGGCACCTGAGAATGTTAGAGGGCATATCAGACTGACTGTGCTTTATCATATCTGCCCAAGCAGACAGAAATGTGTTCACTCTTTCATGACATTCACTTCTCTTCAACAAGAAATCTTTATTCTAGTTGTCTAGACCAGAATTACTACTTTCCCACTCAGGAGAACGAGATCCTTCATGACCATCGAGCATAGGTGCAGGTTTGTTTCTACCCAGCATGATCAGAGGTAACAGCAATAATCACTGAAGGGAAATACCCAGAAAACTTTGTCCTTAATCTAATTGCACATTTATTTTCCATGGGCTTTTTAAAAGTGCAACAAATACATTGAAAAGCTGTAGTCTGATGATATTTGAGAGTCCATGGACTACTTTTCATGTCCACAAGACATACCACCGAAAGAAACAAGCTCATGCCAATAAGACTTAACTAATCAGGACTCAGACTATCACTGAAACCTTTTCAGAGGTGGGTAAAAGTTTGAAAATACCGTGTTAGGGTAAGTTTTTGTCAAATAATGCTATCAGATATATAAATCATTGTATTTAAACATGTATCAGCTCTCACAATTTCCAAGACAGACTTTTTAACTTGTTACATGCCAAAGTATTCTTGCAGAATGCCAAATCAGTACCAAATACAGAAATCACACATTGACAAATGCACTAGAACTGTGACCTAAGTCTTTAAGAAAGTATTTCTCACTTTCTCATTCACAGTTGGACACCCAGTCACCAACCAGGCAGGACACAGTCCTAAGTCTGTTTTCTACTGTGCTTGGCTCAGTTCTTTGTGGTCTGGTGCTAAAGTCAGGTAGAAAAGAAATGTATTTGAAGCTGCACAGGCAGAACTGGAACAATTCCATCAAGAACTCTTGAAGCAGGAAGCTTCATGGGGCACACTGCATCTGTCAGATTCTGAGAAATGAAAGACAATAAAGTGTAAAACCAGCAGGATTTAGCATAAACTGTAATCTATATTTTAAAATGGAGTTCACAGTAGCTCATCTTCAGCCTTAATAGAAATGTTTGTATTCACTGTGCAAAGAATGCTACCTCAGTTGAAATTTGTGGTATTGCCTAGTTCTTGCAGATAGTAAAGTCTACTAAACAGTGGCAACACTGCATTTATTTTTATGATTACTGAACTAATGGTAATTTTTACAGAGGTGTGGTACAGAGAGACACAATATTAGACTATTTTCTCAACAATTTTACTCAAGTATTACACTAGCTAAGGTCTGTGGGCTTCTACATTATATATTTCATAGGCCATTTGAATGACAAACTTTTAAACAACAGAAGCCAGGATGGTCCAGGAATCTGCAAGCCAAAGTTTTAATCTGAACTTCAGTGCTGATCAGACTTACTATACTTCAAGCACGTAACTAGTCAGAAGGATGGTCTGCCAAGTTTTACAGCATGATAATGACTAGAAAAACAGCATTAGTTGGTGATCCTCCACTTTAGTTAACTGGTAAATGGGCTGTTTAATTGATTTCTGTTTATTTTATTGCACCAAGGGCACAACCAAGATGAGCATGGCCCTGTAGAAGCTATGCAGTACACTAACACCTTGCAGAAGACACTCCTCACTCTCCTTAATTAGCAAAACCAGGCACAGTGTAGGAAACAAAAGAGACTGAAGCCAAACAGCAGATGTATGATTAAAAAGATCCCTAGACTCCTAAACTCTAATCCACCAATGTGGCCTCTGGACTACAAGGTGGTCAAGGTATTTTTCTGTGTCCAATCCCAGTACTAACATTAATCAGTAAAAAAAACCAAGAAAAGAAAGAAAGAGAGAAAGAAACAAACAAACAAAAATCTACCTTCTAGAAATAAACTCTGAAAATGCACTGGGAAAATCTAGCAACATTTTTTACAAGCACCAAGTAAATGCTTGATTTGGTTCAGTCTGCAGCAAGATTGTGCTGTCTTTTTCTGCATAATAGTTTGCACAGCTACAATAACACAAAGTGGAATGTGAATAGACTATGCTTAGGCTAATTTATTGCTGAAAAACATGTGCTCTGTTTACTATGAATTCCATGCTTTCCTTCAGTTTGCCAAATGCATTTTTTCTCAGAGAGCTGTTTTGTTTGATACTGTGCTCTTGTTTGGTTAAAAGGCATTCCCACATCCTGTTTCTTTTGATAAGAGTGATGGATCACAGCGTAATTAATGGATAAATACACAGTGAAGTTTGCAGACCTGTCCCGAGATGCCAAAAGTTTTACCATAACATTACTTTGAATGCTACCAGAATCCTAAGACACATTTCAAGGAAACAAAGAAGCCAAAAAGAGAAAAAAATAAAAAGAAAGAAGGAGGGTATGAAAGATAACTGGACTGGCAGAGGTTTAAAGGCTGCTCTGCATATGGAGTGTCACAGGAAGGAGAGTTTCTGTAGTCACACACAGTCATCATCAGCAGGTCTGCAGTGTTTAACTCCCAAATGTATACCTAGATTCACTGATTTTTATTTTCTTTTTATTTTTAAAAGGTGCTTCTCCTCTTTCCTCGGTGGAAGCAACCCTGCTGGGAAAAAGAACCTTTAGAGCATTGGTGGTGAGTGTGATGGGAATAAAGCTTTTGAGGATGCATAAGACTTTGCATGTCATTTATGTCATACTATTAGAGCTAAGGAATCTTGCTTTTCTCAGAAGGATAGTGAAAAGGAATCAGTAGAAGTATTTTTCACTAAATGTGAGCTTTTATTGCACATTATCATTTATCGCCCTCAGAATTTCTTCTTTTAAACAAGCAAATGGTGCAAAAAATAATCCTTATGCAGTTTTCTAGGAACAAGAATATTAATTACCAACATATTTTAGCCCTGATCTAGCAGAGCATGAAGTCACAACAGCCATGCTGTGCTGCTAACAGGTTTTTATGTTTCCTTGTGCCATTGGCACAATTTGGTTCTCCTGGTCCCTTTCTCTTCGCCTTTTTCTCATCCTGTAATTACCATTTCCTCTTTACTTTGACAAATCCATTACACAAAACATCACTCAAAATAGCAGAGGACAGACCTCAACTACCTCCTGCTAACCATCTAAACAGCTAGCTCTGACCACACATGAAACTTTGAGAAGAGCATTAAAACTGAAGCTTTCCTTGCTATTTGAGGTATTTTGAATGCAGTCACTTTCCTCAAAAATATATCAACTCTACAGTAGCTTATTGTGTTAGTGCAGGCTTTTAATTGATTCAATTTGATTTTTCATATTGGTTAATTCTAAAGTGCTGCAAGCTACTGTCTTCATCAACAGGATTATTGGACTAAATTCAAGAGCTTATTGGGATAATTTTTAGAAAATAGCTACTTGTTTACATTGTTTATCCTCCCCTGAATCCCTCTGCTACATTAATGCCTTTCTTATAAGCCACAAATTGTTTTAGAGTAGCCAGTAATGGCCATCACAAAATTTAAATATCACACAAGATGTATCTAGGTAACTGTCCTTCTTTCTGACTAGCTTTTAAAACAACACATACAAATTTGGGGTTCTGTAAGGAATTCTGGAAGATTTTAGTACATTAGGGGCATTATTTTATCTATAGGGTACATATCACTGATGTACATTAATCATATTCTTTCAGTCTGTGCTGACTCAGCTAACATTCTGAATCACTTGCTGAAAATAGAAAGAGTACTTTTTGCATATATATATTTGTATGCATATACCAGTACCTATCAGATTTTCTTTGCCTTATACCAGACAATAAAAATTTAAAAATCATGTTTTGTGTACAGTGTTACAAATGTTAATGTACTAGCAGTTACTCCTTTAAGTGTATATACTTATATATGCTTCCATTTGGACACACACACATTAACTCACTGTTGTCTCCAATTTTTTCCTCTGCCAGCTCACTTTACATTTTCTAAACCCCCAAATAGTAAGAGATAGCTTTGGTATGTCAAAAGGCTTAAGCCAGGACCTTTGGAGAGATGTTTATACCCAGGCCCTGCAATGCCAGTAAAGCTAAGCTCCCCTTGAACTAACAAAGTGCAAACAGGCAGATCAGCACAGAAATTCACTGTCAAGACTCTGAGAGTCTTTTTAGAACATCAGATTGTGAAAGCTGGACTGCTTAATGCTTAGCCTTTGAAAATCTGACCCTTTGGCCATAACATTGCATGCTGGAGATCCAGGGCTTTCCAAACTGTTCCACAGATGCCACTAACTGTACATGAGCTACACCAAAAGTTTCACATGGTCTCAGTATCCAAAGCCTGCCTCAAAAGCCTCCTGCACTGTCCTCAGCCTGACCAGGAGCTCAGGCAAAGCTGAAAAGCAAGATCTCAAAAGAGGATGGCTTAAAGACTCCTGTGCCTCTTCTTCCTCCTGCTCCTCCTGCTCCCCAGTCACAGCAGTGAGAAGCTTACCTCAGAGCACCCCTGTGCAGAAACCCTGGTGAAACAGGCTCTGACAGAGTTTGCTTTCAGTCAACAACTGAAAACACACTGGATTTAAACTGTAACAAGACCTTATGTGACCATCTTACATACACTACTCTTCTACCTAATAAAAACCAAAAATTTCAGACACATCACATTAAATCCATGTATCATTAGCCTCATCAACAGCTTCAAAGCTCATAAAAACACAAACTCGTATTTCCTCATGTAATGTCTAAATCAGTTGGCAAAGAGAGCATCCATTTCAAAATGTATGAGCTTACCTCCTGTGTAAAATTATTCAATAATTTTCTGGATGTCCAGCCTGTAGTATCTGAAAAGGGCATAGTTTTCAGATCACAGGATCAACACTGAGATCTCATTACTCAGAACTTCAAAATACCAGTTTTGGAATCAGGAAGCTTATATTACTTGAGGCCATCTTACATCTGTAAGTAAAGACGCAGCAATCAGGGACATTTTTATTTCTTTTACAGGTATCTCTCATTCTACTTTTCTCATTGCTGTGATAGCTCACAGAACAGTAGACCAGAACTTCTTGAAAAACACCTGTACTCCTAGTAAGAAGTAGCAGCAAGCACACACTGCTGCCATTACAGGGAAGACAAGAAGGTAATGGATCATGAATAAATGGTCTGGAATTGATTTCATCACTTAGCCCATATCCCTGCCTGAAGGCAAGGTCAGCTCTGCAGAAGCCATTTCTGGAATACCAGCACCAGTAGCCACTACTAAAATACCAGTGTTGAAAGCTACTGGTTTAAACATTTCTGATAAGAGATCACTCTTATGATTTTAACCATCAACAGTTACCCAGGATAGAGGTCTTAATCTTTACATATTTACCAAACTGCCTCTCAAGTTCAAAATAAACAATTACTGAAAGTAAAGTCAAATATCTCTACTGAAAACATCATGCCAGGTTTATGGGCCAAACTGCAATTTTAGTCAATATTAACACCAGTAGTTATTCTGGATAATACTGGTTACTGAAGATCAGAACACATTCCAGCACCTTGGGTGCTCCACTTAAAAAATGCAATGGCATATGTAAAACAAAAAATGCCAAATAACTCACTCAAAGCACATGGATTTGTTTGTTTTTCAGCTTATAAACTTCTGCTTTATAATTCTGTCATTGTCACTGCACTGCTAATGTAATGGTAGATATAAAAGTAGATAATTACATTAATTCTGTGAGTACATCTCAAAGTAACATTCACCTTTTTACTTCAGACCTCATTTGCTGACCACAAGTTATGAGTGTGACCATCCTGAATACCTGAGGTTTTGCTTTAAGCACAGAGCAGGGAATAACCTTTCTGGTTTGCAGTTTAATATGCTTGAACACTAGGTTGCTGAGCAGAGAGCCAGATGCTGCCTGCCAGCCTTGGTGGAGTGTCTGCTCTGCACAGCTGTCTTTCACTGCTAGACTGACAACGTGAATTTGCATGAGCAGCCAGTGATTCCTAAAGCCCTTCTGTGGCACAGCTTTCTGTGCCAGAAGCAGACCTGCTACACTTACAAACAAGCGGCCTTTCAAGGCTCTTTCAGGATTGAGACATGCGAAACAAGACAAACCTTAGCATGAAAAACAACTTTTCTATCTTAAAAGTGACACAAGTACAAACATAACTTACGTATGTTACACTGTTCTGCTGTATTTTTGTATATGCATACTGATTCTAAGTAAGAACATTTTCCTTGTAAGTGTAATAAATATGTTTGCCTCACTAGAAAAGTCTTTTATTCCTATGGACAATGCAATTTATATATACCAATTGATAAACAAGAATAATAAAATATGATGCCTCATTAATTACAGATTATGTGGGAGTGCTATTCTTTCACAGGAATGAAAAGTAAAGCTCACAGAGGAAAAAACAGCAAATCTTTCAAGAGACATTCTCCATATTGAGATAATGGAGATAAGCAGAGATGCAGATTGCATCTCCAGAGAATAAAATAATTAACAAATGCACAAAATTAAGGGAAAAAATTATTTGACCAAATTTAGTTTAAATTCTTGCTGACTGTACCAAGGGGAACAGTCAGTTCTCTGCTGGGATAGTCATTCTCAATGGAATGATGAGTTCAAAGTGACTCAGGGTGTCCAGCACCCAGAACTGAAAATAACAAGCAAACAGTGCCAGCATCATCAGTTGTGTTTCAAAACATATGGCATATTGTTATGCTGAAATTCTCCAAGTTTTATACTTCTGAGCAGGTTTGACTGTTGAGGAACAGCTGGTGCCTTTTAAAATTCAATATCCTCTTAAATTAAATATCCTGAGTAAACCATCAAAATAGAGAATCAAAATCTGGTTTCAAAATTGTAACACTGTGAAATACGATCACCCAAATAGGACCTACATCACAAAAAGTAAGTGTGGTCCATGTCATAAAAAGGCTCCTACATTGTCAAAGTGATGTTTTAGATTTGATGCAGGAAATGTACCCTTTTTGTCATTTTGCAGCTTGCTGAACATCTGCTTTGTGAGGATTTGACCCCCAGTGGAATGATGTAATGAAAGGAGGTGAAGAGGCAGGACCTGTGCACAGCCCTGCATGCACAGCCTGAGATGCAGAAGCAGCAAGGCTAAACCAGCCAGCAAGTGGAACGAGATGTGCTGGTACAGCCATGCACCAGGCACGGTGCTTCACCATTCTGCCACTGCTCTCTGCTGGCACGAGTGGGGCAGAGCAGCTCCTGGATCTTTCTTTATGCTGCTGGAGTGTTTTCCTCTTACTGTGCCTCTTTGCTGTAATTTACCATCTCTCTTTGCTTTAAGAGCTCTCTGCTTGTTCTTCTTCATTTGCAGTTGAGACCTTTAAATTAAAGCAATCTGACCAAAATCCCCCACGGGACTTACTTTGTGCCCTCATCAGGCTTGTTTTCTTCCCAGAAACATGTTCCCAGTAGTACTGAACACCCCTCCTAGTGAAAGGGAACTGGGGCTTCACCTATCCATTCCTTAGCTAGTACTCTCTACTTTAGCATGAGGTGGCTTCTGGGGACACTGCAAATTTTGACATGTAGGTGATAAATATCTCTCTTGTTTTGCTGAAGAGCAGAGTTATGGCTAGATTATTTTTTTTCTCCAGCAGTTGTTGCACTTGGTTTGGGTCGTTTTGTGTGACAGTACACTGGGGTGTAATTAACTTCCCTCTAGATTTAGAAAAAAAATAAAAGAAAGAAAAAGAAAGATACTAAATAAAAGAGCAGAATAGTTGGTAATTGCCTCTTCTTGGTATATCTCCAGAGACTCACGGAGCACTGGGGACAGATTTCAAAAGCAGAGATTGTCCATTATAACTCCTCAGGCTGACAGAAGCTGCTGGGAAAACTGCTCTCCCTCACTTTTCTAGGACCTGACTAAATCCCAGTGCTTCCTTACACCTGCAGGATGGCTCTCATGTTGGAATAATACCCCAAACTAACAAACTGTGAACTGGGTTTCCACAGTTTGAGTTTATCCAACATGCACAGTTTTAACTGCAGGAGACAGAGGGAACATCAGGGTGACCATCTAAAACATTATTAGGGAAGTGTCTTTGGGCTTTAAGGGCACACAGAGGACTTTTGTCCCAGAAACAGAGCATCATTGTGCCAAACAGACAAACTCTGAGAGAATCACTGCATCCCTTTTGTGAGAGGACATTGAGGCACCACAGATGAAAAAATTTGTCCAAGCTCATGCAAGAATTTTCTGCTGTGGTTGGGAATTTAACTTCAAGCATGTTGAATGCTAAGCTTGTGCTCTTATCACCACACCATTCCTCTGCTCAGGATCCAGTGGCAAAGTGCTTCAGGATTGATATTTGTTTATGGCATATTTTGACACTTCCTTTTTTGCTGTAGAATTTGGAGGGCTTTGTAACACCACTGATATTGTTTGTTGGGAATAAAGGTATGACTCCTGAGGCCACATCCTTTCCTTGCTGGACAAAAAGGAGTGCTCAGTGCCCTTTTGGTAAATAGTTCACTCACTCTGAGCTGCCCACTCCCCTCACCTAGTGCACATATTTGTGCAATTGCCCATCTTTTCTATTTTCCTGACTATTTTGCATGCAGAGCACTTCATTATTTTTACATTTTTGGCTAGAAAAATAACTGATATGCTGATGAGAAGTACGACTACTTACTACTTGCATCTACATAAAAAAAACCTATCAAAAAGAAACCTTGAGACATGCCCATGTATGCTTGTAGAAGATATTTAAATGTGGTTTTAGATCAATTCAGTCAAATTGTTCTTACACTTCACTGATTAAAACAACCACTGTCTCTAACCATTGCAGAAAATTGAAATTATTCACAACCTAACAATTTTATTGTTTGGCATAATCATTTTTTGAGCTATCCCAGAGAATCAAAAGCTTACTACTTGCTTATATATAATTTGAGTCAAATCAGCTGTCCTGCTGTAAAAATCCATATAGGAAAATGACATAAAAAAAATTACATGAAAGTAACGACAACAATGAAAAAAGACACCATCATGGGGGAAAAAGTGTGTCTGGAAAAACAGGAAGCTTCTAGCAACGCCAAACACATGCAGGGCGTGGGCCAATTAATCTCAATATTCCTGCAGCATGGAAAGGGTACAGGATGGACAAGACAGGGGGTTTTCTAGGTAATGTATCTGGGCCTAAAGAAAATCATAGAATCATCAAATGGTTTTGGTTGGAAGGAACCTTAAAGATCATCTAATTCCAACCCCTCTCCCTGCCACAGGCAAACATAAAAAATGTTAGCCTGAAATAACTTACTGTTGGTCAAATGTCACCAGTAAGGTCTAAGAGGAACAATGTATTTCATATATAGATATATATACAGATATATCTTACCTAGAAAAGAGCAACCCAAGGCTCTGCATGTTTCCTGTTACATTACTCTGAGTTTCTCATGGTGCAGCAGGTCTGTGTCCCACCTGAAGCACAGAGGTGTCTCTCTAAAGTCAACAATCATCACTCAGCAGGGTGTGAATGCACTTTAACCAGTCCGAAAATGGCACTGCCAGGCAGTCAGCATTATTTCTACATACCAGTAGTGTTACAAGACTGCATCTCTCAATGATGCCTGAGCTGGATGTTATTCACTGGCCTGGTTCCAGTGGTTTGAATAAAGCCTAGAACTTCTCAGTGAGGTTTATGACATTTTCAGAAGAGAAAAGAGTTTGGAAATCCAAGTTGTTCCCTTGCATGCATCTCAGCTACAAACATATTTGAGGAAATTATTTCCATAAAATTAAACAGAAATACTTCTTGACATTGATGCATTTTAATTAACATCACCATTTTCCATCTTGCACAAAACAGAACTAATACAGAATTATTTCTGTAAAATTAGGTTCTCTCTATTCATTTTGAAACCCCGTAACTACTCCTGTGAATCAAGCAGATACATTTCAGTGTTAAGTATAACAAAAAAAGTTGTGTTACACTATAGCCTCACAGATAAAGCTAATTATATGGAAAATTCATTCAACTGAGTTTGCATTGCTTGATTTGAATCTGAATTAGCAAGAATTGGCTTTGTGTTTAGTTTTCTAACTCAAATGAACATGAAATCCACACAAACATAATTTTTCTCTGAACATCTGAATCAGAGAAGTCTCTGGAGCTTGAGACTGCTGCTGTTCAATCCACACAGAATCTCAATGACCTCCTTGAATCTCAGCACAGGCCTAAGGATCTATTTCTATGTGTGAAGAAACAACTGCAGGAATGGGGTTTTACTTCCCTCTCCCGGCTTTTACTTCTCTGGCTATATTTCTAATTAAATTGCCACATTTTTCTATGGATCCTAATTAAAAGTGTATGAACTTCTGCAAGCCTTGAAATTACATAGGATGTGGGGAATGGCTTCAAACTAAAAGAGGGTAGGTTTAGATTGGATAGTAGGAAGAAATTCTTCCCTGTGAGAGTGGGAACAGGTTGCCCAGAGATAATATAATGTGCTTTAGAAAACTTGAATCAATCGAGTAAACATACCCAAGATACATCACAGGAGCTATTCCAATAATTCAAATAATTTCAATGACTACATTAAAAAAAATAATAAAGTATTGTTTGTGGAAATGAGGGAATATTTTTTTCATGATGCATTAATGTATAACGAGGGATTCACCTTAGTATCTGAAGTTACCGTTGTTAAAAATAGAACTTCTGATAAAATGTCACAATAGCAGAGCTATCCAGAAAATCACACAGTAATTAATTATTGACTCAGGATACAAATGTGCTGCTCAGAATCTTGAGAGAGAACAGAAAGATCTCTTGCAACAAGAACAGAAACAACAGGCAATAGGAATTTCTGAGGAAAACAGTGCACAGATATTCCAGGCAGTAGCAAAGAACAGCTTTGAAGATGAGAAATGTGGTAACATGAAAAATACCATGAAAATGTTGAAATATAATCAGTGATATAGCAGTAGGAAGTAACACACAAAATCCAGAATTTTCATTATTTGTTGGAAAAAGTAAAGAGTAACGGAAGAAAAAATACTGTCAGGAAATATATAAGGTACAAATAAATGAAGGAAATTACACTGATGGAAAGGAAGATTAGTAGAGAATGGGGGGAACAATTCAATTTCAAAAAATACATCCCTACAAAGCCCAATCTAGTACTTTAATGAGTTCTTCAATGCTGAAATTTCTACAGGGCAAAAACAAATAGCTATTTTCCAATTAATTATCTGCAGGAAATGCAGCTTCAATGAGATTCTAGAATGATCAGAAATAATAAAAGCATCCACTGCTGACAGTGCTTTCACTGAATTATTAAAAGAAATAATGAGAAATAATATGTAGTAATAATCAGTAGCAATATGTAAAAAAATTACAAATTAATTCTGGCATCCCACACTTCAGAAATCAGGCCCAATTAATACAAAACTACAGAGGCATCCTCTCATTACAGCAGCTTTTAAAATTCTAACTGAATAAACAGGGGATGCAGAAAAGACAGAGAGACATATAAGTCCAGTGCTGGAAAAGCTTTTCAATTCAAGGAAGGAAAGGAATATTTCAGAATAAACAGTTTTCAGAAGGAAAAAAGGTCCTCAAATTAATAACTTCTGAAATAGACCTTATATAATGGGAGGATATTAAAGAATCATTTTTACATATTAAGACAGCACAACTGCTTGCTTGTAAAAATTGGTGTGTGAGAAAGCAAAAATTTGTCTCATTTAATACCAGTATGTAAATAATGAGGAGGAATTCCCCATCCTTGATATTCTTTAAGTTGACCATGAAAAAATTAATGCTTTCATTATGTCATTTTCAGAATGGGATGAATCAAGAAAATTGAACAATTCTTGCTGATGAACTGCCTGCTTTAGTGGTCTGAGAATACTCTGCAGGTTCCAGGAAAGAAAAAAGCAAACTATCAATTCAGATCAAGAGTGCAGTTGTTGGAAAGGTGAAGAGATATTAAACAGGTTATTGATCAATCAACAACCAAAAATGTAATGCCAGCTGTCTCTGACATTAGTGTGGCTGCTTAAACATTCAGTAATATAAGACTATATATATATTTAAATATATATATAATCTGTGTAATACCTAACATCTATATATAACCATGGCTTGCTTATAAAATAGTCTTTCTTCAATTTAACCAGCATTCCAAATTCCAGAAGAATTTCTTGGACACAATCACCTCCTAAGGTGGATTATTGCATATTGTTACAATACTTTGGCTCAACACTGAAATATCTACCATTCCATTGTGTTCCTACCATCAGACAATGTGCAGCTCTTTGGTTATCTAAAATAGTAACACATTCAATAAAAAATTTTTGTCTGCAATTCAAATCTTCATTTTTTCCTATTTTTTATTTTAGAAATCTTTAACTTTGGCATGACTCCAGTATTCTGTGACAATATTGTACTACATTGAAAGCAGAACTGCAAATTCAGCCGAAAGCAGACAGTCAGTTTCCCTTCCTGAACACAAGCTGACATTTTTCAGGTAAATCAAAAGCTAGTGCTAAAAAATTCCACAATCACTGCTTTTTCAAAAGTCAGCAACTTGTGTTGGCACCAAGGACAAAGCAATATATCCAAATGTAAAACTGAAGGATGCTATCCAGCAAAAGATGACATGTGAACCTTGTGTTACTGGTTGAAGAGATTCAAACTACCTACACTGAACCTGCAGTGCTGTTGTAGCCAGATATAGTGATATGTCAGTGAATGCAATTTGATGTCAAAATATGAAGATATTTCTGCTACTTGTTCTCTTCCTACACTTCCTTCCATCTGTTGGATTCATTTCTCTGCTCCGTCTAGTGCTTTAGACTCAGGTCTGTTGAAGACTGAAAACTCTTCCTAATAAATGTCTACCTGTGCAGAACGCTGACCTGGCTAGAGTTCTGACACATCCAGCTAAAAAGATTAAAATACCAGCTAAATGACTAACATAGTTCCCTGTCTGGCAGCCACTCTTTCATTTCAGAGCTCACTGGCATGTGCCACTCCACACCTTCCCTCCAGGACATGGGCTGCTTTCAAAAGAACCATCTTATGTCAGTTCTGAAGGTATTCCTATTACAGCTTTTAATTTTTTAGAAATTAATTTGAATCACAAACAGTTTGAACACTGCTCTCAAGCTTTGGCTCAAACCAGCCAATATGTTCAACAGATTCTGCACATAGCTACCAAGCCAATAGAGTTTGTCAGGAACATTCAGTAGGATACTTAGAATGATAGAATAGCATTGTAAGATCATTTAGGTTGGAAAATATCTTCCTGATGTCCAACCTGAGCCTCCCCTGGTGCAGTTTGAGGCCATTTCCTCTCATCCTTTGGCTGGTTTCCTGGGAGAAAAGGCTGAACCCTCTGGCTACAGCCTCCTTCCTGGCAGTTACAGAGAATAATACTCCCCTGAGCCTCTTCTTGTCTGGGCTAAATACCCCCAGCTCCCTCAGCAGATCCTCATCAGACCCATGCTCCAAACCCCTCTCCAGCTCTGTTGCCCTCCTCTGGCCCCACTCCAGCCCCTCAATGTCTATTTTGCAGTGAGAGGCTCAGAACTGGACACAGCACTCGAGGTGTGGCCTCACCAGTGCCCAGTACAGGGGGACAGTCCCTGCCCTGGTCCATGCTATTCCTGATACAAGCCAGGATGCCTTGGCCACCTGGGCACACCCTGGCTCAGGTTCAGCACTCCTGGGTCCTTTTCCCTCAGCCTCCTCCCAGCCATGCTGCCCCAAGTCTGTAGTGATGCATGAAGGCCACAGACATTTAAAAGGTTCTAAAACCAAGTCAACATAGACATGAATAAGAAAATGTATATATATGTATATAATCAGGGGGTTTTAAAGCAATCATGAAGATTTTAGATGGAGAAATTACTGCTTCTATCAGTTCTACTAAATCCAACAAATAAATTTCACCCCATTAGATCCAAGAGTCTCCACTTCTCAGTGTCCCTTCCTTCTCTGAGAGATCTCAGTAGGAGTTCTCATTTATCCATTTCTAAAGTCAGCCAGAGACTATACATCACCTTCGTAAAACTGTTTCTTCACTCTCTGATAACACACACACTTCTAAATGGAAACTACTTTCAACTACCTAGCAATGTGCATTAACAAAAAATGCATTTTATCAAGACCGCAGTGGAAAAAATTTACTACTGTTTTAAACCTATTCTTTCTGTAGATCAATAGAGTCTTGACTCTTGGAAATTAATAAAAGTAATAAACTGTATAAGTATATAGATGTCCAGAAGTAACTCTATTTTATGGGAATAGCTCTTGCAAAAAAGAGAAAAAAGCCCAAACAAACACAAACCCAAATAGACTGAACATCAGCCACAACATAATTTAAAATGTCTGATGAAAAAGTAGTTAATTACTGCTCTAACTGAATTTATTTTTTGCTTTAAATCGCAAGGTCAATTTGATTATATAATACATGGTTTAGTAATATTAAATATCTCTTCAGAACAGAGTCTCTTTGACACTAGAATACAATGTGCACCAAACAAATAAGACTGTTTAACAGTGAAAAGGAGGAGGAATTTCTTGAGTATTATGTAGTGGGTATCTCTTGTATTAGTTCTGTAATCTACATTCATTTCAGAAACACTTAACACCTCCATCAGTATCTGCTGAAGAGTCAAAAGAAACTCAAGACACAGGCAAGGAGTGAAACATACACTGTTCTCATCCAGCCTGTTCCAGCCTCTTAACATTTTCAATTTTCCTTTAATTCCAGAGTGACTGAAACAAAGATTAAAAATCAAGGAGGGAAGAAAATGCAATTTTTGCCATCCAAAAACTTGCAATTTCAGAAATGCTTCATCACAAAAACAGTCCCCTCGACCACCAAGGTTGCTTTTCCTGAGCTCTAACTTGAAAAGAAGTTTCCTTTGGAAGTACTAAAGTGTTCAGAGGTGAAAACATTAGCATAGACTGCTTGGCTTATCCTGGAACAGTTAAAGACAACACCAAATCAAAACATACTGACCTTCCAGGCTCTGAACGTGGAGAGCATTTTATTTCTTTCCCACTGTTTTGTTGTAAGAGTAAAGAAGTGGGCTGGAGTTAACTCCTGGGGAAACCTCTCTGAACATTCCTTCGAGTGCAATGCCAACAGACACATGGAGGCAGCAGCCTGAACTCATCCCTGACACAGTGCTCTTGGCTGCTCTGCTGCCTGAGTGTGGTTTATGGATTCTATTATGAATTTTGTCTAAGTAAAAACTAATAAAAATGTCCCTACTTTGTTACAGCACTGCCATAAAGATTGAATGTACAGGTATATCGTGAATTATGACCCTGCAGAAAATCATTTCACACTCTGTGACAATCCACTGAAGCTCCCAGACATCTGAACACTCAGTTTCATTGTTTCAGCATGTTGTCAAAACTGGGAGATTCTCATTTTATAGATGCCCTACTTTTTTTCGTTGATATCAATCTGCAAGCTTTCTCAAAGATTTGTGGGGGAAGGAGGGGCTTTACCCCTTGATGTATGACTACTTGTTAAACACTTGAGCACATTTGCATTTTGTTTCCCCAGGTAATCTCACAAACTTGCTTGCTAAGCTCAAACCTGGGGAAAAGCAAACACATTCCAACAAGAAGATTTAATGAAACAAGTATGAGAGCTAAATGGAGGCACACTGGTTCTGACACACTGGGAAGTGCTATCAAATCCATCTCTAATATCAAATACTCTGCCTAGGGAGACATTACACAGTAAAAATGCTTCCATCTATTTGGGAAGAAAGATGTGAGATTATGAGAGATTAAAAGGGAACAAAAAGGGATTTGCTTTTAAGAGAAAGAAAAAGGAGTTCATAATGTTCAGAGTATCACATAATAGGCAGTTTTACACAGAAATAAAAGCAAATGCTGAGTTAAGAGCTCAGAGCCTTTGAACAGAATGTCTAAAATAGAATATTCATTTTTATTTTTAAACTGAGAATTCAAAACAATAGAAGCAATAAAATACTGTAAAATGTGGAAGAGAATCCACTAAAGGATTCAGCCACTTCAGTCACATTTCCTTTACTATTCATTGCCCCATTTTATGGAATATGCACCCCACTACAGGTAAATTTTAATCAGGTCTTCATTATAACACTAAAAGCCAGCTAAAATCCACCCAGCTCATCACAGTACCATGTCTCATTTGGAAAGCCAAAAATTACAAATAGGAGCACTGGAATCCTAAGACAAGACACTGCATGACACATGGAAAGACAAATGCACTGGGCTTTCTATGGTCTAAACAGGAAGAAAACAAGATAAGACAAGGTTACAAATTTAGAAATTAACTAATCTCTATGTGGGGCTTAGATAGAAAAAAATGTTTCAAATTCAGGAAGGGGAAGGGAAATGTTTACAAAACCCAGTAATAGACTGGGGAAGTATAAGAATACTGCCCAGCAAAGTAGTTGTGATTCTCTATTTGCAGAGCAAACCAGATTTCTGTCAAAAATATGTAAGAATAGCTTGTCTTGCCCGAGAGAAAAGAAATAAGCTATGTGGTTTCCCAATGTCTTTTCTAGACATATTTCACCAAAGACCAAACAACACAGGGATTCTTACCATCTTTTACTACCCTTCTGCAGAATTTTCATAAGCCAGGGTCTGAAAGGTTCTGCCAACACAGGGCCTGAGATGGAAGTGGCATTTATGTTACATTAAACTATCCAAAATATTGATTAAATTACTTTACCCTGAGTGCCCATGTAATGGACACTGAAATGCACTGAAGCACAGATGGAGCTACAACATTCTTGAACAAAGGAAATCTGTGTTCTGTCAAGACAGTACTCCCACGCAGAAAACACTTACAGCTCCCTTTTGATTTGGGCAATGGTAAAAGAAGAAAACTAGCCAGACCAGAATATAGTCTCTCCTTAGATCCTTATGAAATTATGAACACTTCTAGTTGCTCTTCATTCTGCTCACTTGGACACGGGGTTTCTTTAGAGAGCGAGTTTAGGAGTTCAGTGCAGTCCCCTGATTGAAGCACTGCAGACAGCACCAAGTCTACTGGCTCTGGGTAATGCTCCAGCTCCTGTCTCCATCAATATCACCCTTGATTAGGGCAAAAAAACTCTCAAACTATGAGTAATGCTCTCCTCACATATGGCAAACATCCCACTGGGAATCTGTCATTAAAATATCAGCTTTCCCATAAGGATGGCATCTGACTTATCTGTTTTGAAGATGATTTTTTTCTGATCCTACTTACTCTGTTCTTTGGAAACCTTTATTTAGGACCACAATGTACAGTAATGGAATTCCAGTTTGCTATCCTAATCTTGGTAATCACTTTGCAATTTATTTAATCCACCTAGAAAGGCATGAACATTTATGCATAATAAAAATCACAGATGGAGAGTAATATTTTTGCTTCATCGAGTACATAAAAAGTTGAGCTAGTTTAATTAGATCCAGATATGATTACAGCATGAGTATTGAAAATTTTGATGCAGTCAGATTCAGGATCATTTAATTCAGGCCAAGTGGGATGTATCTACAACACAGGGGAAATGTGAGTCACTGTACTGCAGCACCAGGCAACACAAACTATTAATATAGCACCTAAGGAGCTGAGAATATTGAAGAGAGTTAAGGCTGGCTCAATGGGTGCTCATCATTGCAATCACTACTGCTGAATGGAGGACCTGAAGTGCTCTCCACCTCCTCCACTATTCTAGATGCAATTCAGGCTTTCACAGCCTCCTCACTGTAATTCTGTGCACACACACTTGTGTTCAAGATTATGTCAGAGTAGATATAATAAATTTCTCCTGCAGTGCAGATTCCAGGGCAAGATTTTAAAATGCAGACCATTATTGTCTTTTGGGATCTCAAGATATTCCATCCCAATTCAATTTAAATTATACTGACAGTAAATGCCCATCAATTTCAATGAGAACCACATGATAAAGTCCTCATTGAGAGCTCAACAAAGTCCTACAAAGACCTTCACAGAAGCCAAACAGTGTGACTCATGTAATGGTCCTAGCAAATATAATTATTTAAATGGATATGTTTATAATAACTTGCAGGATTGCATATACTTCTACTAAGACACACAGAAAGAAGCAGCTTTTGCAGTAAGATTGGAAATTTAGGTATGTATTAGTATTTTTAATCTTAAGTCTTTGTCACAAATTAAGGAAATTGGAATACTGAAAGAATTCTTCATTAAAACCACCACCAATTATATCGTGATCATCAGATATCTAAATGCCATAACAGTCTACAGTAAATTTCTAGCAGCTACAACAGGCAAAGGGGTATAAAATTATTAAAAGCTATGAAGACCAGCAGAGTAAACTATCTATCTATCTATCTCAAAATAATACGTGTTTTGCACAGATTTAATTGCAGAAACTCAGTTACATTTTCTAGAACAAATAATCTCTTTGTATTATGCCAGTATGCAGAGCAGTTTGAGGAAAATAAAAACAGAAGCTTGTTTCTCAGAGATAAGTTTTGCCTTACATTGGTTGCATTTATATAATTGTCAAAACATTCTTCAAATCTGAATGTGTTCTGTTTTCATTAGTGATGTAGAATGAAAAAGGAAGCAAATATGGAACAATTCTTACAGCTTTCTCTTCCAACTCCTCACCCCTTTACAGTACACAAAAACAAATCCAGTTCTTGGAATAAATTTGCAAAGATATTACTCTGCCTCTTCCAATATTTTCCATGAAACTACACTTTTTCTTAGACATTTCACACTGTATTGCATTTATAATTATTTATCCTGTCTGCATTCAGAATGTAAACTAATAAAAAGCCTGTTTTGACCTATCAGATATCATAGGGTCCTTGCTCTGCTCAAGAAATTAAATGCAGTTGAGCTGAATGCCTGATGGTTGATTAGGCTCACATTTCACAATTTATTGAAATAAATAGAATCAGAAGGAAAATACAAACAAATTAACTTTACTTCTAAGACCAACAAGTCTATACAGATAAAGCACTAAAGCTATGGCAATAGAAATGGCATAATTAAGCTATAGGTGGAAAGTCAGGTATTATTTTCAATTATTTGAAGGTGCACCAAGCCTGAAATGGAAGCTATAATTTTGACAAACTTAGATACCAGTTTTTTTCATTAATTATTCAATAGCAAGCTTCATTGGGCTTTTTGGAAGTAAAAAAAAAACCAACACCACAGAAAGAAGAGAAAAAGAGATTTACACTAAATCACATTTTGCTTCTTGGAGTGAGATAGCTACAGTGTGTATCACTCTATCTGCCTGTTGAAACTGATTGATTCTGCATTTAAAGTCGTTAAACTTTGTCACTAATTTTCAATGAGTTGGGGATAGAATCTTAATTGCCAAAGCAACAAACCTTGGAACTCTTCACAGTCAATAATGAAATTTGCAAGCATGAGACTGGTTTGTCAGCATGAAGTGTTTAAAGTCTTTATCAGAGGAGAGCCACAAGACTTCCTCCATTCAGAACAAGGCACCAAACACATTCTATTTAGAAACAAACAAAAATATAAAAAAGCAAAAACAATGGAAAAAAAGAAAATTAGAATGATGGGCACACAGAAAAAAATGGACATAAATGAAAGGGAAAAAAACAAAATTTCTAAGAGGCCTGTGATAAGCAGAGAATTGTACTACAGGATCAGGCATTGTAATTAGGCATTATTGCTTTAAATGGTCTGAACCAATTAATTGACTTTCCATGGAATCACTGAATGGCTGAGGAATGGAGTGACCTCTGGAAGTGATGTTATCTGTTTGCTCCAACAGAGGCACCTAGAAAAGGCTGCCCAGCATCATTTCCAGACAGCTTTGTAGGATCTCCAGACATGGAGACTCCACAACCTCTCTGAGAAACCTGTGCCAGTTCTCAGTCACCCACTGTCTTTTCAAATTACAATTTCATATTAAACGCAGAGGAATCTTTAATGGCATTGCTTTGTGTGAATGAACAAGAAATGCTTCTTTTCAAAAGAAATGGATTTCAAAACAAGATATGTTCTGAAACATTCCCACTTGCAATCAAAATTTTTTGTGATTCTAGAAAAATTGATGTCGTAATTTTGTCCTGAATTATTACTCTAAAGTCAGAAATTACATTAAAAAAAAGCTTTGACTGTCATTGAATCAGAGAATGTCCCTGGATGCTGGGGCAATGTGAACACAAATTTTCAATTAATTATCTATTAAAAAAGAGAATTATTAAAATGTTAAATATTAACATTTTTCACTAGAAGACCACAGTCAAAGAAGAAAAAAGTTCACAGGGAGCATTCTGATCACCTCTAGAGCAAGTCAAGGAATGACTTTCTTTACAACTCAGGTCCAAAATTCTCATGGCACCTCTGCTCCAGGCAGTAAATGTTCTACAACAAGGACTTTTCAAGGGCTGAGAGTGGCCACTGATTCAGTCAGGGTTCTCTTCCTTATTTCTTCATGGTCAGAGTCATTTGCACCATTTCCTCCCCAATCTCTCATTCCCTTTACCATGCTGGAAATAATATAACCCAACTGGTTTAGTCTCTTAACAGACAGTCTCTATGAAGAACACCTGTGAAGGTTTGGCCTCTGTAAATTTTGCGCCTTTCTGGAAGACAATTGTGTGTCTTTTATTCCCACAAAAATAGAGAATATTTCAGTTTTTATCTATATTGTCCTTTAGGCTGGCACACTGAAAATATGGGCTAAAGACTGCATTTTCACGTGCTTTCTATTTGAGATTAAGCATTTGCATGCCTATTTATTCAAAATTCATGTTCAATTTCAAATGCGTAAGTTTGTGGAAGAGAAAGGCTTTTTCCATTGAAAAACCAAAATGTTTTTGACATGGAATATTTCTCCTCTGACAATAAACAGAAAAATCCTAATATTTTTCTCCTGTTTACCTCTGATCTGCATCTCAAATGGAGTAACTGTCAAACAATCATTTCATCCCATCCAAAATCCCACTTAAGTTGCAGTAGTCATCTTACTTTACTGTACTGCTTATCTGCTTACCTGCTGCTAAAAGAAAGGTTTGTTTAGCCTAATCCTCTCATCTTCGAATCATGACAGGGTATCAAATCTCAGACCAGTCAGCTGAAAACCTGAAATAATTTATAATTGGAAATGCTTCTCTGCATACATCATTTTCTCCTCAGAGATCAAGGAAAGACAGGCAGAAAGCCAGCCTTGTTTCTAACAAATTATGCCCAAACTAACAGGACTCCAATGATCTCTCTATGGAGCACATAGGTAGCTGTGTTGGGTTTCTTACATATATTTCTGGAGTGAAGTAGACAGAATATTTTGTAACAAGGAACTTAATATTTCCTAAAACATTGGTGCATGTTTTTGCAAAACCAAAAAAGGCATAAAGATGTCAATAAAAACCACTATTTCTTAAAACAAGCTCACATTCAACCATTGTGTTACTTTCAAATAGGTGTGACAATAACAGAAGGTGAAAATTGTATGAGAAATCAGCTGGGAAGTGTCATAAGGCAGTTATATATGATTTTCCCATAAAACAGGAATTTAAATAAAGGTTTCCTTTAAAAAAACAATAAAAAATAAAGGAAATAAACAGACCAATATATATGAAATTACCAGACTAAATGTAACCCAGTTTGTGTTTGGAAAAGGTCTGAAAGAGCTTTCTAGCTTTAACAGCAGTGGAAGGGAAAAGTAGGAGAGGGAGCTTCAAGCTTTGTCTGGAAATGTAACCTATGTAAATTTTAACTGGACAAGTCACACCCAGAACACTTCGCATCTCCCATGGGTGTTACAGTTCCCCTCCAGCACTGGGCCCTGCTGTGAAACAGAGGGAGCAGAACTAATTCAACTGATCATCACTTGTCTGCTCTGAAGGGCCTGGCAGAGCTACTATCATGTCCTTAGACAAGCATCTACCCATTCCATCCTACTTGGAGTATTCCTTAACAGCAATGCCATTTTCATACCCCTGGCTATAGGTTATATCATGCATTTTAAGCATGAAACATGCTAGAGAGATATCTATATTTTGGGACAAAAAGCAGTTCTGCAGATCTCTTAGGGCAGAAGTGATATTACCCAGGTGTTTGGGGTATTGATCAGCAAGGGCAACAGGTCTCAGTGGAATTCTAGAAATGAAAAATGGGAAGACAGGAAAAAAACCTGAATCTACAACATCAGCAGTTACATCACTGAGGAGGGACAATTCTTACATTTGTCATCCAAAATGCATAAACTCAGAAAAAGCATTCAACTGCTATATTACAGCAAATTTGTTTAAATAAAATTGCAGTTTTAGAAACCTCCCTTTCTAACCTAGGGATGGCTTCATAGCTTCCTGCTTCACTGGGTTTAAGATTCCCTTGGTTGTAAAGATTTCTCTAAGCTGCTTCTCTTCATAAGCAATAGACTGCAGTGAAATCATTTCTCTGCAGTATTTTCTCAGTGAAAAGGTCCACAAATTGATTTTTCACCCTTTGCCCTCCCTTTCAAGATCCAAACTCAAATATAAACAAGGCAGACAATCACTGACAGTATATACATCTTTTTCCTCAAGTGGCTTTATAAAAAGGCAACATAAACAAAGTATCAGACATGCATTAATAATAAAACCTACATAAAGAACTTAGAGAAGCATTGCAGGGTTTCACAACATTTCAAATAAAACCTCTCCAAATCTTGAAAAAGAGCCCACTTTACTGAAGTGGAAAGATTGAAAGTATTTCCTCCCTCTTAAAATGATGGAAGGAGTTAGATCTTCTGTTCTATGGGAATCCCAAACAACAAAACATTTCACAACCATATTGTTAATATTGTAAGTTTTACCCAAATCTTCTTGCTCTGTGCATGTTCCATACTCAAAACACTTCATCCTGCCTCTATATTACAGGAAAGAATGCAATTTTGGAGAAAACCAGGACTCAAACTATTAAAACATTTCATAAATTCAAAAAGTTCCTTGAATGACACCTTGAAGTGAAGCCCACAGGTAGAATACATTCCCTCAAGAAAGAGTACCTGTAACTGTCAGTTGCATTCTGCTGAACCTCCTGACTGCAGTCTGGAGAGTTGATAAAGTCTAGTAACAAAATGCCTATTTTTAAGCTAAACAGCTATGACAACAAAATGCTTGGAGATATTTTCAACATACATGACATCTTTCTTCACAAATAGAACTATTTGTACCGAACAGCAAAAAAAAAAAAACAACAAAAACCCAACATTTAGTTCTGGATGACTGGCATCAGATACTTTAATTTGAAGTAAATTTAAAATGCAAATTAAACTTCTATATTATTATGCATTAGATTTCTATAGCATAAATCACATCCTAATTTTGTATAGCTCTGAGCATCTTCCTAGAGAAGAGGAGTTGAAAATTGGCCTTCTGTGCTACTGCCCACTAACAGCTCTCACTCTGATTTTAGCCAGGTCATTCCCCCCTTTTCTCTCTCAAAAAGTGACTGAACCTTCCTACTTGCAAAAAGTGAGGGCATAATAAACAACTATGCAACATTCCAGAGAGCTGGTGTGACTTAGTGTAGCGTTTGGAAAGCCATTTGCAGTTCTAGAGCACTCAGCAAATGTTAAGTCCCACTCTTTTCTCATTCAGAACAAGAAATAGTGACCTGCAGTAGTTGAGAAATATGTGAGGCCACAGCCATGGGCACCCACTGTTTCCAAAATATCATGTGCCATAAATAACTCTAAGCAGCACTTTGCACCTTTATGACCTCTTGTTTTTCCCACCTGATATTCCAAAGGGGTCCTTGTCTCAAAAAAATCATGTATAACTTGGAGTTTGCTAAAATAGCTGCCAACTGCAGCAGTCTGCACGTGTTCTGTTTGACAGATTTTACAATGTGACAACCTATTAAGTTGAAATACACCAGTCATTTCAAACAAACATTCAATTAAATAAGCTAAAGATTGGATTCTCATAAGTTTTCTTTTCAAGATGGAGCATTTGCATGTTTATTAATCTTAGATCAGAACTTAAAGCTCTGTCTGAACTCCAAGCTGTCAATCCTTTGATATTACAGTAAAAAGCTCTTTGGTCTTTTCACTCTTTGAACTACAACAGCAAAACTGAAGATTTCACTGGGATAATTCCTCTTCTCTTTCTTGTAGAAAGTTATTTCAAAACTTGCTTTTTCCCAAAAATCCTTATTCCTCCATAAAGCTACCATGCATTTAATTAAGAAAATGTTGATTTGTTTGAATGTTGATTCCCCTTGAAATACCTCTCCCAGTAGAGGAATACCATAATAACAACATTAAACATTTTTCATTGTGAATTAGGAAAATTACTGCAACTATATCAGCTGTCTTTTAAAAATCCTACAGCTTGTGTGGATACATATCCTTCTGGTGTATAAATAAGTAAATACAGAATTCCAAAATGGAAAGATTATACAGTGTTCCTTTCACGGATTATCAAAGTAAGGGAGAAATTAACATTGTGATACTCACTTGCCTACCACCTAATTCTATTTTGACATTTCCTGGTTATTAAATGTTGACAGTATTCCAGATAGCAATCCAAATTCCTGCAATTGCTTTCAAAAATTTAAGGACTCCATAGTGCACAGAGGCTCTCAAATGGCTGCCTGATTTTAACATTTCAAGCCTTTGGGAACAGAAATACAATCCTTTATCTAATATTTAATATTCCTTTAGTTCTGCCCCAGATGCTGATAGAAATAGCAGATGGAGCAGTCTTGCATACACTTTCCTTCACTTTGCTAGTGAACTGACACATTCAGATTTCTCTTTTGTTGGCAAACCCCAGTAGCCAAACCTATACTCTATTAATAAATTCAGTCTGGTTTCTGCAGTATCATTAGATGCCAGTAATTGCCCAATCTACAACAGTAGGTGCCCTAAAATACTGTGAACCCCACTGGTATCTAATTATTTACCTGAAGCCAAATTCAGCTGTTAAACCCATGAAAACATTTTCCCAGTACTAATTTTCACCAGAGGTACTTCCTATGTCAAATAACCAAGCTGCTGATCTTTACTTCCACTCCCCACTATCAATTATTTTGACACCAGGATACAAAAGGCTGTGATTTAGAGGAAAGGGGAGCATATTAAAAACATGCAGAAAGCCTGCTTTTAAAGCATGTTTTCACACCAGTACTCTACACCCAAGCATTATTTTGTTCAGAGGAGAAAAACAGAAAAAGGAGGAGGTTTGATTGACCAATTAGAATTAACCAGCACTTTTCAAACATTGACTAATAGCTGCTATACATTGAAAAGTTGGCAAACCAGACCTTATTCCTAGATATAGGTAATTGCTATCAAAAGATTGCTAATTTCAAGGAAATACTGCACCCCTACAAAGTGCAGACCAAGACAAATGATGTTACAGTATTAGCTATAGGATAAGGTATAAATTATTTACCAAGCTTGATTCACATACACAGTTCTTCACAGCTGAGCATGCAAATGAGATCATCACATCAGATCATTCCACACAATCATATGATTACTAATTTCATATCCAATTAGTTCATCAGTGTCTGTAACTGCATTATTTCAAGGTACAGATCTGCTAATATTCTTGTTTACATATTTTGCAGACAGCTAGTACATTTTTGAAGTCTATTTAAATACTTCATATGGAATTGAAAAACCCAATATTTTTATGTTTCAGATATAAAGGTAAGGCCATATGCTCATAACAAAGGTTTTCATCTGATTGAAGAAAAATACCTGCAACTTCTATCTTTCTGCCATTTGTAAAGTATAAATGGTGCTGTGTTACAAATGAGAGGGATTTTTGTTAAATATCATTCAAGATGTTTCAATATTTGTTTGACAGAGGGTGGACAGCAAATGCAGAGCAGCCTTTTACTTAAGTCCTCACAGTTACTACCATTAAGCCTTAGGTAACAATCAAATTGCTGCTGCTGCTATATTTGGTAGATTCAGGTAAAAATTTAAGAAGATTCTATTCAATACCAAATAGAATTTCTACTGAGGTTATATTCAACACACTGTTCTAATTTGCAGTTTCTATGACTACTGGAGCAGCACTAATTTCTTCAAATGAAAAGGAAACAGAACTCAATTTTTATATTTAAACAAGAACAGGCACACTTTTCTTTGAAGGCTGTTCCAGCAGATAGACCATATATACATCTACACATATATATCTCTATTTTAATGCAAAAATACACCATATAGATTCAATTTCAAAGATTTAACAAAGCAGAGAAAAGCACAATTAATTCTAACTATGCTTTTTCTATGCAACATCTCAACATTTTAGCCAGTATTGAAAGAATTGCACTTTACCTTTTAAAAATATTCACTATGAACCATGTGAATTTCTATAGTTATATGAAATAAAACAATAAAAAAGAGCAGCATAAATATTGTGTTTCTTTGTCAAAGAGTTTCCTATACATCCTACATGATTATGAGGCTTAGGATCTTTTTTCCTTTCACACTTACACCTGTTATTTAACTTGAACTCCCTGAACCCAACACAGAGAAGCACTAATATCTATGCAGCTGTTGTGAGATTATGACTCAGTGTATTGATTTCAGTGGTACCAGTGATACATTTGTGTAATGCCTTTTCTAGTAACTCGAGTTCCCTGAAATATATATTGTGGTCTTAGCCACAAAAAGTCTAAAGGCACCAGAAAATCCCACTGCCAGAATAAGCAAGATTCATCACACCCACTGAAGGTATTTGTAACTGAAGAAACTGGTTATTTTCTGTATCCTATATCAGCACTGGACAGCCTGGACAGCTGCTGGTCAGAGAATGAGTTCTGGATAACCACAGAGCTGCCCAGCAAACCAGCACAACATCCTTGTTTCATGCCAGCTCACCTGCCTAGTCTCCCTTCAAATATATTTTACGTCAATCCATCAATATGTCTGTAAAATCAACACTTTTCAAGGCACTGCTGTTCTTCCAGAAAAACAACAGCTGGGTTTAAAATTAAGTGCCAGAAAATACATTGGGAATTCATTTTCTGATTTAAGTCAAAACATTACTGCATCCATCCTGTTCTCTCTAGTAATTCTATTGTCTCAGCTTTCCTTTGTGTTAAATTATTTCTTTTCCTTGAAAAACCCTTCAGAGGGAGCAGGAAATACAAAAAACATCTTGCCAGGCACAGTGGAGGAAGGTTCTCATTTGTTTCAGTTGGGTAGCTATGTGGAGACAGCCTTTCTTACCTTTCTTGGCTGTCCCAAGGAAGAGAAAGATGAAGGCCAGTCATCCCAAGAAAATACAGTTACACCACATTTGGAATCACTGCTCCACACAATGGAGCACTTCGAGTTCAATCAGTTGTTCTGAAATCACTCCGAAGACAGGTCTGGGCAAGCTAAAAGCAAATTTAAAAAATTGTTTAAAAATTTAAAAACAGATAAAAATAAACACATTCATTGGGAAACAAACAAAAGGAAAACTCACATATGTGGCCTTCCATGGACATTAATGGTAAATGGTTCAGAGTAAGCTGCCTAAATTTTATCTATTTTGGGGAAAATTAAAATAAAACTCCTCTGCCTTATATTCTTGTCCCTCTCCCATCTTCCCATCATTGCATACCCAAAACCAAGAGTGGGTTGTATGATTTTGGTCCATATTATTCTCTCATGTGCCATTTCCCACTTGCTGATGGTGAGATAACATGCAATTGATTCTTTTTTCTTGGTCTGCTCTGATGGACAGAAAACTTGATGAATGCATTGGAGCATTCTGTCCACTTGATTATGTCCATCCATCAGCCTTATTCCAACTAAAGTGGAAAAGCAGCATTTAGCAAGAACTGTCCATAGTCTTACCCCTTCTGAGAGTGCTCAGAGAAGAAACTCTCTGCAACTGATATTTGTAACAGTGTGAGTCCATTACAAACACTGAAGTATTCTCTTCCAACAAAAACAGCCTTAATCAGAGAAATTTCCCTGTTTTTACAGATTATTAGCAATATATTCTTATGCTGCCATCAAGAACAATCAAAATATCAAAGTATATCTGCACATGGAGACCAGGTTAATAAGTCCATTAAGACTTACATCTTAAGCCTTTTCCCCCCATGTAATTTATACAAGTCATGGCAAAATCCACACCTTTCAAAATGCTTGCCATGAGCATTTGAGCCTCAATCCACCGAACACCTGTTTACAACATCAGAACTGTCCCATTGATTTTAGGCATACACATTAAACATCTTTTGTTGGATTGGAAACTTGTAACTTACTTTTTTCAGCAAAATCCCTTTCACTGGTTTTCAAATAGCTCTTGGATCTGCCAATTCTTTGGAGAATGAATCAGATAAGGATAACCACTTGCTCTGGGGAAGAAGGCTACTGGGTTTGCCTGCATGACATGTAATACATGAACCCATTTAACACCATCCTGATTATGTTTCCAAGATACACACATTTTGCTAGCATGGGCTTATCTCTGGCTCAAGGCCTAAACATAATTAAGGCTCTAGGGTAGAAATGGAAGAGCTGTCTTTAAGCATTGCAATGGAAACACAATGAATAAGAAGGTAGGAATCTTGACAAATATGAAATACAAGAAGTTATCAGGCAACAATGGCATGTTGTAAGCATGACGTGATTTGTTTGTATAGCAGCTAATGGAAGGATTCACACAGCCAAGTCCCTTATTCAGGAGTCAAAAAGAATAAAACTGACTACTGACTGGGATTTACCACCTTAGAAATAAAAATAAATTAATGTGAAAAGCATGTGTTATTAATTACAGTTAAAAATAACTAAACATGTAATTTCTGAGATCCATCTATTAAAGGTGATGTTACACTTTATGCCAAACAAATCCTTAGATTCTCCCCACTTCATTAAAAAACTTAATACTGGAATTTCATGGGCAGGGAAAGCTATGACTCTGCAGGAGAGGCAAAGACAAAAATCAAAACTCAAAGAAAAACAGTAAAAGAAGTTGTGAAATCAATCAGTCAAATGGTTTACATTAGGATAAACAATTTTGCCCAGTGTGGACTCAAAATGGGAGATGACTTCCAGTTGGTACAAACATTGCTCTAGATATATTTCAAGAGCATCAAGTGTCTCCTGTGAATTTTTGTAGCCACATGGCAGAACATCATCTAAACCCCAGCATCATGGGGATGAATGTGAATCCTGTGCTCCTTACTCCAAGTGCTGAACCACATGTATTATTTGATATTTCCCTACAATGTGAGGGAGAAGACCAGCAACAACCTCATGCCAGGACCTTTCCATCCTGCAAAGATGGAACCCCCTTGCCCCACTTCCCGTAGAGAGGCACCAAGAGGGGGATTTAACAGAGCTCCACACCATAGTGCTGCCCATGGTAGATTCTATGGAAATCAGACACTTTCCCACAGATCCCTTTGTGAATTGGCCATTACAGCACCACCGAGCTTCTGCACAGCCACAGAGGAGTCCCAGGTCCCTGTGAAAAGAGTATACAAGGTCATTGCCAGTTTCACTTTGGAAAATGAGATTTAAACTCTATTTCTGTGCTTTAACATCTGATAGCCACAGGGTTCATTGTTTGCGTAAACTGTTACACATCTTAAAATTAACAGAGAATTTTGTTGTAGACAATTATATCAAGAAAAATTATCACCAATATCTTGAAAGTGGTAGAGAAGAAAACACAAAGTATCCTCAGAATTCCAACTTCCTAATCTTATCAGGCTTTTCTTATGAAGAAATCCAGAAAGTCTGTTTCAATCTATTTGCTTAATTGTTTTAGCAAAGAAAAAATGGATGAAAAGTGTTATCTAGAGAGCCATCACCAAATCTGGGTTCAGACAAATCTATCCCACTTATCTGGTTCTACTGAAACATTTATGAGTGCTCTGAATATGAGAAAAGGAATTTCTGATTAAGGGAATCCTCATGAGAAAGTGGAGGTCTCAGAGAGCAGAAAGATCTTGAAAATCCCAAACACAGATTATAACCCTGCACAGACAATTCATAAACTGATAGGGCCATTCCCACCTGACAGCATATTTCATCAGTCCAGAGAGGTTATCATCTACTACATTTGAACAATTTAGCATGCCAAACTAATTTGGGAATGATGGCAGTGGGATTATGCCATTTTGAACTATTAGATGGGAGAAAACATGAATTTATTCAACTCCAGTAGACAAAAATTATTTTAAGTCCATTCAGGACAAATCTAATTCAAACTTTAAATTCCCAAGAATTTACAGCTGCTACAACTGACCAAATTTCTGTAATCTGAGGTTCTGCAAACTGAGTGAGCCTAGGTACGACAAGGTTTCTTGCAAGCAGCTATTGATATTTCAGCAGCTATGTTACAATCTCTTAGAACCTGCTGCTGATGCTATGATCATCTTGTTGCTTGTACTGTGCTCTGTATTCTGCAGTGTGTGTCCTCTATATGTGTGTCACAGACAAATTATTCAGTACTGTTGACCTTCATGAGGTACAGAGTAAAATGGCCAGCAAGTCCCACATTATATTTACAGTAGGAGGCCAACAGGTTCACTCTTTAATGAATCATTCCAGTACCAGTGATTTATCAAAACCAATCTGCTTGCTAGTTTTGATTCCAAAGACACCCTTTCTTGGCTGCCACAGTTCAGAGTGCCTGAAGTAGAGCATGTTTTGTGTTATGATGATACAGCTGAAAACTGTAGGCAGGAAAATAGAAAACAAAAATGGAACTTCAGTTAAAATTAAGCTTTAATTTCCATTTCACACACTGGTGATACTACTGCCCCTGAACATGTATTTTCTACTTTTTCTCTCTCTGTTCTTTCCTTGAATTTTTGTGGTCTGATTGCCCAAATAGCTATTTTTAACAAGACTTAATATCTTCTAGCATCTCTCTCCAGGAGAGTCTTTTGCAAAATTAACAAGGAAAAAACAGTGGAATGTAATCATAACACACAGAGACTGAGTGATAAATCCTTGAACTCAAGCAATCCACAAATGCCTGCCCAGGTTTCCTTCTTGGTATCATTACAGACCAAATTATACTAGAGGTGAGAAATTCCAAATTGTTCCCACCATCATTTAGTTCAAGAGAGACAAATACCTTTAGACTAACACCCTGTCTCTGGCTCTGTGACAGATGCTTAGCCTGGAGAAAAGGAGGCTGAGGGAGGAACTTCTCTCCAGTAGTCCATACAAGTTTGTAAGAGAATTCACATTATTCTATTGTTTTCTTGTTCATTATTATACTTTATTTCTGTATAAAAGTGCCTAATATAGTGTCCAGAAAAAGACCAGAAATTGTCCAGAAAAAGTTGTATTTACTGAGGAAGAGATACATTACTGATACCTAGATAAAATACAGATTTCACTGATGAGATCTATTTTTATAAAATTCAAATTATTATTATGCTTGCAATTCTTAAATTATTTCAGGGAGAGTGTCAACATCATAAAATGCAGGAAACAATAATGAGAGGCCCTCTTGCATCTGTGATAGCACCATAAATTATTTTTGATGAACGAGGCAGGCTTCCAAAACTTCCTTTCAGAAATCCAAGCCAATAGTCAGATTGAATAAAATCAAGCTTGGCTCAGTGGCAGGCAGTTACAGTCTGGGGAAAAGAGCTTCAGTTTCCCTTTCCTTTCCCAGGACACTTTTGCTCAATAGCACAAACCCAGAGGACCCAGGCTGTTAGCTCACAAAGCCATCTGCTTTTTAATCTTCTGTGGGAACCATATGAGTACTTAACTAAGTGCTATTCTCCTTCAGTCAGCTTCCTAGGCCCAGATTTCTGCAGCTTTTCCTCCATGAATATATTTAAATCTAAGCAGCTTTCCCATGCCTGTCTTGTCTTTACTCAGCAGTTTAGTAGTTTGAAGGATAGACAGATGAATTTTTTCTTTTAAATAAGAGCTGCCTATAGTACACGTTTAGAGGGTGAGAATGAAAAAAAGCTTGTGTTGTTCATGTCAAACAAATGAAAACAGCACATCCCACTTTTGTTTCTGTCTTTGGCACAAGAAAGCAGCCACAGTCTCTTAGAGACAGCAGTGAACTTTATTACTGTTACCTTTTGTAAGTTCTCTAATTTCAATTGCTGGTCATTCCCTGTTCTTCACTTTCACAGTACCAGTAAGCAGCACAAGGACACGTGAGCCACAGAAATCCAAAACAGCCATTCAAAACACAGAACACTAATCTTTAAAAATTCATGTCTACAGTTCTTAAGAACTTCATATCTCTCCACTGGCTTTGACAGACAGTAGCTTTCTTCTACATCATTTTTGAAGCAAATCAGGAGGAACAGCATCTAGGCTTTTTGGCTGTGTCTCTGCCCTGCAACATCTGCCTGAGCTGACATTCTCCCCAACAGGAGCACAAGTTTCCAATGCAGATCTGCCACATCAATGGGACAGCAAGGGAGGTAAGTTTTGCAACATGTACCAGAACATAAATAAATAAATTGACTTACTCAAATCTATATTGCTCTTCTGCAATTGTCACCTTGGTGTAACAAATAGTGACATGGTGGACATAAAAGTCCTTGCATTCACTTTGTTTCTTCTCTTACTATCTGGTAACATTCAAATAAATTATTTTTTTCATTGTTACAATTCATCTCACAAAGTTTCTGTATTGCCTTTATCCTATTTTTTCCCCAATGCTGTTAAACTTTTAACATATGTGAAAACAGTTGTTGAACTTTTAACATATGTGAAAACAGATGTTATTTGCTCAGCCCTACGTACCTCTAAAATCCCAACTGAAAAAATCTGAAAACAAAACTAAACCCATGGGTTTGGCTACAAATAAGCACAGACTGACCTACAGTGATACATGTATGAAATAAGAAGCTGATGTTAAGTTTTTTACAAGTGCATCAGGACCAGTGATTCACAAGTCAACAAAAGATGGTAAATATCTATAGTTTTTGAAAAGGTATAAACGGGTTCTGTTCTGAACACCCAGTGACAGTTTCAGTTATACACCATTTTACGGATCTGATCACAGAGAATAAATGGATCATTCTGAAAGAGCTTAGGGAAAAGAATAAAGCATATCTAAGAATTATTAGGAATGTCTGTTTGAGAAGAAAACTTCAGAACAGTTATGGATAAACTGTATTCTTCAGAGAAACAGCAACACCATTTACATCATCAGCAAGGTTTAAACATAAATAACATCTCTGGATGAGATATTGACTTACAGCAAGCAGTGGCAAATAACAGCACTTACTCCTCCAGATGTGCACTCATGCACCTACATTTTCTTCCCTGTATTATCCTCAGAGTTCACACAGGCCTATGGGATCTACCCTAAGATCTAAACAATATGCAGGAAACTAAGTTGCCACATTAAATTTGAATGCTTTCAATTCTCAGCAGTGCCAGAAACAAAAGGAAAGATTCCTGATTAGAGTAATACAGTGAAAGTACAACAAAGGATGACTGAGGGGACATTAATGGGGATAGAGAAAGAAGGCATAAACTGTCTCAGAAAATGCCTTTTCCATCAGTATCAACAAAACCATTTTTAAGCAGATGGCTCCTTTACATTTCCAAAATAATGCTGCATGGCCTAACAAGAAGAGCCATGGAAGTGACTCCCCGCTGTTATGACTGTGAGGGAAATGCATTCTTTCCATGTTATATAGAGAGACTTGGACAGAAACACTTCTTAAAACAACAGGAAGGTGAAGATATATACTGGTTTTAAATGTATCCCAGAAACTAGGAATGGCTGCAAGCACAGAAACTAAATGCAGGGCTTATATAAACGCTTTTCCACAGCTCTGTGTTTGCCTTGTACAGATCTAACGCACATAGGGCAGAATTCCAGACCTATTGCTTTGCTCCCATCTCCATCCCTTAGCAAATAAGGAATAGATCCCAGTTCTTGAAAATGGTGTGAAACAGTGCTGCTTTTGACCAACTGGTTGTGGTCAGCTACAATCAGCACTGGAAAAAGTCAGTTTTGTGTCATCAGTTACGCATGTATTATAAAATGTTATCTGTTCCCACAGACTGAATTCAACAATAATTGCATTTGATTCTCGCTCAAATCTATAATGTTTCTCCAGGGACATTACAAAAAACAATTATAACTTTAGGATACACTATAAATTATAAGGAGAGGAAGCAAGGAGAATTCATGTTACCATGAAATAAAGTAGAAATGCTATACCAAGGAAATAAATGAGTCTGAAATAATGCAGATAGAAAAGGCATTTGTGCACTTGCTTTGTTTTTCTGGTGATTGCTTGGGAACTTTCTTAATTTCATTCATGTCAATTATTCTTAAATTTCTGCTGCCATTAATGGCCATGAGCAAGGAGCTCCAGACTGTCAATAGCTCACAGCATTTTTCCAGAAAATCATTTCCAATTCTTAATTTAAGTCTGGCCATTACTTGGTTGAAGAAAGAAACTAATCTTTTCATTTATTTTGTACTTATTTCAGTCTCTCTGAGGAACTAATCATATGTGAGTATTTAGAGGTCTTGTATCTCATTTAATAAGGAATTAGTCTCTATGGGGTAAAGAAGTCCAGAAATAAAGAGGAAATCCAAAGCTTGGAGAAATTTTAAGTTCAGGATAAAAATCTCTCAGTCTGTAAAACTACATATCAAAAGCACATGTGGTATAATTTGAAAGTCAGTTCATCATTAGAGCTGCATTATACAATGATGCATAAACTTATTTTTGCATAAGCCATGGAATATTGGATCTTACTTTCACAGATCATCAGAACTGAAGGATGTCTGGTTCAATTATTTCTCAGAGATTTTCTGCAGGTATATCATAACCCATAAATGTCACTTATCAAAATGCAATTACATCGCCTCTTTGCCAACATCAGTTTTTGTCCTAATCTGCATTCCATTTTCTGTCCTGCTCTAATCCCTTTTTCTTTCACCCCACTTTCTTTTCCTTACTCCTTATTAAGCCACCAGACTGCAATAGTTCAGTGCACATTAGTAGCCACTCAGCACCAGCTGAAATGCTGTGAATGAGAGTGGCAGCAGAGCTGGCACACAGCTCCTCTCTGGGGCAGGAACTCCTGGCAAGAACCGGAATGCAGAAGGGTGATAGCAGAACTCCTAACTGCTCCTACTAAATCACCCAAATCCAACTGTCAAAGTCCCCAAATTGCCTGGTGCATCTCCAAAATACGAGTCCAGGTTTTGGAAGCAGAAGAGCCAACAACAATGACACCCAAAGGGAGCTTTCCTTCAGAGTCATTTGCTCAAATTCTGACACGGTGACTGCAGCCAGCATCAAAGACAGCTCTGAGCTGGCTCTGGTACCTGTCCAGGACACGAAAAAGCCTCAATGCCACTGCCCACTGAGGCTGTCCTCACTGACTACCTCAAGAGAACAGCAAGTTCCTAAAACCACAGGGTGCTTTGGAAAAAGAAAACAGTCCTTGTGTGCTAGGGAAACACAACTCTGAGCAGTCAACATTTCTTCAATAGTGACAAAGTGTCCCAGGGTGCATTGTGGAAGCAGAGGGAAGGGAAAAATCTTTTTCCTGACTCTCCACAAGTTTCAGATTGCCCTCACTGCCCTCTCCTCTCATATCCTTTGGGACAGGCAACATTGCCTAAATGACTGGAGAAACAACTCATCTACAGAGCATTTGCCTCCAGGCTGGTAGATGTAATGTGGAAAGCGAAGAAAACTTCCCTTTCTGTAGGACAGGGAAAGATACCAAGAATTTCAGGAGAGAGGCTTTTCCAAAATAACTGCTCTGTCTGTATAAACATATTTGAACCTATGCAGAGTGGAAAAAAAAATATCTCACACAATAGGAATCTGCTCAGCTTTCAGTATAGGCAGTTCCTTTCCATCCCAGAATATGCTCATGTAAACAACTCTTAAGGATTTTTAGATTTTGTCACAGATACACTATATGGAGAAAAACTACATCATTAAGACATCTTTATTCTGCAATAAAATCTAAGCATTTGATAAGAATTAGAGCATATTCTGTAGGTGATTGACTATAAAGAATCTTGTCAACATTGCTCCAGTGCATATCTAATGCAGAGACACTTCCTAAAACATTCAAAATCAACATCAAACCATGTCACAGCAATTATAAAAGCTTTTATAATTGACTAATTTCCCAAGAGTTTATGAAGCAGGTGCTAATACAAAAGTTCAAATTCTCAGGTCTACCTCCCAGCAGTCATTAAAAAAAAGAAGTGAAGTTAATATAAGTGTACTGAAATACCCACAAGAAGAAGCAGGAAAGATGGACAACACTAACTCGATATTGGAGATGCTGATGCACTGTGAGTATAGAAAAATCCATTTTCAAGACAAAAAAATCCATTTGCAAGAGGATGCTTGCACCAGCTGCTCTGTGCTTACAATCTGTAAGTAATCTTACTCATACATGCCTAAATACTTATGGATATTTATTTTTCCTCCACAGTAATTACTAGTTTTATTGAACGGAGACTGATCATCTTACAAGTACTAAAATACAAGTGCATCTAAAAAAAACCAAAAACCTCTGCTCCTGCACTGCAGTTGTAACATTGGCTTTATACCTCAAGAAAGCCACAGAGAAGTGTTAACAGTTTGTTTTCTTAAAAACCTAGCACCTAGCTTGTTAATCAAGCACCTAGCTTTCATCAGCACGAAGCTAGCGCTTGCTAACATTTTAGAAAAGATAAACTACCTTAATATATTTGATTCAACAAAGTACTCAAATGTGAAATCCAAATTCCTTGGTACTATAGCAAACTACACAAACACACATTTCTTCCCATCAATCCCTAAATATGACTAAAAGCAGAAGAAACACATCTAAATGTCTAAAATCCCTTTTGAAATACTGAAATCAATAATATGAACCTTTCTGCAAGAATTGTTACCTATAGTCCAGTGAAAACATCTAGACAGGTTTTTTTTAGACTGTTATTCAATTTTAGAGTAGCTTATTTTTCAAGTACAGCAGATGCTGTGACTTAATAGGTTACTACTGTGTGTATTTAATCTTCTCTGTTGTTTCAATGTCTTTTTCTGAGAGATTTACAGGAAAATTCTTAAAAAGCTTTGGTTTCAGTCTTGTGGATTAAAAAATTATTTTGCAATACAGTATTACTAGAATGGCCTTGGAATGCATTTCTATAAGGAATATTCTTTTCCCCAACCATCCATCCATGTGCCTGGCACACAGACACAAACATTTATGTTCTATAAAGGCCCAGGTGTCCACCCAGCTTGCTGTAGCTGCAGAAGCCTCTTAGAGAGCCATCTATAACCACAGCTGTATACCTGGTAATCAAACCAGCACCATCAGGAACTTCCTCTTTCACCAGCTTTGATAGAAAGCATGATCAATATAAAAGATGAGAAGCAGACAATCTTTCCTTCCTCTGATCTTTTTTCTAACATAATAACAGGCTACCTAGCAAGTACTGTTTGTTTCTCTCTCCTGGATGTAGCTCAGCAGATGAGCAAAGCTATGAGAGCTCTAAAATGATAGAGGAAGGTAACAAAACATAAGTTCTGGCTCCTGGTGCACAATTTTTTTTATTTTTTTTTTAAGAGCTTAAGCCCAGGGCTTATGAAATTTTTGCTCTGAGTAGATCCCGAATCTGTGCACATCAATGTGATGTCATTCAAGGGTGCCATAAAAATTCAAGGCAGAGTTTAAATCTTAGAAACATTAAATAAACAGTACTTTAACACAGCAGTTCCCAAATCATACAGATTTATAGAAAGAGGTTTAAAGATAAAACATCACTAGGTTCTCCTGTGTTTCCTTTTGCTAAGCAGCTCTGACTGTCAGTAAGATATAAGGCAAATTTACCAGAAGAGAAACCACTAGAAATGTCCTGAAGTGCACAGAATAGGATTCTATGGAAAGGCAGCAATCCAGAATTGTCTGAGAATTAGGCCTCTAAAGAGCATCTCAGAGATTATGCTGTTTCTTTCACAGATAGAATTTGTTCATGGGCAAACATGGGAAACAAGTGGCTTCTTAAGACTCATGACAAAGAATGCCAAGGACATAAACACAAAGCTCCTCTGTCATGATGTTCCTGTTCTGGGAATAAGCAAAGCATGAATATTCTGAGGTTTTCTGATCTGGTATCCTTCTATGGCTTTCTACTCATTTCAAGGTTTATAATTAAAATAGAAACCAATTATATCTTACTTTTTGCCTACATCATCATTAACCCACTTTCCTTACAAATTAAAGGCACTGATGCAGGATTTTATGTTTTTAATTATGCTAATTTTTTAATTCTCTTGGATCTTTTACCTTTCTTGCAGAAATTAGTTGCTTGCATTACTTTTAGTATCATCTCTCCTGAGAGGTGATCCAGTAGGTGAGTTATTTTTAATAATGCTCAGGTGTCAACTTTCTTTTGAAGCTTATGCAGCACTCACAATCCCAACTGCAAGGAAAGTGTTGGCACATCTAGATCTGGTATGGTTTTAAAAGAATGCTATCAACTTAAGATTCATAGTGAGCCACATCCAGGAAATACAAGTTTCTCTCTACTTAAACCAGAAGACAGAAAAAGAACGACAGAAGAAATGAGAGGAAGAGTACCAGGGAGGAGGGACAAGATTCAATGATGACTTGATGGGGATGAGCTGAGAACAGATGATGAGAACAACAAAATGGAACAAAATGCAGCAGGATTAGGGAAAACACTAAAAGCAATTTAAAAAAAAACAAGCCCCCCCGGAAGAATCTGAAATGTGGAAAAGTGAAAAAAAGCTAAAAAAATATTTCTTCACATTGCTTATTGGTTCAAAGGGTATTTTAATAAAAATGAATGGAAGAAAGGTGCATATCTGAGTCCCATGCTCTGGACACAGAGGTATCTGCACTGATCTACCTGAGGAATAAAGCTCCTTCATCTAGAAGACCAAAGCTTTTCCTATGAGGTGTTTCAACACTGAGTCCTATTGATAAGTACTGTCACTACAGTGTTTAAAAGTTAACAGGGGTTTTTTTTCCTAATTTGTCCTAAAGGGTACTGAAGTGGGTAGGGGGTTGGTTTCTTTCACTTCAGAATCTTGGAGGAAAACACTTACAGCATTCAAAGTCCTAAAGCAATTCAGCTGCAATATGAAAACTGGAAATGAAGTATCTATGCAATTGAAATGAAGGAATTTTTCCATTACAATTCATTGTAAGAAGATGCTTTTGTTCACATAGGTTGGACTTGGACTTGATGATTTTGGAGGTCTTTTCCAATGTAATGATTCCGTGGCACTACATTCTGAAACTAACACCTTCAGGAAATTCCAGGACACCAGGTGTGTCTGCATGATCCAGCAGTGAGCCCAAAGGAGGGGTGGGGGGCTGATGTGCTGCACTCCATTATGCTTTCAGGGCCCATGTCCAGCCTGTACCTTTACCCACAATGAAGTCGTGTAGTCACAATGCAAACTCATCCCCAAAAGAACCCCTCAAGCTCCTATCACTCACCCCAGGGCCCTGCAGCTCCTCTCCCAGCTCTCAGCATCACAGACAATGCCATCAAATAGAGGCTGTGCCATTCTGACAGCACGCTCAGCGCAGTTTTCAGCCTGCTTTATGTGAGGAGAGGTGGCACATGTCAATCTGGGTGACAAGCCATCCAAAATTTTAAATATTGCTCTGACATCAATCCCATCTATGAGGTTTAACTGCTCCAGCCTTCTCCTGGTAAAAAAATAAGGATTTATCCCACAAGAAGTATAATGGCTAGTAGGAAGTACATGCCAGAGTAATTACACCATTTGATAGATCTTGAGAAAACACCCACTCTCTTCTAACTAGTTCTATAATACTTCACACACCCAGAAGTGTCTCTGTCTGCAGAAAGGACATCAGTATATTCTTGTAGCCACAAAAACATATGTACAACAGCCATGGAGAGGATAAAATGGGATAAACTATAGGATTACCTTGGAGATTGTAACAAATTAGGACCCAAGGACACACAAGACAGAGAGAGGTAGAAGCTTCTGAGGGTCATGCAAGTTTCAGAGTTGAACAAAATACTATCAAGTTTAAACACTGCTTAGGTTTCCTAGGAAAAGTATCCTGCTAGTTTCCTGAGTCTCCACTTTCCAGTGCATATTAGGACATACTAAATTAATATCTAACTTAGATCAGCTACTTGCTTTGTTTTCCCTCTGGAAGTATTAAGGAAGTGTCAGTGCCTAAAAAATGTAGCTGAAGAGATCTAAAGTAAATTCCTGGTCAAATACTAGGCTTCATTCATCTTCTTCCTGTGGTCCTTTTCAAAAAAAGGACTCTAGAAAAGTCTTTTGGGAACACAATAAAGAACATGCAAGCAATAACAGAACTGATAAATTGTTTATGAAAAAGTGAAGGGATAACATCCCCAAATGCCAATCTATGAACATAATAAATACACTCAATTTTAAAACAGACAATGAGGTAACTGCCATAGCCAAGCCAGTGGGAAAATGTGAATTATGACTGGCAGAAAGCAAGTCTGGGTTTCTTTAGTTTTGCACGTTTAAGAATTGTTAAGATTCACTGAACTTTACACAGTCATGGCACTGTATAATTATTTTCTCTCTACCCGACATTCTGATTTTAGACACATTAAAACATTCAAATAAACCAGAATTGTACATAAACTTTAAGTGCTTAAAGGGATTTTGTTCAGTACTTTGTGAGTAAAACAAGTTCACACCTAGGAGGAGGACTGGAATCCAGTGACAATCTAGGACTGGGATGAGTGCTTTGCTAGTGCATTCAAATTCGGAGGTTTGCCTGTAGAAAGCCTGATCAAGGTCTGCTTAAACCAACAAAGAGATTTCTTCCTTTAGAAGCATTTTGTACCTGTTTCTATATTCTCTGTGAAGAAACAACAAGCCCATTTCATATTTCAAAAAAGAAAACAGTCACTAAGCAGAACAAAATAGAGTAGTGCAAAATAGAGCATGGCATTTACCAGTGAGAATTAGCTTGACAGAAAGACATTAAGGATTTTACTAACAAAGCCATAAAACCAAACAAACTGTGATCACAAGATGCAAGAAGTAGTAGGGCTAGAAATGGGTTTTTTTCCCCATAAGGTGCACATCTGCACTGTACAAGTATAAGGTCTGTAGCCTGTTTGAATTATTTAAAACTGGCTGAGTTTTCTTTTGGAAAGAACCTCACAGGAACCCAATAGAGGATCAGGGACAAGATCACACAAACAGACTTGACCTCTTTCCTGCTTACAAGTCATAATTTAACTGTAGTGTCAAACAGCAAACCAGACTTAAATAATATTCTTATGATGAGGATTAAACACATGAGTAAATGTAATTAGTAAAAGTATAATTATCAGAGCAATGTTCCCAGTCCAGCAACAGAGAGTGCCTGTAGAATAAACTCTGGTTTCTTTCCTTCCAGGTTAACCAACCACCCAAAAAAAAACTCCCAAAAAACCAAAAAACACATGAATAATTCAGGATTTTACTTACTTTATGTAAAAAAGGGCCCTGCATGTAGATTCAAATGAATCCCCCATTCACTGAAAAATCAACTCATTTACTGTTAGAACAGCAAATGGAAAAAATAATTTCCTTTTAGATGACTGCATTGTGTGCCTGTTTTGCATCCTGTTGAACACGCAGTTAAGAATTAACTGGCATAAACATGTCAGTTTATGTTTAAACTACCCTGAAGGTGTGAACAGCCCTGGTAAGAGCCTTCACCATCTCTAATTTTGCTTTTTTAAGTAAACATTCTTGCATAGACAAGATAGTAAAAAATTAGACAGCAGAACATATTAAACAATAGATGAGGATCATTAGATCACATTCCAATACCACTTTTGTAATCCCAATGAAAGGAAAGGAATAGAGTGACAAGGTCTCTGAGGCTTTTGTTCCTGAATCTAATTCTTTAAAGTCATTTACTCACTTTCAAAGAGCTATCAAAAGTAAAATGAACAGCATTGCACATAATGAATCATTGCCTTCATTTTAAATTTGTCCTGCAGCATTGGGGTGCACACAGGATCCAAGACAACAGATTTTAGCAGCACAGAAAGCCAAAGACATTAGTTCAGTAGTATTCTTACATTTTTTGGTTGCAGTCAATAGAGTTTAATTTTTTCTCTACAATGCTTAAAAACATCTGAAATTTGGACAAAACCTGAGTTTTCACAATCATGATTTTAATCTGGTTTGCAAGTATCTGTATTCATGTGAATACAGAGAACCACTAAACATCTGAAATAGCATTTCAACTACAGAATTCCTTGATACAAAGATTGTTGGCTAAGTCAGGTAAACAGCAACCAACAGTGCTCACAAAGTTTCTATCTGTTGTTTAAAACCAAAGAGAAGTAAAACTGTCTTTTGGCTGAGAACAGCGGCATCTCAAAGAAGGTGAAAGAATACCTTAATAAAAAAATATTAAGGGCTCCCAACCCCCTTATCTGCCCCCATGCAAAGTGTTGCAGGAAAGAAGGAATGGCAGAGCATTCCAGCATGCCTGGATCCTGCGGCAGCTTCTTCAGGCAGGAAAGGCAGGCAGTACTAACCCATTCCACAGTCAGTGTTTCATCTGCATCACAGACTGCTTAGAAATACTTCCATCATAGATAATGAAGAAATGGTGCCTGCCCAGGAAAGCCTCTGAAAGCTTCCTGTTGCAAACTGCCTGCAGCTGCTCCCATGTGAATCCTCTGCTACTCACTGTCAAGGGCTAATAGCCTCCATCATTTGAGCTACACCTAAAGCAGGGCAACCAAAAATTATTGGCATGTTAACAGAGAGAAATAGTTCTAAATGCCCTAAAATACAAAGGGAGAGATAAAAACTATAAACTCCATTCTCTTGTTTCTATTGTTTTTCCTTGTATGTTGCTTAAAAGAAAAAAGCCCTGTAGAGACACTCATGGATATTTTTTTCCTATCAACACAGCAGGCAGTATCCAGAGCATAAAGGGACTGTTACTCCATTTCACCCACAGAGATAAACAAAAAGGCCATCTGCTTCTGGGTTTGAGTCACTGAACTCTGAGAGCTGCAGTGAGTCATGTGTTCCCTACACTCGCTGTGGGGCTGTCACAGTAATGATTCCTGTCTGTTATTTTTCACTTCACCTCATGACTCCATAACTGTGCTTAGCTCAGCATGGATAAGTACATGGATAAGTATATATATTAACAGGCAAGGGAATGGCATTGCAATTTTTGCTTTTCCCCCCACTCCAATTGAAAGCTTCCTTCCACTCACATGGCACATTGGCTGGCCCAAAGGAAAACAGAAAATCCAATGACAGGGCCATGATCAATTTATACACCCACCCTCAAGAAAGGTACAACACCTTCTTTATACTTTATATTTTAAGGTGTTTTCTCACATACTCAAAAGTATAACTGACTTGACAACTACCTTTAGGCATAAGTTCATGATTCTCTTCTGTCTTTTGTAGCTTCGTAACTGCTGAGGATGGTGGTAGCTGGTACAGTTACATATTCATTGCAGTGCAGGGCCTTGATCTAGTTCACTTGCCCATTGAAAACACTGATACAGGGTCAAGATATTTTCTAGCATCATGTTTTTATTTGCCCTGTACAGAAAGGCTGAGAAGCAGCATGTGGACAAGGTCCTGCAGAAGCCACAGTTGTGGTTAGCTTTTCAATAGTTCAATATGCTGGCTTTGGCAGATTTCTCTTATCCCCTAACTTTCTCATCTTGAATTGCCAGACCAAAGTTTCTCATCTTTAAAGTATGTACTCTGGGTATAACTGTTCTTCAGAAAAAAAAGAGCTTCAGGTAGGTTTGCCTGGAGCAGTTTTTGACCAAAGGAAAGAATTTAACCAAGGCAAGTTCTCTCAGTGATCAGCAGCAGACAATTATTCTGTGAATTCCCACTTGTGAAGCTGACTGGGTTTAACACTAAAGTTCCAGAGCAAGGACTTACTGTTCACAAGTTTTCTTTTTTTAGATTGGTCTCATCTAACCAATTTAAATAAATAAATAAAGCTCTCATTTTTCTTGCACTAACTCTGCTCACTTTTAACCAGAAGCATTGTGAAGCTCCTGTATCAGAAGAAAAAGCACCAGGGCAAAGTTAGAAAAACATAAGAAAAATGAGTTTAGTTACTGAAGGATAGAATCACATATTTGAGGGGAAAAAAGGGCCTTCTGGGTCATATAGCTCATATCCCTAGACAGCAGGATGGTTGCTGCATGGTCTTTAATGTGTTTTCATTGATTTTTCTCTTTTTTTAATACACCAGAGAGGCAGCATGTCATCACACCACCCATGATAAACTCCTCTTTGTCCACTTAACTTACTGCAGAGCTGGAAACCATTTCTTTTTCTCTGCAAAATTGCCCTTCGCTTGCTATGCTACCTTTAAAATTATTTAAATCAGTTCCTTTCTCTTCTGGGCACTGATTCATAAGCTGGAAACCACAGTTTCTTAGACACCTACAGTCAGCAATTAACCCAGTATAATGATGATCCAACTATTAGTATTAATGGTAAAGGAAGTAAAAATAGAAGAGGTGTCAGCAGCAGGTTCAAGTCATCCATTCAGGCACAAGGACACAGCTTAAAACTTCCACCCTTAAAGCAACCAGGTTTGGTTCAGTGTAACTTTTAGATGTCCATGTGTTAAATTATTGTTGCATAAAGGCATAAATCAGATTTTACAATCCATCAGAGCTTGAAATCAACTGTTATTAATAAATAAAGAAGAACAGAAAATGGTTACATGAAGAAGGTCTAGAGTAGCAAGGAATGAAAAAGCATAAGAAAAGCAAATAGCACTAAATTATTTAAACTTAGACTATGCATTCATCATATCAGACTAAGCATTCCTAACTTACAACATAAAAATCTTTTCCTCTAACTATTAAGTCAGGAGATACTATCTCTGGGATTTTGAAAAGTTTTTTGCTATTTCAGTAGCATAGTTAGTTCAGTAGCAAATAGAATTACAGGAATCTTCCATGATTACCAAGAGATTACCATGATTACCACAAATCCGAAGATTTGTGGGTCCAGATCTCCAACACATGATAATATAGACAGCAAATATAGACAGACTTTATTCAAAAGTCTTCAAGAATAGGGGAAAGAAAACCCAAAAAAACTAAAAAACAGCACACACACTTGTTGGTGTGCACTTAGTGTATTTCAAGCATGAAAGTTGTATCAGTTTCTTTAATTGCCTGTTGACATGAGCAACTTTTACCCAGTTTTGAAAACACAGCCTACTTTTGTGTGCAGGCTTCAGGGAATAATGCAGTTGGCATGTTTGTATCCTCCAGTGCAAATTGTTCCTTCTCTGTTGACTGAAATTAATACCATAAACATGGAACCATTACTTTTTCTTTGCTTCCTACATTATTCAAGCATCATAATTGAAACCTTAGAAAACCTGGCATGCTATTAGACTCAGACACAATAAATGATGACCCAAAATGGTTTTGAAACATGATCCCCCAAAGGCAAATATTCCTCATAAAGCCCCACAGTCCAAATTTCAGAATTAATTACTTTTGTCATTTGTGACAGGCATTATGAATCTGAATTAATTCTATTATGAATATCTGTAAACAGAGTAATGGCTTGAAGGAAGTAAATCTTTTTGATAGAATTTGCCATGCATTTTGGATGCTGAAACACAGGATGTGGTTGGGGAACTAGGCTAAATTTACCCAGAAAATTATTGTATAATATGCTGTCCCCTGGTGAATATCTTTAAAAGATTTGCTTGTAACAGACTGTCATGGGAACAGTGACCTTTCTGACTGACAACAGCAGCACAAGCAACATCACTACCTTATGGTGATAATTAATAAAACATATGACCTCCAGTCCTCAAGGAATTAATTCCCTGATTCCTGTGGGCAGGCAGGTGTTCAGCCATCTCCAGGAGAGCAAGGCCACCTCATGGGAATGGTGACTTGGGAAGAGAAACTCCATCACTCCAAACATTCCCCCTACCTCCTTCATCTCTCACTTGATACACTTGGCATCATGTCACATGGTTTGGAATGTCCCTTTGGTCAGTTGGGGTCACCTGTCCTGGCTGTGTCTCCTCCCACCCTCCCATGCACCCCAACTCCCTCACATGGCAGCACTAAAAGCAGAAAAGGTCGTGGACCTGTTGAATACCTGCTCAAGCCCTGCTCAGCAATAACAAAACCATCTCTGTGTTATCAACCTGTGTTCAGCACAAATCCAAATCACAGCTCCACACCAGACACTGTGAACAAAACTAACTCTACCCCAGCTGAAACCAGCACACCTATCTTCGGCAGCAATGATTGGACTGTTCCTTCATGTCAAAGAGCTCCTAGTGGACTGTTTATTTGTATTAAATAATGTATTATTGATCTAAATCAATGATTTTTTAATTATTTTTTCGATTCAGTATGTTAAAAATACCCATTTTTTTAGGCAGCTCATTCCTAACAAGAACATGTAGAAAACATTTCCAAGTCTGTTTTATTCTGCTCTGGAACACTTCAAGTATTTCATAAAGCATTTTAAAATCTTTTGTCTAGGAGAGGTCAGGATTTTTCCACAGAAAATAAACAAAAAATCCACTCAGTATGCAAGATCTTTTTGAAGGGAAGATGTAAAGATGTAGTTACAGCATATACACATAAACAAATCAGTTTAGAATCCACCTTGAAATTCCCACAGGATGCATGTTGGCCATATTTTTATGATCTGATGTGAGAGGACAAAATATATGCTTGGACAAGATCTGGTCTTTTTTGCTCTTGAAAGATGAAATGGTACACCTGTACAAACAGATATCTACAGCAAACCTCTAAGCCTTCCACATAGCTATGAAGAGCTAGAGGAAAAGGGAAAACTAGAGGGGAAAAGTGTGACTGAGCATGCAAACAAAGCTAGGAGTGTCAGATGCTAACAGAGTCAGCCTGCCTTCCCTCTCAGTCACCGAGGATGGAAATCAATGCCTATTCATCTGGTTTCTCAGTGCAGAAAGTATAAAACCATTCATCTCATGAAGACACTTTTTATGAAGCAGCAAGCATAGCAGCCTAGGAAACTGCAGAGAAGTACACTGATTCTGTAAATTATAACAAGTCTTGCTTTGTGAACCTGAAAGCACCACAATGGAGTGTATCTCAAATCAGAAACCTTCTTCCAATGTTTTCTTCTCCAAAGATGAGCTATTAATCCCTGTCTGCTGTCGGAAAGATTCTCTCTGATTTGTTACAGTTTGCTTTTGCAACAAATATTTTACAAGCAGCTACCTGAGACAGCCCATTGAGCAGCCTTACTCAGCAAGATTGTCAAGTACCAAAGATCAGCTTCTGCTCTCTCAACAGCAGGAGTTAATTTTCTTGGCTATGACTCAGTGCCAAGAAATACATGTGCAAAACAGGACAGAAAAAAATGTATAAAATACATATAAATATACTTCAACATTGGCTGTTTGCCTCAATAGCTTCTTTCCTAACTGCTAACTTTGTCTTCAAAACTTGAAACAACAACTCAGTCATGCAAGTTATAATTCATATCTATTTGTATCCCAACAGGACCTGTTGAGGCCATTGTCTGAAAATAAACAAAATTCCACATTCTTATAGTCCTACCATGAATACTGGTAGTTTTGAAAATAAATGATCATTATAAATATTGTTGCTCAATGCTCACCATGTCTTAAGGCTACATATAGCCCTGATATTTTTATGGTAAGAACACCAGAGAACAAGGCATAAAGTGTTTTAGGAATCCAGTAAGGAAGATAATAGGACATACATGATATTTGGGGGTTTGAGGGAAGTTTTGTTGCAATTAGTCTGACTGCCAAGTTAGCCAGTGCCAATACCTTTGTCTTTAATACATCACATTGTCTTGCCAGCTTCTCACCATTCTAATCATTGGTGTTTAGCTTCCAGGAAAAAAAAAAAAAAGAAAAAAACCACCCAAACTTAATATATTTTTTTTCCATCAGTCTGTTGGTAGGCTTTAATTGACAGTTAACTTTTATTGCTTATTACATCACTTGAAAAGCCATTAAAATTTCTATTACTCTTCATACCACTTCTAAAACCCTGATGATTTCTGACTAGTTAATAATTATCTTTGTATCTCTAGACTAATATCAGTCCACTCCATTTCCAATCTGGCAAATGTTATTGATCAAAGGAGGAACCATCTATATCAACTTGCTATAATGAGAGCGGAAGGGCTTTAAAAATTTACTTTCTTCTAACATATTGCTTTAAATTAGTTCCTTTGCCTCTCCAACTGCACTGATTCTTCAACCTTCATGCATCAAACTTAATGCTAATGAACTTGCCTTGTAAGATCAGCTGCTGCCCTTACTCTGTTGTTTTTCCAGCCTCCTCACAATATTATTGTCAGTGCAGTAGACTTCTTTTCTCCACCTTTGCTGAAGGACTTGCAAAAACTTTATTATGGCAGTTGTTTCAATGTCTAAACTAATTTTGGTATTTATGACATATTAAAGTAAGCCAAAGCCTGAACCTCATTAGAAGAATTAATCAAAGAGGAAGAGAATGACTTCTCAGGAATGATGAAAAGCTTTTCTCATTTAATCACACAGGTTGTGCATCATTAAGGCATCAGCCCAGCTACAGAGCAGTCCATGTGCAAAAGGCTTCACTGCAGACATCCCTTTAATGACACTGCCAATACAGAGGTGGGAGGAAATTTAGTAAAGCAGGGGGGTTGAGAGAGAAACATGATTTGGATTAACAATGAAGGCAGTCCTGTCTCAGAGCTGAGCTTCTAAACCGAGCCAGACTGGTTCTGCCTCTGGGGACATCACTTGTGTAATGCTGTCACCACTAAGCTCACCAGCACAGCACAAGGCTTCCACCATTTCTCCCCTTCAGCAGACACATTGCCTCAGAGGGTAATTAAGTTTTCTGGAATTAGAGGCAGACTTTTCAGGAAACAGCACATAGGAGCCTACAGATTTGCTAATCTGAAACCTAATACAGTTTCTAACAGAATCAGTATGATCTTGTTGTAGGCTGTTAAATTTTATTTCCATCCAGGATAAGTTCTGCTATTAGAAACAAGCTTTATTTGCAAGAGAAAACAGAATTCTCAACACAATTTCCTTTTGCCACATAGGAAATTTCCTTTCTAGAGTTGATACATAAAAGCTTTGGGAATAAATCACCAATGACAAAACTATGACTTTTGAAGAGTATTGAGGTTTAAAAAACGCAAATCTGTAATTCGCAGTTATAAACACATACAATTACTTTTAATGAATGACAAGTAGATTATTTTGGTGCCACTGTCAATGATGAATTTACAGTTTCTTCCATTAGGTAACAAAATGCAGAGATCGTAGACAATAAATAAAAGTCAAGCTTTGTCTCTGGAGAACAAAGGCTACCTGATCATCAACAAATGTTTTAATAACTAACCAAAAGCTTTTTATTCACCTGTCAGGCAACACAAAAAAGGCAAACCTGATCTCCAGTCTCATCATAAGGGAAGAGCTGCCTTCCCTTACTATCCAAACAAACAAAATCACAGAACAGCTTAAGTATTGCAAAAGGACAAAGTACTAAAGCAACATTCCAAACTGATATTAAGCTGCTGCCCCATGAGTTCTCCTTTGAAGAAAACAGGAAAAGCACTCCAGCTTTCCAAATCTGCTCTCATTTCAAGAAGTAGTAACTACAAAAAGTACAATATTTTTCAGTGCTCTCTTCCCACAAAGCAATGGATTATAGGAATACAGTACAAGTTAAGTGCTGTAGGGCATTTCTGACATTGGTTAATGATCTTTGGTGCACTGTATTAAAAGAATCCACACACCTCAGATCACAAATCAACCCCAATCTCTACCTGTGGTATCTAATGAAACTTTACTAAAGCTGCACAGTTTCTTCATGCTCCATTTAAGTAGCTGTCAGAAGCAGCAGAGAAGCCTGTCGCTACCCCAAAGTGTAAAACTACTCAGGTATTTGGATCTTATCCAAGGGACTTTCCTCCTGTTCCTGAGGGTGAGAGGGACATTTTGGTTCTGGCAAACAGGCTCAGAGGTAAGAATGCATCTGGTTTAATTCCTGGATGAAACAGCTGCAAAGGGACAGAGGCAGAGATCAGGACAGCAGCAAGTGCAGGCAGCAGTCTGGGGTGCTTGTAAGATGAAAGAGTGAAAGTGACCACTGCTGCCCAGACTTCATTCTTGGCTATTTTTCAAAGTTCTTTTGGCTCCACATAAAATGGAGTCCCAGAATCTGGGCTTTGCATGCAAATCTAGATTCCCAGAAAGTCAGAAATTAGGATATGAAACTTAAACTTTTAGTGAACTGCAGTAGTTCACACAGCAAGTTAAGGCAATTTTGAAGTTTATGAGAAGGCTGAATTTAGAAGCTTTACCACCACTATAGATAGAGCTATGATGATTAAAAGATCACTAACAACCTGCAATCAAGAAACGTTCTCTCTCTGGAAGTTAATTCTGATAATTTTTCAGAAACCATCAATTAAGCAAAATTAGGGGCATGTGGTGGCAAAAAATTGTGAATTGTTAGAGGAAAGCTATCATCTTTAGTTTTTCCAATTTACCCCTTGAATATTAAATGTAAACTGCTCAGGAAAAAAATTCTTTTTTTCTGTTCCTACTGCCTACCTACAACCATGTCTTAGTTTTGACAACTTACAGATGGTGCTCAAAACCATCACTTCTCCTTTGTTAAAATCCCTTAGTGCTAATGGCCAGTGTTGGAATCTCAGTCATAAAATGCAAAATTAAAAACAACCCTGTATATTTTTGGTTTAGAAATGGATTTTTTTTTAAAAAAAAGGAGTACTGCAAAGTCAGTCTGGATTGGACGGTACCAGATACAATAAAAGACAAGCTCAGTAAATGCTTTCCCCATAGTTTTGGTTTATATTTTTCCTAATTGAGGTATAGTTTTTCCTAGTTTTTCCTCCATTAAAAACATTTTTAACTGAGAACAGAGGTATTTTAACATTACATTTACCTCCATAGCTCTTCTCTCTGTTTAGTCTTCTCTAAAAAGAAAAATAACAACCAACCATCTTGAGCCTCACCTTGAACCCTCATACTTTCTGCCTTTGTCTCACAGCAAAACTAGTATTTCAATAGTTTCCTTCATGCTCAAGCCGCTTTCCTTTGTTTTAGTGATTCTGTTGCTCAAGTTTAATCAGACTTGTCCTTGCATTTCTTTTAACATGACAGACATGACTTTTACTTGATGGTTTCAATTAATTGAAGTGTTTAGATAATTTACCCATTTAAAAACCTGTGGCAGATCAGTGTGTCAGGTCTCTTCAGACACTTATTCCTTAGCCACAACCTCACCATCTTATATTGCATTCAAATTTGGAAAGATTTCAAATAACTAATAAGCTTTGCCTGCCTAAGTCCCTACCCTTTTCTTTTATTAACTTAGGATGTGTAATACTCAAGGGAAAGGTTTCATTATTGAATAACAGTAAGAAATTAAGTCTTTAAAAAAATTTATGTGTACATGACTAAACTTTCATATTCCAAGTTATGCTAGGGAGTGTAAAATATTATTTTGTTTCTGCAATTCTGTAGAGGCATAAGAAATGTTTATTTTGGAATATTTCACCAAGGTTGGTTTCAATGCAACACAGAAACAGTGAAAGTGGAATTACATTTGAATTAATTAGAAAATATAATATAGCTTAGAAAGGACCTCTGGAAATCACCTGCACCCTCACAGTATGGAAGTTTTTATTTATGTTCCAACAGAGCCTCCAGTGTTTCAGTTTGTTCCCATCACCCCTTGTAATGTCACTGGGCACCATAAAATGAGCCATCCACACATCAGCTGTGCACACTTCAAAATGTGGGACAAACATTAAGTTCTTTAGAGAAATGAACAGTAATGGTGTCAGTACTTCAGCCTACAGATGATTTGTGACATCTTCAACATATTTGAAAACATGTTCCTTCATGTAATTTTCAACTGAGGCTAGGCTGTAATATTAAAAGCTTGAAATCAAAGGTAAAGAAGACTAAAAAAACCTCTACATTTCCAGGATCATTTACATCTTCTTTACAGAGACCCTCAATATTTCTACAGACTTTGTAGTGTTCTCTAAACATATCCTGCATTCCTGAAAGTCAGAAATCTAAAGATACTAACCACAGATAACAGCAGACACAATAGCCCACCAGTGCCTTAGATGATAGCCATAAAAGCTCAATCTCATCTATTGGATCCACCTTCAAATTAGGATTTGAACACTTTGTTTTCCAGAAAGAAGGTTGAGGCCCCACCAACTGCACCCAGCAGTCTACTGAACACTGCATTAGTATATATACACCTATTTACCTAATTGTTTACAGCTATTTGTACACTATGAACTTGGCAGAGTTCGAGTAAATTAGTGCTAAAGCACCAATCCTACACCTCTATAAAGGAGAGCTTAATGTCTCATGAGCTGTTCAGAGGAGCACAAACCATGGTGAGAGAGGTGGTGAGCACACCTGGGAACAAAGTTCAGTTAGCAAACCATCATACTGCAGCATTAACTTTGGAAACAATAAACAAGAAATGACACCAGAACAGCTTATTTGCCAGACCTGGTGTGAGCTTGCCATGGTTTCAAGCCATTTCTCTAAAACTGTTTGGATCAATGCTGGTGTTGGCTGCTCTCGTTTGTGTTTTCATTTTAAGGAGTAAAGAAAGATAAGAATTCTCCCAGCTCATATTTTCACTGATGTCTTTCAATGTGTGACCTTTATCCTTCCAACAGAAGGGCACAGTCAGGAGCAAAAATGCTCAAAATCAGGTACTTGAACTATTTCCTTTCTCTGCTGCCTCAAACTAATTAACCTTGTTGATTAAAGCAAACAGTTCAAATCATCTTCACATCAGGTGAACACATACATATGAATAGGTCATCAAGAAGGTGATACCAAGCTCTTCAAAGGGATGCATTGAACTTTGTTTTGTGCACTTCATGTGCACACAATTTCACTATTTTATTTCCATAATCAATAATTTAATTCCTTCTTCAAATATAAATATCTCTGAGTACCAGGAAAAAAATAATCCATCATCAAAGTAAGATTTAAGCAGAAAAGACGTGTAGGTACCTATTATATTGCTTAATATTGTTTTTAATTGACTTAATCAGCATTCTTTCCATTTCCACTAGTTAGTACACAGGCCAAAATGCAATAGATCAAATTCTGAATTTTTCACTTTCTAATGAGTACTCTTTACTAATTAAATACCTTTAAAAAACATAAACATTTTCTATGGATACATTCAAGATCTGGATAGAGACTTCTGGGTGGAAAAAAGCCCTGAATGAGTAGAAGCTCAATTGCATCTTTTCCAATGACACAGACTAGCTGGCTAATCAACCAACTAGCAGTAGATTTATTACTGCTAGATCTAAAAAAAAAAAAAAATCATATTTTATCCCTGTACATATGCTCTATCTTGTTACTCTGGTACACCATTAAAGTTCATCAGGCTTAAAGCAGCTATGAGAATTACAGCTCTAAAGACTGTAACTATACATTGCACTGGATCCTATAAATCCTTCTTAATTTCTAATTTCATTATCCTTGGGAGAGTCTATTTTTACAAATTCCAAGAAGTATGGCCTTCTACCTGACTACAGCAGCCCATTTATCTAGATATATTACTCAGAGCTTAAACCTCAGCTTTTTCATTGAGTCAAAAGGGGTTTGCAATGCTCTAGCCACCTTCAAATTCCACCTTTTTTTTTTTCAGTACAGGATTAGAAACCTGTCAGGCAGCAGGGAATAGATTCCAAACAGACAGAAGCCTTTCACAGTCCCGAATTCCATCATTCACTGTTACTGTGGTTTCATGCCTCCTACTTCTGACTATATCTTCTCTTAGAAATAGCATGTCAGACTTGTTGGTTAACTAGTTTGTTCTCATGACAAATTACAGACCTAATTTTTACTTTTAATTCTGAGCTAAACAGCATCATGCTTTACAGAAACCTATTCTACCCTTGGCTTTTCAGTACAATTATCATCTTGCTTATGCAGGCTGTTTGCTTCCCTCTATTTATCCTCCAATTCCTGCCAGTGGAATCTCATTTTTACATAGCTTTCAAGACTGTGCTTACTTTGTACAGTCTCTGACTACCCATTTGTACTTTACCTATTTGCATATCCACAAATATCCATTTTTCCAGGTCAGATAACATTGTATGAGCTATATTGCAAAGTAAATCCCTGGATTAAAAATGCATAAATTAATATCTTACAAGGGCAAGTCATCAGTACTTCTTTCTTTCCAAAAACTTCTGCTACATTTTAAACTCCAGTAATTAAAGCTGTGAGGATGAAAAATGCAATAGTAGTTACTAGAGGGACTAGGACTGAAATGCCCAGGCTGGTTTTAATCAATGTATTTGTTAAACTTCAGCACATAATATCTTCTCCTATTGCGACAGAAGGGAAATCATTACTTTGTCAGTGCTATTTACCAGTTTTACTTTACAAATAAACCACAAATGCATCCTCTTTCTGTGCTCAAAGCCTACTCAAATTCAGCAAACGATGTGCCTGTGAGATTTATGATACATTTTTAAACATAATTATTAGCCTACAGAAAAATTGTTCAGTGTTTTTGGCTATTTTCACAGCATTAGTAACCATCACTTCACAGAACTAACTCTGTAAGATTCAATATAATATAAGAGCAAAATATTACTCTATTGAACAATTATTTATTCTCATTACAGATCAAGTATGCAGGCTACAGATGCATTATTCTTTTAAATGTCAAGAGAATATACTTGTTCAAGTTAAATTGAAGAACAAATTATTTCCTTAAACTTGGAAGACTTAGGGAATTCAAACACTAATGAGACCATCAAAACTTAGACCTCTCGGTAAGTGGCTGTTTAGAAAAAGAGATAGACATACTGATCACAAGGAAACAGTCTAGGGAAAGCTTTACTGTAAATATCAAGGGGTAAAGCTACCAGGATAAAAAGTTTAATGATAATCCACATTCACCCCACCCCATACATGGTTAATACCCATATGCAACCATTGCAGTAAATTGTGCAAGAGCATGACAATTATTTCCAGTTCAAAAGTCATCAAAAGCTGCTGTTTCAAAGACAAACCTTCTTTTTATAGTTCCTATTATTTTGTATAATGGCTATAAACCATTGTTTCTAAAACAATGTGCCAGTTTGTTTGCATGAGTGTAACAAGACTGGTTCACTGTTGGATCTATAGCATTTGTTGGGCTGCACATATACCATATTATTGAAGATGATAGATAAGGATCCTTGTCAGGGATTGGAAATTTGCTACCCTGGTGGCAGAGTTGCAATTGAGCTGTCAAAAAGCTTTTACATGTAGGAATGAACTGTCCCATTAAGACAAAACAACCCTTTCAGGGGATTTCATTGGGGACAGGTGAAGAAAAATCACAGCTCTTTGCTTAGATGGTCCTCCTCAGGTTGACCCAAAGTCTCCTTCCCCCTCCCAGCAACTAAATCACTTTTGCAGCCAAGTCAGCTCGTCACTTGCTGACTTTATGACAGTGCCTTTTCATTTCCACTGCCATCTAATGCTTCTACTCACACAAATATCTTCTCATCCTTTAAATCCATCACTGAGCTACCTAGTAACTGAATAACACCATCACTTTGAAAGCTGCCCTGTTTTGCTCTTGCAGTACCCACTGTCTATCTGTACTGACTAAGGTTTGTCTTACAGCCACCTCTGCACCACTCATGTCTTTCCCAGCACGCTGATATCCACTGGCTGCAGGAGGTCAGGAGCACAGATCTCAAACTCTTTCCATATGCAACTGTTCACCAAGGCCAAACATTTAGAAGATTTGAGACAAAAACTTGTGCAAGCACATTGAGCTTGCTGAAGTCTGAGCTCTGTCTGGACAACAAGGACAGTAACCAAAATAAATGGTAACAACTCCAGTGACTTCTTAACTTCTCCACCCCATTCCCCAGACCATTTGAAAAATGGTTCAGCAATATAAAGACATGAGAACTGGCTGACAGTTACATTCAATAAAGATCATTTATTCAGGGCCTTAACACTGTCAGAATTGTTCACAATGACTAGTTCATTGCTTCAGAAAATTTCCCCTACCATTTCAATCAGTTGCTCAGTGATCAAGTGAAATGATATGCAGTAAATATCATACATAGAAGGTGAAACCTGTGGGTAGAACACACAGGTTCTAAAGCAAAAAGAGGCATTTTTTGCCTTCAAATAATTTTAAGAATTTTTCCTAACATTTATGTGCTTTGTAATCAAATTATGACTCTCAAAGGGAATGACTTGTTAGTACAGAGATTTAATAAAATTCTGTCCCCTTCCGACATGCCTACCATACAAACAAGCTACTGATTAGCCCATTATATTTGGAATGAGTTACATTGACATTGCTTTTCAAACGTGCAGCTCAGACTGACTTATAACACTTGATGAGCTCCCACAGCTCAAATTAACCTGAAATGCAGGGATAAATTCTTCATCTCTGGAACAGTCTTTTTGTCAGCACAAAATTTCAGAAAATGTTACCCAAAATAGTTTCATTTTGTATAAAGATAACTTGCGCAACTTTTTCTTTCCTGATAGCCAAAGTACCTTCAGAAGTGAGATATTTCATCTCACTTAATTCTCCCAAAATAATCAGAATAAAAGTAAAACCACAGTAATAAAAAAAAGCACAGCTTCAATCTTCATCTAGTTTCTACAATCTTTTCTCAGTCCTGATTCTGTCTATATAGCCCCTGTCTGTATTTTGTAAAAGCTCTGAGGCTATTCTATGATTTATTCTGACAATTATTATCCTTAACATAAAACAGCACAGGGAACACATCCATGCTCACTCTAGAATAATTTTTTTTTTTAAAATCTGTCCACATTCCATGTTCCTTAACAGCTTTCCACTTGAAAACACGACAGATCACCATGATGGTTAAGAATCAATTTTGGCATGGTTGGTAAGCACCTCCAGTTCTAAAAGAGCAGCATTTATGCAACATTTCTCTCAAAAGACATCCAGTAACAATGGATGTTTATCTCTAACCCTTAGGTGTCACTAATGTTCCCATCAAATTTAATGATCCATGTTCCATATTGAGCCACACGGATGCAAAAAAAAAAAAAAAAGCAACTTTCCTCAAATCAGTTTTTGAAAGCATTAATTTAGTGACAGAATTAGCACAGGATATAGAACACATTTCTGGTTCTTTGTAAGTAAGCAAATCAGAGATTCGGGATATTTTCAAAAGATATCAAAAGATGTCCAAAAATTACCTAGTTTATTATTGGCTGTATTTCTAAGGACAGTTCCATCATAATTGATAGCTAAGCAGATTTCCATTTCTCATGTCAGTTACATTGTAAACAACATCATTATTGGCTCAGGAGAACTTAGACAGAGGAAATAAATTAATTTAACAAGAGTTACTCAGAATTCATGACCAAACTGTCCCACATCCTTGACTAGAGGTGATGATCCCTATAGCTCATAAAAAGCCCTTGGACCACCCTAAAATAATTCAGAAAATAAACATCAGATTATCCTTTATTTCTTATTTTGGTATTTTCTTGTTAAGACTCACACTGTAACAACGAGCCACTATTCCAAAACCCATCATTTGGTAAAAATATTCATGAAGAATAATGGCTACGTTTCTAAAACCCCCTTTCATGCTAATGGCAGATTTAACATAAATCTTAAGAGAATCTATTTTCCTCTAAAATCCCAAATATATTTCAGTACATTCAATAATTATGAAGCAATATTCAAGCTCTCTTCCTCATGATAAAGTGCACTATCTATTTACTGTTTAGCTCACCAAAATCTTTCCAAATGATTTGCTGAACAAGAAAGCAGCATTGGATAGGCATGTTATTATTTGGCCAGATCAAGGTTTGTCTAAACACTCCTGCCAGGCAACATTTTCCTGGAAGGTCACAAAAAACTGTTATAAAACAGAACATCAAATAAAATTTAATAGAAAATTCTACATTAAGCTATGGGTTTGCAAAATTAACCCCCACTCTTTCCATGCTATGCATAAACAGAAGGATTTTATGCAGTGTATTCACACACTCAGAAAATGTCATTAATTTCTCCAATTTTAACTTTTTCCCCTTAGTTTAATTTTAATTTCTTTAATTACTTTCTTCACTGAAACAAATTAAGGAGTCTTCTATCAATTCCGTATCACAGCATGGGTTCATAAAGAAACAGGACAGAGTTCAGACAGATAAATTAGAATGTCTGAGCCTTTAGAAAATAGCATGAAAGACTATATCCCATAGATTTATCTAATTCTAATACTATTAAGTTCAGAGGGTTTTGCCTGGTTCATCTTTTGCCTGAACAGTATCTGACAGTATGGTCCTCAGCCAAAGAAAAAACATAAAAGGGGAAAAAAAGATCCTTACAAAGTCAACAGTCCAGGAAAAATATCTGGATCTGCTGGCTCAAAGAACATCAAGAATTTACAATGTCAGAAGCCCAGGAGATTAAATGTCTTTAAAAGTGGAATTTAATCATATTTTCAGATATGCATGATAACTTTCATAATGTAATACAGGTGATATTGAATTATTTTTTAATTTACTAAATAGTATGTTCCAAACCCCTGTAATCCAAGCCAAAGACAAAAAGCTTAAAGTTTGGAAAAGACCTTTAAGACTGTTGAGTCCAACTGTGAGCCCAACACTGCCAAGTGCACCACTAAACTGTGAAGCCAAGGGCCCCACCTTGGGGCCACTTTGAAATATCTCCAGGGATGGGGACTCAACCATTTCCCTGGGCAGTCTGCTCCAGTGCTTGGCAAATCTTTCCATGAAGAAGCATTTCTTAATGCTCCATCTAAACCTCCCCATCTCAGCCTGTTTCCTCTTGTCTTGTTTCTTGTTTCCTGGGAGAAGAGGCCAATCCTCACCTGGCTACAGCCTCCTTTCAGGCAGCTGTATAGAGGGACAAAATGACCCCTGAGCCTCCTTTTTCTCCAGCCTAAACACCCCAGCTGCCCAGCATGTGCTTCAGACCCTTCACCAGCTCCACTGCCTTTCTCTGGATGTGCTCCATGTCTTCCTTGGAATGAGTGGCCCAAAACTGAACACAGCATTCAAGATCTTGAATTAATTCTGATTAGAAGTTTTAAATGTGCTTGCTGATGTTTTGTACAGTGTATATAAATTAACCCTCCTAGCAAGAGCCATAATATGTGCAGTGATTTACCAAATGGGTATTTTGCACATTAATTATATTAAGACATCCTTTTTATCTTCAATGATACACAAACAGATCATTAGCACATCACAGAAAGTGCACATATATATATATATACACACACACCATATAACAAAGGCCAGTACATCTACATACTCTCAGTCCCTCACACTAACATTGACTGGTTTTGAGTGAAATATGATCAACTTACTGTGTGTCATGGGATATAACAAAAGATACTGCCTTACAAACAAAATATTTTTTCCTGCCTTTTCAATCACAGGCAATCCCAGCTATAAGAGCAGGTAACATTACAGCAAGATGCACCTTTGCCAGTCTGACACCTCACCTCTCCATTCCTTTTTTGCAGCTGGTCTCTGCACCATCAGGGTCAGGCACCCTGTGGTGTGAAGAGTAGGGTGTGACTTGCTGGGGTGTGAGAGTCATTAGCCTTTCTATAAATCCAGAAACACACTGCACTGGGGTGTTTGCTGTCTATCAACCTTGAAGACATCTGTTGTTCTATGTCAGTGGGAGGTGTCAAAAAAAAAAGCAAAACCACAAAACCATGGCATAGTAACACAGCTGCTCTATTCTGGATGCTTGGAAAGCAGATAAAAACTGAAAAGGTTTATTGGATGGAATTTTTGAGAAAATACACTGAGCCACAACTGCATTCACCTAGCAAAATGAAGTTCTGGATACAAACTATGAAAATAAGGCTAAAGCAAAAGCCAGGAACATAACAGAAAGTCCAGTTCAATCGGGTGCCAAATTACACTTGTTTTTAATATTACTGCCCATTCCCATTTTTGTGAAGTGCTATTTATCTACTGATTGCCTTCCTGGGTTAGACTAAGTTAATTTTATTGATGTCAAATTCAGCCAGCTCACCTTTACTATTTATCTTTAATAGGTTTGATGCAATACATTTTTATTGCTGAGATAAGTATTGATTAAAGCCTCTGCCTTCACTCATTTTGACTGCCTCATGTAATTAGGAAGTCTGCAAAGAGTGAGCATGATGTACAAATAACATTTTGCATTTGCATGTAGATCTTAACGAACTGAATATGCTTTGAAATACACCTGCCCTTGAAGTGAAGGACAGAAAATAAACAGAAAGGCATTAAAAAGGCAGATGACATAAAGTGCTGTGAAGCAGCATGGTATGTTCAAGGTCTGGACAGAATAGAAAGGATTCCCATGAATCAGGTCTGACCTGCTCTGCCTAATGCAGCAAGCTAAGTTTCTATCATTTAAGAGGATGTATTCCTGATCTTTTAAATCTGAAGTTATTTAAGCAATGCAGCAATTCCAAAACCTCCAATCCTACCCAAAGCTCTAAGATGTGGGTGGGCACTCACAGAGCTATGCTAAAGTAATCAAAGGTTTATGTAAGGGCAGAAACAACCACAAAGACAGCAGCAAAGCCTGGGCCCAGGGCTCTCAAATAGGCAGAGGTTTGCCATAACTGACAGACAATTCATAAACGTGAGCCAACATCCCATCAGCAGCAACTGCCAACACTTCTTGACTCAGCTGGGACTGTAAACAAAAGGAATGTCTGATGCAAACTTTTTCCCTATCTTCCATAAACTAAAAATCAAATTTGCCACAGATAAAATCTCATTTGCTGGATAATCTTCCAAGTAATATTAGAGCAATATTTAATGACATTTGGATTTTACGGAATGACTGGTAAGACTAATTACAAGTGCCAAGATGAAAACTTCAAAATACATCCATGAGTGGATGCAGAATACATTTTCAAATAAAGTATTTTTATTCCTGAGAAACTGTTTAACTCATTTTATGAAATGTGAGAAATCAGGTTTAGAAAGCACCAAGCAGGCCCATTTTGCTTCTCTCCCCTAGGGCAGGATGCATTACTCATTTACTGTACTGTACTGTGTTTTCTAGCCCTGTCTCATTTTAAACACAACTTCAAAGATATGAAGCATCCCACACTTCCCATGGGAAACTACTCCAAAATAGAACAGAGGTTTATTTCTGACATTTAATATAATCTCTTCTCCTCAGCTTCATCCCATTACACTCAATCTGTCACCTTCTAACAGAGTTTGAAAATAAGTAGACATGTTTTTTCTGAAATCTTGTTTAAGTTTTGGACACCATTATCCATATTCTGAGAAAAACATGTTGTGCCACCCCAAGCCTATGCTGACATATTTCCAAAATGCCATCCCCAAAGCCACATAGGCAGACTTACAGTCACCTTCCTCTCTCAGGGAACTTCAGGGAAAAAGGAAATTAACAGCTTTTTCCCCACAGCCATGGCTGGGAAAGGCTATAGAAATACAACCACAGTCCAGACATTTCTCCATAGCCCTTCATCAATCCCAAGGAAATTCACCTACTAGACACCTCTGCTGATCCATAACCACAGAGGAAAAGTTAGTGTCTATTTCTCACAAGAAATTGAATATCCTGGGGTTTTTTTCGAAAGGAAGCTTGATATATCACATATTCTATAACATACATTCATTAGACAATGGTGTTCAATCATAATTACAAAATAATCATTTCAATAAGCAAAGGTGAAACAGGTGAGATCTGCTGCATAGCCATAACTGAGGCTCCCAGCTCCCTGACTGCAGAGTTGCTGCATATTGTACCACCTTATACAGCAAAAATTCTGCTTTTCATATCTGATGGAAAAGGAAAATGCTATCACTCCCTCCAAACTGGAAGTACAAGAAGATCAGCAGGTAAAAGAAGAGTTACAATGAACTTATGATATGAGGATATACTTATTGTTTATTATTTGCTAATTATATACCTATAACTAATTATATTTTCTATATATTCACATATATGTATGTATACAAGAATCTAATCCACCATATAAATCATCCAAAATGCCATCTTTAAAGCAGCAGGTGGGTTCTAGGTTACCTTTCTCTACTGTGCAAATGGTCAAGGGAAACAGAAATGAAAAGCTCTTTAATATATAACTCTTGTATAAGCCCCTGATGTGCCACAGGGAGGACCCACATGCTTTGCTCCATTTGTTTGGTAACTGCATACCTTAAAGGGGATTTGAAGGCACTTCAGCACACCAAAAAAATAAACAAATGAACAACAGCTAGTGAGGGCTGAACAGCCTGGATATAACCTGATCCAAAGTAAAAAAATCATCATATTGTTCATGGAGCAACTAGGAAGGGATGATGATCTGAGCATAGGGCAGAAGAATACCAGTCAGAACTTGCATAGAGGATGTAGGTTTTGATCTTACTTTCCCTAATGGAAAGTATTTCCAATTAATACCTTTATTCCCCACAATGAAACTAATCTGAAGAGATCTATAAAAAGGTTTTCTCTGTCCAAAGCATAGTCTTCTAAATTTTTTCAGCACTACCACTGAGATCAGAAAAAGTTCAAAAGGAATGATGGTAAATTTTCTCAATCATTATGGAGTCAGAAGAAGGACTGGTACCACATTTGGGGTGAATGGATGGCCCACTAAACTTTCAAATAAATTTTTGTTGAAAGCCAGAATTTCACTTAAAAAAAAAAATTTTAAAAATGAAAAGAAGTGAAAACTGACAAAATTATAAGGCCTGTGAAACTTTCAAATGAATCTGTTGTCTGAGCTTTCCATTGGTTTTATCCTTCAATATTATTATTTTTTTGTCCAAAAGATCAGCACAGAGCCTACCAGCAACAACAACTTTCTGACACACAAAATTATGGTCCTGTCAGGAATTCTTTCAAAGGTTACAGCAAAGCACATCTGTGGTTTCAAAGGAAACAATGTAATTCCATTACCAAGGTACTAAGCAGAGGTGTGGGTTTTTAAGTGTGGGATAGCAGGAATAAGATCTTTCTTATATGAAAGGAGATGGAAAAGGATACTGTTTTAAAAATTCTCAAAAGTGCTCTGAGAGATCAAGCTCTGAATGACTGCAGTATTTGAAAGCTTGATCATACCTATCCCTCCAGATATTCTGGAAACTCTTTGATGCCTAATTATGGGCTATGATACATTTATCTGAAATACACCGTACAGGCATTTAGTACTGATAAAATAATACAGACAAAACAAGTCATACCATGTAATGAAAACAGTATCAAAGAGGAAATAGCAAAATCATGAGATAAGCATATGCATCTGCAAAAGACTGAGGAAGTTCCCAAAGGTAAAAAGCTTTATTGACATGGGGAAAAAAAAAAGGAAAACAAAACAACTTAATTCAATTTTATGTTCTTTAATGGTTTAAATTCAAAATTCAGAGACAAGCCTGTTACACTGTCTTTGCAGCCTTTGCTGTGAAATTCACGGCCAGGCCAAAGGCCCAGGAAGACCCAGTTATGAAGTGTCTGAAATCCACCCACCCATCTTGGAACTGCTCGTTTCCCCACAGCCTGGGCTGATTTTCCTTAAGTGCATGCACAGATATTCATGGCAATGAAGAATTAAGGATCAGAATATCTCCCCAGGAGAATCAGATATGTCAAAAACACTGCAGAGTTGCAAAGTGAGGAGGTATGTGCTGGTGCAGTGAGTCAGGCTGGCTGCTCTGCAGGGCTCTGTGACAATCACAGAACAACTTGGGGCAGAAGGGACCTCAGGAGGTGCCACAGCCCAAACTCCAGAGCACAGCAGGGGCAGCTGTAAGATCAGACCACGTTGCTCAGGGCTTCATCCAGTCAGGCCTTGAGAACTCCAGTGATGGAGTTGGCACCACCTCTGTGGGAAACCTGCTCCAGTTTATAAGAATATATAAGAACACTTATGTACTCCAGTATATAAGAACTGCTCTTACAGCTATTTACGTCCATTCAGTCATGTCCTCCAAGTCTGTTGCTGTTGAGCAGCCAGCAGAGTAATGAAGGCACCAGTTCTCAGTGGCAAGAAGGAATGACCTTTATTGTTTTGATTTCATCACATATATAGAGTTCTCAAAAGTCACCCAGATTGGTCGGTCAGAAGCCTTCCCCCAGGCCTGATTGGCCAGGCCTGCACTGCCCAAGTTCTGGGACACTGTTCCAAAAACATCCAAACTTTATCTTTATTTACAAAACACAAGAAGAATTCTCGTGGGAAAAACCTGTGCTAGCCACACAAGTCTCCATCTTAAATATATGGTTTTGAAGAATTCACCTCTGTCCAAAGCTTAACTTGCATTTTAAAATACAAATCTGCACACAGTGTACAAATATGTATATTGAAGCATATGCCTTCAGTACAGAATAATTCCCTCCTTAATACTGCTCTTAGGTCTTGTGGCTCAGCTGGGAGACTGAACTGCTGCCAGAGTTCCAGCCTAGTTGCTGCCCAGGTCCCCTATTTTCTCAAGAAACCATTGGATGCTAATGCCAAGAGGTGAGCTGGGGTCACATGCAAAGTGTTGCAAAGGCAAGTTAAGTCACTTAGTAACTTTCAGGTTAATAGAAACAAGAGCAGGGGAAAATATTTTTCATTCATAAAATGCTTCGTGGAGAAGTCATTATCTAATTTTACTAATATCTCTAGACACATGGATCATCTTTACTCCCTTAGCCTGTTTCCCTGTGTATAGTGTTGTGATATAATACCATCCTTTCTCAATTCTGAAACAGATGACCCTGATGCAAATTTTGCACCTCAGTAAAATTCCACTGCTGAAATTGAGGTAACTGATACACAAATGTTTGTTTCTTTTCCCACAACTAATTAAAATTCTGTGGTTTAAGAAACTGCTATCAAGTTCAGAGTCAGAGATAAGTGGACAAATCACAGAAAGATCTGCATAAGACATGCAAGGAATAACATTAGAAGACAAGAGGGCAGAACTAATAGCTGTTCTCAAATTGATAACAGTCCTAAGATGCCAGCAATGCTTTGCTTCTGAACCCAGCACATCCTTTTAGTTAAACATCTGTGGCTTATAAAAGAAAAGCTAATCCAAAAACCTACTTGAGAATTTTTTAATTTCTTCAGAAAGAACTTTTAGAATACTAAACAGGCCTATACATAAAAAATTGAAGGAAATTTTCTGTTCATTTACTAGTCCTCAGTTTTTAACTTGAAACATATACATACATCTCACTGTAATTACATGATTATAGACATCTCATGCCCATGGAGTCCTCATGGGAAAATAGTTCTAGTTTATAAATAAAGATAAGGATATTGATTGGACTGACAGCTGGGACTTTAGAGAGAAGCATTGTGAACTAGCAGGCAGTTTTCAAGAAGTCTTAAGCCATGTTCAAATAAAGCAGTATAAGTTCAGATGCTGAGCCCAAATTTTATCCAATGTCTCTCTTTCCAGAAAATTCAAATGCTTTCCATAAAAGCACCCGGAATATTAGGTAACAACTTCTTTTGTGGAAGAGCAGCTGCCCAGAAATAAAAAGGAAAGAACCATCTTCTCCTTAAAAACACACCCATCTGTTAAACAAACTTCTTAAAATATTCAAGACTTTATTCCTATCCCCTTCTCTGAAGTTTGACTAAATTCAGAAATAACACCTTTTCAATATATGTTTTTGCATCTTTATTTTCCTCTCAGCAGTAGGATGCAAGTGGAGACATTATATTGGTTTAGTTAAAAAGCCAAAGCACAATTAAAACATACACTTTTTTCTTTTAAGATCTGAATTGTCAATGCGTAAAATTAATATATTTTGCTTGTAGAATTCCCATAAGTAATTTTTGTTGTTGTTGTTTTTAAGAAACCATTCTCTTGCATAATATTACAAAGTGCCAAGATTGAAACCAGCAATGTAATATTTACTTGAGCACAAGTTCCAGGGGAGGCAGGGGGAACCCTAAACCAAAATGAAACCCAAACAAGATTAGTTTTCAATGATGTAGCTAAAGACAAAGTAAGTAAATTAGTTTGGGGATTTACCTGTCACAAGGGGAGAAAGTTCTTACAGAAATCAAATCAGAAGGCTGAAACATTAGAAGAGCAAACGTGTTCCCCTTCAATTTGCTGTATTATCAATCACAATTTTCAAGTTGTTTTTCTACACTAGTTTGGACTTAAGGAATAAGATGGCAACGGCTGGAATAATCACTGTGGGACACAGTGTAGCAGGAAAATTTTATGTCTTGCTAATGGCAATGTCTCAGAAACGTGCTCTAGAAGCAAATACTTTCCTTTCAGCCAATTTTATAGCTCCTTGTGCAGTCTGCCACAGACCCCAGAGTTGCCTTTCTCCATGTTGACAGTCACAAAGGAAAGACTTCCTACTAGGCTGGGCAGTTTTAAAAGGGGGTACAGGGTCATATTGATCTTGCAACATAGAAATAAAAGACAGATTCCCCATTATGATATTTTGATTCAAAATTATGAACAAAAACTAATTCCCAGCATATGTAAAAAAAATTAAATTACATTAATATATTAAGGTAACTTTTTTCATAGACAAAAATTATAAATATATGCAATTTCACATACTTGTGATCAACTGAAGAACAATATTTTACTTGGGCCAGGCTACACATCAATGTGAGATAGCAACTATGATGACTGACATTGCATCACACTTTCAATTGTGTTCCTAATATACTGCCCAAGAGATGGATCCATGCATTCTTTCTTTCACATGTGTCATATGGGAGAAGAAAGAGGTGCAAGATTAAAAATCCAATAAAAAATGAATTAATGTCTTAAAATAAGGAATTCAGACCTGTTCATGGTTGGAAAAGGCCTTATTTTCATTTTTCAGGGTACTTCCTCTCAATTATTTTGTTCAAGGAGTTGGATTCCACTGACTACAAACAAATAAGGCAGTAGATCTAATGTTACAGCACACAAAGGAGTAATGCTATTTACTATTTACATATAAGTGAGCATATATCAAACCCTTAGACCGCAGAGCACAGATAGATCATGATGCTTAGAGATTTGTAGAAAAAGGGACACTTTTAGATCAAATCTGTACAAAGACAGAGAAAGAAATGCTCCCATTTTTGTACTTTCGAGCCTTTAGGACAAGAAAAATTCCAGTGCTAACAGTGACAGCCATCCCAAAAAGACACAAGGGGAGACATCATCCCAGCTCTGCTATAAACCACCACCACACAAATGTTCACAACTCTCAGTAACATCTTTCAAGAAGTACACTTCCAGTTAATAGGAGCACTCAAATCAAGATTTTCATGTGGGTCACAGCTTTACTGCTAGTGCTTCACAGGGAAGCAATCAAAAAATCCAGAATCAAAGATTTTCTAAGACTAACAATTTGTTCTTACAGAGACTCAAAACCAGAAGTCCCAATATTGGTTCATATATCCCAAAGCATACAGGCATTCAAAACACCCATCAGCGATGTCATATAATATAATTTGAAATTTGGAGGAGTAGGCAAATATATTTTTCTGTAGCCAGGGTTGGAAGATGAAGACTAAACTGAATAGTCATGGATCTTTGAGGAACAAATGGCAACATATTTTGCTATTGGTCAGGCAGTTTACTTAAAAATGAATCCAGAAGTCATTCATAGCTAAACAATCCTAGATCCCAAGACATTAAGACTTTTCTCACCTCATCTAGCTAGGTAGTGTTTTAACTGCTTCAGCATTTAGTCCTTATCATGGCTTAAGTTTACACCAAAAAAGCAAGCAAGGTCAAAAGCACAACATGCAACCATCACTACAAAATTCAAATGTAAGCCAAACACAAGGGAGAACATAGGAAGCCAAAACAGAGTCAGGCATCAATAAGGTGAATATCTCAGCAGCACAAAGTAAGGTGACTAAGTCTCTTTGCACGCTCTTCCAACAAACTGGCTGACATGCCTCCCTTTTCACACCACCAGCTTTCTCTGTGCTGTGATATGAAAGGGTCCATTGATTTTGTATTTGATTTCTATAATTTCCTACTGAAAAACTCTTAAATCCAGTTTCATGACAGAATATAAGCAAACTTACATTACTCTGAAAAAAAAAGGGTATGATTATCCCAGGTACGTATTTTCCATTAGTGTTAAGCAACCTGAAGGCCTGAAGTCAGAGTAATTTAAAAAATTGAGCATAATGGTCCTTCTTTACAAAGATTCTCCTCACCCACAAGTGTACTGAGCTTTTTTTCTGTCACCATTTGATTAGACAGAGTCAGGTGTCCCATATGCTCTGGCATGCAGTAATCCAATACATCAACAGCAGAAAAAGGACCCAATCTTTCCTGCATTTAACATGTAATTACAAGTCTAGCAGCATCTCTTGCAGGAGAGAGATTTGGATGCCCTCCCAAATCTCTTTCAGAATTTATTTTGAAAACTACTTACTTCATAGAAGTGTGTGTATAAGCTCAGTAGCCTGAGAGAAAAAGAGAAGTGCTTTCCTAGGAATACCCTTACAAATTAAATCCAATCCACACTGCAGCTCATCAGTGCCCAGCAGGGTTGCACACAACATCTATCGCAGCAGATGCTTTGCACTTCAAGCAGCCTTGAGCTCTGGGGTTGCAAGATTGTGTTATTGTAAAGGATGTTAATGGTATGTCTTTAATACAATTCTAGCTATTACCAAAAAAAAAAAAATTATCTATATGCCTTTGAAAATCTCCCTCAAAGTCATTATACTTAGGTAGTTAATTGTTCCCATTGTTTTAAAAAAAAAAAAAAAGTCCATATTACAAGTGGAGAACCTATCACCTATCTAATCTAAAATATCCCTAGTAATTCCTCCTGGAAGTACAATTACAAGCTTTTTCAAATCCTTCATGGCTATTTAAAATGGGGGTGGTTTTGACACACTTTTTCAGCAGAGTACCCAAACTAAGTGCCAACTAAGAGCAGGCTCCTCTTTCTCCTCAGGCTCTGAACTTTTCCTCTGAAGTCTGTTTGATCTTTCCTGTGCCAGGAAGGTTTGGCTATCCTTCCCTCTCTAGCCCAAGCCCTTTTTGCTGCACAGAGAGACAGCTTGAGCAGGATTAGCAGGTGAGCACATCTCTCAACAGCAATCCCACCCACCAAGGACAAACCACCTGGCAAGAATTTTCCTGGAGTCTTTCTTGGGAAACACATCTGAAATTCAACAAGGCTTGAGGTAAAAAAGGCAATTTAATCTGGTTTCACATACATAAGATCATGGCAGGAGTGAAGACATGGGCTTTTCTGTACTCTTTCAGGATCAATGGAATCCTGAAATCTGAATCCTGGATCTTCCTGTCCTTTCCAACCCTGTTCCAGTATCTACCCATTCTACTTCTGTCTCCTGACACAGTTCTGTCGTCTTGCAATTTGCTATTTGCTAAGTATATAACTTTAATGTTTTCCACAATTTTTGTGTAACCAATTGCAATTCCTGAGTTTTAAATACAGCATGAAGCCATTTACCAACTTCTCTGAAGAATAACCTCAAAACTATCCTGCCAGGAAAACAGGGAAAGTATACCATAACACACTGGAGAGAAAAGGAAACAGGACATATGCATTGCAGGAGAAAATAAGATGCCAAAAACTTCTGTGAGCAGAGATAGCCTATCTTGTGCTCTGAATAATTAAACATAAATGTGATGCTCTCCTCATGCCTGATCCAGATCAAGTTGGTGGTTAAGTGATCTAGCAGTGCACAAATCCATTATTAATGACCATGAAACCATTCATGACTTAAGTAATTTTATGTAGCTATCCTTAGAGTTTGGCTACAGAGACCATTAAAAAAAATCAAAGGAAATACTTTGACTCAAGTAAATTCTGAGAGACAAAAAGAAGTCACATATGATTAATAAAACAATGACAGTCACAGAACTCTGACTTCTGCACTCAATTCAAACATGCATTTGTCTAAAATGAGCTAAAGTAGAAGAGTCTTCTGATGGAAAAGGTATTAAAAATATGACTACTACAGCCAGTTTTGCCCCCAAGTTCCCCCATGACACTGCTCTCTCCATTCATGCAAGAAGAATATTCTGTATTCAACTATTCTGTTACACTTCATGCTGTTTCAGAGATGATCTAACCAATAGCCCAGATGTATAATGCCACACAAAGCAGGACCCTGGCTCTAAGTGTTACCAGAATACATTTGAAATCATGTATTCCTAATGCATCTAGTCCAGTAAATTTCCAGGGCGCTCTCCAAAATAATTAAAAAAACAATTAGGAGATATATGCCAAATGTATGCATTCTGCTTGCTGATATGGAAGGAGAATTAGAGTAAAGTAAACAAATTTTATGACTCAGGAAAAGTAACAAAACACAATAAAACTATGCAAAGATGTTCCTTCTTAAAGGAACTTCCAATGGTTGTAGTGTGTAGGCAGAAGTCCATATACTTTCACCACATGTAGGGACCTTGGAGCAATTAAATCTCCTAAATCATACAATGTTTATTTTCCCACATGCTCCAGAACACACACAACACCAAATAACTCTTTAGAGGTTTACTTGACTGAGAATAGTAATCAAAGGCATGGAAGAATTGCATCTGAAGATGCCCATTCCTACAGGTTGCAAAGCAACCTCTCTGCCATTTAAGAGTTTGGCAATATTCCCAAGACAGAAGCTGCAACATTCCAGAGGACAAACCCCAGTATTTCTCCTGGAACAGCAGTCCTTAATTGAACAAATAAATTAACATCTTATTTTACATGTCAACTCATATGAAAATCATTCTAGGAAGGAGGAAAAACAGTGAAGGTATTTGAAAGGTAATAGGGAACAATCAGAGCAATTTCTGAAATGTTCTTATAAATGAATATTTTCCATCAACCTAAGGAGATCTGAGAGCCACCCTTCACCCTAGTACTTGGAGTCAGTGACAGGGGGAAGAAGAAGGAGCAGTGTTTCCCAGAACCTGTCAAAGCCAGGTAAAGGGAGCTGTCATGCCAATGAAGCAGTGCTGATCTCCTATTAGTTAAAACTTGTTGCACACTCCATTCCTTTCAAGAAGTTTTTATGCCATTTTTTAGGTCTATTACATGGGAAAAAACCCTAATTTCCAGAGACAGTGTGGTTGCTTTGTTTTTCTTTGCTATTTAGTAGATTTCGTTTTTTACCAGCTTCTTAAATTGTCTTTGGTAAAATTTGATCACAATCAGACTTACACCAAGGAATTTCAACACCAGTTGGAGAGATTACAGCAGTGAGAGACCTGCTTGAAAGCATCAGGATTTAAAGGTAATCCATGTGCAGTCCTGCAGTCACAGAGTGCTGACAAACATGGGGGTAATATGGTTTGGTAAACAATTTTTTTCCCAGCATTAGGTTATATGTCAGTTTGGTGAGAATTGAATTTATTCTCTTAGTGGTTTGTCAACACTGCTTATTTCTACCAGAAGTATGTTAGAGTTGCCACAGTCAGCAGTGTGCTCAGGTGGCCAAGAAGGCCAATGGCATCTGGGCTATATCAGGAATAGTGCAGCCAGCAGGACCGGGGCAGTTTAGATTGGATATTAGGAAAAATTTCTTCACAGAAAGGGTTGTCAAGAATTGGAACAGGCTGTCCAGGCAGTGGTGGAGTCACCAGCCCTGGAGTTATTTAAAAGATGTGCAGATGTGGCACTCAGGGACAGAGTTAAGTGGTGAACTCGGCATTGTGAAGTTTACAGCTGAACTCAGTCTTGAGGGCCTTTCCCAAACTACATCATTCTATGGCTCTATAATTCATACTGAGTTCAAGAGAATCATCAGTCTGCAAAATAAAGACATGGATAATTAATCAGTAATATAAAAGTCTTGAATTATGACTGCAAGAAACACAAATACATACGTTTATGTTTTGACTGTGCCTTGAGAAATGTAAATGATTAAATGTCCTTCTCTTTAGAAGCATTTATTAGCTATATTGTCTATTCTTCTCCCTAAACTTTCTCTCTGCATGAATTGTCTTTTGGGGGTTAAAACAAGCTAACATACTATCTATCACATTCAATCTATGTCCATTGAAATTGATAATGTTACTTTTACAATAGCTCCCAACTCTCAAGTCAGCCAATTCCTAAACTGCAATATACATCCTTTTTTAAAATTAAATTACATGTTTTAGCAGACCAATATTACACCCTCTATGTATTGTTAGGAGTTGCTCCTTTTATTTCCATGACAGTCTGGGCCAAAAGGAAAAACTTGTTAAAGTGAGATAATTTAAAGAAGACTCCTCTTACTCCCTTTGTAGTTACTAGAAAAAGTATTGTCTGAGTAAAAGTATTACTAATATTTAAATATTAATTTTTGTCTCTAATGAATAATAATGTATTTTTTCTATGCAGGTAATCCAATCAGTAATATAACATATGTTATATTAAGACAAGTAATATAACATACTATTCTGAAATATCCCTTCTGATCTTCATGGATACCAAACAGAATCACTATGTTAGTTTGGAAAACCCTTGGAACATTGATGTTACCTTTGAACAAGAATCTCTGTTTCTCTAGAAATGACAGCACAACTTTTTAGACAACAGGAAGCCCATGAGCCATAAACTCTTTAAGCTTTTTCTTAAAATAACTAAACTGCAGCGATGAAGTACTCGAGCAGCTTTCAGTTCAGTTTCAGTGCTCAGTGACATTCCATGACAGTTTTATTTTGCTTCTCTGTGTTGCTGGGCAAGCAAAAAGCTTTTTGGAGACATTTCAAATTAGCTCTTGTCCAGCTAAGCCCTGCCACGTGGGGAAAGTATGGCAGAAGTAGAGGGTTTGCCTTAAATACTGCTAGGGCTGCAGGGAAAGGAACAGGACACTGACTAAGCCCTGGCATGAGCTAAAGTCAGCTGCAGAGAACATGGAAATCTGCAAAGGACATAGAAAGCTGCTGCATATGGCATGGAAAAATGCCAGAGGTGAGAAGCTGACAAGAGGTACAGACAGTAATGAAAGAACAACTGGGTTTCACAGATGGTAATGTGGAAGTTACATGAAAAACAGGTGAATTCCACAGATAACTGAAGGAGAGTGCTGGGGATGTTCTGGAGAGGTGAGGCAAGCAGCATTTATGTAGCTGCACCAGTAGCACCACAAAAGCCTGGGATTGCCTAGGTAATGGCATCAGAAATGCCAGATCTGGGTATAGATGCAGCAAAACTGGGACCAAGAGAACAAGCAAGGAGAGGTGGATAAGGGAAAAGATTGGCTAGGAGAAAGGGGAATATGCCAGCAGGAAAAAAGGGACAAGAAATGGGAAACAGGATAATATGATATGAAAATCATGTTGCCTTAGAGTGCTTGCTGGGAAGCATTCTGCTCAAACATCACAGCCTAAATCAGGACAATCAAACAAAACCTGTGGTTCTGGCCATGCCACACAGCCCAAACCAACTCCCGTGGCCAAGAGACAGAGCAGGAAAGGAATACTTTCCCTGGCAAGCAAGGGAGCACCTCACCAGACAGGTCAGTTGTTCTTGTGACAGCAGCAGTGCTACCCACTGCCTCATAAGAGCCTACTGAGTGCTTTGTGAGTCCTGACACGCCCAGAGAGATCAACACTATTGTGGCAATTACTTCAATATCACTGAATCCAACACAACACAGAAATCAGCTAAAATATGCTGCTGTTATCCAGTCTGAGTTACTAGTGAACAGTGGTCTTAGAAAGTTTGTTATTCAAAATTAAACAAGAGCAAAAACACTGAGGACAGCAACATGCACTCATGCAACAGATTTAGAACTCAAAACTCCCTTCAGAACAACAGATGTTGAGTTTTGAACCAGTATATCTCATCTTAGATTTGCAAACATATACCCAAATAAAAAAAACAACCAAAACCCACACAACCAAGATTTTGTGCCATAGAGTAAACATTTTATTATACATTTTATCTGGAGCTTGGAATTTTCTCACTGCAAGTAGGGGAGAGTTACACCATCACTTGCTGCCAAGAGCACACCATTTATATAAAGACCCTGATAACTAACACTATTGGAACCAGAATGAGGACTGCTCCAGGCCCTTGCAGCATGATTTACAAAACAGGCTAAAACTGCATTTGAGATAATCTTAAATCTGGATTAGTTCTCAGCAACACTCTGCCTCAATGGACAAAGCACATGACTAATTCAATGTGCTATATTCCTCACAGCACTGACTTTAGCTATTGGCTCAATTTAGAGCTCTACCACCCACTTATACCTGACATATGGTTCTTGGCTGTATATAAATGCCAATTTTAGCCGTTTCTGACTTCGATTTTAGTGAGAACATCATTTGCCTCTCACTCTCAGAAGCAGAAAGAACTGCCAGCGGCTGGCAGTGCATATTCATAGTTATTTCAGATTTTCCTCTATATTTCTGAACATCCTGTTTTATGGAGCTTGTATAAATACATGGGTGAGCATCTGCACCACAGGCTGGTGGAACTGTTAGTTACTAATAGGGGAAAATATCTTCCCATCTGAAAGATGCTGTTCCCACAGTTTGCTCAGAAACGATTACTTTCCATCACACAGATGTTTTTGGCCTAAAGCCTCTTTTCAAACCACATGCAATGCAGCAACGCAAGCAATAGAGATCTGTAATGCAGGCAAATAGGGTTAACTGAAGAAGAGGGGCTTTATTTTTTTTAACTAGAGTACAAACCACTGAGTATGCCCAGAGCTTGCACTCATCCCACTCTTTTAGGCTACCCAAGTAATGACATGCAAACAGGTTCTGACATAGGAAATGTGGGAAAAACTGAAATAGCATCGTTACAACAAACTCCTAAATTAATGGAGGAATGTGAAGAACAACTCAAAAAGTTATATCCTGAAACAGTGTTTATCTCTCAATTAATGTAAGAATGGCAGCTATCTTCAGAGAGTCATCATTTTTCTTTATTCTTTAAATGAATCAATTTATAAAAACACACATCAAATTAACAAAGGCAACACCCTGCAGGCTTAGTCCTTTCAGACACTGCAGAATCAGCTACATCTACTTAAATGCGGTTTTTGAAACAGCACTACACTAGAAAAGCGCTAAGGTACACCATCTTCACTGTGTTTGAGGAAGAGGAGTCATTCTGAACACACTGCAAAACAGACATTTATGAGCCAGCATCAGGCACTGGGAATAGTCTTACACAGAGCAAGAAACCATCAGGATTTCTCCCAGTGTGTTCTGCAGGGTTTTGAAACATCAGCCTGGAAATATTGCATACAGAATTCTTGAGTGAGTTGTGCTGCAGCCCCACTTAGCTTTTTTGTAAAGGCTTCGTGCAACAGATACTGCTGACCAAAAAAGAAAGAAAACGACAAAACTATTTTCTCCAAACCCCCTGACATTTTTCTTAGGCCCAGGAAATGCAAACAAACACAGATTTTGAGATCCCTTCTGCATGTTGGAAGCATTACAGGTATTTGATAATCCTCAGTTTAGTCATCAAGAAGTGCCCTTAGGCCAACTTCACAGAGCTTCAGTGCTATTTTTAAAAAGCAGAGTACTCCTGAAACAGGAAGCTGCTCTGTACTAGTTGCCAAGAGTATGTTATTATGGAAAAAAGGAGTTAAGTCCTAGAAATGTAATGAGAAGGATTATTGCAACATGAAGCCACCCTCATGAAACAGATTATATCTGGAAAAGAATTCGAGTCCCATTAGAAACCAACAGAAGCAAGTTTCAAAGTGATGGCAAAGTAATTTTCTTTCAAATTACTTAGTTAATTTAAATGTATTAAACCATTACATTAACAAAACACATTTTTAAGTTACAGCACTTTCTTTAAAGTAACTTTGAAATCAAATCTCACTGGATTCAAATACGGTCTAAAGGTTAATTAGTTTTAATAGTCACATTAAAAAACAAACCTCTATCTTAATTTTTTTTTTAAATGTGTTAGGGCCCATTCCTCCCATATCTCACCAATGAAAAATGAGCTACTGCACACTAACAATTAAGGCTTCAATCTCCCATAAAACTAGCATGGAGAAAATGGGATTGAGAAGAACTCTGATGGCAGAACAAAAAGGGACAATTAAATTCATGTGTAAAAAGTATCAGAAAATAACAGAATTTGGAGTTCATTCTGTCAAATATAACTAATATCTTATTTTTTTTAATTTTTTTTATGTGGAACTACATGCAAACTGATCATTTGAAGATTCATGTTCACATACACAACTATTAAAGCAGCATGAGGGTCACCCATGGAAATCAATATAAAAATAAGAGTTTAGCATAACCTTTATTTCTACTTATGCACACTATAAACTAGTAGGAGACAGGGAACTTTTAATAACTCTTTGCAATTGTTCAATACAGGCTCTCATATAAGAGGTAAATTAAGTGATCCCAGCAGTGTCGTTCCTGTCAGTGGCATGATCAGTAAAAGCACTGAAGTCAATAAATCTCACCAGTTTAAGGAAGGTTTCCACAACCACCTGACTGTGCCTTCACTCCTTCAATCTGATTAAACTCCACTGACATTGGGGCTAATTAGCTGAGTGCAGAGTTCTACATTTACCGTAGACCCTTCTGAGATTATTTGGGATAAAGGAGGTCCTGCACGTCACAAGCAGTTTCTTGGTCACCTGCAATTTCCAAGTCACTATGGCCCAAGCACTTCTTTAGTTTCTAACTGCAGCTTTTCTAACCACACCTTTGGTGACATCTGAAAATGTAGAAATGTGATCCAAGCTAGCTGTTCTGTCCACCTATGTTAGTATTAATTGATTTAGGGCCTTCTATACCAGAATGAGAATTACATGAAGCAGAACATGATTTACAGTGCAGCTTTGTTCTGATTCAACTTGAATTTCAAAGCCCAGAACCCCAATAGAAAAGAGGCTTAGAATGCCTCATGACTCTCATTTGCGTTAATAGCCTAGTTATGATTCACTTTCTTTCCTGTTTGCTGGACTTGATCTGCAGCCTGAGCAGCATCATAGTTGCTTAATTAATACAGAAGCAAGGAAAACACAAATACTGTTAAATCTTAACTAGAAAAATGAGCTTGTAATACTATTGTCAGAAGGCAAGCTTGGCTTACATCCCTTGGTTCAGCAAACTAGGAAAACTTAAGCTGACTCAATTGTACTTCTTACAGCATTAGCAATAATCCAGACACACATCAGTGTGCACAAGAATATCCACAAAACCTTCCTGACAGCAAGTTTCTCTTGAAGCTCATTGCAAACCTTTTAGGATATTTAAAATTCCTATTCATGCAAAACCCAATGCACTTCAACAACACGGTCCAGCTTTTTAAAGTTTGATTATTGCTGTTCACAATTCCAACTTTCCAGGTTCATTAGGTCAAGTGTGGACTTTGCCTGGTGAACAGAAGCTGTTTCACCAGAGGGAGATTGGAACACATCCTCCTCCTTATATCCAGGGACTCTTATACATCCTATTAAGTTATGACCATTTCACAAATAATCCTGATGCAACAAGCCAGGCTCATAACCCAGGTAAAATGATCATTGGAGAAAAGGTAAACCCTAAAATCAGTAAAATAATCCATGCAACAACACTGGATTTACCCCTCAGCATGACAAACGTTCCTCTCTATAAAGAGATTTACAGATTAGCACCACAGAAACTTCCAAGTGTTCCTGCTGCCCATCAGTAAATAATATATCCAGTATTATTTACATACAATCAGTTTGGTTCATGTGAAAAGGTCTGCTACAACATCTGACTGATAAACCTAATGCACTACATGAATTTTGTTTTGGAAAACTGGCATTAGAAAGGCCTGGAAAACTTTCAACAGGAAAAAATTTCAACAGAAAATATTCTTTTGGGGGCAAGGGGTGAAATACAGAAAAAACCCACAGAATTTGTTCATACTTTTAATACAGCTACTGTCCAAAAATGGCTTCCTTGTGTATGAGGAGAAATTGTGTTCCTGTATACATGGGAGGGTATGGATTGTAGCTTCTCTTCTCCAGTGTTTAAAAATATCTCCCTAACCCTCTGCATCAGCCCTTGACCCATGCTCACTGCCTCCACTGTGTTGATGTAACTGTGTGGGAAGTTGCCTTACAAAGCAGACAATTGAAATACTAGAGTTGAAGGTACAAAAAGAAGAGCTCAGTGGATAAATCATCTTCCCAGAATGTAAGAGAAACGCCAAACAGGATTTACATCCAAACAGTCTCTTCCATTGTGCATCATATATCAAGCAGTGATTGATTCCCTACCCCCTCCCCCCCTCCCCAGGAAATCTCTAGTTTTATCGGGGTTTTTTGTTAAAAAGTGGAGATAAACTCAGCAAAGGGTTAGGGGGGTGGTGCCCATGGGAAAATAGCTGTCTGAGAAACAGTGTACCAATAGGGAAATAAACATTTTTCTAAAAGGTCACTGACCAGGCAAGTAAATTTTCACCTGTGCCTAACTACCAAAAAAACAACATAGGTCACATCTAAGTTGTTTTGATAGCTCATAGATCCTTCTACCATGAAGACAGGATGGATGGCATAGACTATTGACTCATTTGCCTAGGAACAGTGGCCATTTCTTTTTATGCATTGAGTCATATAGAATAAAATAGAGCCACACAAATCAAAGAATCAATCTCTTTTTGAGCAGTAAAAAAAAAAAAATTAAAAAAAGTGACTAGAAATGTCAAAAGTTGATAGCTTTGCCAAAAGGAATCTAAAACTTCTGAATTTAAGTCAGTTGGTATTTCTGCATTTCTAAAAGATCAAACACTAAAAGCTCTGAAGTTACATCTTGGTTGCACAACACTGCTTTGATGATCAGTGTTTAATATCAAAAGCTACCAAGAAAAGCTGAGATACTTCCTGCAGAACATATGATGCAAAGCAACAACAAAAGTGTTTACTGTTCCTCTTGAAGAACACAATAGAAATGCAACATAAAGTTGAGCAAACTGATTTTACAAAGTTTTATTCAGTAGCAATCCTTCATCCTTTTCTTACTACACTGTTCATTAAATTTCACATTTTATTGGAGGCCTAAGGCAGAGAAAAATCCGTATCTTCAAAAAGAAAATAATATTGGTACAGGAAGGTCATTGGTTTTTTTTCTTTCATCCACTTCAAAACAGAGGATTTGTTTCCTCTTACCTTCTTTCCACTGCCAACTTCACCACAGCAGGAAGTGATTAGCAGCCTGTCAATTATTTCATGATGATAACTTAAAAAAGGAAACATTCAGGACTCCCAATAACACACTGAATGTACCTTAAGAGGTGAAACAATGAAACAAAAATGTAAAAACAAAAGTCAGTTCTATATTTAGAGCATTTCCAAGACAGAAATCATAACCCCGAATTGTAGCAAACAAGTAATGCTTAGAAAAAGAGGAAAAAAATCCCAGAAAACTACTGAATCATCAAATAAAACAGATTGGTTCTAAATGAATGCATGCAAATGCAATGAAAAGGAATACAAATGCAAACTTTAAATACAAGAACAAATGCAAAGTGTAAATACAAGAACACAGAAAAGATGGCATCTCTGATCAATAACAATCCCTAAATGAGAGAATCAAGGTAGGTTGGAATAGTGACAGACTGGTTGAAAGGTACTTAACATGCAAGGGACTCCAACCAATGCACCTCATACACTGAAAGGAGGAAAACACACAATTGGGCCATAGATACCATTTTTAATGCAAAATGTCCTATTGTACCGTCTCGTCAGGGACATCCAAGCAAAACCAGGAGTCTGATTCATTCTTTTGCCTTTTAATTTTGCCACTTTGACCTCCTCCAAGTGTCTAAGGGCTCACATTGTTTAGCAGTAACATATACCTGTATATACCATACAGATACCTACCATATACCTTATCTGTATTTAAAATCTCAGGTAGTCGCAATGAGACCAGAAATATATTGATTTGTATTGCTATAATTCCTGTTTCAGTTAAAAAAAAAAACAACCAAGATTGATTCCTGTGAATTGTCCCATATTGGCCAAGCATGGAGGTGGAATTTCTCCATTTCTTCACACAACTGGCACCTGCTAGACAGCAGTTATCTTAATCCTGGCCCAGGGAGAGGATTTCTAAGTCAACATCTACACCCAGTTTAATTTTAATAGTTTAATCTGTGAAGTCATTAAAAATGCCGGTCAGAGTAGTGCAAGTCAGAACAGGATTATATGTGCCATAAATAAATTCAATGCCTACATCCCCTCAGTATGGTGTCAAACACACCCACTCCCTGTGCCCTGCTGTTTCACATTTCCTGGAGTCCCCAGGGGCAGCACCATGAGCATCTCTCCCCACCTACAATTCAGCAAATTGCCTGAATTCAGGAAATTACTTCAGGCAGCACTGCAGCAGCCTCCTTTCTTTACCTGATGCAGAGAGCACAGGGGTGGTGAGTAACACTGAGCTGCATTTCCTCATAGGAATATTTTCTTCTGAGGTCAGCTAAACCTCTTCTACTAGACTAGTCTGTTTCACTCTTAAAATGACTCCCACAGTGAATTGGGACAGTATTGGGGATCAATGCCTTCCCGTCTGACTCTTAACAACAAACTCCTGTTCTAGCAGAGATTCACTGCACTACTGACCCATGTAGTGGATCCCTATCTGTGGGAGGAAAATTTACACATTGCAATGACTAAAAACATCTAAATGCCACTCTACAGTTTCCTTATGAATTGTTGCATGATTCAAGGGGAGGACAGGGGAGAAATACAGTTTCCATGGGTGTTCAGGGAGATTCTTGCCATTAATTTTAGGGGTAAGAAATGAGACATAGTCCTTTGTATATGTTGTTTACCTTCCTTAAAGTATATATTTGTGAACCTTTTTAAGCCTGTATTTAAGCCTCTTTCCCTTGCAGGCTTTTGTTTATCTGATTATTTTAGATGAAGCAGCTACTCTTCAGAAACTCTGCCAGATAAATATTAACTTTTTTCCAATATATAGACACCACTTATCTGGTTGCTACTATTACCTGAATTTACCCTCAAAACCACTGCAAGACATATTCACAAATATAAGAAAATAGAGAGCAGCTTCCAGTTTAAAACAACAAATCAGTTACCATCTAAAGAAAATACTAAATACCCTGTTACTGAAGCATAATCAAATTTAAGAAGCCAGTAGCATTTAATGGAACAGCTGATTTGCATGATCACATTGGAAAGCATCTCTGTACCTCCAGCTGAGCTCCAAGCCTGCATGACTCCATCAGATCCTCAGGCTTCCTTCAGGCAAGGTTCAGACAATATTCACACCTTAAGGGATGCCATTCCAGCACAGAAACAAATACCAATCACAATCTGTGATATTCTCCTCAAACCACACCATTTTTCCCTATCATAAGTTGCACACAATTTTGTCTTCAATATAATATATATAAAGACATTTTTTAAAGTCTTAATGAGCACATAAATGAACCTAGCAAGGTCTGTGAATACAATAGAAATAGACCCTTGAGAGCTTTTCTTTATAAAAACTGGTACCAGAACTGCTCAGTACAGCTACAGTGTGCCATTCAGTTCATGTCCCTCTATTTTGCCAGAGGGAAGGTGAGAAAAGCAGGGGAGATGATGCTTACCAACTTCAGCCTTTCAACAGGAAAATCATGATGCCTGATATTATGAGCTAATCACACAACTGAACTCATTAACAATTTGCATTTCAATGCCTAACGCAAACATATGTTCAGGATAAGATTGAATAACCACGTTATTAAAAATTAGGCAATTATGAATAGACACAGAGGAAAGGGGTTTAGGTCTACTATAATGCACATTAAATGTCTGATGAAAAAGAAACCTGAGGGGATAATTTTCCCAGTTGTACATAAAGGCCTAAATATTCAAAGTACCTCTTCTCACCAGTAAATGCCTGTTTGATGAGACTGTGTCAGCTTCACATTGGTAGTGAATGACCAAAATGCACAGCCTGAGCACAACTCTGAAGGTTTAAACTGCTCAGAATATAATAATTTCAAGACAAAAATTTTATTTTGTGCTTAAAAATTTAACAGAAGTTAAAGAGTTAAACTTCTTTTATAATTAATCTGTACTTTGATCATACGCTATGCCCAGAATTCAAACCTGTTCAAGGCTCATCTCCGGGTAGCCACTGTTTTGCTGAAAGTTCCTCCAAAAAAAAAAAAAAAAAAAAAAAAGCAGAGCTAGAACTGGGAGGTCACTCATCCTGGAACTTCTAGGGAACATGAGCTTTTCAAAAGAAATGCAAATACTCTGCTTCTTTTTACAAAGGACAATGTAACTTTCTTTGAAGATTAATAGATACAAGAAAGGAAACTAAATTTTTTTTTAAGTACTTTGTACTATCTTTTACCTCTAAACTGGAAAACTACTTGTAGCAGAAGACCAGGCTTGAAAACACTGCTGCAACAATTACTAATAGTCTCCCAAAAATTAACCAGACTGCAGGGTACAAGGTGTATTTTTGGATCCTAAATTGACTCCAGTATTACCATCAAATACATTAATGATCATTATTGCCAACCTTTTCAATGGAAATGTCAAAGAAAACAGAATATAAATATTAAGAGTATATTCTTTCAAATAGAAACAAAAAGTCTGTGTAGGAGTAGCACGAAACCAAAGAGGCTGTACATGGTGACCACCCATGAACTGTCATTCTTCCCTTTAGCAGATACTGACAGGAAATCAGCCTTGTCAGTGCCTAAAGGTCCAAGGGCTGCCAAGGGCCATGTATAAGCTGCAATCATTTAGGACTGCTTATATGTGTTCAATAAGTCACAGATGAGGCTGGAATACAAACACACTGATTTGGCATTTAGGGGACGTACACAGTAAATGTCATTGACAACTGAAAAATTACGTTAAAACAGATTAGAACACTTAACCTTTGTGTTGTTTCTATCTCTTCAGACTTGGATCAGCTGTTTACACCACCTCTGTGGGAGCAAAAGCCATCATAGTATAGAATTTCCAAACTCAGTTATGGGGCTTCACTTCCAGCCTACAGAAGTGTTTCCTGCAATATGTGGTCACAGGGAAGAGAGGGAGGCTGCTACATCCATATAAATTTTATCCCCTCTGCTCTGAATTTGAATCAAAGTAATGTGACATTTAAGAATTGAAGACATGGACTTCACAACTCACCTTAGAGGAACATTAATTTCAAAGCTCGTTTGCGACCAGTATATGCTGACATTGTCAGTGTCAAACCAAAGAGCCAAACTTCTGAGTTGTGTCATTGAAATGTAATTACAGAGGGGCAGTTTTGTGCTGTTCTGTGTGACCCGGAAGAGTAGTGCAAAATAAAACACCACAGAACTAGGAGCATCCTGAGACAACTTAATGGAACACGGGCAGCCAAAACCTATGTGTGATATATTTTAAATTGACACTTCTAACAGAGCACTACAGTACAATTATAAGCAGTTTAGCTCATTGGTGTGACCTAAAATGATTTTTAAGAGTGTATTTACTGGGGTCAAATCTCTCTTGTATACTAAGTTTATGTAAGCAAGAGATGGAAAGGAATGCAATTTTGTCCATTCCATGCCAGCCACTTCTGCATTGGAGTCATAGAAAAAATACAATTGCAAACAAAAAAACCCCAAACAAATAAAATGCTAAAACCCACAAAAACACAGAACCCCCAAAAAAAACTAGTTGTAAGCAAAGAAACTAAATAAGGAAAGGTTAGATATCAAATACCAAAAGAAAAAAAAAGTTATTGCAGAGTATCAGATCTACCAAGCACAGGGGAATTGCTTGAAATGGACTCATTAATACATTCTCATAATACCTGAGAATTTTATCCAAGTGCTTCTCTACACTATAACGTTTCACAAATTCATCCTCCCCCTTCAGAAAAATGCTAGAATCACACAAGCAAAAACTAACTCTACATATCATCATTAATATCTCTAGCACTTTTTCCTCCTTAAAAAGCCATGTAAAGCCATGAGGTTAATAAACCTCTTTAAAACTCTGCATTAAAAGCAAACAAACCAACAGGTATCAGGTTTATGCAGACAACGCCTTAGTGCTAAGCTCCCACAGATATAAGCTAAGAGTGACATCCAGTGGAAATACAGTCCACATCCTCTTTTTTTCCCCATGCTATTGTGGAGATGGCTTTAGCTCAGGTTAAACCTATCATATCACATCTATGTTATGAATATTCAGAAAGATACATCTGTTTTGTATTGTACATGTCACTGGGAAGGCAAAGGTGTGCAGGAATGAGAAATAGCATAGGATTTCCACGAGTTTAAAGTTGTGTGACACCTTGATTCATTTGGCCAAACACACGAAATTCTTAATCAGTGCTTCACCAAAATAAATTCTCTGCCTTGGAGTTCCTTATTAAACCAGGGAGATTTTGCACAAAAAATCCCAACATGCTTCTGATACTACATTTGCACAGGTATTTATTATCATTGATAATTAATTAAGATATCTTTGATAGTACTCTATCCAGCTTCTTAGTGGCAATTAATATTATGAGGTAAGAGAGATACTAATGGAAGTTTCTTATTCACCCGCTCACTGACTCTGTCCTTTATACAAAACTGCCTCTCCAAGAAAAACAGCAGCACTCAACTTCAAGGTTTCATAATAACTATTTGCAAGGTATGGCAGAAATATTCTTCCTTTGGGGTAGTCATCAATATTCAAAAGTACATCTTCAAGTAATTTTCCCAATATATTCCCTGGCTCCCAAGTCAAATAAATCAAATTAGTAAAGAAAAAATTACACTTATATTTCTAGCATTCTGCAGCAGATTTCATGTATCAAAAGATACTGAAGTAATTAGTGTTGAGTGTTTTTCTAAAATCTTAGACAATTAAAGCAAGAACACCTTAATTTAAAGAAGGCACCTTTCCAGCACTTAGCTTTCCATTCACAGTTTAGTTAGGGCTTAGTGCACTGCCAGTCTCTTTGTTCAATCAAATTCTCTTTTTATAACAATAATTATGCATAGTACGAGGTACTGCAACATAAGTATGTGTGAGGGATGTTCATTATTCAGAATAAATCACCATATACAATGCTCTTTCCATAAATAAATAGTAAAATCATTTTCATTCAAAGAGCCCTTAGAGTAGGAGGAGTGGTAAAGCAAGCCTGACCAGATGATCAAAGGCACTATCCTTGAGCAGAATTTCACTCCACAGAACTAGATTCTGCAGCCAAAAAGGAATAAAGACACAACAGATGAGGTGCACATCTGCAGACACAGAATCTCCTGTCCAATCAGGATGTGCACTTGGTGTAATATTAGGAATTACTAAATGGGCAACCAGCTGTGGGAATATGTGTCATGACCAAGCAATATTGCATAACACAGTGTATTTTAAAATACACAAGACATCAAGTAAAACAGAGCACTGAACTATCCCCCTGTAACAAATATAAATGCAGATTTTCGAATGACTGCATTGTAGATGAAGCTGGTTAAACCAGGAATATGACTGCAAGTGTGAAATGTCAAAGATCTTTCTCCAGAGACAGAAATAGTGGCTATAATAATTAAGAATTATTGTAAGTCTCAGAACATTTTTTTAGGAAAGATGGAAGGCAATTTAGATAAAAATAGAAAGGCATGCCCTGATGCACTGGATACACTATAATTATGAGTTGAATTTTTCTCAGTAGAGGGGGAAAAAAGCAGTTCTTGATTACTGAATCCTTTGAAAGCAAATTGTCACTTTTTTCTCATCCATTTATACCTCCATCCTGCAGCTGGAGCTACATGAAGAGGCATTTACACTCTTTGTACTGCACTTTTATTTTAGTGGGAGACTTCAGTAGAAAATATACCAACCTTAATATCTAGTACAGCTCAAGAAATATTCTAAGGATAGAACTATAGGCTGCCTTTTGATGGAATGCGTCAAAAGCCTACCGTTGTCTCACCATAATTAAAAGCAGCCTGGAAAGTGAAAAAACAGGCCTAATTCTAAAACCAGAAATAGTTACAGAAAAGCAAAAAGGGCTTATGGAGCTAGCACTAAACACTGAGCACATGTTAAGCTGCAGGCTCTGTGAATAACCCTGGTCATTTTTGTGTGGCTACCTAAGTAGCTATGGCATGGCAAGCACATTTTAAGAATCATAATAACATAATAAAAACAAGAGGCAATCAACATAACTCTATTTAAATCAATAAAGAGCTGTGAAGGCTGCATCAGTTGAAATGCAAATTTGACATATTTAAGCAGGCTGTTTACATGTGTCACCATAACTACACTGGGAAAAGCCACTCAAAGAGGGTGCTGATGTCACCCAAATGGCCATGAGTCACATCAGATTAAACAACGATACAAGCAATGGTCCCAGGACTGAATCAACAGCCATCCTAAGAAGTCAGCTGTGAATCAAATTGAGGAATGGAGCAACAAGAAATTAGGAATTATTTGCATCACAGGCAGAATAGAGCAAGGACTCGAGTCTCCACTAGAGTCTCCTGACTAAACAGAATGAGCAGAGATGAGAAGTCTAAGGGATGTTTCTGGTCCTCAAAAATCTCTGCACAGAAGAACTAAAAGGCTCCTTCAGTTCCAAATTCTGACATGGGCAAAGGAGGAAAGATCACTGTGCATGCAAAAAGCCTCATCAGCCTGGGCTGGGCTTTCACGACCAGAGGTTTGTCAGTGAAACCTGAGAAAGAAATGGAAGGGTAACTATTCAGTACAGAGGGAAGCAAGTTAGAAGTAAAGAAATGGTTTTGTAACCAGACTTAAAGAAGTTGATGTTAAAAGATGATGGGAATTTAATTTCACTTAGCAAAGTACATCACCTAGGGACAAACCAAAAGAAGGAACTATATATTAAATGAGACTGCAAAGTTGGTGAAAGGAACAAATGAGGCTCCCTGAAGCCGTTTCCATGAAGTTACCAGCACACACTGACAATATAAAAAGGAAAAATGGGTACAAAGATTCATTGCCCACAGAGAAAAACATTCACAAAATACTATGTAACTGTCAAGACCGGTTTAGATTACTGCTAAAAGAAATTCTGGAACGTACAATCTGTGTATCCTTACTCATACTTCTGAAGCTTTGACGGTCAAGCAGCCACTAAGGTCAGAGCTCCAGGTTTTCACAGAACCCCATGTAGACATAAATCTGAACGGGGACCCCAGAACTATTCACCACAAAAACAGGAAGAAGGAGAACTTTTAAAGTATCCATCTTTTCTCCCAATTATTTTCTTGATGTCAAGGAATGTAGCCTGAAACACTGTGAATAGCACTATGCAGAAATTCATTGTATTTTACTTGTCAAAACACCTTCAGAGGGAATGCAAGTTGGACTTGCTTTTTCACAGCAAGAATTCCTCTGGAACTATAATTAAATACAGAAGAAGCAAGATAAATCTGCCACTGGCACCAGGCAAAACTCAAAAACCATCACAAAAATAACAACAAAATATAAAAGAGGACACGAGTCTTCTAACAATGGAACAGTCTTTAAATGGACTGGGAAATATGTTCAATTTGCTCTAAATTATAGCCCTGATAGAACACTGCACATTAAGTAACAACATTGAGTGGCTGCTATAACAGGCATAAATTGTCCAGAAGTGCCCAGTCCTGCAGCACTGCCAATCAAAGTGAGTGGCTCTGAAGCTCTCTGGAAAATAGCATTCCAGGAGCAGTCACTGCAGATTGCTTGTGCTGAAAGAAAGGCAAAGTAATTCAAACAGCAATAACAATCTTGATGTGCTGCATTTGCCTTACCATTAACAGGTCAGGTTAACGAATTCTATGAAGACCAGAAGGATGTCACAAACTTTTGGGACATTGAGGTGGTTTTTGTGTTTTGGGTTGGGGGTTTTGGGGTTGGGGTTTTTTTTTGTTTGTTTTCTGGGGGGTTTTTTGTTGTTTGTTCTGTTTTGTTTTGTGGTGGTGATTGTCTTTTGTTCATTCAGCTTTTTTTTGCTAAATGTTCTTTCTTTGGTTTGGGGGTTATGTTGTTTTTTTGGGTTTTTTAAATTTTGTTGGGGGGGGTTATAAATGTATAGCAGCAGCATCTAAAAGCATCTTTAGAACTTAGAGCTCCATTAGACTAGCAAAGCAAAACATTCAAATAGAAATAGTTCCCTGCAGAGTTGATTTAAAAGGGGGCTGGGAAGAAGCTCCTGTGAAAAACGTCATAAAAGCAGTTCCAAAAAAATAGTCACAATTTGTCTTCAAAATATTTCAGATCTTCATTTAAAAGTTGCAGGTTTCATTTTTGGCCTAGACCTCTTCAAAAAAATATTCTAAGTATGCTGAAAATATTTGTTTTCTAAAAAAAAAAAATCTATGCTTAATCGCTGTTCAGAAATATATAATCTCATTTTACATAAGATATCATTAGAGAATGGAACAAACACTATGAGGCAGACAAAAATTGCAAACATAACTACTGAAGTTTGGTACTTAATCTTTTGAGGAGGTCTGTATTTTAATACTTGCCGTGTTGCAGCCTAGGTTTCCCTTAACCTCCAGTTCTCAAAGACCAGCTGTTTCTAACCTAAAACCCAGTTCCTCTTAGATCAAACTAACTAACCACATATAATAATAATTTGTAAAACAGGATAAAACACAAAGAGAACAGAGACTGAACATTAGATCCAGATCCAAGATTTTATTCTAACATGAAAATTATGGAGAAAGCAGCTAGAAGTCTAAATGTTAATGACTATTCGCTTACAACCTTTTGAGAAACCTGTATGGTAAGAAAATTAAATGCTCTGTATGGTATTTGACCACTGAAATGTCCTAATTTTTTTTAGAGAAGGTCCATGCTGCAATCAAAAGGTTTGTGATTCAAAAAATCCAAGACCAACAACTCCAAAGACTTAACAGTCTGCACAATTTTATCCTCTGACTATTAACATAGTGCTCTGCATAATAGAACAGAACCACATAATACCGAAGAATATTGATAGAGCGATTTAATTCTTTATATTCAGTCTATTAACTCAGCCATTATCCACAGTGAGAATACACATTATATTGTATCAGAAAATGGCAAAAATGTATTCCATTAATCTGTATGTGGGAATAATTCTCTTATCTCAGGGAGAATTTAAACCATTTTAATTTATTCCAAATTGTGCCAGAGGCCTACTGCAAAAAAAAGCTAATGTAAAACTGCCAGCTTATCAATGACATCTATTCTTTACAAGCCTTCCATCAGGGTCTCAAGTGCACCAACAGCCCTTAAATGCCCTGAGCAGGCTGACCTGGGAGCTGCAGCCCCAGGAGCACTGCCCGAGGGCCCAGGGACCTCGATTTGGGACAGCACGGGGGACAACAAGGGCACTGTCCTGCCTGTGCTGTGCTCACTCTTGGCTCCTGGACCATCCTCCCTCATGGGACAGTCACACCTCTCTGCTGCCAGGTTCTCCAAAACATAACTTATCCCCTCAGGAAGGGTAAAGGCAGGGAAATACTTCCCATCTATTTGATGGACAAGATGTCAATTAAAAGCTATTTACAGAATTCCTTCTTTCACAGCTACAGCAATTTCCTTTCTTTAGAGTTAAAATTTGTCTGCCTTTTCACTCCAATTCATTGCAAACCTCCCCATTCCTTAAAAACTCTAAATACAACAAGCTGGAAATAATTGGAATAAAAGCAGAGGATGGAGCTGCTGCCCACTCCAGCAGGGATGAGGCATCATCTAAAGAACCTTCGCTCACACCAATCATGGCAGCACAACAGCACTAATTAAATAGGAGTAAAATATCTGGGAAAGAAGGTGATGCTTCAATGATTTAATGACTAGTGACAAGACTGAAAACCCAAATTAGTAGTTGAATTTGGTCCAAGTGTCAGGTAGGATGTTCTTTATCCCACAACAAGGACTTCTAGCATTTTCTTCAGACTGAAACTCTTAGAAATGTGAATATATCGGTATGCTGTTTTGTGAACATGCCAGTGAAAATGTTTTATTTTAAAGACCCATTCAGATGTAACTCTAGTGTACAAAGCAGCAATGTTAGCAAAATTAAAGTGTTTTAATAAACAAAATTTGGAGACAAATGAGAAAAATTTCAGCAAAGGATTAAACTCATCTCTAAAAAGGGAAGGTGATATTAAAGCACTAACAGTATATAACAGTCTAATTTCTACCTCCTTTCTTACCTCATTCAATACCTAAACCACTTCATAACGTTTGCTTAACAGCATCTCATTGTTATGCAAATTACCACCAAATTGTGTTCTTGAATTAAAGCATTAGGTTTGGGGATTTTTTTATTCTCCCCAAGCGCATTCACCATGCTAAAAAGTGATACATGGAATGAGTGTTCAGTGACCCCAAAATGTCTGTTCCTCTGGCATTGCACTCTCCCAGCCATTTGACTACCATGGTAATTCAGAAGGTTTATACAATTAAAATAGTAATATCACTGGTTTTCTGCTAGCTATTTTACTAAAAAAAATAAAACAACAACAACCAAAGAAAACAAAAAACAAACAAACAAAAAATCCCAACCAAACAAAAAACCCCAAAAAAATGAAGCTGAGAAAAGCAGAAAGCAGCTGCAGTTTGGGATGCTTTTACTGTGCAGCCATTGCAGAACACATACTGCCCTACAGGATAACGATCATGGAATGTTAAGGGTTGGAAGGGACCTTCAAGATCATCTAGTCCCAACCCCCCTGCCGTGGGCAGGGACACCTCCCTGATGAGACACAGGGAGCTTAAGACATTATCTTTCATTCCAGTACAGGATGCTGGAACTTGGTAATTAGAGTTGAATAAGGACTTTATCTTTCAATTAATTTTCCACCCCCTACTCCCACCATTTCATCACTCAGGACATAATTTTGTCTTCTGTGATGTGGCCACAATGGGAACAAAAAAGTGATAGAAACATAACTTTTCTGAGGGGTTAAGGAGGGAGGGGAAAGAACAGGCTATCAGAAAGAAATGCATTTCCAAAAGTAGGCTATCTGCTTTTCTGGAGGATTCTTGCACCAGACAGCAAGTAATTTTATTTATTTTTGTTGCTTTTGTTGCAAGTGTATTCCACTGCAATTTCCCCTTTCAAATACAATTTTGAAAAAATCCAATATTCACCAGAAAGCAAACTAATTGCTTGATAACGACCTTTTAAATGCCCAGATTAACCTTAATGGCTTTAAATGGAATTTTAATGAGTTATTCTGAGTATAACTAATTATTTGCTATTTATACACATAGACATGAACAGAGTATTTTTGATTAAATGAAACTTGAGCATAACTTATTCTAAGCTGCATTCTTTGCACAGAGCTATAGCCTAGGAGAGGCATACATATGAATATATTCACATACACTTGTGCTCTGACTTGATAAGCCTGTTGAATGGCATGGTTTGAAACAGTGGATCCATATTCAAGTCCATGCCTCTGCATGCCAGGGTAATAAACTGCCCTGAATCAAGAAGATCTCCCCTACTTTGTGGTAATGCTCTGTGCATGATACACATATCACAAGCATATTTCCCAAAATCAAAAGTTGAAAGTCTGACTTGCACAACCCAATTTTGGAATGGCCAAAACATTTCACACTATTCTGGCATAACAGAGCAAAACAACTTGAAACATCAAGAGTTCTTGGAAAATAGGTGTAGAAAGTATAGATTTGCCCAGCACTTTCGTAGTGCTTTACTATGAAAAAAACCACATTTTGTCTTTCACAGGAAGGAGGTAAGGAAGCCACACTTGCCAAAGTCCTAACTTATTCACCCTCTTAGTCAACTAACAAAGTGAAGACAGGTTTGTTTTGCTTTTGATGTGGTTCTTGTTTTTTAAAATACAAGCAATGTTTCTTTTACAACTCTTAATTCCAAGAGAGGCAACTCCTAGGGTATGAAGATTGAGAGAAGAGAATACTACTTATAAAATTTACAAAGGATAGAGAGGAGAAGAAGAGACAGCATTATAAGTTGTCTTACAAGTCTGTGAAGGAGTTGAACAACAGTGAATGTTCTGAAAAACTGGCTTCCTTCACAGGTCCATAAAACCAGCACTGATATGTGCTATAACAGGGCATAAACTTCAACATAACTACTTGTGCACTTGAGCTTGTGCTTCAGCATTTCTATATCTTCCAGACAGCACTGTCAAATGAACTTCATCCATCTCCATTTCAGCTACTCCAAAACTACATTTCAAAATGTTTAAATAGGTTGCACAAAACTGCCTTTAACTGTGAGCATGTCACTCAGCTGTAACAGAACTTCAGGATATAATACAAAGCCAAAATACAGATAATCATTGAGGGCTTCTCACTTAAATTAAATGAGTAAATTAATTTCCTCATTTTTATTTTGCATTTCTCATTTAAAATGTATCTCTCATGTTGTATGACATCTACCATCCAAGATGTTCACATAAAACCCAAATATATCTGAAATTCACCTAAAGTAGTATGAGAAAGGGACTTTTTCCTAAATGATAAAGTAAAGATCCTTACACAACAAAATAAAGCACATTAAGGAAAATTAGTGAAAACTAAGTTACTTCTATATCCAAAAGATGGACTCAACAAGCTAAAAATATCTTTTTTTAAAGTGGTTTATCTTACAGGTTTTCAGGAAGTAGATATCAACTTCAGCAACCTAGGGCCAGCAAAACAGAGTTCCTCCAACTAAAAGAGCAGTCAGCTTTGCCTTTCTGGCAGACATCACCTTCCTTGTATTTTCTAACAAATAAACCAGAAATGGCATTCAGCCACAGTCCTTCATATCCTCACCTCTTCAAAGCCCTCTGTTGTAATTATTTACAAAAATTGAAGGAGGCAGGGGAGATTAAACCACATTGAGACAAAGATATCTTGAGTCAGATATACTACCATGATGTCTCACAGGTGTGTCACACTCAGCTAAACCCACTGGCCAAGTTCCCTAGTAACTCAGACAATAGCTTTTACATGCTAATCTTTTCTTCATTGTAAAGCTTGTTGCCACAACAGAAAAACATCATAAAAACAAAAGGAAATCATACCCTCCAGACTGGGAAACTGAAGACACCAAAACAGAGTTTTCATGAGTTAGTACACAGGCACAGCAGTACTCAAATATTGTTAGCCTATGGAGCAAACACTCCTGGAAACTATGCTGAGGCACACAGGAAATAAAGAGGTGACTGGTGACAGTGAACAGGACTACACCAAGGGCAAGAAAGCTAAAAAAGAAATTTCTCTTAACTTTAGGTAGCCAACAAGAAAGCAAAGTAATTTTAAGGGTCAACTTAAATAGGTTTCTTAGAATAAATGTCAGCAGAACTCCAAGTATCAGTACTTGCTGTGTCATACTTCTCAGATGTCAAAGATAGCTTTACCCTCAAAAGTTCACTGGACAATTGTGTGTACTAGTTTTTTTTTTCCTTCAAATAACTAGAAGGCTGTAAAATAATACTGCCTTTTTCTGACTGACAGGTTCATGATCTGCACTTCTCACACAGCAGACAGGCTGAAGAGAATTGAAACTAGCAGAGGATTTGAAATATATATCACCATCATTACAGGGGTTTTTCCACATAAGTATAGAAATTCAAGTTGTGAGGAGTTTGGCACAGAGTGATGCATTTGTCATCTAAGCACACCATAATGCTCTTGTGAGTGATGTTGTGTGACACACAGCAACATGGCATGCTGAAATGGTAAACCACCAGCTCTTCACAAACAAGTTCACACTTATTGTCACCTTGGGAAGCTGCAATCATTTCCTATTTCCAGGAGAAAAGGAGGCAGAAAATTGGTGTGGCATAAATAGAAAATATGTCCACGTGCATTATGTGCTTCCAAGAAGAAACTAGAAAGTCAGCCGACCCTTGGGAGCAGAACCAAACTGCTATTTCACCCTCATTTCCTATGGGCCCCAACAGGATTCATCCCAGGGTACTGAAAGAGATGGCTGATGTTATTGCAGCACTTCTCTCCATTATTTTTAAAATGTCTTGGGACTCCAGAGAGGTTCCAGCTGACTGAAACGTAGCAAAAGTTCAAGGGTGAGAAGGTAGACCCTGGTAGTTACAAGCCTGTCAGTCTCACTTCAGGGCCTGGTAAAATTAGGGAGAAGGTTATTGTGTCAGTCTTGAGATTTACTAGTCAGATTCCAGTACCTCACAATAGGGATGAATCCCATGTCTGATAAGCTTTGAGGACATGCTAAATAAAAAGCAGTCTGCTCCTGATTCAAGGTTTATTCCTAATTGTCAAAGTTCCCAGCTGTGCACAGTCACTCAGAAATTATCATACTCTAATACCATTAACCTCAAATTTTACCTCCTATAAACAATTTTGGGTCTATAAAATATAACCTTTGAATAAGTTTGTCCCCTCATTACATTAAACAAAAACCAATGTATTCTACAATCGTAATACAAGAAAAGCATATTTAAAATGAACTGCCCGTGGAACAGAGCTGGTGAACAGAGGGGGACACAGCTAGCCTAAATCCTATGATAGCCTAGGTCCTCACTTACACATAACCTGTACTTTCATTATAACTGATATATCCTGATATCCTTAGGCTTCAGCAGGGCTGATTATAATGCTGAAACATTCAGAGTGGATTTTTTTTATCTGGAAGTAGAAATGCAAAACCCAATTTGAGAAAAAGGAGTTACCATTGTTCATAGAAGAGCCTAGCAGTTACCTATGAAATGTGATTTCTTGATTTCTCCTGATTTCCCTTCACAAATGAGGGAGCTCAAATTCATGTCTTCCATTTTCCCAAAGAATGCATTAACAAGCAAGCTGGAAACTATCCTACAACATTCAGCAGAAGCTGCATTATTGCAATGAAAATAATTCAAGACTTCTTGGGCCCAGTAGAAAGATCCCATATGACAGAATAACACAGCATCTCATTAATGATTCTTATATTTGTTATTAGTGATAGAAGTTTTACTAGAAGCCAAAACAAAAACTCAAGGTATTCTTCATCTCAGACAGATGCTCTATTGAGTGGAATATAGAAATAGCACACATTTTCTTGATAGCATAAATACAATTACATTTGCCTTGAAGCCTGCTTACCACATATTTACTCAAAAGAATAACATATCCATTAGTTTCTAGTGCTCAATTTGTCAATATTGAGAATGTTTTAATCATACTGGGGAACTTTCAACTAGAAAAACAAACAAAAAATAAACTCCACATGCCAACACAAAGTACTTGCAAGCATTTTCAAAACTGCAATTTAGACATGTAACTTGGACAAAAAATATACCTTTAAATGCCTAATCTTTGAGGAACTGGAATAAAATTCAGGCTTTTACTCTAAAATACTAAACATGTAAAAACAGAAAAAAGCCATGAAAAGACAAAAAGCACAAAAGCCAAAATGTTTCAATATGCTGCAGTCTTCCACCATTAATCTGACAGTGGGTTGGCATTTTTAAGAGACCAAAGGTCAAACAAGTCCTGCAATGTTTAGCAGAAGCAAGGACAGGATGCCAGGAAACATCTTACGCTTCTGCCTCCTGTAGTCTCACTTTCAATACACAATGCTGCAAGGAAATGGCTTTTTTTTTTTTTTTCCACGTTTCTACCCATTAAACACAATCCTCCTCCATTGTAAACTTACCAGATACAAAGGTGGTACCAAACTGAGATCCTCAAGTAGGCGCTGAAATGTCTCATTTCTCCCTCCCTAATACAGCTCCAGGCATGAAATCATTCCACAGTATTTGCTACCAACTCCTGGATAATGGTATTCTTTCTCTGCCTTAATGGTGGAAAGTATTTTAAGGATAACTTTTTGGAACATACAAATTAACCTCACACCTGACAACAGCACTACATGAGGTGGTGACTGATCTATTTTCTCTACCCCTCACAGTTGGCAGCTCAAACAAATTAGAGCTTTACTTGTAGAATAGCTAGCAAAAATAGCAGCATTTGACACAAGACCATGAACAGCCTGCCTAGAGAGGCAATGTGACAGGAAGTTCATTTAAAAAACTTCCCCAATTAAGTGTTCTTACCTCAGGTGATTAGATAACTGCCTGAGTAGTAAACATGTCCAAGAGAGTAATCAAATAATTGGAATAACAAGGAGACAAATACTATCATTGTTAAATGGAAAGTTAATTTAAAATCAGCTGCTATATCAGCAAAATCTGTTTTAAAATGGTATGTTGATACTATTAAATGAAAGACAAATATTTAGCATTAAACATGCTCAAACTGTTCAAACTGTTTGTCACAATAACATTCTTAATAAATAACTGAATAAACCTGAGTCAAGCTCAGTCTGGTGCCTCTGAGAAACTCGAGGCTCATTACCAATATCATTATCTAAAACTAATTAGTGTTGGTGATTGTAGCCTGCTGGCACTAGGAAGCTGATTAACATTCCTCAGAAACAAGCAGGGCTGGGTTGGGGGAGGAGAGGGATATTTCCTTTTTGCTTCAGATTCAAAGAGCAGAAAGGGAATTAAATATTTAACTATTCATACCTGTGCACATTGCAGCTCAGTTTCTTTCATTAATCTGTAAAATGGGCTGATATTTGATGTGCTTGAGGCATTTTCATTGCTTGACATATGTTGAGTTCAGAATTTTTTGCCTGGTTGGATGACAGAAATAGAAATCTTAAAGTGCAATTAAATATTTTATTACCATTGTTTAATTAAATAAATACTGGATTAACTTGTCAAAGCAGATTTCACTGGCATGCTAGAACAGCACTTTCATTTTTCTTCATGAATGTAATCTGTGCCTAAATACTGTGATGATTAGTATAATTACTTTAAATAGTACTGGATGCATTCAGGGGAGAGGGATGGACCAATTACTGAGTATTGCATGGAAAATGGTTCTTTTCATTTCCCTAATAATTTTCTATTAGTAACCCTTTTCCTCCTTTTTCAGCTGAGGAATGAGTCCATTTAAAATCCTGAAGTTTAGGTCATATTTGAATTACCTAACAGAAAAAAGCCCCAAAGTATAAGCTAAGTCCAAGTGTCTAATTCATGGGACATATTAAGAGCCAGATCTGCAAGTAAACTTTCAACAATTGAGATATCTGTATTGAAACATTTTCTTTTTTCTACTCTGCAGCCACCTTGTAAACATGTGTTGTTATAAATAATTCATGCCCAATGTAAACCCCTACCACAGCAAAAGCTCCAATGAGCAAGATGTGAAGTTACACTTACACCTCTGCTGTTTTCTACATGGTGAGACACACAGACCTATATATATATATTAATATGCACAGAGACACACAGATAATGTATGGAGAGAAAAAAGACCTGTTGACTCTGCTGAAAACAAAGCAGGGTTATTTTTATATCCTTGTTTTGGTTAATATTCTGAAGCACTACATTGACAGCTGGGACAAGCCAGTGCACTACTGACCTCCAGTGAACCAGGTGCTAAAGCTGCTCCTTCTGTTTCAGTATCTTCCTTTATCTATGTGGGAGATTATCCCTGCTAACTTAATGAACTGGCAGAAAACTAACATTCCTGCAGTCGTAAGTACATAAAAATACACTACATTAGCATTATAAAGCATACTCATTTTTTACATTAAAAGCTATTTAAAGAGACAAGTAGCATGACATAAATTAAAGGAAAATAATGATGCTGTAGCTAAAAGTCTGCATTTCTGCCATGCCCTAAATACAAGTACTAGACATTTTGTTTAAAGTCATTTATTCATAAGATTAATTATAACTCTCACATAACATATGCAACAGTCAAAATAAACCTTGGTGCAAAACATACACAACTAGCACAAAATGCTTGTACAAAGTAGGGAGCAGTACCAGTAAGACTGAGCTGGACTATGTTCATTACAGTAGAACAAATTGAAAATGCTGAAGTTTCTTAAGCTTTGGATTTTAATGCAGGTGATCATGAGGCTGTATTAATAATGCTCAGCCGCAGAAAAAATGTTCACTATTCATATACAGCAGTTGAAAATAATTACAGATTAGATATTGTTGATTAGAGTAATAGTTTATAACAAGACTGGCACCTTTTATATAAATACGTGTCTGAATGCTGCAGAATTGCACAATTTGAGTGCCTGCATTCCATAACTCTAACCTGGCTTAGGAGGACATCATGTGGCAGAATAATATATGAACAGACACTGTAATTTTCCCACACAAAACTCCTTCCTTCTACAGCTGCTGCTGCTTGCAGCCTAAAATATTCAATACTGTCAAAAGATTCAGTGTCTATAGCAGCAGTGTCCAATATTGGATATTAGGATACAAGAGATGATTATTCAGATGATGTGCAATTCTGTTACAAAGGTGGTGGTGAATGATTGAACTCAGAGGAGGTTTCCTCAGTTACCAAACCCTAGGCAGCCATCTTAAAATTTTGGAAGTACACAGCCCCATTTACAGTATTAAATTTCTCCCTTCTATGCACTTGGATCAAACTGCCTTAGCCAGAGCCCTGCCAAATGCAAGAATTTGTGCAATGATGACCTGAAAACATCATTAAGGAACTGCAATGAATATAGGAAAGAGCCCCATCCTCATCAGTAAAATCTGCCCTGAACAACTCCATGATTACTAGCATTTGAATAAAAAATACAGTGCTAGAGAGGTGTTTCTGGAACTGTGTGGTTTGTGTTGCATTTCTCAAAAAAATCCATATGATTTCCCGTGTCAGAGGCTGATAGTAAACTCGTAGAATATCAGATGAAGGTGGAATCCACTTACACACTAATCTTAAAAAATAAAGTAATCTGCTTTAGTAATATACTAGTCATAAATTATGGAATCAATTCAGATTGTTATGGTATCAGTCCAGGAAATAAGACAGAACCAAAAGGACAAAAACCAATTTAATGGCATAGCTATGGATAGACATGGATAGAAAGTCATTGCTGAAGACAGCAGAAGGTGTGAATCAGAGAAAAAAATCTGGAAAAAAAACTTCTAAGGAGATTTTTGCCTTTCCTGTTTCTGCCAGAAGACATAGGCTTGGGTCATGCTATTTCCTTCCACAAAAGCCCTGAGATGAGCTCAGCTGGTCAGAGCATGGCACTCATAACGCCAAGGCTGTGGGTTTAATCCATTCACTTAAGAGTTGGACTTGATGGTTCTTCTGGGTCCCTTCCAACCTAAAATACTCTGTAATCATAAAAACATTTTTGAAATTTTTTTTTCACTGAATTAGAAAAACTATCATTGAGACGTTAACAGTATTTTTCAATGCATTCTAAAATTAAATCCTCCCTATGAATGAGAAGAACTCTGTAGTGCTGACTTTAAACACACAGCTGAGATGTCCTGAAATATTTCTTTTCACAAAGCTTTTGTAGTCAGTCTCAGCCTGCTCATACTCAGAAAATCCAGGCTTTTCTTCCCCTAGTACAGTATCATTCAGCAACCCTGGATCTTCCACCCTGTTCCTAGATTCTTCATGTAATATTGATCGACAGCATAGGTTTGTACATTCCCATAACTCAACTCAGTGAACAATCCTAGACATATCTTAAAGAAACCTCCCCAGAAGAGTTCTGACAGCCCAAGAAACTGCTCGACCAAGTCTGCAAGCTGGGTGACACTTCCAAGCACAAGTCAATTACCCATGAAGGCTGAGCAAAAAAAGATGTTTCCCATCAGGGGGGTCCCAGAGCAGCATTCTGGCAGGAGCAAGTGGAAAGAAACACCTACACACTATGTTTTCATGTGTATATCTTGGGAAAAAAGCTTACTTAGCAGCAGTGAGCAGAGTCAAAGCCTTTCAAGTTCATGAACAGCATTTTTAAACAATGTAGGATACCTAAGTGCAGGTGAGATGGGTGATGAAATAGTTTCAAGGCTAGGTTTGGTTGTTTTTAAAGGGGATTTATGGGATGTGATGAATGCTGCAGCAGAGAGGTGGATTCTGTGATCCAATGAGTCATTTCCAGTCTCACATTCAGGTTCGGCAGGCAGAGTTTGATAAAGTATTGGGAAAATAGCAGCAACTTACAACAAGACCACAGCTGCTCACTGCCTTGGTCAGACTCAAATTTAAATACAAAATAAAAGGAACCTGCTTTTCAGGTTATCTTGACAGAGAAAAAGGGAAAACTGCATGGCTAAAATCATACCATATAAAATGGGACATAGGGCCACCATGTCTGCTAGTGGCTATATTAAGTAAAATTCATAACTGAATAAAAAAATAAAATTGTCTTTACCCACTCTCATCAAACCTGCTGTGGAGTAGTCAACAGTACAAAGTGATTTTTCTGTCATACTTGCTTACTTCCTGATTTAACTGCTTTTGCTTTTTTCCTAGGCAAATACATCAGTAGATAGAATACTTTTAAGAAGGGAAAAAACCAGTATCAATGAAAGCACATTGGTGTTGCAGAGGAGACTTCTATTTAAATGGCAGATCCCTCCACATCTATTCAAGTGAAGCAACAGAAGGATTACAGAAACTGTGCCACCAGAGCATTATTTTATCCCACTGAAAGGGGAAAGGGAAAGAGAAGAGTATTTACAAATGAACATACTGTTCTTAGAGCCCTGAAGGAACACTTCCCAAGGTCTATCTAACAAATACTCCCTGTGAGGGACAGAAATCTCTGCATGCCAGCAAGGGAGCTTGCACAATGTGATTTCAGTCTCACCTACCCCCGTCAGTCCTGTCTGGTAAAGCTAATAGGATATCATGCAAAAAGGAGGAATGCAAATTTCTTCCAGCGCTCAGACAACAAGGAAAAGGTTCTTATCAGCCAGTATCCAAAATAAGCCAAGGTTAGATTTCCTGGAACCTGGCTGCAGAGGGCATGCACTTGAGCGTACAACCCTCTGCCATTCTCCTATCTCCTGGTTCCCTCCAGGCTCCTGATTTATATCTCCCACCTGCTGGGTAATCATACACTCCCCAGCAGTGAGATTTGTGTCCCAGATTGCTGTTTTCAACCTCAAGATTGTTGAAGTTCCAAATCTCAGGTGACTATTCCAGTTGCCTGGGACAGGATTGTGCAGTCTTGCTTGGCAGGGCTTTTGAAAGGATTTTGCATCTCATCTTGCTGCCTTTCAGCAGTCAGGTGAAAAATTTTTTGAGCATCTGGGATGACACGTATTTGGGGTTTTACACTTAGTCAAAAAGATATTTATCCAACAGATGGAAACATGATAAACTAGTCTCTGAAGTAATGAAATTCAGAGATTTTCATGTCTTCTGAAAATCTCATGCCTGAGTCAATATCCATAGCTGGCAGGAGACTGTTACAATTTCAAAAGTGTCATTGCACACAACTGAGAAAATGTTGGAATCAATCCTCCCTCTTCTTTATATAAAAAATCTGTTGATAACCTAAGAAACATATGAGTAATCTGAGCAATTGAGAAAAATCTAATACATTGGAGGAGCTCTTTATACACAGGATGAGTCCAAATTACATTTCTCTTATGTACTGTAATGAATTAATCCAATCTTTGAAAAATCCTCAACAGGGCGTGATCTACAATTGAAATCCTTTGTCATCCTAGAAAAGCTGGCTAAAAGGATGACCAAAAAAATTACAGGGCCACTTAGTAGTTTTATGCAGCAATTCACTCCTTAAAGAAATGAATGTATTTGACGAAAGGAAATTTCTTTTATTGAGCTGTAGAGGCAAAAGAATTATCTGTTTAAGTTGCTTTTATGTACGTGGGAATTGTCAATGACAGCACAGAAAACTTCAGTAGGAAACTAAACACTGGGCCTAATCTAAACAACACATTTAACACTGGTCATCTTTGATATTTACTTCCAGATCAGAACTTTGCAGGCAGAGTATTTACCTAACTAGTAAGAGGTGGTACAGCTGTGTTTGTATTAGCAGGCACAAATATTACCTTGATTTCCTTTACTTCCATCACACATTGTGCCATCAGAGTTACGGAGAACTGAAAACGTTTGGACACATAGACATAATAAACTCTTTCCTAGTGAAAAAATAGAGACCCTAGCATTTTGATTGCACAAGTTATCACAAGCCACAGCAAAAAGATGTGACACTTCATCCTGAAGAGCCCTTTGTCAACAATTATTCATGGAGGCAAAGTTCAGGGAAAATTGCTTTCTATTTCCTCACTGGTAACAGTTATGAATATTATCACTTAGATCTTAAGAGTATCTTTAAAGCTTTTGTTCTGCTTCAAGGGACTTCACAGATTATCTGTACATAAAATATTAAGCAAATCAGAAAGAATAATCTGCACGAATTACCAGAACATTCTTGTCTTTACTCTTCACACTTTCAGTTGTTTGGGGAGGGTTTCAAATTTATTTAAATAGGTACTGCTGCCTTCTAGAAAAGAAATTACTGAAATTGTTCTTGTCAAGACTTTAGAAACATGACCATGCCCTTGGAAAACAATCATTTTTGTAACACCTAATTTTCGGTAAAGTAACTTTCACTCTTGTGCAAGACCTCCAACTTGACAGATGTCAAATATCAACCCAAAGGAAAAAAACCCTAACTAAATAGTCAGATTATCACCCTATGAACTAGAGAAGTTACACTCAAGCACTAATAGTTTTTCCCTGGGAAACTCTCTCTGAATTCTACTGGTCTTCTCAGTGAATAATTTTTGTGAAGTTGAGTATTTTGGGGGTCAGACCTCAGTACATAATGTTATACTTTCTTCCTTGTGGCTTTCTCAAAAAAAAAGGTGTTTTTAACCTGCATAGTGCACTTACTCATTGCTCATAAATTGGCATATCACAGAGAATTGTTACTCTTCTCCTCCATTTGTATCCAAAATTTGAAAGTAACCTCTGATTCACCATCAGACAGACTGAGGAGCTCTCACAGGTGGCACATACTTCAGCAGAATTAACTCACCATCTTTGCAGGGCTGCTGATAGCTGTTTCAGCCTTAAATGCGTATTGACAGCCACCATTTTTCAAAAGACTGCAGAAGGAACACACTGTTAAGCTTCATTTCAATCAATAATAATGACCAAAGATTACACTGGCAAAAAAGCTGTGTAGCTATTTGTTCTCCTAGGTCTCAAATCAGCTGGCATTAAAATTCCTGACCCTCTCCATTGCAGGTATCTTGTGACAGGTTCGAGGAAAGAAATAGAGCTTTGGTATTTTTCAGTGACTTTTTTTTTTAACCCTAGTTGTTTAGCTGCTGAATACATATGAACATGCAGAAAGATCCAGAAAATCAGACTGAGAGTTGAAGAAACTACAAAAACCTGCAGGGAATTTATTAATTCTTACATATGCCATTGCCTTTTTTTAAAAAATAGTCCAAACCCTGAGGGATGAAGTAGCACTTACTATTCAAGCAATGGTTAGAACTACTCATGCCCTACATGTGATTAAAAAGTAGATGTTCACAATAAGATATCAAACCTCAAATGCTCAGGGGTAAGAGAGTTTTTGAACGTGGTACACTATAGTCTTTTTTCCCAAATAAGAGGCTGAGGATGCTCACAGACACCAAGCAGAATTTAAAAACCTCTCCAACTCAAAGAAATTAGAAGCTGGTCACCACATGATCTTAAAATCAGCAGTATGAGGAAAGGATTCCCAGCTCCAGGGCTTCTGCTGAGTTCTGAAAAACATATTGGTTCTCTTAGCCAACTTTCTCAATGTCATGGCTCCTAGCCCCATGCTAACTCTGCTGCCAGCATTTTATAATCTGCAATCACGGGTTGCCAAAACCTGCTTTACACTGTACACTGGCAAAACTCCCGCTGACCACCAGACATGCTGATGTAGCGCTGAAGGAAGTATCACATGTGGAACAACATTATAAAGTGGTTCAGAAAGGACGAAAGAAAGTTTGGGTTAAAAGAATGCTTATTTTACTTGTATTTTTTAAAATACAGCTCTTCAGTTATGGATTGACTTCTTTTACAAAAGGCCAACAATATTCATATTTAAAGCTACATAAATGCTGCAGCTCTCATGCTAAGGCTTGTAAAAGCTTTGGCACAAATTTCTACATTGCTCATTACCTCTGCTCACCTGACCACTTAGCTATTTTAGTAAGTAAAATCTGTGGAAAAAGTGCCACAGCATTTTGTTTTCACCTTGGTGGCATAGACTGGTGTTACTGGTTTCCACTGAGAGCCATACCAAACACAAGTGTAATAAAGCATTGTGCTGACAGTTGTTTAAACAGCTTACATACTAAGATGTAGGATTGGATTCCATCCTGCTTTGTAGTCCATTTTTAGGCTATCTCATGAGAATGAACGCATTCATTGCTCAAAGCAAGTCCTGCTTCATCTGAATGAGGCGACAGAATCAGCCTCCTCATATCATCTTTCCTCACAGGCTTCCGTGCTACAACTCCTGTAAACAATCAGTCTCAGAAGACAAGCCTTGGCAAGAAATCCATAATTCTACTACTTTCACAAGTGTTTGAATTATATAACCTCCTTCAGTACCACCTTTATTACAGCACTATCGTATTTCTCTGCATTCACTGCTGCATTATTTTACAGTACTGACTCAGAAGAATAAAGGTAGCAACAGTATTGTCTGCAACTAATGTTATGGAATTAAGTGGTGTACTGGATTTCCTGCAAGGTCTTCAATTTATCAGTTTTCACTTCATGAGGAAAAAAAAAATTTTATGGATACATTGTCAGGAGTCTGTAAGTTGACACCAGAAATATGCTTTTGAAGGGAATCTCCTGTTCATTCCCTCTTGCCTTACTTTGCTTCAGCCAACCCAGATCAAGGAGTACAGCCAGATACTCCCCAAAAGACATAAAGCTGGAAAATGCACTCTACAGACTCTGCAGAGCATCTCCTCTGCTCCAGCTATTACTGGACTTCCAGTTCACAGGAGCAAGCTGGAGCTAGTTCAAAGCACATTCCCTCCTTTCCACCCACTCACATCCAGTGTGGACATCAGGTTCTTGGCACCAAACTGGCTCTAACTGCACAGCACCACTTGCAAATGTACACATGGACAATATTAGCTCAAGGTGGTGGGTAGGCTGCAGCCAAATTTTGCACAGCAGGATGTATTTCCTTTTTCCATCTAAGCTTTCCTCTTAATAAAACTTCCTTTGATTAAATAATTTTAAAAATAGATCTTTTTGTTTGCATAGAAGGAATGGAGCAAGTTAGATTCACCTGTGTCAGGAAGTTCAAGGTGGAAAGTCAAAGTTGTAGCAATGACAGCACATTATCTGCATGTGCAAAGATGAATGTACAGAATGTGTGGGCTACGGAGTTCTTTTTATCATGTTTAGAGTCTGTTATCATGCTTATTCTGTGAATCCAACACATTTTCCCCGAAGTTTGAAAGCCTGTGTATTTATTTCAGCCTGTTTTGTGGCAAGCAACTTCATGTCTCCACTGAAGCACTTTAAAATAAATGCAAATCTGGAAATTATGGCTAAATCAGTGAGAGAGAGCTAAGAATATAATACATTAATAAAATGCACTTATTTAGTCTGGATATGAATTCACATCTGAGATGGATTCTGCTATTTTTGAAGCACTATTGTATAAAAGCCGCGGAACAAGGATGAACTAGCTCTCTTAGAAGATTTACCTGTTTTTTGAAAATAACCCAATTTTTCTGTCAAAAAAAAAGAAAAAGAAATGTACTGAGTAGAATAGATTAGAATAGCTCAGTTGGAAAGGACCTACAATGATCATCTAGTCCAATTTCCTGACCACACAGATACAAGTTTTCATAATCAAGAGATTTAGTGATGCATGTTAAGAAAATTGTCTTGCAAGAAATCAAAACCTACAGCATTTCTTTTAGCAAAAACAAGCTAACTTCACAAAAACATAGGATTTTTTTAAAGGCATAAAAGATAAAAATATTAACATTTCAGGTACTATTTGTAATTATTTAATAACTTACCATTTTCATGCTTCCATCTGTAACATGAATTAGATACTTTGCAAAAAAAATCCCATAAGAAAACAAAAAGACTGGCTAGAACCTGTGAAAGAAAATAACTAGTGTATAAGCATAATACAATATTATATTAAGAATAATATTTATAGTAGATACAGCTTGGTCAGATGTAGCATTGAGGACATGGCTTAGTAATTTAGAGGTGAACATTGTGGTGGTGCTGGGACCTGGGGATCTTTTGGAGATCTTTTGCAACAACGATTCTGAGACTATAACTTGGGACTTAAACTGAAAGTTATAACTGAGCAAAAATTACAAAATTTAATAACTTCATTTTGTGGATATTGGACAGTTTAGTGGATTCCTAAAGGGAGGATGCAAGTTTCTCTTTAACCTGAAAGCTTTTTGGTGGTTTACAGGGAATATACCTGTGCTGTTTGGTTGGTTTACATGACAGATGTACATCACTGCAATCAGCACTGCCTGTCGCCTACTTCTGCAGCTGAAAGAGAGCATAATTGCTAAATCTAAGAGTGAGATACTATTTCCCCTTTAGAAGTGCTCTCTTCGCTTTAAATTGGTAGAAAGGAAGGGAGAAGCTTATTCTATTTCCACTTGTTCTGTGTCCTCTGCTACAGAGTCTGCTTTTCTGTGCACGTGATGTAAGCTGAGCACAAGCTGCCACATGAGCCAGCCTGAGCCACCAGTGCCACCAGTACACCCGGTGCCTGCTGGGCCCCAGCAGCTCTGCTCCCCTCAGGAGCAGTAACCAAGCCTCTCACAGCACAAACACCTGTGTCCATCCATATTTCCAGGAGGGCTTCAGCATCTGCCTTCCCAGCTCCCACATCTTTGGCACTGCTGAAACACAAAGTATGGGGCAGAGCTACAGCTTTCCTCCATCCCCTCAACTGTACTTGCCAGATTGCCTCAGTCCCTAAATACGGCAAGTGAGACTGAGGAGGTGAGAAAAGCAGTGGTGCCACGTGGGAACCATAAATAATAGCAGTGCTATGACAGCAAAGCAGAAAAGAGAGTTTAAAGCCTGCCTTCACCTGGAGCCCCATTCCATGGGATCACCCACAGCATGCCATCATTTCTATTTTTGAATGCAGTATTTTCTAACATGAGTCAGTTACCAATCTATTTCTGATCTGAACAGGAAGGACAGCGGAACATCCTTAATCACAGCTGAACCAAAATTAGAAAAGAAAAATGGATCAGTTCAGCTCCTTTATTTATACTAACCAACTTTAGGTGTACCTACATGAGAATATATACATAAACTCCTTTTGCAGATCTTCAGTAGAGGATCAGAGGCTGGTTTAAACAGAAATTAAAAATGCAGAATTGGGTATTGGAGGGAGTCTGTTCCCTCCAAGACTTTTACTTGGAAAGCTGTAATTCAGCCAGCCAAGCCACCATCTAAGCATGTCTAAGCAATGCCTGTGAGAGTCACCTCTCGGTTGCTGTTTGCTCAGCACTTGTCAGGCCACAGCCAAAACACCCTTGCCGGGAATCCTGTGTCCAGTCTTGGCACTCAGCAAAGGAGAGAGAAAGAACACAACAAGGCCCTGAACCTCGGAGATTAACCATACCTGTAGCAGGACTGTGAACTAGGTGATCTCCACATGCCCCTTCTGACCTTGATTTTATACTTCTGAGACTCCCACACCACACGTATGTTAAAAGCATGTCATTAAATTATTAAAAAACAATAGAAAAACTTTTTTTAAAAAAAAGCTCATGCCAATGTGTGGCATCAGAAGTCTTTTTTTCCATGGCAGAACAGCAATACTCTAGCAACAAAAATAATGTTGAAGAAAAGAAAAAATCTTTAGATTAAATCCTTAGTTATAAGACTATATGTTACAGAGGACATTTTATTAAATCACCAAAATACACTGGATGGCACAGGAAATATAATCAAGCACCAAGATGGCAGATATGAGCTTATTAAATTATTAAATGCATAAAGCATTATTAAAACTGCAAAAAGACTGCTGTCACTACAAGCTGCTGAAGCCCCGCTACTGGTTTTCACACTAACTCCTCTATCTCATAATTCCTTTGGAAAACTGGCAAACAGAGAATCATAGTAATCAAAATTTTACAGAGGCATTATTAAGAAAGTATCCTGATGTAAAAAAAATGCAGTGATTAATACATAAATCCCCATTTCTTTTAGTCCAAAAGAAAGAAGTCATTTACAGCACCAAGGCTGCCCTTAAACCCAGTTACATGTGAGGGAAACGTGCCTTAAAAGGGGGAGGGGAAAATCTGTGCCTTTTTCCAAGCTGTTTTGACTATTAACAACTCGGTTTCAAGATAAATTCAATATGGGTAAGATAGGCAGCATGTTTACATTTGATGTTTACAGCAGCACTTAGGTAATTTTATAGATGTATGTATAGATAAGCACAGGGCCAGCCATGGATACAGCAAACTGCTTCTTACAGAGATGGAGATTTCTCATTTAGTTGCCTAGCAATAAGATCTGACTCCTGGAAGCTAACAAATACTGATTAGAAAACAAAATAGAATTATTTAATATATTGAATGCATCATACAAAAGGGAACATAAGGCTATTGAAGAAAGGAAAATGTTAGGCCAGAAAAAAAATATCCTATCTAGTGAAATTTATCCAAGAAATACGTGATACTAAGAAACTGCAAAATCTAAATTAAAGAAAGCCTCAGTCTGTTCACTCTGTCAGTACTTTTCATCATTCTTCTTTTAGCAGAAATTCTAATTCCATCATGGCTAATGGATCTGACTTTTGAATTGCTGTGTTTAACTCTGTCCAGCCTCCTCAACAGTGTTTTGAAGCAGGAGACAGAGAGAGAGATATTTTTAAAAATTGAATGGGATGAACATGATGACATTTCTCTTCTTGGAAAACACAGCATGATACTAAGGGTAACTTTGATGACATTTACTACAGTGGTGGAGAGGCAAAAGTCCACATTTGTGTTTTACTTTTCGTGAAGAGCTTCAAAGCTGCACTGATGCCTTTTAACATATTTATAAGATCTCTCTCAGCTCTTTCAGTATTACAAATGCTTTTCTTTCAGTATTACAAATGCTTTTCTATCAGTATTACGATTTTTTTTTTTTCTTTCAGTACTTCAGCAGCAGAACAGGAAGATCCTAAGCAAAAGAGAGGCAGCCTGCCACAAGTCCAGCACAGATCAGGAATACCCAAGTCTTGGAACAGTAGTGGTATAGGTCTTTCCCCCTTATAGAGTAAATTTATTAGATTAGTTTACAATAAAATTGGGGAAACAGAGGCCACTGGATAGTATTCCAGCATTATAAGCAGCATGACTCGTAATGCACTATTCAGGCATTATTTAAACCTGAAAAAAGAACATGATTCCTCTTTCTGCTCTTTCCAACCTTTCTTTAAAACACTCGTCTTTAACAAGCCTTTAAAACAGTGCTTCCCAAATCTCTTCCTGTTGGAGCTGTCACTTAACAGTACTCCATCTGCACAGGACAGAAACAGTCATAAATTTTCTCTCGTGTCCTGTTACATCAGCATAAATCTAGAGTAACTCCACACACTTCCTGCATGACGCACTTGCTCAGGGCTTGTCTACACAAGGAAGTAAACAGAAAGGGAAACTCGCCTCAATCAGAGCCCAGTACCAGCCCTGGCTCACTGCTGCTATAAACATTCTTGCCAGACAGAAAAGAAAAGCAGCTTTTCCCACTTTGAATATGGGTTAAACTGCTTTGAACAAAGACAATCCTAGTAAAATCCAAAGGTGGAATCACATTCCGTAATGAAATGCTTTAGAAAAATAAAGTTTCAGTATCAGAAGCAGCAGATCTTCCAACTAGTCAGAAATATCCTGCTTCTCAAACTTTCCCTAATTCAATTTAGAGGTACTCTTAGATGCTGGACTCCGCTTTGCATTTTGCCATGAAAATACCCTTTCACTGTCTATAAGATACATTTTTACAGAAGGGTCCATAACGTGGCACTTAAAAAGCACTCATTTTTCCATTAAGGCAATGGCTTTATTTCTTAATCTTCCTTTCCCAGTTGCAAAGACTATCACACAGACTAATTAACTACATCTTAATTTGGTCTTGCACTGTGTCTCCTTTGTCCTTGTTGCAGCAGTGTGAAACACCCCTAAATGGAACATAAATTATATTTACTAAACGAAAGGTCACATTAAGACAGGAATTTTCATTAATTTTTTTCTATGTTGGTCAGACATGAGAATGATAGAAATTACACAAATACCTAGAAAAGCAAAAGCAGATAAAAATGAAGGACACACAAATGAAAATTTTGATGTGTGAATCATGGTAAGTTATTCAGCCAGGGCTAATTTACTGAGATGCAAATTGATTGGTAGTTTCATTAGTGTACTTTCTGTATAAAAATTTATAGATTTCTAATAATTCAATCACTTATGCGTCTACCACCTACATGCTTCAAAAGCTAAGAAGAATAGCATTTATTTGCACACATTCCTCAGAAGCCACTTGTTTACAAAGATCTGTCAAAAAAGAATAAATGGTCTGGGATGAAAAGCCTTGCTCCTCAGGTTTCCCACACAGATATATATCCCAGAATAATCTGGCACCAAGGAAAATCCATGTGGTCAACTGAAAAAATCATCTCAGGGGGAAAAACTGTAGAGGAAGACACAGAATTGCCTCTGATCTCTTGTTGATTGTCACAAGTTCTGTACACATTCTATGCTATAAACACTTATTTCAGAGAGTTTCTGAAAAAGAACAAATTGGACAGAAACTTCAAAGGTGGAAGTAATTTTCTCATTGGGGCTGTGGGATAATCTTTGTGTCTATTCAAATATTCTAAGTACAGAATCCAACTTTTACTTTTTTTCCTATGTCATAAGAAATAATAGCTTGAGATATTAATTTCAATTTCATGCACTGTAATTTGAACTCTGCTCTTCGTTCCATTTTCTTTATTTCGATCTCTTTTGACAAGTCACAAGAAAAGTAATATATTAAGTCTGAACCCTTAATTCATTCTGAAAGTAGTACACTATCTACCCCACTTCATATTTCCATGTCTTAAACAATATACAAAGATCTCCTGTCAATTACATAGCAAAAATCATATCTAATTTGTAAAATGAATCTAAAGGAACTGGTATTTATGAATATGTGAATGAAAATGCTTCATGTTACCAGCCAAGATTCAGTAATCCTGGTTGCTTATGGATACTCCAGTGTGGAGAATGTGAAAAGGAGATGCTCTGGTAAGTATTTATATATTCTGTATGAAGTGTGACCAGTGTTTTCTATCTTTTTCATCTAACTTATAACCAGCAGATAGCCAAGAAACTGTCTTATCAAATAAATTTGATAATAAAACATACACACATATATGTAGCCCAAAACATGTTCTATTCTAGCCTAATAGCAGAGGTTATCAAGCTAAATGCACCATAAATTCTCACAGTATTGCAAGCAAGGCAGTAATGCCACTCCTTCAATTAGATATCAGTTTGGTGTGTACTGCTTTAGGTAGTCTTATCATCTTCCTTTTTCATCACCCAAAATACAAACCTTGCTTTCACTGACTATTTCTAAAATTCCTTTCAAAAATTAGTAACTATAAGGCCTGCATAAATCCTGCAACTCAAAAACAAAAAAAAAGACATCTTGGTGCAAGAGTATTTTGTACAGTTTTATCTACAGATTTGTCCTACTGTATCTACTCCTTTTCTAAGTAACCATACTTAAAACTGAGGTGAAGCATGTGTTGTACTCTCTCACTGCAAGTAGGAAATATCCTCCCACTCTTAGTGTTTGTTGTCCTGTCAGGCAAGGTGTTGTCCTCTGAGTCCTCCCTCTCAAAAAACAGACCCTAAAAGCAAGAATCCCTGTTACAGTAGCCTGACCGTAATTTTTGAGATTAGTTAATTCAAGCTGTTATCTGTAATAGGTTGTAACACCTCACAGAGGAGCTGGCATCATGTGCGGCCAGCTCAGTGACCAACATCAAATGGGGACAATGGTGCTCTCAGTTTTTTTTCTCCAGGCAATTCCAGGTGCATTAGTAGTGATTTCCTTTCAAAAGCTCAGTGGCAGCAGGTCTTAGAGAGGGCAACAGAAGTGAAAAGTTTGCATCTTTTAAAAGATCAAATGGTTTGAAACATCAGTGCCAACCTGTTAAGATCAGTTCTAGTAAGCCTGAGAAGTGACACTTTCGACATCAGTTTTGTTTCTTTGCTTTCCAGTAAAGTTTCTAGCTGCAAATCACTCTTGAGTCCCGAGGTTCACTGATTCTGAGGCCTTGCTGGCCTAGAGTATGAACGCTGAAGTGTTTTGTTGGGTTTTTTTTCTTTTCTTTTTCCTTGCTAGTTGGCTAAACCCCAAAGAAAACAACTAATGTGTCTCAGTAATATTTACTGAGATTTTCACATCTGTAAACATAAATACCCTGATGATGTTCTGCATTTTCTTAAAGAAGCCTGAAGACTTCTTTTAGACTCTTTCTACCTAGACTATGTAAATCATAATAAAGGAATAATGGAGTAATAATTGACTGATCAAATTTTTCCATAACAACTAGGATTTTCTGATGAAATATTCTTACCCTTGATACAGACTTGCAACTAGTGAAACCCTCCTGTCCTGCAAAGATTTGGAGAAAGAGTCCACTATCAGAGTGGAGGAAGTTGCTAATGAATTTAATATATCAGTGACACAAATATCAGCTCTCCAAATGCTGTGTCTTACCCAGACTTTCTGGAGATCTGGGCAGTCACTGAAGTGAACATTGATCACAACTCATTTTAAAAGACTTTTTGTTCTTATTTCCATTGAGAATTAACAATAATCTCCAGCAAGTATAGAGTTAAATTTCCTTTTTCACTGGCACTGAACTAGATAACATTACACTCAAAGGTTTAGAGAATCTACAAAACTTTGATAAGAAGAGAGAAAGGACCTCAGAAGTATCCAAAACAGCTGCCAGAAGGTAAAATACCTGCCCAGGTGTGTTGGGGTTTTTGCCTGTATTCTACCTGATGTTTCTGTAGCAGTTATGATACAATTTGGGCAGGATGAAGCTTGTTATAGATAAAATCTGTCTTCCATAACTTGGCCTCTACTGCTTTGCAGGTTTTGCGAACACGATACAGAAAAAACTGTTAGAAGGGAGCACTCTGCAGCCAGAGTTCACTCCAGTCAATGACCTGGAGTGTAACTGTTGTTGGCACCTTTCTTTGTCTTGCCTGTTCCCGCTGTGCTGCTGCTTACAGTTCACAGTGCAAAGCAATTGTCAGTCCCTTTTAGGTGTGCTCTTCCTAAAGGAAGTGTCTTTCCCGTGAGCAACCCTCTTGGCAATGCATCCTCCTTAGATACAGCTGTGTGTTAAACAGGGAAAGTACAACGTTGGTTGGTCACAGGTAGGAGGATGGATAATCTCCTTCCATAATACAATCTAGCTTTGCAGGAGCTCTTCCTCATCCTGTCAGCTGGTGTGACTACACCTGTTGCTACCAAACTTCACGGAATGTGAAACTAAGAAAAACAGCCTAGAGCACTGAAAAAGGATGAGAGTTTTATCAGGATTCATGGAATGTAGCTATTGTTTTATTCCACTCTAAAGGCAGACAGCTTTAGTCCTTATTTACCTACATGAGGTGAACTGTTGTTTCTATGTGGGAATACACTGTTTCCTCTGCTGTTTCCTCTGTTGTTTCTATGTAGGAATACACTGAAAAAGTTATCTTAATTATCTTTTTAAATGACCATTTAAATTGTCTTGTATTTTTAATTGGAAATTCTTGCTGCTCAAAATTAATTTTAACTGGTTTTATAATTCACTTAGAAAGTGCTTTAATAATTTAATTTAAGACTCCTGGCTGAAAGTATCCAATTTCAAATCTAATTTCAAATAATCCATAAACTCTCTGCATTTGGACTCTTCTTCCAGAGTGTTCTCCTGCTGACACATCCTCATCCTTGTACTTTTTCTGTTTGTTACACTGCTATTATGGTTCTATATCTGTTTTACTGAAGGACATAATGTGAGTATATGCACCATATGGTTGCTGGGAGCAAGATGAATGGGGAGCTGACTAAGAATGTATTTATTACTCACAAAAATCAAAACTAAGGAAGAGAAGGACAAGTGTAAAGAACTCCAGAAAGCTTTCAGCAAGCTGAGGATGAAAATACCCATTGGCAGGAATAGTTTTAAAACATCATTTGTGCATGTTTTGGCTTCTCTAGGTACTTTAACCCCTAACAGGAGTAAGAATCTGAGCTTGTGCTGAGGTTTTCCAGTGCAGCTTCTAACCTGCAAAGGTGGATAAGCCAAACTATCTCTTTTAATTAGAACAAGCTTTAGATTGAAATTACTGACTTCTCTTTTTCTTAAGGTTTTCTACCAGTTATTTTGGAAACAACCATGACAAACCTGTTATCTACTAATGGAACCAGATGAAAATCAGGACTTGAAGCCAGCACCCTACAGCTGTGCTTTCAGCTAACTCCCTGAGAGCTGCTGCATTCAATAAATGAGTCAATAAAGTATACAATATGGATAAAATGCTGAGTCAAATTCATGCTTGATAGAACTAACCTTAAGTCAGTAGTTACAAAGTTATGTCCTTTAGACTCTGTTTAGGGCCTAAACAGGGTTCCATTGCTAAAAACAGAACACTAGGGGCTTGTAGAAGGAATGAAAGCTTTTGGTTAGCTCAAGAGTGAGTTTTAGGTCTCTTCAATACTTCAGTCCCAGGAGGCTCAGTTCTCACAGTTTCTGAACAATGTGTAACTCAGAAATTATCTGCAGAACTTAACCTGCAGAAACTTTTGTAAATTCAAGCCAATATCATATCAGTCTAGGGATCCAGCTAGTCACATGTGAAACAAATGTGTCTGTGGGCAGAAGAGTTAACTTGGATTCGCTGCATGTGGGACTTCTTCTTCAAATAGAATGTGCATGCTAAGCCTAAAAGCCTTGCAAAATTAGTATCATTTCAGTAAATCATTTATGTTAACCAGAATAACTACCCAGGATGAAATTATGCTTATTTATATTGTTTCCACTTTAAAAAAAACCCAACAACAACAAGAAAAACCCAATGCAAACACACTAAACTTAAACAAATTACATGAAAAAAAGCCCAGACAAACCCACTTCCTTTTTTACCAAGGAAATCCAGGGGGAAAAAATGCTTTAGTTGGAGATTCTTCTGCTTACAGGTATTTTACAATAAGCACATGTACAGCTGAACTCCCCCATATCCCCACATTCACCTTGCAACCCTTCCCGAGATCACTCCCCAGCCAGAATACAGAAATTCCCACAGCTCCATGTGAGGCTGCTAAGCCTCAGAAACTTGCAAAAGAACTAGGCTTTCAGAATCTTTTCAGACCTTCCATTTTTACTCAAAATTTCACAAGAGAAAACCCAGAGAAATGGGTTCAAATACATCTCTGAAGTATTTTTTACCTTTTGTTAATGATTGTCCATTTCCTGCGTTCATTAAACTTGTGAAGCTGGCTAACAGGAAATAATTCTATGGTGCTGAAATGGCTTGTATTGCCTCAGAGAATTAATTCTTTTCAATCCACAGAACACATTCAACATTTTCATAGAATCATGGACTACTCGGGGTTAGAAGGGACATTTAAAGTCCATCTAGTCCAACCCTTCTGCATGAGCAGGGACATCTTCAACTAGATCTGGTTGCTCAGGGCCTTGTCCACCCTGACCTTGAGTGTTTCCAGGGATGGGGCACCCAGCACCTCTCTGTGCAACCTGTGCCACTGTTTGACTACCCACATTGTAAAGAAATTCTTTCTCACATCTAGTCTGAACCTACCCCCTTTTAGTTTCAAACCATTGTCCCTTATCCTATTGCTACAGGCCCTATTAAAAAGTCTGTCCCCATCTTTCTTCAAGGCACCCTTTAAGTACTGAAAAGCCACATTAAGCCCTTCTTGAAGTCTTCTCTTCTCCAGGATGAACAATCTCAATTCCCTCAGCCTTTTCTCAAAGGAGAGGTGCCCATACCTCTGATCATTTTTGTGGCTCTCTTCTGGACAGCTTAATTTTCCTGTATGACACAAAATAATGCCAGGTGAAGCCAGAAATACCAACTGGTTAATAAAAGCTACCTTCAGAGTCAGATCCAGCCTTCTTTTTTTAACATCTGACAGTCATCCAATGTTTGCCCTGATTTAAGTCATGTTCGGGTAGTGGCTTTGGTTCTCTCTCTCATCTCTCTTCCCAAAATGCCTCCTTTATGCACTTTCTTTAAAAACAAATGAGATTTCACCAAAATAGGAAAAAAATTACAGCTGCACTCAAGCAGCTGCACTTGCTTTAAATGGATTAGGTACTAAAGGATGACAATATAAAATTAATCTACAGAAATGCAAAACTATTTTAACATACTCTAAGTAGAATTGATTCAATAAAGGGAACCATAAGTCAAACACTGGAAATGCTGTTTATTGTAATCTAATGGTTTAACATTCTTGAACCTTTTAAAACTACAGGTCTGTAATAACATGCTCATATGTACAAGTAATAATCTTTTGTTTTTAATTAAATAAAGGTTTTGAACTTTTCAAATGGGTAACAAGGGAAAACAGAAAGACTTCACTGCCTACCAAAGGTTAACCTGGATTTATAACTATTTGCCTGATTCCCCTGTGGTTTTGCTTCCTCCTAAGGACTGAAAAGGCAAAGTAGCTTTTCCTCATCCTTTTTCTAGCTCAAGTGGATATTTGATCCCTAAATAACAGAAAATGTGGTCCTTACAGAAATCTAACAGAGAAATAATGCTCCCTATTTTTCATTAACAGAAATTACATTAATGGCAACCACTGATAACTCTTATACCTGAATATTACCTTAAATTGTAAGAAGACATGCTGTGCTTCTGCTCATGGAAAAGTAAGGCAAACAGCAAGCAGTGGCTCTCTACATCCAACAAAAGCCCTTTGCTACAAGCAAATAAAGGTATATAAATGTTCTGTGGTGTATTTCTACTGTTCCTTCACACACAATCCATGACACAGCATCTTCTGCACTGAAAAAGAGAATACCAAATTAGTTTGGTAAAACCATGTGCAGCATTTCAACAATAGTAATTTCCCATCCATGCTTCTGAGTTCATCAATAACATATATGTTTTAAGGAGTAATGCAGTGCAGCTACAGGACATTCTGATGCTCTTCCAGCTCAACCAACTGTACTTTGTGTTCAGCTGCAGTAGGTGTTTTTGAATATGGTAAGTATTTCATATAGAAGATGATTGCCACAAAACCACTTAAGCAGGCAGATTACAATGGAATCAAGCCAAAAGAGCCTAAAACTGATAAAAGGTTTATTACTTCTTAAACATCGTAAAATTAAAACACAGAACTCACTAAAACACCTTACTGGAGGGCCTGAAAGGTGTCAAAATTAGACATCAGCATAGAATATTGAAATTCTAATAACTATAAAAATTACAAATTATAGACATGCTTTAAGGTAACTCAGACATGAGCTGGCAGTGGGTAGGAGAAAGAAAAGCTCTTCTCTTGGCAAATAATGAAAATTATAAATTTGAAATCTTTCCTACTTTATTGTAAAGCTGGTGCTAACCAGTGCCAGAAAGAGAACATTACAGCACAGCACACTCACTTTGCTGAGCTAAGGACCATGACCAAATCTGTCATTTTAGAAGACTAGAGAACGCAAAAATTTTGCAGCTTACATATTTCACTGACCTGGACCTGACGAGAAAACAGTCACTTCCCAGGTTTATTTTTTGCTTGGTTTGTTGTCCTAAACCATTTTGGGAATACATATGCAATCTTCCTCTTTGCAAGTTATTATGATTATGCATTAGTACAATTATATCGGCTAAAAATATTCCCTGTTCTAAATAGGCTGTGAAAGCAAAGCAAGCTGTGCTGCTATGGGCACTGCCTCGCTTCCCTCACGGCCTGAACAAACATTCCCTGGTGGAATCTCACTATCTCTGACACTTGACTATTCCAGGCAGTTTTCACTGGCTAGCTCTCAAGTCACACCCCAACTATCTCCAGATTTCTGACAGAGAACCACCTTAAGAGTCCTGTGCAATTGTAACTGCCAGACGAATTGTTACACTTGAGAAATCCAGCAAGTCTTCTGGGTCTTAAATTGGGAATCAGGAGGTGGATTTTTTTTTTGGTATGTCTGGTTCTGAGCAGCAGGAATCCAGCTGGTGAGTTAAGGTAGTGGATGCAGCATTTCAGAAGACAACGGGAATGAAAGCAAAATCATTTATTAGATAGAAGACTCAGTGAAATCTACTGCAAAGGGTTTTCCAAAGACAGGGAAAAGAGAAGGGACCTCCCAGGTGGTTAAAAGTCCACCACTGACTAGAAGGGTTGGAATGCTCTTGCCTCAGTGAGTATTGTTAAACCAGCATCATTCAAAGTCACCTCTACAGATATTCAGAAGTTTAATACCAATATATACTCTGCAAATTAAAATCCTGTAGAGAACAAGCACACAGCCTTCTGCAATGCTTTGACACCATCCATGCTATATTGTACAATTTAGGCACATACCCAATATATTATTGGTGCATTTCTCCAAGAGACAATGCAAACAATTCCTATGAAAATGAATCTGCACAGTATGAATGGGTTTGCTATTAAGAACATTCTGCTCCAGTAGAAGTGCCAAAAAAAAAGTTTAAGTTAAAAATATAGGTGTGTTTTTCAGTTTGAGTTTTGCTTTTTTTTTTACCCCAGGACTTTTTTCCACAGTACAGCTCTACTTGAGACAGGCTTCTATCACAGGAAAAACTAAATCAGTATATTTCTCATTTGATTAAATGTGTGTGACATCTACTTCTTCCATGGGGTGGGTCAGGATGGCTTTGGAGAAAAATAAGGCTCCCTTGAAAACACACAGGCTGAAAAACCGTTTGGAAAATAAGAAGGTGCGGGAGGTGATCACGTTGGAGAAATTAACATGGAATAAACTAGGGTGTGAATCGCCAGTGAATTACTCTGCGGTAATTACTCTCTACGCGGATGCTATGGCTCACATTATCGGCATGTCCACACGGCATTAATGGGGCACTCCGCACAAAGACCAGCCCAGGCAGCCCCACAGCCAGCAGCGGTGCGGATGGATGCCCCGGGGGGTGTGCAGTGCCACACTGCCCCAGCCACCCTGCCATCAGCGCTGTCTGCAGCCCCCACCCTGCAGGGCCACTTGGGAATCACTGCAAGGCAACCGGCTACGCTGGGTAACTCATGGTGACTCCAGCTTGGCAACGGGGAGGGAAAACTCCCAGCCCTGGAAGCTCCTTTCCCACATTTTGTGGGCTGTTTTCACTGGAGCCTGCCCGGGTTCTGAGCTCTCCCATATGTGCAGCAAGAGGCATCTCCTCTTCCTCTCAGCCAGATGCTGCATCTGTGCAGCAACTCCTGCTACCGTGCCACACAGCCTGCAACGCACAGGGCTCCTCAGGACACTTGACAGACATGCCTTCTTCAAATAACCAGTGGCAGTGCACTCAAGATGGAATTAGGCATCGATTCTGCAAGTTCAGACTCGCAGAAACAAATCCAGAACTACTACTATTTGGAAACCACCTGATTTGAATTAAAGCATCACCTTGAATTAAAGCATCACCGGTGTCCAGTGCAAGTGGAATAGAGAAAGGGGGAAAATAAAAGGGGAGGTAGAATTTGGACAAATCACTAAAGGGGACTGATGGAGGCAAAGTGGTACTGGCACTGGTAGCCATTAAATTCCTTTTTTTTTTTTTTTTGTAAAGTCAAGGGGACAGACTGAAAAAAAGGGTTCTTCAGGTACATTTGTTACTGAATAATCAAATAAACAATTGGGCTGCTATGTTCTTGGACATGAATAATGGTGTCTTCCACGCCAAGAAGCAAAGGAATTTAACGAGAAGGTGAGATGTATAAAATAGAAGGCATTTCACAATCTTTTTTTGTCCTCTGCATTATGGTTCACTGCCCTCATCAATTGTACTTGTGCAGCAGGTCTCTGAGGCTGACAAAGTGTGGCACATGTGAAGGGATGCTATGAGCAGCCAAGCACAGAAACTTCTCTGGTTCCCACCTGCCAAAGTCCGTGTGAGCTAGGGAACACCACATATCCTGCTGGTGTTAATGTAATTCTGCATACAATCCTAAAAAAAAAACAACAACTTCAAGAAAACAGCGATCATTTCACTGCTATTCTTTTACTGACCAAATGTTGGGGGATTTTCTGTTGTTATGGTAATAAGTATTTTTCAGTATACTTTAAAATAAACAATAAAAGGTGACACTTTGTCACTATGTACCTACTATGTTTTGCAAGTTTCCCAATCTGTCCTCTTCCCTTCCTGCCCCTCCACCCCAAAACATATATAAATTCTTAGCTTTCATTTACACTTTAATAGTATTGAAATGTTTATGCTGAAAACACTTAATGAGAATATTCTGCCATGCAATGCAAAACAAAATCCTTGCTTTCATTTCAGTTTTTAAGATTTGCAAGTAATTTTTTCACTACTTTTTACTCTGAAAATGTTCATTTCAATAGCATTAATTGGTTTTAACATCGGTTTAAATCTTGTTGACTTTGCTGTTTCCCCTGTGCCCATTGTCACCTCCCTTCAAGCTGGATTCCATGGATTTCAATAGAGTTCTGCACAGTTCTGTTCTTGCAGATTTACTCATGAGGTCCAAGCTCTTGCAGTAGTGTGGTTATTGCTACATGTGGGAAAGTGTGGCAGGTTTCACAAGTACCTGCCACAGTTATGTTCACCTTTATTCAACACATATGTGCTCAAAACTTACTTTCAGGTGGTTTGTTTGAGATTTTCCACAACACACTCCAGTGAGTAAATTGTGCTTAATGCTTATAGGTATGAGATGGAGAAATCTACCTTGAACAAACCTCATCCCAGATAAGATGCAACGCAATAGTTCCCACATGACAGCCCCCTTTTGGCCTTACATAACCCTTGGGACGTGGTGGCACGCTGTGTTGAAAGCATTAGGAATGAGGCTGGCTTTGGCAAACTGGAGGTTCTACAGGATCATGTGTTTGGACTTGCCATCTGTAGGGCTCAGGAGTTACCAAATGGATCACTTTCTCGCAGTCATCTGAACCGTGAGTCACACAAACCGAAAGTGGAAGGCGGATGTGTGAACAAAGCAGCTGTGGGTGTTGGTGGGACTTCTCATCTCTCCAGAGCCCTTGTTTGCTGCCCTGCCCCATCCAGGGCAACACTGTTTGCACCTTTGGGAAGCCAGGGATATCAACCACCTCAGCCACCGCCTGGGGCGGAAACTGCGCTGTTAAAGGATAAAACCCCTCAGGGTGAGCCTCTGAAGTCTCCATGATTCAAACTCCCACCTCCAGCTGGAAGCCTGGCCATCTTTGTTTTGTTTCTCTCAGCAGGAGCAGAACACCCACAGGCTGAGTGCTTTCCCCGGGAAACACCAATGTCTCTGCCGAGCCCTGCTCCTGTGAGGGGTGCCTGCAGCCCCGGGCAGGCCGCTCCACGGCCAGAAGAACATGCAGGGCAAGAGTTTCCAAAGCCCAAAAGCAAACCTGAAACTGGATCTGTACACACAGCTCCGTGAGCTCGGATAGCACACCTCCTCCTCCGGCTCTGATTGCAAGCTCAGGGCTCAAGTCTGCTCTCCGCTAATTCTTTTACCTCAGCCAAATCCCAAATGTGGTCTGAACGAAGGGGCTTAATTAAATGTAATAAATAATTTTTTTTAAACCCCCAAACAAACAAAAATCTTACTAACATACATCTTAGCGTGTACGTATTAAATTACCCTTCTGTAAACGCGCCTGCAGCTCGCACGGCAGGCCCTGGCACTGGCTCTCCGTGAGGGCTGCAGCTCGGCAGCGATCGGACGCGGCGGGCCGAGCGGCCGCCATGAGGCGGCTGCGCCACTTGCGCAGGCCCCGCTGCCTTGCCCGGCGGCGCCGGCGGCCCTCAGCGTAGCGCCCTTCGTGAATACCGGTGCTGCACTGCGGCGGCGGCGCGGCGCAACCTAACCTCCTCCCCCCGCCGCCCACCCCGGCCCTGGCACCACCCCCTTCCTCGGCTGTGATTGGCAGGGCGGGCGGAGCGCTCGGCGGCGATTGGCGGGTGCCGGCGGGAGGTGGGGTAGGTTGCGTGAAGGGTGATAAAGTTAGTGGGGCTGCTAGAGAGCGCCCGAGACGCGGCGGCGACGGTCGGCGCTCTATGGAGGTGGCGGGGGGAGGTGTCGGGCCGGTGCTGCTGCTGCTGTGGTGACTCGGAGACTCGCCCTGTCCCGCGCGCTCCCCCCTTCCCCTCCCCAGCCCCGGTCCCCAGCTCCCTTCCCCTCCCCCCCCTTCTCTTGCCTTTTCCCCTGCCCTTGGTAGCCGCCGGGACCCGGGGAAGCTGACAAGGCCTTAGGGAAGGTGAGAAATGCGGGAGCGGCGGGAAAAGCGCGGGTCTGGAGCCGGGAGTGAGCGGGTAGTGCTGCAGCTGCAGCCTAAAATGGCGGCTGCCCGGCGCGGCCGCCATTTTCTTGTCGGTTGCTTGTCTGTCGGTCCCGCACAAAATGGCGGCCCGGGCCCGCGGCCGCGCTCGCTGCCGGCTTTGCGAGCCTCGCCGCTGCTGAGCGAAGGGCTGGAGGAGCTCGGCAGCCCCCGCCAGGCGCGGTGCGGAGGCTGAGCGGCAGCGTTACAGGTTAGAGCGAGGGAGACGAGCACGGGCAGTGCCGGTCCGGACGGGCGATACCTTTAGGGACAGCGGGTCGGCTGCAGCATGGCGCTTCGGCTGCGGTCTGCGGGCGCCCGCGCTGCTCACGGGTTTCCCTTGGAGTGAGCAGCCGCGGTACACATAGCGGGCTGCGGCCTGAGGAGCCGCATTGCTGGTGGGAAAACGACGAGAGGATTTTATGGTTATTTTTTAGTTATTACTGCTCGTTGCCTTCCTCTTGGGGGAGGAAGAGCGGGCTGTCGAGGCGCCGCGTCAGCCGGCAGCAGCCTCGCCCACGTTTCCTGTCGGGGCTCGGGCGGTGCGGGGCGCTACCGCCAGCTTCCCCCTCGTGTCTCCCCGGGCTCCGGCGCGGTGCAGGGGAGCGGGTCCCGCCCGGCGCCCTGGCGGAGAACAAAGAGCCGGGCGGCCGCGGGCAGCGGGCGGCGCCCGTCGGGCGGGGCGGGGGGCGGCGGCGCCGCGCGGTGCCTGCGGGGGGCGCTGTCCGCGGCCGAGCCTTTTGTTCGCCGCCGCCGCCATGTTGTCGCGGCTCCTCGTGCGGGCGGGGGGCACTCGCCGCGCTCCGCTCTCTGAGGGCTCCGGGCGCAGCCGGGGCGCTTGCGGCTTCCCTCCCCGCCCCAGGCCTTCTGTCCCCGGGATCGCCTTTCTGCTGCGGGAGCAGTGCTGTGACATTCTTTCCGCAAGCTAAAAGTTGAGGTGGTGGGTGGCCGGTACCCTTTTTCATTATTTGGTGGCTTAGTACGCCGTTTGGACGCAAAATACACACCTTTTACTACGTTAAGTGCGTGTTTTGTTGTCTGATGCCTTTCACTACAACTTGGCTGCTTTGTCGTGCCATAATAAATCATAGCTTCTAAATTACGTCAGTAAAGGACTCACTGTGCTGTACAAGGTAGTTTCGTTCTTTTCCACAAATACTCTTGCTTTCGGGTAAATTTGAGGCTCTTGCTCAGTCCATGATTCCCTTATCTCTTTGCCCTCACCCCGGTTGGAAAACATGGCTGCTATGATGAAATTGGCCTTTCTGTGTCTGTCCCAAGTATTGCATGAATAAGAGTTTTCTTACCTTTTGTGAAGTTCAGTGTTAGAGAACTGTCGTTTTTGAGCAAACGTTTGTACTTTTTTGAGTAAAGACTGCCTGATAGTAAAACAACTATAATATGAATGCTTGGTTTGTCTTTCTAGGTTTTGTTTTTCCCTACCCCGTCAATTTAATTTTATTCTTTTGAAGATTCTTTGTTGTCAAGCCGCCAAAGTGGAGAGTGCGATTGCAGAAGGGGGTGCTTCTCGTTTCAGGTACCAGTGCCTTTTGTTTGTTTGATGAGCAGTTAGCAGTGGAAAATATCTCCTTTGAGGAGAACTTAAATTAGTGTTATGTTTATACCAAAACTGAGTTCTTTGAAGGCAGTGAGTGTTTGAACTTACCCAGGATTCTGTGACTGTTTTTGACAGTGCTTCTTCAGGCGGAGGAGGTGGTAGGGGTGCACCTCAGCACTATCCCAAGACTGCCAGCAACAGGTATGTCATCTTGCTCTTAGTTTGCATGATTTCAAAGGCAGAGCATGCTTGATGGTGAATAAAGAACTGAAAATAGTGTAACTTCAAAGTTGTACGAGGAATACCTACTCGTTGCCTTCTGAGTTAAAAGCCAGTCTGTGCCCTTTAAAGTGTATATCATGGGCGGTAGGAGGTGCATGGGCTTGTTCATGTAATTAACTTTAAAAGCGTAGAGTTTCTTCGGATGCCTGGGATTGTTACTGTTGAGTACTTGACTGTGCAACAGATGTTGCAGTGTTGGTAGGAGCAATTGTGTGCTCTGGACAAAGCGAGTAATAGAATTGGTCTGATTAAGGCAGCGCTGAAAGGTTAAAAGGTCAGTTCTTTAAATCACTTGTTTCTGTTTTAACAACCATATTCAAAATTTTGCAGCGAGTTCCTGGGGAAAACCCCAGGGCAAAACGCTCAGAAATGGATTCCTTCACGAAGCACTAGACGAGATGACGACTCCGCAAACGACAAAGAACGACATGATGCAATCTTCAGGAAAGTAAGAGGGTAAGTTCTTCACAAAATTGCTTACTTCTTTCCTTATTCTTCTTATTAGCAATGTGTGCCTAATAAAGGGGCTGGAGGAAAGGGTGAGGTGGGTCCTTTATCAAGGAGCCAATCTGATACTCCAGCAGCAGCAAACACTAAAGTAATTTTTGAAGCAGATCAGTGTTTTCAATGGTATTTCACCTTCTGAAGATCTCAAAAAATAGTTAAATAGAAAATTGCGCTTTTCAATTTTTAATAGACTTGAAAAATAAAGATATATTGATTCTAAAGTGACTTGCAGCATGCTTACAATATCTGTATTCTGTGTTTTTGGATTTTGTTCCTCTTTAGCATACTAAATAAGCTTACTCCTGAAAAGTTTGACAAGCTATGCCTTGAGCTCCTCAATGTGGGTGTAGAATCTAAGCTCATCCTAAAAGGGGTCATACTGCTGGTAAGCTGGCTGCATTTCTTTTAACTAGTTTCCTTGCATGCTAAAAGTCAGGGGGTTGGATTGGTTTGATGGAATACAGAAGCAGCATGGCCAACACTTTTGTGTATTTGGATTATCAAATACCACCTCCCCTCATTTCCTGTGGGGAAAAAGGATACTGGAGAGGAAGTAGGTTTAATGCTGTAACTTTCTCATTTGGATGTCTCCACAATCACTAAATGTGGTTGGGACTCTTAATTTTTGGGGTTTTTTTTAATCCTAAGATGCGAGTTACCAGTCTTATTTCCTTGGTCTCCTCCTCTTACTGCTTTCCTGAGGAGCAAGCCCCTTGATTTCGGAAAGGTTACCACTGGTGACCTCGTGGGACACTGATGTAACTGTTACAACACTTTTTTTAATCTGAGATCAGATTGGTGATACTAACTTAAGTGTTGTGATGATACACTTGGGCTTTGTTGGCCAAGGATTATAGAGGCTCTTCACTAGCATGCAATAGCTTTTGTCCTTTGCTTCAGCATTAAGACTGGTGTTGGACTATACTGTTTCTGTATTTGATACAGCAGAAAATAGGATGTTCTAGATAAGAGTGGTAATAATTCATTCTGTGTCTTGCAACTCAGTTTCCTAATAACATTTGTATCCTGCTGCTTTACTCAAACTGTATCTGTAGATCGTAGACAAAGCCCTTGAAGAGCCCAAGTATAGCTCGCTGTACGCTCAACTATGTCTGCGACTGGCAGAAGATGCACCCAACTTTGATGGCCCATCAGCAGAGAGTCATCCAGGACAGAAGCAAAGCACAGTGAGTGTATCTCTCAATCTGAAATGGGAAATTTTGTTTGCATGCATAGCTGCCCTGCTTAGCTTAATTGTTTTGTTTGTTCTCTTTCCTTAGACATTCAGACGCCTCCTAATATCTAAACTTCAAGATGAATTTGAAAACCGAACCAGAAATGTTGATAGTAAGTTTTAAAACGACTTTTATACAGAATCTATTTGTCATCTTTTCTCACAGCTGCGTAAAACAGACTTCTTTGTTTTCCAGTCTATGATAAGCATGATGGTCCCCTCCTCCCTGAGGAGGAGGAACAGAGAGCCATTGCCAAGATCAAGATGCTGGGGAACATCAAATTCATTGGAGAACTTGGCAAGCTTGATCTTATTCATGAATCTATCCTTCATAAGTGCATCAAAACAGTGAGTATTCAGATTAGGTGGGGGCTACGAGCAAAACAGAACTTAAAAACTAAAACAGAAAAATGTGCAAATGTTTATGCTGCTTTGGGAGTCTTGGTGCATAAAATGCCACAGAAATGTTTCCTGACTATTACCTACCCCCCACTGTTATTTTTTGGCATTAAGAAGCAAAATTAGCTTTGTTCAAAGCCATAGGAATTGTCTCTAAGGGAAGATACCGTTTGGCCTAGACACAAGTTGTACCATACATGCTTCAAAGTACACACACTTAGCAATTGGGCAATTCTTAAAATTCAATTTGTAAATCCTTTTGCCTTCAGAACAAAGCAATGGTTTTGCGTGTGTCAGTGCACCAAGTTTGTTGCTTATTATGAATTGTTTATGTTTCAAATCCCAAATTTCCCCTTTAATATTTCAGCTTTTGGAAAAGAAGAAGAGAGTTCAACTCAAAGATATGGGGGAGGATTTGGAGTGCCTCTGTCAGATAATGAGGACAGTGGGACCTAGATTAGATCATGCGAAAGCCAAGGTATGTGCTTGTCCAGTGCAGTCATTAACCTAATTATGTGACTGAGACTTTGATTGCCTGAACCTTCAGTATTCAAAAGTGTGAAACACATTTGATTTTTCAGGGAAAAAAGTGCTAACTATGGCTCCTATATAAATTCTCTTGATAGTTAAAGGAGCCAGTCTTTGAAACAGTGTAACACTTTTCCCTCATCATAGTTAGTGTTGTCAGGAAATCATAAAAGCCAGACTGCTGTTTTTCTATAAGCTGCTTGAAAAGATAGGCTGAGTAACTATCCTTAGCACATCTAAATGATACGAGAGATGAGAGTTTTGAATGTAAGCTTAAAATGAATGAGAGTTTTGGCTGTGTTGCTGGTCTCTGACTCAGGGTGTCTTGATGTATTAGGCCCTTAAACTCTGTCATCAAGGAGATAAAGATGGCAGGATAGGGCAGCTTGTTATATCATTTCATCTTGGATGTCTTCTGTGAAAACACTCAAGGCACTCATAGTTACCCCAACTTGTACCTCCTGTTTCTGCAGTCCTTAATGGATCAGTACTTTGCCCGTATGCGCTCCTTGATGTCAAGTAAGGAATTGCCAGCAAGGATTCGTTTCCTGCTGCAGGTAAGATGATAAACTGGCTTCCTGTTGCTTTTTTCTTGCAAAATTGTCTTGAATCCTTTCCTAATAGCCTGTTCTGTTCCAAGGATACTGTGGAGTTGAGAGAACACAACTGGGTTCCTCGCAAAGCTTTTCTTGACAATGGACCAAAGACTATCAATCAAATCCGTCAAGATGCAGTAAAAGTAAGTGTTGTGTGGAAGGTCCCAAGCCTGGCTTTATACTGTGTACTTCAGAGTAGTTCTCATACGGTGTGACACTTGGGTTTAGAGTTAAAATTAAAAGGTCTTCTATAGCTGGGGGCTAAAAACTTAGTTTTCTCAGAACTGTTACTTGAAACTGACCAAAATGACAATTCCTGTTTTAAAGGATCTGGGAGTTTTTATTCCTGCTCCTATGTCTCAAGGGATGAGAAGCGACTTCTTTCTGGAGGGACCCTTTATGCCACCCAGGATGAAACTTGACAGGGACCCACTCGGAGGGCTTGCTGATATGTTTGGACAAATGCCAGGTATGCTGACACTGCAGGAGTGATGGGAGTGTGGCTCTGCTGTACTGAACAAGAACTAAAACCTTATCTGTGTCCTTGCTAATGCAGGTAGCGGAATTGGTACTGGTCCAGGGGTTATTCAGGATAGATTTTCACCCACCATGGGACGCCATCGTTCAAACCAACTCTTCAATGGCCATGGGGGTCACCTCATGCCTTCTGCTCAATCCCAGTTTGGAGACCTAGGCAAATCTTTTCTGAAAAGTCAGGTAAGGAAGATGTTAACATGGTGACTTCGGCTTGTTTAGAAGCTCTTCCTGAGATGCGTATGTTATGGATTGTAGTCTGCTTATGTCGAAAGACCTATTCGGATTTGATTCTGATAACTGATGCTCAGCTGATACAAAAATTCTAAACTACTTTTTAAATTGTGCAAAAGATTCAAGAAGTACACTTTTTGGTTTTGGTTTTTTTTTTAATTGCAAGAAAAGGTGCATGTGGCTTTGGTGGGTCAGAATGGTGTGTTTTATTTAAAAGATAGCCCTGTTTTTAGGGATAGATGCTACCCTCCCACCACCCCGGCTCCTTCTTTCTCCCTTTCTGGCAAATAGAATCTTTGTTCCTCTGGTCCCTCTGGTACTACTTACCATATGATGTACGCCACTCCATCATCTGCACTTCTTTCTCTATATCTCCCTTTCTGAAATAGGGGCAAAGCCAACTCTACCATACCCAGAATCAGGGACTCTTATCCCAGCAACAAGGACAGTCGAAGGATATGCCACCTCGGTTTTCTAAGAAAGGACAGCTTAATGCAGATGAGGTACATGACATGCCTACATTACTTACAGCCTATTCTAAATATTGCCCAATGATTATAGCAAGACGCGTTATTATGAGGACTAATGCTGGAACTCTTTCTCCTCCTCCTCCATCTTCTCCTTCTTTGTCCCTTCCTCTTTCACCTTTTACCCCCCTCACTTTCCTTAGGGTATCCAGCGTCCTATGAGCAAGACTGAGATATGAGGGCAATTTTTTGGGGTGTCCCTTCCTTCCCACACACTTCCAAGAACACTACTCTGACATCAGTTCCCATGCATCCTATTGATAAATATACATTTAATAAAACATCAGAAAATCCTGAACTTTAGAAACCCTGAAGTGCTGGACCAGGTTAATTTTTTTTTTCTTTTGTTTAGAACTGGCTAATAGGCAAAATTTCAAATGCAGAGCAAGCTGCATTGTGATTTTGAGTGTTAACCAGACTTGTATCCCAATTTCTGAGCAATTTGACAAGAGTTATCTTGGCTGTAAAATACATCAGCAAACATGCTGGTTATCTTCTTGGGTCTCTAACATACTGCATCTAAAAGGATCATTTCCAGGGCTTTGTACCAATTGAACTAAATGCCAGTAACTTGCTTTTGGGAGAATTTCAGAACACATGTGGCTTAATCTGTGTTTGAGTATTAATGTTGTAGAAATGAAGTCATGCTTCAGTGAGATCAGTTGGAGTGGGTCCATGTCTGTGTATTGTTGGTCATAATACTTGAAACAGTTTGAGTTTTTTCTGACTTACTGTTTACAGATTAGCCTGAGACCTGCTCAGTCTTTTCTAATGAATAAAAACCAAGTGCCAAAGCTTCAGCCCCAGATAACTATGATTCCTCCCAGTGCTCAACCACCACGCACTCAGACACCGCCTTTGGGACAGGTAAATACAAAAAATTCCTGTATGTTGGACCTGTTTGTGCTTGGAAAACTTAATTTTTAATATGGGAAGGGAGAGACAAGTCTTTGCACAGAGCAGGACTTGGGAAAAGAACGTATGAAAACAAATTTGAGTTCAATCTGGTTTTGTATGTGTTTAGTATTGTTAAACTTGATACAAGCATAGGTAGATGTGCTGCAAAGAAACAAATTCTGGTCTCTTTTTCAGCCGCCTCAACTTGGTCTTAAAACAAATCCACCACTTATACAAGAGAAGCCTGCAAAGACCACCAAGAAACCACCTCCTTCCAAGGAAGAGCTGCTTAAACAAACTGTAAGTTAGTATGTGGTAGTGAGTTTTAAATCAAAGCCTTGGATGTGCTCTTCAAAAAGTGTACTTGACTCTTTTTTCCTCTCTAGGAGGCTGTTGTGACTGAGTATCTGAACAATGGAAATGCTAATGATGCTGTCAATACTGTGAGAGAAATGAGAGCTCCAAAACACTTCATTCCTGAGATGCTGAGCAAAGTAATCCTTCAATCCCTTGATCGATCAGATGAGGACAAAGAGAAAGCAAGTACTTTGATCAGCTTGCTCAAGCAGGAGGGAATAGCCACCAGTGACAACTTCATGCAGGTATTGTGGTCTGATAATCTTAAGAGTCCTTGTTTCTTGTCTATTCTCGGGGTGTAGCTACTGTAAAGGCAGTCTGCAAATATGTTTTAAGTCCTGTTGATCTGAGGAGGTAAAAATAGTATATGAGCCTGTGAGGGCATAAGAAGCAATGAAAGGACGAAATGTATTTGGGCAATTAGAAACTAGGAACCTCTGCAAGTAATCACAGAAAAAACCTTCCGGCTTCTATGTACTATGAGTATTATTTGCACAAGAACAAAATTACTTGAGAACTTCAGCCTGTGTGTGTACTGTTTCATAGGCATTCCTGAATGTATTGGACCAGTGCCCCAAACTGGAGGCGGACATCCCATTGGTGAAATCCTACTTAGCACAGTTTGCAGCCCGTGCCATTATTTCAGACCTGGTGAGCATTTCCGAACTGGCTCAACCACTGGAAAGTGGCACCCATTTCCCTCTCTTCCTGCTCTGTCTTCAGCAGTTAGCTAAGTTACAAGACCGTGAATGGCTAACGGAATTGTTCCAACAAAGCAAAGTGAATATGCAGAAAATGTTACCAGGTAAGAGTTGCCACAGAGCTCTTCTGTCACCTGATGCTAGAGTAAGCGAGATGTTGCTCTAGTTTATGCCAGAGTAAAATAACATACAGAGTTACCTTGGTGGAATCAGCTTGTCATTATTGTTAGGAATGGTGTTTAAGGGATGGCTGGGACCATGAACTATCATTTACTGTTCATGAGGAGCACAGGCACTTACATGTGTCTTTATTTCTTTGTCAGAAATTGACCAGAACAAGGACCGCATGCTGGAGATCTTGGAAGGGAAGGGGCTTAGCTTCTTGTTCCCACTTCTGAAACTGGAGAAGGAACTGCTAAAGCAAATAAAATCGGATCCATCCCCTCAAGCCATCTATAAGTGGATTAAAGATAACATTTCACCCAAGCTTCATGTAGATAAGGGATTTGTGAATATTTTGATGACCAGGTAAGATGGTTTTGATGTATTTTAGGTACTTGTTTGGTTAAGCTACCAGTAAGATACTAACTCTGTAAAGACTGACATGTAGCTCTGTAGAAGTCCAAGATGCAGTGCAGAGGGATACAGATTTTGAGTGAATCTGCTCTAGTAAAATCCCATTGTATTTGAAAAGCAAGTCAGGCTTGCATCAGTGTGTAGTGTTTTCTTCGTGAGGAAGTCTAGATCCATGTTTTGCCTGTTACAGCTCTACATTTTAGAACACCACAAGGATTTTTGTGGTGCACTGTCAACCACAATACAAATCCCTCTGCATGCTCCTGACTGCAGGTGCAAACTGTAGTGATAGCTAGCTGGCCTTGAAATGTAAACTGCTTGATCTCTTAGTTCACAGAACTTAGCCTTGCTTCTTTTTGTTCAGTTTCTTGCAGTATATTTCTAGTGAAGTAAACCCACCCAGTGACGAATCGGATTCTTCATCTGCTCCATCTAAAGAGCAGCTCGAGCAGGAGAAACAGCTGCTGCTTTCCTTCAAGCCGGTGATGCAGAAGTTCCTCCATGACCATGTTGATCTGCAAGTGAGTGCTTTGTATGCACTCCAGGTGCACTGCTACAACAATAATTTTCCAAAAGGTAAGTGCATCAAGGTCTTAGCTGAATTGGCTTGCTCACTACATTTTGTGGAGTTTAAGTTGTTGGGAAGGTTATAAAGCTAACAAAGCTTAAATTTACTTTGGTAGGCATGTTACTGCGCTTCTTTGTTCATTTCTATGACATGGAGATCATTGAAGAAGAAGCCTTCTTGGCATGGAAAGAAGATATTACTCAAGAGTTTCCAGGGAAAGGCAAAGCTTTATTCCAGGTAAGTTTGCTAACACTGGCATAGAGACTTGTTTTTTGTTATTTCTCTTGCACTGGAGTGGTTGAGAAGACTGCCAAAGTGTCTTAGACCTCTAGATATCTAGAAACTTTAAGGAGTATTTCAGTTGGAAGGAGTTAAATGCAAGATGAACTATATCTCTCTCATTTACCAGAGGCTTATGTGTAGTGCAAGCATGGCTGAAAGGTTTTTCAAAATCAGTTGGGGGGGGGAAATGAGTGTTCTGCAGAAGCACCTAATGGGGAAACAATTCCTGCTCCCTTAAACCAGTTTTGTGTAACTGCAGGTAAACCAGTGGTTAACCTGGCTGGAAACTGCTGAAGAAGAAGAATCTGAAGAAGAAGCTGACTAAAGAACCAGCCAAAGCCTTAAATTGTGCAAACATACTGTTGCTATGATGTAACTGCATTTGACCTAACCACTGCGAAAATTCATTCCGCTGTAATGTTTCACAATATTTAAAGCAGAAGTATGTCAGTAGGATATTCTCTGCAAAAGGTTTTTGTAGTATGTCTTAATAGTCTACAATAAAAATATTTTAGAGTATCTTTAATGTTTAGATAACAGTGTATTAGCAGCATGCAATAATTACATCATAAGTTCTCGAGCAGAAGCAGTCTGTTGCAAGGGTCTTCTTTGCTGCCAGTTATCATAGGCTGTTTTTAAGTTAGAAAACTGAATAGCAACACTGAATACTGTAGAAATGCACTTTGCTCAGTGTAATACTTGAGTTGTTGCAATATTTGATTATCCATTTGGTTGTTACAGAGAATCCTTAACTGTAATCGATGGTTGTTGCCGTAATAGTATATTTGCCTGTATTTCTACCTCTAGTAATGGGCTTTATGTGCTAGGTTTTAATATCCTTGAGCCTGGGCAAGTGCACAAGTCTTTTTTAAAAGGAGCAGTTTACTTGCACAAAAACTGATCGGCTGAAGAGATGGTTTAATGCCCTTTGGAAGAGGTTTTTGTGGGTGTGAAACATGACATGGTGAGAAATTTGAATTGGTCCCTCTTATAGTACTGAAATTAAGTCTACTTAATTTATCAAGACATGTTCATGCCCTGATTTTATATACTTGTATCTATCAATAAACATTGTGATACTTGACTTGTTTCTGAATGTCTCCCAGTAGAAAAGCTTTGCCTGATGACTTGTTCACTTAAGAAAGGAAACATCAGTGGGAGTTGCCTTAGGTTGCAACCATCTTGAAATTATTTTTACACTCATTGTCTGAATATGCTGATGAATCCTGAATAAGGTCACAGACAAGATTAAACACTACAGATATGTTGTGACAGGAGGAAAATGATGAAATTCTGCTGAAGGAATGGTAGGGGTTTGCCTTGTGGTCCAATGTATGCTTTATCAGTGAGTATGTGCTTTTGACTTGGTAATTAATGCTTTGAGCTTCCCCCAGGCCACATGCATGTTTTTGAATCAAGTGGCACTGTATTAGCTGCCTGTTTATCAAATCAAATTGGCAAAGAAAAAAATCCCTACAAAAGAGTTTAATGATGTTGCATTGTACAGGCTTGAAATGTCATCTATTAAATACTCAAAATACCTTACTTCCTAGAACCTTGTCCCCAGTGAGTTTTTTGTTCTTGTTGATACTCTTAAGACCTAACCTGTAGAAAGGTGATGTATTTGCAGTGGCAAAAGGGTAGTGTCTCCTGGACTGGAGCTTTGTTTGCCAGTGATGTGAGTGCTTTAGCCTATCAGCTGTTCAACATCACAGGAGTTGAAGTGGAGCCCAGGAAAAGGACTGGAGCTGATATCTAGGTTTCCTTTGGGGAAAGGGAGGGTTGGAGTTTGCATGGAGCATCTTGTAATGCTGCAGCTGGAAAAGCAGGTCATGGTTAGCTTTAAAGAGCTCCCTAACTGCAGTCACAAGTCCTGGCCTTCTGAGTGTGTGTGAGCTGTGGTCTGGGAGTTCTGCTAATGCCTTGGGAGCTTCTGAGCAGTGTGGAGCCCAGGAAATCCCAGGTACTGTGCTTCCACAAGCCAAATGACAAAGGGTATTTAACTTGAATTGCTGGCAGAATTCCAGGGCGCCATCTCTGCATTTCAGAGACGTGCTGTGTTCAGCAGTTCCAGGGAGAGCAGGATACTGGTGTGGAGTCAGAAAGGAATACACCAACTGTGGTTCAGTGGCTCAGGGTTGAGAACTGCCTCTGTGTGATGTAGCTGCAACTCCTGGATGACAGTGATGAGTAGTGACATCCTGAGGCTTCCCAAAACCTTTAATGGTATGTTTTTACTCTGAAATTCATGACTTTCCTCTCTGTACAGTAATTCACTGCTAGAACTGCAGGGGTGTAGAGTTCACTCCTCACTCCAGGTGCATGTGTTGTAGTCACTAAGGTTCTGCAGTGCAGTACTCATTTAACAGGATCGAGGAATACAAGTACAGTAATAGGGTTCATTTAATCCTAATTAATTCAAAATTCTGTTCAGAAATTGTGGTTTTAGTTTGAATGTAACAAGGTGCTGTGAAGTGACATTTACCATTGTTGCATTAATAGTAGTGTGTTTCTCCAAGCTTGTTAGTTTCTCTTTTAAGTTTGCTGGTACTGGTGGTTGGTTCAGTGGTATGTGGTGCTATGATAGTGCTTTTTGTCTGTCTGGCAACCTACACATGAAGCACATTATGCACTTTGCTCCCAAGCACTGCAGAGGGAAGATGAGGAACAACTACAGGTTCTGAATGACAGTGGTGTTCAGCTCAATTTATACCAGAGCTGAAAGAAAAAGGTAGAAGGATGTGCAAGTAAAAGAATAGCCAGTCAAAATGAGAACAGATCCAGAATGTGCCATCAAGATTTTCTGCCAGGTTTTGGAGAAGGCTGAGCTGGCAGCTGTGGGCTGCTTGAACAGAGTAACTAAGCCTTGTATTTTTGCCCAGTCTAACACATCGTTACTACAACCTTATGTACCTGTGCATGGAGGCTTTGCTGCCTGGCTTGTTTCTAACTAATCACTGCATTAGAAACTCTGGTAGAGAAAACTATAGAAAGAACAACTGAAAATGCAGAATAGAACATAGCATAAATAAACAGTAGAAAATGCCACTAAAATGTGGATTTACCACCACATGACATGGAAAAATCACCTGCAGTATAAACAGGTCTGGGTTCTTCAAACTGGTGTAAAAATGGTGCTTACTGCAGTGTGCACATCAAAGTGGTCTCTCCATAGATGAGGAGAGGTGGTAGCATATTCATGATCTTTAACTGCTGCTGAAGTTTTTAAGTGCTCAAGTGCAGTGCTTGTGGCTAATTGGTGCAGGGGATGCCTGTTGGGTTTATCTCACTTCTGTTTCTGTTGACTGTGAGTGGCATTGTACTGAAAATGTAAACAGTGCTCAATTCTACTTAGTAAAGTCAGTCAAAATTAAACCACTTTAACTGATAAATGATAATGGCTTTTATTAATATTGATTTTGTTAAATGTTAGGTGTAACTACTGTGAGGAGCATTGGAAGAAACTGCCTATTACATACATTCCCTACCTGAACTAGAGCATCTTGGTTGACTGTTTAAAATCCTGAATTAGAGTGCACTTACCATTCAGGAGCCCTCACCCTGTCAGGTGTGGGTTGGTTTTTGAAAAGGATCTGTCCTTGTGCATTCTTACCTGCTCCTTGTGTCACAGTTGAACAGCTGCTGCCTTGTCACACCATCTCGTGTCCAAGCTTCAGTGGTGCTTAGGAATGAAATGTGAGAGTTCCAGGAATGTGTTCTGATCATGGAATGCTGGGAAGGTCATCTGGTTCTAAGCCCCCTGTGATAGGCAGGGACACCTCCCATGAGACCAGCTTGTTCAAAATTACAATGAGCCTGGCCTTGAACATTTCTAGGGATGAGGCATCCACAGGTTGTCTGGGTAACCTGTTGAGCATACAGCACCTTCATGGTAAAGAATTTCTTCCTTTTATCTCACCTAAACTCAGTTTGAAGCCATTCCCCCTTCTCCTGTCAATACCTATCCTTGACAGAAGTCCTCCTTCCAGCTCTCTTGTAAGAGAACCTTACACAGGCTCAATAACCCCAACTTCAGCCTCTCCCCCAGGAGGGGTGTTCTGAACCACCTGAAAGTTCCTGAAAGTCAAAACATCTTCATAAGGTCTGTGCAGTTACGGTAAGTGCAGAAAGAAACCTTATGGTGTGTAGGAAAAGGAGCAAAATTTTTGAGAGTGACTTATCTGACCTGCTTTTTTAGCAGATGGAAGCATCCATGTGAATGCTTTTTGGACTTGGAGGGTTTTTCCCCAGAGCAGGGAGTGAATCCAATTTCATCATTTCAGCACACTCCTGAGCAGTTGGTACAAATTTTTAGAACACATCTGAACCATGAATTATCACAGCTTATGTTGCAATCCAGGCAAGCAGCTGCAGAGACTTATTTAAAAAAAGAAACTCTTGCTAATTCATGCTGTTCTCAAAAATTAATTCCCAGGGAGCCGGTGCAACACTGTGAAGGTGGGGGAAGTTTGTGCTTACAGGTACCTGAGAAACCTCCACTTAACTAAGTGGTTGCTGCAGTGTTTGCTTCAAATGCTGCTCAGGTCCATCCCTTGCCCTGGTGTGCTGTGTGTGCAGGGGCTTGGGGTACCTGGCACCACTGATGTCACAAGCATTCCCCAAACCTGGAGTAAGTTTGGGAGGAGGTTGATACTTTGAAGCTGATAAATAACTAGAGTGCATGCCCTGCATAAAATTATTTGAATGAATATGGGCAATGACCAGAGTGTGAGACCAGTGGCAGAATGGGTCAAAGTGTCACACAAAGACAGTGGGCTCAGTCATCAGCTGCACTGGTGTGAAGCTTTTTCTCTCACCTTGCAAGAATTGCTGCGTCTTGTAACTTACTCATTGCTTCTTTTTATCTCGAGTGCTGTTGGCCACAGAACCAGAGCACATGGCAAGTCCTCTTGCCCGTCAGGCAGATACAGGATCAGTTCAGGGGGCAAGATCCTACAGCACAGCTAAAGCCTGGAACAATTACATATCGATACGTTGTATCTGCAAAACAAACAGCAGCTGAGCTGTGTGCTCTAACAGGAGAGGGAAAAGCTGCACAGCTACAGTTGCAGACATGAGAGTGTAACAGGAATTTAAAAGGGACTGTATCAATATGGCTTTGAGGGTTTTTACGGCAGGCTAGTTCTACACTGAGCACAAGATACCCCAAAAAAGCTTGCCATTACTTCAGAGAAAGCTTCATTTGTTGTTCAGCAAGATACAAGCCAGTTACAGCATCTCCCTGCTTCTACTCATATCCTGGCATTCCAGAATAAGCTTCACTTCTAAAAGACCAAGAATTCTCTCAAACAGATTCAGGCCTTTCCCTCTGAGGGTCAGGGACAGACTCAGACTTTAGGTAGGAGTTCCTTGAATAATGTATCTTTAAAGTGGTACTGTGCAGGGACACAAGGTTGTCTGGATTTGATTTAGGGAGCCCACATCCCTTCCCTTTAAGGGAGGGTAGCTGGAGACCAGCGAACTGTTATTTTTAATGAGTTGACGAAGCAGCCATGGCAACAGTTACACTTGGCATAGATACATGGCTAGAGTGAGGAAAGCAGCCAGCTGAGGGGGATTTTTATCTTCAAATATTTTGCAGTTTAGAACAACATCAATCTTGCATTTAGTTTTTGTTTATGTTAGCAGTAGAAGTGCCTGAAGGATCTGCTGTGTGAAGTATTCTCAGAATTTTATTATCTAAGAAGCTATGCAAAAACACTTTAGTTTGTGAAAGGAAAAGGGAGCTTTAACTGGTTTGATAAAGTGTGTGGAAGAGTTTATAGAGTTTGGTCTGTTAGAAAATGGATGCTTCTCTTTTTGGTAGGGCAAAGTGGAATTTGAGAAGTACATAGACTTAAAACTGAAAGACAGGTGAAGGCTTGATCTGCATTTCTTTAGGGATTTTGTGTAACCCTTTAATAAATGATTACATGCTCTTTCAGATTTCAGAGACAGCTGCCTCCACAGCAGAGTAACAAACAAGGCACCAGGCAGTGCACCAGCCCAGTTCTGTTACTTCCCAGTTCCGTCCCAGAGGCGTGAAGCAGGGGAAGGATTAAAGCCTTGGGGTTTTTTGTATGTACATGTATACACACATACATGTTATGTATATCCCCACTTATTTTTATTCCTTTTGTTCCTCTTGGAGAAGTGCCATTCAGTTACTCAATTATTTTAAGCTTAGGTTGCTTGATGAGTTAATATTTCTGAGTAACAGTAGAAGCATTAGTCCTAATCCCCCTTCCCAATATTGACAACAAAACAGGAACTGGCCTGGGGTTCAGCTGCCGTGTTAACCTCAAACAGCCCTGTGAGCCGAGCTGAGAAGGGCAGGGCTCTCTCAGTTCATACAAAGAACATTTTTAAAGTCAAGAGAGCCCCAGCCAGGGTGCTGGGAAGAGGACCAGCACGACACAGCAAGGAGAGGCAGGGTAGGTGCACTGCACTTCTTTAAGGCTGTACATAACTGATTACTCACTTGATCAACACAGCAGTTTTCATTTCCTGCTCCAGTGAATGTTTCCATGGTGACCTCCAATTTCCCATAGTTTTCCATCTATAGAATTGATGAAATTTAATTTTCAAGACCATGAAGTATTTAGCTATGATGAAAGGCCCTTCATAAATTCAATTAGATAAATACCTCAGTAGATTTACAATGCAGGTAGGGACCATAATGCAGTAAAACCCCAGCACGTACCTGCAACAGGTGAAACCTGCAGAGCCTGCTGGAGTCAGTGGCAGTGCACTGATTGTAGCAGTCCAGGGGCTGGAATGGCTCTGATAAAAGACATCAGTTATAAATACAGAATATGCTATCAGCAATCCTTGTGGAATTCTTGCCAAATTCCGTAGTAACCGTCACGAAGGATGGAAGGAAAACTCAATTCAGGAATAATTTCATATTTTACATAATCTCCTCAAAGACTCTATACACTTAAACTGGTTTGTAAGGGGAAATGTCATTGATTCAAACACTTCCTTCCCCTCTTTAGAAACAGGCTGCTCCTTGGATCAAACAATATAAATGCAGGTAATCCTGTTATTTCTGACATCATTTAAGATTTGGATTTCACCTTTAAATAAGGAACATAAAAGACACTATAGACTGAGTTGAATCTACACCTGGTACTACACCTGGTACTACACCTGTTACCTATACAGTAAAACCCACAACCTGCAGTTGAAAAGTGAGACACTAAATCCTAGGAAGATGGGCTTCCCACAGAACCTGGAGCAGGCCCTGGAACAGCTCAGCCTGAGACCTGTGAATCCCAGCATGTGAACCACAGGGGAAGAATCACCCTGCACTACAACACCATAAACCCAGTGCTGTCTGTCTGTACTCACCCCAGCACCTCCAGGAGCTCCCAGTTCCCACATGCTGTTTGCTGGGCACTTCCACAGCTCCACAAGAAGTAATCCTTAGTTTAGCTGACACTCTGAATAAAGCCTGCTGTTGGCATTTATGGAATAGCAGACCTAAAGTACTATTTGGGCAAAAAAAAAAAAATCCTAAATGTAACCAAAAAATGTCATAAAAGCACAAATAAGAAGGGATGGTAGATGGATGCCAGCAGTATTCATGCCTGTTCTTGAAAATCTCCTTTTCAGTTCCTCAGTGTGATAAAGGTTCATGTAAACTTGATCCTACTGGATTGGTCTAGGGAGAGGGGAATATTACATCTAAATTAGAAACTAATTCCAGTGACTAACAAAAAAAACATCTGAGCTCCTGTGGTGCTGGGTGGGATTCTTCTTACTTACCTATCCAAATGCTGGGTGTCTAGGCATTCATACACTCCTCGGGCAACAGACAGAACAGGTTCCTCCTCAGAGTGACTCATTCCACCCACCTTACATAATTACCTGGGGATGGGGTGATTTGCCCTCTGGGGATGCCAGGCCATGGTCTCTCTCTACGAGGTGTCTAGACTGCTAATTTTTAGATGTCTGAAGATAAATAAAATTCACCTAATCCACCTGGCCCTATTGTACTGAAATTACACATGCCAATGTTGCCAGAGGAAAATTTAAGAATGGGATTGATCCAGTCTGAAATTTCCTTTCCTTCTTTTTTTTTTTTTTTCCCTCTGATGACAGTATTAGATTGATTCATCTTTGGGAAAGATATTTGGAAATCAACATGGGAATTTTTTCCACACAGCACTTACAGTAACCCATTTAACTAGAATTTCAAATTTAGATATGTGACCTATAGGATCTAATGCAGGAAATAGAGCTGTATGGGAAAAAAACAAAACCAGCAATACACATAAGGAAAATCTTGAGCATAATGTTCCTCAAGCTCTCTGAAATAATTATTTTTTTAATACTACCATTCAAATGCTCATTTTATCAAATTGGTAATCATTATATACAGATTTATTTTGTCTTTTTGCTTTTTCCCCTCTTGGTTTTTCTGCTTCTGGAGACTTCAGGAGTTTGTCCAAAACACTGCATCTCTAACCCACATTTCTTCCCATTCTCTTTGCCCTTCAAGAGTGTCAGTTCCTCACTTCCCTACAGCCTCTTCAGCGACTGCAGCCCAGAACTGCTGAAGCAGCTCTCTCTGAGCCCAAGGGAGACAACTGTTATGAAATTTAGAACCACCACAAAGGAAAATAAATACACACTTGCTGCTCCACACATCACCATGGACATGTGCTAGCTCCCTCCTCATTTTCCACCCTAACCATTCAAGGATGTGAGATGAGTCCACCAAAACCTAAATCCAGAATGTTTGAATTAGAAATCTTGACACATAGTAAATTCTGGTTTGTTTTTCCTTGCTTTTCCTGTTTTGTATCCCTGGGGCACTTCCCTTCAGACATCCAGTCTTTTCACTGCAGCCACAAAGGCTGAACACTTAAAACAACAAACAGCCAAACAAACAAACAAAAAAACCCCCAAAGATCATAAAACAAAACAAAACCCCAAAACACTGAGGAATGTTAGTTTTCATCGTTCTTGCACGTGAAGTTTAGAGAAAGCAGCAGGTAAAACAAGAATCAGGATCAGACAAGGTGGCAATACTCAATACAGAACTTGATACTCTGCTGCTCAGGGATAACAGCATTAACCAGAAGTAACCCCTGTGAAGCAGACAGTAGGTAAAGAGGTCCTGTAATCTGACAAAATTCACTAGATTTATCAGTATACCTTTATATTTAAGAATCTTGCTTTGCTTTAAATTTAGATTTGTCCTCCCCTGATTCTCTCAGCTGGATTTTTAGCTGATCCTTTTCATGTTCTACATGACTGTCCTCCAAGATAACTCTCCCTTATTCTGTGCAGTCCCAGCTTGCTTTCAAAATAATCCTTTTCCACTTGACACTAATCATGGCTGTAATTCCTTTAACTAAAGTGACAAGAGCATTCCTTTTTACATCTCTCAGCTTCATAGGTCAATCTGAAGTTATGGAGTAGCATTTCAGTTGTCAGATTACTGTTACGGATCGCTTTTGTTAAAAAACAATTTATTTTTTTTTTAATCACCAAATAACAAGTTTCTAAACATTATTCCCAAGATTAGGTGTGGATTTAGCATATTTACTACCAGGGGCTAAAGCAGCACTTGTTGCCTCTTGAGGCAGAGCAGTTCACAGGAAGGGAAAAAGCACAACATGGTTGGTTTCCACTGCCCTTCTCTGCCCATACCCTCAGCTGAATTCTGCCCACACTGTTGATTTTTAAATTGACTTTGTTTTCTGGTTCCACGAGCTACTTAGAGCATCCACAAGAAATTATATTCCATGTGTCGATCAAAATGGCCATCTCCATCAGAGAGATGCAAATCAGAAGGATTTCTGCTTCAGGAAAAGCTATTATTGGCTATGGAATAACCAGCCTTGCTGTAGCTTTTCTCATATACCCCAAAGTTGTAACACTGGCTCATTTTAGCCATGGCAGATTTCCTAATGCTCAAAAAGAGAAATGCATCCCTTTAACTATTAATAGAAGCAATGTCTGCATCTGTAGCAATTAACAGTTGAGACAACTGAGCAGGGAGTTCACAGCAACAAACACCATCACAACTGGGTGTTAAATTAAACCAAAGTGGAAGGCAGGAGGAAGCATGCTAAATATTAGGCTAGGACCATGTCTAGGGAGATACAATCACTGGACTGCACCTAAAGCAGTTCTGATTCTCTGACTGTGTCATCTGTGAGCCTGCAGGTTTGTCTAGTGAAGCATTTCCCCATAATCCACAAACCATGTAGATTTTGAGAGAGCTCTTCATGGCTTTTTGGTTCTACATCCCACACTCAACCCCAACTCCCACCCCCAGTGATTGGTCTGTGGCTGTTTTGGGTTTGTCTTTTTTAAACAAATCATCACATGAAGTTTTCCCAAACAAAACAAATGCATGTGATTATTTGGCAACCTTAGTGATTGAGCAACTACAACCACAGCCTCTGCTGAAGCTCTCCAGGAGATATTGATTAATTGCCTACAGAAAGCACTCTGTAAAAGCAAAGCAGCTTCATAGCAGTTTAATTTGGACAGGAATTGAATCAAGGCATGCCTGGCCAAACCCCAGCTCTTCAGTGTGGGGATCAACAAGGACAGTCAGTCAGCTTTTAGCAATAAAGGTTTAGCTCTGTAAGACAATTCTGGCCCTAATTTGTTTGCAAGTCATACTCTTGGCCAGCACTTCAACCTGTCTAATAACAAAATTATGTGTTTATAGTCTTCTTTATTTAAATTAAACCATTCAAAAACAAACCCAGATCTTTTTCACTAGACTTCATATTATGAAGGAGGAGAAAGAGCCTGTGGTTCTATTTCTAATCAAGCAACAATGTCTGTAATTTTTTAAATCAAGGTGCAATTGATGCTCCAAAGACCTTGCAGATCAGGCAAAAATTCGGTACAGCTCAGTAAGAAAACATCCTGCCTCAAAGCAGCTTCAATTCTATTTAAGTCCCACAAACTGAAAGGGGTAAAAAGACTGATTGCTCCTCAACACATCAGTGTCAGAATGTGCTACATGAAATTCAGTCCTGATATACAGTCTGGATCCCGTATCTTCACCCACTCCCTTGCCTACTGTGTTTTCTTACACATTTCTAAAAAGCAACATCAAAGATAAAATGTAGGAAAATCGTAAGAAATACAACATCACTTCAGCTGGAATACAGCAACAGGGCATTCTGCAAAAGTACAAGTGAAGGTAACTGCTGCTGTTTGGAGGCAATTTAGGCCAGGATGGAGAACAATTTAAAACTTGCAATTGTTTCTTACTGAGAATCATTTCTATGTAAATATTAGAGATACCACCAACCTCTCACTTATGTAGAGCTTGCACTGCAGCCAGCTGAGGAGAGTCTTGGGTTCTTCTAGGATCACAGCACAGTCTGATTGGACTGGACAAATCCATTTAGATCCTTGTGTTTTCTATGTTACATTTTTCTATTTTTAATGTATACTTCACTTGATTTTACTGTTACAATTTCCACTCTCTGGTTTTACAGTTGGATAAATCAATAGTTCTTGCATATGCACTGAAAAAAACATGCTTTCCCTGCCCTGTTTAAAGGCAACAGAAATTGAAACACTCATGGGCAAGGCAAGTGTCTCTTGGGGCACTAATTACAGATAAGCAAGTGCAGAGCAAAAGCATACCAACACAGAAGATGGAAATATAGAAAGAGACCCAAGTTAATTAAGGATCAAGACTATAAATAGTATCTATTTAAGCACTGATCTGACACATCATTGCATTTTCTTTCCCTCCTTCCCCCTCCCAGTAATGCCATTCTGTTTATATGGCTACACCTAATTAGCCATAACTTGGCTAATGCCTGGACAAACCTCGAGCAGCCCAGACTGCAGAAGGAAATGAGGAACACTGCAAGAGTTACAGGTTCAGGCTCCTGCAGTCCATGCCAATTCCCCTGATGCAATGGCCACAAAACAGCTGCATGAAGATGAAATGATCTGCATGAACACTTTGACTAACATCACTAACTTGAATTTGTGCATGAACACGTTTTGTTCCTGCAAACCCAAATGAAACCTAAATCCTTTCTCCTTTTTAGTACTTGTAAATAGCTGCTGACAATAATTCTTCCTCTCCAGCTGGTCTGGGACAGCTTCCCACAAGAAAAAAGAATGTTACCTTTTGGTTAGACAGATTCCCATGAGAATGGAGCATTTACTAGAATAATTTAGCACAGCATAACACATACAGACAGTTTAGAGCAGTTCAAACTCTACTGAAAGTTGGAACAAAGCCATTACCTGTCTCTAAAGAACAGAGATGGATGAAGAGATGTTTCATGTTCTCTGAGGTATCTTCAAAATTGGTAGTCAGCATTCACCAGCTCAAAGCAAGAGTGGTATTTATTAGCATTTATCAGTATTAGCTCTGCTTAAAGGAGTCTGTTGGTTCAGCAGTGTCTGTACAGGAAGAACCTTCAGGTGCAAAGGTGAGAAGACTCCAAAATCAGTTTTCTCTAATAGATTTGTGGAACCAGACAGAGGGAAAACAGAACTGCATGAGATTCTTTCTAAATTACAACCTCCTCCGTCCTCCAGAATGAGCAGCCAGAAAAGATGAGCTCTCTACTACTACCTCTGTGTCCTAAACCAGCAAGTCACTTCTGAATTAGCAAATACAGTCTGGAACATTCTGCTGAGACCTATCCATCACTGAAGATAGATTGTGCAACCAACTCAACTGCACCTTTGACAGGAGGCCCTAAAACACAGAGTGGGCCCACAATATTCCTCAAAGTGTCCAAAATGTTTTAGATATTCCTGAATATGTCCAAGAATGCTCTAGCTGTTAGGGGATATGGGATTTGCATATCAGAGAGGCAAGAGAGCAGATTCATGTGCTAACTCTAAAGCGTTCAAAAACATTTGAAGAGCCAGAGCATTGCTTGGAGGCTTCCAAGGCAACAGGAAACACCCATGAAGTCACTGCCACTAACACTCACTCTCAGGTGCCAAAAAAACCTCTTTCTTCAGCTACAGCTGGGTATTTGTATTTTAATCTGCAAAGACTGGGTGAGAAGGCATGAAACTCTTGTATGCTGTTGAGCCAAACAGCATTTCTGGAGCTCAGGCAACAGCACAGCAATGTGAGGAGCATCTCCAAAAAGAAAGACACAGGGACACATGCAGGATAAGGATGACGCATCTTTAGCAGCAGCAATTGGGACTCTTTAGCATTTCTCATTGCAAATGGAGCTGTAAGAGACAGGTAAACTCAATCAAGGGTGCCAATAGGACACAGTTTGCAGGCCAAATATTTTGCCAGTCCCAAGCTCTGGAGGCTGCAGAGAAAGAAGTTTTTGCCTCAGGGCAAAGGAAGAATTAAAGAGGAGGAAACCAACCCAGAGGCACTTAACAACATAGCTATGATGAGCATTGTTAATCTCTCCAATAGTTATCAACCAAAGGGAAAAAAGACATTACAAACTGCATGACCACACAATTGTACCTTCTATAGGTGCAGCCAAGACTAAAATATTCTGAAGTTCCAAGTATTTCTAGCATAAAAGTACAAAGCTTGAGCAGATGTGGGTCTAAATTCACACCCAAGATGGAAAGACTACACATTTTCAGTATACTTCGAATTTCTGTCCTAAGTTTTCCCATATTTGGTATTCCCTTAGATTCTATCTCCAAATCCTCTTCTCTAGAGCAATTAGTGTTTAGATAAATAACAAGATACTATTATTAGGAGTAAGTACTATTAGCTCTGAGACTAATGAGCACTCAGTTACATACCCTTTCTCACATCCATTTTGCCAACTTGTTTTGTTACTCCTATTAATACTGAATTTGTCCTTGCTGACTGCTGCTCCAGCTGCAGGAATTTTCCCATGTAATCTCTGAAGTCCTGATTTATTGTCTGTAAAGTAACTACACTAAACAAGAGTGTCATCACAGCACTACATCACAGGGGTAAAAAAACTGCAAAACAAAGTAGGTAGGAAAAAAGTAGGGAGGAAACTTGTTCCAGAAAGCCTGCAAGTCTTAATAGAAGCTGTCAACAGCATTAATTAACCCCCAATGTAAGTTCAAAACTCTGCTACAGCAAACACTGCTCTAAGCAGTGAAATATTTAATGTGGAAAGCAACTTATTCCTAGGAAATGGCACATCCTTGTATAAAGAACTGATACAATTTCAGCTGTCTTGGTCCTACCATAGGTCTTGCCTAGCCTCATCCAAATCCTTCCTTGGCAGCACATTCTCAGATATATTCCTTGCTTCTATGTGGATAGAGTACTGTGCTTTTCAGAGTTAAATTAGCAGAAGTGTACATTTACAAAAATGATCGATTTACACACAGATGCTTTGTTATTCAGCAGTAACAGCTACTCCTTCCCACCAAGTAGTCACCTGGAAAAGCTTCTGAAAGAGAAAATTGAGTAGGTGGATTAAAATAAAAACCCAAAAAACTAAAAAACACACACCCCAACCAACTTCCCTCTCTCACCTCTGCCAAAAAAAAAAAAAAAAAAAAAAACCAACCCAGGAGCTTTAGTTTTTTGTCAAGTTACATTTGTAATGTTCTGTGAAAGACCAAATCTGTAACTTTCAAGAATGAGGTAATTTTATTTTTATAAAAATTGACTGCTTGCTAACAGCAAATTCTACATGACCCTTTCCTGTTGTATTCTGGAGAAGATGTGCTGCTCACATGTGAGGAGAGCAAAGTGCTAAAGCTGCAACAGAGCTCAACAGGAAACACCTCCTACAGCCATGGAACTGTGGATTGAATGGATGCAATCCACATCATGCAACTGTGGATGCAAAACAGAAACCAGGAATAAACCACTTCTCTAGCAAGGCAGTGTTACACTGCTAACTTGCTGTATTTTATCCAGGAATAGATTATTGCTAAAAATAAAGGAATTTAATAGCTGCAGCCAACCACCTACTTCAGAAGGCAAGGAATGCTGCCAAGAGAGAATTACGGCAATGTTATTCCACCATGGCACTTTCAAAAAACAAGCATCAGAAAATATGAATTAAGCTAAAACACAGCTTTCTCTCCAATTACACAACACATGACTTTTTATATAACCTTAATCCTCCCATTAACTCTCCTCCTCAAAGAGAAGAAAAAAGAACATCTGACTTCTGGTTTTTGATTCCTCTTTTGCTCCATAAAAGCAGAGAAATAGTGAAGTAAAAGCATCCCTTGTCCCCTTTCTGTCCCTGTTGATTGGCCTCTTGTACATCACACAGTTCAAGCTGTATTAAGTCATAACCTCTCCTTACACAGCTCCCTTCTGTGGGATGGGAAGCACAAAAAATACCTCACACAAGGGATTTATGAAAACCCCTATTATTTTACACTTAATTAAAGCATTTCTCTCCAACTGGATGTTAGGTCTGGAGATCTGCTCAGCACTTCATCTAGAGCTAACTTGAGCCTACATAAAGTATATTTCCTGTACATACAACATCAAACAAGACCTCCACACTTTTCACAAGGAAGACAGAATTAGTAACATGATGGAGAAAGCTGTGACAGCAGAGATGTATCTGAGGCAGAAAAAAGTTTCTAAAATCCCATAGTAAATGCTGTACATCCTTTTCCTTCCCATTGTTAAGAGCTGGCTACTCTCACACCTGCCATGGCTGTCCATGCTCCATTTGATTAGCTTTGCATGGCTTAGTTTTCCTTAATTGCACCAATTTCCTCACACTTCTCCATACCCTCATAAATGAAGCTGTGTGATATCAAGCATTCCCAGCTCACCTGTGCACTACTTCTTTGTGGTTCTGGGTCATGATTCAGCTTTGTTCTGACCCAACAAACATGAGAGCTGTTCTGATGCTACCAAACATGCAAGTTTTAGGTAAGAGCACAGATAAAAACTTGGTACCAAACTGAGCCACAGAGACATTGTGAGTGTTGTACATTCTGCTGTCTGCTATGGCTACCAACAGCCCATAAACACATGAAAACACCCATCCACAATGAGAACAGCTCATGCTCACAGCAAACCAGAAATAGCAGCATGGGAAACTTCACTTTCAGTTAGTGCTTTGAGTGAACTATCAGTAGTGACAATCTGGACCGCCTAAAAAACAAAGCAAGACAGTTTAGGCTGTACAGTCTATTAAAACTGGTAGTAACACACTATCCAGACCTACATAATGGCTTGACATAGGCCTTGATGACCAGTGAAAAAAGAAAAGGGTTTCCTTGGACTGGTACAAAATACTGATTTTTTTCAGAACCACAGAGAGATATCAGATGTAGTCTACAGCACAGCAATTTTTCCTTGTTACTCCTGACCCCATTATGTAAAAGGACTTAGTTCCAAAAAGCCATGTACTTACAATACAGCTAGGACCACGTCCCCAAAACAGATTCCAATGTTAAATTTAACATTTTCAGGTTTTCTGCTTATACCTTCTAAGGGACAAAATAAATCACTTCAAGCAAATAAGCAAGAACATTTTATTGTGACACTTGCAGCTTTAAGTTTCTCAAGTAATACAGAATTCTCTCAATGTCTTTACCAGCCAATTTAAATATTTCATCTACATCGGCATCACTAGTTTATAAAATTTCTCTAAGATCTGCATCTTTTCAACTGATTTAACACAAAAACAGAAGCAAAAGAACAAACTCTTGAAAACATAAGAGTTGCATCGTGGCACATTTGTTCTTTAATAAAAAGTAAGACAAACCTCCCTACTGACCTTTACTCTGAGTGAGGAAAAAGATAAATATCCACAGCTCTTTGTCCCTTCTGCTAGGATTTTAAGATCCATCTATGCATGTATAATCACAGAGCAGAGTTTCAGCCACACTGAACCACCTAAGGAGATTTTATGTTCCATAGTTTTTACATGCATTCCGTCCTCGGTGTGCTGACTGCAGGACAGAGATTCTGTGCACCTACAGTGGTTTGAAATTAAAAATACACCATAAGCCAACTTAGAGAAACATCCATTAGTAACTAATAGAAAGAATCACAAGAAGGTCTCACAACAGTTTACTAAAACATTAAGGTTCTTTAAATCACAGTTTGCAAATATAAAAATTCTATTTCCCCCTAGAAGTGAAATATATTTACATGAACGCTTTTAAAAGCCGGTCTGTAACTCTGCTCTAATCACTGTCATCCGAGCCCCCTTCGGAGCCCTCATCATTGGATGCCTCTGGCTCAGACTCGTTCCCAGAGGCTCTGGCAGAGCCCCCGTGCTCAGAGGCTCTCTCGGAGTCTCTGTCGGACTCGGCGCTGCGCGAGGCTGGGCGCGACTCGTTCTCGGAGCCGCCGGAGCCGCGACTCCTCCCCGACTGCACGGACTCGTTGTCGGACTGCTCCGACTCCGAGCGCCGCCTCTTCCTCGGGGACCTGTCGCTGTCGGACTCCTCCTCGGAGGCACGGGCACTGGACCTCCTGGGACTGCCTGCCTCGCTGCCAGACTTGTTCCTGGTATCAGAATCGCTGTCGGAAACGATGCGTTTGCTGTGCTGCTGCTCCCCTTCATCGGAATCGCTGTTGCTGTTTCTAGCGTGTCTGTAGGGAACAGCAGGGGGAAAAAAGGTATTAAAAGGTGCTCCCCTTAGCTTTTAAATAAAGCAGGACACCCAGGATTTGAGTGATGCCAGCGTTAGAAGAATGAGTGGAATTAATTTGCACTGGGAAGGGATGTTGTGAGTACAATGAAAGACTTTTCATTATCTTTGCATAATCTCATTAACACAGCATTTTCTCTTGAAGGCACGCATTGAAACTTTTAAGTTCATACAAAGTTAATTAAGGTTCTTACCCATCATCGGCAATTTTGAGTTTGTCCTCATCAGAAGAATCATCACTTGATGAAATGATGGCTTTTGATTTGATCTTTCCTTTCATTGAAGGAGGCAGACGTTCTGGTTTGGGCTGTACAGGGGGAAAACAAAGGGCTGCTTGTTCATGTGGCACAGGGCCCAAATGTAGAAACACATTCAGAAAACCAAATACACTTTTAAAAATTTTTCCATTTACTATCACTTAATTCTAGATGGCTTTGGAAATATCCTTTTCACCCCTAAAGCAGCAATAGCAATAGGAGCAATAGGGGAGGAGGATAAAAATAAGCTCTAGGGCCAGTTGGCTTCAAGAGGTTTTGCAGCAATTTTCAACACTAATAAATCTCTCTTGACCAGGGTAATGCTGAACTCCAAACACATATTTAGAAAGTGATGGAGTCTTTCAGGGTTTAACTTACAGCCTTCTTCTTCTCTGCTTTGGGCGGACGTCGTTTTTTAGGTCGTGGGCCATTTTCGTGTTCTTCATCATCACTCCCCTCTTCTGCCTTCTGGGGTCTTGAACAGAAACACATTTTATAAGGCACAAAGCAAAACATTGCAAAAAAACCTTAAAACATTCAAAAATACCAGTCTCAAGAAATGTCCCCTTCATCAAGTGGTTACTCCTACTTCTGCAGAGAGGTTGTTTAAGTCTTACAGTGTGTGTGTTTAAGTAGAAAATAATCATGTGACCTCTTGATAAGAGTACATTTTAAAACTGTTCCAAAAGACTGCAGAGAATTTACTTAAAAGTCCTACTATTTCTCAGGGGAGGCTAATATTAAATTAACATTAATTAATAATTAATTAAAGTATCAGCTACCTCCTCCTCTTCTTCTTCTTTCTCTCACCCTCCTCTTCTTCCCCATCTTGTTCACTGCCACTGCCCTTCCTTTTCTTTTTCTTTCTAGAGATGGGCAGATCTTCATCACTGTCATCATTGACAAACTCATCAAACTCCCCTGCTCCCTTTTTGGAACGCTGTAAGAAACACAGATAACCCAGCGTATTATTCACCTTCCACTTAGCCACCAGGAAACACTTCAGAACAGAAATTTATCTTAACGTGTTTTGGAAGATAAGAAAATACAGGCCTTCTAGACACCATGGAAAAGTTGGGAGAAGATGGATATCATTAAGAAACTGATTCCAAATTGGCAGATAATAACATAATCTTCTGTTGTTTTTAACAATTGAACAGATTTTAGTGATGCCACCAGGTTCAGAATTTTTACGCATTAGCTCCCAGTTCTGCCATTTTAGCATCAAACCTGTGCAATTTTACTCAGTGGAGCCTAGGAGCTTGAAATTAAAAACCTGTACTCCTGCAAGAGACCATATATCAAAGGGGGAAAATTTAGGAGGTTTAAAAGAAAAAAAAAAAAAAAATTATCTTCTACCCTGCCTCCACCGCCACCACGCTTTTTCTCCTTTGATCCTTCTACTTCACCAGTGAACATCAGAATATTCTTGGTCTTCTCCACATATTGAGCTCTTTGTTCCAGAAGTTTCTTCTGCTCTTCTTTTTCTCTCAGGCGCTTCTCTTCCTGAAACATCAAGGAAGCCAACCATTACCATTGTATTTGCAGCATCACGGTGATTACAATAGCAGGCACAGAAATTATTTGCTGTCAGGAGACTGGAAAATTGCTTTTTGATGGTCTGTGTCACAACAGAAGGTGCACATGGCAAAAAATATTGTATTTCTATGAGCCCATGCCAGAACAGGTGAAAGTCTGATGGCACAACTTCTGGCACATCTATTTTATTTTACTATACAACTAAAAAAATCTCTTTCTGAGGCTATAAGGAAGACAGAGTATCACCTGTTGGCTGTAATATTTTCTGCTAGCGCTTACTATGACTAAGAAAAACAGCTACCAGGTACCACCTCAGAACAAAAGGAGCATATATATTGTCAGGGTGCCCATTTATAAAATGCAATACACAGAATTTAGAAGAATGAAACCTGTTCTTTCAGCAGTTTCTGGCGAAGCAGCTCCTTTTCCTGCTCCTGCTTCGCACGCAGCTCCCTCTCTTCCTCATCCTGCTTGCGTGCTCGAGCCACGTGGTACTGGGCCTGGCTCAGTAAGTCAGAGCATTGCCTGCAAAATGTAGTGCAGATTTTTGAGTAAATTAAAGCACTTCTAGTAAGCTAATTTATCTTGCCATTTATCATTTCAGAACACATTGCTTCACACTTCAAATTTAGCCAATTCATATATAGAAAACCCACACACGAACATAAAAGGAATCGTACCAACTAATCTGGACAGTTTCAGAAGTATGGTTAATAAGAATTTGTATTTAATCACAACACCCTAGCAAACCTAATCAGAAAGGTATGGCAAAATTCTAGCATACAAAACCCAATAGTGTAAGAGTTAAGGTTAAAGAAAAATGTTCGCATCACATGAAACATTAGAGCAAGGTGCTTTCAACACCCTCTTAGCCGATGTCAAAATGACATTTCTTTTAATATTAAAATTTTCTCCTCTGCACAAAGTGCTTTAGTGATACCCATTTCAGGTGTACAGTGCAGGATGGCCAACACATGGTATTTGTATAGGGCTATGGAAATCTTACACAAATGTGCACAAGTGAAACACAAGAATGAAACAGTAGTAAGGAATGACCCTGCACTTGTGTTTCTACTGCTCTAACAAACTGACAGTTGAAATTTTGGAATCTAGTTTTAATAGGAAAAAAACCAGGACAAAAATATTCCACTTAGTATCTGAATGAAGGATTTGGTTTTGGGTTTATTTATTTTTTTTACCTGGCTTCTGTAGCAGCAAGTGCCAAGTCAAATCTCATCTTATCACCTACTTTACTCAAGTAACTGAAGTACCTGGAAGAAATAACATGAAACTACAGTAAGCAAATACGGCATTACTTATGTATTTATTGCAATTTTGCCTTAAAACAAAAGAATTTACTCCTGAATTACAAACCTCTAAAACTCAACAGATGAGGAAATCTCACCAATTTCTTCTGTGGCAGCATCTTTTAGTAAAAGTGCATTCAGAGTTCTCCAAATTTAAAACATTCTAAAACCACTCTGGAGAGGAAAAATTCTAAAGAGTTCTGAGATTTCATTTTCTGGCTTCTACCAATAAGTACATTGCTAACCCCAACAAATTGATTCCTTATCTGTCACAGATTACATGCTTGAATTCAGCATAAGGAAGGAAAACTTGTTTTTCAAAAATCCTTTCAGAACAGCCTCCTTGACCTAGTGCACAGGCCCTTGTGAATACAACTAACTTCCAAGCAGATCAGTAAGCTATGACGATCAGTGCTTTGAAAAGTTTCTCCAATTTAAAAGAAAATTACTTTCTAACTTTCAAGGTTGCCACAGTTTCTTCCCATATACCCTCAGAGATATTTTAAATGAAGTGGTTTTGTGCTAGACTCAAATTCTTGTGTGTATGAATAAAATAGTTCCTTGCTCAAGTTCTAGACTATGGGAGAGTATTTTCCAAGAATTTTAGTCAACAGGCAAAAATAAATTCATGCAACTTCTTCATGACAATAAATAACAAGCTTCTTATTAAATTTAAATTAGAACTTGTACCCTCAACATAACAGCAGAGCTAGGAATGCCCAAAGCATGCACCAGCTGCACCAGCAATACCTAAGAGCAGAATAACTGGCTGAAAGCTCTGTTCAAGGACGGTGATGACTGGATCAGATTAATAACAGTGGAGTCTGCACAAAATGTTATACTATTTTTTTTTAAGAGGACTAAAAAATCTCAAACACACATTTAAGAAAATGCTTCTGTTCTTACGCTGTGACAGTACTTAGGCTTTACTTGCTAAAGGAGGGCGAAATTAGTTGTGAGGGACTGCCAGTCATTAATTATGCTTACGTAAGATAAACAGATTTGCTTTTAAGCCTTACAGTTTGCTTTGAAAGAAGTAATAAAATGGTATTTAAGTTGTAGAATAATTGTCAACATTTTTTCAACTGTGCATTTCTGGGAAGAAAAGCATCTTGGTCACAGCAATAACAAAACCCTCTGAGAAACACATATTGGCACCTGGTCAATCAAAACTGGCTCTGGAGCAAAGTCTGAACACATAGTTTTGTCAGGCCCAGTCTTTTGTTTTTCTGCTATAAACCCTAGAACTACACAGTGTTTTGTAGCAGATGATTGCTCTTCTAACCAGATTTGTGCCTAATACTGCAAATATACTGTAAGGTGACAACAAAATAGATTATAATGAATTGAAATAAATGATCTTCACCTGTGGGCAAGCTCCAGTTCTTTCACAGCATTAAGCACTTCCTTCAGATTGCTTTTTTCATCTTTCAAGACAGAGGTAGCAAGTCTTTGTAGCACTAAAGCCACATTAAACATGAGGACTGTATCACTTGGAGCCACATGCCTGGCCTGGAAAAAAGCATGTTTTTAAGATAAGCTACAAGATGATACAGAAATGACATACAGCGATATAAGCACCATAATTTCAACCCCAGACCACCAAATTTAAAGAAACACAAACACACATCAACTAATAGTAATTTTATGTTGAGATACATGATGTCCTATATCCATACCTTTAACAAAGTTTGTTTGCATTCCTGTAATTTGCCACATTTGAACAGTGCCCGGGCCAAATACAACAACACTTCAGTATTTTGATGCTTATAGAACTTTCTGAGGCAGTTTTCATACTGAAATGAAAAAAAAAAAATCAAAGTCAGAAGTCACAGTGGTTTGTTATTTTGGTTAGCGAACTCCAGTAAATGTTTCTTTTCCTAAAAAGCACGACTGCTACTATGCCTTTTGTTTTTCAAAGAAGTTTGTTATGCTACATGGATGCCTCCTTTTCACTGATCAGAACATTCTCTCTCCTATTCCATAGCAAGTACCTGTTTTTCCTAGAAACTGGCAGCAGCCCAGAAGGCTCTGCAGGTCCTAAATACAAAAGAATACCTTTTAAGTACCATCTACTGGAACAAAGTCCAACCAACATTACTCATTTTAAGACCACTAAAATATTCCCCACAGTATGAAGGGAATAAAAGATCTATTTTCTTCATTCATACAAGAAATTTTACCAATTGAAGTACATCTAATACAGTAATTCCATATACCTGATGTAATTTGTTAAAAAAAAAAAAATCCAGGCTTTCCAGATAACATCAAATTTGTTCTGTCCACTCAACAGAGGAACTTGGCATGCCAAGGGATATTAGTTTCTCTAAAGTGTGAAAGATGACTCATTACTCTAAGTTTTGTGGGTCTAGAATTAAAGGTTTAAACAGTTAACAAACTTAGCATGTTCAGTAACAAGCACCTTCTGTTTGGCATACTCTTGTGTCAAGGAATCATTCACCCTCTCTAAGCCTCCAAAATAGCAAACTAAGTTTTTTTCCAGCTCAAGTACAGAAAAACTGCCCTGAACTGTAACACCTGAGGTTGTTACTCTTGGAACTCACTGTGTTGTGAGCACCCAGTTTTCACTCACCTTTAGCATCACAGATTTTGTGTTTAGCTCAAGCCTGCCTCAGATTTGTATGCTTTAGGGTAGAGAACTCAGTCGGATAATTATTGTGGCTGCAGTAAGCTGGGCTAGTAAATTCAATTTGTCTCCCTTTGAGTTCAATATCATGTATTTCACACTGTGACTGCATAGCAGAATCCAGGGAATAATAAAACACTTCAGTAAATAAACATATTTCTAATAACACCTTTTCTTAAATCAATTAGCAAATGAGGAAAATATTTTTCTCCCAAATCGATAGGTGAAAGTGACACCCACTTTTCCACAGTAATTCACTGCATAAACAATTGCTAAAATTAGATTTTCATTAGGTTTTTTGTCAATAAAAATAGACAAAATGGTAAAAAACCAAAAGACCCCATGCAAGCACAACAGAGTGAATGTGATTGTATTGCCAAAGCTTGCTAACAATAGTTCACTGGAGGACAGTGACTACTGAGCTCCTGATCATGTAAGAAAGGCCCAGGAACACTTCATTAAGCATCACAAAAAGCTTCAGAATAGCTCTGAATTAAGTATTTTTTGAGCCTCAACAAGGACTCAGTCTTAAATGATGCAAGTTTGTCCTTAGCTTCTGTCCTGCTCAACATGTGCTGGTTTTTTAAGCTTACTTGTACGCTTTTAGTCAACTAATTGGGTCAATTTAGTCAGAATAGGTTAACACTTGAAAGTTTACTTGCTCGAGCAGGTCAAACTAGCTGACCTCCAAAGATTTCTTCCAACATGAATTACCTTGTGATTTTAACTGTGGTGAGTGAAATTATGGCACAGTCAGCTTTTAGGACAACTCTGGTGGTTATTCATGTGATCATTTACAAGAACAAAAATAGGAATTGTTGCTATTAAAAACAAAAAAAAAATCCCAACAAAAACCACCAGGAAATTGTATTTACTTACTTTGGAAACATCAGAATGTAAACCACATACAGCAATTACGCTGACTGAGATCCCTCTAATAATTTTTTCCACAACCAAAATTCTAACCCTGCTACCAAAAAAAGTGTAAAAGTTGGTAGGTATTTGTAACTCCTCATCCACATTTGGCAGCTTGTTTTTAAATCTAGACTTGACAGCCAACAGCTCGTTAGAAATAGGCCTAGAACTTGTTAAAGCACTGCTCAGAAACTTTCCCAGCTGCCCTGACAACAGAGAAACATCTAGAAGTCATCATGATGTAGTTCAATGTGGAGATGTTACCATCTGCACAGCACTGATGTACTGTTTCTGCTCTACGTAGATATGTGCCAAATTCAGCCACACATCACTGATATCTGCTGTTGCCTCTCTCACTTGGGCAAAAACATCACGAGCTTCACGGAAATATCCTTTATGCGCCAGCACAGCTCCTGAGGGGAGAGGAACATGTACAGTGTGAGCTTCCAGGTTCATGCACTGTGCACTCCTACCACAGAGCATCAAATACTGCCTCAATCAAGTGCCCCAGCCAAAACTGACATAGCTGCCATTTCCTGAGCTCCACTCTACAGTGTTTAGGCTCTGAAAAAAGAATTCTATATTAAAATATGAAATTTAAGAACACAATCACCTCTGAAGGAAAACTAGAGTCTAATATTCACCTATGCCATTAGCTGCATACAAATTCTTTGGGTCATTTCTGAGGACTTGCTTGTAGATGGCTAATGCACGGTCTTGGTGACGTTTCTCCTGCAGAAACAAATGCCTCAATTCATCACTCACTTCTACAGTTGGGTATTAAAAGATCTACCCAGAGGTATTACGAACTGGAAGATGCCAAACAGACATCAAGAAGAGGCTCTGAATAGCTAACAACATACAGAAAATAACTAAACAAACCCCCACACAGGGCAGAGAGGTGCCCATTACCTTTTCTCTGTCTCTTGTGGGTTGATGGAGAGTCTGCAACCAGACGTTTCCAAGAGCCAGCATGGAATAAGTATCATTTTGTGTGGAGGGCTGCTTCAATATTCTTTCAAATTTCTTCTGTCCTGGACCCCACTCTTGTTTAGCCAAATGAAGATTGCCAATCAGAGACCAAGCATCTGGATGGTCCTAAATAAAAATTCACTGTAAGTTACAAAAGCTTTCTTTTTCTTTGCAAGGTTACTTTTCCAAGTATAGAGTATTACTCTTCTTAAATATAATCCCATATTAAAAAGAACCCCAAACAAACAAAACACACAGAAGCAGATCTGGCAATTCTCTCTTCTTGCCCTAGTTTATGTGAACAAACAAAATAAAAACACAAAAAAAAGAAAATTAAATTTTAACTTATTATTTCAAGTGTTTTAATGTTAAAGTCTTACAGGGTTACAAACCTGATTTATTTGAAGTGCTTCTTTAAACCAATCAGAAGCCTCATAAAAATTCCCTTTATCCCTGGCCATAGCTCCCAAACGCAAGTAGCCTGGAAATAAAAATAGAAAAAAAAATAAAAATCAATCATCTTGAACAAAGAAAATTTTGTCCCTGAATGAATTTCAAAAGCTATTTTTTTCCTTGACCAGCTAAGGGCAGCAAACATTAAGACACCTTTCATATTCTATTCACAATGAGAAATACAATATGAAGAGGAAATTCCATCCACAATGGTCATACAGAAACTGCAGGTTTCTAATAGTTAAAGTATTGTACATGTATTAAATTGGCTTTATAAGTTAAAGACAACCGAAAAACCTCAAAGAAATAAGGATCCTCAAATAAATAAGGAGCCTAATTCTCCTCCCTCCACTTTAAGTAGCTCTTCTACCTCCACAAGCTTTGGGAAGGGTATCAGCAGGTGACAATGGAAAACAAGCAGAGAGAAGGCTACAGATGAGGCTGGGGCATGATGTGTGCAGGAGCTTGGGCAAATACCACAGGTCAGCCCCAAAACTACTGCGAAAACAAGGGAACACAGACATAAGGAGAGCAGAAGACACTGTCAAACAGAAGATTTTTGGTATTATAAGGATGACTGTGGAATACCAAACATTTCTTACAATCAACATAATTTGGATGTTCTCTCAAAATGTTTTTATAGAGCTTTTCCGCTTCGTGAAATTCACACATGGCCTCATAGAGCCTGGCAAGGTTGTAGGATGTTGTCACAGAGATGGCATTGTAGTAATGCTCATCGTGCTCAGCCTCTGCTTTCGCACGATCCAGCGACGCCAAGAAGTATTTCTGAAGTGTAGAAAGAAAAGAGGAATGAAGCACTCCAGAATATCCTCAAAGAAAAACTTCTGTGTGATCAAAGAACTCCATTCAAACTGAGTAACTGCATACCTTTGCTTCTCCTAGGTTTCCCAGCCTGAAGTGCAGAGCACCCACATTATTCAGTATCTCTGGAGGGACATCAGCCTGCACTTTCTCCTGCAGGATGCGTGTGGCTGTTCCATAGGCTGACAGAGCACCCTTTGAAAAGAAACAGAAAGTGGATGAAGAAAAGGAAGGAAAGGAAGGAAAGGAAAACAAGAATGAGCTCTACATGCTCTTATGAAAGGCACATATATAATTCACCAAATGTGTATCAATAATACCTGTATATCAGTCTGTTCTAGAATTTGGGCTAGCTCAATCCACGCCTCTACATCATCAGGATATTGTTCTGTGACTTTCTTTAAATGCCCCTGAAAAACAGCAGAAAATAATTATGGCATTTTGAAGACACGCAGCCTGTTCAAAAAAATGGAAATAAAATCAAGAGTGAAGGCATTAACCTTAACACTAAAAAGATATACCATACTGCAGAAGCAAACATCCTAAACATCTGCCCAGTAATAAATCTGCATTAGTTTCCCTCCTTCATTATTCTGTTTTTCTATAGAAAAGAACACCTGCTTCAAGTCTCAGAAATAAAAACTATTACACCAATATGAGAAACTAGAGAAGTGATGTGAAGTATTTTTTGCATTTTTTTACCCAACATTAGATTTAAAGCACCTTTCATTTAAGAAAAGCATAACTGTCCTTCCAGATAAGCCAAGACAAGTGTTTTCTCGGAATCAGCAGCTGATTTGCTGTCTTCAGGAAATCACAAGCTAACTTATCATCTTCAGAGAATTTTAACATGTATGGGAAGAATTCTGCCCTTTTCTTAGTACCAAATACAAACATGAGGCTGGGGCTTCTCTAAATTCCTGGAAATGCTTTAGTTAGAGCTCAGTATAGTCTCAGTTCAATCCAGAATTTGTGACTCTTCACACACAGGAGGATATCTCATGACAGCCCATATGAAATATTCTGTATTTACAGCCAACTAATCCCAAGTTTTACTCAATTTAAGAAACAGTCTGATTTCAAGTTGATTTTTGAGTTCTACTCTTGCATGGAAACATATGATGCTGGCAGAAGGAAAACTCACCTTTGCAATATCCCGTTTCTCCTGGTCTTCTGAAGCTGCATAAAGAGATCCAAGGATTTTCATAGTCTCATAATTGTTAGGATAGGCTTTCAAAACTTTTTCAAAGCATTGTGAAGCATTCTCTTTGTCCCCTCGATAAATGTACATTTGACCCAATCCAAAAAACGGAAGTACAAAAGAAGATGAGGCAAACTGAGTGGCCTGGTAATAATACTGGAAAGCTTGATCATAATCTTCCTAATTAAAAGGAATTAAATGAAGAACAGTCAGTGTTTTTAAAGGCAACCTTTGCACGAACTTTTATAACACAGATTTAAGTGTGACCTCAAAGGGGACTTTGCAAAACTGCCCTACCTGGACATGAAAAGACCTCGCCAGCTGATAGCAGCTCTCTGCCTGCATTGCTTCCACTTCTGTGTTATGGAAAGCATGAAGAGCCAAGTGTTGTACTTTACCATAGTCCTGAAAATAAAAAAGGAAGTTAAATAAAATTTGAAACTCTTCACTTTATTTACAGTCAAGTGATTTATGATTTTAACATGGAGAGCTAGAAAATATAACAAAGCTTCTATCACAGCACTGACTAAGTTAAAACAGATTAAGTTTTAGCCATTACTACTCTTTTCTCTGTTTTATATTTTAAAGCATAGAAGAGTGAGGAGGGGAAAAAAAAACCAACAGAAACCCCAAACACAACTAACCAACCAACCAACCAAAAAAAAAAAAAAATCCCAAACACCAAAAACCCAAAACCCCTTCAGGACACAAAGGTGACCTTGACTTAAGAAATACGTGCACCTTTTCCTGGTTTTCTTAAGAAAGGTTTATACAAAATTCAGATCAAAAACCTCACACTTGTCCATCTAGATCAACAGGTATTAGGCAACTGATGAAATGAGTTTGAATCTAACACTGGCATTCTTCCTCTTCAGAGACTATCAAGTATTTAATGGTAAAATTTCACAGATGTCTTACCTTCTTGAAAAAGAAGTGATTAGCCAAGTGATTCAACACCATTGGATTACTGGGATCAATTGTGTAAGCCCTAGAGAGGAGTTGAACACCATTCTTGATGGAATCAGCCTGAATGAAACATTGAAAGGTATCAGCAACACCTCAATAACTGTATTTTACTACCATCTTCAAAACTATTCTTCAGTCTTGGCTGCTGCAGGATTTCTGACAACACCCTACTGAGCTCTCAGAAGTAAAGCAAATTCAGCTATCAGCTTTTTTTTCCTGCAGTATACAGACAGAAAACAGGAAATGAAGCTACCACACAGGGATGGAAAAGAGCAGAGCAGGACTCTCTAGGAAAGAAAAAGCAAAAAAACCCAAAAGACTCAGTCTTGATGTCCTTTGACATGTCACACTCACAGACTAGTATCTTTCCTTCTGTTCCTTCTACTGTTCAGTGTCCCCAGTGTCTGTTTAAGTTACAGTGTTTTACCCAATTCATTCAACAGTGGAATGAAGGTATTTTCATATTCAAATTCTAAACAACAACTTTAGATCTTATTTTAAAAAACAGTACAAGTTTGAGATGTTTACACAGGAATATAATTGTATCAACTTACTCTTTTCTAAAAAAAACTTTACACCTTAAAGAAAGCTTCCCATGGGTAAAAATGTGACTTACCTACAAGTTCAAATCCACAACTAATAAAGTAATTGCTCTTTATTTAGGACACCCATGAGATCTGTATCACAAGTCTATCAGCTTAAATCTGTACTTATTTCTGAACAGAAACAATAAAAAATGGTATCTAGAAATCATCTAATATCTGTGATTTACTTTGTAATTATGATGAACAGAAAGCTATCTTACTGAAGACACTAGGTTTTAACAGGTTAAGACCTAATGTGAAGGCACCTAAAAACCCAATTCCAGTTTGAACAGGTACTACCTTTCCAAACCTAGCATAACAATATACCGGGATTAGGTGATACTGAATCATTCCTGCTTTAATTTTCAAAGGTAAATGTGTATTATAATCACACTGTACATTTGTCCAAGTTCTCCAATAATTTGAGTCTCATGTCCAATTTCAATCAAATCCAACAGATGGGGAGAGGTCCCAAAGCTCCTAAGTGCTTTCCTTTACAAAAACCAGAGATCAGACAGACCTCAACAAAGACACAGTGTGATCTCAACCCTGATTCGACATCATAACATCTTCTAGGAGGAAGAAATATTAGAAATATCTAAGCACAGAAAAGATGCCAATTAGTTTGATAATCAGAGAGAATCTTTTCCCCAGGGTGTTCCCCCTTCCTGTGTCAACTCTTCAATGTTATCCTCATCTTGCAGTAAAAGTTGGGAAAACAGTTTGAAGTAAAGCACAGATGATGCATTTCTTAGAAAGAACACAAAACATCTTTGAGTGGCTCAGCTTTTAATCACAAGTTTTTGAAGCTCCAGGTGAGTGGGTTCATCCCTTGACTTAGTCAAAATATCGTCAGGAAAAGAAAAAAAAAGATACCAGATTTCATCAATTTCTCATCTATGGAATTCATTAAAATTTTGCTTTAGAGTATTTTTGGTTCTCTCTGTAGTTTTACAAAAAAAACCTCTTGTGCCCACTCTTTTTGTATTCTTCATGGAAGTCTTAACAGATGGGTTTTTTCCCCAAGAAATAGAAAACCAAGAAATTTTCAGACATTCTGTGCTAACAAAAAATCTTTCCAGGGAACTACAGAAAGCAACACACGAAAGTTTAGCAACATAGAGTTATGTAACAATTTTTTTTAAACACTCAAAAGTCTCATCCTCCACGGATAATATCTGAGATGGTTAACTGATGCTAAGGAAGTTATGATCCCAACTAAGCTATATTTTTCCAGCAATACATCATGTAGAAAGGTAGGATCACCACTTTATCATAGTTTTAGCAGCCCAGCTAAAATTTCTTGCCTTCTCTTTGGTTTACCATGCAGCATGCATGACTGAATGGAACTTTAAAACTTATTTGAAAGCTTATGCTCCTTAAGCTTAGGACTAATCTCCTGGGAATACGTCTTTTACCTTGACCTTCTTTCACATATCTCATCATGGATTTTTATTATTTTAATTAAAATAGGTAACCTAGCACTGTTTTTCTGTACCTAACACCTCTATAAACAACTGAGTTGAAGATATCTATCAACAGAAGAAAGCTATTCAGAATGTGCTGCTAACATCACAAGCACATGCATATAATATCATCCAACATTGGAACAGACTTAAAATCATTTAACCATAAAAGTTATTACCCATTTCAAAACTAGACTACCTTTTAACAGACAAAAATTTTGCTTTTTTAGCTAAAAGAAAGTAAACTGAGCATGGATTCTTGCTAAGTCAGACCCACCTCCTTATTATTGAGTTCCAGAACAGCCAGTCCAACCAAGGCCCCAACACATTTGGAATTCAGCTCCAGAGCCCTGCTGAAGGCCAGGCGAGCTTTTTCCAGCTTGTTCAGTTTCACGAAGCAGTGCCCCATTCCTAATCGAACCTCGGCTAGAGAAAAACATGACACCATTCAGAATTCCCAAAGTTTCAACTTTATGCCTTTTTTTCACAACCTGGAGTGACAGCAGAATTTTTAATAGCTCCTTAAAGCCTGTAAAGCCAACTAACAATTTGCTGTTTTTCAAGGCAGCAGCCCACGCTTGGCCACAAAAATAACTTGAATATATTCGTAAGGCTTTATTTCTTCGTAAACCCCAGAACATTGATCTATCTCCCACAGACTCCAATACTAAACAAATAAAAATTACTTTTATGGGAATGTATTAAAAAATAATAGAGAACAGCATTAAAAAATTGCCAGATGGAAGGGCTGGAAATTTCTTAGGTGGGTTAAGTTCACCCAAAACTAGCAGGCCTTCCGAAAACACAGATGAATAAATAAGTTAGCTGGCATTTCTCCTCAAATGATCAACTGATTCACATGCTGTTTATCAACCTCCAGCTTCCATGACCATGTACAGATGGACTACTAACAGAAAATTCACATCATACTGCCCTTTCAGAGTGCTTGGGATCTAGTACAGAGATATTTATGAACAGTTATTTCAAATCTGTGTCTGTAAGAAAAAGGGGAGCAAAGGAAAGATGTTTGTTGAAAAGCAAGGTTTTTGTAAGCAATCAGTCTTATGGTAAAGCAGACCACAGAACACATGTCAAACAAAAAAGGTTTGCAATAAACCTTTTTTCAGAAAGGTTATAGCAAAGTCTGTCACATCTCTCAAGAGACTTCTAAGTATTTGTGACCCCAATTTAAATATCTTGAATTAATGTATCTAAATCCCACGTATTTTTCAGCCATTAACAATCACTTTCCCAGATTTTGGCACAAAGAAAATAATGCAACACCAAGAAAAGCTCACATTGTGCACTATAGGTAGAATTTTATTTTTTAGGTCTTGTTTCATTATTGATTCACCATTTCTGAAGCCTTATTCCTAGACCTCACAGAGAAATTCTACAAGAGTCTTGAACAGTTCCCTCCTTCCCCACACAACTTTAATTTCTCTTACATGCAAAATCTCATTTTCTAATACCTATTTAAAAGGTAATACTTAGAAAAAAAAAGGATAGTACTTTCCTAAATACAATTTCCTTCTCTAACAATTAAGAAATACTTCAAAGTCAATGAATGCCTAAATCCCTCTGTAATGAGGGCATGGCTTCTTTTGACAGATATATACCACAAAAGTGCCCTTTGAATTTCAATTAGGAAGACCTGAGTTAGTTTGCAAGCAGAGCAAATACTTCCAGTAGCAAATACTTTGTGTCTTACCTGGGCAGCCTGGATTGGTACGCAGTGCTTTCTTGTAGTAAGCAAGGGCTCCTCTGTAATCTTTCTTGTTGAAAGAAATGCACGCCTTACCTGTTAGAACATACCAGGAATAAAACCAAAACAGTTACAAACCACAAGCTCAAGTATTATTTGGTAAACTTGTGCTGTGTCCATTTTCAAAAGCTGCAGTTAAAAACTAACAGAAAATTCAGACAATGACAACTTTTTATTACATTTGATGATGTCAAGTATATGAAAAAAGCAAACATGAAAACACATTAAATTCGTATTTTCCTATTTTTCTGCAGAAACTTACTTCTTTATTGGTCCAGAGGACAGACACTTACTCAGACCAGTGAATAACTGAAATTAGAGCCCTCAGCAGTGGTAACTTCACCTTTGACAGTGTCCAGCTTCATTGCCATCATCAGGGCAGCATAAATAGCTGGATTTGGGATGTATGCCCATGGGTCTCAGAAGAATCTAAGTAGCACTGCACTTTTCCTAGCTCTTCCACATACTTATAAAGTTTAAAGTAGTCTCTGTCATATGTTTCAGGTCACCACATCACATTCTATGCACCCTCTGAAGCACACAATTAATTCCAAAACCCAACCACAGAGAGTAAAAACCACCAGGTTTTTACAAATATCCATAAATTCATACCAAGAAGGGCAGGAATATTATTTGGAGACTGGTTGAGCACGAAGTGGAATTGTGCATCAGCTTGGTCCATCTTATCACCTTCAAGCAGACAAAAGCAGGCTCTTCCCAACAAGTGATTCTAGACAAGGAAAAGGATTTGCAACACATTTATCTCTGTAAATATAAAGTTTGGAACACATGAAAGATTAAATGCCTTATAATGCTTTTTACAATAAATTAATTTCTCTCACATATTATCAAGCAAGAGAGCAACAACCAATCCTTCCTTCCTTCCCAAGCCCAAAAATTTGACTGAAGTAGCTCTACCCAGGGTGCCACGCTAGAAACAATTATTCCTGGTGGAACCACACACATTTCAGATACAAGTTTTATTCACATGTACAACACTAACAGACTTTAAAGCCTGAGCATTTTCTATCTTCTCTTTAGTGAATCAATACTTATTTTCTCTATAATATCTAATTTACAAAAATGGATTTCTGATCAGATTTTGGTTTTACCTGATCATACATGATTATCTTGTCAGCCATAGTGTACAGCAGAGTGGCCTGGGTAATGAGCTCCTTCTTGTTGTCTTTGTTCTTCTCCTTCCGAGCCTGCTGCACATAGTAGGCTGCCAGAGTGTCCAGACATGTCATCTGATCTTTCTCGTGGTCTCTGTAGTCCAGGTTGCCATCGATGCGTGCAGCTTCCAGCAGCTTCACAAAGTCTTCTGTTTTGCCTTGCTTGTAGTATTCCAGCTATAAAACACAGTTTGAACAGACAGTGCCACTGCAGTCAGTACATAACATATGAAGTTGATGCTTTAGGTGTCACACAGATTCTTTTTCCAGGATATAGGGATAAATCAGAAATAAATGGAGGCATAATCAGAGAAAGGTATTCTGGTAATGTCAAATATTCTTCCCTTCTAGAATCACTGAATGGCCTGGGTTGGAACGGACCTTGAAGATCATTTCATTCCAAACCCTCGGCCATGGACAGGGACATCTTACACCAGGCCAGGTTGCTCAAGAGGCCCATCCAACAGGCCCTTGAACACTTCCAGGGATGGAGTATCCACAATTTCTAAGGGGAACCTGTGCCAGTGCCTAACCACCTCAAAACACAAGTTTTGATCTATTTATGAGTGAGTAGTCCACTGGTCTTCCTCTGAACTTCTTTGACTTTGTGACATTAAACCATACTTTCCACAGTATAGATACTGCCCCCTCCTTTTTTATGAAACATGTAGTCAAAGGACACAAACCAGGAAAACTACAGATTGAGGGGAAAAAAAACGTAGAAAGCAAGTCTCAACAGGCAGGAAAAAGAGATGAAATTAAAATCCTAATATGCATATGTCAATCAGAACCATCAATGACTGAATGGCCCCATAAAGTTCCTGTTCGGAATTCAGTTATCACTGGTCATAAAAGTAAGAAAGTGTAAATTCTGATTTATGTGAATACAGTATTTAAATATACAGTTTGTATCTATACTGACCGCTAGGGCAATCCATATGTGCAGCTGGGTGTGTTCCTGTTTCAGGATACTTATAACTTCATCACCCTCAGGCAACTGATCGAAGTCAAGCTCAATAACCTAGGACCAAACAACACAGATCATCTTTTCACAGAGCATTAAAAACATTGTCATCGAGCTCAAAGGAAGCTGAACATGTCAGAGCACAAAACATAAATAATTATTTGTGTTTAAACAGGTTATGGACAAAGAAAGAAGAGATCATGTATTGTATTCTGTACAAGACAAAACCAACAGCCTCTCCTTAGAGAAAAGACAACCCAATGTTTGGGATTCCAGTGAGGGAGAGATCCTAATTCAGTTTTTTTCACTATAGACCTCAGGCTCAGAATCAGCTAATAATCAACTTCACTGCACACTGGTGAATTTCTAAAACCTTTCCTACAGATAATACAGAGACCTAGCTCAGAGTCAAAATCTTCCACATCATCAGAAAATCAATACCTAAGACTTAGAGTCCTGAAATTTTGTAAAGTCATCTTTATGCCCTTGGAAATTATGAAACTATTGAAACAGCTAAACTTCTGAATCTTCACAATTGTAGTCATGACCAGTAAATGACATCAACTACTTTTCATCGTTCAAGCATTGTTTTGTGAGTACTCTTCTCCCATGTTGATCTACTCTTCTGACAGTATATAAGGAAAAAGGAATAGATACTGCTCAGGTGGGATATTTGGGAACACGATTTAACTGCTAGTTCACTCTACTCAGTCATGCTGCCTCTAATAATTAGTCATCTGCATTTCAAGTTAATTTTACAGCAAGGAAGAGGTGCAGTTGTTGTACCCTGATTACCAGTGCTGGGACTCCTCTGTAGGCTGAATTAGAGCAATCCAGTTTATAAAGGCTTATAGTTTTGACTATGCAAGACTTTAGAGTACCAGCAAAAGCATTTCTGCTACTGTCGTTCGTTTTAGTTTTGAGTTTGTCTTCCACAGTGCATCCTGTGGAAGTTTAACAGGTAATGGCCCTCATCCACAAACTACAAGAGTTATTGATGAGAAATAGATATGACCAACACAGCAAATAAACATGAAAGTAAAAAAGGGGCAGAGAGGAGTGGAGGGATATTTTATAGCATTCCCTAGTGATTAATTCAGAACCTCGGGATCCAAGTACTTCTAGCTTGAGCAGCAGAACAAAGATCACTATTCATGTTGACACCTCCGACAGAAATTTGTGTCACAGAAGAAAAAGCCCTTCAACACGTAAACTCCACAGAATAAAGTAATTGTGTGAGTTAAAAACTCAATGGCAGCCATACAGAAATTTGTTTCCATAGATATACGTGCATATATGAACGTCTGTGTGTACATGTATGTATATATGTGTGTATGTGTGCATATATGAGTATGAATGAGAATATTCTTCAACCTGTAAGCAGTATGTTTCAATACCTTACCATTAATTTAGTATCTGCCACGGAATGACTTAACGCCGAACTTTGTTATACCCTGCACATTTCCAGATACTTCTCCTGAATCTTTCTAACCTCGGCCTGTGACAGTACACCTTAAATAAAGTTACCTAAGTTGCTAGACCCACGGTGAAATAACTTTACGGAGCGGGTCCGCTGCCCTGCCCGTGTCCATGCCGCCTGAGGAACACCACAAAAGCCTGACACAGTAAAGGGAGGTGAGAATGCGGCTGGGCACACACTGTGCCCCTGGCTCAGGGCAGCCAGCGACACTCGCCCCGAGCCCGGGGCACGACCAGCGCCGCCCGCCCGCTCCCCGGCACGGATCGCCCTCCCTGCCCTCCGCACTCGCCTCGTCCGTGTCCCGCAGCGGGATCTCGATGGAGCCCCGCGACATGTTGGCGACAGCGCTGCCGTAGCCGCTGGCCGGGCCGGGGCCGCCGCGCGCACTTCCCCTCACAGCAGCGCCGACCCGGACGTGCTCGGCAGCGGGGCGGGACGGGGCGGGCTGGGCCGGGCCCGCCTCAGGGCGTCTGAGGGCGGGCTGAGGGCGGTGCTCGCTCCTTTCAGCACACATCGTTCACCTGTCCGTGCGAATGCCTGCATGCAAATACATAGTGTGTATATATACATCTATAAAGCACTGGAAGGCGAAGCTGAGTGTTGTGTGTCGCGCACCCGCCGGCAAAGCCAGCAGCTCTACCTGGGTGCTCTCTGGGCTCCCTCAGGCGGCGCCTCCCCTCACCACAGCTCAAAATGGTCAAAGCGTTTCCGAATAAACGCGTTAAAGCGGGCGGATTTTCCGCGTCTTTGTGGGAAATCGATGTGTAAATCCAAATAGATATTATCCGGCTAGCTCAGCGGGTGTAATACTTGTGTATTTAATGTATATTTACAGCTCTGCAGCGACAACTGGGCCGACTGTTTTCAAGCCAGGCGAGTGTTTTTAATGACAAATACTGAATGATAACATTGGAATGGTCTGTGTGAGGGATTGAGCCACACGGAGGTGCGAAGGAAAGAAGGAATTACACAAATGGGCTCCTAAATTCTGTTTTTCCAGTCATGATGGCAGACACATCAAATATTTGGATTAAACACAGCAAGCACAGTAATCTATGGCCCATCTCGGTCATTTTTGCAGCTGTACCAAGGCAAAAAAGGGGTAGTAAGAACTGAAAGATCCTCTGGCACGTTTCTACTGAGATCATGAAAAAAAAAAAAAATGTGACATTGTTTACACAGCCTATTAAACCCTAGAGCAAACTTGATTTTGTCCTATAGCAAATCCTCCACAGAATACAAAATTTGAATGAATTGTTAGTCACAACTATAAGGCATTTCATTAGCAAATTTTATTTTAAAACTGTGAAGTACTGTGTCACTAAATATTATAGTAGTAATGACTAGCTGACTTGAAGTGTCACCTGTTCTCTGAAGTAAGTAGCATTTTTAATTACTTTTTGAATGTGAACTTCAGATTTTTCTTTATGCACTAATTATTCTGAACAGAATTGTCTGCTCCAAAGCAGTGTAACAAACATTTCTCCTACTCTTTGAGTAGATTTGTTCCATAAATACAATTTGTTGAGAAACACGGCTGGAAAGCAAAGTGATGTTGAAATTTATTGGAGGCAGTGTGCATTTTTTGTGCTAAAAACATGCCAAAACCAATGTTATGCAGAGCCAGATGCTAATTAATAGAGTTCCTAAACCTGCTTTTCTGATTTATAGGCTGATTTTCAGAAATGAACTACTTTTTAGATATTTTAGTCCATGCTGAAACTTTAAAGTTTTAAATAGTTTAAAATTTTATTACTATACTATGTAAACTATTGACTTTATACTGTTTAAATCAGGAAGATTTCTTTCCATATACACAGAATCTCTTTAGTGTGTAAATTATTGTTCTAGTGAAAAGAGCTGCTTTTCTTCACGTTGTGAGTGCTTAGGGACATTTCAAGAAATGAGGCTTGTTTTATCCTGCTGTCTTTTGTTTTTATTTCACTGGATTTTATTATTGTGGAAATTTAAATTATTACTTTTAAACTTGGATCGTTAAGGAGATCTTGTTAAACAAGAAAAATTTATTTATATAAAGTAAGATATACCAAATTGAACTTTCACTTGTGGTATATTATATACACAGTAAAAAAACAATCCTGAAAACTTCATTACCACATGTAATTATAAGCTTTTTTCAGGGATGAAAATTGAGCTTAATGAAGCTACTATAATCACATGATTAAAAATGACCTCTACCTATCTGGCCACTACTCTTTGCAAGCAAATTACCATTTCTAGTTGAGGTTCATGTCCTTAAATGAGCAAGCCCCAATTGGGAACAGCTGGGTGGTCAGAGCAGGATAATTTAGCAGCGAAGCATCTTTACAGGTGATTTTTTAGGATAGAAACCTGGGCTCTGGGCAGGGGAGTGGCAGGATGCACCTGGGAGGGCTGGTCAAGGCCATCAGAGCTTATTAATGTAGTTTAAACACAACACAATACATATCTCTTGAAAAGGTAGTGAGGAGGTTTAGTAACATGCTGGGCTGGTTGGTTAAAAAAATGCTAAAAAGGGGTTTAATGGGTGTAATTTTTTAATTGATAGATAGTTTAATATTGTGCTGGTTCCAAAGGCTGCTGAATTAGCCATGCATTTCAAACTTGGTACTTTAGGGAGTTAGGATTTTCTGTCCTGCTAGTAAGGAATGCTGAAGTAGACCATGTTGAATGGATTTTGAGCAATGTTATAGGTATGCTTTTCCTACAAAACTATATGAAATGTAACAAAACCTGTAGAGCTGTAAAAAGGGATGGTTCTAACTGGGTTATGTTAATGTTTCTCTGGAAGGTGTAGTGTTTTTGCAGACCAAGAAAGAGGTACTAAAAGTTGTGCTATTTTATGCTGGCAGGATTAGTAACTTTTTGTTACTACTTTTCCTTTGTACTTCTTCCCATGATTACATTTGCCTTATTTATTTGATAAACATAATTATGTCCTACTGTGTCAGATTGTCACCTAAATCTGCAGAATTATTTGGTTGGTTTTTGTTGGCTTTTGCATAGATAGCCATCTACCTCCTGTGCCCTGCATTTAGTCGGTGTAAAAGCATAGTTTAAAAAAATTAATCAGAGAAACAGTCCAGTCTTGGGTTTGCTTTGCTTCATAGACTTTCTCTTAGAAAACTCTAGAGAGGCAGCTGTAAGATGCAAGAGACTTTTGCTCTGTCCTCTGTGGAGCTAGTGGGAAATGAATAATGCCATAAAAAGTTAGCAGTACAAGTGCAATTCTATGAAGTTATTTTTTTAAATGCTTAAAACCTGCCCAAGTTTCTAAATATAAAACTGTCCTTTCAAGTACAGTATCATTAATGCCACCTTCTGGCAAGCACAAGGATGATTCTTATTCACAGTCACTATCCAGCATTCTGTTGGCAGAGGATTTGGATTTACACTCTGGAATTCAGTATTTTCTCTTGTTATAGCTTTGCATTTTCCTATTGAGTCATCTTTTTATCTTTGGCCTTGTGTTTTCCAGCATGTCAGACATGTTACTTGTTCCAGGAAGATGAGATTGATAAATACTGAATTGCTCAAAGATCAATTTTATTTCAATGATTATCTCGTATACAGAGTTACTGGGCAAAGGCTGATTATTCCCCCCCTCCCCTTTCTCTTCCTGGTGAAGGCTGTTTTTAGGGATTATGCATCAGCATTACAGGTTTAAAATGCATGTCAGCAATTAATAGGACAAGTGGGGATTACACAAAAGGCTGTAGAGGTATCAGATGACATTGCCGTGCTGAAATGTAAAGAATGAAAGTATCACTGATGTTTAGTATAGAATGTTTGCTACGAAAAATTACTATCTTTAGGACTCTAAACAGAGTTACATCTTTTTCTTAAATTACTTATGATGAACTCCAGGAATTTTGCCATTCTATATCCTCTCTCTTTTAGGAACACTTAGTTAACAAAAGCTTGCACTTGATCAGAGCAAAACTTTTAAAAAGAAACAAAACTTTGAGGTGGAGGGAGACTACCCTGATTATCCTTGCCAAAGCTTTCTTCCAGGGGGACTCCTGAGTTCTGATACCATGTTTTTGAAATGAACAGTACATTTCTAACACATTAAATCATATTAATGTTTTAATAGAAATATTAGTAGCTAACCCAAGAATATTGAGATCTAGCATCTCCATCATCGTCTAGTCTTTTTGTTAAAAGTAGTATACATGAAATATTTTGGGGTTTTTTGACAGGTACTTGGCCATAAAATTTGGCATTTGATGATGACTGTTGTTTTTCATAAAATGCTCAGAATAAAATACTTTCTATGTTCAATAGAATGTTACTTGTGTAGTGAAAATTGGAAGAAAAACTACAGAACAGATACAGAAATCAGTGTCTCCTGGCACTGTAATGGTACTTCTGAAAATGTTTATATCTTCTTTAAAATACTCTTTGTGTTATATCCCTGATAAAACAATTCTTTGCATTCTGAAATCTGTGCATGCTCTCTAAACCCCAGGTTTTTAACAGAATGCTTAAGGAAGGGAAAACATGTTAAAGAAGAAAGGACTTGAGTGCAGAAGTCAGTTCCAAAAATAACAGTAAACACTTGTGCTGAAATTCTCAGGAAGGATGAAGCATGAGAATCAGAAGATGAAGAAAGCTTTTGGGAATATGTCAACAAATCTTTCTCTGTTTCCTGGAGGTGACTGGTTGTTCTAACATCCTTTTCATTAATGTGATTTATAATATAAACTATATACTGACTTCTATACATAAGAATTAAATAGAAAAAAAAAATAGATTTTCATGTATCTAACATCCAAAATCCTTTCTCTTCAATTTACTTGTTCTCTATGTCTCCTTTATTTTTTTTCTCTTACAGAACCCTTTATACTTTTGTTTAAGCACTAAAAGTCACAATGTTTAAACAGATCAACATCCTTACTTTTTGCGGGCAGAGTTCTATCCTGCCAAATGAGATCTGAAAGATCTGTTTAATAGCCTGTGAATGCAAATACCTGCTGATCTAGTTAAAACCAAATAATGTTGATATGGATCTGTTTTGGATCGCAGAGAAATCTTCTGGAAATGTGAAGCCTGTTTTTAATGTGCCTGAAAACATGGAGAGCAAAATTGCCTGTCTGCATGAGCACAAGGATGAATGTCATTGCAGAACCTGGGTATGATTTATGTTTTAATTCATTAAGTCTTTGGATTTCCTGCCTGTGTAGATGTTCTGAATAGGTAAATTTCAGGTGTAAACAGGAGACCCAGCCTTGGAAGTTTGCATCATGTGTTGAATTATAATCTGTCTTTTTAACAGTTTTCTGAGTAAGCCCTTAGAGTGATTAGATGCTTATTTCCCAACCTTTTAAGATCTTTTTTTTTTTTAATTGGCCAATGTATTTTGTTTACATTTGAAATAATAAACTGGAAGTACCTAACTCTTCTGTCTGTTTTTATACTTGTGAACGTGGATTTCATGGATGTTTTCGTGTTTTCTTTGCCCTTATTAGAAGCAATGCTAGAATACATAGCAATAGGTTGACTATTGTTTACTCATAACCACAGTGTTAATTATCAGAGGTGCTGGGACTTTATTAAGGTTTACTTTATGTGCTCATCAGTGTATTTACTTATAATTGTGCTCCTCTACAATGTTTCATTAAAATTTCTTACTTTTCAGACAGAAGTCATTAATTTTTCTTGGATACTTTAATAACTTTTGGTCTGGGGGAAAAGACAATAATTCTTTATATGGGAGAGAAAAATAATAATTTTAATTTCTTCACCACTCAAAATGGAAACTATTATTCTACTGGATCTAATTACTAGTTGTAATATCTGTAATTTATTTCATCTTAGGAAGAAAATGTGCGTTTTTAAAGCTTGGCCTTTAATGCCATTGTTTCCATATAATTCTTAATACACATCTTCCTATTAATAATGCAAACCACTTTATTTTTTATCATCTTACATTGTAGATGAAAAACATTAATCAGATTATTTTAAAACTCCAGTGTAATAGCACAATGTGTATCTAGCTATTAATTTATTTAAGAAATGTCTGTTCTGTGTTTCTGCCTAGCACTTGATGTGTTTATATCCACGTTCTTCTTGGAAGGCCTGGGACAGTTTGTTCAGTGATTTGAGAAGTGATGTGGATGGATGCCATACTTGAAGCCTGTTTTCATATCTGCCATCAACACGTAAGTTTACAATTAACTTGATCCATGCAAGTAGAGCCATTGATTCTTGACTAAGCACAAGCCTGGCTGTCTTCTTAATTAAGGCCTCAGACTGGAAGAGAACCAATAAATGTTGTCAGGCAGAAGCAAAGTTATTTTAAGATGCAAGGAGGTACTCTAAGGAATGGTTCACTAGATCATTTGGAACCTATTTCCACATATTCCTCTGAGTAGCTATTCTCTTGCACAACTTCTTAAGCCATGTGGCAAGTGGATAATGATGGTGTGTGAGCAGCAAGAAGTATTCATTTAAATAAGTAATTTTACTGAGTATGTGTTACCTGCTTCTGGGAAGTTGCATTTAACACTTAGAGAAAAAGAAACAGTACATTTTTAAGTTTTCAGGGATTCCTTCCTCCTTCTCAAAGTATCTTATAAAACTGGTATTCCTTGATAAATCAGGGTGGTTATGCTGGATGATACTGGATTTAGTATTTTCAACCCATGTTGTTAAGGGAATCTAGGTACAGCAGTAGCAAGCTACTACACTAGAAGTGCTGTATTGTGAACTGTCTGGAAGTTTTGGGGATTGCACTAACAATATCTACCATCCTCAAAGTGAGTAAGACTGAATAGTGGGAGGAATTAAATCATCAAGATGCATATGGATGTGTTCCTGGAGCTCTGAGCTGATTTCATTTGCTGAAGGAGTCAGGTGCTGTTAGTTCCTTGTAGTCCTTGCTGCTGGAGTTGCCATCCATGCTGCAGTGTGTTTATAAATAAAACCATTTCTATCTGCAAGCTCAGCCTCCAATATAAAGTCAAGCTGTGTTTTTTCCGGCTTACATTACCACTAAGAGAGCTACTGCTGGAACTCAGTCAAGAATTCTGTTGATTCTGTATCCAGTAAAGAAACTCTCAGGATATGTTGCCTCTGCAAGTATGAGTAAAAGTTTATTTATATCAGTCAAGTGACTATGCATGCATACAGATCAGACCATTCAAATGAAGGAAGGTGCAACTTCCACAAGTGGCTCCTTCTGTTTCTTATCTCACTGGGCTCTCATTTGCATGGGAGCAGATTATTTTGCAATTTCAGGGCCCATGTATGGTAATTCATAATGTGCTGGAAACACAGAACTTTTAAGAGAAACACCTTTAACTAGTTAATAACTAATTATTGTTTAGGCATAATTCCTTTGTGTTAATCAAATATAGCGCAACTCAAGCAACAAACCAGATTCTCACATTTTTAGTAAGATGTATTTCTAATATTGAGTCATTTTTTAATAATGTCAACGATTGTTGTGTTTTCTAATGTAATCTTAAAAATACAGATTTCTTTCTTAATTTAGTGGTGCCATTTTGTGCAGAAGCTGTACCTAAGGAATACAATGCTGATAATAGTCTGTCTGAAACTGTTGTGATGGGAACCTTTCAAGCTTTGGGGTTATCAGTTTCATTGCTTAACTTTGCTGTTGGAATTTTCAGAAAGCGTAACCTGAATTTCCCTTGTTCTCCTGTCTCATTCAGCAGTACATAGAAAAAGATGGGGGTTTACCTTTCTTTAGTGTAATTTTTATTTTCCATGGGCATGTAAATGGAGCATTTCTTTGTAAACAGATGTTTATGAAAGACATTTAAACACTCTGAAGGATATCTGACATCCTTTGAATTCATGCACGTGTGAATGGCAGTGGAGGTTCTGCAAATATTTTTCCTTATATCTTACCTCTATTATGAAAATACTGGTATAACTTGCCCTCAGAAAACTTCAATCATGGTGATTGATAATAAGCTATTATTACTGATTAGCTAGGGAATGCAGTCAGTTTAATATGAGCTCTTACTGGCCATTGAGACTGTAGGAATACAGAAGAAAAAAAAAACCAAACAGATTTGGCAAGGATGTGTCTAAAATAAAACACATCTTCAGAACACTTCAAACCATAAGAATTGGAAGAATGAATAATTTTGCTTAGAAATTAAATTTAAGTAGAGTGAAAATTTTGAAAGGTAAATTTTGACCTCCTTTTGCAAACCTTTATAGGAGTTTTAATAAAATTTAATTCCCACACAACTGGGAAACTTCTAAAATAGTCATAATCCTGACAAGTATTGGGAGAAGCTGCCTTTCTGTCGTGTGTTGTAATGTTTGTTTTGTACATACATTCAGTTTAACTGTCATAAAGACAGTTTTGATGTTGCCCTCCTAAGCAGAACCTGCTGAGGGTAACAATAACTTACACCAAAATCCTCTTTATACTGGAGATTATCATAAGTCTACTAAGTTCTTTATCACTTGTCCAGTTTTTTGTATGTAAAACTATGGCTCAGGCAGCTGAAAATGAATGGTTGCTAATTCTGATCTTTCAGGTTTGAGAGGTTTCTCTATCACATCCTTTTTGTTTTCCTTCAAGTAACCCGCATGCACCTGCTATTGTTGTAGTAGGGAAGGCTGATATTTCTTTTGGGAGGTTTTTATGTGTTCTAGGTAGGATTGTTCTGTAGTTCTGAAGGCTGCTGTGAAGTATTGTAAATTTTAATGTCAGAGGGAGAAGAGACCTGCTTTGACCTTAAATATATATACATTTTCCAAACTGACGTGTTCGAGGTCTTGATCACTTACATTCTCTGCCCTTTATTAATTGAATATGAGACAACAAGAACATTCTGCAATTTTTCTTCCTTCATTTGCAGGGAAAGTGTTAGCACATTCCCATAACGTACCCTCGCAAAATTTTTTGTGCAAATAATCAGGCAGGATAGACATCAGCAGAGGGCACTATTGAGTTATAAATAGAATAATAGTAAATTGAAATTATTTGTTAAAAAAAGGTATTGCCATGTGTTGTCCATTCATAGAATCACAGCATAGTTTACAATGAAAGGGACTCTGGGGGTCATTGGGTCAATCTCTGCCTCAGGGAGCCAAATTCAAAGTTAGACACAATTAATATGGCCATGGTAATGTGTCTGCATTGTTGGATCATCTGTAAAAAACTGCAATCAGATTTGGTTTTTTTCTCCAAACTACTTTTATATCCACTTGTGAGGCTGGATGTAGAGCGTGCCCAGAGCTGCAGCATAGTTATTTTGTATTAGTAAGACTATAAAACTTTAGAAATTTTGTTTCTAAAGTCACTAAAAAGGTGGGGGTTTTTTAAAATTGCTTGTCGGCTTTAATAGTAAGATGCAAGCACAAACACAAAAAAAGTTCCATGAATGTCTTTTCTGTTACTTCTGGAAGGCAAGATTGACTGGCATAGTAATCTCAATGTAGCTGCTGTTGAAGCAGCATATTGTTGATTTGTGGGGGTTTTATCAAGTAAGATTTCTATGGTATTTGCTACTCAGTCGTATGATTTTATTTATTACCAACCACTTTATTGGAGAGCTGAGGTAGGTAGCAACAGGAAGAATTTACAAAAGCAAATACTGCTTTCATCTTTTAAACCTTTTTTTCTAAAGGTGCTGTATTGAATGTGAGGACAGATTTATAGAAAGCAGAGGCTTCTCCAAATCAGTGAGTTTTATTAAGGAAATTTTTTCTCTTTTTAACATAAACAAAGTCGTAGCCTGTCATCATTACTTGAATTAATTCCAGTTCCTTTTTTCAATCTAGTTGCTTAAATTAACTAAAATTTTATTGGCTCAAATGGTAAACTGTTGAATTTTGTAGGGTACAGCATTTTCCTTTAGCTTATCCAATTCTGCAGTGCTTTTTAAGAGCACATTTGTGACAAAATTGCAGACTTCCAAGCTGAGGAACAAATGTCTGTTATTTAATATCAAACACAATGCTACTTTAGGGAGCTTACTGACACTCGAATCACATTAAAGAACTTCTGATATTTACTGAAACCACTGGGATGCACTAATAATTTGTATAATTTTCTTAAAGCAAACGTTTCTCTACTGTCTTCAGGGTGAGAAGTAATGTTGTTACATCTCTGTCTAGTTTTCACCCTTTTTTTCTGACAAACTGTTAGTTAGAACATTTATTTCAACAAAATATTTGTGATTTTACATATTAAACAGGAGTGCTAAAAGGATAACATCTTTCTTTAAATTTTCTTTTCACTCTTAGAAAAGTGAATATTTTAGGTATTGTTAGAGTAACACAAATGTTTGCCTACCCCTGTGGATTTCAAACTAGAACAACTCCTAAAGAGATTGTTGGCCTCTTAAAAATACTTTCTCCTCTCAACTAAATCAACTATATTTGAATGCTGGTTAGCTAAAATTTCAGCTCCTCTCAGATGCTGAGCTACCCCTTTAACATAAGCAGTGGGGTTAGTGAAATGTCAGTTTAGATTCCTGGCAGCTCTCCAAACAAATTAGTTTTAACTACTTCAGGCAAATGGCCTCATGGTCCACAGGCAGTTGTGAGTGGTGCTGAGTGCATATCCTTGCAGGATTCAATACCAGCTGATGTGGAATTCCATGGAGGTTAGAAAGTGCTGCAGGGAGCTGAGGTGGAACTGCTCTGTTATCAGCACCCAGCAGAGCCAGGGTTTGGTAAGTATTTTGATTGTGGTCAGAATTTGGGCAGGAATTTAGTGCTCTCCAATGTCTCCAGTTCCTGGAGCAGCACAGGCCCGATCTTTGTGCCACTGTTAAAGTGTCTCGTTGGTGTAACAGCTGGAGGCAGGTCCAAATGAGTAGGCAGGATATGTTGATCTCTGATACACAGTTTTTGTCTTTGATGAATGGGAATGTTTGCCATGTAGGTATAATAAAAATTCAGAAGGTATACTCCCAACTAGAATAGTATTTTAAAAAAGCCAAACAAACCAACAGTATTTTTAAAAATTCTGAAATATTACTGGTTTCAAAATGCTGAAGATCTCTATTTTTTCATTTAGGTGACATCAGCAAAGCTTTTTTTCCTATATTTCCAAAATAAAGATTGCTATTAAACATGCAGCTGAGTGATACAGGCTGTCAGAGACAGGCATAAACATCTGTGAAGGTAATATGATAGTTGAGTGTGTTGGAAGATGGTCGATGGAAGTGAGAAAGCACTTGTGTAGTAAATTTTGAATGGTGTGGAAGACTTGGGGAATAGAAGAGTTAAAAATTGGTTTAGGCCAAGTGCTAATGACAACACCATCTTTTCTGAATGCTGACTCAGACTGTGAGATGGCTGGGCTTTAAACAACAAAAAATTCACAGCTGGGCTGTCCCAGCAGTGCCAGTGTGGAAAGGGCCCCTAATGCAAACTTGTGTCTCTCCTGCAGAAAGTGTAACCCAGAAGGGATACAGGGGAGAATGATGAGGGACTGACCTTAATCATTAACAGCAAGGAAGTTTTGAATGGCCTTTGTTTAAGGAATTGCTCTTGACTCCTGGGGTACAGTGGTGACACCACTGTAAACAGCAGCACATTTAGCACTCCTGCTGGCAGTGCTTGTTGCAGTGAGTGTTTGGAGTGTTCTTGGTGAAAAGGAATTCAAAGTCACGCATTGGATCATCCACTTACTGAAAGGAGTTGAGATGCATGAAATTACGTGTGGATGACCTAAATTACACCTGGCAGGCTGCAAAAGGCATCTATTCCTGGCGCTTTCAGAGGTAGATACTACATCTACAAAGCAATAAGTAATGATTTCAGGCATGACCTTGTGACATCAATGCTACCCTGACTGATTAAAATCAAGCACATAGCACTACAGATCCTTCATGTAATATCCTGTGCTTTGCTGTTCCTCCTCTGTCCACCACACACCTCAGCACATTGCCCTCAAATGGCTATGAAGCAGTTTTGGACGAGCATAATGAGATTCTATTGTGTATACTCTTAAAAAAAAAAAAGTAGAAATTGCACATCATTGTCTACTTTTACATGGCAGGTTTTACTTTACCTTCTGCAAATCAGAGTGAGTCTTGTGATTTTGTGTTGTTACCTTAGTATTGTAAAGCTGCAATTCTTTGCTGACTTTTCAGTCAGGATGACCAATTGCTCTCTTGCTTAGTTTATGTTCTGTTGCTATTCTAATGGGATGAGTGAAGAGAAGAGGATATTGTTTATTTTTACTTTCCTCTGTAGGACTTTGGTTTGTGACACTTCTCTGTGAAATTATCCATATGTTTCCTTAGGAGTTTTCAAGGAAGACTTAAGTTCACTATTACACAGAAAAGGATGACATCCAAGGTGCTGCTCTTGTTTTGGCAACCTGAATTTAGTTCCAAAAATTCTGTTTAAAATAAAATAGGTGGAATTTGTCAAGGTTGCTTTATGCTTCAAACATCGTGGAACAGGTTGGAATGAATTTTAAATCCTTCATTTCCTCAAATTTATTTGGAACCTCTAAAGAAAAAAAAAGCACAATGGAAGGAAATTTCTTATGAACAATTGTAGGGACACTTATAAACAATGTTTCTTGAATTCCTGGATTTGAAAGCAACTGTGTGTAGTGCATCTTCACAAATTCTTGCAGCTAATTATCTACAATAAACTTTCTAAAAGCAAACAGATAAGATCAGTATATCTCATAAGAGGGGCTTTACAAGGTTGCTCTACCTCTGATCTGGAAACAAAATCGGTAGGAATTTCCCATTTCTTTTGGAAAGATTGGCAATGGTTATAGTGAATTATCTATCAGTTCCTTTACTAGGGATGTGTGGACAGAGCAACTGTATAAAGGAAGGAGGCAAGACTTTTGTGCTTCTTTCATTCATTCAATAATTTTTAAGAAATAATGAATTACTTTTATGACTGTATTTTCAAAAGGAAGGCCAATAATCACTGCCAGCAGGACCATGGCAGTGATTGTCACACTGTACTGGGCACTGGTGAGGCCACACCTCAAGTGCTGTGTCAAGCTCTTGGCCCCTCACTGTAAGAAAGACATTGAGGGGCTGGAAAGAGTCCAGAGAAGGGCAGTGGAGCTGACAAAGGGTCTGCAGAATCCCATGAGAAATGGCTGAGGGAGTTGGGGATGTGAATCCTGGAGAAAAGGAGGCTCAGGGGAGATCTTATCACTCTCCACAACTCCCTGAAAGAAGGGTGTAGTCAGGTCGGGGTCAGTCTCTCCTCCCAAGCAATCAGTGACAGGACAAGAGGAAATGGCCTCAAACTGCACCAGGGGAGGCTCAGGTTTGACGTCAGGAAGAATTTATTCACAGAAAGGGGTTGTTAAGTATTGAAATGTGCTGCTCGGGGAGGTAGTACAGTCACCATCCCTGGAGGTGTATAAGAAAAGGCTGGATGTGGCACTGGTCTAGTTGACACAGTGGCGATCAGTAAAAGGTTGGACCTGATAATCCTGGGGGCTTTTCCAACCTTAAAATATGTCTGTGATTCTGTGCTCTATACAGTGTGTGCTTTGTGTGGCAGCAAAGCAACCAAAACATTATGTGTAATGAAAAATGACAATATTTTGGAGGCAACATTAGGAATACAAAATGCTTTATGGTCTGAGTGAGAAAAGAGCTTACATGGGATTTGAATGCTGTGTACTGTATGACAACTTACTGCAGCCCCTAAAAATTTAAATGCAGACATGAGCTGAGCTGGATACAAGAAGCAGCAGTGTCAATGTCTTGCTATGACTGCAAAAATAGTAAGATTTTTCCTACCATATTCACAAGCTTCCGTCAACTTTGTAGAATTCTTGCATACAATGTTATATGCAGTGCTGCAAGAAAACCGTGTATTCATTGAAAAATACGGACCTACTACTGAGTAGATGAAGTGAGGAAAACAAACTAGAAATGGATGAAAGTCTGTGCTGATTGTTTAGATGTTGCACCTTCTTGTTATGCTTATGAACTGCTAAGCAGTTTGTTAAATCTGTTTCCAAATGCAAGACTTTACATGAGGGTGGCTTTGAGCCAAGGCCTGTGCTGGAGGGTAGGAAGTGACAGGTGGCTGCTTCTACTAGTGAGAAATTTGAGCCAGCAGTGTGGAACAGAGTGTGGTGGCATCTCTTGTAGTGTGAGTCTGGACCATGTTTATCCCCTCATTAGGTCAGGCCTAGTCAATGAGGCTGATTGTGGCTGAAGAAATGCAGCTTTTTAAATGAGTTTGTGTTCCAGACACAGAAGGCTTAGAAGAAAGGGACAGCAAATCAGCAGCAGGGTGGGAGGGGGAGTCTGGTTTGCTGTGGGCAGGCAAAACACAGGAAATCCAACCTCATGTATGTGAGTGATGGAGGTAGTGAGGAAAAGCCTCCCCAAGGATGAAAGCTCCACAGAGATGGTGGAACCAATTTAGTTGTTGATCTGAAATTGGCTCCCTTTGGCTTTGTTTTATGGTGGTCAGATGTTTTGGGGAAGCTGAAGGCTTGAGTTTTAGAGTCTTAGGCCTAGAAATTGAGCCCTGTTCTATAATGGGATCTGCCATACTCATTTTGTTCTTGTAAATTTCATGTTTGCATGAAAATAATTGAAAGCAAATGTTATATATATGCTAGTTTTAGATTGTCTTGCCTCATGTTACCTCTTAAAAATCAGTGGAAATATGTTTGGGAGCTTTGTTTGTCTGGCTTTGATTTTTGGGTTTTGCAGGCTTTTTTTTTTTTCCTGTGCCTTTTTACTGAATGTGCAGAAAGAGCTGGCATGTTGAAGGTTTTCTTTTTAGCTGTTATGATCCAGGGAGTCATATATTGTTGTAGATCACAGTAAAAAGCATTTTTCAAGGTGTTTATATACAAATGAAATTGTTTTCAAACATACTGAGGTGTGACTTCCAAGATCAAAAAGTTCTGACAGCGCACAATGAAAAATGGTAATGCTTCTATGAAAGCTTAAGGCCAGGCAAGCCTATTCAAACTTTACAAAAAGAAGCTTACAGCAGTTCTGTCTTAGGAGACTGAAATGTATGAACAGAGAAGGCTTTCAGAGACCAAGAGAAGTGCTGGCATGACTGGGGGCTCATCTGTGTCCCTCTAATTTACCATTTAGTGTAATAAAATATCTCCTGTATAGGAAATGGACTACAAGTCCAAAATACCAGCAGGTCTGGTAAAGCTGACTGTGCTCTCTGCAGGGAAAAATGTCTCGAATTCTCATTAATCATAGAATAGTTTTGAGTTGAAAGGAACCTTAAAGATCATAAAGTTCCAACCCTCAAGGATGATATTTGTCAGACAAGGATCTTAAGATGATGAGAACACTCAAATACCTGGCAGCACAGATAGAACAATATGTGCAGGCAGTTGCTGTGGGTGAAGAAACAGATGCTCAGAGAATAAGCTATTTGTGACAATAGCAACTCACAATATAATTGAATTATGCAGAGAAGTAGAACTACAGCTGAGACATTCTGAAGATTTTTGCTTTCCAAGTACCACAAGTCACATGAAAGACATCAGTTTATCCATTTAGAAGCTCCTGTGACCTTCTGTGTACATTGTGTGACGGCCACTGGAATACTCAAACAAAGTCACTTTTAAAATCATAACTGTCAAGCAAGGCTGGTCCTCTGGTCCTCTGACTGTTGTTGATTCTCATTTTCCTTTTGCTGGGTATTCAGCAGTTGTTTAATTCTTACAATTCAACGAACAAACAAAAACAAAACAAACAAAAAACCCCAACAACACACTCAGAAAAACAAGGTAAAGTTTTGAAAAACTGCAATAAAATTAAATTTTTTTTTTCCTTTTTTGTTAGAGACAATTTTTAAAGCTTCCATGTAGAATTTACTGGTTTAGAGTTAAAACTAAGTTTTAGTGAACTAAGCACTTGTAAATGGAGCCTATAATAATGGGATAAATAAACACATCTGAATTTCTTGCTTAGCTCTCTCCCTGCCACTGCTGCCTCCTGTCCTCCCACCCCATGCAGACTTCCTGACAGTGCCACTTAGCAGGACACTAATGAATGAGCCAAACGAGCTTTGCCTTGGCACACTTCCGTTGGCTGCATTTGGGTTTCAATGATGGAACCCAGAGAGGAAACAGAACCCAAGAGCTCAACAGTCTGGCAAGCGTGCTGCAAAGCATCAGATGCATAAGGAATCCTACTACACTCAAGTTTTCCTGACACAGTTCTTTCCAGACTAGTTGGGAGGGAGTTGAGTGGAGTGGAGCATGTTGTGTGGTTGGATTTCTTGGCTTGATTTTTTTTTTTTTTTTTTTTTTTTTTAAAATCTGAGCTTGAACTGCAAACTCTGTAGCACATTCAAACTTGAGCTCTTGTAAACTTAAACAGCAGTGTAAGAGTTTGTCTGTGTATCAAACAAGTAGAGACAGGCAAATATTATCATTAAATAGGATTTTAGAAATCAGGTACTTTTCGTTTATAACAAAGAAGAGGGGTTGCTTTGTTTGTTTCTGTTTGATTTGGGTTTTTTTTGTCATTGCATAAATATTTTTGTTGGTTTTGTTTTCCCAGAGGGTAATCATAGCTGTGTTTTCTTGCCGTTTAACAGACTAATATTTCCAGTGGTCATAACTAGCAGGGATGAATTTTTTATGGCAATACAATCATATTACAGCAAGTGTAACAAAACCCCAGAGTGATGACAAATGGTATTTGGAACAGTTTAGCTGGAGCTGATAAAACACACTTTTACACATATGTTTTAGTTATCCTCACATGCATATCTATTCATACAATAGAACACATATGCTTCTATTTTCCTAAAGGAAGTGAGTTTGATAGATAAAAACCATCTCAAGCAGCAAAGGGAGAAACTTAATCCACTGTTTAACTACACTTTTTTTTTTATGAGGAGAAAATGAGTCATAACTAAGGCAAGGGGAGAAAGAGATAAATAAAAGTTGCTCACAATAGCTAATAATAATTACAAAATGTACAATGCTGATCTTGGGATCTTGCTGTTGAGAATAATACATTTAATAGCAACATTCCTTGCTAAATTCGTCAGCATGAGTGTCAAAATATTTAGTGGGCATGCAGGCATTCCTTCTTGAAAAAAGTATCTTTAAATATCTTGTTTTTACTGTGGATTGTGCATAAAGCTGGGAACGGGACAGTCATGTTCATGTCATCAGTCCCTTCAGACTCTATGCAACTCTCACTAAACTCAATGTCAAAATTCTTGCTGGCATCAGTGAAGGGGATGGGGCCTCAGATGTGTGCATTTTCCCTGTGAAGGTGGATAACACATGCTGTCTTTTTTCCTGTAAAGTCTGAGCAGTCTTACATACATCCAGAAATGCCACATGTGACATTTCTAAGTGCCATTATTTTTTCTTCCTTTCTTCCTCTTCTGCTTCACCTGCAAGAGGCCTCAATCCTGTCAGGATCCATGTGTCTCTCTCTGTTCCTGGAATAAATTTGCACTGATTTAATTTAAATGTAGGAATACCACCATAATGTGTAAGCACATATAAAATTTGATCTTTCATCTACATAAATTTATAACTTTTACCTTAACTTTATAGACTTTGTAAGTTAGTGTTTAGTAGTGAGAACTGGTTAGTTACTTTCAAAGGGCAATGTGAAAGGGGAAAAAATTATAAAGATGTACTTGCTCTTTCCTGTTTTGGCACATAAGGTAATCATAAGAATGCTTTGGATGAAAAAGTATTGCTAGGAGAGATAGATGTAAATGATAAATTACATGGTCTGGATTTTAATGGAAATGGCTTTTTGTTCTCAGCTTTGCTTCTATTTAATGGAAAGGGAAGCAATGCAAACTTGTTCTTCAGTCATTTTCAGAAAAAAAAATAGAAGTTTGTTGTTACTGCTTTTTTTGGTAAACAAATCCAAACAACTTCAATAAATAATGGAGGGAAAAGGAGGATCAGGCAAAGTGCTAACTTATGATCATACCCATCTGAGTTCTGTGACAGTGTTCCTTATTTAATTAACAGTAGAGCACAAAGATCATAACATTGTTGTTCCTGACATTATAAAATTAATACTTTTCCTGTTCTGAAGAGCTGGCAGTCTAGAAATGCTCCCTCTTGATATATTTAGTCAGTAAGAATAAGTTGAGAGAAATTGACCTAAATAATATTATTACCAAGCAGATAGCTTTGCCAAGTAAAGCTGATTTAAATATTTAAAAGAATGGAGATGCATTGTCAAAGGGACACAGATATTTGTTTCAGTCTCCAGAAGACCTTTTATTCATGACTTGGTGCACAAATACCTATAGGGTAAGAACTTCAATAGTGCTGAATTAAATCTAATCAACTATAATGTAACAAGTAATTGGAAAAAACCCTGTAAGGTAGCAAAGGTCACATTCTAGATGTAAAATAAGTGGGTTTATGTTTTAGGGAGAAGAAAGATATTGTAATAAGGCATTTTAAATGAAAATAAATATTGATAAATAATACTGTTCTATTTATGCAGTAAAAATTATCTCAAAACACCACCTGTGCTTTTGAAAAAAATCAAATTTAACAAACGGTTTGTCAGATCAATGTCGAAGAAAAGCAGAAAATCTAGCCATTACTGTGATGAATTAGAATAATTTTTTTGCCATCTTCCCAGGCCATGTGAACTTTAGTATTCAAAATAAACCCAAAATGTTGTGTGATCTCTATTTCCTACCAGGTAAAAACATTTAGGAGAGGTCTTTAAAGCAGTAGAAAGAAATCTGCAGACTCGGGTGCAGAGGCTTCAAGTAGCTCAGTTGCAACTTTCTGATAGTGAAAAGCTTAGTAAAGGTTTCCACACTGCCTGATTAAGGTCAAAATCCCTTGCAAAGCAGTGAGGAAGCAGAGCAGATGTTCAGCAAGTGGAATGTAGAAATAAGGTGAAAGTAAGTCTCCCACATGAACATTGCCAGATAAATATATAAATATGTAGGACTTTGGCTATAGTGAATTAGAATGATGCATGCAGTCAAATGGACAAAAGGTATTTCATTTACCTCATTGAAGCCATGATATCTTAAGGAAGCAAACAATTTCAGCTTCATTTAGAAATTACTAATGTGCTGAAATGTTTTGAGTATCTTGAAATTTAAATAATTTGAAACTTGTGTAAAGACTTCTATGTGAAACAAGTAGAGGAAAAGATTCTTTGAATAGGAATACTTCTGTCTTAGCAGGAATAAAATATTGCTATTTCACTACATAATGACATGTGAGTCATTATGAACCCTGCTTTTTATCAGGTGACAAATGCAATCATTTTACCGTGGCAATGGTTCCTTCAACCATAAGCAGGCAAAAGAATTGTCACAGATATTGCAGGCAATGATTGCATCCCCCAAACTTCAAACAAAACCTCTTTTTAAAGTCAAGGGCTGTATGATTAGGTCCTCAGAAAATTATATTTAAAAGGCTTTTTTTGCTTAAAGCCTCTTAAGCAGATGTTAGCTGGTGCAGTTGCAAACTTGTGTTTATGTGTTGTATAGTTTATATTGGTGCCCTGAATTTTATAAACAACTACAATTCAAAGACTTTCTTCTTGTATCATGCTGTCACCCATTGCCACAGATACATTTGTTTTCCATGTTTATGGATTTGTAGTATCCCTGTTTAAAAGAAAGGAGTGAATAACCTCTATAAGCCTCCACAAATGTCTGATAAGGTCTCATGGCATTTGCTGTGTCTCTATCATCTTTCCCAACTCTGTCTGTCCTTGTAAACCTTCTTAAGCAATTGAATTTTTAAGTTTTTAAGGAAATGAGTGGCATTAATCACTTGTGACTTCATGGTTTTGCTTGATTCTTCCTGCATTATGGCAAGAGAGAAGCTCTGTTAATCACATTGGTGTCTTCCAAAACATCTCAGCCCAGCATTTTTCTTCCCTGAGCTTTCAGCTGAATAGGATTTACACAGCTGAGCTTCTCACATTTTAAAAGAAAATCTTTACTTGGGATTCTGGCACAAAACCTAAGTATTTAAATGGGTGCTTGTATAACTTTTGGATCATTGTCCTCTGAAGCATGAATAAACCTAGGAAGTCAAATCAATAGAATGCAGAACCACATAATAACAGAGTTTCCAAAATCCAAAACAAAGAGTACAATCCAGCTGATAGACAGGTCTCATAATTCTGTTCTCAGGAGGTGTATTTGCAGAGATTGTGCTTGCCATTGTTAAAAACACTTTCTTCGTCAAGTCTTTCAGTTCCATTTGAATTAAAGGCAGTCTGCAGGTAAATGCTGGTTTCTCACTGTGAACAAAGGACATGTTTATCAGCACTTGTGTATTTCACTGTACATTTTCCACACTGAATAATCTTCAAAGCATTTGCTGCTGTAAAACTGGGTCTATTCTGAAAGAAGAGCTGTAGTGTTAACTGATTGGGCTGGTAGAAGCATAAATGGGGTGCAAAGTAAATTTCCTGTGATTTTCTTATTATTTTTCTGAGTATCTTTCCAGTAAAATCAGTTTGCAACAAGTGTAGATCATAAATGAGTGTTCTGATTTCTCTCTGCCTTGCAAAAAAAAAAAAACCCCAAAACCAATATAGTTCCATTTTAATGTGTGAAGCAAAGTAATACACAGTGCATTTTAGCAAACACTTTCGATTTCTTGGATAACTTTTCATTGTATGCTCAGGTATTCAGTTTCCCCTTACCTTAAAATGATGTTTCTATGTGTATGGTGTTGTTCACAGTAAATATACCCAAGCTGTTCACTGGCTTCGTTTCTGTGGAAAAATCCAACAATATATTAGCATGTAATATAGTTTGACCATTGAAAGACTACTGTATAAGAAACAGGCAACCTTTAGATATGCTTCATTCAGTGCTCTTTTTGTGTATAGCAAAGCTTTAGCCCCCTGGGGATAGATTTGCTAAGCATCAAACCAATTTTTCACATTTCCTGATAGAAGTCACATTTCTGAGTTTAACAGGGAGCTGACTTTGAATTGGAAAAATACTTGTCTAATTAAAAATTGAAATTGTGTTGTCAGGAAAGTGGAAAGTTATTTATTCTGGGAAAAACAGTCAGAAAGCTGAGAAAAAGAAAATAAAGATAGATGAATGAAGAATTACGTAAATCAAGAAATGGAATACCTTTTGGGATGGCAGGCAATATTAGAGAAAAAATTCAGGATTCTTAATCATGGTTTTTTGAGCTAAATATATGAGTGATAGTTGAGGAGAAAGGTACGACTTTGAAGATGTATGGAGTAGAGTTACTTAGTGAGGTGTTGTAGCTGTCCCATCCCTTAGAAGATTTTTAATGGGTTAAACTGCTTCTTTTTAATGTGTTTAACTGCTTATTTGAGGATATGCACTTATTAAAGGACCATATGGTGTGGCATGGATGGTGTAAGCCAAAAAGCCAGGTATTGTAGAATTTAGACTCCTTGTTTCTGGCTCTGAACCCACACAGATGACACATAAAGACTATAAAGTCATCTTTTGTGGTCAGAAATATTTGAAAACTGGGTAGGAAGGCTGAAAAGCATGAGGCAGCAACATTCTAGGCTCACTCAGCAGATGTCACACCTCAGCTGCTGAAAATAATGAAGTATGTGCTTGGCTACAGGTAAACAGATATTGAAAACTAATTGAAAACATTCTACCATGTGAAGTAAAAATGCTTTGCTTAAACCTCACTGAGGTACAGCTGATATATCATCATTCATTAAACTGTTATAAAACTCATGTATAATGTCTTTTCCTTTGAACCATACTTCAGGAGAAGTTTAAAATGTCCTAAGAATCAATTTACCTGTTTAATAAACATGTATATGAATAATGTTCTCATATAAGATTATGGCAGATAGAATTTTGAGCCAATTCTCAGATGCCTTTGTCATTCATCTGATGTAATGGCTGCTTGATTTCCTTTTTTAGTTGCTTGCTACTTCAAAGCACTTTATTGCTCTGTTCTAAAAATTCCTTTAATTTATCTTTTGCTGCCTTTTATAGTCTCAAAAGAATGTCAGACTTGCTGTGAGAAATGCAAGTACCGCAGGGAGGTGATGAAGCAGTAACTGCTCTCCTAAAGACTCAGCTGCATGTTCAGTCTTTTCTCAGGCTTGCTTTTGGAAGTACTCACTGCAGAGCAGCCTGTGGAAACAGCAGGCAGATGTGCCTCAGTTACAAGTGTACACAGAGGCCAGAGCTGATTGCTGGTGGTTGTAGCTCTCATCCTTGTGAGGCTCAGTAGAGGATTGTGGTGGTAGAAGACTGGGAACTGCAGCTTGTGGTTTATAAATGTTTCTGTTTTCTCCTCCTTTTTTCATGAAGTAGAAACAAAATAGTCTTTGCATCTTACATTTCCTGTTCAAGTCTAATTTACTGAATACACACTTGACTCTAATAACAGAAATCAATCATCTTAGAAGTGTGGATACTACCTGAAATACTACCACTCTTGTAGTGTCTTTTTTTTTTAATCCATTGCTTTATTCCTTATAAAAATGCCACCAATATACTTACTCTATATTTCATCATCTGTTTAGGGGAACCTTGATAAAAGTTAGCTTTCAGCAAGTTTAACATGTGGTCATTCATCACTGTGACTTCAATCACCGAGTCTGACAGCTGAAGCAGTTTTCACTGGCCTTTGCCTGTCTCTGAAATGCTGAAGAAAAGTAATCTTTCCCAGACTGGAAGTTTATGCTCCCTTATTGTTGAAATTTCAACACCACTTAGGAAGTTCATTAAGTAAAGCTCATGCAGGGGCTGCTGTGTAGATTTAGTTGCAGTAGTTAAAGAATTTAAATACTTCATGCATACTCAACAAAACCTCATGTAACACACTCATGATTTGGTATGTCTTCAATAACTATTCTTTTTAACATTTAATTGCAGGCTTTATTATCTATGTTAGTAGCCTCTATGAAGATAGCTCATTAAATCATAGAAAGTGTTGGGTTGGAAGGAACATTAAAGATCATCTAGTCCCAACTCCCTGCTGTGGGCAGGGACATCTCCCACTAGACAACATAACTCAGATCCCCATCCAGGCTGGCCTTGAGTATCAGGGATTGGGTATCCACAACGTCTCTGGGCAGCCTCATCACCCCTATAATAAAACATTCCTTCCTAATATCTAATCTAAACCTACCCTTGTTCAGCTTAACTGAAAACAAAAAAACCTTAAAGTCCTTTAAAGCTAAATTAGAAGCAGCCTTATAAAAGTTTAAAAATAATCCTTCACCTCCTATCTATTCCTTTTTGCTAGGCCATTGTAATCTCTTTAGATGAGACATCCCAGCCATTTCAAGCAATTCTTGTATTTACAGAGATGAAATGGTGTGAGCTATTCTGAATCTGTAGCAAAAGTTATTCTGCTTCATGATTCATAATGAAAATATTCTTGCCCTTTCCAAATGCTAAAAGGGCATCCTTTGTGCAGAGCTGATAGCAATGTATTTTGTTTCTGTTCACATGTTTTGTTCTGTCCACTTGGGCATCAAGAGATGTTGTGTGTGTGTGCTTTTCTCTTCTGCTATAAGTGTGAAAAATGCTGTTGGGTTTTCCTGGTCTCACATCTTAAGTTTCAGCACACTAACTGGGCAGTAGGATGTGAGCTGGTACTGACTGAGCATGTAATCAGACAGGGAAAAATATTTTTGCTTTCTTGGTGAGGTAAAATGCAAGGTGAATTTTGAAAAGGAAAATAGAACTACTGTGTGGACAGATGTGGAAAGACTGTTCCAAAGCCACGGTTTGTCTATGATTTCATAAAAAATATCAGCACTGTGCATCTTTGTGTATTTGCAGGGCTCTGCTTTGTACATATTTGAAAGCCAAATTATTCCTATGCAAGACTTGTAGTGTTAGGCTAGTCTCTTAACCAGGTAAAATATAATTAAGGGAATACAATCTGCTTCACTTTGTGCAATTAAACCTATTTTAATTTGATAGTTATGGCTGTGAAGATAAACTTGGGAAAAGGAAAGATGAGCCAACCTGCTTAGAAGAGGGATTTAGTTTCTTTCTTCCCGCATTATTTCATTAGGAGTTTTCCTGGGGTATTTGACTTTGCTTAAATGGGTCATTGTGGAAGTACAAGCAACCTTAGATACAAACAGTGCAAACAGAAATTTCCTCTCCGTTAATGAAGTTGCTGCTTTTTAGGAAGAGAATGAGGTAGTTGTAACAGGTTAGACTGTGGGAATTGAGGGTAAGCATGGGGGGATACAGTGCAAGGAAACATATTTATGCAGGCTACTAGCCCTGTTGTGCCTGTCACCTTAAAGATGTTTCTTAACTTCTCTTCTAGTGTTTCTCTTCAGACAGTGAGGTCATTGCATGGTATCTGAGCTTGACAATTAAATCTTAGAGATAATGAGTTTGAATGTAGATACATTAAATTATGGACCCAAAACCCAAAATGCAAGATCCCTTTTTTGCTTTGTACAACAGTCAGTTTGAGGTCTGTTTTGACCAAGATATGATCTAGATCAACAGTTGTTCATTTGTATTTTGCTGCAGAGTAGCATCCTGCCTCACTTTGCCTTTCCGAGGAATGGAGTAACTGCTCAAGTCTTCAGACAGCAACATACAGTCCAGAGCAGTTGCTCACATGACCACTAAAATACATGGAATCCAGAAGCTCTTCATAACTGAACTCATGCCTCATAGTCTGATTTAGTAGCAGTTTGGCTTTTACAGGGGGATTTGGCTGTGCAGTTGCAGAAGAGAGGAAGCCAAAGTTTTGACTTCTGGTATTAGGAATCTATTAAAATGATTGAGTGAACATGATGAGGATAGTAGTGCATTGAGTGGTTTTATTGGTGCAGTAAATTTCATCCTTTTAGGCTTTATACAGAAAATACAACGCTTGACAGGGTTATTAGCAAAGTATTAATCAAATCCACTAAACTATGCAGATGTCTGCAAAGTATAACATACAAAACAGTAGAGCTCATTTTTGAAGTTCTCAGGAAGATAGTGTTGTGGAAGAGAAGGCTAGATGGGCAGTGGCAAACAAAATTAAAGGTTCTGTGGCTTAGAGTCAGGCATCTCACTTCACTACATCTAGCAGATTTTTGACCATCACTTCCTAAATGAGTAAGTCTGGCCTATCAAGTGGGATGATAAAAAGACAGATGCTAGATCTAGTCATTTTAATTACCTGGATTTGTTCCATTGAAATGTGGTTGCCAGGATATTGTTGCCTGAGTTATATAGAAGACATGCAGATGCTATATTCTTGCTTTTACAAAGGATGAAAACGTTTTGGCAAAGTTTTCCCATTTGAACATGCAATTCAAAAATCCTGTTTAATAGTCATATCTGTACTTGAAGTGTTACATTATCTCCTCTCCTTAATGTGAACAGAGAAGTTACTCTAGATGTGAAGAATCCATCTTAGATGAAAGAAACAAAAGAGAACCTCAGCAAGGTAAGAGATGGAATTTGAGACAGATATTTTCACCTAATTTCTGGTTTTATACTTGTATAAATCAATATATTCAGATCAACTGAGCATACTGCTTCACCAAATCTCACTTTTATAGGCTAATATAGGATTATAAAATTACTAAATTGGAGTAGGATAATTCAGGATGCTTATCCAGATGCCTTGCCTTGCAATAGTTCACAAAAATGTGGTCCCTGCTCACCATAGGCTGGAGTGTGACATATCAGTACTAAGGCAGCACAGAGCTAAGCAAGTTATTGTAATGCCCAGACTGTCTTCAATATCTCACTTTAAATGGCTTAGCTCTGCTTGTTGTAGAGCATTAGGACTGCACAAGTTCAGAGGAGGACTTCCTAAGAAGTCACTTAATGACTTTGAGTTTGTAGGGAAAAGGATAAAGTGACTCCTGCAGGATAAACATGCAGTTATCCCAGATATGACAGCACATTCAAAAGCTAATGGGCTTTAAAAGGGACATCTTCAGTTTAATTCTTCCTTCCCTTTCTTAAAATTGCATATATAGATTATTTAAATGCAGAATATGTGTGGCTTTTTTAAACCATGTCTGAATGATCAAAAAGAGTACAAACTATATTTTCAGGATAGGAAATGCTGAACTGTCCTTCAGTGGCTTGGTTTAGGGGCTACACATTTGGCTCTGATTTCAGTGATTTTAGATTTCTCCTGGCTTACAATTAATTCTCATGCTGCTGAAGGCTTTCACAGTGTGGTTTGGTTTTGGTTTTTTTCCCTTTCCTTAAATGTTTCATCAGCAAAACATTCCATAATCCTGTTTGTAAGTATGTTAACTTGTATTACCATATCATGCTTCCTAGTAACTTCAAGTCCTTTCCTGGGAACAATGTTTGCTTAACATTCCTCCTTTGCAATCTTTATTCTGTCCTGGATTTGCAAACAGCCTTTCTTCTCCTCTCCTTGTTCCTATGCCTTGCAAGAGTTAAATTCTTCTAACAGTGAGAAGAATTGCTCTAAAGCTCCTGTGATTTGGCTAAGAAGTAACATCTTACTAGCCTTGGTGACAGCACAGGTGACAGCTCCCAGTTTCCTGTTTGATTCTGATTAATTTTCCTGAGGCTTTTAAGCAGTCACTTTGAAGTTGTTTAGCAAAAAATATTTTTTTAAAAAGGACTTGTACCACATCTTAATTAATTTATAAGAGCAGTGTTCCTGAAAAAGTATTAGAACTCTTCCTCTTAAGAACACAGCTTATGGAATGCAGTGGATTATAGGTTGTTCTAGATAAGCAGGGGAGCAGAGCATGAAAACCATAAGTAAACTCTTACAATTTATTTCTCTGTAGTGGGGTAGAGTCCCAGTCACCCATTCTGTAACCAAATTTACCCGTGATAACGTGTTACCAACAGGTCCAGGCAAACTAAGGTGCACGCGAAAGGCAACGCAAATTTACCACACTGAGAAAGAACACGAGGTGGTCTCTGGTAACCACACCTAATACAGAATTATATTTTGTCCAAAGGCATCTTTAGATTTCTGACTGACGTATGAAAGAGTGGAGAGTAAAATGTCAAGTAACTGTTAAGTCAGTCTTAGAAGGAAAATAATCCTTAACTTTATCCAAGAAAATCCTAGAACTTTTCCAATAGTGCTTGTATTTTATTAAATTCTCTTGTTTACATGGCACTGATCTGGTAAGGGAATAATTTTGTTTTTCTATAGTGCAAGCAAAGTTTGGTTTTAATTATGCTGAGATTTCCATCTTTTTTTCTGCTTGGCCTGACAAATAAACTGGAATTCCCTGTATGTTTTAGCAAACAATAGGTACTTGGATGAGGTGCCTCACAACTTAATGCTTATAAAGCTTTAAACATACACTCTGCTCTCAAATTGTTCCATAAATGTGATCACACTCTTCATGCTTAGGCTTTTGTTAGGCTCCAGGGCTTGCATGCAGTTAGCTTCCAAGGATTTTGGTATGCACTGACATGCTTTCCTCCTTTGGCTCTGGCATTTTTCTTCTGCTGCTGCTTCACAGTAGTAGGAATCTAAATCCCAGCTGTTTTGGAAACATCCTAAATGTTTGGGTTTTTGTCCTGTTTGAAGACAAGTAACTGACTAAGAGATTCCTCACATTACTCCATAGATACTTTATCTCAAGGCTATGGTTTGAGTCTTCCAAAAATGATAGCCTACAAGAAACAATAGTTTTCAGGGAGTCTAAAACAACATGAAGCTTTATTTAATGGCATGAAAAATACCTAATTTCAACAAGAAAAAAAGTCTTTCTTTCTCTATGTTTTCTCTCATCTACCTGAAACAGTCTGGGGGGTGAAAGATGTTCATGAATCTGTCATTATTTTTGCCTTCTAAACCATAAGTTCATCCAACTTAGTACAATTTATCCTGACTAGATTTGTGCTCCTCACCTTGCCTGTTTCTTACTGTTTTCCTTTTCCCAGTTTTGTGAAGTTTATGCCAGTCTCATCTTTGTTTCTGTGGACTTACTCATGACTCATGACTTCTTCCCAAGAGACTCCATCTCCTTTTTTTCTCTTTGTTTAAAATGACTCCCAAACACCATCCCTAAGAAGGATAATAGCAGCAGCTCTGTCTAACTCTAGCCAATATTCTTAATACTCTATTTTTACAGTGAGAGCAGTAGAGAAATTTCAGCCTTTTCCATTGTTCCTAGCTTGGTAAATATAACTACTGTACTAGCAGCAAAAAAACCCATAGTTCTATAGATACAGCAACTTCCATTGTGATAATATGTATATTGAGAGTTTATACAATATATACATATAACAATTTCCAAAGTCATTATGTTTGTTCTAGTGATTTCCACTTGCATGTGTACACATCGTTCGTGGTGAAAAATGTAACATCAGTCCAGTTGGATTCCTGTTGGTAAGATGGCTTAGTGCCACAAATCAGAGGAATGCTGAAAGAAGTTGATATGCAAACTCAAATCACTGCAGTGACTTTTGCAGTTTTTCTTGCCCCTCCTGATGTCAGGTCATGTAACAGTTTAATCACCAAGCCACTTGTGTAAACAACTGTTTGTTACCTCTTTTATTTGATGGTGAGCTTCTTTTCTTTTTTTTTTATGGTGAACAGCAGCAGGCTTTGGCTCAAGAGCTTAAAAATGTATTTATATAACTTTATCTAGCTCTATTTAACTTCATCCTTTTCCTTTGATAAGGATGCATTATTCCGAGCATTGACTTAGCTATATCTATTTACTGATTTCTATAGCTTGTAACATTGTATGGTATTTGTAAAGACTCATGTAAGATTTGACTGGCTACATTTTTAAGATGACAAGCTGATAATATGAGATTTTGCATCTTAACTTTTTATAATTGCCTGATAAAATTGTGCACATTCTCTCCTCTAGCTGAAGTAGCTTCTCCGTATTTAATAGTCCTGTTGACTGAATCCCTCCCAATTCATGCTTGTCTTTCCCAATTATTTGCTATTTACTGAAGGTTTTCAGAGCTTTGTTTCAGTTGGATGTAAAGTCAGTCACTGTAAAAAAAAATGTGTGAAAAGAGGAGCCTAAATTAAAGGGATTTTTAAAATACATTTTGGGCTACAAAAATGTTTTCCAAATAGAAATACATTTGAATCTCTTGGGGCAAATGTATTTGCCAGACACAGCATTCCATTTTTCGTTTGCAAAGAAAGTGAAACAGGGGTATTTGTGTAAACAAATACCAATAAATGTTTTGAAGTGATCAGATTTTGAGGACTTGACAAGTAAATACAACCATCTAGAATATATTAAAGGGTGCAAGGGTTAGCAGCCTTCCTAGTTTTTAGAGACTAAAATTGAAAAAGAAGCAATGAGACTAAGAAATGTAAATGTAAAGAACATGTCTTTGAATAAAACAGAATGAGCATAGTAGTTTGGAGGTTTTTAGGAGTCATCAAAGTAGGATAAAAAGCAAGTTTTAAAAAGTTTATCAGAAAGTACTAGGCAACAGTGCATTTCCCCAAAGAGGGGTCAAATACCAGAGTGAACATGCAGCACTTTGAAGCCCAGCATTTCAGTGTGCTGGTGCAGCATGCTTTTTCTTGGTCTCCTCTGGACCACAGTTTTAAAAATGATACTGCTTTTATTCAAGATAGCAACTGCATTGTTTTCCAAGAGGACTAAGAATTCCAAGGAGGGGTTTGTTAACTTAGTGGCTATTATTAACAAAAAAATCAGCAGGTTCCCTCAAAGAACAGGTAATTGAATTTCATTGTACCCTAGCCAGGCTTCAAAGGGAAGGGAAACCGCAAGTCATAAGTCTTGATTGACAAGTTGATTTTTCAAATGATGCAGGCAGCTAGGAAAAGTACATGGCTTTTCTGGCAAATAGAGACAGCACCTAAATCACTGTGAAGTTGTGTGGTTAACTCAGAAACAGTGGAACCATTTCTAGGGAAAAGGAATGCTGACAGTCATTTTTCCTAACTGAAGCAATCCTCTGCAAATGCAACCCATGCTGTCAGTCAAGAGAGCATGATGAAGCAATACTGAATAGTTTTCTTCATTCCCCTGGTTAAAGCTTTGCAGCTTGTTCTAGGGAAAACATTAATCTGGGAAAATCTACTTTGCTGTCATGTCCATGGCTATGTGGAAGAATGGAGCTTTTTTTTGTCTATGCTGTGTTTACATTCCTTATAGTTCACTGCTCAGGGGTTCTGAGCACATGTATGCTTGTGTGTGAATCCCATTCAGGGTGGAAGGAAGCAGCTTTAGAAGCCAAGCTGCTGCCAGCTGTTCTCATCCCTCTGATAAAAGCCCAGATGTTCTGATGAACATCTTTGGGGTAGGACATGCAAAGTGGAGCAACTTTCAACCTGCCATGTTTGATTTCTGTTATAAAGGTAGAACAGCTGTTTCCACTCTGTTCCAGCCCCTCTGGAGGGAGAAAGAGGGGACATGAACTGCCTGCCATCCTGGGACCTGCCAGGAGTACTGGGCATCTCTTAACATTGCTATCTTATTCTACAACATCCAGTCAGAGCAGGATACTATGGCACTCCCAGAGGCAGCACAGTTATAAACCATACAGGCAATTTCTTCTCTTGTTAACTTTACTACAGTGACAGCATCAGAATATGGAATGGATGGATTCAGGGTCAATTAATATGCTTAACCTTTAGGTAAACTCACTCAGTTGCAGGATTCTCATATCTCTTCTGAGTTACTGGATTCTCACATATTCATTTGTCTAAATAATATTTGAGTTGTTTTGGTTTTGTCCTGGATTGTCTTGGATTTTTTTTGCTGTTGTGGGAGAGTAGACAAAAGGAAGGTCTGAAGCTGTTGTGGATGAAGATTTTGTGTTTTAAATGAAGCAAACACCATCTCAAAAAGCAGAATCACTTGCTCTGGTGATTACAACACAGAACTGATGAGTGTTTCATTGCCTTATTGCAGTATGACTTGATTCGACTTGGAATATACATTTCCTAGTAAAAACATGTCAGTCTCAGTTTGTGACAGTTCAGTATATCACAAGGTGACATTGATTTTTATATAAATATATATGTGTATACATTTATGTAGGTTAGGGTATCTGCTTATGAGACCTTTGGTGTTGAATTCCTTTATATAAGACTGCTGTTAAGCTTAACATTTCTTTTAAAAGAACAGATAAACTTTTTTAATTCTGTAAGTGTGCCTATGAAAAATAGAAAATATTGCTTGTAATTAAAGCAAACAAAAAAAATCCCTGATTTTGCTGGCATTTTGGAAGAAAACACTTATGTCTTTTAGAACTAGGACACTTACCTTGAGGAGAATCTTAGGAAGAGAACACACAGAAAAATAGGTCACTGGTTTCTCATTAATAAACACCCACCAGGAAAATATGATCAGACTGAAGTACAGGAACAAATGTAGAGAGGAGGTTTTAAGCTTTAGATATGAGGTGAAAAAGATACAATCTAGACCAGAGACAAGGATGAAAAGGGAGGTGTGGAAGGAGCAGGTAGAGAAAATATAACTTTAGAGTGTCATGCTGATAATGGTATATCTTTGCAACAAATCATAAAACTGTATTGTAGGCATTCCTGGAGGCATGGCAGAAATGCAGTGTCCTTTAAGGGCTATCTGGCAAAAATTCCCACTGCAATGCATCCTTTTAAACATTGACAAAGAACAAAGCACCAACAGCTACTTCTATGTGAAGCTGCAAAAATGTAAAAGAAAAGATTCTATTACTCCCAGCTTAGCAAAGGTTTAAGGCAGACAAACATTTAGCTGTGTGCATATGGTGATACTGACTATGTGTAATCAATTAATGTTGTTTTCTGAAACTGCAAAACTCTTAACATGTGCTCAGTAGAAATGTGTTGAGACTTACAAAAAATTTTAAATTGGATACTTCCAAAGGGACAAGCAAAAATATGGTTGCAGTCCCAAATTCAATCTCTTTTCTGTGGAACATCAAGTAGCTTTTTTAAAATTTTCTTAAAATGTTCTTACATATTTCAGTTTATATAAAAAATGTTGTCCCTTTTTTTGGAAATAATTGAACCATGCTGGCTGAAAAAACGCATTTTGAAGCAAATCACTTTAACCCAAATGATCCCAATTCTGTCACATCCAAGTGTCTGAAACTAGAAAGGTGCAGTGCTACAGTGGAAAGTGAGAGGCAACTTTATCTACAGATATTCCTACTGATAATATTTCTTTTTCCCTTTTTAATATGCACTGCCTTAAAATTCTCTAAGGAAAAGTACAAAGACATAAACCATCCCATGAACCCTGCAAGACTCTGACAGCAACAAAAATGTATGTTAAAGCTTTCCTCTAAAATTCTACTGGTAGAAGTGCAATAAGTATCCATTTTTTTTTGAAACTTTAGAATAAATGGCAGCATAAAACTCCCACATTGAAAGCAAGTATTAAGCAAAATCAGTCTCTTATCAGGATTTATACTTATCTTTACTTTTTGCTATAGGAATGGAAGCCACTTACAGTGTACCTTATAAAATCTTCCCACATTGCTTCCTCAGAAGTTAATTTTTACCATGTGGTAAATGTACCCTTCACCCTGCAACTAATTCTTAAAATCTAGGGCTGTTAATTGAGTCTGAAAACACTCTGGATCAGTATGGGTAGGGGATATGCTGGTATCAAGTTTCACATGAGATTAGAAATTTTTTATGATTAGTTCAGCTAGGGAATGTCATCTTAAATCCTTAAAAAATGTCTGTGTTGCATACTTTTCCTAGAAATCCTAAGTCTCTTCTTGCAGTATTTTAATTTCCCTTTTTGCTAGACTGGAATATGGCAGGAAGTCCAAATTCAACATGAATTCTGAATTCAGGAAGAAGTATAAAATTTACCATTTTGGCCTAGATTAGTGTGCAGTACCAGTCTGTTCAACTTGTCCTTCAGGTTACCACATTATGCTATTGTATGTCTTTGCATCCATATGGAAGGAGAAGCCTACAATCCTTTGGAATTCTCCTAATTTTTCATTTTTATCTAATTTCTCACAAACAAGGTGAGATGCAGCTTAGTAGTAGTGATGATTAATCTCTTCTGCTTTCTAAAAAGATCCACAGAAAAGTAATTTTAAAACTTCCTCCCTCCTCTTTTTCTGGAATCCTGCTATTCAAGATCCCATTTTAACCCCTCACACCCACCACCCCCAAAATCAAAACAGAAAATGAGCTCTGATGGGAGAATCTCTCTATGGATGATTATTTACACAATGGCTATGACTGTGTCAAATCTTCTGGAATGTTTTCTTTGATTGATAAACTCTCCTTTTTTTTTCTTTTTTGCCCCAAAACTATCAGTGTTTTGTGTCTTTTTTTTTTTTTTTTTTGTTTTAATTTGGATCATCCTCCAGAAAGGTTTTTCTATAGAACACAGGAAAATCCTATAACAATGTATTAAATGTATTGCTTGTACACATGCTAAGGTTTCAGTTGCTGTTAACAGAAATTAAAGCTCAACCTCAGAAAACAATAAGGGTAAGTGAAATGCATCCATGACCTTGGCAGACTTTGTGTTCTAAAAAATATTTGATATATTTAGCTTCTTGGCAGGCTAGATTTTAAGGGCATGGAAACAGACTAACTTCCTTGCCCACAAAGGTTTAAATTTCTGATACTGTTTTGCTTTCCCATAAGTTATTATAAACATCTTAGTTTGGTGCTTCATTGGAACTCCATTTTTAAAATCACTTTCTTAAAGGGAGGAGGGAAAAAAAAAAAAGGAAAAAGAAGACATTCATATGGGGAAAGAAAATATAATGGTTGCTGTGAATGCTTTGAGTAACATTTGTCCAGAAGGACTTGGGCATTGAAACTGTGTTTGTCAGTTTGGATCATTTTATTGATTATCTGGCAATGCAAGCTGGAAAACAGATTGACATTTTGTTTCTTGGCCTGTGCCTGTTTCTCATATAGAGATTATTAGCTGGCTATTTTGGGACTGAGAAAAACATTAGCTTTTTATAAATAAAAAGGCTCCTTGTGGCTTGATGAGCAGGGCTTTTGCAGGCACTTTGAGTACTTCTCTGTGAAGTCTCAGATCTTTCCATGTAACATGGACTGGTTTACAGGATCATCTGTACCTCAAACATGACGTCAAAGCAAAATTTATTCCCACTGTTGTCAATAGAGGTGTCTTCTTTAAGATGATTGGACTCTAGCAAACATCTCCTTACCTCCTTCTGCAGGCTCTGCAATTGCATATTCTTTTAACTTAACATTTCTGATTCCTGTGAAGTGCTTCTCTTTTGTTGGAGAAAGCTGCAAATTCCCTGCCTTCCAGAAGACTCACCCAGAGAAGTTGCTGCATAAACATTATTAAATGTTAATAACGTTTTGTTACATTTTGCATAAATGATCGAGCATAGCTGACTGGCAAAGTGCATATTGACTAATACCACCCTTTTGAACCAGCACACATTTTAGTTCAATTATTCTGGGCTGCATTGAGATTTAATATTCAGCAGAATGAGTGCCAGATGGGGAAATTTTATTGCATGTTTTGCCTTGGATTTTTTTGTTGTTCCGTGTGTTAAGAACTGTTCTTACTTTGGTTTTTTTCTTCCTGCCTGGATGAAGCTGGCAGATAAGAATTGAAAAGAAAAATGATATTTGCATACTAGATGCCAGCAGGTGAGGAAAGGTGACTTCACTTTTGTGTGCGCTATCATGGTAGCAACATACAAGCCAGAAAACCCATAGAGATACAAATGTGATGCAGAACTAAATATTTAAAGTTGAAAAAAACAAATTTGTGCAGGAAAACAAAGGAGCACAGCAAAATTTTGGCATAAAATTTAATTCAGTTAACTAGTTTTTCCATCCAGTTGAAAAATACAATGTTGAGAATAATTCAATAGACAAAATGCTCATTGTTATTTGTGAGGTGGGCCTGAGATGTGCAGAGATGCATTCTAAGTGTGATGCAACTGAAGTTTTAACTGATAAAAATACTTTTGAGATGCTTTTAAAATGGAACATGAAAATCATGTCATAGAACTCCAGTTTTAAGTGCAAATGTTATCACTTCTGCTGCAAGTCTTTAGCCTGTCTGATGAATAATCTCTATATTTTAGTCACTGGATAAAAAATGGAGCATGTAGTTGTGACATGCCATTATGGATGGTGATTACATATGCACAGGAAGGATTATCAGCCTTTTAATGCAAAATATCTTAAAGTCCTGTAGCATAAAATCTTTAAAATAATAATGATAGAAAATAATAAATCTTTAAAAATATGGGAATTCTCAAAAGCTCAAATGAAAATACCTACCATTATTTCTACACAATATGCTGTTTGAGTTAAAGTTCTTATCTCCCACACTGCCCAATTAAAGCCAAAACTAGAAAAAACAAAGATTGTGGCAAGATCACTTTTCTGGTGCTCAGACCAAGTTTGTGCTTGAAAATGGTTGTGTTCCAAAAATGAAGTCCCTGTATGAATCTCACCTCTACCTCAGCCTGAGAGGCAGAACTCTCCATTGCTTCAGTATGCCAAGGACTTCAGGGCTTGTGTGCATCTTCTAAAGGCACAAGGAGCCCAGCCCAGGAAACTGCACATTGCTATGTTAAATTTGCCATGTCCTGCACTGCTGCTTTCATAGATCACAGAACTGTGAAAATCAGGAAAATGGGAAGTTAACTGGTGAGATGGAGGCAGATACATCCCATCAGCACCCAGCCATATGTAACTGCAGAGAACTGCATCTAGCTACTCTGAAACTGTTAAGAATACTTATAAAAAATAATTTCATGCTATCCCAGGGGTATAAAATTCTGTAATACTGGCAACATAAGTATGTTGTGCTATGGGTGAGTGGCCAGCCATCTGTATTAGAATGTTTAAAAAAAACTAGGAATCACCAGATCTTAAAAAACAAAGCAAACAAATGAATTTTTTTAATTTTTTGACGTACAATGGTACGTTACTATGCGTTCCTTATAGAATTTTAACAATCTAGTTAAAATAATTAAATTTTAGCTGCTAATATTTCAATAATTTAGATTTTAGCTAATGCAGCTTTCTCCTGCATTTGGCCTGAAATCATTCCCATTACACAAATCTCTGGGCAAAACATCTACCATAGCTATGAAATGGAATAGAGAAAGCAGTTTCAGGAGCAGAAGATTGATGGAAGCTTTCTTTTCCCCCTCTTGTGATCAGCTCCAGGGTCTTCCTGTGTCCCCTAAATCCTGCCTTGACAGCAGGGCTCATGTTTGTGTGGTGCAAGTGGAGGAGCCAAACAAAACAAAACTGAAACTTTTCTGCTGTAGGTTCTCCCCAGAGTAGGGACAGCTTAAATCTGCTGTAGAAGCACTGGTTTAATTAACTTTCGGGGAACTTGAAAATATTTTGAGGCCTCAATTATTTCAACAAATTTTGGCTAAATTTGGCCAACAGTGGCTGTAGGATGCTGGGCCAATGAACAAGAAACTTGAGGGAAACGTTTTATTTCCCAGAGGACAGTAATGCTAAAAGACAGTAAACAACTTGTTCTTGCCCAAACTGGGTTCAAAGCACTCGTTGCTCTGAAAGGGATGAAAGCAGATTTAACAGATACACCACTTCTATTGTAGGCAAATGAAGCATTTGACACTTGCGGCCTAAAAATTCTGAGATGATAATAAAACTGAAAAATGATGAATTACAGATGCTTGTAAAAATTCTGTAGCTGCAGATAGCTGGAAGACTGAAACCATGCTGAGTCACAAGAGGCTATTTCAGAACTTGAGTTTGTGGGTAATGAAGTAATAATTCAAGAAGATGAAAGGAGGTGTGTTAAAATGCCTTTTCAGGTCCCTGGTGTCAAGGACTATGAGTGGACAAAGGACATCAATACCTGAAAAGGTGTTTGAAAAACCTGGCTACTCCCATTATGTGGGGAACAAGCTTAAACACCAATGTTAGAGAAGTTTTTCAGAACCTTTTTTTCACTGTTGATTTTTTTTTTTGAACTAAAAATGTTTCAAGTGCAGAAAAATAGTTTCTAATGCAAGCTGAAGCCTGATGTGGCACAAAGAAGGTGCTCAGCTTTTTACTTTCTGTGCTGTGTTGCCATCATCAACTCATCTTTGCCTTCTTCTACAAGCCATGCATCAGACCCTTTTGCAGTGTGCTTGCCAGGTCAAATTGTCAAATCCTTACTTTCCTTTGATCTGTTTCTGCCTTACTGCTCTTACTAGCCATCATCGAGAAATGTAATTTAGTATCATTGTTTGCTCCTTTCTCTTAAAATTAGTATCCAATTTTACATGCAATCTGCTGCACTTTTTTTTTTTTTTTTTTTTACATTACTCACCTTCTTTTCTCTTGTCTCTACTTCAGTTCTGAAAGGGTTTTTGGACAGGGTTTGGCTTTCTTACATTTAATAACTTTCCAGAAGCTGGCATTAGACCACTCTTAGTTAGGAACTATGGATGTAATTGTAATACTCATAAATAAATAGTCTGAAGCAGCTAAAGGGCTGAAGTAAAATCTCTGTCAGTTTTAGAGCTGAAGATTCATGTGATTCCTCCGATGAAGATGTGTATGATTCTTCTGTAGGTACCTGAATGTACTGTGGTAAATGTTTTGGGTTTCTTTCCCCTCTTCAAGCCTCATTTGTAGCTACATTCTCTCATGGGATATAAGCAAATTCTGTGGACTTCATTGGGAATTATTCCTACTCTGCAAGTGGAGAGCAGAGCTCATGACTGGACTGAAGCCAGCGTTCTTTAAAAGTTCACATGCCTTCTATTTGCTCTCTAATTTAGACTCCTTCTGACCAAACAAAGAGAGGGGGAGAGGAATGAAAAATAGTAGCATCTGTGTCAGTAAAAAATTCTACGGGTTAACATAACATGATGTAAACTGTTTCATCTGTTCTTCCTACTTGCCCATTTTAATCAGAAATGAGTAAGTAGAGCTTATATGCACTGAACTTGAAGAATGCTAATGGGATGTCTGCATCATGTTGTACCCTGAGTACTTATGCCAGAATAGGAAAGCCTTTAATTCTGTAATTCTCTGAGGCAAGAAAAGCTTTCTGAAGAGTTACTTTAAATTTAAACTCTCATCCTAATGTTAGGCAGCCTATTGGATCTCCGAGTTAAAAATTGCTTCAGCTTTAGTTACTAGAGCCAGATGTAACATTGACCTTAAATGGTAAAAGCTCCCAAGAGTGAAAGAGAGGCTGGCCCGAGGGGAAAAAGAGGAATAACTGAAGTTTTAGGTAAGTAATCTCTATAACCAGGAATAAGCTCTTTTTCAGCCGTGAAACAGAACGGAACCGTATTTCCTCCTTAAAGGTACAGTACCTTGTTGTTGTGATACCGAGGGGCTGGTTCTTTACCTCTTCCCCCCCACCCTCTTCCAATTCTACCTCCTTGTCAGATTTTAGCTGCTTAAAAACTGGGTGTAGTCAATGAAACCTCGTTCTTCTTGCAAACTCTTTGGGACTATATAAGAATGAAAAAGCAAAGCTGTGTTAATTATAGCAAGACTTGATTAATAAAGGTACGTAGTCAGTAATTCAAGGCAACCTGATTTAGTGAAACTGTCATCTGTATTGTGCTAACCAAGGGAGTCTTAGTTAGGAGAAATACATGTTGTAGAGAAGCAGGTATGCCACAGATTTCTCTTTTCTTTTTTTTTTTTTCTATTTTTTTAAATGGTATGACTTTCCTTCCCTCATGCTTTTAGCAGTGCCGGAGTGGTTCATGTTGGTGGATTGCCTACTTGTCTGGAATTTATCTTTTAAAAAAGCATTTCCAGAGCCATTTCTTTTATAGAGACTGTGTTTGGGTTTAGTCCTGTTAGATGTAAATTAAGATCACAAAGTTGTGTTTAATTGGAGTGCTGAACAGAGAAAAACAATCTTCAAATGTTAAAGCATATTTGCTTTAGTATAGAAAAATCTCACTATTTGCTTTTCCTGGTATTTCGGTTTTCAGTTTTATCTGTGCTGTTTAGTAGGCACCCTGTCCATTTCCTGGACAAATTAAAACACATTTTTGTCTTACTAATGTGTATGTTAAGATCTTCTTTTTCCCCAGACAGCAGGGTGTAAACAACATGAAAGAATGAGGTCAGTGCAAAGAAGTGATAGCTGAAATTGAAGACTTAGGTTTTTGTTACTGACTCACATTAGTAACAACTTGTGTTAGTGAGTTGATTTTTCAAATCTGCATAGCGTGGCTTCACCTGGTGAAAAATCCTCTGCAATCAGTAGTGAATTCCATCTCTGCAGAGCGATTAGAGAGTAGTGAGAGATTGGGTGAATTTAGAGTTCTGAGTATAGACAGTGTTCTTGTGAGTGCTGACAAGTTACTGCGTTTACATTTCATTATGATAGGTGTTGAGTACACTTAGTGAAAGTTACTTCATCCAGCTTCAAGAGACTGTGATAAATTATTCTTACTAAGCATTTAAAGCATTTCATATCTTGTTACAAAACTTGTAATTGTTTTCCTTTTGTTTTTCTCTGGACTATCATTGGTGAACAGCTCAGTACTTTTAGATTAAACTTCTAGCTGATTTTCATGTTTTAAATCAACAATTATAACCCAAAAAAACAATTATACCCCACTTGGAGCTTAATATTCTATTTATGTAACTCATAGAAATCTAAGTTTATTAGTACAGTGGAAATTAAGAATCAGTCCAGTATAGTAAATGCTGAATGCTGAGGGTCCTCACTCATGTAATGTTCTGGTATTTACTGGCTTCCAGAGACTCTTGTTCTGATTTGTTGGTCTTGCATGTGTTACTTTACTTGTGATGTTTTATGCAACCCTTCAAGTTGTTCAAGGATGTTTAATTTCAGATGGTATTCTAGAAGGTGTTTTAGTTTCAAAAACTTCTTTTTAACACTGTGTATAGGCTGGAATAACTAATCTGTGTCTAATTCCTCCAAGTCTGAACCAAGTATATGCTTCTAATATATGTCTTACAGCACTTCAACAACTATTGTTCTTATTCCATGCAGTTCTTTTTTATTTTGTAACTTAGAACGTGTAATATAGTACCTATGTGTAAATTTATCTTCAGTCAAGCTATAATGATGACAAAAGTGTAATTTAATACAAAAGTTTGAGTTGCTTGTTCATGCATTGTGAATATTGTGTGTTAACATCAGCACTGATAAGTATCTAGGATTATCAATGTATTTAACTTAAAGAAATCCATCGACTTCACATCCTTCTGGATTAAGTTCTAAATTGTCTGTGGACATGAAACCTGTACACCTCCCTACCGACTATCTTTTTATATGTCTGAGTCAGTTTTAATAACTATAGTCCTATGTATCTGGGACCAAAATATTGGGAATTAAGAATTATCTAGCAGCCAGATTCATAACTCCAATGTTTAACCCCAGCCTCTTCCATCTTCCTGTCAATGTCTGCATTCTGACAGCTTTTAAGGATACTTTGGTGTCAAACAACTTTTTGAAAAGCTGGATAGGACAGAGTACGGCAATGGAGGTATTGGGAGTTGGTACTAGGAGAGACAGATGTGAAAGCTTCTCCTTTCAAGGGTTGTCTGTGTATATGCCTCACATGGAGCTGTCTTGCCTCATCTATTTGCTGTTCTTAGAGAAGCATGTAAGTCCAGGAAAAAGAAGCATCAAATGGTTTGTGAGTGGAAGGGCAAAGAAAATCCTTGCTGTTTCAAGGTTTGGGGGCTATTTAAAGATGTGGGGGATTTGTGGGCAGAGAGAGATCTCTTTGCTGTCCTAACATGCAGCCTTCCTGTAAACTAAGCAGAAGAATTTCCATGTGATGTCCTCTCTGCTTGTGCTTCCTTTGAAAAGTGGGTCAAAGAGATGTTTTGGATCTCAGTATCACTGACAGAAAGGAAATCTGAGTGGGTGATGGATCCCTGTAAGCTTATAAACTAGTGACTCAAGACATTAATTACTGCTTATGTACATGTGTAGAGCTGTTGTGGAGGGCTAAGGCTGTGACTCTTATGGTAGTGATTTGAAATAATAACTCCGTTTCCCACCCTGAAAAGTAGGTCCTAAGGTTTCTGAAAAGGAGAGAGGGATTTGTTATTTAGAGCAAGTGGACTTGTAACCTCAGGTTTTGTTGGAGAGCTGGGACTCTAACAGCAGCCCTGAATTTAATCCTCTAATCTAAGCAGGTAGATGTAATGGCTTCTTTTGCTTTATGTTTCTGCTCCTTTAGGTTGATTTCAGTGTGTCTATCATTAACTTTACAATCTCAAAAAATAATTTGAGAAATTAAATTTTACTTAGGAATTGCCAAATTTATTAAATATCTAAAAGATGGAAACAACAAAACTAACAAAGACCACACAAACCCCATTTCATAGCTGAAATCAAGAATGCCTTGCCATCTGTTAGAACTTTCACCTGTCCTTAAAATGTGCAAAACACAAAGTCTTTAGGTATCACAAGTAGTCAGGGACCTGTAGAATTGTAGACATCTGTAGAGATCTGTGGGTTTAGACAAGTAAGGCCTGTAGAATATGATCTTTCTTTACGCTAACACAGACTGCTGGGAGAGAGGAGGACGAGAGGAGCAGAGACAGAAATGTGCACATCTGCTGGCTAATGTATGTAAACCTGAAAGTTTTTCCCCCAACTAAAGCACATGCTGTTGTGTTTTTTCACGATGCACATTCATCCTTAATTTATTTAATTTAATTCATCCTGCTGTCCCTTAATTTATGTGTAAATACACCTGGTGATTGTCCAAAGAGAGCTGCTATCTCATGGCTGTAAAACAGTCCACTGGACCAGTTACTGTCTTTTCTGCAAAGAGCCAAGGTGTTGAAAAGTTGATATCACAAACAGTGGTGATGGGAAAAGCTTTATATGTAGGAAGTGTTGCACACTCTTTTCTTACCCACTGTAATGTTCTGCATCCTGGAAATGAATGCATGATAGAAATTCTGGGCTGCTGGGGCAAGTACAGCAATTGCTTTGGGGTAGAGACTTCTGAGTAAACTTATTGCTGTTTGTATAATTCTGCAGAATGTTTTGTAAGGCTGAAGTTATACATGGGGAATTTGGCTTTGAGCCTTTGCTTTTGAAATCATCAGCAAAGTTTCCATTGACTTCAGTGTTGCCAGTTGAGGCTCTCACTGAATACCATTAAGGTAAAGACTATGTCTGTTTGGACAATCTGAGTAGAAGAAGGAGGTCTATTTTCACCCATCTTATTTTGGACTTAATTTGTTGTAAGAAATTACTAGATCTGAAAATGATATCTTTGTCTGAAATTTTTTAAAAGAAAAATCCTCTATTTCATTTTTCAATGTTCTCCCAGTTTCTCTGAAACGTCTCTTTTAGAATGAGGTGCATATATGCAGGTAGTAGAATATAACAATGTCTTATATATCAATTAATGTTTCCTATTAAAACCTCTGAAGTTGTGCTGAACTGTGCTGGAACTGCTGAACAGAAAAATTTAAAATAAAGCATCTAGTCATAAGCTGAAGAAGAGCTTGTGGAGAGGAAGGGAAACAATTTGACAATGTATGAAAATTGCTTCACAATTTCAGCCGCCGAATTTCCCATATTTTTCTTTCTAAATAGTGAATGAAAGTGACTGACCTCTGGGCTCATGAAAATAGAAATACATGATTAGGGGCCTAGTTGCAGTGGAAGGTGGAGTTTGTCCCAGGAGGAGGCGCTAAGTCAGGCTGATATTCTGCACATCTCCTCAGACTGGAAAAGTCTTGCAAGCAAACCTACATATTGTGCCTTGTTCCCTTATGCTTTGTCCCCTTCTGGATTTCCATCATCTGGATTTCCCTGAGGGCTGTTACAGTTAAAAACTTATTCCTATTCTTTGATAGATACAACTAGCATTGCTCTAAAAGCTGGTTTAGGTAAGTGCAATAGTCAGTGGAGCAGACTGTCAAAAACCAGATAAATTTATCAGAATTCCCAAGGATCTTAGGAACCTGAAGCAACACTAGGAAGACTTGAAAACTACTCAATGCATTAACTAAAAATAGCTGTAAGGGATGGAGAGGGGAGGAATTTGTGGGATACAGTCTAAAACCTCAGCATGTAAAACTCAGTTTTTATCTGCATGTTGAGCTTTTGGGATTTGTTTGAAATCCCTTCTGCATAAAACACTGCATTAAAATGTTCCTTCCAAAATTCATATATTATGTGCTAATGGAATAAAGTCACTGGCGGATTAACAACCTTGTACCCTTATAAGAAGTATAAGGTAAGTCTTGATATTTCCTGTTGAATTAATTGTTTAAAAAGCCTTTGACATTTCCAGTTTAACAGATTTTAAATGTTTTTCTTGATAAAATGGAAGACATCAACCATCTCACTCTATACAAAGCTAACATATAATTGTAACAGAAAGGTGAATAATACCTAAAAATCCCCCAGGAAATCTGTCCTATTGCTGTTTAATATTTTCCTGTCTAGTAACATGTTCAGAAATTACCTTAAATACAAAGCGGTGTTTTTTACTGATCACTTTAAAAATGATGCAAAAATTAAGGACACGGAGGAAAAATACTGTACACAGGAAAATTAGCCTGGGCTGCATCAGGAAAAGTGTGGCCAGCAGGTCAAGGGAGGTGGTCCTGCCCCTCTACTCAGCCACACCTGAAGTTTTGTGTCCAGTTCTGGAATCCTCAGTTCAAGAGAGACAAGGAGCTGCTGGAGAGAATCCAGCAGAGGCCTCAAAGATGATGAAGGGTCTGGAGCATCTCTCTAATGAGGAGAGACTGCAGGAGCTGGGCCTGTTTTGTTGAGAGAAGACTGAGAGGGAATCTCATCAATGTATATAAATACCTCAAAGGAGGGTGCCAAAAGGATGGTGCCAGATCCTTTTCGGTGGTGCCCATTGACAGGATGAGGAGTAATGGCCCTAAATTAAAACACAGGAAGTTTCACCTCAACATGAGGAAGAACTTTACATGGAGGGTGGCAGAGCAGTGAACAGGCTGTCCAGGGAGGTTGTGGAGTCTCCTCTGGAGATTCGCAAACCCCACCTGATTATGTTCCTGTGTCCCTTGCTGCAGGCGACCCTGCCTGGGTGGGGAGGTTGGACTGGATGATTTCCAGAGGTCCCTTCTAGCCCTAATTATTCTGTGATTCTTATGAAAACAATGAATTGTATTTCCTTAAACCATCTAGCAGGTTAGACTCTCTTCTTGTAAATCACTGTTGCTGTTTGGATTGTGTGGAGCTTTGCCATGTATATGAACTAAGGGTCTGTCTCAGTGGATTTTGATCCCTCCTGAGAATCTGGCTCCACTTAATATGAAGGCAATTTCCCTTTTTTCTTTTGCTTAACAGGCAAAGATCAGAGTTGATGGACATTTTTCCCTTCAGAGCAGGACTTAGTAAATTTCTGGTGCAGCTTTTTACAAAACAAGCACAGATCCACTAAGATTTTCACCTAATTTTATTCTTAGGTAGTAGTTGGTGATATGTTTTCTCAGAACAAAGTCCCTTAAACTTACAACAAAAACCTTGCAACTCACAATATATCTTACAATAATCTGTCAGCTTGTATGATTCAGAAATTGTGAAGCTGGGAGGTTTTTCCTTCCTTTTGAAGGTGGGTACTGTACAATCATCCTGTGTACTTATCTTCCGAGCATCTGCTTGGAAAATAAAACAACGTGCCATTTTGACATCCAAGAAAGTGCTATAAAAAGTCTGTTGCTATGTTTAAATGCCTACACTCAGTTGCTATAGCAATAAAAATATCAAAAATGATGTACAAATTGCCACAGAGCATTACCAGCCCTTTCCTGGACAGGGAGACTGTGGGACTGAGAATGTGGCAGAGGTGCTCAGTATGAGATGGTAGAGCTGCTCCATGGTTCCAGGTTACCCTATGGTGTCACCTGTGAGCAAAATGTGTCCTAACTGTGTAAATCCCAAAGTGGCTGTGTCAAACAGGACAGTTGGATCCCTACTTAAGGCAGTTTCTTCTTCATTACTTGATTGTTGAACATTTGGACCAAGTTCCCATTTCTCTGCAAGACAAGCTGCTGCAAATGTTGACCTTTCTCTAAATTCCTTCAGTCCCATTATAGCAAGTGCGAAAATCGGCTTACAGACTTCATCAGCCCATGTAGATTTTCCTCCCTGCAACATCACAGTGGTCAGTGTGAAATGCCCTTGTTCCTGAGGCAGTTATGGGAACCCTGCTATGCACAAGAAAAGAAATTAAATGGTAGCAAAAGGAATCTTTAGCATCTCTCTGGGGCTCAAAGCCTTGAACATTCAGTTGCTTCTCGAAGAGGGCAGGAAATGCAACTTCCTTCATAAAACATAGCAAGCAGAGGAAGGCATGTTATTTTGGCAACTGTAAGTTTGGTTATGGAATTGAACTGTTTCCTCAGACATTTCTTTGCCTTGTCCTCTTGTCTCCTGAAGAATGTCAGAGGAAAGATTTAGAGGAATTGGAGCCTTGTTGGAAAGCAAAATAACTGGTTCTTTTTATTTCAATTAGCTTGAAGAATCCTCAAGGTTCAAATGAGATTGGCTCAAACTGCAGAACAGTGTGCAAGTCAGTTTGCATATGGTGATCCACAACAGTCGCATAATTGTTTCAAGTATTTTATTTAACATACTCTTAAAGTCCAGTTGAGAAGTCTGATATAAAGAGTGTATCAGAGGTAAAAACACATATTTTTAAATTGATGTTTCAATTGTTAGTTATTGATTAATGCTCTTATTCAACAGTGTTACAAACATTTAGATGGAGTGATTCTCAGAGGCAACTATGGTACTCTGTAGTTTGAAGGCCCACTTAAATTCTCCAGCACCTCTAAGTACATTTGAGGTTTTTCCTTTATGTAAAAAGACTGAATAAACTATTGTCTTGTATATGGATCATAGTTTTTCTCAAAATAAGGGTTGCAACATTACATACATAGTTGCACCCTTCTCATTTCTACTCGCATGTATTTGCAGTCTCATTACAGTATTTTTCTATAATCAGTCTTGAGCATCTTTGGGATTTAATTGTAATGCTTCAGTTTTGGTTTTAACTGTTGAAAAATGTGACAGTTTGTAGGTTTACAGCTGCACAAACTCTCATGAGTGTGGAAGCATGTAATTTCTCAACCTTTATGGGGATTCTTTGTTTACTTTCCTTCTCAACTGTTCCACATGGAGTACTGGACAATCACCTGGGTTTATCCTTAAACAAAAATGTCAACAGCACTGATGGTAGGTTTGGTTTGTTGTTTGTTGGTTGGTTTTCGGGTTTTTTTTTTTTTACAGATCTAATAGGGAAGTCCAAATGTTAGATCCATAAATATTTATTCATACTTGTTTATTAAAGTCCTGTTTAATTAAAATTCCAAAGGTTATTCTTTAAAGTCAAGCTTGGGAGATGCTTCTGTGGCTGCACACAGTGTGCCTAAAACCAGTATCTGTGCTTCTTTTTCTATATTGTAACTTCTACTGTTGAAAATATGTGGTCACATGAATAACCTAACTGGGGAAGGGGAGAAGACAACAGAGGAGATGTGTGGAGCTTAAAAACTGTAGCTTTTATTTTTCATGACACTGTCAAATACTTGAAACAGACAAACCTGATTTCCCTTAGAACTGTGTCTGTAGCACCCTCACCACAGTCGTTGCAACATCAGTTCATTCTGTATTTCTAAGCTATCCTCTATAGTCTCTGTTTTGGATGCTGTAGATCTGAATTTACATCTGCCATGAAAATACAAACTGCCCAGTATCTGCCAGTTCCTGCATCAGCTTAGCTTGAAACTCATCACTGTTTTATGACAGTGCAGGGGGAAGAGAGAGAGCCGAACAGACAACATAGCTATGTAAGCTTTTTTCTAGGGAAAAAGTATATGGCTATTAGATAGAGACACATTTCTCATTATATCTTGTCCACCAGCCTTCTTTAAGTGTTAGCCATGCATTTATTCTTTCCAAAATCTATTTTTGGTATTGTTTTCCTTGGAATAAAAATTATGCTGTTATTCTGGTTGTCAGCCAACTATCTTTCCCCCTTCTTCCCTGCCCTCCCTTCATTCCCTCCCAGTACCCTTTGAACTTGTCCAACTTGTTGAATTTGGCCGGAGAGGATTGCAAAAGTATTATGCTCCTACAAGTGAAAATCAGTGCTGTGGTAAGAGAGGAGAGACCCAGCTTAGTGCTGCTAAGAGGAAAGGCTCCAGTGTGAGCTGAAATTATCACTGATTCTGTTTGATCTGCCAGCTGGCAACCTGGCTTGTGTGAAGCTTAAAACCAGGCACAGCAAATGCTGTCTCTTGTGGCTCTCCAGACTGGCAGGAGACTAGGAGACAAGTAAGCTTGCTATGGGGGAGATAAGATGCAAAATCATCAAAATAAAATACCTGAAGAGCAGGTTTTGATTGCTCAGCTGTTTAGAAACAACTAATTTCTTAATGTGGGGAGACATGGGTTACAAAATGGCCTGTTTGTGCACTGCTATCTTTATTTTGGAAAAATTTCATAAATGTCTGTGAAACAGATCATGAAAGCTACAGGCTGATAACTCCTGTGATTTCACACCAAATTCTAATAGTTGGTGGCAGTCCATATGTTTGTCTGCTTTCCAAAGTGGTGCAGAGCACTGTTAGTTTGTAACACAGACCCTCATCTATTTTGCAGATTTTTCCATTGAGGCTGTAATGCCTAAAAGGAAAAGATCTGAGGTTTCTGCATCTTTGGGAACAGGCTATAGGCTCTGCTCAGCCTGCTCTTTAGGCATGTCAGTCAGGTTCATGGGAATGTTGTTAGTGGACAGGTTCTTCCCATGGCAAGTAAATGTCAGCCATCCGGGTAGAGGCAGCCAGTCTAATTAGACTTTCCTTATGCAACAGATGTTTTGAAGCTCAGCCAGGGAGAATAAAGTAATACCCAGAGACAGCAGCCCTTATCTGCTTTCTGGTTGTTTAAAGAAGGCAGCTGGGGCTCAGGAATCTGTTCCCTGAAAATTTCTTTGCATTTGAAGGAGTATCTCCACTGGTTATGTCCCTTTGTCCATGTTCAAGGTCCCGTGGGAAGCTCTGAGGCTGATGAAACACCAGGAGTTCCACATCATGGGCACTGCTCACTTGAACCCACTGCTTTAGGTACCCTTTAAATCATCTGTCATAGGTTTAGGGGTGTGGTTGGTTTTTTAATACATAGCAAAATACTGATCTCTTTCTCTGAAGATTACTCAGAGTATGCAGATATTGAATTTATGGATCAGGAGTATTTTTGTTCTTTTTTTTAAGTAAGAGGGAAAACAGCAACACTAAACAGATGCTCACAAAATGAAAGATAGTGATCCTGTTAAAGAATTCCTTCTCTGTCTTCCTTCAGCTAATTTCAGAAATTTCTAGAGATCCTTTTTGTTGAAGTGAACTTCAGTAAAAAATGAGATCTCATTTGCTCTTAAGCAAACTGACTGCATATGTTGTTTCTGTTAGTCACTGATTAGTTATTCTGTGATTATTTGAAAGTAATTAACCTGTGGTGACATCCTGTTTTCTTTCTTTGCCTGATCATATCTTTTGGAAGGAGCTGTTCATTTTGCTTGAACAAACAAAAAACCCACCCTTTTCTGTCTAGATAGCACTGAATTTGTTTCTTTATGTTTAAAACAGGAAACTCCTGCTTACAGCATTCCAGCCATCAGCCTGCTGAATATTCATTATCCTTTCTTCACCTGTGCTGCAGGGCACTCTGCTGACCATGACAGTTCCAGGCCTTAAATTCCCCTGATAGGTAATAAACTTTCTGGTTGCATTTTAAATTTTTCTTCTGTGGGTCTCATCCAGTGCTCCATGAGTAAGGAGCCTTGTACATAGAGAGCTGCACAGGTCAGTTGTTATTCTGACAACTTTTAACACATTGCAGTCTTTTTTTTGTTTTATTATTAGCATATATGTTGACCATTTGCTAGTTTGTAAATTAAATGCTGCGTTATAAACAGTTTTAATCAAATTGTTTGGTAAATATTAGTATAAGGGTTAAAGATGAGAAGATAGGGAACACTAAGAAAGCATTTCTAGAAGATAAAAACCATTGAAACTCAGGATGTAACTGTGCATTCTTGGTTGCTGAAGGTGCAGTGTGGTTCAGGCATGTGACAAAAGTGAGATTTAGTTCAGAAGTGCCTAAGATGAGACAGTTGCTGTTAGATAACACAGTGAGTTTTACTATAGTGAATTTAATCATCTGGACCCAGCCTGAAGCAGTACCGATTCTGCAGTACCAACCTCTGATAAACAGTTCAGGTGAAGGGGGAAGATCCAGTGGCTGGTTTCACTTAACTGCATAGGGAGTCATCATTTCTTCTTCACAGTAAAAAATTTTTACTCTATTGGCAAGTGTATATTAGAAAGTGCTGAAGAATTACATTCATAGAATTTTGAATGTTCTGAGGTTATTAAAATTTAAAAAAAAATCTTTCCCAAATATTTGTGGGATATTATGAAAGATGTGTCATTGTGCAGTGAAGAGATCCCTCAAATAGGTCAGAGCTGAACTGATGTATCCCTCACTTTCTTAAGCACATGGTTCTGTTATTTTCTGCTGCATTTGTGCTATGAAATAATGATTTAAATGGGTGAAATTTCAATGTTCTGGTCAGTTAAAAAGATTAAATAATGTACCAGTGAAAAGCATATTCAGCATGTTTCCAATATTCAGACCTTCCTCAGGAATTTTAACCCATCATAGTAAGGGCTGCAACTGGGTAGCTTTGTGAGAGTCCATTGAACAAGTAACTGCTGCCTACTTTGCAGAGTAACCTGACTAGAAAAGTTGTGTGACTTTCTAATGCCTGATTTTTGGGTTGGTGTAGCTGAAGAAGTACAAATGAAGTCAGAGGATTAACCTAATGAGTGAACTAAATAAAATTCCAGTACTCCACCCTGCTTCAAAAAATGAAGCAAGTTAAATCTTTAAAGCCAAAAGCACGAATATTGTGTAATTGGTAACTATAATTGAATATTCATGAAGCTCTGCAATATGTTCACTTAAGTGTATTGATTGTAATTAAAACAAGCTATGTGATTAAAATTTGCTTTTTGCTTCACCTCAGTTCAAAAGCACACTTAAAACAGATTTAGAATTGAAGTGGCTTTTTTCTTTCATGTGTATTATAGGAAAGTGTGGTGCCATTCACTCAGGCTGGCAAATAAATTGTTGTGGAAAGTACTGTGGTTACCCTGTTTATCTTCTAGATTCCATTGTTTCTTCAGAAAATAATTTCTGAGTTAACTGGATAATGAGAATTTTAGAAAAAAATCATAGTTGGCTCTGAATTTGCATTTAAATACTTCCTTTAACAAAAACACATAAATGGCATGTTCAGTTAGTAACTTTATCCTCTTTGTTCTGTAAAAATACACTTTTTTGTTTTCAATGAGGTTAAAAACATAACACTTGGAGGGAACACTTAGAAAATGTATTTGTAGATTGTCTTTAAATGCCATGGAAATTCAAATAAACATTGTTTAACTAAGAAACATCAACAACAACAAAAAAGTTTGTGTTGGAAAAAAATATTTACATGCCTTAGAAACATGTTCAACACAATTTAACATCATCTTATTTGCAGAGATCAAACAGTATCATTGGTATTAATTTATGTTTAGATAAATTAATTTTTGCATAGATATAGACTTTATATATTTTGTTTCTTAAGCTAGCTTGGCAATTGTTACTTGTTTGTAGTCAGTTGTTAGGTATAAAGAAGAAATAAAGGGAAAATGTGAAAAAAGTTGAGTGGAACATACATTAAATGTTTCAGGAAAACCTAGAAACTCTGGATCTGAGTCCTAGCTTTCTATTTCTTTCTTATTTCTTTTGATCTGTGAGGAAAAATATTGGGAAGATGGTTTCCTAATTAGTGCAGCCTGGGATTTGGATAAAAAAGAACATTAATAAAGAGAATTAGGATTTTAATTCTTAAGAATTTAATTTCTTAGCCAATATAATTAAGAATTAAGAGAAGGATAGAAACTGTCTCTCTTTAGCCCACTATTCCTCCCACTGCCCCAAGCAATTTTTTTGGAAGGTAATCTGAAGTCACTTCAGGAAACATCATTATATGAAAAAGGTAATTTTAAACTAACAAAATTTATCTGCCTGGGCTTCCCTGTAGTCATGTGAAAAGAGAGAGGTTCCTGTAGAATGCAATTCAGAGAGTCTAAATTAAATTCCTGATTTTAGGACAGGAACTTAAGCTGATTGAAAAACAAACAAAAAACCCTAACCAAGCAAACAGAAAACTTCTGGAGACAAATGGCCTTAGGCTAAAGCGAGTCCTTAGGAAACATTTATATATATTCTCATGCCTCTCAATCTGTTGAAGGCATTTGGTATTATTAAGACTACATTAATAATTATTAATAATATTATATATTAATAATAATTATTCTTAATATAATGTAGAATATTATGTACAGAATGAAATAGGTCTGGGCTCTTTTTCTTTCCTTCATCCTTCCCTGTGGAGAATATCCACTTTGCTGTTACTGGATTTGGTAGGAACATTTGAAAGAAATTTTAGATCAGCATTGAGCAACTGTATCCAGCCATATCCAAACTGATGAATCTTTGAATGAAAACGTTTTCAGCTAGCAAGTAAAAGCAAGTATGTGCATTTTCTGTGAGGCAATTGCTTCCTCAGCTTATCAAGTTTTGATTTCTCTATATCAACTCTGTAATAGGACAAATGCAAAGCTGGTGTTCAGTTTAACTGCGTTGATAAAGAGAGAAAACCAAACTAAAGTTTCATAATGGGTATCAAATAACAATTCCTAAGGCAAAACTGTGAGCTTGAGAGCTTCAAGGGGAAGAGGGATGCTGAGGTGAAAACTTGCTTTTGGTGTTGGAAGAGCTGTTTGTCATGGTCCTTCGCTTGCCTGTATTCCCAGGATTTGATATTAGGAAGCTTTTCCTGCTTAGTCCTCTCCTGCAGGCCATACAATGGAAGGACAAGATATGATCTGCTAAGGTTAAGGGTATAATAGTGTTGCAGCAAAACAGCACTGGGGAAACTTGCAGGTTTAGAGGCAAACAAAATGTACAGTTTGTCTCTTCAAAGTAGAGAGTGGAAGCTTTAATTGAAAGTTCGTCTCATTCTGTAGTGAGAGAAAAATTTGATTGTATTTTGTGGAAAATAAAGTAGGTTTCTTACAAAGTTTGCTAGACAAGAAATAAATACAGTTTGTTTTGATCTTGTGCATCTGTGATGTAGAATCTAACAACAGTGAATGAAAATGTGTATATATGTGATGCTATATATTATCTCTTTGTTGTTAAAGCAATCTTATTCTGGAATTTCTGTTCTAGATTCAGTTTACTAGGTACACAGGGGAAATAATACAGTGTGAAATAACTTCTAGAGCTGTGAAGTCACATGGCCTTTTTTCAAATTTTTAATATCTCAGGGGGGAAGGCTATCCATTGTATTGTAGGACAGTCTTATGTTTTTTGTTTTTACATTTTTTGCCAACTAAAACCTGATGTTTATACTGGCTGCACTAGTAAGAAATATCAAAGAAAGAGAAGAGATGCTTCAAGCCCCTATCACAGAAGTTTGGATTTATTCCTACTACTATGTATTCTGTGAGAGAAAACCAGTGGGAGTGCAAGAACATCTTAAGACATTCCCCCAGTTTGTACCATTGATTTAAGCTGAGATTATTCTCACGTTTATTCTGACTCAGCCACACGCGGGGCTTTTGGACCAGGAGTGTAGGCAGCACTGTACAGCTAAATATATGTAATAGGGAGAGTTGTCATCTCAGAATAAGAAAGACACATTTTTGCAGTGAGAACAATCATTCGCTGAAACAACCTCCCCAGGAATGTGGTAGTGTCCCCATTGCTGGAGACTTTCAAGCTACAATTAGACAGGATGCTCAATAATCTCATCCAGGCTCCCTTTCCCATGAAGGGTTGTGCAAGTCAATCTTTCAAGGTCCCTACCAACCTGGGCTGTTCTGTGATTCAGCAGTAATAAGTAGGAAAAAGATGGAAAACTGCAATAATGCTTTGTAGTCAAGTGTGTAAACCTTCATGCCAACCTCAGCTTCTTGATCTTCTGTGAGAGGAAGTTTCTGTATTGGTTTGCATCTGTGTTTTCTATCAAAAGGTATTGAAGTCAAATGGGATTTTCTTCACAGAGCCATAAAATTGACGATGTCATTTAGTGTGTGTGCGAGCAAATGTGCATGTATGTGCAAGACTGCAAAGTTTGAAAAGTGCTGGTTCACTTTCTTTTCCCCTGTGAAACTCAGTTCTTTTTCTATGTTGCATCTTAAAGAACTGAAAACTCTTTCAGTGGCCTGCCACCCGAATAGTCTCTTAAAAACATCAGAAAATTGTTCATATGCAAGAACCTAAAACGTGACAAAGCAGGGAGATGCCAGACATTCTTCAGACTGAGATATGTTTACTTCTTCAAGGAAGCTGCTTAGGAATCCAGCACAGTGTTGTCCTGGATCTTAGTCCTGGCTGTGGTCTTTGTATGTGCTGTTTGTATGAACTAGAAAAATGTAAGAAAAAGTCCTTTTCTCCCATTGCTTTCTTCTGCCTGTTGTTCTGTCCATCCCTTTCTTCAGCATTGCTAATTACTCATGATGGACAAAATGGCACTTTTCCCCTTGTTTAGTTTCTCACAGTCAATTTCTTTCAGAAATTAAAGTTGCTTCCACCAGTGAACACAAGGGCTGCACATCCAGGTCTTGCAAACCATTCATCTGATCCCACCTAAGGATCATGTTCATGCTAACTCCAAAAGCAGAAACCTTCTTTAACATTCACTGTTTTCAACCATCTGCAGCTCAGGCCTTTCCAGGTCCAGGGGCTGCATAGAACTACCACTGTATCTCTCCTCTAAAAGCATCTAATCTCTGTTTGAACTGACTTATGTTCTCCAATTCTTTTACAACTTCCTGTGGTAACAAGTTCAATTATTGAATTTTATACTGTTGTGAAGGAGCTTCTTTTGCACTCAAAATAATGACTAATAACTATTAGTCTAATAACTGCTTTTGGCATCCTTATCCATGTGTAGTGTGAGGAATTGTGAGCAAATAATTAATACACTACCCCAGTCTGATCATAATTTTCTAACCTTTTTCTACTCAGAAATGTCTTTTTTGCATGGAAACCATTTGCAATTTCTGACCAGTCTTTCTTCTGTGAACCATTTGTTTTTATATTGTTGGGGTTTTTTTGTCATTGTTCTTTTGGGGGGGGTGTGCTTCTTTTGTTTTGTTTTTGGGGGATTTTGAGACATGACTAGAACTGTTTTAAAGATTTGGGCTCATATTCTGTGCTGTTTTCAGCTCTTTCCTATTAATTCTTAACATTTTTGCCTTTTTGTCTGCTGCTGAATGCTATTATCAGAGAACTATTCAAAATCACTCTTGATCTCTTACCTGACTTGTAAAGTGTAATGATTATCTCTGATTTAACCAAGTATATTTTGCATTTCTTTTTTACCCCACGTGCATTGATTTGCCTTTTTCACCTGACATTTTATAGTTCAGGTGTACAGTATCCCATAAACTGCCTTAGCTGTCTATAGATCTGATTTTCCCATCTCATCTTTAATAATCTGTACAGATCCACTTTTCCAGATTCTTCATGACTATGTTGAACACTTCAGTACCTGTGGAAGTGTAATCTCTGCAGCACACAGAGCAACTTCTGGCCCTTATTTTCTTCCTTCAATAACAAGAGATATTTCTCTTTTGTCCTGTGAGAGCAGTTTCTTTAAGATGCTTGGTAGAAAATTTTGTCAAAACCTCTCTTTGAAAAATACATGTTGCCTGTATTAAAATGCTTGTTGACTTCTGTAAAAGACTTTAATGAAATAGAAAATTTGGAATGCCAGACAGTCCTGTATTAATTTATCATTCTTGTATCAGGACCTATTTAGTACTAAAATATGACATTAATTTCTTATCTAGGACAGTTGTTATCTAAAAGTTAGGAACTAGGATGAAAGTCTTAAGTGATAATAAAATTATAAAGCAATCAGTCCTCAAATCATAAGTCTGTTTTGTTTGGGCAGAATAACAAAGCAGTTCAAGGTTAATATCAAAATAATGAAGATCTTTGGAAAGAATGAGCACCCTTCATTGCTTATAGTGTTTCCCTTTATCTCAGTCTCTTTAAGGCTTTTTATTTGTCTTCCACTACCTCAAGCAGCTAATGCACAGCTTTTTGTCTTGGCATTTGCCAGAATGTTGTCCAGAGGCATTCTAAAACCCCAAAACCTCTATTAATAATAAAACTTTTGAAGCATTGGAATTTCAGCATTTCTTCTATAAAATATTGGTCCTATCTGTGTAGTCCTATGGTACTGTTAAAATGACAATTAGTTCCTCCCATATCTTCCTTTAAGAAATATTTTCAATATATCAAAACCTGGGTTTGTGGGTTTTATTTCATAATATATTAGAATGACTGAATCTTTTTCATTCTGTAATTTTCTACAACTGTTTTAAACTTAAAATAATGGGTTCCGTTACTTTAATGAAACCTTGTTTAGTTTATTTGATAAAAAGAAAGAAAACAGAGTTAAGGTAATAAAGCTTGAATGCAGACTATATACGTATTATATACAAATTGTTTATGAGGAGGCAAATACAGAATGCAATTTTGACTCATTTTGTATAAAGTTATAAAATTTGTATAAAGTTAGCATAGTTAGATACACATCACAATTTCTTAGTAATGAAAATACTAATATTGAGTTCCAGCATAGCTGATAAAGTGCAATGAAACAGGGCTAAGAAACATGACTTCTGGTCAATTTAATTTAGTATCAAGACATGATTGCCGCTCCTTTCCCACTTTGTCTCCTTGCTCCTCCTCCAGGAGTTATCAAACTTCAGCTGCAATGGAACAGGATATTTCATCCACCATCAGTCATCAGCACAGAGCTGAACTGCTCGTTGTGAACTGAGTGGATGAAATGCAATTCTGTGCCTTATTCACTGCTCTTACTGCAGCCATGGAGTGCCCTGAAAAAAACAGACAACAATTGCAGTGGGTCTGATATTTCTGTGGCAAATCTTGACCCAGGGCATGTCCTGGAATTCCTTTAAAGTCTCATAGAATGTGAGTAACTAACTCTTCTCCTTTTATGCCCTTCTTGCATCTCCCATTTTCATTTTAAGTTTTGAAGTAAAAATTTCAAAACTGGTATATAAAATATAACCCCCAAAGCATAGAATTCTCTTTCCCTGCACAAGTAGTTCTCTGGTTTAAGCTCATCTCTTTTCTTGGGCCTCCCTGTGCACCACACTGATAAAAACCACGCTAATGAGTGTGGGTTTTTTTAGATGTTGATGGGATGAGATTGTGCATAAAGCTGGTACATTATTTTTTGGATCAGCTCCTGGATATAATCAGGAATGGAATGGTGTTGGCTAAATAATTTTGTCAGGGAAAGATTTTGACAAAGGACAAGAGGAACATTTTGCTACATTTGGCTTGTGCTATTGTAGAAGAGAAAGGCTGTTGTTTTCCTCAAAGCTTTTTTCTGAACTGTCTAATTACCCAGAAAAATGTGGGGTTTTGGTACAGTATGTGCCAGTCAATGCATTAAAAATTCCTTTCTCGTTCTGATAGCTTTGATCTTTATTATTAACTTTCCTGGTTCAGGGTTTTGGAGAACAGTCATTTAACATGGCAGAAATAAGGTTAGCAAACCGTGTGTTCTCAGACTGTTGTATCTGGTAGACTTCTAAAAGAAAATGAGAAGTTATTTTTCTTATCATGCTTTCTAGAAGATGCAAACCAATGAAAATAGTCTCCAAATTAGAGTGCAAACCATGAAGTTCCTGAATCTAGAATTTTAATAAGCAGCCAAAATAGGCCTCATTTTCTTCCTGCTGAGAAGGGATTAAAAGTAAGGGGAATTGTGTGGTTCATTCACTTCAATCATCAAAGGTTAGCTTTGATGTTGCACTTTTGGAAATGCTGACTGCACTCTAGTCCATATGCAGTAAACGTCTGTGTTTCCTTGAAGTGAAGGATCCACTAGTAGATGGTTAAATTCCCCTTCTTGTCCTCAGTGTTAATACCTGGAAGACAAATTCAAACAGAATGGTTGAGCTGCTATTGAAGTGGATGGTGTAAGGGAACATTTACTCCTTTACTTTTAAGGACACCTGGAAAATAAAAGGTTGAATTGTCTCTTTGTTTTTTAGCATTACCACGTTCTCCCAGTCCTGAGATTACATAGGTACTGACTGGAAGATTTAGTGGAAAGGCATCTCTGGAGTTTTTTTGGGTTTTGGTTTTGTTTGGGGTTTTAATTTTTTTTTGCATTAGCAATAACCCCTTGTGCCTCATTTTGGATTCCAATCGTGTGCAGAGCTTCGAGAACCCAGGAAATGGGGACTTGATTCTCTTTTCTCACAAACAAATGCTTTCTTTCATTTTCAGACCATGCTTTCTGCAAGTCAGCAAATCCCTCCTTTCTGAAGTGATAAAGCAGTATGCTTTCTCCCTTTTCCACACATTAAAATAAAGAGCTCAGGTTGAATTTTAGTGAAGCTACCTCCTCTGTATGTCAAATATGGATAAAACAAAGACAAATTATTTGTCCTAGCCTTCTGGCCATGGGTTCTAGACTGCAGCCACTGGGAAGTCTCCTTCTGGCCACATATAGTTCAGGCCAAGTAGCTGATTTGGGGATCTAAGAGCAGGAGAGAACCGTGACACTTCTCAAGTCAAAGCTACAGCCAGAGATTACCTGAGAGAGGTTTACAAGTACTGCCTGAGATTAGGTCTCCTTGGGACGCTGGTATTTTCAAACTAGGGGCAGTAGGCAGAACATTACTTTTCAGTAATCAAATGAAGCATCTGTGTAGTTAGTTAGTTAGTTGTAATTGTAATATGATGCTCTGCTCTACTAAAAGCTTCAGTGAGAACTCAGCTGTCCTCCTTTTGATTTCAAGGCTTTGTTTGCATTGGGAGTTTGGAACATGCACCAATTCAGATCAGAAATCTGAGCAAAGTATCAAAAGCCACTGAGTGGGCTGCTTGCAAAAGGGTTCGTCTCACAAAGTTCGCCACATGTTATTTGACTGAAGTTTAACTCAGTGCTCTGGTTGTATTATAAACTAACCTTTTAAAGAATATAAATTAATATTTTGCTGTGTAAGATATAGGAACAGCCTTGTCATGAACACGCCTGATGAAACAGGAGCTGTTTATACTGACAACTTGTTTCTGTGTGCAGTTTGGAATATTTATTTTGCCTCTGTCTTAATTACTACATCATCCTGTCCAATGCAACACCTTTGCAGCCCTCAAATTATTAAATCCAATATGCTTTGTTGGTTTCACCTTGAAATTCATAACTGCCTCAATTAGCCCCATTAGCAAAAGAGGGACTCTGAGGAATTTGTTGCTGATTCAGCATAAGCCTCATTGGAGGGTCATCCAATCCGTTACTAACTTGGCCAGTAAAATGCACATGGAATATCTTTGCTAAATGCATCAGTAGAAGGGTGATCTTTCTGTCTTTGGATATTGGTGATCATAGCTTTTAAATAGCAGTATAAAAAAAACCAAACTAAAATCAAGCTTCATCCAAGCTACTGAAAGTTTGCCTTTACATGGTACAAAAGTTGAAATGTACTGTAAATATGCAGCCTCTTCCTATCACACCTTCTAAAAATTAAATTTAAATTAAAAACTGCATCAGTTTGGGAATGCTTACTAAAAGAACTTCCTAGTGTGAAAATAACACTGTGTGACTACATCTGAAGGGTTCTTGTCAGGGTATTTATAATGTGGTCCCAGAAGTATACCGTCAGTAGCAAGGAATAACACAGCACACAGAAATCTGCAGATGATTCAGCTATACAGGCAAAAGGCTTTCTGCAAAGTGTGTTTGCAAAATCTTGTACTGCATTAATGGATCTTTTGAGTGAGAAAGGGCTTTTGGCTCCAATTCTGCATTGACATCACACCTGAATGAGACACTGAGGATTTCCTCCCCCACCCCACCTCTTTGGATAATACTGAAAATAAGTAATCATCTTTTGCATTATTAATCTTTATTATTACTGTTGTTATACCTGTTGTTGTTATACCTGTTTTTAAAACTAGATATTGATAAGAGAAATTAGTGTTGCTGCTGGCTTCAAAGTTGTGTCTGTTTCCAGGAAAAGAACTTAAAAGGTGGCATTCCAAAATGTTACTGCTTTTTCACACTTCTGGCAGGAAGGAAGAGGTGATATGATGAGATTTGCTTTTTCACAGACTGCTAGGTCTGCAGGTTTAATATGTACTGTAGGAATAAAATTGGACTTTTTCTAGCAAAAGCAACAGTTCTTGTACAGCATCCCTAGATCCAAGCTGAGACATTACAACCTGTAAGTGTGAACTACCAGATCTGTCGAAAAAAATAAGCAGTAAGTGATCAAAGTCCACACAATGGCTGTTTATTTGAATAAGTTGATGCTGTAGTTATTCCTGTCCTGGTGTACAGCAATATTTGAACAAAAAACTCAGTAGATTTGGATCCATAATTCTTTTCTTATAAAAAGGAGGTGTGACACATTTATGCTCTTTTGGCATGTGTTCATTTTTGCAATGCAAAAAAAAAAGGTGTGTGTGTATCACTAAAGTAAGCAGATGTGAATCTGATGTGTCCAGGAAGCATAAAATGAGAATAAAGTGCTTGTTTTGCTGCTTTGCCATTTATCTATGCAAGATGGAGAGCCAAGGATAACCTCCCTGCTTGAAAGCTCACAATTGCATTCTAGATCCCAAAGAAAGCTATTTATTGTTGGTTTGTTCAACAAAGTGTGCCCTCTGGGATTACCCTTTGTGATTGGGAAAGAAAGAATTTAGTTTAATTTCTTCATTTGGAAAATTTTTTGCTTGACTAGCTACAAGACTCCTGAGTCACTAAGCAATAGTGTTCTGCCCTATTTGCCTTCAATTTATGTATGTTTCTAATTCATGCCTTTGGTAGTAATTTTTTCCAAATTATGTAAATTTGATATCCTGCTGCCCTGGCAAGCAGAATAATTTATAGAATGTTTCTATGTGGAAATTGCTTTCAAAAATTTTACTTCATGTAGAAACTTTAAGGTTGTTCTTCAAAAAGGATGAATTGACACCAAGAAACACTATTTTTTTTCTCCTAATCTTATCTGTCTCCCCTCCACACAAACATAGTTATTCTCTTTTTACATTAACTAAGAATATAGTCAAGTGGCAATTTGAGAAAACATTGTCTCAAGCTCCCAGCTCTGCCTACACCATAGACAAAAATAAATGTGTAACTAGAATGTGATGTATAATACATGCAGTCCAAGCAGCAGAAACACATCTAGGTTTCTCCTGTGAATCTGTGAGAAGGAGTAGAAGAGAGAAATCCAAATGACTCTGTGTTACTGAGAAATGATGCTCATTTAGGCAAAAGATGTTGGGTGGTGATATTACCTCCTGGTATTCTGAATGGTACTATTTCTGCTGGGTGATTTATCAGTGCACAGATCCTGCATCAGAAGCATCCTTCAGCACCACACCACAAAGACTGGCACTGCCTCCTAAACAAATTTGCACATTTCTTTCAAATAGTAAATTGTCTAGGAGGAGGAGGAGAGAAACATATTTTACACACATATAATTTTCAATTTTTTTAATGCTGTTTAAAGTCATTTCCTTTGATGTTGCAAGGCAATAGACTTTTCTCCAGGTACTTCCTAGCTCTGAGTTTCTTTTGAACTGCCCTCCTGAATGACACTTAATGTACTGTTCTCCCACTCTTATCTTCACACGTTCTTGTATGCTGTTCCTTATGCTTAGAAATCTTTATTCTCTGTGCCAAATATCTTCCCACTCTATGTTCACATTCTTCCTTTGAACTGTGTTTCCTTAAAGTCTATCAAAAATAATCTGCAAGTTAAGAAATATAGCAACTATGCCTTGAGATTTGACAGTCTTCTGATCATCAGATTTGCTACTGTTGGCTAAATTCTTTAACTTGATCATAATGCTGGATATATCAGGGATTAATTTTTCCTTAATATCACATGTACTGTCATTTTCATTATATATAATTTTTTTTTAAATTTTTGAGTACTCTGAAGTTCATCCCAACTGTTTTCCTAGAGGCTGAGCTGTGCTTCTTGTTGTCTTGTTTTTGCCGCTCTAGCTAAAAGCCCACTGATGGAAAAACAACAAGGTCAGTAAGATGTTCTTCTCATAAGAGAGCTGGGTCCAATATCTTGGGCACAGACTTAACCAGATAAAAGTACCATTTTGGAGTTCTGTCTCAGGAATATTTGTTCAAAGAAAAGCCCCTGAATGAATAAAAACTACAAGTGAACCAGAACTATTTTTTTTTCTGAACTTGTATGCAACTCTTAAAACCATTTGTTTTTACAGGGAGGTAATGGTGCTTATAACTTCATTTCCTTATTTTCTTTTTAGTGCTAGATAAAAACAATAACTGAAAATAAAAAATTTGCATCCAAACCAGAGAAATTTTAAAAGTTTGATTCGTGCAACATTAACTCCTACTTGCCCCTAAAAAAAAAAGGTGGAATTGAGAAACTTTCAGGCTGCCTAAAATATGCTTACTTTAAAATAAAAACCTTTTTTCTAAATCTGGCTCTACTAGTCTAAAAAATTAGCGAAATACTGCTTCTCAATGTTTCTAAAATATGTACATTCTTCATCTGTTTGCTGATTGTCCACAGCATAAAATTCAGCCTAGAATTCTTGCAAGGAAAAAGCCAAAACAAGAGATTGTAAGCCACTCCTCCTTATGCTTTACTGCAAGAGAAATCTAAACACTGGCTGCTAACAAAACAGAAACTGTAAAAACATTGCTAAAACAAATGAAGCTGACATTTTACAGAAAGAAAAGTGCTATTTTCAAACACAGTTATGATCTTTTAATAAGCCTTAAGTTTCCATTTAGTTATGTTAAAATGCCTGTGAGTGAAATCAGGTCCAATTGCTTTTTCTCTTAATTTATCAAAGAAAAGCTAAAGCTGGGACCAGAATGGATCCTCTAGGACTTACATATGGAACTCCCAAAAAACATTTTCCACAAAACTATTTGGTAGTTAATTTTCAGATTTGTTTGAACTCTTTGAAAATTTTTAATACATAACCAAACCAAATGCCATGTTGGTCTTGTTGATTATGGACCAGCATCACCTTTCACCCCCAAACATTTTGGTTTTCATTCTCAATAGTGTCATAATTTACCCATTACTGGAGATATTCTCCTGGGTGCTCCCAGGATGCATGTCAGGCTGGACATGCATCAAAACATTTTACTTTCTGCCTGACCTAACTTTTCCTTTCTCTCATTGAAGCAGATTATTGAAAACCATCCAGTTTTATGTGTTCCTGAGCCATGAGGAAAACAGGAAGCAGAAAAGGAGATTTTTCCTGTCACGCTGATCTGTAAATCAAGTTTTACATGTGTAGCTTGTAGTCCCAAGGAAGTCTGTACCCACTGAGTTTGAGAGAAGGTTTTTGAAGCTGTATTTTCCTTCAGCTTTTGCTAGTTTCTTCCTTTAAAATATTTTTGTGACACAATTATTCACATTTATCCCTTGTCTCTGAGGCTGCAACCTGGAAGTGTTCTGATTGTCAAGAAGTATTAATGAAGTCACTCAGGAATTAACCTCAGAATGAGAAGATCCTTTGAATTCACACATTGGTTGCGTGTACACTTTGCATGCCCCAGTGGAATTGTTCTGTATCCTATGAACAGGAACACCAGTTTGTCTTCCAGGCTTTACCCTGTACAGTTGCATGGATGTTAGAGTGGGTAGGACTCAGATCATTAAAGTTATCACAGAGGTGCCTTATATTAGTCCTTGGGCTCTGACTGTGTGGTTCAATGAACTCCCTGAAGCAGGATCTTAATACCTTGCAAACTTGAGTATTTAACCTGAAAAACCACTCTTTAGTCATAAAAATGAGATGCAGTAGGAAACTACTAGTCAATTTTTTTCCTGTGTTGCAGACAATAAAGCAAATGTCTTCCAATTTCCATGCAGTACCTTTTGTCACATAGGGCAAGAATGTACATGAGTCATTCTGTTGGGTTTTTTTTTCCTTTTCCCAGTGAATGTTCCTATGATACAAAGATCTTAGAGTCCTTATGCAAAATATTAAAGTGTTCCTATTAAGATACTCCATATCTGGTTTTAGGGGCTTTGTTTGTTGTGTTGTGGTTTTGGGTTTTTAACATTTTTGGGGATAGCTAATCTATGCCAACAAACTATGTACCTTAAGCTGTAATCATACTTTGTCTTTGAAAACACTTCTGTGGTAAAAACACAAGAGAAACACCCTGATAAATTTACTCAGACTTTGTTTGAAGGAAGTTTACTGGGTTTTAAGTACTTCAAAAGCTGCAAAACCTAATTCAAAATGTTGCATGAATTCCATATGTCTTTACAGCTATAGAAAAGGAGTGCAAAAAGATACCTTTCTAAGGAGGTGATGTATCACAACCACTTTGCAAGGCAACAAAGAAAAAAGGTACAAAAAGCCACTCAGAATTGGGCAGTGCAGCTGCATCCATGAGCAAGCAACTCCCGTTGTTGACAAATGAGAGTCGCTTGACTTGACCACAGGCAGCACGAGGTCAAGAAATATTAATAAAATGCTTTCTTAACTGTTTATTTCTGCTCTTTTTTGTGTACCCTTGTCATAACATGACAGAGCATCTGGGGTCAAGTGCCAAGCTGTCCGTGGAGAGAGAGTAAAGCACCTTTCTGTGAGCCATTGCTGACACACAGACTCAGCTGTGACTCAGGGTAAGTTAACTGATTATACTTAACTTTCTCTACTATGGTAAAATGAGTTGCAGAGAGAACACACTGAAAGCCAAGGGCCTCTAAATACTTTTCCCTTTTATGGAAGAGCTCCCAGATCTCCATTTCCTGGAGATTGTACTCTAAGCCTACACAGTGGTAAAAGAAAGTTCTCTGCATTCACTGATCTATATCTGACTACAAATTTGAGCTCAGGGGATCATTTTTTTCCTAACTATTTTAAGCAGTAAGTTTATAATAACAGACCAAAATGTTACAAAGCACTCCATCCTCTCTTTTATTTCCTTTTCTTACTTTTTTCTTTAGGTTGTCTCATATGAGTGTGGGAATGAGCAGAATTTGGTGAATAGGATAGGTAATTTGTTTGTGTTTTTTTAACTCATTTTGTAGGTACAAAAGGCTCAAGTAGATCTTCATCCACATCCACTTTACCTATGACATGTGAGTTAATCTCAACAAGTATTTAATTTTAAAAGATAATTTTGAAGCTCTTGCTATTTCTGAAAGAATGGAGTTTTGGGGGAGATCATTTATTTTGATAAAACACTACAATAATGTAATGACATCCTTTGATGAGATAGAGGCAGGCCAAACAGAGCTTGATCAATGGAAAAAAAAAAAGAAATAACAGGATCTTGAAATTATCTCAGTGCCTAGGATGCTAATATGTACTCATGCACCTTGGCTGTTTTTAAAGTGCAGGTGTATTTTTTTCTCTCTCCTTTCAGTGTCTTCAGGGCCAATAATTACAGGTGTTTAAGTTGGTACTTCACTGTATTGCATATATCGTTAACATATCATTTCCTCCTTTGACTCACACGTGCTTATGCTTGTGCTTGTAGAAAGGAGGTGAGGCTGTCAAAGCTAATGGCAGCATGATGGCAAAGGCTATCCAGCTGGCAGGTGAGCCATGCTTAGAACCAGGCTAGTCCTGCTCTCCACACTCTAGCTCAGTGTTCAGTAAGGCTGTCAGCTGGCTTTGTAAAGAGAGCTGTGAATTTCTGTAAGCTCCAAAGCCGCACTCTTCCGTAATGCTCTGCTGAAAAAGAAAAAATGTACCTTGCAGTGACAAAAATTTTCCAAGGACATTTCTTTACGTTCCATCTACATTTCTGATATGCAGATAAGCTCCTCTAATTCTTGTAGAGTGTTCTCACAAAGCCCCCTGTTTCTATATATTTTGACTCTCTCTGACATTTACTGGGGCTGTTTTCATTGCCTAACTGAAGGGGCATACAGTCACTTCAGCAGTGATGGAAGAGCATTTATTCACTAATATCTTAAGGTTCCATCATTTCTAAACCTTTGCCTTTTTCTAGCAGTATCAGAAGGCAGTCATTGATCAGAAAATGGCAGAATTCCTTGCAGAGCATGGTTATATCCATTTGCATTTGCAATGTGTGCCGTTTGTGCTGGGTAAGCATAAAGTCTTTTAAAAACCTAGATTACTGATTTTAAGAACATTGCACAGGGTAAAACTAAGCTTTTAGACAGAAAATTAATTATCTGGGAGTTGTAAATCCTATTGTTTATTAATTGAACTACATCCTTATACTGAAATACCAGTATTTGGTGGCCCTCACTTTGGCAGTGTACTGGACTGCAGCATTGCAGTCAAGGTGTGCAAAGATGGTGTTTGTTTTAAGAAGCTTGAGAATATGAGTAATTATGTGCAAGCTTTCACTGCTCCAGTATGGTCCTCAGCACTGGGGTTTTCTGGAGTGGTATTAGGAAAAAATGGAAAGTCAGAACAAGAAATTTTCCTACAGATCAGCACAGAGATTTGAAGTTTATTCCTCTTTGCAGGATAGCTCTGTAAGGAAATCAGAGTAGGGTTCTAATTGTGTCAGAGGCAGCCTGAACTCAGTCCACTCCAAATCTGGGGGTTGTTAAGGTGGTGCAAATTCATCTTTCTGCCCTCCGTTCTGCCTTGGCTGTACTTTCTGTGCTGCATCTCTAGGACAACACAGCTCAGGATTTGTCCCTTTCTATTCTTAGACAAGCTTGCTGATTTATTTCTTTTTGTTTTAAAGAATTTTGCGTTTTTAAATCTGAAAAATGAGCTGCAACTTGATGCACTTAATAGTTCTTTCTTGTTTCAAGATAACTTGCATAACTTTTTTAAGTTTAGTATGTACTAAGAACTCAGCTAAGACTGGGAATAAACCACTTTGGTGCAATAGCTTGTACAGTTTCATGTAGGACTGCAAACATGCTTTGGCCATGACTCGAAACATTCCTGATTTTTCAGGCCCAGCATTCTGTTGGGTTGAATGTATCAGAACCATAATAAATTCATAAGGCAAACAGTAAGAGGGATTAGATAAACAGTCAGATTTATATATTTTCTCCCCTTTTTCTGGGTTGTTTTTGTTTTATTTTTTGTTTGTTTGTTTGTTTGGGGTTTTTGTTGTTGTTTTGTTTTTTATTTGAATTTTCATTCTTGCAAACTCAAAAATTGCATAGGATGCCAGGATTTTGTTGCAGAGATGAAAAACAGGTCTGTGTCACTTTTTTTAGTTACCATTCTTCCATCTCATCTTCATGTGTTGCTAATAGTTGGTAGCTGTTCTTTGATACAAAAATACTAAATTGTCAAAACACACAGATGTTCAGTGCTGCTGCTATCTGTCTGTCTCTGTGGGTTTATTAAAATATATGTAACCATAAATGCCCATTTTCCATCATATTAGGAACCTTAAATATGTTTTGCCTTAATAAACATTTTTAAAGCTTTTTATTTGTAGAAAGTTTCCTCTACTCTTATTTGAAGTTGGAGGTGGGTAAAATCATGATACAAACATGAACTTCCCCTTCCTTCAGTAGAGCTAGAAAATCACCTGTGACAGGTTCAGACTGTCCAGAAAAGTTTGAAACATGCTGTCCCTATAGCATACACTGCTCAAAAAAATCTTTCTGTCCACTGTTCACAAAGAGTTTGTATCTTGGTCTTCATAATGGTGTCACATATGCTGCATCTTTTGCAGAGTGGTTATCAAATGCAATGAAATAATTACTTTTTCCTGAGCACTCATGTACTTGTGTGGGATCATTTTTACAGTCTATTAGTTCAACATGAAACTTCATGTGAGATGGCCTTGTATTCCTCTTCTAGTGAAAGAGAAAATTAAGTTTCCAACATAATGTGAAATAAACCTAATGAAAGCACGGGCCTTAGCTGCCTCTGTACTCTAAAGTTTTCACACATTATGTAGGTTTTACAACACAGATTTTTTTTTTCTGTGAGAGCTGAGGTGAAGCACTTGTCACTACTGAGACTGCGTCAGTATTTCCTGTGAATGGTTGTGCTTCTTTTTTCTTTCTGCTTTTTTTTTTAAAGCAACAGATGTATTTTGGCACATGTAATTGGCAACCTCAATACACAGACATGTCCCTGAATACATTTCTTTGCCCACCCTGAAATGGAAGGGAAAACTGTAGAAGGTTAATTTACAGTGCAGCAGGCAGCAGTCCCTAGTTCCCAAGGTGGTCTGAGATAACCATGCTTTGTGTCACCTGCAGGCACCACCAGGGGATTGCAGTGGTGTATTGATGAGAATGCTGATGTATAGATGAGGACAGTTCCCTGATTCCTGGGCAGGTGTCACAGTAAGTATTGCAATCCATCTGCTGCCACTCTAAGGACTGATTTGTGCTTTGCACTGCTCATCCTCAGACTTTGGTACAGGCTTTCATACTGATGGTATCCTCGTGAATGCAGTGCCTCCCTGTCATACTAATAACAAGAAGTTTCTCAGCTAATAGGTAGTGATTTTTTTTTTCCCTCTTTGGGCATTTCTTCTGTGTTGCTTCAGAAGTGTCTTGCACCCTGTTTTCCTGTGCAGAGGTACACCAAGTCTTTGCACAATTCACTTAGGCCTGGCTCTTGCTCAAAGGAAGAGTGCCACCCTATGGGGTTTCAGTTTTGGTCCTCTGAGATCTGAGATCATGCTCTGTAACATTAAGACTATTAGTTAATAAAAGGCATATTATGGAACAGATGACCAAGAAAGGACCTCATCAGTGCCTGTCAGTGTCTGAAGGGAGATGTCAGAGGATGGATCCAGGCTCTGTTGATGGTGCTGAGCAACAGGACAAGAGGCAAGGGGCAGAAACTGATGCACAGCAAGTTCCGCCTGGATATGAGGAAGAATTTCTTCCCTGTGCAGTGACTGAGCACTGGAACAGGCTGCCCAGAGAGGGTGTGGAGTCTCCCTCACCAGAGATACTCAAGAACTTTCTGGATGCAATTGTGTTCCATGTGCTCTGGGGTCACCCTGCTTGAGCAGGGAGGTTGGACCAGATAACCCCTGTGGTCCCTTCCAGCCTGAACCATTCTGTTGTTCTGTGATATCCAGGATGCTGTTTACTTCCTAGAGATATCTAGAGAAGGTAGTTAGGTCACATTATAGTGACAAAATTTAAATCTGTAAAATGGAGGAAAGAGATGGAAATAGCAACAAGAATGGAAGGTTGTCTCTTTTGAATGCATTTGCTAAGTTATACTTGACCTTGAAAGTTTTAGTTAATAAAACACAAGGTAGAATTTTTAATATTAAAACTTAATACTGTTTGTTATTGTAAAGTGATCTCAGTTTTTGAGCATAGAGTTTTAAATGGATTTGATTTGTATTTTTGGCATCTAACCCAGCCTGCAGATCACGAGGCCTCCCAGCGCTTATGCCTTCAGGCTAACTTGAAACAGATACTGCCAGCAGTGCATGGTCCTCTTAGTCCACATTGCAGCTCCACGTGCTTCACGCTGCCCACCATGCCAACCTTCCCTGAAGACAAGGGACAAGCAAAAGAGGCACAGCACAGCAGTTCTCCTCCAGCCAAAGTAAGCTCTCTTACAAAGTGTTTTCTGACACTTGCTGGAAACCTGAGGCTGAAACCTGTTTGTGTATACTTAGGGGTTTATAAAATAAAGTCAATTTGTTGGTCTGTATATGGGTGTTTTGCTTAATTGATGAAGCTATGAATGATCCTGCAGTTGATATTCTTAGAGTTCCTCAAATATTTTATAGCCTAAGGGATGAGAACATAAGTTGCTCAAGCAGATGTTTATCATTTTGATCTAGAGGCTTATAAATGGTTCAGAAAAGATAGACATATATCAAAGCTGTCCAAAAATGTCCTTTCTGATGTTATTAAAGAAAACTTCAGACTTTGAGAACAGTATTTAGGCTTGTACTTCACAGTAGCCTTGGAACAACTGGTGTTGCTTTTCCAGATATAGAAGATGTTATGCGATTCTTGTGTGTGTGAAAGATAGAAATGGGCTTTTTTTGGTTTGTAGCCTTTTCTGGTGCTTTATTTGCCACAGCAGTAGCTGAACATACACTGGAACTATACAGAGAGCAGGTGGGTGCTCCCCAGGCATATTCATCAGTTCACCTCAAATTTGTATGGCCATCTACATCTGTTTACATCTTTTCTTTCCAGATAAATATAAAAAGTCAACAAGAGATGGGTCTTCCCCCTTTTCAATAATCTATACCACAGATAAAAAGTAACTTTATATTTTAATAAACTGGGGTTGGATTTTTTTTTAAGTGTTAGCTTAGCTGAAGTAAAGAACCTTACTGTGATTAAGAAATTACAGGTTAGCCAAATCTTCATTTTTATGCAAAGTGGTATAAAGAAAGAGGATTTATAGTCTGGCACATCCTTGGTTAAAGATGTAACACTGTTAGTGGATTTGAGGCCACTGCATTCCACACTTCAGGTCAAAACATCCGCTACTTTAGCATTGTTGGAAAATATTGTCAGCAGTGAGCTCTGCACTGATTTGTCATGCCTTCCATCTAAATTGCACATGGTGCTGAGTGTTAATTTCCTGCTTTTAGATAAATACGCCAGTTGGGTGTTGTAGAACACCCCAGTTCATCAAGACTACCATCTGATAACATATATTAGGTCAAGAAGATTTTGCTGGGGCTTTTAAACTCACCTACGTGAAAAGTATTTTAGTACAAAAGGCTTGCTGTTTAAAACACACCCAAAGAGGAAAAAGATGAAAATCTAGCAGACATCAGTGATTCTAATTCTAAATGTGCTTATCAAATGGGAGAAATTAAGATTTCCAGCCACCTAATCTAAAAACATTAGGTTTTTAAATACATTTTCCAGCCCTTTTAGAGGCAGATCTTAAATGAAGTGTGGTAATGGGATAGTTCATGAACCAGTTCACTCTGCAAAATTCTTTATTTTAGATAAATGGTTATTTTTAGGCACAAAGTAGCAGTGATGGGATTTTAACCAACACACTGCTCATAAGCATACTTAAGGTTTGCCACTAGCCAATGTTGTGTAAATTTGATCTTTTTCATAGCTATTGTCACTCTTGGCTCTTCCTGCAGACCAAGTTCTACAACGTAGTCACTACCAAGTTCTACAAGTGCACTACCAAGTGCACACCAAATTCTACAGCATAGTCATAGTAGTGTTTGAGTGAAACAGCTTATTGTGAGATAAGGATTTGAAAGCAAGGAGAGGGCATCAGAAGGAACTAACAAGTGAGGGATTTGTTTTCTGCCATTCAACATTTTCTAAGTCTGGAATCTCGTCTCTTCAAAATGCTGCCTGGTGTCTACTAATTTCCTCATTGTGTTTCAGAAAATTCTTCCCCACCTTTTCCCTGGATGCCCAAATGCACACAGATTGCAAAACAATTGTAACAAAAAGAAAATGTACCTTACACCACATGTAGCTTTCTGCATGCTTCAAGCACCTTTTACAAGATGGGAAGACCTAGGTTCTATGTGTCAAATTCATTTTGAAAAAACAAATGTGGGTTTCCATTTTGGTATTTCTTAGAGCAGCCTATGTTTTTCTGAAGTTCAGTCCAGACTTTTAATTAATATCTAAGAACAAGGCCAGGTGACAGAGGTTTTTCTTTTCCCTTTTTTATTTTTTTCCCCCAGAGCTTAAAGAATTCTGGTGTTATACAGTAAAGTTCTGTCATCTGACTGTCTGACATGGAAGGTCTTTCAGCAGAGCAATTTTGTGTTTCCACCCGTCCCCCCCAAATGTAAAAATCCACCCAAATTTGGCTGGATTATAAAACTTCCAAAAGCACATTCTCTGTATGCTCAGTGAGGGCCTGGTGGAATTTAACAGCCAGCATGTCTGCAGGTTCTATCTCCACCCTGAGAATCCCTGAACCTCTTGGCTATTCTGTTATGGACCAAACTGCCTGTTCCACCCTCTCAGCCTTGCACACACATCCCTGCAAGTCTAGATGGCTCCTGGTCACCCTTGTGGAGCAGTTCCCACCTGAGCCATGCAGGTGGAGTCAGTTTTACCCTGCATTTTTGGGGGGCGGGAGCTTGGGACAAAAAGGAAGCAAAGGCTTGGGTAGCAGGAAACACTGGTAGTAGGAGACAAGGCAGCTCTTGGGAATAGCTGAGGTGCAGGCAGGTCTGGAAGCTACCAAGGGAGCACAGTTAAAGCACACAGGGGAAGGGTGATGGAAACCTTGTGTGTCATCTTTGTGCAGTTGGATGACTGTGAGGCAGCTTAAGCTTCCTGTTAAAGCTTCTCTTCCAAGACCTGTGTGGAGCAGCCTGACTCTCCTCAGAGGATAACAATTCCTTTTGATTGGAGCCAGCTGGCCCCACAAAGAGCTTCCTGTCTGGCTCTTCCTGCCCCTCTCCTGGACAATGTAGGTTTGGACAACAGGGGCCATGAGGTTTCACTTGTGTAGATGCTGAAGTCCTAGAGCTGCTGACCAGGATTAATGTTTTCTACCTGACCTGAATTAGCCTTGGCTGCAGCCTCTTTTTTTTTTTTTTTTTTTTTCTTTTTAATGAGCTGTTTTTAGAGTCCTAAAATGGGCTTGAGTGACTTCAAGGCTGATGTTACATCATTCAAAAGTTTTTGCTTTTTGGCAGTCATGAGATTAATATAAACATTGTGCATGTGTGTGCAGCTGATTTGCCCTACAAGCAGGACAAAACCTGAAGTTCTGTCATTGATAAAATATAGTTATTTTTTAACATTTTCAAGAATATTATTTAAAATTTCTTTCAGGCTATTCTTATAAAATGTCACTTGTGCACTTTAATCACATATTCTTTGGGATGCTAACATTTTCAGAATTACAAGGATATTTTTCTTGAATTTCAGTCTTCACAGTGTTTTCTTGGCATGTTCCCCATCCTGCTCTCCTGTGACTGACAAGGTGAACTTGCCAAGGAACTTCATATGAGAATTATGAGTATAGAAGTGTGGAGCTGCAAGAAATATTTTTAGTAAAAAAAAAAAGCTATTTA